>NC_060139.1:167118494-168368494 GCF_021461385.2 Schistocerca piceifrons
CTTGGAAATTTGTGGTAAGTTTCTATAGGACCAATCTGTTGAAGTCATCGGTCCCTAGGCTTACACACTACTTAATCTAACTTAAACTAGGACAACACGCACCACGCACACCCATCACCCATGCCCGAGGGAACTTAAATGCATAGATCTTAAAATATTTACAAATAGTATAGAAAACAAAACCTCATGTCTGTCAGCAACAAAAACATTAGAAAATGGCAGAAACTGCTTGTGGTGGCCTTAGTGCGTATTCCTTCAGGTGATTCCAAAATCACTCATTAGAGTGAAGTGTTAACCAAGAAACATCGTGTGTCCCTAGGTATACTGTCCTCTAGCTACATCACTTCCCCATACAACTAAAATTCTCCAGTAGCAAGAAACAACAAACACGATATGTAACGTAACATATATGAGATCATCTAGCAGGAAAATTTGTAATTAGTATTTCAGAATAGTAATTGTTGGTGATGAGCATTTTAAATGTAAGTAAATAACTATAATACGTTTTTAATTGTCAGTAACTAACTGAATTGCGAGATTCGTTCATTATTTCATGCAATAAAAAATTTAAATTCGTATGCTACTGGTGACTAGAAGACACCAAGGAGAGGTTCCCTCACTCAATTGGAAAGGTTTTTCTGTCCTTTGCTCGCAGTGGCACCTTACCTTCGCAAAGTGTGACTGGTGTGTGTTTAAGTATAGGTGACTAATGGCTATGTGTAGTGTGGTTTCATGTTTGCTTTGGATGATGACCGAAGAAGGAAGAGGATGAAACCTGTGCCAGCGAGTAGTCTAATCCAATCGATTAATTTTATGCAATAAATATGTGTACTTGTTTCATAGTAATGTTGAACTCGGGCGTCAGACGTTTCATTATTGTTTTAGGGGATTTTGGGAAGAGGAATTTTGAGGGGAATCTTGCAACAGTGCAAAGCCTATGGAGCCGAAATGCATACTGGAATTACTGGTTCTGAAAGTGAACAAACTAGCGGTGAACATTCCATTTAAATAACGATGAAAAATTCAGTCCTTCTGTGTGAATCTGATACGAGTAAACACAAGTACACGGTATGTATCCAGGTCGTTCAGTAAGTAATGCATCAGTTTTTTTCCTTGGCCAATTTCCGTTGAAAATTTGTTGTGGAACACAGTGGAATATTCCCGCTTTATCCCCCACAGCTTCACAAAGTACCGATAGGTAGCGACGCGATACGTAGCATTCAAAATGGCGTCTGTAATGGAGATGCGTTCCTAGCACAGAGTTGTCATTGAGTTTCTTTAGTCGAAAAACTAGAGCACCGCAGCTATTCAAAGTCGCTACGGAGACCAGTGGTGAATAGACGTATGGTGTCTTTGGGTGAGGCGTCTGTCAGCATCGCAACAAGACAGCGCAAATCAGTCTGATCTCACGCTTCCGACTGCACATATCTGTGACATCTGCAGTGTTGGAACGTGCGGACACTCTCACTCGAGATGATCGATGGATCACAATCAGACACCTCGTCGTACAACTGGACTCTCTGTTAGTAGAACTGACACACGTCCACCAGTTGGCGTACTGAAAGGTGTGTGCCCGCTGGTTTCCTCGCCGCCTAACAGAATACGATGAGTAGCACCGGAGTGCACATTTGTTGGCTCGCTACGAGGCTGCTCGTGAAAATTTTTCGTCGAACAACTTCACAGGCAATGAAACGTGGGTTGATCACTTCGAACCGGAAAAAGAACAGTAATCCATCGTGTGGCGTCACACCACCTCTCGTCCGAAGAAAAAGTTCAAAGCCGCACTCACAACCAGTTAATTCATGGTGTCTGTTTTCTGGGACTCGGAAGGTGTAGTTCTGTTTGATGTCCTCCCTGCTCATCAACTCGGAAGTGTACTGTGCTAACTTCAGGAAATTGATAATGACTTCATCGTGTTATTCGCCACAAAAATATAAATGAACTTCTCCATGACAATGCAAAGCCTCACACAAATGTGGGCACCTGAGAGGAGCTCACGAAACTTTATTGGACTGTTCTTCCTCATTCAACCTACAGTCTCGACCTTGATCTTCCGAATTCCATCTGTTTGGCCCAGTGAAGGATGCACTCCGCGTGAAGCGGTGCGTGAATGACTTGAAGGTTGTGGACGCAGCAAGGCGTTGGCTCCGATGTCGAACAATAGAGTGGGACCATGTCAGCATGCAGGCCCTCCCAGTAAGGTGGCGTAAGGCCGTTGCACTGAACGGAGATTATGTTGAAAATAAGGTTTTGAAGCCAAAAGATTGGGAAATAATGTTTCCAGAATGAGATTTTCACTCTGCAGCGGAGTGTGCGCTGATATGAAATTTCCTGGCAGATTAAAACTGTGTGCCGGACCGAGACTCGAACTCGAGACTTTTGCCTTTCGCGGGCAAATGCTCTACCATCGGGGACGGGGCGCGAGTCGTGCTTGGGTAACACAGATGGTAGAGCATTTGCCCGCGAAAGGCAAAAGTCCCGAGTGTCCGGCACACAGTTTTAATCCGCCAGGAAGTTTCATATCAGCGCACACTCCGCTGCAGAGTGAAAATCTCATTCTGGAGTTTACTTGCTGTTTTGTTTCCTGGAAAGTACACTCACTCTAAAGCTGTGCAGCTGTGCAGGAACTAACAACAAGGATTTTTTTTTAGTTATGTTGTCAAGAAGCCAACTACAACTACGAAAGAAGACTGATGGAGATTTCAACCAGTAGCTGCAGCTCTGAAGGAAATTAAACAGTATCACGTAACCAGCGCCAGTTAACATTAATCAGAGGTAATATTTTCTTTGTGCGTCGCACGCGAATGGCCATTATTTTTTAAACGTACGGGAAGAAGTGTGCTACCGGGGATTAATTTTGATAGTTAAAAATAAGTGCATAACAGTCAGTAGAATCCACAAAGATTTCATTCGAGTGCTTTTAACAATATTTGCCATTTTAATTGCTGCACAGGGAATCATAAGTAATTAGGTTGGTTGAATCGGGGGAGGGGACCAAATACCTAGGTCATCGATCCCATAGGAGCAGCGATAAATGGGGAAGGAAGTCGGCCGGAATATGTTGCCATTTTCAGTTCTTGTACGGTTCAGGAAGGTGGTGTTCGTTGAGAATCACGTCCGCCTAGAACACTCTTGCATGCGCTACGGGGTTTATGTCCGGGGAGAATGCAGGCCATTTCATACGTTGAATATATTCATTTCCAGTGTGTGCGACAGCTCAGCGGTCCTGAGTGGTAGGGCACTTTCCCCCATCAAGAGGAGGTCTGGACTTAACAGCACCCATAAACAGACAGATATGATCCAGACTGTTCTCTCTGCAAGAGCTCTGTGCTGTAACGGTACGACGCGCAGCGATACGCAGCGGTGTTCGGCCGTTCTGCATAACGCCTGCCCGCACCATAACGCCTAGGCCATACTGATGACATTCATGAAGACTGTGGTGTGTAACATGTTCCTTTCTCTCGCCACACTAACTGGTGGCCAGAATAACTTGGCACAGTGAGGCGGGATTCGTCAGAGAACATCACTCTGGAACACTTGTTGATCCCAGCCAACATGCTTCCCACACCAACGAACACTTTATACACAAAACAGATCTGTAGATGGTCATCATAGACGGAAGCCGATAGTCTGATGAAAAAAAATGTGACCATAGACGTGAAGTAAAGGAAATTTATTCTATATTCGGGTCACTGTTCAATTCGCAACGATGTTGCAGCTTGTGTAACACTTGCTCGATTTGGCGTGGTTGAAGTGAGGTGCATTTAACTGTCTGATTTAATCACCGGAAATTGGGTCTGCCAGAGACAGTACACCGATACCTACTGCAAGGTCTGCAGCGATCTGCCTAGGCGTGAGGAGTCTGTTCCTTTACGCCACTGGGGCATTCCTCTTTTGATAATGGTTCGTCTACTACCACAGGCATGGTTTCACAGAGCGTTTCCACCTTCAGCGGCTTTTTTTAATCGCGGGATGACGCTTTTGCATACGGGCATTACTGTGGATACAGAAGACACTTTGACCGTCTTCCAGCAGTCCCTTTGTGTGTTCACGTTCGTAAGTACTACACGGAATTTCGCACTAATCTCTTCAACAACAACCTTCGTCGAATGATTACAAAGTGTCCGCGCAGAGGTTTCGCCTTAGGTAATTCATATGTCCCGCCCTCTACATTTAGTTTTATTATCAAAGGTTGGGTCTTCCACAGCAATTTTCGATTGTTCTTTAGCAACTGTCAGTTGTTCCTTAGCATGTGTCAGTTGTTCCATAGCATTTGTCAAGCAGTGTAGTAATGGACGTTGCAAAGACTCTCGTCATGCTAAAATTCATGGTGAAACCTTCATCTATTTTGCACAATTTCCTACTAGTTTCTGTCAACGACGATTATTACGCTTAGCTGACATAAAAGGCAGGAAAGTTGTAGCAAATTTGAACAAAAATAATTTGTCTTTTAAGTCCATCATTAATCGTAAACAATTCTGTACTATTAACTGTATACGATAATTTTCATCAAGAAGCAAGTCCACTGGTCCACTAGTCAGTGTGTTACTAGCTGTCGATAAGTACTTGCTCCTTAACGAAAATGATCGCACCAGTTATTATTGTGAAAAATGTTTACGTATTATGGTGGGCTTCAAAGAGCAAGTTACTTTTGTTCAAATTATGATATAACTTCCTTGTCATTCACGCCCGATAAGCTTGATAATGGTCACTGACCGGAACCAGTAGCGAACTATGCAAAGTAAATGACAGCTGAAGGTTTCACCATGAATTTTTAGTAATTGTTTGGCGGCTGAATATCCGCACCTGCAAACATACATAAATGACTCTCGCCATGTTTTTGCACCCGGATCGAGTCTAGGGACTAGGAGAACTGTACCGAGAACAGCACTGAGAACGTGTTTTGTGAAAAAAGACACTTAAAAGTTCTCCATTTCCAATCATCAAATAATTATTCCGCTCAGTTACCTTCTCTATAGTCAGACTCCGTGGCTAAAATTACTTGTGGGAAAACTTTCACATCCATCCACTTTTGTTCTGTTTGGAAGCATAATTATTAAATTCTTTTCAAAATGTGGTTGAGATTCCCAGGTCTCATAAATTGCGACAGATAATAATATCGCCTAAATAAATCTGAAATTCTCGTTCAGCAAGGGAGAAACTCTGCACGTGACGGTTAGCAAAGACAGAACCAGCGTGTAGTCAGAAACAAAACGCAATGGGTGTGATCTGAAATCCACTTTATTTTATTAAGGAATTCGGTACATACCTGCTGGTCACATATGAGATACGTTACGTGACCGTGTCGCCCGCGCGTGGTCTCATCTAATATTCTATTGGTATGCAGATTTAATTTAGGCATCAGCAGCGATACGAGGTAGCGGCGGGGTCTGCAAAATACAATAACCGTGGAGGCGGCTTAATTTCCCCAGCAATATCCCGGCGCGACGTGAGTGATGCGCTGACAAACGCTGCTGCCCTCCCACAGCCCTCCCCCTCTCCCTTCCTCCCCCCTCCCCCACCAGTGAAATCAAGAGCAGCCGGCAGCATAACCGCTCGAAACAACACTAGCTCGATCGTACGAGAATTCCGAACAGTGCATCGTGCGGAGGAGAAATCATGTGGAGGGACCCATGGCTGTCCTACCGAGAAACAAAAAGGGTTCTGTCATCCAGATTACGAAAACAGGCAACTTCCCAAATAACATTCGCATTCGAGTTCGAGGTTTCCCAGAATTAAATATGGGTTTCGATCCTCCTGCATGTCTAATACCTACGTGTAATTTGTTCGGACATGAAGCACAAATGGTCTCGATATTTTTCGAAGTCCAGTCTATACATAGTACTAAATTAAAGTCCTCCATCGCGTTCTGCCATCAGTATAAGAATAATCTCACGAGCTGCGTAGGGCGTTTGATAAGGTTTTTCCAGTAATACACTGGAAGGTTAGTGAATATAACTATTTTGAGTCGTCAGACTGGTTTGATGCAACCCTCCACGAATTCCTTTCCTGTGCCAACCTCATCTCAGAGTAGCAGTTGTAACCTACGTCCTTAATTACCTGTTAGATGTATTCCAATCTCTGTCTTCTTCTACAGTTTCTGCCCTCTACAGCTCCCTCTAGTACCATGGTAGTCATTCCTTGATGTCTTAACAGACGTCCCATCATCCTGCCCCTTCTACTTCGCCAGTGTTTTATTCTTCTCACTGTGGCAACTGATACTGCGCAGAAACTCCTCCCTCCTTACCTTATCAAAAAATTGTTCAAATGGCTCTGAGCACTATGGGACTCAACTTCTGAGGTCATTAGTCCCCTAGAACTTGGAACTAGTTAAACCTAACTAACCTAAGGACATCACACACATCCATGCCCGAGGCAGGATTCGAACCTGCGACCGTAGCGGTCTCGCGGTTCCAGATTGCAGCGCCTAGAACCGCACGGCCTCTTCGGCCGGCCCTTACCTTATCAGTTCACCTAATTTTCAACATTCGTATGTAGCATTACATCACAAATGCTGATATTATCTTCTGTTCCGGTTCTTCCACAGTCCATGTTTCAGTACCATACGACGCTGTGCTTAAAATGTACGTTCTCATAAACTTCTTCCACTAATTCAGGCCTATGTTTGCCGGCCGGTGTGGCCGAGCAGTTCTAGGAGCTTCAGTCCGGAACCGCACGACTGCTACGGTCGCAGGTTCGAATCCTGCCTCGGGCATGGATGTGTGTGATGTCCTTAGGTTAGTTAAGTTCAACTAGTTCTAAGTTCTAGGCGACAGATGACCTCCGATGTTAAGTCCCATAGTACTCAGAGCCATTTGAACCATGCCTATGTTTGATACTAGCAAACAACCATATGGGCGAAAGACTACATCCTTGTCTTAGACCCTTTTTAATCCGAGCAGTCCGGTCTTGGTCGTCCCTCTTACTATTCCCCCCTGGCTCTTGTACATCTTGTGTATTACCCGTCTCTGCCTATACCTTATCCCCAATTTTCTCAGAATTTCGAACGTCTTCCACCATTTTACATTGTCGAATGCGTTTTCCAGATCAACTTATCGTCTAAACGTGTCTTGATTTTTCTTTAGTCTTGCTTCCATTATGAACCACACCGTCAAAAATGCCTCTCTGGTGCCTTTACCTTTCCTAAAGACTAACTGTTCGTAATCAAACACATTCTCAATTTTCTATTCCTTTCTTCTTTATATTATTGTTGTCAGCTACTTGGATACACGAGCTGTTAAGCTAATTGTGCGATAATTCTCGCATTTGTCAACTCTTGCAGTCTTCGGAATTGTGTGGATGAAATTTTTCTGAAAGTCAGATATGTCGCCAGACTAATACTGTCTAGATGCCAACGGGAATAGCCGTTTCGTTGTCACTTCTACCAGTGATTTTAGAAATTCTGATGGAGCCTTATCTATCCTTTCTGCCTTATTTGTTCTTAACTCCTCCAAAGCTCCGTTAAAATCTGATTCTATTGTTGGATCCCCTTTCTCTCTAGACGGACCCCTGATCCTTTTTCTGTCACATCAGACAAATCATTTCTCCATCAGAGATTTCCAATGCACTCTTTCCACCTATCCGTTCTCCCCTCTGCATTTAATAGTGGAATTCCCGCTGCGCTCTTAATGTTACCACCTTTACTGTTAATTAACCGAAAGTTGTTTTGAATTTCCTATATTCAGTCTTTCCGACAACCATTCCCTTTTCGATTTCTTCACATTTTTCATGTAGCCATTTCGTCTTAGCTTCCCTGCACTTCCTATTTATTTATTTCGTCAGTGACTTGTATTTCTGAACTCCTGAATTTCCCTGCACATTTTTGTACCTCCTCCTTTCATCGATCAACTGAAGTATTTCTTCTGTTCCCCACGATTTCTTTACAATTACCTCATTTGTATCAACGTTTTTCTTTCCAACTTCTGTGATGGCCCTTTAAGTCCATTGCTCCTCGTCTGTGCTGCCTACTGACTTATAATCATTGTAATACATGGTGAACCGCAATTCCACTAACAAACTTACAGAGACCAAAAACGAGAAAAAAGTCCATTAAACAATGGCTGTAAATCCATGAACACTTGTTCAAGGTACACATTACTGGATTTTTTTCCCTTGTTTTAGTCTTTACCACAACTTCCGAAAGTTGGGATCCTTGTTCACACTTACGTGCTCTAACATGCCTCCTGTCACACCGAAATTCGACTTATCCACACATTAGTGCGCCCTTCATCCATTACCCTCATTATTCGAGATTGGTGTGCAGCTGCACTGAAGTGCATAAGTTGAGGATTTGGGTGTAACCCGAGGGGTGCTAAGGCAGTCCGTGTACTTGCGACGACCGCATCGTCCGGATGGCGCAGTGGTCAGCTCAACTGCCTAATACGCAGGAGACCTGGGTTCGGAACACGGTCTGGCACAGATTATCAACTTTCCCCATTGATTTAGATCACTGCCCACTCGCAACCAATGGCTGTAATTCCTTTTCATCTTGATTCACAGTGGTTGCTGCATCAAATAGATGTCTGTCCTTTCGGATATGTCTGAAAGAATAGGCACCGTATATGTATACTGTATTTGGTTTGCTGCACCTACGTTCAATCTAATTTTAAATCTGTTTTACGCTTCAGAAACAGTTTTATTACTTTAGTTAATTAAAGTGACAATAACTGTTTCCAGTCATCATCCTCTAGACAACAAGATGGACATCGCCGTTCCACTTTTATGCGCTTACGCCGAATTCTCTCTTCCCAGCCGTGGACGGCTGCATCGCAGGCGTCGTCGTTCCCGGCCTCTCGGTATTCGCTCGCGTCCCGGCGTCCGTAAGTAGCTTACGCGACGTCTAATTAGTTTTATCTCCGCGGGCGATCCATCAGCCAACAGGCGGCCTAACTTTTCTAATGAAGCGGGGGTGAGGCTGCAACCACGCGCCCACACACCGCCAGCCGCACTGCAGGCGGCGGCTGAGAGTAGAGCGGAGTTAGTGCAGTCGCTGTCTAATTACGTGCGCCTATGTGTATGTGTGTGTGTGTGTGTGGAGGAGTACAGAACTGACGTCCTGAGACGGAAAAGCTGTGCCAAACTAATCTTTCATTTCATCGCGATGTAAATGAAACTGTCGCATCATGTAGGTGGCAAACGTCGAGGCCAGCTTCATGACATGTGCGTTTCATTTAACGGGACAGAGTGGCGTCATGTTGTTCTTTAATTATGTATGTTTCATAAAAGTCGGTTGAGAAGCGTAATATGCCATATACTGAGATGACAAAAGTCATGGGATAGCGATACGCACTTATACAGGTGGTACACAAATTATAAAGGGCACTGCATAAGCGGAGTAGTTATTTGCAGTCAACTGTGAGCCATGGCGACTGGCGGTAGAGTGTTCTACTTGCATCGCTGATATCGATATTCGGCTGTCTTGCTATCTTTGACTGCTCCCTCCGGCGGTTTTCCGGATGAACGTGTTGTAAGTAGGCTGTTTAAGTTTTTATATTGGTAACGCCACGTAGCGCTCTGTATGTGCTGTGTGCAGTCTGTGGCTGGTTTGCATTGTTGTTGGAATATCTGCCATTGTAGTGTTGGGCAGCTGGATGTTAACAGCGCGTAGCGTTGTGCAGTTGGAGGTGAGCCGCCAGCAGTGGTGGATGTGGGGAGAGAAATGGCGGAGTTCTGAAATTTCTAAGACTGGATGTCATGAACTGCTATATATATTATAACTTTTGATGACTATTAAGGTAAATACATTTTTGTTCTCTATTAAAATCTTTCATTTGCTAACTATGCCTCTCAGTAGTTAGTGCCTTCCGTAGTTTGAATCTTTTATTTAGCTGGCAGTAGTGGCGTTCGCTGTATTGCAGTAGTTCGAGTAACGAAGATTTTTGTGAGGTAAGTGATTTGTGAAACGTATAGGTTAATGTTAGTCAGGGCCATTCTTTTGTATGGATTTTTGTAAGTCAGATTGCGTTGCGCTAAAAACATTGTGTGTCAGTTTAAGCACAGTCACGTAAATAATTTTTGTAAGGGGACGTTTCATATGTCGACCCTTAGCCGAGGATACCTCACTGGAATCTTCTGATTTTTTTCTTGTAGTTTGTGTAATTAGTGTAGCCTTTGTTTATTGCTAGCGCGTAATCATAGAGAGAATTTCCTTTGTAATTGTAGTTTTTCGTTGTTGTACAGTAAAGCAGTTGTGACATGCATGTAGATTTGCACCAAGCTTTTCGCAGCTGCGCTTGCAATTAAGTAGACATTATTTCCATTGCTATGTTATCTTATTTTGCTCTTCAAATTGTGCTTTTCTGTGTTATCGTGTGAAATATTGTGACAATTATGGCGTGTGAAAAACGTAATACTAGGCTCCAAAGTAAACTGAGAAATGACAGTGAAGACGAAAGCAGTGTGTTAGCGCCACCGTGTAATGAATTAACTAATGTTCAACATAGTAATTTGGTAATTGTGCGTGGGGAAATGGAGCGGGCGGCAAACAGTGGAGTAGGCAGTGAAACAATTAGTGAACAGGGAAGCCTTATCGATCGATCGCTCGGCAACAGCTCGCCTCAGGAATCCGAAATGACAGGACACAATTTTGCAAATACTGTAGATTCAGGTTTTGCCACCTCACCGTTTTCTCAAATAAGTCAAGACACATTTTCTGCTTGTCAAAATGTGAATGTTGAAGGTGCAAATGCACTGCCGAAAAGCGTAGAGGAACAGATTCCAGACACTAATGCATTGTTATTACAGCTAATGCAACAAATGGAACAAAATCAGAGACAAACAGCAAAAGCTTCAAAAGTTAGACACAATGGAACAACACCAGAGACAAACACAGCAACAGTTAGACACAATGGAACAAAATCTTCAAACGTTAGACACAATTGAACAACACCAGAGACAAACACAGCAACAGTTAGAGACTATGGAACAACACCAGAGACAAACACAGCAACAGTTAGACACAATGGAACAAAATCAGAGACAAACACAGCAAAAGCTTCAAAAGTTAGACACCACACTTGAACAAACACGTGAAGATTTAACTACTGAGTTACATAACATTGAATCGAAATGTCAAAAAGTCTGTAATGAAGTAAAAACACAAATTTGTGAGCATTTTCAACCTATTTTTTCGCGGCATGAAAATGCATTACAGAATCACGAAGCAGCCATAAAAGAACTGCAAACCATTGTTCACGAAAATCACGACACCTTGCAAGCTAAAATTGACTCAGTTGCATCTACCGATTCAGTTACGCAACTGGCAAAAACTCAGGAAAACTTAAAGGACACAGTAGATATTCTGAAACTTGGTTCAGAAAAACACACTGAGGAAATAAGTACACTATTGGAGAAAGTAGCCGAACTTTCGGATCAGTTCACTAACTTATCTACAAAGGTAGATGATGATCTGAATGACACAAGACCTGTAGCCATCACTGACACAGAAGAGTATGAACAAATTAAGAAATTCAAACAAAATCAGAATCAAATTAATACGCAACACAAATGAGAAATCCGGGAAGTACAAGATCAGTTGGCACAAGTAATACAAAAAATTACATATTTCAGAGGACACTCGCACTACAACACGAGAAGAGGGACTTAGAAATACGGAACAACCACAAAATAATAACACAGGACACTTCGGAAATTATGAAAGAAATTGGCAAGGCACACCGAATTTTGAGATGGAACCGCTGAAACGACGTAACAATGACCGACATGTGACTCGCCAACACGATGATTTTGACTATAAGCTGTTCATTACTACATGTAAATTCAAAACATTTAAGAATTCTGGCAACGACATTCCTCCACAAGCATGGCTCCATCAATTCTCTCATTGTTTTCCTCCCAACTGGTCGTTAGAACACAGATTAGAGTTTATGTGTGCCTACTTAGAGAATGAACCAGCTGTAAGAATGCGATCGGTCATTCACGATTGTCACAGTGAAGGAGAATTTTATCATGCCTTCCTCTCAGCATACTGGTCTCAAGCTACACAAGACCGAGTAAAACATAGCATCATAATGATGAAACATTTCGAACAATTTGAATTTTCCAGTCTTATGAAATATTTTGAAGACATGTTGCACATGAATCAGTACCTGTCAAACCCATACAGCCCCTCAGAACTCATCCGCATTTGCTTAATCAAATTACCTGAACATTTAAAAAATATTATTTTGGCAGGACGTTGCAAAGACGACATTGAAGCTTTTCAGGGACTCTTACAAGAATTAGAAATTGACACAGACAGTCGCGGGATGCGAAAACAGGAAAACAATCACTACAGGTCACATCCGTCACAATTCCGTGATGACAGAAACAATAACTGGACACAAGTCTATTCTTACAACGCAAATCGTGACCAAAACAGACACCACCCGTATGACAACCACTGGCAGAGTAATAATAGTTACAGAGAAAGATCGCATTTTCGTAGTAATGAATATGACAGAGATTACCATAGAAACAGACAATACGGAACAAAAACAATTATTATCAAGGGAGACAGAATAACTGTAGATGCAATGGTCCAGCGCACAGTTACGATTCAGGGAGAAATTCTCCACCACATGACCGACAAGAAAGAAACTATGGAATCTACCAACATGACGACAGACGATATGATCGTAACGACAGAACTGAATTGCATCAGAACTGGCGGGATTCAAACAGAGTAGGGCCCTCTTGACAAGGTGAATTTGTAGAAGTTAGGTCTCCAAATCCCAATAACGACGTACGCCAACAAAGAAACAGACAATGACTCGCACCGGAAGGCAGCCACCTGCGCCAGCTGGCTCAGGGAAAAATAGCATACACGCTAACCTTGAGAAAAATTCCAGTATTCTTTACCGACGTATACCGCATGATAATTGTGCTCAAGTTGAAACTCTGCGTACTAGGAAGGGTAAAGGATTGCACCACATTTCACATGTAGAACCGTTTATTGAGAGATAATCTGCTTTTTAACTTAGTCTTTGCTATAAAATTTTTCACTTTACATTACTAGTAAGCATTGTCAGACTTAGAATCTGTTAAGATGAAACAATGTTTGAAGTTAAATATCCATTCAAGAACCAAGAGAACTTATTTAAACAGAAATTACGAATGCATTGTTATAGTGAACAGACGACACAGTGTTGTTATTTGTACATTCTTGCTTTGTTAGATGCACGATTACGTAATGACTGTAAGGCTTACATACTTAGAACATATACTGGTACTGCTAATGAGATTTTAATGCAACATTTTGGTTTACTTGAAAATACATTCTGGATTTAAAGTACTTTCAGTGAGATACCAGATGACACAGTGGTTAGTTTATGTGACAGCTACACGATTTTATCACAACGCTACTAATGAGTGACAATTTACAATGTTGCTTTTGCAGGTGTTTCTGTTTTATAGCTGTACAGTTTTTCTGTAGTATTCTGGAAAGTAAAACATGTATTAGTAGTAACTTTTGTGGTATACCTACAATGAGACTGCCTTTTCCATAGCACAACAATACGTTACAGCACAGTACTTTCTTCATCATGGCAATAAGCGTAACAACTAAGATATCTATACGCAAAGCATTTCACTTTTGTGTATCATGAGGTAAATACATTGACTTCTGCAGAACTTAGCTTTCGGAGGACGATAACTACGACACTTCCACAGAGATTATGTTGCAACAAGACGCACAGTTTAGCGCTACAGTACACGTATTTGTGTGATTAATTTTATACTTAAAACATTTATTTTTAAAGATTTTTGAATTAAAAAGAAAGTTTTCCGTGATACATTTCATTCCATTGCTGTAACCTGTAACACCTGAGGGTATAATTACATTAATCCTCAGGGGGGTACATGCTTACTTTGTGTACCATGTGTGTGGCAAGCACAAGGAGCCCTAGCTAATATGGTATTGGCTTATACAACTTTACACATCGGTACCATATTTCACCAACACAGAATTACACAGCTACCTGATTATTTAACAGAGAAACTGCTGTGTTGGCAGAAGAGCCAACACCGTGTTGCTAGAGGAGGCCGAAATGCAGCTTTTAAGCTCACGTAGATTGGCGTGAGGTCTGGAACAAGGTCAGAGAAATAAGACTAGCAAAACAGGAGGTAACTGGTAGAATACTTAACTTTAATCCACAATTGGTGTACATCGCTCTTGACGGTACATGTTATAACCTCAATATAAACTGGTAATGGCACCTTGCTAGGTCGTAGCAAATGATGTAGCTGAAGGCTATGCTAACTATCGTCTCGGCAAATGAGAGCGTATTTGTCAGTGTAGCATCGCTAGCAAAGTCAGCTGTACAACTGGAGCGAGTGCTAGTAAGCCTCTCTAGACCTGCCGTGTGGTGGCGCTCGGTCTGCAATCACTGACAGTGGCGACACGCGGGTCCGGCGTATAATAATGGACCGCGGCCGATTTAAAGGCTACCACCTAGCAAGTGTGGTGTTTGGCGGTGACACCACAGAAACAAACATTTTTTTACTACATCAGTGACACATGTTTACGCAATTACACAGTTGGGTAACTTCACACTTACGAAATTGTATTTCGTCTGTACTTTGTGAACTGTTCATATTTTTTCGGACCCATTGTGATATTATGAGAGCTTTGAATGATATATTTGGTATGGGATCACGATTTTTAAAGTACGTTTGAGGCAGATGACACTTTTGACATGAGCAGATAATTTTTTTTAGGTTTTGATATTATTGGAGGAAGCTACAACGATTTTGAGAGTTGACTGAGGTGTTATGATGTTATTATTATTATGACTATGTGTATTATGCTTTTGCGGTATGTTTATGATCAGTAAGCTGATGCTATATGAGTTATTTGAGTATGCTACGTATCTGTTATGATGAAATATTGAAGAAGTGTTGACGAATAAGGTAAGGAATAATGAGTAGTGGTTAGGGACTCTGGTTTGTGAAAAAGGTTGTTGGAAACCAAGAATCGTACTTTAAGAGTTATGAAATGTATGTAAATGCGTGAATGTATTACAATGCCGACGAAAATTTTTTGGACTCTGTTATAACAATAGGATTTTGTTTCTACAGATTTGTAATGCAAATTCTTGACCTGTGAAATATTTTTATATGAGACTGTCACTGTAGCGGAAACTGCTGTCGTAAATATTTCCGTAAGAAAGTTAAGTGACCACCTGCACGTAATGCGTCATGGGCAGCTGCGCACCAGTCGCCTGGAAAAAAGCCATTAGTGTGTGCCTTTCAGAGTCACAGGTGGAAAAAAAAGAGGCCATTATCCTCGCTATTGACATTTCATTGTAGAAAGCATTGCAAATACGACACGCTCAAACTTGAAAACATATGATTATACTGTGGAGCTTTTAATTTATGATATTTACTAAAATGCCAAATGAAATGATGAGAAACATTTTACATCTATTGTCTTTCTAGCTGAGAGTTTGCTCATTTTGTTTAATATCAAGTTTCTAGCTGCAGCAGCATTGGTTAAAATAAAATTTAATAGATGTACTAATATAAATATTTTATGCCTACAGATCCTGTAAATAATTTTATGATCTATTCAAAAAAACGAAGGAGCATAAAAGACATTTCCCTTCACAGGAATTGCATACGGAATTTTCTTTTCAACTACTTGGTAATTTTTTTGGTAGAATAACTTCTTGTGGTGCACCACTTTAATTACATAGACATTAAGATGTGAATATACATTTCCCTTGTCTGCATTGTTGTCTTTAGTGTAATAGTTTTTCTGCTTGAGCTATGTCATGTTCAGATATAAGTTATTGCATGTGCTGCTGCTGTTTGCCAGGCATAGTGCTACTAAATTTCACTTTGTATTACTCTGTTAAGCTAGTTTTACTACTGATTTATTTTTCTTGTTGCTGCACGTTGGCTCTTATTAGTTGTAATGTTGCATTGCTTGGTAATTTAGATTTACTGTAGCTTGCTTTGCAATTTTCCATTTTTTTTGTCATGCTGTTTGTGTTAATTGTTTTGTGCTGCTGCATTGCCTCGTCCCTTAGTTTAGCATCTGAGCTCAGTAGATTTAAGTTAGCTTAAGAGGGGGTAGCCTATAAGAGAATGAGTTGCGATGAATTTGAAGAAATGCACTGAGAGGCTATACGAGAAAAGTACAGCAAGCAGGTATAGATAGGACTTTTTGGATATAATGAAGAACGAAGGGAGATCTCCGAGAAGTAAAGAAAGTTTTGTCTGCAAAATACTGCACTAAAACAAGCCCTGTCCTTTCCTTGTGTTATCCCACTATTTGTTTGTGTACCCTTGTGTATTGATGTTCTTCCTGTCTTTATATGTTTATCTGATAAGACTTATGTTGTAGAATTTTTCTAATACTCAGCTGCATGAACTATGATGAGGAATACTGTTATCCTCAAATATAATTTGCACTAATAATACGTTATTTACTTTGAAAAGATGTTAGACATTATTAATTCTGTTCTGTTTTAATGCTCATGTGTGAAGTTGATGTTTCAATAATTATTCTGATCCTTTATGTATTTACTTATGTCATAATTCCTGTAACACTGATGTATATGTTTATTTCTATTCTTTTGTAAAGCCCCTATTACTACAAATGTTATCTGTATTATTATGTTTTAATGATGTATTTTGTACCGTTGTTATTGTATTCTTATGTTATAAAATTGTAATTGATAACAGTTCATCATATTATTAACTTGTAAGTTCCATTTCACTGTACACGTTTCTGTTGGTCATAGTATATGGACAATATGTGAGAAGTAGGGACTGTTAGTGTTTGCACATGTGTTAATAATTCAGCAAGGGACTGGATAACAGCATTGCTGGTTCTAAGGACAATTCCAAAAAACTTTGTGAGTGCACAAGTGGTTGTTATGGACTTGCTATATTATCCGCAAGACTCTTCGATGGTGATTGTGAACCTGCACAGTCGCAGCAGATGGCTGCTGGCATCTCTACAAAGACTACAGTGGGTCAACTCTGTGATGACCTACCTACCAATATTCTTCGAAACTTCGACCTACTCTGCGGTGGGTTTGCTCTATTGTGGCCCATTACCTGTCTGCATGTCAAGAGTCAGCACTGTCTTTTCGTTGGAAGGACAACACTACTTCATCAACACTGCATGGAGATCCACTACTTCCGTGTGCATTTTCTTCTACTGCTCAGACTTTGAGAAAAACACTGCTATTTTACTGTGATGAACGATCAGGATTGTCTTTATGGACTGTGAGAAAATTTTAGCTTTTGACCAACATTGTATCAATAAGTGTGTGCATTTGATTTCTTTGTTATTGTAATTATGAAAAAATTTTCAAATCTGTATTGGCCACTGCCCAAAACAATTTGTAAAATTTTTTTGTGGGGAGCATGGGGGCTATGTAAGTAGGCTGTTTCAGTTTTTATATCTGTAACGCCGCGTAGCGCTCTGTATGTGCTGTGTGCAGTCTGTGGCTGGTTTGCATTGTTGTTGGAATATCTGCCATTGTAGTGTTGGGCAGCTGGATGTTAACAGCGCGTAGCGTCGTGCAGTTGGAGGTGAGCCGCCAGCAGTGGTGGATGTGGGGAGAGAAATGGCGGAGTTCTGAAATTTCTAAGACTGGATGTCATGAACTGCTATATATATTATGACTTTTGATGACTATTAAGGTAAATACATTGTTTGTTCTCTATTAAAATCTTTCATTTGCTAACTATGCCTATCTGTAGTTAGTGCCTTTCGTAGTTTGAATCTTTTATTTAGCTGGCAGTAGTGGCGTTTCTCTGTATTGCAGTAGTTCGAGTAACCAAGATTTTTGTGAGGTAAGTGATTTGTGAAACGTATAGGTTAATGTTAGTCAGGGCCATTGTTTTGTATGGATTTTTGAAAGTCAGATTGCGTTGCGCTAAGAACATTGTGTGTCAGTTTAAGCCCAGTCACGTAAATAATTTTTCGAAGGGGACGTTTCAGTGTGACGAGAGTGTCTCCGGTCGGCGTTCAAGGAGCTAACTTGCGTTGAAAAAAAGCCTGGGTCCCTGACCGTGGTGCATGGGCCTCGCCGTGCTCGCCGCCCTTGTCTTTTGGCGCGCGCCGGATGTACGGTGCCGATCACTGGGCACGTTGACGTGCAAAATTGTGGTGGGTTCGTCGTCTCACACTGAATAGCTTCCCAGCTCGTAATTTGCAAGGTCCGAGATACGTATGACTTTTATTCTTTGTTTAACTAAGAAGATTGTTGAAACTTACTGTGGCATGGGTAGCTGCTGGAGATGGTTCTGAACTTGGTTCCACAGCGGCTATTTTAAGGAGGCTGATGTTCCTCATTTCGTTTCTCTTCATCTGTGGAGTGTGTGCTTTAAGTGGTTTTCGTACAAATTTTAACTTGTTTTAAGACATATTGACCGCTTTGGGACTGGTTGCGGTTGTGTAGGCGCCCGGCAACCGTAGAGTTAATGGTTTAATCATTTGTCACGGCAGGATCTGATATGTTAATTAATGTTGAAAGTGCCTTAAGGCAACTGGAAGTGATCTCTAAGTTTCCTGCTAATTTACTGGCAGACGGATAATGTTAGAGTATTGCTCCGTACGAATTTGGGGGCATGCTTATTATACATTCCAGTGTGGCTGTGATTTGACTTTATTTTCATCCGAATCTATTTGTGCTGCAGGCCATTTGTTAAGTCTGCTAATTTCCTGTCATCGGTGAGTTTATGGATTCTTGTCAGGACCGCTCATTGTGAGGCCAGTCGGACTATATATAAATATATACCGCCTGTTATTGAGCCTGTGCACAAGCTGTAGGGAGTGAACGCTCTTATTGCCTGCTGGCCGTAGTGTTATTGCTTCCAAATACTGCTGTGGGCGGTATCGCAGTTAAGTGAGGCCACTTTGTTAATATTAGCATTTCTGTAAGTTATTTTACTGATTGAGTTATTACTAGCCATTCTTAGTGATCACTTACGTTGATCATTTGTGTATTTTTAATGAATGTGCAACTTGTTATTTTTCCTGTGTGGCAGTTTTGCGAGCTTGGTTGGCCCACATTGCATTTTTAGTACAAGCATGTTTCACTGTGGACGTTTCTGTGGGCAGCTCAGTTTTATTAAGCTTTAAGATCTTTGTTTTTTAAAGAAGTTCTGGTATTATGTGGCTGTGTAACTTTGGGTTGGAAGTGTCTAATGTTACTAGTCTTTTGAGATATGGTTAAACAAGAAAGATTGTTTATGATTGACTATTTCACCGTGCCTACTATCTATGATTTTGGTTGCGGACGCAAAATATGATTCTTATTCGTGTTTATGTAATCCAATGAAAGTGAAGATTTGTGTATTGCATCAGTAAGAATTGAAGTTTATTATAAAGTATGTTTTGAGTCAAATTAAAATTGTAAAACAATCGCAAGCTTGTCCATCACTAGTGATACTGGGCTTCCTATTTCCTTTAAGTAACCATGGTGAAATTTTAATTTTTGATTTTCTAAAGAATTGAGTAGTACCACGGTTCAAACTGGTTGCTGTGAAAAGACTTCCGACGTGATTATGGCCACCCGACGCGAATTGACAGGCTCTGAACGCAGTATGGTAGTTGGAGCTAGATGTAAAGGACATTCTGTTTCGGATTTCATTAGGTAAGTCAATATTCTGAGATACAGAGTGTCAAGAGTGTGCTGAAGATACCAAATTCACACACTAACACTACCACGAACGACGCAGTAGCTGAAGGCCTTCACTTAACGACCGAGAGCAGCCAAGTTTGCGTAGAGTTGGCAGTACTACCAGACAAGCAACACTGCGTGACATAACTACAGAAATCAACGTGGGACTTGCGACGAACGTATCCGTTAGGACCATCTGGCATGAATGCGCTATGGCAGCAGACGACCGACGCGAGTACATTTGCTAACAGCACGAATCGCCTGCAGCACCTCTCCTGGGCTCGTGACTGTATCAGCTGGACCCTAGACGACTGTAAGACAGTGGCCTGGTCAGAGAGTCTCTATTTCAATTGGTAAGACGTGATGGTAGGCTTAGAATGTGCCGCAAACCCCACGAAGCCTTGGACCCAAATTGTGAACAAAGCACTGTGGAAGTTGGCTTTGTCTCCATAACGGCGTTGACTGTGTTTACACGGGGCGGACTGGACCCACTGGTTCAGCTGAACGGATCATCGATTGAAAACGGTTATAATTATATTTTTCCCTGAGACATTTAAAACTCTTTTTTATCTGCGATAACGATTGAAGCAACCGAGCGAGGTGGCGCAGTGGTTAGACACTGGACTCGCATCGGGAGGACGACGGTTCAATCCCGCGTCCGGCCATCCTGATTTAGGTTTTCCGTGATTTCCCTAAAATCGCTCCAGGCAAATGCCGGGATTGTTCCTTTCAAAGGGCACGGCCGCCTTCCTTCCCCGTCCTTCCCTAATCCGATGAGACCGATGACCTCACTGTCTGGTCTCCTTCCCCAAAACAACCAACCAACCAGTGATTTAAGCAGAAGAAATGAATTAAAATTTGTACTGCGGCTGGGACTCGAACCCAGGTGTTCTTGTTTGCTAAGCAGAAATGCTAACCGTTACATCACCACAGCACGGTGGTTAACATTTCTGCATGAACTACCCAAGTTGAGTGCTATTCCAATGCCGGAGAGCTCTGGCAGTAGTGGCAATGTAAGGGATAATAAGCAGAAGATATGAATTGAAGTTTGTGTTGGGGAGGGCACTTAACTTGGGTAGTTCGTGCAGCAATGTCAACCATCGTGCTGTTGTAGTGTAATCGTTAACATTTCTCCCTAGCAAGCAAGGAGACCCGTTTCGAGTCCCAAGTACACCACAAATTTTAATCCATTTCTTCTGCTTCAATCATTATCGCAAAAAAACGGTTATGTTCGACTACCTGAAGATCATCTGCAGCCCAGACAATGATGGAATTCTAATGGATGACAATGCGTCATGTCACTGGGTCATAATTGTTCACGATTGGTTTTAAGAACGTTCTGGACACTTCGTGCGAATGATTTGGCTACTCAGATCGCCCGACATGGATCACATCGCACATTCATGGGACATAATAGAGAGAGGTCACTGTGGTATCGGTAGCTACGATGCCACGGCGTAAGTGCAAGTTAGTAGGTTAGCACTACGACACCGATACAGACGACAGCGCCCTCTAGCCGGCGCTGCGCGGCTCTACGAGCGAGCGCCGCTCCGGATTCAGCCCAGTTGATTTCGAGGAGGCGACCAAGCAACATTGTTTCTATTTCATAGTGGGCGAGCCACTACAGATTTTGCCTTCATAACTTGATGAACGGCTTCGCATCTACGTACTGATCTGTACGCAAAGTAAAAGAGTTATAGCCCGTACGCAGTACAGAAGCATTTCACCATTTCCTGCTCCTACTCGCTTCCTACATTCGGCCTACCCTTCAGTTACAGGAGCGGACACACGCGCCGCCTTCCAGGCGGGATACAAAAGTCACTTCGTGCACAAAATCTTGCACCAGCAACAATTTCGCTGTGGACTGCTATAGAGGCAGCATGGTTAAATATTTCTGCAGGAGACTTACAATGACTTGTTGAGTCCACGCCACATCGAGTTGCTGCACTACTCGTGCAAAAGGACGCCTGAGATGTCACGTGACTTTTGTAATCTCAGTCTATACTGCCCACGTAGCATGACAGTGAATGCTCAGGAAAATGAAACGCATTACAGGTGTAGTCAGGGTCTTGTTGTTTTAATTTTCTTGGCACTGCACGTTTAATCTGAACGCCCAAATTTTGAAATGCATGTAACTAAGACTACGTTGTGAATACTAGCTGTAGTTCTCTTTGCAAGTGGCTTCTGCGATCGCTGACCGGTAGCTTCAAGGTGACCCTAGTTATGAAGAAAGAATTAAATAGAACCTCCGCACCTGTATCTCAAAAGAAAGAAACAGCCTTAAGTACATTTCACTTAAGTTTTTTAATCAGTTTTTTAATTTTTGTCTTAAAAATTCTCTATGATCTTTTGAACAAGGAAAAATTTACATAGAGGAAACTGCACCGAAAAAAAAATTCCCAAAATTACATATATTTGAAAGTGTCTGCACGCATGATGACAGCCCCATGTTAAACAGGCAGTTCTGTTAAAAACAGAATTTTGTTCTCACATTTGTCGTTTTTTACGAAGTTCTTTTCTCTAATGTCTTAGTGAAGCAAGATAATAAGGGGAGAATTACATGGTAGGACTCAAAAGCCAAATGGGAGTTTTAACAACTGTGTATGGGAACGGATACTAAAACTGATCTTGTAGGACTAAACACTTTGAAAATGCTCTGCTATGTTACAATGATGGTGAACTGCAGAAGGTTTAAAATTGTGGAATAGATGGCAGTGCCTGGCGTATTAAATATGCAAAGACTTCAACAGATACTGACAGCAGGAGACTCTTCGAAGTATTGGGAGCTACCAAAGAAGCAATAATAAGAAGTAGCGTGAAAAAGAAAAGAGAGGGAAAACAAAACCATAATCAAAATGAATATTGACCTGGGATGTATAAGTGCTATACAGGGTAGGTAAAGAAGCAAGCTTTAACTTTAATTCCCCGAAAGTCCACCTTTTTTGATGTACTGGTACATACTGGTTAAAAATTATTAGAGATAAAAAGGTCTAATTTATTATAGTGTCTTAAAACATACTAAACTAAAACGTAGACTATCATTATGACTTAAATTTGACAGTTAAATGCTTTTTGAAGGAAAAATTATGAATTGGCTACTATGAGTTAGCACATCTTATACCATTAGGCAAGAAAACATATTCTCGATACGCTTCTCTAAATTGTGTTACCAATTGCTCCAAATTGGGTTTGTAATACCACAACTCCTCTAAAACAATAACAGCTGCTGATGCATTTATTTTATTCCCATAAAATGTTCCCAGTTTTCGTAAAAAAAAAAAAAAAATAACGCCAACATCATCTGAAAGAATACGACTGTATTTAAAATGTTATATTGCCTTTCCTTTTACTAAAGGTTAGTGTTACATTATTCTTCACCATTATAGAACCATATTTAACTTCAGATTGAACATTATCACCCACTTTAGGTTCACTACCACTTACAAGAACACCTACATAAAATGGATTAGTCTGAAACACTATTTCTAGCACCGCACTCTTTTTCAATACTTGTCCAATCACTAACTTTACTAAAAGGTACAAATTTCTCTGGACGACTATATGTCACAAAACGATATATATTTTTACCAGTATACTTCCTCCAAGAAACACCAGTCGAATGAAATCCTTGAATCCTAAGTATACCAAACTTATTACTAGCACAGAGTTTAAATTTATCTATATTACCTTGTTCTTCAAATAATTCCATATTTGCACTACTATCCAAAGTTAGTCTTTCTACTCTAACATTTATATGATAGATATATGTCTTCACCTCGTTAATTATTAGATTCTGATATTTATTAGCAAAGAAAGTAATTTCATCCTTAATATTATAATGTCTAAAAGAAGGAAATTGCACGGTATATGTATCAAATTTCCCTTCCACACGATCTGTTTTACCACCTTAGTTAAATTCCACATTAATAGTTTCCACAAATTGCGTTCGCCAGCGACACAACTTGCCCAAAGTAATAGAGTCCATCGTCTCTTCCTGCGAATAACACGACGATTCATCGGACGATATCTCCCACACCGGCGTCTCAGGACTACACGACGACAACGAGGTGTCCATCTCCTCCTTCACAGACAAACAATGCCCAATATGGCAATTAGCATGGACAATATTTAATCGAGACAACAGTGCCTCATCAACAATAGCCATTTTATTGGACACAAATATAACAAGCCCCGAATGAGTAATTGTTAGGCCGGATTTATTTTTAACATTCACTGTTAACGGCCTACCTTCAACAATTCTCTTCACGATACCTGCAAAAGGCTTCCATCTACACCACTCGAATTCCTCAAACAAAATAACAGAATGAATACATGAATTATAGCATCCAATTCCGAATTCGGAACAATAAGGCATATACACCTCCTGTTTTCGCCCTAACACCTTTTCAATCAATAAAGACTTCCATATACTTGTGTCACCAAACAAATATATTTGAGGTTTCCTCACCTTCGTAGACTCAAAGGACGAATAGTACCAAAGTACGACTTCTTTAGCCCAACCGGAATACAAGAAATCACAATGCGACAACTCACGACGATCCTTCCGATTTTGCTGAAACGAGGCGAGGATGGGGGAACTACAACGTGTGAAGTAACATACGATCGCAAGTAGCCTTGAACTATGAAACATGCTATGAAAAGAAACTGAAGTCGGATGGAAGTAGCATACTTCGTAAACTGTTAGAATAGTGAATAAAAACAAAAATACGGAAAACCGCATTCCGCGGTACGTACACAACTTGAGAAAACAAAATACTTAAAAAAGAATGTAATAAGAAAAGAAGGCGGAGGGAGAAAGGGTGGGCAACAAAGTGCGTACATTAAATATGAATTATACATTAATTGAGAAAACAGAGGAAGTAGCTACGGCTGACAAAGCGTCGTATATGAAACTGCGAAACTGTAAGTAGGATTCACAAGTGGAAATAGAATTCTCAGACACGAACATCTCACGAAGGCCAACAGCGTGTTGTAAACTACACTACGCGGCCAGAAATGGTTCAAATGGCTCTGAGCGCTATGGGACTTAACTTCTGAGGTCATCAGTCCCCTAGAACTTAGAACTACTTAAACCTAACTAACCTAAGGACATCACACACATCCATGCCCGAGGCAGGATTCTAACCTGCGACCGTATCGGTCACGCGGTTCTAAACTGAAGCGCCTAGAACCGCACGGCCACACTGGTCGGCTACGCGGCCAGAAGTAGGTGCTTAAGGGCTTCAAGGAAATGCCTTCTTGTCGGCTACAGCTGACCGTTTAACGTATTGCCGTCTTTGTTAGCCTAGTTTTGAAAATTTCATGTTCTTCCCATAAATCCAGTCACTGCCCGTTTACCTCTTTGCGTAGAACTACAGTATCCTCTAAATTCCTCTGAGACTGATCAGCAATAATTAAACGTTATGCGGAGGTGAAATTGTGTTTTATTACCACCTTTCTTTCCCAATAGATGTTCTTGTGTCTCTCTTTGATTGTTCTACCTGTTTGACCTATATAAAAATCGGTTATGTTGCTGTAAATCATTTTGTAGGTACCCGAATTTGAGAACAGATCCTCGACAGTTTTGAAAGTGTGCCAAAGATTTTTCTTTAAGTTGATGGTGTAAGACATGTTGCCTAAAAACGAGATGGAAAAAAACTTATTACAGTTTTGTTGTTGTTGTGGTCTTCAGTCCTGAGACTGGTTTGATGCAGCTCTCCATGCTACTCTATCCTGTGCAAGCTTCTTCATCTCCCAGTACCTACTGCAATCAACATCCTTCTGAATCTGCTTAGTGTATTCATCTCTTGGTCTCCCTCTACGATTTTTACCCTCCACGCTGCCCTCCAATACTAAATTGGTGATCCCTTGATGCCTCAGAACATGTCCTACCAACCGATCCCGTCTTCTGGTCAAGTTGTGCCACAAACTTCTCTTCTCCCCAATCCTGTTCAATACTTCCTCATTAGTTATGTGGTCTACCCATCTAATCTTCAGCATTCTTCTGTAGCACCACATTTCAAATGCTTCTATTCTCTTCTTGTCCAAACTATTTATCGTCTATGTTTCACATCCATACATGGCTACACTCCATACAAATACTTTCAGAAATGACTTCCTGAGACTTAAATCTATACTCGATGTTAACAAATTTCTCTTCTTCAGAAAAGCTTTCCTTGCCATTGTCAGTCTACATTTTATATCCTCTCTACTTCGACCATCATCAGTTATTTTGCTCCCCAAATAGCAAAACTCCTTTGCTACTTTAAGTGTCTCATTTCCTAATCTAATTACCTCAGCATCACCCGACTTAATTCGACTACATTCCATTATTCTCGTTTTGCTTTTGTTGATGTTCATCTTATATCCTGCTTTCAAGACACTGTCCATTCCATTCAACTGCTCTTCCAAGTCCTTTGCTGTCTCTGACAGAATTACAATGTCATCGGCGAAACTCAAAGTTTTTATTTCTTCTCCATGGATTTTAATACCTACTCCGAATTTTTCTTTTGTTTCCTTTACTGCTTGCTCAATATACAGATTGCACAACATCGGGGAGAGGCTACAACCCTGTCTCACTCCCTTCCCAAGCATTGCTTTCCTTTCATGTCCCTCGACTCTTATAACTGCCATCTGGTTTCTGTACTAATTGTAAATAGCCTTTCGCTCCCTGTATTTTACCCCTGCCACCTTTAGAATTTGAAAGAGAGTATTCCAGTCAACATTGTCAAAAGCTTTCTCTAAGTCTACAAATGCTAGAAACGTAGGTTTGCCTTTCCTTAATCTTTCTTCTAAGATAAGTCGTAAGGTCAGTATTGCCTCACGTGTTCCAACATTTCTACGGAATCCAAACTGATCTTCCCCGAGGTCAGCTTCTACCAGTTTTTCCATTCGTCTGTAAAGAATTCGTGTTAGTATTTTGCAGCTGTGACTTATTAAACTGATAGTTCGGTAATTTTCACATCTGTCAACACCTGCTTTCTTTGGGATTGGAATTATTATATTCTTCTTGAAATCTGAGGGTATTTCGCCTGTTTCATACATCTTGCTCACCAGATGGTAGAGTTTTGTCAGGACTGGCTCTCCCAAGGCCGTCAGTAGATCCAATGGAATGTTGTCTACTCCGGGGGCCTTGTTTCGACTCCGGTCTTTCAGTGCTCTGTCAAACTCTTCACGCAGTATCGTATCTCCCATTTCATCTTCATCTACATCCTCTTCCATTTCCATAATATTGTCCTCAAGCACATCGCCCTTGTATAATCCCTCTATATACTCCTTCCACCTTTGTGCTTTCCCTTCTTTGCTTAGAACTGGGTTTCCTTCTGAGCACTTGATATTCGTACAAGTCGTTCTCTTATCTCCAAAGGTCTCTTTAATTTTCCTGTAGGCAGTATCTATCTTACCCCTAGTGAGATAAGCCTCTACATCCTTACATTTGTCCTCTAGCCATCCCATTTTGCATTCCTGTCGATCTCATTTTTGAGACGTTTGTATTCCTTTTTGCCTGCTACATTTACTGCATTTTTATATTTTCTCCTTTCATCAATTAAATTCAATATTTCTTCTGTTACCCAAGGATTTCTACCAGCCCTCGTCTTTTTACCTACTTGATCCTCTGCTGCCTTCACTACTTCATCCCTCAAAGCTACCCATTCTTCTTCTACTGTATTACTTTCCCCCATTCCTGTCAATTGCTCCCTTATGCTAGCCCTGAAACTCTGTACAACCTCTGGTTCTTTCAGTTTATCCAGGTCCCATCTCCTTAAATTCCCACCTTTTTGCAGTTTCTTCAGTTTTAAACTACAGTTCATAACTAATAGATTGTGGTCAGAGTCCACATCTGCCCCTGGAAATGTCTTACAATTTAAAACCTGGTTCCTAAATCTCTGTTTACCATTATATAATCTATCTGATACCTTTTAGTATCTCCAGGGTTCTTCCGTGTATACAACCTTCTTTCATGATTCTTAAACCAAGTGTTAGCTATGATTATGTTGTGCTCTGTGCAAAATTCTCCCAGGCGGCTTCCTCTTTCATTTCTTAGCCCCAATCCATATTCACCGACTATGTTTCCTTCTCTCCCTTTTCCTACACTCGAATTCCAGTCACCAATGACTATTAAATTTTCGTCTCCCTTCACTATCTGAATAATTTCTTTTATTTCATCATACATTTCTTCAATTTCTTCGTCATCTGCAGAGCTAGTTGGCATATACACTTGTACTACTGTAGTAGGTGTGGGGTTCGTATCTATCTTGGCCACAATAATGCGTTCACTATGCTGTTTGTAGTAGCTTACCCGCATTCCTATTTTCCTATTCATTATTAAACCTACTCCTGCATTACCCCTATTTGATTTTGAGTTTATAACCCTGTAGTCACCTGACCAGAAGTCTAGTTCCTCCTGCCAGGTCGCTTCAATGACGGACAAAATTAGCCCCCCAATAGTCCAGACCTCAATCCATGTGACTTTTTTCTTTGGGGGTACCTAAAGGAAAAAAATTTCCCGAGGCGTCCACGTGATTTAATGGAGATCAGAAGACTTATTCTTCAAGCCTGCAGTTAAATTACGGAAGACATGTGCCGTAGGGTAATCACTAACTTCAGTTTGAAGGAAGTTAGAAAACGAAATGGTGGACATATCAAGCATGTTCTGAGTTAGAACAAATCTCCATGGACGGCTCTTCATTGTAGTATATGTACCTTTCAGATTGTACTGACAATAAAGTTTATATTCAAAACCAAATGATAACACATTTCGTGCACCACCCTGTATTTTAGTCTTCGTTGTATGTGGATATTTCCCCGTAAAGTTGAAAAATTTTTAGTGGCTTTATTAATGCGGATACACTCAAATAAGATCTCCTCTTATCTGTTGGATTTCAGCTCACTGACTTCATTGTGTAGGTAAGTTTAATAGGACGATTTGCCTTCTAGAATTTATATTTGTAGAAAACTTGGTAAAGCGTTAATAAACCTTTAATCATGCAACTGGTTGGTTGGTATTTTTCAACTCTATTGACTTTATAGAGATGACTGGATATACATGTAGCAACAAGGTCTGTGGAAAGCACGTAACGGAACAACACACATACAGCTTCAGGAATATTTCATAACTAATGACGACCTTGGGAATATGCCTGTGTATGGTACATGGCGTATAAAAGAGGATAAATGATCCAGACTATTAGACGATGCTTATAACACAATATTACCTACGTATAGTGTCACCATTTCAGTCCTGGCAAGAATTGCATGAGCAATAAACAATCACTATATTTCCCATAGTCATCAGGGTCACTACGCGATGCGAAGACATGGTTCTTCTGCGTCACTTAAGAACTATCGTTTAGCATGTTCAGTACGGCAAGTAAAACAGGCGGAGTCCTGCAACAAGGCCACTGCCGGTAATTTGCCCAGACGGGGCTCCCCAGGAATCCCTGCGGACCAGTACACGCACGGCAAGCTTCGTAATCCTCGCGGAAACTAATAGCATTACGAGATTAGCCTCCAGTAAGCTGCATATTATTCTGCGCCGCAGTGATCGGCACAGGCCAGAAACGTAGCGCGGTGTTCCGCGGAAGCCGCTGCTTTCAAGTTCCTGCAACACGTCGGCTATTACGGTCTCATTAGTTGGCTTGAACTGGTAACTTTATACCGTCAACCAAATGTATTGCTATAATCGCAGTTGTATTCTCGAAAACTGAATGAGATATTCGACATCTCAAATCTATCCCATACGTTCAATCTCGAAATTGTACTGATGATGGATATTACTAAACTGACTATGAGAGGTAGTCATACCGTTTTAACCATAACTTCGAAAAAATAAAAATACGAATTAAGATTTTCGTGTCTTTGCAGATATATATTTGCAGTTTTATATACGCTCAAATCCCTGTACCACAGTACCGTAGCACATCGCAAGAGGGGGCAAGACAAAACGACGGTTCCCACTTATAAAACTGGGTATCTGGCGGTAATAAGTTCTCGGCAACAGTCCATGCTGGGTTGGTGGACGTGTACGACAACAATGCACCATCATTTGACGCAGTGCTTATATGGAACATACGTATCCAATGTCGTCAAACAAGACTGAATGACGAAGAACGAAGAGGCAGACATATCTGTCAGGTACGGTTAATCGTGAAAGAAGAGGAGACCTCGGTTGTCGAAGAAGAAGAGAGAGTGAAAAGCTCTGTTTCGAAATCTGACAGAAAATCCAAAGAAATTCTGATCGCATTCAAAGCACACCAGCGGTAAGAAATTATGAATACCTTTACTGCGTGATACCAATGGTAATAAAAGCGGAGATAGTAAAAACAGTTTTCCGAAATTCCCTTACGAAAGAAGACGGAGCAAATAATCCAGAATTCGAGGCACGAACAACTGACAATATGAGTGAAGTGGAAGCAGATACATCCAGATAGCACGCCATTAAGTTATTTTCGGAGTATATCGATACTTTAGCTCCATACGTAATCATATACAACCGCTCGTTCGACGAAAAATCCGTACCAAAAGACAGTAAAGTTCCACGGGTCTCACCAATACTCAAGAAAGGAAATTAGAGTAATACGCTGAATTACGGAGCCATACCACCGACTTGGATTTGCTGTAGGATTTTTGAACGCATATGTATTAACACATACTCAGCACGGATTCAGAAAATATCGGTCGTATGAAATGGAACTAGTTCTTTGTTCGCATAACATAATGAGAGCTGTAGACAGGGGATCTCAAATTGTTCCCGTACTTCTAGATTTTCAGAAGGCTTTTCACACCGTTCCTCACGATAAACTTCTATTCAAAGTGCCTATCAATAGTGTATGTCTTCGACTGTGCGACTGGACTGGTAATCTCCTGTCAGAAAAGTCACGATACATGGTAATCGACGGAAAATCAGTGAGTAATATGTAAGTAATATTCGTCTTTCCCCAAGGCAGTGTTATTGGCGCTCTATATATAGGATGTGGAATACCATCTGAGAAGCGCTCTTAGATTGTTTGCACATGATACTGCCATTTATCGTCTAGCAAAGTCATCATAAGGTCAAAAGTAATTACTAAACGACTTAGAAACGATACCAGTATGGTACAAGAAGTGGCAACTGTCCGGGAATGAGGAAAAGTGTGAGATCATCCAGATGAGTGCGAGACGAAATCGGTTAAATTTCGGTTATACTATAAATAACACAAATTTAAAGGCTGTCTAATTAGCAGAATACCTCCAATTGGAACGCTCACGTGTGTAATATAGTGGAGACCGCAAACCAAAGACTGAGTTTTAGTGGCAGAGCTGTTAAAAGGCCGGCCGTTGTGGCCGAGCGGTTCTAGGCGCTTCAGTCTGGAACCGCGCGACCGCTACGGTCGCAGGTTCGAATCCTGCCTCGGGCGTGGTTCAAATGGTTCAAATAGCTCTGAGCACTATGGGACTCAACTGCTGAGGTCATTAGTCCCCTAGGACTTAGAACTAGTTAAACCTAACTAACCTAAGGACATCACAAACATCCATGCCCGAGGCAGGATTCGAACCTGCGACCGTAGCGGTCTTGCGGGCCTCGGGCATGGATGTGTGTGATGTCCATAGGTTAGTTAGGTTTAAGTAGTTCTAAGTTCTAGGGGACTGATGACCTCAGATGTTAAGTCCCATAGTCCTCAGAGCCATTCGAACCATTTGCTCTTAAAAGCCGCAACAGGTCAACTAAAGAGAGATGTCAAGATCGTTCCTATCGTTGCTCTTGATAAGACAGAAGTTTTTTAGGGTTGTTGGTCATTAGAATAGAGGAATGTCTACACTACGCTTGTCCATGATCTACTACAGTATTGGGGTGCAGTATCAGATCCTTACAAGGGTTGACCGAGGACACCGAAAAAGTACAAAGGAAGGCAGCTCGGTTCATATTATCTCGAAATAGAGGAGAGAGTGTCACAGATATGATAGAGTCAGTGTGGCAGTCGATAAAACGAAGGCGCTTTCCGTTGCGGCGGGACCGTTTCACGAAAATTTGAACACCAACTTTATCCTCCGGATGTAAAAAAATACAGTACTGGCCATTAAAATTGCTACACCAAGAAGAAATGCAGATGATAAATGGGTATTCATTGGAAAAATATATTATACTGGAACTGACATGTGATTACATTTTCACGCAATTTGGGTGCATAGATCCTGTGAAATCAGTACGCAGAACAACCACCTCTGGCCGTAAGAAAGGCCTTGATACGCCTGGGCTTTGAGTAAAACAGAGCTTGGATGGCGTGTACAGGTACAGCTGCCCATGCAGCTTCAACACGATACCACAGTTCACCAAGAGTAATGTCTGGCGTATTGGACGAGCCAGTTGCTTGGCCACCACTGACCAGACACTTTCAGTTGGTGAGAGGTCTGGAGGGTGTGCTGGCCAGGGCAGTAGTCGAACATTTTCTGTATCCAGAAAGGCCCGTACAGGATCTGCAACATGCGGTCGTGCATTATCCTGCTGAGATGTAGGGTTTTGCAGGGGTCGAATGAAGGGTAGAGCCACGGGTCGTAACACATCTGAAATGTAACGTCCACTGTTCAAAGTGCCGTCAATGCGAACAAGAGGTGACCGAGATGTGTAACCAATTGCACCGCATACCATCATGCCAGGTGATACGCCAGTATGGCGATGATGAATACACGCTTCCAATGTGCGTTCACCGCGATGTCGCCAAACACGGATGCGACCATCTTAATGCTGTAAACAAAACCTGGATTCATCCGAAAAAGTGACGTTTTGCCATTCGTGCACCCAGGTTCGTCGTTGAGTACACCATCGCAGGTGCTCCTATCTGTGATGCAGCGTCAAGGGTAACCACAACCATGGTCCATGCTGCTGCAAACGTCGTCGAACTGTTCGTGCAGATGGTTGTTGTCTTGTAAAAGTCCCCATATGTCGACTCAGGGATCGAGACGTGGTTGCACGATCCGTTACAGCCACGCGGATAAGATGCCTGTCATCTCGACTGCTAGTGATGCGAGGCCGTTGGGATCCAGCACGGCCTGAACCCACCGATTACATATTCTGGTAACAGTCATTGGATCTCGACCAACGCGAGCAGCAATGTCGCGATACGACAAACCGCAATCGCGATAGGCTACAATCCGACCTTTATCAAAGTCGGAAACGTGATGGTGCGCATTTCTCCTCCTTACACGAGGCATCACAACAACGTTTTACCAGGCAACTCGGTCACCTGCTGTTTGTGTATGAGAAATTGGTTGGAAACTTACCCCATGTCAGCACATTGTAGGTGTCGCCACCGGCGCCAACTTTGTGTGAATGGTCTGAAAAGCTAATCACATCACAGCATCTCCTTCCTGTCCGTTAAATTTCACGTCTGTAGCACGTCATCTTCGTGGTGTAGCAATTTTAATGGCCAGTAGTGTATTTTATTGCCACTGACCTTTGTAGCGATAAATGATAAGAGTAGTAAAATAAGAGATATCGGAGCTCGTATAGAAAGATTTAAGTGTTCATTTTTTCCCACGCACTGTTAGAGAGCGTAGCGGTAGAGAAGGTGTTTCAAGGTTGTTCGAGGAATCCGCTGTCAGGCACTTCAGTATTAACACACCGCTATTTGACTGTAATGTTGTTTATTTAATGACGACACATGTTTCGGCCTTTTATGCCGTTTTCAAGCGATTGAGTTTATGTTATTAATCAGTCACCTGAAAATGGCTTAAAAGGCCGAAACCTGGGTCGTACTTAAGTAAACAACAGTACAGTAAAATGGCGATGTATTCATTTAAAATCTACTGTATGACTGTTGCTCAGCAACATCAAAAACTGGAGTATGAATTGCAGAACAGTCACGTAGATGCAGATGTGGAGGTAGTTGAAGATACGCTGGCGCGGGCACCGTGGCACCTTCTGCCACACTCGCAGATCCTACTCTTCCCATCTGGAGACTTATCTTCTGCACGTGTTCCGGTCGTCTACTAAACCGACGACGGCACCCCCAGGGAGCAGCTCGCCTAACTAGGACGGATGTCGATACCAGGCTGCGGGTGTCTGCATACACCGCGCCGCCCTAGGGATCGTGTTTATCGCTGAAACGACTGGTTTTCGGTTATATCTTTTTCTTTTCCATGCCAGTTTAAACTAACTGTTAAATCAGGTCAGAATAACTGGTTTCTGAAACAACTCATATCCGATCTTTGGATAAATTCTGGCGTCCGATACCACCCGTCGGCTTTGACCACTGACGTCATTCGTAACGCAAAGATGATGCAATGGACAATCTATGAATGGAACAGATCATACTCTTAAATGAATGTAGCATGCCATAAAATGATACATGTAACGCGACTACTATTTACGCGCGAATTTCATTTAAACGAATTGAAGATGACTGAAATAAAGGCCGGCCGAAGTGGCCGTGCGGTTAAAGTCTGGAACCGCAAGACCGCTACGGTCGCAGGTTCGAATCCTGCCTCGGGCATTGCTGTTTGTGATGTCCTTAGGTTAGTTAGGTTTACCCAGTTCTAAGTTCTAGGGGACTAATGACCTCAGCAGTTGAGTCCCATAGTGCTCAGAGCCATTTGAACCATTTGAACTGAAATAAATAAGAACACGAGACCAATTATAAGTGCACATATATATATTATATTTTCCACACGTACTGCATGGACGATCTAAATAATGAACCGTCGAATAGTTGTAATCGGTAACTAGAAGCAACCTATGTAGGAGGTCATTTCCAGTTGCCGATTTCAACATTACTGTTTGTTGCGCAAAAATATTATAACATATCAGAAACGTGCTTAAAAATGATGTTGTTAATGAACTACAGATCGTACTTTCTCTTTCCAAAATGTGACTCATCTACTTCAACTATAACGCCTGCTCCCCCATACTTCATAAATTCCCCGCAGACTTCTCTACAAAACGAGAACCAGTCGACTACAGTGCCACACGAGACCCCTGCTTCGTGTATGACAGATTTGCAAGAGTATTCACAGCAAAATAGTAGGTTAGCATGACAATTACTTCTAAATTCAGCCTCGATCATTCGAACCACGTCCCCCTGCTTATGGATCTCCATATATTATTTTTTCTGCACGTCCACATGTATTCGTCGGAAGTTCGTGATAACGCAACCTTCGTCAAAACCATATAATTTCCACAGACACTGCACTTGCAATACAAAATTCAGCAATGACGCTCAATGATTGCAAAATATTTTTAGTTGATTTACGGTCACTGATTTTCTGAAGCAGAATTTTCGCACTAAAAACAACTGACTCATCCATAGCGAACAGCGTGAGAAATCAAGATCTCCTAATCACGACTACTTATAAATCACGACTACTTTCATTAACAAAAGATGACGAAAACAAATTACGAGACCAAACCAAAACGATCTACATCGAAGTTTTAATATACGCGCGTAACGATGGAACCCAGAGAAATCATTTAATGTTCGACAGCAATCTGAGGCACAAACAAATTAACATCACACAATACATCATTGGTCAATGCCGACAGTTGGTATCGGACACTAGAATTGATCCCGATCTTTTATTCCTATTACTTCCTGTAATAAACGTGGAAATTGAACACAGACTGAAAAATCTGACTCAGTTCGAAGATACATAGAATCAAATATTAAAACAAATGGACCAATAAAAGCAAATTTAGTCCGTCAATTGTTCGCTGCTCTTCCCGAAATGGGGTAAGTGGCTGAATACTAAAAAATATCACCCGTTTCTCCTACTGATTCTAAGTTTTTGGAACTTTGCTAAAAAGTCGTGTTGTAATCGGGGATCACGACACTATTTGGGCATTACGAATAGTCTGTCCCAAAGGGTGAAAACTAAAGTTGAAGAACTGTATTTTTACGTGTTAATTTGACCGTTTTCAAGGGCTAGAAGCAGATAAAGGTACATTATGTGGATACAGGCAGCACACCAGCTACTTTCTATATTTATCAAATACTATGAATGATTAGTTTCTAAGTTTTTAATTTATTTGTGTAATCATTATTTCCTTCCTCATATTTCATAGAAATGACTGACAAACTTTAGCCTTCTAAAGCAAATGAAGCGTGTTACTACATTGTTGCGTCGCTTCGTAAAAATATTTTCAGACCAGCGTCGGTGCCATTCTGCTGTGTAACGGGTGTCAGGTCAGGCGATGAGAGCGGAGAGCGAGAAACTTCCCTATGGAGCCTGGGGGGGGGGGGGGGGGGGGAGGGAGGAGATTGCAAGTTTTGTTCACTGCACGTACACGCGTAGCTTAAGCAACGATACATGGCAACAGGGACATTACTAGAATGAGATTTTTCACTCTGCAGCGGAGTGTGCGCTGATATGAAACTTCCTGGCAGATTAAAACAGTGTGCCGGACCGACACTCGAACTTGGAACCTTTGCCTTTCACGGGCAAGTGCTCTACCATCTGAGCTACCCAAGCACGGCTCACGCGCCGTCCTCAAAACTTTACTTCTGCCAGTACCTCGTCTCCTATTTTCCAAACTTTACAAAAGTTCTCCTGCGAACCTTGCAGAACTAGCACTCCTGAAAGAAAGGATATTGTGGAGACATGGCTTAGCCACAGCCGGTGGGATGTTTCCTGAATGTGATTTTTCACTCTGCAGAGGAGTGTGCGCTGATATGGAACTTCCTGATAGAGCAGAGTCCCGAGTTCGAGTCTCGGTCCGGCACAAGTTTTAATCTGCCAGGAAGTTTCAGCGACATTACTGTCTGGGAAATGTTGTACCAATTCCTCAGCCATGTGTTTGTTGTTCGTTTCTGTCGGCACTGTTATTACATCAGCATCGACGGCGCTTCCAATATTCTATAACGCAATATTTCAAGCCAATGAAAAGCTTACGAATAAAAGTAGCTCATTTCTTTAAAAAAGTTTTATTTACAAATGGAAACTTTTAGCACTACTGCTATGGCTAATGGTTTTTTTGTGGTTCTAACTCGGTTATTACTAGAAAATGAAAGACACCTATTATAACGGAGACCAAACGAACATAGAAAAATAACGGTTATTCAGAACTAAAATACCGGTATCGGTTTTTCCCATCCCTACGTCATGTTAGAGTATAATGACTTTTCTGGAGACAAGAAATCTACTCTATGACTTTTCTGGAGACTAGAAATCTACTCTGTAGGGGTTTCGAAAACGACGATCGTGTGAAACCCAGCTCGCTCTATTCGTCCACGAGATTCAGAGGGACATAGACACGGGTTTCCAGATAGATGCCGTGTTTCTTGACTTCAGCAAGGCGTTTGATACAGTTCCCCACAGTAAGAGCATATGGACTATCAGACCAATTGTGTGACTGGATTGAAGAGTTCCTAGATAACAAAACGCAGTACGTCATTCTCAATGGAGAGAAGTCTTCCGAAGTAAGAGTGATTTCAGGTGTGCCGCAGTGGAGTGTCGTATGACCGTTGCTATTCTCAATATATATAAATGACTTTGTGGAAAACATCGGAAGTTCACTGAGGCTTTTTGCGGATGATGCTGTAGTATATCGAGAGGTTGCAACAATGGAAAATTGTACTGAAATGCAGGAGGATTTGCAACGAATTGAAGCATGGTGCAATCTCAATGGAGACAAGTGTAATGTGCTGCGAATACATAGAAAGAAAGATCCTTCAGCATTTAGTTACAATCTAGCAGGTCAGCAACTGGAAGCAGTTAATTCCATAAATTATCTGGGAGTAGGCATTAGGAGTGATTTAAAATGGAATGACCATATAAAATTAATCGTCGGTGAAGCAGATGCCAGACTGAGATTCATTGGAAGAATCCTAAGGAATTGCAGTCCGAAAACAAAGGAACGTACCAGATAGGATTGATAGAAGAGATAGAGAAGATCCAACGGAGAGCAGCGCGCTTCGTCACAGGATCATTTAGTAATCGCGAAAGCGTTACGGAGATGATAGATAAACTCCAGTGGAAGACTCTGCAGGAGAGACGCGCAGTAGCTCGGTACAGGCTTTTGTAGAAGTTTCGAGAACATACCTTCACCGAGGAGTCAAGCATTATATTGCTCCCTCCTACGTATATCTCGCGAAGAGACCATGAGGATAAACTGAGAGAGATTAGAGCCCACACAGAGGCATACCGACAATATTTCTTTCCACGAATAGTACGAGACTGAAATAGAAGGGAGAACCGATAGAGGTACTCAAGGTACTCTCCGCCACACACCGTCAGGTGGCTTGCAGAGTATGGATGTAGATGTAGATACGCCGCAGGCACCTACAGCGCCGTGAGGGTATATGAAATGCAAATGAAATTATTTAGTGTTAAAAAAAATGCGAGACAATACGTGATGCTGAAAACCTATACCGCTGGTAATAACTTAAGGAGCTAACAAAATTACAGGAAAGTGATAAAATAAATAATGAAAAGAAACGAAACAAACAGAATGTAAGCGTGGAGTAAATAATCTTCGACGTCTATTGGTGTAAGGTTAGGAATTCGGCTTAGACAAGCCAATACTAGATATACAGAAACGCCAAAGGGCCTCCTCATACTTAGCGAAATGTCACGTCAAGGAAAGATTCACGAAATATTGCGCCAGTCAAGTAATAAAACCAGAAGCCAACGGAAAAGATTTGTGAAACAGAGAAGAGACAACAAAAAAGGAGCGTGACGCGAACAGCATAACAAAATAAAGCATGTACCGAATGTGATCTATACTAGTTAAACGACCGGGGAAAGTATACGAAATAGTGAAGTTAAGCGATCAACGTATAACATTGTCTATTAAGGAATGAAGCACGGTGCGCAAAGTCGTTCTGGTCACTGCCCACCCCTGCAGGCTCTTGCACAGTCTTAGACATGATGACGTGATGAGAGAGAAATATCGACTCAACAACATGAGGGCATTGAAATAATTAATTGGCAACAAGTGAAAATTTGTACTGGACTGTCCCTCTAGACTGGACTCCCCGCCTTAGGCCAGCGGTTGCCTTAATTGCTTCGGCTATCCGAGCTTGCTCCCTGTCCACCGTTCTCATTGTTCGCAGCATTTAGCGTTAGTCCCGCAAAAGATCGGACGTCGAGTGAACCCACACTGAAGTTACCACGAAATGCTCCTAGGTGGACATAGTAGTATCATATGTGTGGTGTCTATTCTTTCAGCCATGTCCAAAAGAACAGACACACTCATATAATATAAATAATTTTGTAGCTCCTGCTGTAAGCTGAGTGTACATGCCCCTTAAACGTCACAATAAAAGAGCGGCCAGTTTTACCGACATCATTACAGTCAATCCTATATACTCCAGGGCAATCACATTTGTCTTATGCGTTTCCAAACCGATGTTCTACCCGAGAATTTTAGCGTACTGTTAACTTGGGAACCACATCTCATGTGCAGTACTGCGAAGTATTTGAAAGCCGACAGCACGAAATCCTGCCATATTCCCATCACTTTGTAGAACGGACGGTTGCTTCAGTCAGTACACTACACACGAAGGAAGAAAGATTCTCGTGACTGCCGTGGCCAGGGTGCACACGAAGGAAGAAAGATTCTCTTGGCTGCCGTGGCCAGGGAGACAGCGGTTTGCGCGGAGGCCTGGCAGAGAGCTGGAGGTCGCATCTCGTCTCGACTGCGGAGTCACTCCCCCTCCGCCCCCCCCCCCCCATCCACCCCTACCAGTCCAGCCCTTCTGCGCAGGCGCGGCCCTTTTTAACCGTGAGGCCGTCGTTAATATTCACGAGCCCGTCCCAGCCCGGCTACAACTAGTTTCAATTTCCAGGGCTCGCCCTTCTCGCGACATGGCACCGGGCATTCTATCAATGTTGGAGTCCCCAGAGGATTGCTTTGCCCCGCATAGCCTTTCCCTTTTTACTACATCCGCTTCACTTCTCGATCTTCCTCCATTCGCATCAACTGACTGCACCTCGCCTCATTTCTGTCGCCTCGCTGACTACGATTGGATCTGTAAGCACTGGGTTTTGTAGTCTGTAATATACCATTAGTAGTTAAGTGGATTTTACGTACTGTATTGAATACGGCAAAATAAACATCTATCAATCTATCAAGCAGGACCCCAAGAAAGTGAGAAAACACACTGTCGTCGTGGGTTTTACCCTGATATTGTTTTTCTTTATGTGTTGGACTCAATTCGTACTCGTTTGGTGCTGGACTGTAAATTACTGTTATACCTCTGTGCATATATTTGAATTTCATACGCTGGCAGCCGTTTGTATTGAATTGATATGCGCGGTGACTTCCCTGCAGGCCTCGTGCATCATATTTATTGATATGTTTCATGCCGTTTGTACAATTCGTATACAAAATATAACTAAAGAAATAATTTTCAGCTACAAGAGTAGGCAGCAATGGGCCGTTGATGTAATGTGGTGTGAGGTACCGGAGACAGGGGGTTTGTACAGTAGATGTATCGTGAGAAATATACCGCTTAAATTGTGTTAAAATTTGTGTTACTACCGTCAGAAAATCTAAACAGTGAATTTATTTGCATTTCCTAAAAGCATCTCTCAATAGCACACTGTTAACCATTGATTCAAAGGTATTAATTACCTGCAGAATATTAAACAATTGCTAAACGAAAAGGCAGACGAAGCACTTCAGAGATCTTCGGATCGCTCCTAACTTGGATGGCGGCCAAGGTGTGTTGGCTGTCGTATCTGAGCTCGATCGGTAGCCTCGGAAGACAGACATGTTGTCTGCTGCGGTCGGCATTGGCTAAGAACTTAATTAGCAATCTCTAGTTCTTTGGACATGTAACTGAGAACTCGTTTGATAGTAATATCGAAAACACGCAGTTCTTTATTTTGGTTACTCTCTCTGAAAGTGTGAAGAATGGAAGTTATTTGTGAGTCATGAAGTGGAGTATAGATGTGCAGTTTCTCATATTCTGCTAATTAAAAGTGAGTATCCTCCCGTTTAAGCAAACAAATTCAAAATTTAATTATTTATACAATTCAAGTTCCTCGCTAACAGTTTATTACAGCCTTAAGATAACGGATTAACGACCTACGTGCTGTTTTCTGCGCAGGGAACAACTACTATAGAAGACTACAGGATGCTGAACATTATTCGGAACTTATGCATTCCACTCAGGGCTATGGAATCATGTAGGCACCTGGCGTGTACTGCAGTCTTAGTACCAATGAGGTAAGTGACGCGTCATCTGTGGTAACACACAGGAGGTATGAAAGATGAAATTTTCGAGGGAAGGGATTTATTATAAACACATAAATCCCTCTCACAACCTTTCTCTCTCTCTCTCTCTCTCTCTCTCTCTCTCTTTCTCACTCTCTCTCTCTCTCTCTCTCTCTAAAATGGTACAAATGGCTCTGAGCACTATGGAATTTAATATCTGAGGTCATCAGTAGCCCTATAACTTAGAACTACTTAAACCTAATTAACCTAAGGACATCACACACATCCATGCCCGAGGCAGGATTCGAACCCTGACCGTAGCAGTCGCGCGGTTCCGGACTGAAGCGCCTAGAACCGCTTGGCCACCGCGGCTGGTTCTCTCTCTCTCTCCTCTTTCTCTCTTTTACTCGCCATAACAGCTGCACTGAATTAAAATAGATATATTGTTGTCCGGGGCTCCTGGAACGTCGTGCATTTTTGGTTCTGAAATTCATCGACGGGTGTCTTCATATTTGCCACATGATTACTGACGGACTTTTATCAAGGTTGGCAGCTATGTATAAGGGTTGTCCGAACGAAAAGTTCATGTTCCTGGACTGTCTATTCATTATTCTCATCTGTTGAGTGAAGTTTACGACCTATCAATTCATTCGTATAAGTTGTTACATCTGCTGTGGATTTTTAAACCGATCTGCTGAAGTTTCATAAGTTCAGATTTTATGTTACTTTTGCTCTATTCTTCCAAAACATAAATGTCATTCGTCTGAAATCCTGAAAGGTGTCTTGATTTGTTATTAAAAGCTGCGCAAAATTCATACACTCATGGGCTAGCAGGTATGATGTCGAAGAAATTAACTTCACAGGCCATGTGTCTAATAATTACACTCACCTGAAAAATGCCTGGGGCTAGTACATAACCATTGGTGATTCATGTCTGGCAGCTAATGGGTTAAGATTTCCGTTTCAAGAATACTCAAAATTCTAGTTGCGATAAAAAATGTATAAATTTTTTTTTTACAGCCCACACCGGAAATGACAATTTTTAAGTAGTTTTATTAACAGCGAAGTAAAATTAAGGAAATATTCTCAATGCTCACTGGGCTGTCTTTTTAACAAAGGACCACAGTTTTCATGTGAGCGGAGAGTTTCCACAGTGAGCTCGTGTAAATGTCTTCGATCAAGAATGAATGGAGAACTTAACATTACATCCAAGGTCCTCAGACCAGATCTTTCCAGATCTCTGGTTCTGTAATTTCTGGTCGCCTTCACAAGAGGAGAACTAGTACAGACGAACGGTTAATAGCAGACTCAAGACACCTTTAGGTATACTAAATCCGTGAGACGGAAATTATATTAGGCAACCCCAGTTTGTTTGTGTCATCAGCCTTCTAATAGGTTTGATGCTAGCCGGCATAACTACCTCTCCTGCGGCAATCGATTCGCCTAATAGTAACGCTTGCATCATCGACCTCAGTTATTTTGTTACCCTCTCTGTCTTCCCCAACACTTTTTACCCTCTGCAGCTTTCTCCAGTACAACAGAAGTTTTTCCCCGATGTTTTGTCACTTCTCCTGTTGTCCTATCCCCTCTTCTTGTCCATGTTTTCCACGTAATTTCCTCGTCGATTCTGTGGAGAACCTCCTCATTTATTATGCCAAGAGTCCACCTATTTTCCTACATCCCTCTTTACAGCAACATATGAGACGTTTCAGTTCCTTTCTTTTCCGGTTTTCCCATTGTCCTTCACTGCTGAAGTAGATTGTCAGAAACTTCTTTCTCAATTTTAGGCACATGCTTCATACTAGTACAATTCTTGTGGCTCCCTAAGCCTGTGCTAGCCTGCTGCCTACGTCCTCCTTGCTTCTTCCATCGTGTGTTAAATGTACTGAGCCGTGTGCAGCTCACGTTGGTGCAGTTGGTAGGTTGGTATCGTGTAATAGGAATAGTGGCGTCTCGTTCTCTTCTTCTGTTTACTGCAGCACTACGTTTGCTAGCATTGTCTGTCCGTGAGTGGCAGCAGCAGCGTTTATCGATATCTAGTACCTGTACTATCTTTGGAAGAACCTGAGGTGTTTTTCCGGATGGAGTTTGCCAGTAGTTCGGTTGGGACGGAGCATCAGAGAGGTCCGGCAGCGCGAGGGGATGCCGGGACCGCTGGCGGCATGCAGGCATTGCCGGATCGGGGGCTGTAGTTGCGAGGGCCACAACCTCGTTGTCCACCGGACACAGGGCGTTGAGTTAACACTAATCCAGTAGTGGAACCTCGACTATTTGTGATCACGCCGTTTGTTCGTGCGTTGCTGCTCGTAGGGTCGCCGTGAGACGAACAGCAACAAGTGGAGCGTGTCGAGTTGGTGGAATCTATTAGCAGTCTTCTATTGCCTGTTTTTAGTTTTTGAAATTTGTGTTATTATTGGTGAAGTGCAACCAGCGGTATTTTACTGCCTATTGGCCGCTAACGCCCCAGTTACCTGCCCTGGAGATTAGCGTATTTTTGCAGCAGTGTACTTTTCCTCGTCTGCCGATGCTGTCGGCATGGCATGTAGTTCACAGCCTCCTTGATTACGGTGTGGATTGTGGTTTCTTTTGTCTACCTTGGTTGTAGTGGTTCCTTCTGTCTTTCGATGGTTTAAACACCAGATTCTGAAGACGCAGTGCTGTGTGTCACTTCGCTCTCGCTTGAATTAATCCATCGTTGTGCTGGTTATCACACGTTAAGTGGATTTGGTAAAAGAATTTATCGGCATTTAAACTGTCGCCAGTTTGAGTTGCCATCCTGTTACGTGAGCTTAACTCTTGGCTGCCTGTCTCACCGCTTACGCAGCTGTAGGGACTTATCTCTGGTCGATCCTTGGAGCACTGTCTGTGGATCACTCCCTTCTCATTTGGTCTGATTGTGTCAGTTGTATAAAAATAATATTTTGTTTAAATTATTCCTATTGCTTGTGGCCTTCAGTAGACAAATGATTTGAATTCTTCTTAATAAGTCCTTCAGCGGCCAGTGTAGGTTGTGTTACAGTCAATTCTTTTAAATGATTGTTTTAAAAATTCTTTTGGTATTTTAAACGTGTACTTGTCTTCCTCACTTGTAATTAAGGCCTTAAGCCGCTAATTATTCTGAAGTATTGGTTGTGGCCTTCAGCCGACAAATAATTTTGAATTGTTTCTTAATGAGGCCTTCAGCCGTCAGTGTAGCTTGTGTTAAAGTCAATTTCTTTTAAAAACATGATTCTTTTAAAAAAAACTATTTCCTTACATAACGTGTATGTGTTTACTGTGCAACCAACGTTAACTGATTAGGGCCCGTTCATACCTTTTCCTGCTTTCCCTAAGTCCCACGTTTCATGTACGAGGGGCGTTCAATAAGTAATACAAGACATTTTGTTTTCCCAACGAAGGTCCACTATGCTGCTGCCTTTCACTCCAGCAAGGGTATGAGAGGAGTGGAAATTTCGGAAATGGCATGACTTATGTGACAAATGCTCAGCGCCCGGGTAGGGCACACCACGTTGTGAAATCAGAGTTTACTTCACCAGTTGAAGCAACTGTGATGGTATGTTGCCGTGTGATCGTGTGATGGCAGATAAATAGCCGCAAATCTGAAATTCATCGTGGTTCAACATATCACATCATTCATGAAAGGTTTAAGTTCGGCAAATAGTCTGAGAACTGGGTGCCACAGCATCTCCAATACGTTAAAAAATCAGCTCGGGCTGCAGTAAGATCAAAGTGACATACACTTCTGACTACAGGTATCGTTTTGCAACATGACAATGTTCGGCCTCATACTTCCTCTGATACTTTGCCACATTTACCATAATCACCAGACCTTACCGAGTGATTGCTGTATGTATTCACAACTCAAAAAAGGCGATGGAGGATATAAATATCTTTCCAATGCAGAGATGCAGGTTAGTAGGCGGCTGTTTGGTTCCGGTGTAGCTGCACAGCTTTATTATATTTACAGTGAAACAACCACACATGAAAGTTAAATACACAAAATCGGAAAGAGCGAGGGTGTCGGAAAGGTAATACGAGAGAGTCTGTTATTGCTTGCAGTAGGAGACTGAAGTACTCATTGCACGCGATCTGGAAATTGCGACGCTGGATTCTCGTTATTCTTCTTTGTGATGGTGCAGTTGGTCGCCACTACAGCTAATTGAGGAGCCCTCTGCTGGGTGGTGCTACAACTATCACTCGTCACTCTCAGTTACTTCGATTTCTGTACTTCAAATACGTGAGTCAGAAGGTTTGTTTGGTAACATGTGGATATTTTGCTTTCCTAGTCACAGCTCATTATTTTATTCGCCATTAAAACTAAACAGCCAACCAGTATGTACCCCAAAACCAGCCATCTTTCTCTATGTACCCAACTTGCCACCCAAACCACGGTATTGGTGATAAGAAAATCCTCCCTAAACACATGTGCTACAAAACGCCACGTTTCCTGCGCATGTACCCCGACATCAATATGTACAAAACGCCACGTTTCCTGCGCGTGTACCCCGACATCAATATGGGATATGATCACCATGTCCACGTACACAGGCCGCACAACGGGTTGGCACACTGGATCAGGTGGTCGAGCAGCTGCTATGGTATAGCCTTCCATTCTTGCACCACTGCCTTCGGAGCTCCTGAAGTGTCCTAGGGGTTTGAGGACGTGCAGCGATACGTCGACCGAGAGCATCCCAGACGTGCTCGGTGGGGTTTAGGTCTCGAGAAGAGGCAGGTCCCCCTATTCGCCTGATATCTTCTGTTTAAAGGTACTCCTCCACGATGGCAGCTCGATGGGGCCGTGGGTGATCACCCATCAGGAGGAAGGTGGGACCCACTGCACCCCTGAACAGGAGGACATACTGGTGCAAAACGACGTCCCGATACACCGGACCTGGTAGGGTTCCTCTGTCAAAGACATGCAGGGGTGTACGTGCACCAATCATAATCCAACCCCACACCATCAAACCACGACCTCCATACAGGTGCCTTTCAAGGACATTAAGGGGTTGGTATCTGGTTCAAACCAGATGAAAACCCGGCGAGAATCTCTGTTCAGACTATACCTGGACTCGTCCGTGAACATAACCTGGGACCACTGTTCCAACTACCACGTACTGTGTTCTTGACAGCAGGCTTTACGGGCTCTCCTGTGACCAGCGGTCAGTGGAATGCACCTTGCAGGTCTGTGGGCGAATAAACCATGTCTGTTCATTCGTCTGTAGACCGTGTGTCTGGAGACAACTGTTCCAGCGGCTGCGGTAAGATCCCGAGCAAGGCTACGTGCAGTACTGCGTGGCCGTCTGCGGGCACTGAATCGGTCTTCTGGTGGTGTTGTACACTGTGGACGTCCAGTACTGTAGCGCCTGGTCACGTTTCCTGTCTGCTGGAATCGTTGCCATAATCTTGAGATCACACTTTGTGGCACACGGAGGGCCCGTGCTACGACCTGCTGTGTGACCATCCTCTAGTCGCCCAAGTATTCTACCCCTCATAACGTCGCCAATATGTGTTCTTTGGGCCATTTTCAACACACAACCATTAGCATGTCTGTAAACGTCTGCACACTTACTCGCAGCACCGTACTCTGATATGCGCCAACACACCTCTGCGAATGTGGACTCCAAGCGGGTGTAAAAATGAATGTGCGCAACGGAAAATAATAAATGCTAAATGAAGATTTGGCCATGTCTGACTACCCTCTGAAGCAGAGCTTAGGATCTCTTAATGGACTTTAATATATAAATTACAACCTAAATATAAATGAATGATTAAGGCTGCCAGCGCCACCGCGGGATGACCGCAGGTCAAATGCACAGCATCGTCATACCCCGGGGTGATTTAAACCCGCAAACCGCCCACTAGAGCGTTGTTTCACCATGTATCAGCATTATCCTTAATTTATGAGCATGAGTGTAGTTTGATCGATGTACCAAAGTGAAACATTGGTTTAAAGAAACGAAAAATTGTCAGTACTATTTCTCGAAATACAAAATATTTCTTCTGTAACAGTACAAAGCGAAGATAGGTCACTTAGTGAAACTGGTAATGTAACTTACAGGTTAAGGTGCACGTAATGAAGACTGTGGTCCGATCTTTGTACCCATTTGGCGCAAGACGCAACTGACGCTCATATTAAGCGCCAAAATGAAATTTTCACGTGTACATTGTCTGCATTACTTGTGAGAAACTCGTGTTAGTTATGCTAAAACAAATACACCACCAGGCACAGTCTTCTGATCAGAGTGAACCGTATATAGTGATTGGACCCTCCCTCCCTCGTACTGGAATCCGCACATCGCTGGACATAGTGCTTGCGTTGTATGTGAAACACACTGTACAGCACTACTTTTAGCCAAAGGATTCGGGAACTTTCTTTCTAATATACTCGTACCGTTCAGACGATCCGCATCCTTGTAGGAGCATACTGCCAACGCTTCACTGTATTCTAACAGAATCGCGTATAGAATGTCATTTACGTGAGAAGCAGTTAATGAAAGGTTGATAAACCTCAGTCTGAAAGCTACAGCCATAAATATAGTGGTAGTGAGAGTGTATTCCTCTTGTGAATATTCGATGTTGAAGATAAACGTAGATTTTGAAGAGATGCTGATAGAGGCTATAGAAGCTGTTCCATGTGGCCATGAACTGATGCTGTCAGGAGATTTTAAAGGCAGAGTAGGTAAAGATATCATAGTAAGGCTATCTCGATGAGGAGGTGAATGTTACAAATGAGAATAGGAAAAAGTTGGTTTATTTCTTGAAGCAGTATAAATTACGAGAAGAAAATACATTCTTTTCTCACAAGGACATACTTAAATTTACATGGTAAACCATACAGGAGGGTTAAAATCCATTACTGACTATCTAATCATGAAGAAAAAGTCCACTTTAAAAATTCAGGATGTCAATAATTAAAACAGGGGCAGAGTGTGGAAGTGACCATCATCTGGTGGAATATGAAATTTATATCCCCTACTTTCAGGAGTAGTGGCGAACAGAAGCGGTTGTAATATGCTGACCACCCTGAGATCATAAGGTATAACTTGGAAAGTTTAAGGGAAGATAGTTCTAAGTACTTATACCAGCAGCAACTGGCGTTTGGATGGAGAAGTTCTTCAACAGGCTGTGGGAAGCTATAAGATGGAGAGTGCACCAGGACATGGATCAATATATCCAAAGATAGTTCAGTTTGGTCCACAGAAACTATGGCAGACGCTAAGGAGGCTGCCTGAAAGAGTATTAAACGGAGAAGATGATCCATCGGAATGGAAACATGTTACAGACTGGTGCATAAAAAAGGGTCATGTAATGACCTAAATCATTATAGTGGATTGTCAGTGATTTTGTTAGAAGACTGTACTCGAAGCTATTGAAAGAGCTGGTAGAGAGAAAAACTAGTCATAAGCAGCAGGAAGAGAAAGCAGGATTCCGTGCAGGAAGATCGGTAAGGCACATCATCTTCAGAATGAAACTAATACGTGAAAAACGCACACGTGTTGGACTAGAGACGCATGTCGCTTTGGTTGACCTAGAGAAAGCATATGGTCATGTAGGAACCAAAAAACTGTGAGAAAGCTGAAAGAGATGAATGACATTACATGAAAATAACACAGCCGGAGTAAGGACTTGGAATAGTTCCACAGAAGAATTCGAGGTGAATAAGGATCTGCGGCATATATGTGGGCTGCCACTGACAATCTTTAAGCTGTGTCTCGGGGGAATGTTGAAGACTTGGCAAAGAAAATGCCGGGTTATGTAAGTGGCAGTAGAGGACAGCAAGGTATTTAGCCTATATTTTGCAGATGACCAGGTAGTGCTAGCAGAGGATGAAGATGATCCGAGCTATGTGATACGAAATCTTAAAGAGGAATGTTACAAGTCTGGCCTGAAGATGAAGAAGTGTGAGTATTCGGATTTTGGAACGAAAAAGTAAATAATTTGCAGGTAAACGTTAAGTAATTGTAGGTGTGGGAAGGTAAAATATATTGTCCTTTCATTATAAACAGGGTACAAGGACACAGACAAAAATAAAGTCACTAGCACGATTAATAAAGAACACGCTGTAACAAAGGCAATGAACTCTGTTCTGTGAAACAAAAAAATAAGAAGAACAACGAAGAAGTGATTTTGTGTAAGACTATGTTCCAGGGTGTAGTTTTGTAAGAAGCAGAAGCCTGGGACGAATAAGGTATGAAATGACGTAATCCAACGATTGGTGGAAATAGATAGGGGTACCTGTGATGACGTCCAACAAAGAAAGGTGATATTGTTTGATAGGTAAATTAGATGAATGAAGATAGGATATTAGGAAAGACACCACCCCAGCGGAAGAAAAGGGGGATCGCCCCCGACGAAACAGGTAAAACGATCTGCAGGAGGCGACAGAAGCAAGGAATGTGAACGCTGAGAAAAGCCAAGAAGGAAGAAAATGGCGACTGGGGCCGAGAAGCGGTGCCAGCTGTGGATAATCTGCAAGAAGTCCACAAGTCCACAAATTCAGCAAATAAATGGTTGTTAAATGTAGTTATTCCATCAGCTTTAAATTCTATGCCTCTAGCAACAGGAAAGCCATTTGGTGTTTTTAAAACTAATGGAATAACTACATTTATCAATCATTCATTTGCTAAAGTAGTAAAATTGAAATAAAGAAGAGTAGGGGAAGTTTCAGCGGCTCACAACCAAGGGAACGTGGGATGGTTTAACAATATCACCGTAGGACGTAAAGGCTCAGTTAATATTTCGTAATGCTATTGTCTAGAAGTATCGTGCTGGGTGTTTCACGTATAACTCCAGGACACTCTCCAGTGTACTACGGCAGCAGGGCTGCGCGGGATTAGCCGAGCGGTCTCAGGCGCTGCAGTCATGGACTGTGCGGCTGGTCCCGGCGGAGGTTCGAGTCCTCCCTCGGGAATAGGTGTGTGTGTGTGTTTGTCGTTAGGATAATTTAGGTTAAGTAGTGTGTAAGCTTAGGGACTGATGACCTTAGCAGTTAGGTCCCATAAGATTTCACACACATTCGAACATTTTTTGAACGGAAGCAGGCTCTGATTCCCGCAAATGTTTTGGCATGATCTTCAGACAGTGGCAGTTAGTTTATCAGTTTTAGCCGAAAAAAGGCGAGTTGTCGGTAAAAAATACAAGCTATTTGGAGCGGAATATTAATTGTGCCAGTTAATTTAAGGGTCAGTTGTGCCTTGAACCAAGTGGATAGAAAGATTCAGCCACAGTGTCGCTAAGTGTGCCTAACTTGTAAGTTAGATTAGTAGCGTCAATAGGTGAGACATGGTGTTTGGCTTTGCTATAGAACAAATATTTAAGAATTTTGACAAATGATATAGGAAATTTTTTGATTCTTTAAATTCTGTTTTATTACGTTCAAAGGTTTGTATTATAGCCGTAGCCAAGTGTACCTTAACCAGGAAGTTAGATCAGTAGCTCCACTAAATGCACCATATTTGTTTTGCACGGTTATAGAACAACTATACTCGTCTTATGATAAACGATACAAGGTTTGGTTCCTGTGATGTGCTATTTGACATTAGCCCAAAGATCGAGCCTTAGTCACTGCCATGTATACCTTAAGTTAGATCAGGATGGTCAATGAGCGAGCCATGTGTTTTTTGTTGTGCTGTATAACAAATAGTTACGTACTTTCATAATAATACACATAATTTATGGTTTCTGTAAAGTGCTGTTGTACTTTGGTAGGAAGTTGAAGCTCTAGTCACTGGCACGTATGTGTTAAGTTGAATCTGTGGTGTTACTACGACAAGTGGGGCACTGAGGCCGTGTGTGGACTCATTTTAAAGACCGGTAAAATATTGGGCTATGACTGATACAGCAAAATATGCGTCTGTTAGTTTAGAAGGTCTCCAAGTGGCCTTTTTGGGGTGCAGTGATATAACTAGCAGAGCCACGGCGACACCTAGCAGAGGCCTCTTCAACTCGCTGTGGTAGCGACCAACTGCAGCAGGAACGAATTCAGGGTAATGTTGTAGCCAAAGAGTATGTTTCTGTCCCGTTCCTCGTAAAGTAGGTACAGCACGGTGAATTTGCAGTAGCACACTACAGAGATGATATCGTCTTTGCTCAGCAGTCATTGGAGCTGCCAGCCGCCGCTTATAAAGTCATAGCACAGGTGACGGGACCAGGTGAATCTCCGGGAGAACTGCCTATCCATTGATGCCATGTGGTGCAACCTCTTCAAGTAGATAAAGTTGATACTCTTGTCTTGCTGAGTCCATGTCATTATCTGGGCGAAAAAGTCAGCAAGTTCAACTGCATGTAGCCTGTAGTGGTTATAAAGAGATTATGAGACTTACGGTAGCCCGATTAGCTTGTATAGCAGTACCACACCAGTTTTCAGATTGAGGAACACGACAAGAAGTGGTGTCTGCTATTGTAACAGTACCACCGACCACTTTCAACAGCAATTGATGCTAACGTTATACCTTTGCTAGGAATTTTTAAGTAGTTGTGGCCGTGAGATAACCTAATGGAAGTAGAACAATAAAACTGGGATTCGTTTCCCGAACACTCCAGCAATGTATAACCGACAGTAACCGGTGGGTCAGGAACAGACGTTCTCCCAGCAAGAAAGCAAGTTGTAACATTACATATTAAAACCGGTCGCAAGCCTAATTAGGCATTCTTGTGCCACGCAAAATGATAAAGCTGAACCATCCTTGATACACACACACACACACACACACACACACACATACACATACACACACACCAAACCCTTTCTTTGTATGTATTCGTACTATAACACGGTAATATAATCCTACATATAAATGTGCTACTAACAAATGAGACAGTAATCAGTAACATAAGCCTCTCAACAACATGTACCTTAAATGAACTAGGTGTATCAGTTTATAAAACCAATTACCGACACATATGAAACTAGCAATACTGGAAAGAGAACAGCTTGAAATGATTCATGATTCTGAATTTAAATCAGGGGATCTGTTAATGATCATAATCTCAAACTTCATTGTGTAGTACGGGATCTCTACGCCTGTGCATAAACCAGCTTGCATTAGAATAGATAACACAGTAAATAATTCTTTCTTAAACTAGGTTTGAAGCAACTAAACAGAATGCAAATCTAACTACACTGGCTTTGAAGGAGCCTTTGCATTTCTTCATTACCAAACTAGCCTACTACATGAGGGCCCTTAAACTGTCATGGTTTGAAGAACCATGCTTATTAACAAAATTACACCAGTATGTATGAGAAATGGTAGGTATTCTTATCATTAATCATTAATTAAGCAAAGCACAACAGACTATAACTCTTTAACAAATATGCTTTCGTAAGCAGTCTTTTGGCCTACGGAAAAGTATAATTGGCTGTGCAAATGACGACATAACACTAAATTGAAATTCAATCACTTTCTCATAATAAATTAGGATAGGTTTATGATTTGGGATAATCACTGCTGTAAGACGGAGTTTTTAGCAACACCACGATTATTATTCAAATCAACCAAATTTCACAAATACCTGGTCCATTTACAGAGTGCCAAATATAAACAGTTTAGTGGTGGCACTGGTGGTGCAGTTCGCAGTGGCTATTAACCTGACAGCGATGCAGTCATAGCAATACTGTTGGTCTCACCCTGTTACATATCTTCTTGGCGTCGGAATTATGTTTTTATACGGCCAAAAACCGTCATATGATACCGCTTATCACCAAATGCTGCATCCGAGGCTCATAAATACTGCCCTTAAGCTCTTCTGGCCTCAAAACTCCAAGAATATGAGCCACAATGATCCGCTATTGCTGGCGAGGCGTTAACCACAGCACTGCTCAGCCCAGACTCTTTACCCCTGACAAAGAACGAGTTGTCACGTGTGCGCCAACCACACCTTTTCCATTCCGCCAGGCTTCTTCCTTAGCTGAGGGGGTCCTCACATCTTTTACATTCAACACTACGTCTCCTAACTATTTACAATACATTACATAACAATCATTCCACTAGTTACTTAAATTCACAAGCATAATTTAAACAAAATCATTTAAAACTTCACATAACTGAAATGTGTATTCATAGTCAAAGAATTTCGGTGATAGCTACAACATTCTACATAAGCAACACTACAAATTGACTTAGAAATATCGATACTGATACAAAATAGATCGAATATAGGTGTTACACTACCTCACTGAAAGTACACACTGATGTGACTGAAGTAATGGGACAGTGATACTGACATATGCAAACGGCGGTAGTATCGGGTGCGCAAGGTGTAGAAGGGCTGATTATTGGTGAAGCTCTCATTTGTACTCAGGTGATCCATGTGAAAAGGTTTCCGATGTGTTTCTAGCCTCACGACGGGAATTAACAGACTTTGAACGTGAAGTACTTGTTGGATCTAGACGCATGGGTCATTCTGTTTCGGAAGTAGTTATGGAATTCACTGTTCCGAGATCCACAGTGTCAAGATTATGTCGCGGATACAGTATTGCAGGCATTACTTTTCACCACGAAGAACGCAGTGGCCGATGGCCTTCACTTAACAACACAGTGGTCTCGCGGTCGAGTTCTCGCTTCCCGAGCGCGGGGTTCCGGGTTCGATTCCTGGCGGGGTCAGGGATTTTCACCTGCCTCGAGATGAGTGAATGTTTGTGTTGTCCTCATCATTTCATCATCACTCATGAAAGTGGCGAGACTGGACTGAGCAAAGGTTGGGAATTTGTACGGGTGCTGATAACCGCGCAGTTGAGCGCCCCATAAACCAATCATAATCATTATCATCATCATCATTAACAACACAGAGCAGCGGCGTTTGGCGTTTGTTTAGACTTCTCAATGATAACAGGCAAGCAACATTGCGTGAAATAGCTGCAGAATTCGATGTAGGAGGTACAACGATCGTATTCGTTAGGACAGTGCGGAAAAATTTGGCGTTAATGGGTTTCGGCTGCAGACGACTGATGCGAGCGCCTTTGCTAACAGCACGATATCGCCTGTAGCGGCTCTGGGCTCGTGACCATATCGGTTGGATCCTAGACGGCTGGAAGACCGTGGTCTGGTCAACTGAGTACCGATTTCAGTTGGTAAGAGCTGATGGTAAGGTTCAAGTGCGGAGCAGGCTCCACGATGCCATGAACCAAATTATCACCAAGGCACTGAGCAAGATAGTGGTGGCTCCATAATGGTATGAGTTATGTTTACATGAGTCTTCTCGTCCAATTAAACATATCATTGGCTGGCAATGATTATGTTCGGCTACTAGGAGACCATTTCCAGACACATTCCAGGACTTCATGGTCCCAAACAACGATGTCGTGTAGGTTTGAAGAACATTCTGGACATTTAGAGGGAATGATATTTCCCGGATTGGATCCCATCGAACATTTACGGGACGTAATCGAAGATCAGTTCGTGCATAAAATGTTGCACAGGTTAAAGAGGCAGCAAGGCTCGCTGTTTCTGCAGGGGACTTGTCCGCCCGCTTAGCTGAGCGGAAACGTGTTTGCCTACACGGCCGGACTGGAGATTTTCTCCGCTCGTCGACTGAGTGTTGTCTTCATCCTTTCATCATCATCATCATCATTATCAACAACAACAACAACAACAAAGTGGCGTCACGTGAAATAAGACATGCAACCCGTTTGGGGTCTCAAGGCCAACAATGCCACAAAATCATTTCATTTCAACGACTTAATGAGTCCATGCTACGTCGAGCTCTTGCACTACGATGTTGGGAGGTGCCCCATGGCTTTAATCACTGCCGTGGACTATGCCGTTCCACTGCGCAGTTGAGTTTTCATGAAACTGCAGACTTGGGTAGTATAAAGGCTGAGAACTAGCTATAACCGCAATTGGTCCAATTACTCGCCGCCAATTGTCAGCAGAGAGGCGCGTGGTACGAGGGAGGTAACAGCCAAGCGAGCGTGCAGTTTGTCTACGCGGCGCTGCGGCTCGGTTTCCCGGGAGCCTGCGACGACGGCGAGGCCCGGCGGCCCCCGGGGGCCTTCCTCGCCCCCGACCGCCCCCTCCGCCCCCGTGATGGATGGCGCGTGGCCGCCTAATTGGCTACCGGATCCGCGGCCACGGCCGCCTCCAGCCGCGCTGACGTATCGCCCCTGCAGGCCGCGCAAGTCTTAACAACGCCCGCAACCAACAGTGGGGTTGCGAGCGCTTACACCACTCGCCACTCGTGCTTACCAGAGAAAGGCCACGAACGAGATCTGATCCTTTCTACAGGTACGGAAGAACTACGGGCAAAGCACGTTTGCTACGAAACTTTACCCAGTGCGATACTCGCAATCAGATTCGGTGTTTTACGTTCATATTCCGGGCACAGCGATTCAGAACGGCTCTGTTGTGAGAGGAATGGTCAGAATACCTCCCACTCCCTCATACCCAGTAAAAATCGACTGCGTGGGTCTCGGAATATCCAATACGGATATAACTCACAGATACAGTGTAGTCTTGTGCTGGTTATAGTAAGGAAATAAATTAAAAAGAACTCGTGTTCCTAATTCCCACCAAGATTTACGGATGGTTTCGTTCGTTGTAATGCAGAAGCAAGAACTGGTATTCTAAGCCAATTCATTCCAACTGCGAACTTATCTGCCCCTCTAAGAGCTCATGTGATATTTATATATTCACCACACACTACACTTCGTCAGTTATTCACTGTCCCATTCAAATTCTCTCATGAGCCAAAACATTATGACCACTGCATACTAGGCAGTAAGGAAAGAATGTATATGAAACTTTCTGGTAGATTAAAACTGTGTGCCAGACCGAGACTCGTACTCGGGACCTTTGCCTTTCGCGGGCAAATGCTCTACCAACTGAGCTACCCAAGCACGACTCACGCCCCGTCCTCACAGCTTTACTTCCGCCAGTACCTCGTCTCCTACTTTGCAAACTTCACAAAAGCTCTCCTGCGAACCTTGCAGAACTACCTTGCTTGGGTAGCTCAGTTGGTAGAGCACTTGCCCGCGAAAGGCAAAGGTCCCGAGTTCGAGTCTCGGTCCGGCATATAGTTTTAATCTGCCAGGAAGTTTCGTATCACCGCACACCCCTCTGCAGAGTGAAAATCTCGTTCAAGAATGTACATGTAACGCAGATACGGGAAGTACATGTGGAAATCCACTGATATAAGTGGTTTTGACAAAGGGAACATTGTTGTGGCGTTGTGGCTGGAAATAAGAATCTCTGAAATGGCGAAGCTGGTCGCCTGCTGGCGTCCTGCTGTCGTGAGCACCTATCAAAAGTGGTTGAAATATGGTAAAATAACGAGTAGCCCGTATGACATTGGACGACCAAATTTCACCACATAAGGAGGTGGTCGGAGGATTCCCCATTGTGTCATCCAGGATAGGGAGCGATCTATGGCAGATCTGATGACAGAGTACAATGCGGGTGCAGGCACAAGTGTTTGGAAGCAAGGCCATAGTTGAACATGGAGTTCCACATTACACGACCCCTACCTGTTCCTATGTTGACCCAACGACATCGTCAGTTATGACTGCAGTAGGCACGGTATCAATGAATTTTCATCGTGGATCAACCGAAACGTGTCGCCTGTCGCATTTGTTGTTACTCCAGGTCGGTGGTTGGGTCGTTACACGCCGTCAGCCAGGTGAAAGGCTACACCGCGCCACAGATGCAGGCTGGTGAAGGCAGAGATATGCTGTGGGGTACACTTAGTTGGACTTCGATGGTATCTGTGGTGATAATCGAAGGCATAATGACGGCAGTGAACTATGTGAACATTATTGCGGACCACCTGCATCACTTCATTCTCGGAGTATCTTCATGACATCTTCCAGCAGGATAACGGCTGTCCGCGTTGCGAGGTCAGAGTCGTACTACAGTGGTTTGAGGGGAATTCTAGTGAACCTTCATTAATGTCTTGGCTAGCAAATTTGCCTGATCTACACCTAGTGGAATACATATTGAGCGCCAGCTGCGCGCCCTAAATCATCATCATGGTAATTTGAGGGAACTGTTGCTTGACCTGTGCGTAGACATCTGTTGCTACGTACTATTACTGTCGATTAGTTGTAGAGTGCAGCAGAGCAGAGCAGAATCTCTGTTGCAGAACTACTGTGTTTGAAAAATGGAATAACACGCTATTAAACAGGTGGCCATGTTTTGGGTTATCGGTGTACATAGACCTGCTACATTAAAAAAGAAACATACAAGAAAAATGGAGGACACAACGCGAGTGGTTCAGAAATCGTTAGATGTGATGTACGCGCACAGAAAAATAAATGGTTACAATATCAGAAAACTGGATGATCTATTCAAGAGAAGGAGCTTCACAAATTGACTAGATCAGCAATGCAATGGTTCACCTCTGGTCCTTATGCAAGCAACTATTCTGCTTGGCATCGGTTGACAGGCTTGTTGAATGTCCTCCTGAAGGATATCGTGCCAAAGTCAGTCCTATTGGCGGGTTGTATCGTCAAAATCCCGAGATATTTGGAAGAGCCTGCCCGTGATGTTCCAAACGTGGTCAGTTGGGAAGAGATCCGGTGACGTTGCTGTCCTAGTTTGGGTTTAGCATGCAGTAGAAACTCTCGTTGTGTGCGTTCGGGCATTATCTCACTGAAATGTAAGCCCCGGACGGCTTGCCATGAAGGGCAACAAAACAGGGTGTAGAATATCGTCGGCGTACCGCTGTGCTGTAAGGGTGGCGTGAATGACTACCAATGGAGTTTTCATATGAGAAGAAACGGCACCAAAGACCATCACTCTTGGTTGTCGGGCCGTATGGTGGGCGAAAGTCAGACTGGTATCCCGTCGCTGTCCGGGGAGTCTTCAGGTGCTCCTTCGGCGTGGAATCTCACTAACAGGCGTAGAACTGTCCTCAGTGATAGCTCGCACTTCGAACTCAGCCCTGGAGACCAGTGAAGACCAGATTACAAATAGTCTGCTCCAAGTAACTTGTGTATTTCATAAAAATCATCATTCATTATGTTGAACACGCCAAGTAAAACACATAATATCCAACCCAGTAGCAGTTCTTTGTTGCGGGGGAAAACTATGGGACAGTGTTGTCGAAGCAACAAATTTTCATTGGCTAAACCTCCGACTCGGTGTCACAAACTGACATGTGGCCTGGAGAGCGGTGTGCTGGCCACATGCCTCCCCATATCAACATACGGTGACGGCTGTGGGCTGAGGATGCCACGGCGGCCGGTCGGTGCCGTTGGGCCTTCCAAGGCTTGCTTGGACGGAGTTTAGAGATTAGTAAACCACCGACTCCCTCTTTTTCGCGAAGCTATCCTAGCTTTTAAGGCTAATGCCGAAACTCGAATAATATTCCGTGTCCCAGTCGGAACTTACCAGATATAACTGATTAGATCCGAGTTTCACAACCGACCAACAGTTCACCCCGCACGAAGCACAAGGCTAGCGAATAAAGAAATCTGCAGGTGTTGGGTAAATTCAATCAACGCCCTGCGTCTCCATACCTCTTCAATATACGGTTTTCCACTTTCTCTTATTCCTCATGATCTACAAATCTTGAAATATTTTAAGTTTGGCTGACGCCACTGTCGCACTTTAATAATGAAACGGTGATATATCTGCCGAATGACTGTAGGAATACCACATTTAGTTTTATTACATAATCGGTTTAGGTATATTCATTGCTGGACCATAAAAGAAACGCCCGTATTTCACCATGCCCAAAGTATGTCTAATAATAAGATAACTAAAGCTGCAAAGTTATATAACAGGAAAGAGAAAGCATGGATGTCCCTTAAAGAGATGATGTGAACAGTTCTAGGTGAGGCTGGCCAAAAGGCCTATATCTTGAAGATGACAATGAGATTATGATAGCGCACTTGCCCGCGAAAGGCAAAGGTCCCGAGTTCGAGTCTCGGTCCGGCACACAGTTTTAATCTGCCAGGAAGTTTCATTATGATAATGATTTAGGCACAAAAGCCATTTTCAAATCGTTTTGAAATGGATTAGTAAATTACATAATCCTAATTTGTTCCACAAGGTAATATAATTCCAGACGCCTGGGCATATCACATGCTCCGTTTAGTGCACCTCTGTACCAATGGTTATATTTCTTGAAATTTATAAAGATTAGCTCGTATGATACTGCTAGTTCGTAAAAGCGATTCATGGTTAGTTTCCTTCTTCAGAAAAGATTTTCTAGTTTTCTATGGTTAACCAGGTGGTGAAACTATTCAACATGTGCCGGATCGGGATTCGAAACCGAAACGCTCGCCTTTTGCGGGCGAATGATTTACCGATTGATTTACGTAGACACGATTTACTACACACCGTAACAGCTTTAATTTTGAAAGTACCTTTTTCTTACTTTCCAGACTTCGTAGAAGTTCACTTGCTTATCTTGTAGGACTAGCGCTCCTGGGTGAAAGGATTTTGCGGAAATATGACGTAGCCAGAAAGCCAGAATCTAGAGGGTAGTTTCTAGGTCCGGCTTACTGTTTTAATCTGACCGGTGTTTTCAGACCAGCGCACATTCCGCCGCAGAGTGAAAACTCATTCTGGAAACGATACCCTAGGCTATGGCTAAGCCAATTTCTCGGCAGTATTTTTTCTTCCAGGAACGGTGACCCACAATACATACAGGAGAATTTCTATGGATATCGGAGAGTAGGAGATAGGTAGTGGCGAAAATAGAGTTGCCAGGACAGGGTGCCTGTATGGTTGAAGAAGATGTTCGCGAAAGGCACAGGTTCCGGGTTCAAGTCCCATCTACCACACAATATTTCAGTCTGCGAACAATAGAAATAACAATAAACATGATTATTTTTGCAATAATAACGAGGTAACGACATTTTGCAGAACCATTGTGATATTTTCTTCTCACTAAAGAAAAGAAACAGTTATGAGGAAGGAATATATTTTTCTACTTCAAGGTGAATTGGAGCATTACTTCAGCGTACCATGTCAGTAGAAGGTAAGCATATGGCTGTTTTCGAAAGTGTTCTGTCAGGACTTCAGTGGAGAGACGGCCTATCGATCATGAAGCATTGTATCTGGAACGTGGCCAAGCTCTTGGCGACTGCATTTGCCTTTTAAAAACTGAAGCTCTGCCCATCTCCACACGGTAGAGCCCTGGAAGATGCTTTCAGCGGCAGCGGTCGATGTCAGTTACGGAGGCGAGCACAGTGGAAGCCATTATACAAGGCCGCCATGGAGGGTTACCGGGATAATGAGAGCGTCGGCCTTAAGCAATGATTGATTGCAGTTGGATGTGTGAGCGATTCACTTGAGAGCGATAGAGTGGAATGTGGAAACGATGAGACGACAGCTGCGAAGGTGCCGAGAAAGACGCACAGGTTACATATTGGCAGCACGGTACTGTGTATTGTATTTATACTATCTTCATTACAAAATATAGGACATTTGAGATTGTGCCGTTGTGTAATGCGTCTTGAGGAACTGTTCACCAAATATTCTGAAGCTGTTATAGAAAGTATACGAAACGCAAAATTTACCATAAATCATCAGCTCAGTCCTGCATGGTGAAAAATTCTATGGATAATTTAGTACTGGGTGCTTATAATTTAAGTGTAGCTTCTCACAGAGTGTGGACTGTAATTATCATATGACAGCGAAACTTTTTAGATATTCCAATACGATACGCTGGAAAATAGTTAATTACAGTTTTGGCCACCAGGTGCACATCTGGAGATCTGAATCCAAGGAAGATGTATCGAAATATTCCCAAATGTAATGGACTAGCTTAGCGCCTGCTGCTTCACTTGCGTAGACTGTAAGGTCTACAGAGGTCTTTTTGTTTTTATTTAATCGAATTTTTCTGTTGTTGACAAATGACAACATTTTCCAAGCTTTTCACGCCAATTAATGCCTTATAAGTAAGGCCATATAAGCATGGTCTTTCCCGAAAATACTTCTAACCAAAAGCGATTAGGGTAGTTGCAGTCTAAAGATTTTGTTAATCGTGTCTTTTCCTTTCTTTTGGAGAAATTTCCATAGCAACTTTCATCCTCTAACAAATATTTCTTTATATCTAACCGAGAAATGAAATGTTAATTTTTCTAAATTGGGCTTTAAAACTTTTTTAATGTATCGACCAATTTTCTCAAAAAATTTCATCGCCTATTGTAATCCCTTAAGAGTTGAATTTTCAGACACACTGAAATACGTATTTTTTTAATTTCTAACGGAGAAGCTAAACACCAATTTTCAAAGGTTTGGCTTTAAAAATGTTTTTGCAGTGAAATATTTTCATGACACATTTCACCCTCTATTTCACCGCTTATGGACGGAATTAACAGAAATAGTGAAAGGCATATGTTTTTCTTCTAACAGAGAAGCCAAATACAAATTTTCATTGATTTACCTAAAAAATGCTCGCTAAATTAAATATTTCCACAAAAACTTTCTCTGTTCCACACCCATATGGGTTGAATTTCCAACCGAGGAGTCAAATTTAAATTTTCACAGAGTTAGCTTTAAAAATGCTTTTACAATAAAAGGTTTTCATCTAAAATCTCATCCCCTATTTCAACCCTGTTCCAAAAACACTGACACTCGCCTTTTTTTATTTGTAACCCAGAAATCAAATGCTAATGTTCATAGACGTAGCTTTAAAAATACTTTAGTAGTTCTTCAATAATGAGATATTTTCAGAAAAAGCTTTACCCACTGTGATAAATTTCTAATAATGTTGAAACTTGACGACTAGAGGCCAGCTTCCAAATTGCCTCAATATGACATTTGTCAAAAAAAAAAAAAAATCCTCTCTCTCACCCCCTTAGGGTTGTAAGTTCCAAAAATCGCTTCTTAAACGAAGCCTACAGTATGCCTACAATACTGGATCCACATATTCTTCAAATTTCTATCCATATCGGTTTGGGCTGGGCTATGGGGTTTCTGTCAGTCAGGAATATTGGTTTTTATATACAGGAAGTGTATGTGGGTAGAAATCATGCAAGTGAGACAGGAATGATATTAATTTTATTATTAATGCCCGCTAACACAATTTGTATGGTACGCGCACCGGAGACGTCGACGAGATGCTGCATCCCTAAAAAGGCGTGATCGACAACTGTTCGTAGCAGTGCCGGTGGAACATGAGTACCGTGTTCCTGTGTACTGGTCTTCAGATCAGGTTGAGACTGAAAATGTCACCAGTGAATGCTTTCTTCTAGATGTGAACTGATCCAGAAGTCACGTGAATTTGTACCAGGTGATCATCAGGATATGTATCTGGATATCCTGCGGAAATGACACGTTTGTGGAAGCTTGCATTACGCAGATCTTCAACTGGACGAGCAACATGAGATGTTATCCCATCTTGCATGAGAACAGTGATACCCACAAAGTAACGGTCTTCCAAAGCAACAATCACATGCTGTACATGGTGGTCACGGTACATCCGAGAGGCTTAATTATTTAAAGAATTATTATTTTATTATTGTTTATTTATTATTTAAAGAAAAGCTGACCGAAATAAATGTGTTTGTAAATCCACACCACACAGTCACATAAGGGGATTGGAAAGGCTCATCGCACTCAGCAAGCGGCTGTGTACCCTCTAGTGTAAAATGTGCCTTGTCACTCCACAAAATATTGTCCGGCCACGTGTCGTCAACTTCGATCCGTGCCATAAACCGCAGAGCAAGTTTAGAACATTGCTGCAGATATGAGGTTTCAGGTGCTGCACTTTCTGGGTCTTTCTCGGTTACCTGTGTAAAACAGACCACAAAACTTTCCGTACTGTTGACCATGGGATGCAAAATTCTCGTGGCACTGCACTAGCACTAGCACTATCCAGAGCACAGGCAACTTTGTCAATAACTTCCACCACGATAGGGCGCCTTCTTGTTCCATGTGTCACACGTAGATCATCCGCCTTTTCTAATTTCATTATCATCTTCTTTAAACTATTTTATGACATCAAGCCTCTCAGACGTTTCAGTCGGCGATACTTTCACAATGCAACAATATAACTGCTGCTGTTCACAGAAAATATTTTCACAAACAGCGCACGATCTCGCCCTCCTCTATAGCAGTATTGTTCTCTCACATTATGGCTTTCCAAATGACAGTGTAGATGTCATACCGTCATATAAACAGGTTATGGCGCCAGATCTGCACCTGGTGGCCAAAACTGGAACTAATTCTTTTCCAGCGTGAATCGGTTCCGCATTAACGTTTCAGCATATCTATCAATTTTCGCTGCCATACGATAATTACAGCCCACGATGACCTCCGTGAATAATGACACTTTAATTACAGCCACCCGGTAGTTCGTCGTACTGAATTTATTTGTGTACACAGTTTTTGGAAACGTAATTTTTTGTTTCGAAAATTTTGACACAAGTTTGCAGATGCTTTAAATGATACTGTATACTCCTGGTCATTAAAATCACAACACCAGAGAGGATAGCAAGTAACGAAATTTTACTTCTTGTGGGTATACAGTGGGAGGAATACATAATTGTATTTGCAGGTGATTTAGGGTAGACAGGGAGCGAAATTAGTGCACGGAGCTGGCGACTCTCGCAGCAGCAGTGGCACAGTCGAGGCTATTAGAAATGGAGGACCTGTTTGGTGTAGGATAGACGTGGTAGGAAATCGGTCGTTACTTTTTTAAAAGTATCTGCTTATCAGTTTTCATAGTTGAGTCAAGGAATTTAGGAAAACTACGAAATTCCTAAATGTGGATGACAGCACGGGAATCTGAACTGTCATCCTCTAAGATACATGTCGACTTAGCATTGCGCCACACACCTCATTTGATCCTTGCTGAACCTCCATAAACAACTGATACCTCTTTTACAGATCATAAAACTGCAAATAGACGCCAGAAAGAAAGTTTTTCCACGGTCAAAAAAATGGTTCAAATGGCTCTGAGCACTATGGGACTCAACTGCTGAGGTCATTAGTCCCCTAGAACTTAGAGCTAGTTAAACGTAACTAACTAAGGACATCACAAACATCCATGCCCGAGGCAGGATTCGAACCTCCGACCGTAGCGGTCTTGCGGTTCCAGACTGCAGCGCCTTTAACCGCACGGCCACTTCGGCCGGCTTTCCACGGTCATCGTTGAAAACATTACTAGCAACTGCCTTCACGTGTTTGACAGTATCTTTCATCAAACTATTTCCTGTTTACTAAAGTGCCTAAAGTGTGGGATTTGGAGGATGAACTTAAAAGTACAAAGCTTACTTGAAGACTTTTTTCAAATTAAAATAAGCACCATAAGATGCTGCACAGTTCTCCCAACCAGACACTTAACGTAATCTTGTAAAAACTGGATTTTCTACGGCCAGTAAACACTTACGGCGATTCTTATTCCTGAACATCCCCTCCCCCCAATCCCAACCACAAAAAAGAAATAATGTAAACACTGCAAATTTAGGGGGAAACTTACGAATATTGTGGGTGCAGAAATATCTGGGTAGAAACTGCGTACTTGTAGTCCGAAAATATGTTTGGATTTGTGCAGTCATGGCGCGGGCATGTGCCAGCTGGCTCCGTGGTCGTATTGGCGTACTGGCAACGCTGTGGCTGCAGACATCTGGCTGCAGGGCCACACTTGCGCTCCACCTCACGCCCGGCATTCGTTCCATCTCTCTTGCCACTCCCTTCCTCTTTTTTCTCCTTAGTAAGCAATTGGTTTGACGTTTTATGCAACACAGACAGTTGCCATGAGAGGAGCTGCACACAAAAACTGAAATGATGGCCGATCGCCCAAGTGTTCAACAGCGAGCCATGATTGTTGACGTAAAGAAGTGTGGAATTCCGTCTTCCTAGTGCAGAGATGGTGGCGTACTGTGATTGTAGTCACTGTCACAACTCGTACAGAGACAACAAAGAATTGTCACTAAAAGTTAATGACCACGAGCGTGGTAAAAGATGCAAGAAAAACTGGTCGTCCAACTACGTCTCGATCTGATGATAAAGTGGTGACTCTGTAGGAAAGGTTTGTACACAGCCCTTCAGAATCTAAGTCCAGGCAGAACCCCAAGTGAACTCACAAGGTACACTGTATGTCAGATCTTGATTAAGGAAGTGAATTATCGAACACTGAAACCTCATCACATGCAACAGCTTACACCCGAAGTCTGTGATGGCAGAATGGAGTACAGGGAGTCGATGTTGGCCTCAAATGTATAATATCAACCTCTGGAGTGACGCGACCGTATTCTATATGTGAGATTATATCAATCGACATTATTGCCATTATTGGGCGGAACAAGATCCTGGTGTTACGGTGGAGAAAATGCAGTCGCGACATGAAATGACCATGTGATGTGGAATGAGTGCTACAATGTTAACAGCCATTTAACTTGCATGACACAATGAACGCAGAACATTATCTGTGGATAGTTGAAAACTATGTTTCGTCCACAGTGTCTGCATGGGATGACATCGGAGATATTATTTTTACGCAAGATGGCACACCATTTCACCTTTACAAATGTCAAGCGTGCGCGGTTGGATGAGAAGTTGGCTGGGGAGAGGCTGACCTCATGAGTGCCGCGCAAGAAGTCCAGACCTGACACCATGTGCCTCCTTCTATGGAGCGGGAAGAATGGTGAGGTGTACCCGATGAAACCGCATGCACTGGAAGGTATGAAAGCAGGAATTCGGGACTTGATCAACAATATCCCACGCGACTTTCTCCAGAGGATTGTGGATTCCGTAGCCGGGCCATTTGGGATGAGTGGTCGACGCCAAAGGTCTACATCGAATATAAAAGTATTCATCCACATCATTATATAATGATGTATGTATGATACTAAATGGAGACTTTATTCACCTTTTCTTCAGTACCTAGTTACTTTGCAGACACCCTGCATAAGCGAATTTTAACGCCAGTTTAGAATTCAGTGGTATCAAGTTAACAAAATTATTTTCAAGTCCATAACATTTTTCTGCTGAAGAGAGGATTATTCGGGTGTCAGGGCAATCCTAATTTCATATTGTGGTGATTTTCTGACAGAGTTATGATTTTGCAGTGCAGGCTTGCAAAGATTGTATGTTAACTCCATGGTGCATACTTAGATTGAGTAGTGAAACACATTTTATGAGGACAGTAATAATGCATTTACAGGATTTGCTTTCTCCTATCACACTATCCTGATCTCAGTACAATCTCCTTTGTGTGGTTTACTGGGAGAATGTGATTAGCTTGTGTATCGCGCCACTAATGTCAAAAATTGTGATAATTGGTATAAAATTCATTTACCATTTGCGAGCAATTGATTGAGAATCCCTGTTACAGGCTTACGGATCTTATGGTGAACAGGGAGTTGATAATATTTCGAACTTATACGAGTACTCACATACATAGGTCATCGGCTTCCTTTTACGATTAAAAGAAAACCAAATAGACAGTACTACTGAGTACTGCTGTTGAATTGATAGAATAATCACAGTTGCTTGCGATTCACTTGGCACGTCCTCTATAATACCGTTTCAACCAAACGCGCCACAAAATTCTAATATACTTAGAAGAGTTCTGCTGAGTTGCCCATTCCGTCTCTGAACATGCTCATTTCTGTTTCAAAGGGCAAACTGGAGAACCAAAGGTAAACATATGTTTTATTTTTTATGTTGCTTGTGTTAGTTAGTATGGTGAATAGCTTGACCCATTTAGTAATGTCTGAATTATTATTCTAAAAATGGTAATTTTTCGCTGAAACTGGGTAGCAGAATAAAAACATATTTTGTCAGGTTGCCTTCCACACAGCATTCCATACAGCACAGCACAGGAATATTGACGAAATCCTAACAAAAGAGGAAGTCAGCAATCAGTCGTGATTCAATTTGGATTTTATTGCAGATCTAGATTTGACCTACAGTGTAGTTATCATCAGTGCGAGTAAACTAATTTGATTTAAGCTACGTACATGCTAATGTCGTGTTATAACATGTGCATTAACAAGCCTGTTGAGACCATACGACTTACTTTACATGCACTGATGATAGAGACACTGTAGCTAAAATCTAGATCTGCTATAAAGTATAATGATCTACTGCTGACTTCCTTCCTGTTTGAAATAAATATTTGTTGTGACCTAAACTGACTGCTCTTCTCCTCTCTGATTCTGTGTAGAACCTCCTTATTTCTTATTAGTATACCCAGTTTTCTACATCCTTCTATACCAGTACGTGACAAATCCCTAGATTCTCTTCTTTTCCAGATTTCCCACAGTTCATGAATCGCTGCCTTTCAATGCCGTGCTCGAAATGTTTGTTCTCAGAAATTTCTTCTTCGTATTACTGGTGACTTCTTTTGGCCAAGAATGGCCTCCTTTCACGTACCAGTGACTGTGCTTGTTAGACTATTATTTCCTTAAAAAGACCCTGCAAAAGCATCAGCGAATGTTATCACTGATATACTTTCACGCTGAATTTGAGTCCCACTTGTGAAACATTCTTTTACTTCTACCTTTGGTTCTTAAGCGTATCGACAGAACAGAACGGGTGAAACGCAACATTATTTACACCTTTCTAATCCGAGCACTTTCTTCTTGAGTTCCCATACCGCATTCAAATGCCATGTGGCAGGGGATGACAAGGCAACTGGTCGGCATTGCGCTAGCTTAAAAGCCTGATCAGATATTACTTTCTTATAATACAAAAAACATCGATTTATAATCTGTCACGTTTTCTCGGCATGACTGATTAACGGTGTTCTTTGGGGTGTTTGGAACTCACAGAACGTGAGGAAGACTGCGTCATTAGTCGACATACTATGCAGAAAATAGGGAGTACAACTCGAATAAGCGTCTGGAATAAGATCTACATTTGGAGGGAAAATATGAGTGAGGGTATGTACACTGACTGACACAAAAAGCGAAGCACCCAACAAATATGATCAGAGGACAAAGTAACATCATACATGTATACTTTATCGAAGCCCAAATAAGTTCATTACAGTTGCAATTGTCTGCGATAGGTACAACGGCCACCAGAGAGCAGAGTGCTGTACGTGTTTAGTGTTGTTATTAGGCCTGAGAGCGCATTAAGGCAAGTAAACAGAGTCGGGTGTTGAGCGGTTACTGTAAAGGGCACGGGGTTGTCGTGTAATTGAGTGAGACGTCGTTATCAGCAACTGTGACATTTTGAAAGCGGCGTCATTGTGGATCTCCGTTTGGCCGATCGGTTGAATCGTGCAATGTTCAGATTAGTGGATCATTCGGATGTGACGCTAGCCCAATGTTTCACGTCGCGTGAAAGTGAGAGCAGACACACTAGTCGTCAAGGTTCTGGTCGATCACATCTGACCAACACAAGAGAGGATCGCCTTACTATGCAAACTACAAGTCTAACGCCTTCACATCTGCATCTGCCATCCGAGAGCAAGTAATGGACTCCCCGCAACACTGTGTGTTACCCTGAATCACTGGCCAGAGACAGAGATGTAAGACTACTGCAGGATACCGTCGACTGTCATAAGTAGACTACGGTAGTTTTCTAGTGACCTTGGTCAGTTAAGATAGTAATCGTATTACCTGTGCGTTAGGTATGTTGCATACCTGTTGGGCGTTACCTCATTTTGATCGCTCTGCGCAAGTGATAAGCGAATTACTAAATTCCCCTAAAAGCAGAAGTGAACCTTCTACAAACTGAGTGAAGATACACAAAGGGCCGCGTAACGTACACAACATTTTTGTTCCACCCCTGTCTGTTACTTAAAAATAAAGAGTATTTGTGGCAAAATTCAAAGTGTCACCTTTTAATTCAAGTTTGGTTCAAATAGCTCTGAGCACTATGGGACTTAACAGCTGAGGCCATCAGTCCCCTAGAACTTAGAATTACTTAAACCTAACTAACCTAAGGACATCACACACATCCATGCCCGAGGCAGGATTCGAACCTGCGACCGTAGCGGTCGCGCGGTTCCAGACTGAAGTGCCTAGAACCGCTCGGCTACAGAGGCTGGCAATTCGAGTATGTTTCGAAAATGGTTAACGTGAAAGTGATGAATGTTGTAGTAAATAAATAAATAAAAATACAGGTTTCCCCTGTAGCGCTAGAAAACGCAATATCTCCAGGAAAAGTTAAAATTAAAGAAACACGCAAAGCAAAACCATGACGAATATCGCTTCAATAATTCATCAAGCTTATGGACGTTTTTCTGTTATTCCTAAACATGTTTGGAATTTATCAGTCGTAATATGATGAAGAATGTTATACTGAGTACAAAAAAACAACAATAGCGAAATTGATTTTTATATGTTTGTGCATGTAAACCGAACTTTCATCGAACGTAATTTCTTTCCTAGCATAAAAGTGTGGAAGCTACACGATAATCTAATTTTTATCACTTATAAAATGATATTTATATTTTGTAGGGATTTAAATACACTTTGGGCCTACACCGAACGATACGCAGTTCTAATTATGGGCAGAACGAACGAACAAACGAACAACAAATAACTGAGAGAAGTGGTCGGTTCCCGGTTTCTCTCTCATACATTCAGTTATGTGTATTTCTGTGCCAATGACACTAACACTACCGATAATCATACCCTTTACTACATGATTTACGTGTTGTACCAAAACTACCAAACCGTATTTTTGGGAGAGCTAGCTGGAGACTAGCAGCAACCGCACTTGGGAATTACCACTTGATGCGCAGCCTGCCGTTACTACAACAACACAAATGGTTACGTGTAGACTGGTGCTGTGCCCGGGAAGCGCAGACAGTTCATGCATGGCATTGCACTGTGTTCAACGATGAATCTCGGTTCTCAATTACCCTGGATGACCATCGTCGGTCAGTATGGCAGCGACCAGCGGAAAAGGACAGGGGTTTTACTCCTGGGCAGCCATCGTGTTTGACTGAGGATACAGCTGGTTGTGGCTGATGGAACTCTGACGGTACATCGATTTATTACGGACATCCTGCGCCCTCTCGCGTTACCTCTCTTGCGACAAAGCCACTTTTCAAGAGGACAATGATTGTCGGCACTTGGCACGTATCTCTATGAACTGCGTGATGTTCAGGTCCTCCCGTGGTCAGTAGGATCTCCAGATCTGTGCCCACAGACCGTGTGCGAGTCCAGCTCCGACGACAACTTCGTTCAGCGCCAGAATCCAGAACGTGGAATGTCAATGAAATTCTCCAACAGTGATATAACTAAGATGTTATTTTATTTTCTTTTAATGACAACCAGTTTCGGCATTCCACTATGGCATTTTCAGTTATCATATGCATGTCTCAAAATAAACAGTAATACCATATAGTGCCATATATCCCTGGATTTCGCGAATTCAAACCGTTTCACAAGTGCTTCATTCGAAGACATGGTAGCAAATCCAGGGATATATGGAATTATCTTTTATTGAGAGCCTGCCTTTGTGGTCGAGCGGTTCTAGGCGCTTCAGTCCGGAACCACGCGGTTGCTATGGTCGCAGGTTTGAATCCTGCCTCGGGCATGGATGTGTGTGCTGTCCTTAGGTTAGTTAGGTTTAAGTAGTTCTAAGTTTAGGGAACTGATGACCTCAGATGTTAAGTCCCATAGTGCTTAGAGCCATTTAAACCATTTTATTGAGAAATACATAAGGGTCCTGAAGACGACATAGTGGAATGCCGAAACTGCTTATCGTCGAAATAAAATAACATCTTAGTTACACGGCTCTTGGAGAATTTCACTAATATTCACAATTACTCAACTAGCGTATGTCCCCTGTTCATGATGAATCAACAAAGATAGTAACAACAGCTGTGGACCGGTTTGTATAACGAGGCCATTTTCGCTGAAACTGTCCACTAACACATTTCAGAGGCTGATGCACAAACTCCCTTAATCAAGCAGTCGTTCAGTATACTGCTCTGTAGTTGCAGATCAGGATTAAGATTGCTGGTGGTTGTTTTCTTCTTCACTTCTGCCATTCTTATGTAGTTGGTGGTGGTTTCATAGACTAGAAAGCTCACAAGATGAAAGTGCGAGGTAAGGAGTCTCTGTTACGAGAAATATACAGCTAAGTAACTGTAGGAGTTAGGGGAAAGGCTCGTCGGCAGGTAGCATGCCTGGTGTTCTTATCCCCATGCACACTTTCCAGAAGTAATGGAGAGAACGCGTTACCGCATCCTCGCAGGAGCTCTTTTAACCAGATAAGAAATCGCTAGGAAGGTGTGATCCTCTCCACGAGTGTGAAATTTCGTTGGAACGCTTAGAAGTAACGTTCAGTTTGAACGTTGAGAATACAGCGTCCTGATTGGCTCAAGCTGTCATTTTTGGCAATGCCCTTGATTTTGCGCTGTGGCTATGTGCATTTCAGAATTTCGTCATGGAGTGGGGGAAATTTCTTTCAAGTAGCCGCCTCTGAGTGATTGGCTGAGGGCTGGGTTATAATGTGTTGAAAAAGAGTAGGAGATTGTTTAACGCTGTTAGGCATTTTTCAGTCGTCGGAAGTCAGAATCTCCACGCTCATTGCGCAACGTTTTCCAGTTCTGGTAGCAAGACATCCTAGTTTCAGACGGCTCTTGGAGAGCATACATCTTGTCAATTTATTGTAGAGTAAGCACTTTAGCTCTTCGTTCAATGATGGCTTTGGGCACGAGAGACAACTGATGAGACGAGCCTTGCTACGGCTGGAAAGACATTCGTACTCCAGTTGTAAACAGTAAAGGACGGATGAGATCTTATCTTCTGCTCTTTACTGCCTCCAGGCTGTTAATGTATGCATTGAGCGATTCTTAAGAGGGCTGAAAGTCACGGCCGCCGAAGAAATCTGGAACCGAATCTAATTCGCTCCCTTCAGGAGCCGAGTATGCGATCATAAATTTACGCATACAGCCTGTTGCTTTCAAGGCGCATTTCGACAGTCTTATTGTGTTGACTCCTAACTTTCCAAGTACTTTCCACATGTAGTTAACAACTTACTCAGTCACTGGCCGTGAGCACGAGCTAGTAACGTAGCTGTGTTCGATCCTCCGAACCCACCAGCACCAAGGTAATACTTTGATCATAGTATGACGACGAACTATTACCCACGGCTTTGTAGAGAAGCAATTGAAATATATAAACATAGGGATAATTTTAATCGGAAAGAAGAGACCATGAAACTTAGTGATATTTGGACAGTAGCACTACAGAATTGCTAGACAGTTTTATCCGTGACAAGATTACGATCGATAGTTAAGTTTTATCTCTGACAAAGGTTATCTCTGCATATCACGTGTAACTCTGGTCACGCCCACTTTCTACGATACATAAGTCGCTCTCAGACGTCCGACCCGTCAGTCGGCAAGACTCACCGGAGGAGAAACACCCCTCTGAAGATGTCCAGCGCAGCTCTGGACGAAACATTAGGAGCTGAAGAGTTTCATGGACCACGACCTTACATCCCGCAAGGTTTACCAGAAGATATGTAATACTTTGAGTTGTATTAAAAATGGTTCAAATGGCTCTGAGCAGTATGGGACTTAACATCTGAGGTCTTCAGTCCCCTAGACTTAGAACTACTTAAACCTAATTAACCTAAGGATCTCACATACATCCATGCCCGAGGCAGGATTCGAACCTGCGACTGTAGTAGCAGCGCGGTTCCGGACTGAAGCGTCTGGAACCGCTCGGCCACAGCGGCCGGCAGTTGTATTCTATTATCCGAGTATTGATGGTTCTTGTAAGATGTTAGTGGGTAACTTTCATGTTCAAAGTGAAAAAATCTGTTTGTTAGAGTGTCCATTTATCCCCATTCATAGCTAGAAGATTCTTCGCCTATTTAATATTTCTATGCGACTGGTGTGGCACCCATTTGTTTCATTCATAACAAATGATTCAAATGGCTCTGGGCACTATGCGACTTAACTTCTGAGATCATCATTCGCCTAGAACTTAGAAGCGGTCGCTCGGTTCCACACTGTAGCGCCGAGAACCGCACGGCCACTCCGGCCGGCCATTCTTAACTGGGTGACCTGTGTAATGTTCATTTAAATAAGACGTTTCCTCTAATGCGACAGTATCCTTGTTTTCAGTTAATTTGCATGATCACTTCGGTGGTTCCTCATTCTCGTAGGCTCCAGAATTTGGTTTTTTGCAACCTACGGGTACACCCCGACCACAACCGGCACATCATACTTGCTTCTGGAGACAAAGGCATATGACAGTCTTCCCAGCCTAATCGATACATGCATCAAGGCCAGAGGGGTTGCGACTTCATACTGAAAAAACGCTCTTGCAGCCAACTTCTTTGTAAATATGACTCCATTTTACATTAAGTGAAATAACATCACGTACCCCTGAACTCGTCAAGTTCCATTTCGTTTCCTCTTTCCCTTCTGGGTGCTTCACTGTTTTTGCCAGGCAGCGTATATCGCTATTAAAGGAATACTACCACGCCGGGAAGCCGGTATAGCCGCTCCAGGCGCTAAGCAGATTAAGTCAGCCTAAGCGGATGGGAGGCCGGGTGCAAATTACAGTTACATGGTCCGTGTGATTGCTGACGCGTCCCCGGAGCCGGGCTGTGCTCTGAGAGCGGAATCGTCTGCGAGTTCGGAGCACGTGTGCCATCTTGCCTTCTCCGGCGAGACTAATTACGCGACAAAGATGATTTGTGAGGCAATTTGCAGGTTGTCACAGCTCGGCGCGTCTCGCCCCTCTATCTCTATCGCTCCTCCTTTCGGCACCGCCTCCATCCCTTCTTCCATCCCGTTCCCCCCACTGTCATCTCTCTTTTGCTTTCTCTGTCCTCCCTGCAGCCGTTGCCTATCCTCCCATACCCCCTCCCCTCCCCCCATCGCCCGGGTTCTCTTCTCCGGAACCGACTGCCGCTGGGTGACAGCGAACGGGCGAAGTCGCATCCGTCAAAAGCTCGCCACTGCCATTAATAATACAATCTTCTGCTCGCAGGATAATAAATTATGTGACGCGCATCGGAAGCTGCGGAAAAGCGTTTACGAAATACGGTGATTGATTTCGCAGAATGTTTCTTTAGGACTATCCAGTATGTCGCGTGCAGGACGATTTCGAAAGGTTTTGTGACAGCTACTTTGTGATTACTGGATATCGAGCTTTTCGTATTGCTGTGGTATTAATGTTAGAAATGAGTATCAATGTAATTATAGCTTAGCGACATCAACTTTCGGTATTCGCACAGTGAAAAAATAATGACAATATAGAGTTTACTTTTAACTTTTCGTAAGCCACTTTCTCAACCCTGACAAACATATAAGATATGAAGTACCTTTATGATATGCCGATTTCCCTACAAACAACTTTTAAGCACATTACATTTCATCACATTTTATTTCTCTTGAAGCGAAGGATATTATCAATATGACCAATAGTAGTCATTTAAATGATCAATAGCTAGGTCCTCCTCACATTTCACTGCTCCAGTAATGTTAAACATGTGTAACGGGTATAAGTGCAGATTTTTTTTATTGATGAGTCAGAACAGTGCACTGAACTATATTACATAACTATTTCTTCATTTGCAGACTAATAATTACAAATATTAGGAGTAGTATGTTTTTAAGTTAGTTGGTACCTTCAAGTATATTTCGCAAAGAGCAAGTCATCAATGCTCATTTTCCCTCGAGTAGCAGTTTATTTGTTGAAGAGTGGATGCGTGGAGCAAGAAATTTAGTCTATGCTTCCAGGCATAGTTTACTAAGTGGTGCAGCTATGACTGTGCGGAAAATACCACGTAGTAAATTATGTGACATTGTTTGTGACAAGACTTTTAGATGCAGAGAAAAAATAACCCACATACTAATGTGTATCCATATTATGGTACCACATATAAAAAGCTTCTCCACTTGTATACTGCTACACTCCATATAACTCACGCTACAGTTTTCGGTAGTACACAGCCTGATGGTGCAACAGATTGCCGGCCGGTGTGTCCGAGCGGTTCTAGGCGCTACGGTCTGGAACCGCGCGACAGCTACGGTCGCTCAGAGCCATTTGAACCATTTTATCTGTGCTGTTCTGCTTATTTTTTCCACTAGCCTCGTTCGTTATGTTTATTTCATTTCCGAGATTGCAGAACCTCTTCACCTATCCCAGTTTTGATTTTAGGTTTGTCACTGACGCCATTCTACTTTCGTCATTCTGTTGTTCAGTCTTGCAAAATATTCTGTGGTCATAAGACTGTCTTTTCCATACAACAAGCCCTGTAATTCGTGCTTGCTTTCACTAGAACCAGAAATGTCATCAGCGATTCTTATGAAGAGAGGTCGGTAAGTAATGGAACACATTTTTTTGGATAGCAGGTTGGTTGTATCCAAGATTCCAGTACGCTATATTGTTCCCCATTCTTCTGGCTTCAGAATCATGTTTTTCAATATAGTCTCCGTTCAATGCGACGGTCTTACGGCTCCTTTTTTTGAGGGCGTGTGTGCCCGTATTGTACAACTTTACTATTCAACGTCGGAGCCATCGTCTATCTGCTTTAATAACTTCCGTATAATCCACGTACTGCTTCCTGCGGAGTGCATCCTTCATTGGGCCAAACAGATGGAAGTCGGGAGGTGCGACATGCGAGCTGTAGGATGGATGAGGAAGAACAGTCCAATAAAATTCTGTAGGCTCCTCTCGGGCGCACCGAATTGTGTGGGGCCCTGCGGTGTCATTGAGAAGGAGAAGTTCGTTTACATTTTTGTGGCGACGAACACGCTGAAGTCGTGTCTTCAGTTTCCTGAGCGTAGCACAATACACTTCAGAGTTGATTGTAGCAACGTGATGGAGGACATCAAAAAGAATAACCTCTTCTGAGTCCCCGAAGACCGTTGCCATGACTTTACCCACAGATGGTGCGACTTGGAATTTTTTCTTCTGAGGAAAATTAGTGTGTCGCCACTCAATGGTTTTCCGTTTCGTCTCCTGTTCAAAGTTATGAACTCATGTTCCATCACCTTTGACGATGTTCGTAAAAACTTTTCACCATCAGCCTCGTAACGTGCAAGCAATTCCGCACAAATGGTTCTTCGTTACTGTTTATGGTCTTCTGTAAGGCAGCGAGGAACCCAGCGGCCATACCGCTTTGAGTACACAAATTGGTGGACTAGTGTCAGTACTACCAACAGAGAGCCATTTGTGCAAAGAGGTGTATGATTGTGATGTGTCGATCATCTTAAATAACACAGCTGCTTTCGGTCGCAAGCACGCGGGAAATCGGACAGGTTTGTGCGACCTTGTTGCGATGACGACAGATGCCTCGCTCAACAACTCCCGTGCTTTTGTTCACTACCAGCTCTCCACAGACATTCTGCAAGCGTCTATGAATATCTACGATGGTCTAGTTTCCCGCCAAAAAAAAATTAATGACAGCTCTTTGCTTGGAAAGCACCTCCGTTACAGACGCCAGTTTGAAGGGTACGTACAGCGCAGCCACCTATGGGAACTTCATGAAACTGTAGGAGCTGAAACAGGAATATTTCTAGACGTCCCACAACAAATTCCGCCTTTTTTTTAACCGGACTTGGCCGAGAAAAAATTTTCCAGATCAGTACGTCTATCTCCAAATGTGTTGCGAAGGGTTGATTCGACAGTTGTTCGTACTCTACAGCGAATTGCTGCAGAACGACATTATATGTTTTCGAGTCCTCTAAAAGTGAGATGAATTTCGTGTTTTTTGCCTTTTTAGTTGTTTTTTACACCAGTATCTTTGTTGTGTAAGATTTTAACAGTCGATGACGATTTTTCGCATGGCAGCCTTATTCGTAGAAGAATACTGTTGATTTGCGACGATAGACATTGGATCCAACCTAGTTCGTACGTTATTTACCTGCCTTTCGCAGATCCTTCGGCTATTATGTGTGGGCTGAAGTACAAATAGAAAACTATGATGTGTGACATTTTTTTATGTTAGGGAGGCGAAAGTTTTCCTATATTCGTTAAAAAAAATTATTTCCTGACACGATCAACTTTAAAATTTACTCTTGTATAATTACTGCTTTCAGCCTATCCTACAGCCAACTGTCAGATGAATGTTCAGCACTGTAGATCTACTATGGGAGATACTGATGTGAAGATCTCCGTTGGATGCAGTGATAAAGGTAAAAGAATAAAATTTTACTTTTACTTGAGTGTGGAAATAGAAAAATTTTTCAAGGAGTACTCTACTGGCGATTAAAATTGCTACACCAAGAAGAAATGCAGATGATATACGGGTATTCATCGGACAAATATATTATACTAGAAGTGACATGTGATTACATTTTCACGCGATTTGGGTGTATAGATCCTATGAAATCAGTACCCAGAACAACCACCTCTGGCCATAATAGCGGCCTTGATACGCCTGGGAATTGAGTGAAACAGAGCTTGGATGGGGTGTACAGGTACAGCTGCCCATGCAGCTTCAACACGATACCACAGTTCATCAAGAGTAGTGACTGGCGTATTGTGACGAGCCAGTTGCTCGGCCACCATCGACCAGACGTCTTCAGTTGGTGAGAGAACTGGAGAATGTGCCGGCCAAGGCACCAGTCGAACATTTTCTGTAGCCAGAAAGGCCCGTACAGGACCTGCAACGTGCGGTCGTGCATTATCCTACTGAAATGTAGGGTTTCGCAGGAATAGAATGAAGGGTAGAGCCACGGGTCTAACACATCTGAAATGTAACATACACTGTTCAAAGTGCCGTCAATGCGAACAAGAGGTGACCGAGACGTGTAATCAATGGCACCCCATACCATCACGCCAGGTGATACGCCAGTATGGCGTCTACACGCTTCCAATGTGCGTTCACCGCGATGTCGCCAAACACGGATGCAACCATCATGGTGCTGTAAACAGAACCTGGATTCATCCGAAAAAATGACGTTCTGCCATTCGTGCATCCAGGTTCGTCGTTGAGTACACCATCGCAGGCACTCCTGTCTGTGATGCAGCGTCAAGCCATGGTCTGCGAGCTGATAGTCCATGCTGCTGCAAACGTCGTGGAACTGTTAGTGCAGATGGTTGTTGGCTTGCAAACGTCCCCGTCTGCTGACTCAGGGATCGAGATGTGGCTGCACGATCCGTTACAGCCATGCGAGTAAGATGCCTGTCATCTAACTGCTAGTGATACGAGGCCGTTGGGATCCAGCACGGCGTTCCGTATTACCCTCCTGAACCCACCGATTCCATATTCTGCTAACAGTCATTGGATCTCGACCAACGAGAGCAGCAATGTCGCGATACGATAAACCGCAATCGCGATAGGCTACAATCCGACCTTTATCAAAGTCGGAAACGTGATGGTACGCATTTCTCCTGCTTACACGAGGCATCACAATAACGTTTCACAGGCAACGCCGGTCAACTGCTGTTTGTGTATAAGAAATCGGTTGGAAACTTTCCTCATGTCAGCACGTTGTAGGTATCGCCACCGGCGCCAACCTTGTGTGAATGCTCTGGAAAGCTCATCATTTGCATATCACAGCATCTTCTTCCTGTCGGTTAAATTTCGCGTCTGTAGCACGTCATCTTCATGGTGTAGCAATTTTAATGGCCAGTAGTGTAAAATGTTTTGCTCCTTACGAAGGTGTATTCTACCTACAATCTACACAAGCATTTTATGTTGTAATGCCTGCGTAGAACAGAAGCACGATGAAATGTTCCTTCGAACGAGGATGTATTCTTGGACAGCTTAGGCACTGCAGTTATCATATTTATCCGCCGAAAGCGAGCAAGCGAATTTCAATTAAAATGTCTCTCCTCTACGGGAGTACACATAATGGATGCGCGAGTATAGGTTTTCGACACATGACTAACGACATACGGAAGTTTGGTTCTGCCCGTGGGGCATACTCGGATAGCCTAATGGTAAGGCAAGAAATCCGGGTTCGAGTCCCAGTTCAGCACAATTTCTCATTATCGTCATTCGGTAATACAGTTGACGGCTATCCTTATTCGCAACCACGAATACATTTCACGTACACGAGCATTATATCTGATGCTACTCACAGTATCGGAGTACTCATCAAAATAAAACAACAGTTCGTATCCACAAAGTCTCGCTGTTTAGTTGTTTGTGGTAATGGAAATTCATTAAAAATTAATATTTCATCCGTTTACGTGAAACACAACATCTGGAAGACGAAAACCGAATACTGGAAACCGTCGTTTTTACATTTCAAACCTTGAAGCGCTTTTGCACGACGGGTCAAATATCTGTTTTCCAGTCGTTAATTCCTTTCACAAACAGCGTCTGAATATCAGCTCCTCTGATTTCTGGTTTATTCAGCACAATGGGCGTTTCTTTTCAATGAAATATCGGAATTCGACCAACTCGAGCTTAGTGTTTACATTTCTGCTTCTTCTTCACTGCACAAAAAGACACTCCATCCAGAGTAACCACGAATAACAAGAGTTAGACTGACAAACCGAGCCCGTTTTTTAAACTAAATATAGACTAAACAGAGGCCATATTGATACATTGGTATATGGACTCCGGTTTTGGTGGTACTATATAAACGTAGTGAATATGTGGTCTACCAGGAGTCGAATCCGGTCTCTTTTTTTTGTTTTTGTAAAGAACATTAGTGCACTGAAGTACACAGGAGTACTACTGCTGATTGAGAAACAGAACGATCTTGGCAGGTTGTTTTGTGTGTTGTGCTGTGCGGCTTGTTAGGATGCCTCACCTGATTTTTACTTCAGGTCCGACACACCATTTATTTCTGTTACTGTGACTCTAGCACTTTATTAACCAACATTGCAGTAATTCATTCCTGTGACCCCATCGTGTATCTCAACACGCTGCGCGCTAACTTTCGGGCCAGGGAGGTGGGTAAGACACAAATCGAATCCATGCGGCAAATTAACCTCATTTTCCCCAGTCATATTCCTGGGAACAAAAGTCTGGCCAAACTTTTTTTATCTGTCGGATATGGCTCTATTTAACAAGTACATTCTCCAAAAGACAATACACGGCCTAGGAAAGGAAACATATATTGACTACCGAATAAATATAGTAGAGACAATGTTAAAAAATGCCCAATTGCCGGACTACCACGAGAAATACCTCTTCGACTACAAGCCCGAAGTCATCTACCAAAACGCTTTCGAAAGTACTATGAAATGCAGAAGTACTAATTTTTAGAGTTATAGGTATTATCCTACTAGAAATTCATTCAAGGGAAGATTCGTTTTTATAATTACATTTTTGTTGGCAGTATCTACGTTTAAGCGTAATGTTATTACATTCTTTCTGAAGAACTCACACCTGAAAACGCCCACAATGACTATAATTTCTGTTAAACTATAGTTCATACGTAAAACTCTATATTTATATTTTGAAGTATTGTTATAAACACTAAATTACAAAAATATGCATAAAAAGAAACAATAATTAAATTAGTGTTATCGTTTACAAGAACAGTATCAAGTGAAACAAATGAACATGTAGTTACATGACAGGTATCCGTATGTCGGCTTGTATTGCGATTTGCCCGTCTCGCACGCGTCGTCTCCAGTTGCTTGAGCACGGATTCCGTCGAACTAAATGTTACGGGAAAGGGTGAACGACCGTAGATTAGGTAACCTCATCATCCTGACTGTCGCTTTGAGGCTGTTTTCCACGCTCGTTTTGTCAAATGCTGAGTCGCCCCTGAGAAAAGGTGATTCATAAACAGTTAAAACGCAAGGAAAGAACGAATTTTACGCCATTCATCGACAGATGATGCAGACAGCAGTGCACACATATGACGCGATAAACGCTAGAAAAGAGAAAATAATTAATTAATTTAATAAAAACAAAGAGCACGGACTACAAAGCCTGTAAGTTAGAGATGCAGTAATTCGCAGTTCCTCTTCAATCTACACAACGAAGAAGCGAGGACTGAAATAAAAGAAAGGTTCGAGAGTGGGATTAGAATTCATAGTGAAAATATATCAGTGATAAGATCCACTTATGACATTGCTATCCTCATAGAATGTGGGGAAGTATTGCTGGACCTGTTAAATGGAATGAAACAAACTATGGAATGAATAAACTATGGACTGAGTGTAAACCGGAGAAAGCCGCAAGTAATTAGGAGTTAAAGAAATGAGAGGCATACAGATAAACTTCATCAAGACTGGTGACCGAAAAGTAGGCCATGTTAAGGAAATCTGCTGCCGTGACGAACGAACCATGGAGGCCATAGGAAGCAGTATACCACAGGCAAAAAAGACATTCCTGCGCAACAAAAGTCCATTAGTATCTAACATAGACCTTAATTTGGCGAAGAAGTTTCTGAGAAGGTACGTTTGGAGCCTAGCATTCTGTGGTAGCGAATCAATGACTGTGAAAAAGCCGGGACAGAAGAGGATCAAGCCTTTAAGATTTGATGCTGTAAAGGATGTTGAAAATTAGGTGGTCGGGTAAGGTAAGAATGAAGAGGTCCTCCGCAAAAGTGACGAAAAAAGAGGACCATCAGGAAAATACTGACAAGATGATGAGCTGGGATGATGTGAAATGTGTTAAGGTATCAGGGTATAACTTCTATGGTACTAGAAATGGCTGTAGAGGGTAAAAACTACAAGAGAAACCTGACATTGGTATATATGCACCAAATAATCGAGGACGCTGAATATAAGCCCTAATCTGAAATGAAGAGGTTGGCACAAGACAGGAATCTGTGGCGGACAGTGGCAAACCAGTCAGAAGATTAATGATCTCTTTAAGAAAAGAAATACTGTGGTGAGCAGGTCGAATGTCAGCTGTTTCGTCTGTCGTTGTACCAATGTCGGGAACATGTTCTTTCTTATGATGGGTTACGAGGACTATTCGGAAAGTATGGTCCGATCGGTAGAGAAATGGACACCACCGTGAAAATTAGAAATGTTTTATTAGCAACAGTTTGCTGCACTTTCCAACTACTTCTCCACGTAGCTACGATTTCGTAGCATTGTATCAACTTTTCTATACCCTCTTTACAGAAGGCGGCCACCTGTTGTTTCCATCACTTCTCTACGCTGGTCTGCAGTTCTTTGTCTGTGCCAAAATGCTGCCCTCACAGCCAGCGGTCCATGAGAACAGAGCTGAACAGTGGAGTGAGTTAAGTCCTGGCTGTATGGTGGGTGATCAAACACTTCGCAACGAAAATGCTACGGGTTCGGCAACCTATACTTGCCGGAACACACTATTGTTCTAGGCATCTTAACGTGCTCACAGTCTATTCAGAACTAAAAACAGCGACGTGACACGATCGCCATATACACTAGAAACACCACCGAACACACCCGTGCAAAGCGACATCAAGTTTTCACTGTCGTTTCCATTTCACGACCTGTCGAACATTTGTTTCCGAATAGCCCTCGTATTTAGTCGACATCGGCTCGATTTAACGCTCAAAAGAGAAGGTGATTTTCACTGTATATGGATTTGAAGTTCATCAGTGTTAATTGTAAAACAACCCAAATCGATGAGACTGAAAGAATTGTGAAAGCTTCTTACGCGAATAACGTTAAAAAGAAGCAGCGACGAAAAAGGAGACTTAACGACATTTAACGGCTGTTTCGCAAAACAATGCAATGTGAAAGCCATTACACTTGAGCAAACATAAAACAATATGATCGTCTCTACAGACCATTACAATAAGGGATACTCTCAGAAGACAGAAAATTCCCAACCCCACTCTGCTATCAGAATTCCGCGAAGGACATGAAAGGGAGCGGGAAATTCCCAAAAATGAGCTACCGCGGACAGTGTCCCGTGAAACGAATCCAGCAGCGGTTTGCGCGGGCATGAATCTGTGTATATATTCATGGAGATGAGTTGAGGCCGATGCTGCCACAGAGTCGTTAAGCCTGCGCTTTCATTACAGCATTCGGTAGCTTATTACCGCGAAATCCACAGTCCAGAAATCCGCAACACGACCGCGCTTTAGTGTGTTTCAGAAACGCTTCCAAATGTTAATTGCAAATAAAAAAAAGATGTGTGCAAAACACAATTGCTGCGAGAATCAGCATTTGGCGTTGTTTCCCAATTAACAGATCAGCTGCAACAGTGTATGCCACATATGACGAATGACGACATGGTTAAAAGAAAAACTAGGCTGTCGGAATGGTTCTCCTCTGTTTGGTCATACACATTTCTTAGGCACTTTCTGTGAATTTTAGGGTCAGATGTGTTGCACCTACATGAAAAATATCAAGATGCAACTTATTCCGGATTCCAAACTGTACTGTAGGTTCTAATACGATCAGCTGACTGAACCTGCTCTCGGAGGGCATGGACAAATCTCTTTAATAGAACGATTTCTCTTAAATACTGCGACGTTCAATTCATCCATCAAGAATCATATTCAGAGTACATTTATCTTAAATACTGCAGGGAACAAGCCCATCGTCGGGAATTCATACAATTTTGGTTATGACGATCGATTGCCCTTTCTATTGACATGTATCCTTGGGCCATGATGGGAACAATATTATGAACATCGTCTGGGATAACCGTCCATTGCAATTAGTTATTTGTGTATTTATTTTACCTGGTAAAGTTATGGGCTTCAGGCTCTTTCCTCCATGTAATAAACAATCCTTAGAAATTAACTTTAAAGTAAAAATTACGTATAATAGCAATAATTATCAAGATATGGTGTCACATAGCTTGCAGTCCCTTATCCAAAATCATATTGTACCTACACCAACCGCTACGAAAAACCTTTGTTCTGCTATCAGTCACACTTTTCAGTCACAGTCACATGACAACAATTCCACTTTTCGCACCGTCAGAAATGAAAAATATTGACTATTAAGTTTTGATTGTTCAGTTTTTGTTTTTGACGTTATGTAGAGAGGAATTAAACGTTATGTATGTGTCCATACGATTGTCATTTTGACGCGCGGGGTAAGCAGAGCGGTCTAAGGCGCTGCAGTCATGGACTGTGCGGCTGGTCCCGGCGCAGGTTCGAATACTCCTTCGGGCATGGGTGTGTGTGTGTGTGTGTGTTTGTCCTTAGGATAATTTAGATTAAGCAGTGTGTAAGCTTAGGGGCTGCTGGCCTTAGCAGTTAAGTCCCGTAAGATTTCACACACATTTGAACATTTTTGATTGTCATTTTAAAACTTCCTGTTCAACTCAATGAATTGTGACTCTCAATAATGTTAATAATAAGGAAGATTTTGAGCTGAACATAATGGTGGTGCAATAAACTTTACGATAAACAATACAAATTATGTTCCTGACTCCAACTATAAAGACTTCTGCAGTTGAGAAAGTGTGATAACGACACGCTACTACGAGAAGCACACGCTAAAGACGAAATAAACTGACAGATCCAGAAACTATGGCGTAAAGGCTGCCATTCAAGAAATAATGCCTGTTTGTCCATCATTTTCAGCACTCGTGTTCCTGAGTTAAAGCGTCTGCATATCCATTCGCAGGTATACTTGAACCTAGTGATCTAAGAAAAGTATAATATTTACTTACTACAAAAATTCACAGCACGTAACTCAAGCTGTTCGTAGGTACCCAACAGTTTTCTCTGCATTGACTTTTAATCTCATTTATTCCTCAAATAGCTTTATTAGCAAATTGCTAGAGTCGCCACTGTTTTGGCAATTACCAGCTTATCAAAGGCGAATGGGAAACAGTATAGTTTATCATCTCCAAGTGATATTCCCATACCGATACATTCATTTCTACGTCTTTAATACTTCTTCCAAATAAAATTCATACGACATTCGAGTGAAGTTAAGACTGCAGAAAACATTAATGATAAGGCTCGACAAGGAAAACGTATTACTCAGAAATTAAATTAGAAAGGGGGGTCGTCTGCTTAAAAAGGATAGATTGGAATTAATTTACTGCTGCCAGTAAAAAAAAGAAAGAAAAAATGTCTGCGCAGGGACTCCAAATGAAAGCTGATTGTTCTTGCTTTTCGAGAGACTACGTACAAAATGCTTTTTCATGAACCAAGGCAATAATCATGAAAATCCGCTTACGTCACGTTAGTCATGCTTGTTTCGCCAAAAGAATTCTCACTGTCGAATATGGCCAGTAGACGAGGTTAATAATGTTTTGTGCCACGCATAACTTGGATGTCTTGACGCAAGGGTGGAGTGGAAAATGATGTTGCGTTAGGGTTCATTTCCTAAACGTTCCTTATTTTGAATCTTATTCTCTTTTCAAGGCACAAACACGTTCGTCTATGAAACTTCCTGGCAGATTAAAACTGTGTGCCGGACCGAGACTCATACTCGGGATCTTCGAGTCTCTTTCCGGCACACAGTTTTAATCTGCCAGAAAGTTTCATACCAACGCACACTCCACTGCAGAGTGAAAATTTCATTCTGGAAACGTTCGTCTATACTAACACTTTGGGGCAAGCACATGGGAGCGAATGGAGAATGGTGTCAGGTGGTAGAGAAGAAACGTTCAAGGAGAAGAAGTTATTTGATCAAAAATCATGACAATTCATTCTAATGGAATATGAAATTAAGACCGACATTCATTTCGAAACACCTTCATTTCAGATCATTTATGGTACAAACCGGCTCATATAATTTAACATTCAGTTTCGTCTCGTGACAGCTGACTAAATGGAAGGTCGCTTAATAATTTTCGAAATGGGATACGAGGAAAACATTGACTGTATTGTTAAGTAGGAGCAGCCTGATCTTCGAGACTGCGAAACAACACAGAGGATGGAACAAGGCTCATTTAATGCACAAACACATCGGCAGAGAATGTAACATATACTGCTACAACCCACTCCCACTAAAACGTCCAGAGAATAAACAGGAATGAGTATTGCGCCAGGCACACGAGATGAAAAAAAAATCGAGTTCAAAATGGAAAAATAAGAAACGGAAGAAAATTTTCCTTGTATACACGTATTTATTCAGCATCCAATTATGTTTTGTAAACATGCATAGCAGCATCAAATGGTAGCTGGCAAACAGAGAACGCGTGGCGTAGTTCGCACGTGCTGGTCGCAACTAAGTGCAGATAAATCATCTGCTTCTCTAAACTGCAACTAGCACTGAAAACGAGAAAAGATACTGTGAACGGAAGGGGGATAACTGCTGAAGGCAACTGGCTATTTCGTTGTCAGCTGTGCTTCACTTGGCCAATAGATGATGATCTAATGAATCACGGTTGTAACACTGGATGCTGGAGCTATCCAGTTAATAGAACAATAAATTGAACGTTCTATTTGGAACACAGTTTGCGAAACGACAAACAATCAAACCAGTAGATACGCAGCTCACAGTAATCTACCACTTAAAACAGCGTTAACACGTGGTGGTAGTGTTAGAAGGAACAAAAAACACCCTATCAGTTTACATTCAACACACAAAATTTAGTAAATGAAACCATTTCTAATATAACATAGCTGAAGGAAATATATTAAGTATTTTTACACGTTGAAGTATCTCGTTCCAATACCTTGCGCCATGTGCCATGTGCCTGCGACAGCCTTGGCGCTCATTAAATGTTTGTATCTGCCCTTTGTACGTCTCTGCCTTACTGCAGGGATACCGGAGCACGCCTGCCGTCAAGGGCAGCGGCAGCCAGCGATACAGGGGTGTGCTTGCCATGCTACAAGGAAAGTGACTTCATGGGAGTGGTGTGGGTAGCTAGGGGTCCGGCTTTACCGGAGACGTGTGAATTCTCAATTGGACCCACCACAGCTGGAAGGCAGCGGCGTGACCTGTGCACTGTTATTGGCGCCATTCTGCCAGTTGAAGTTAAACTGTCAGCTACTCGACTGTTGGAGAAAGCGAGCCTGGTTGGGGAACCGTTGCATGCCAATAATATGGACTTAATAGTAATACCTTTTGTAAAGGTCAGTAACTTTGCTCTTAGCTGATGTATGAGCCACTGCAACCTGGTTCCTTTCTGGTCTAGCTGGTATATGTGGTCGTCCCTCCGATATACTTCTGTGAGCGAAGGTGCTAAACAACTTCTTCTCTACTGGTCCCATAGCTTGCATAAGGTTGTAATATGATATCCTCTTTACACTTCTACAAAATTAGCCAGAAACAGTGTATTTCTTGTTGTTTTTACACAGGTTCACGACAAGTTTGTTTCGGAATTTATGCCATTTTCAAGTGTTTCTGTTGACAATGTATTTTAATTTCGTTTTGTTCTACTTCTCTGTAACAGTACTTCATATGACATTTATGTCTTACATTATACTTATGTCCAGGTGGACTGACGTCCATGAATCACTGTGAGTGAACGGGTGCTATTCTGTCATTCTGCGCAACGGATTAATCTGAGATGTACCCTTTACCCTGTGGCTCCTGCAAGATGAAATTTCCACCCCCACACTACTACAGAAGTCAGACAGACGCTCCTAACGTTTTAAAGAGAAATGCCTGAAAAACTTTCAGCAATAAAAGTCTTCTGGAGTCATCCACTGAAAATAAAATGACACAAAAATTCACAAAATTTCTTACGTAATTAGTGGGATACTTGGGTACTGGAGTAGTGCTAGTTAGTGTAAGAAAAACATGAAACTAACGAAAATTATTATTTTTTTGCAAAAATTCTGAGAAATCACAATGGCACTTTCAGTTATGAACTGATCAAGTTATTTCTGGGTTCTTTTCAGAATGTGAAGTTACCTCTTAAGGATAGGATTCGCTAATGAAATTTCTATACAAACTTTAAGATTGTTATTGCCTTGGCAGAATGGCTGAGAGCCATGCCTACTCAACATGAATAATTATCCTTTAGAATGTTGCTAGGTACGGTCGAGGCTGTTGCATGTGAAATGCAGTGAAGTGTACTGTTGTGGAGGAAACATCGGGCTCACAATAGCTGTAGCACACAATACTGTCAGCTGTGATGACTGCTGTCTGCGTCGCTCGCTGCTGACAAATAAGGTAACTCTCGTTCTATCTGAATTGACCTTCGCCAATCAAACACTCCCTACGCCTTGATGAAGTCTAGGACTCCTATTCGCCCCTAGTCTAACTATTGGGATGGTACACTAGTCAGATAACTAGTCCACTGTGATGCCACTCAAAAATTTGCTCACAGGCGTTTAACTATAGCTCTGTCCATTCACACCACACAATAAGTGTGGTGGCCAACACAGTGAACAACGCTTAATTGCAAGGACTCAATATAGAGTCGCACTCCGATTCACTCTTGACAGAGGCGCTCTCCCAGTGAAGTACTGAGGAGAGACTTGTTCCCCACTCTTTCAGTACACGTACAAGCGCGCACGCTCTCGTTATGTGTTCTCACCCCAAGAGCGACGATGGAACGGTCCCTCTCCATGCCAGACGTGAAGGGGTATATCTTTTGGTCTCTTCCAATACTCCTTCAGCTCAAGGCGTCAGGAATATTGTCTGCCAATCAGCACTGCTCTTCTAAAACTGGAGAATGACGTTTCGTTTAAGGCTACCAGTCCGGAAATCTGAAGCATTGGCGTTTGGCGTTTGCTGTCTCGCTGTGAAAAACTCTGAAACTGCGTGCTATGTTTGTAAAGAATACGTAGGCTGGGCGCTCCCACACAATGTAGCGGAATTTGCTTTTAAGCTGAACACGGGGTCGTTCTCTCTTTTACTCGGGCAAACACTGTCTGCTCTACAGGCAGTCGCCGGCCGACGTAGATAGATTGACTCGTCCTCTGAAGGGACCGGCCTCCTGGCATATGGTTTGCCTCTCCTGAACTAAAAGCTTTTGTGTCCGTCGTGTCTTGAATGTGTGCGTGTATGCCAGCCTTGAGCATTTGAACCTCAGTGCGCACTTGCGATTTACTTGTTATTTGCATATCGTTTACATGAATTCACACAACATTGACTTTATCTTATCGAGTTTGGGTTCGAATGAAGCGTATTGATGTGCGGAATATGATTGTGAGGGCGGCATATGTAAGCCATGAAGGTCAGGAGACCACGACATCTTACAACATCTTGGAACGTAATTTAGTTTATTTACTACGTTGTTAATACAAGTCGAGTATATTTCGTGTTATTTTTTGGTAGTTGTCAAATTACAGTTCGTTCCATTGATGCATGACGTTTAAAAGTAAATTACATCCTATATAGTTGGCTATATTGTTTTGAAAGAGAAATTTTGCATTATGTGGATGTGGGGTCTTAATTTCGTCTGTTGTCTTGTTTATCGTCTTGTGTTCATCCTTACTCGTTTTCTGTTATGTTAATAGTCTTTCCTATATAATTTTTGTGTTTGAGGTCCATTTGTGCGTTTAGATGTCATTTGGATATCTATTTGCGTGTGTATAAGTTTCCAGTTCTTCAGAATTCATGGTTTTCCGTTCTGGTATCCTATGTAGAATTTTCAAAACCAATAACATCCTGGAAGAACCAGAAATTTATACGCAGACAAACGAACAAACGGACCTCAGACATAAAAATTATCTAGGAAGAGAAAAAGCATGAACACAACTCGATAAACAGGAAACAATAGACAGCACGAACGCACATCTGCATAAAGCAAAATTTGTCTTGCAAAAAATATCTCTACGTACGACATAATTTACTTATAGACATGATGCATCAAATGAATGATCTGTCATTTGACAACTGTCAAAAAACAACACGAAATGTACGTGACCTCTATTAACAACATAGTAAATAAAAGTAATTGCGTTCCAAGATGTTTTATGGACGTCTCTTCTTCTGTAATAAAATATAAGACAAAAACCTCATAGTGCTGTTACACAGACGTAGAATAAAATCATATAGAAATGCAATGTTAACAGGAACACTTGAAAATGGCACAAATGCCGAAACAAGCTTGTCGTGAACCTATGTAAGAACAACAAGAAGTAAACTAACATGCAACTACACTTAAAACTTCCTGGCTGATAGGCCGTCGTCGAAGTATAAAACTCTCCCCTGACGTTTCGTCTCCGACTGCGGGAGACACCCTCGGAGGTACAACGGCGAACTGCTTTTGTGAAAGTATGAAGAGTCTCGTTTATACTTTCCTACCAGGCTGTCGTGTTCAGCCGAATTTCTGGACACAATTGCAAGATTTGTGGCGAACGTCGTTATAATTTGATGTTTTTTACCTACTCCTCGTGTACTTGGTAGCGTTACCTGGGTATTTGTCAACGCTATCCGCGGTCTCTGTCGAATATTTCTGTAAAGCTAAGGGGGAACGACAGGATGACGGACGAAAATATTGCTCAAGTTGAGGATTATTTTTCCTCCATGCTGGAATGTAGTAAATAAAAGGGGGTTTATTGTAATGAATAAAGCATAAATTAAAGTTTTTATTGGTATATTTTTTATTGAAAAATATTAATATCTTTGCTGCGCAATTGGGATTTTCCCGAGGCAGCTCTGCAAAGAGGTAGATCGATTGTTGTCACTGCAGCTCCAGTTGTGGTTATCTGAAACGTGAAATCAGCATATCATCCTGATCGTTACAGATGTAATTTTAGTTCACTGTACAGATTTGCAAAAAATACTTTTTGGTGAAATTGTAGGTATTTGAGCCAGCCGTTGTGGCCGAGCGGTTCCAGGTGCTTCAGTCCGGAACCGTGCTGCTGCTACGGTCGCAGGTTTCAATCCTGCCTCGGGCATGGATGTGTGTGATGTCCTTAGGTTAGTTAGGTTTAAGAAGTTTCTAACTTTAGGGGACTGATGACCTCAGATGTTAAGTCCCATAGTGCTTACAGCCATTTGAACCATATTTTTGTAGGTATTTGAAAAAATGGTGGTTTTTGGACCCCTCTTTTCTGGCAGAAAAAAATACTACGATGAACCTTAGAGAATTCAGTATGCTTAAAGAGAGACCAATAATCGGAAGAAAACTGTAACGTGGGAGACGACAACCATGCCGAGAAACATGGTTTTGAGAAAAACGAGTTTAAAGTTTGACAAGTACTTATCATATACATGAAAGGGGCAAAGCTTGAAACCTACGGGATATTATCGATGCCTGCCCGGTCGATAATAATCGTCGCCCCACTATTGGATGGCCGCTATCTGCTTCTTTGATCTGATAAGCCCTCACTTTCGTCCTCAAAGTCCTTTTCGTCGCTTAGTGCATCACCGGGGGCGTCTCTGTTTTCACACAATCGGCACATTTCTCCTCCGATTTTGATTTGAAGAACAATTACCATGTGCATTAATGCATTATGGCCGATAATGAATAGGCATACTGCAAAATTTTAAGCAATGTTGACAATTTCGCTTTGGCTGGATATTATTTTCGGAGCGTTTCTCCAAATCAGGAAAGTGAAAGTCTAGGAGGTGTTCGAGACATTGGTAAGCACTTGTAACATTAGAATCAGGCCTAAAGATCCCACTGACCCAATGAAGCAAGCTTGAGGGCGTAACCAGTTCTCTAACGCCTAGGCACGCTCGGTTTCAAACGCTCACAGGATTGCTGCTTTTTGAAGTTCGTGCATAATATTTTGGGGAATAGTTTTTCAATGTATATACATTCTAAAACACTTTTCTGGCACATTACATATTCATTGCTAACCACCATTGTTTTATTCCTTGGTGTTTTGTATTTTATTAGAAAAGTGATTAACGCTTTCAGTCCTTGCCAAACTTGTTGTATTAGTCGTGTTTTGTATTTTATTAGAACAGTACTTAATCTTCCTTATGTGCTGTGTTAGATTAGACATTAAGTAATACCTTGTTTATTGACTTCAGGAGCAGTCACCAGATCATTTTGTAATGTAAATTCCTCATACATATGTGGAAGAGGTATCTATTTTGGTAAGACAGCTGGGCAGCTGCTTCTGATAAATCAGCGTTTCTTGCTATTAGCTGTTTTTTGAACTATCAGCTTGTTTAGTAATTACCTTATGATTTGTTTGTTTACCTGTTGTGCGTTCCGGGTTTAGCTGATTTATTCTGCATATTTCTCTGGCTACTGCCATTGTTTCCTCATCTGTAACCTCTGAGATTAAGCGTTCACATCGTTTTGGTATTTTGAACTTTAGTTGTGTATTAAGTTTTTGTATGTCCATCTTTCTTATTAAAGGTCTGGGGGGCTTCTTCCGTTCATTTATGTGATAAGATGGAAAACCTACAGCAGTCTTTCTGACGTTATCTGTTATACGGCTACCAGTTTCTGTGCTTTAGCGACTCATCTTCAGGCCGTAACTAATGCTGAGGTGTCGTATACACGATTCATCAATGGGAAACGTCTATGAACTGGTTTTCACAGACTACCTTTTTCAATGATGTTGTGTCTCCAACCATCAACTACCAACTAGAGAAATATTGGATGTTTTAGGGACAAATTCCTTACACCAAAACGAGAAAAAGTCTGGTGAACAATGGGTTCTGAAACGCAAACCTTAAGTGCTATGAGCACTTGTTCATTTTCGATACTACGAAATATATCTCTTCTACTTCAACTCCTTTGCTTTCAACATTTTGGGGAGCAGCTGGTATGGAAAAAACCAAGAAAAGAAATCTAGTAATCTAGTAAACATGGGCCCTAAAACGAATACCTTAATAGGTATGAGCACTTCTTTAGTTGAGGGTATGTGTTTCACAATAATGAAGATGAACAAGAGCTCATAGCTCTTGAGATACGAATTTTAGAAGCATGTTTACTGGAGATTTTTTTCTTTGTTAGGTCTACCATAGCTCTCCCCAAAATATGGAAAGCGGAGTCCTTGCAGCAGACGAGCTCTGTTTCATAGTGTCGAAGATGGACAAGTGCTCACAGCTCTTAAGATAATCATTTTAGATTTCATGTTTACTAGATAGTTTTTTCTTGTTCAGGTGTAAGGAACCTGTTCCTGCAGCTTTTCGTTTTTGGGATAGCCTGTATACCCTGCACCACTTAATTTTCATCTTACATCCTCCACAATATCACAAAACACAGTTTTTTTATAGAGACCATCTGACCTCAACTCTCGATCATTTTCGTCCAGTCAGATCTACTTCCCACGATGTGATCACGGATTAACCTCAAACTTGCTACACCTTAGGCCATTAAAACAACATAACATGCAAGTAGTAAGATGCACTATTCTGCAATTTCGAAAAAAACGGGAGAGAGATTTTACGCGTCTGTTATGTGCCTTATGTATCTGAGCGTAAGCGCTGGACGTTAAGAGTTCACGGTGGTCAAGCGATTAGCTTTCGAGCTTTGTAGCACGTACATATAGCGACGGTTCGACTGTCGCTGAAACTTAAATGTTAATCTATTTTTCCATCACTGGTCATATTATTTAATTTATATGGCATTTGAGAGGTAATATAATGAAAAAAATGTTGTGATTGTATGGAGTTTCAAATTTTCCATGTCTGTAGGAAAATACCATCCCGCAACATCTGATGTGTAGAGCAAAAATGGTTCAACTGGCTCTGAGCACTATGGGACTTAACATCTGAGGTCATCAGTCCCCTAGAACTTACAGCTACTTAAACCTAACTAACCTAAGGACATCAAACACATCCATGCCCTAGGCAGGATTCGAACCTGCGACCGTAGTGGTCGCACGGTTCCAGACTGAAGCGCTGTGGGGAGCACATCCGTTGAGTAATTGTACATTACTCTTGTGGTGTGGTAGATTGTGCCTTAATATATTACTGATTGTGAATAACATCATTCTTATGATTATTGATCGAGGATTGACTTGGACTTTCCAAGCACGTCCCTCGTCCTAGAAAATTTTATTACTAGTAGTAAATAGTCAAACAATATATGAAATTCACTAGAATTTCATTAAAATGCACGTGGCTTATTTTCCATTATGTATCCTCTCAAATCTCATATAAATTAAATAATGTGGCTAGTGATGAAAAAATAGATTAAAAAATACATGTGACGGGATTCGAACCATGACGTCGCCCACGACCCTCATGCTAAGCGCGAGCTCTAACCATTTCTTTGATTTTTTATTTATGTACAGAAATGAACGGACACAATCAGCCTTAGGCCAGGTGGAGAAAAGGTGGGCAGGGGTCAAGACCCGAGGCCTGGCCATGATGCCCCCTCCCCCCACCCCTCCCCGCACCCCTGTCCCACCTCTATCACAGTGTTAGTGCTGTCTGACACACTCACGTTGACATGGTAACAGCGAGGTTTTTTATTTAATTTTTTATATTTGCTGAAATTACTTATTTATTTTTGTTGTCATCTGGTTTTCCGAAAAGAAAACTTGATAGACGAAAATACCACAATTTCGGGAATCAAAAGGAAACAATTTTTTTCTAGAGGAAGAACACAATGAGAGGAGGCTCAAGAGAGAGGGAAAAAAGCTATCCAATTCCCTGACGATGCAACATATTTGCAAATAAAACATGATAATGTGGAAGCCTTCCAATGAGTTTTCAACAAATATTGGCGAAAAACGAGGAGGTTGGAGTCACTGCCACACCCGAATACGTAGTGGGCGTTGTGTCCGAGGAGCCATACGATCGAATTAGTCAATTGGTCTGAGGGATCATGGAAGATCAACACGGAAGATCAACCGAGAAAGCAGCTTCAGCTGATTTAGTAAGGAAAACCAGTCGTCGGCGAATCCGGTGCCAAGGTCCTCGTCCACAAGAGGCAAACCTATGTGGTAATGTGTCAGGTTGATGAAAAGCGTCGCCAAGACCAATCAGTCTAAGACCAATGCGACGGAGGCGTTCGTTGATCGGTGAATGACTCTATACCACGATGAGGCGACTTCCATCGGGAGGATAGGAAGACTGACGTGAAACCACGCTGTTTTTCAAGAGACCAATGGCACGGCCATTTCAACTGGGGAGAGGGATGATTGTACTCAGCAAGGATATGGTGGTAAAGTGTGTCACGGGAAACTTATATAAAATTCTCGTACGTGCCGCGATTTAGAGTTGATCCAACATCGGAGGGCGGCGTCAGACTGGCCGGTCGAAAACATATAAATGAGCGAGATGTAACAGAATTAGTTGCTCGAATTCATGTTAAAACGGTACGCTGATAAACAATACTGATGCCTTCACTTCGATATTGTGAAGTACCAAGCCTCCCAAAGGGACGGGGCCCTACAACCACTTCGTCGCCATACTACGGTGAAACTTCTTCAGTTAAACAGGCAACAACTGGAAGGACTCAGGGTGAGATCAGAATTTCGCTGTTTCCTACAATGATGAATTGACCTCTTTATATCGCCTTCTCCGGTTTTCACTTTACGACCTTGATAATTACCCTGCTACTGATACGATTGTACCTGATAGATTTACTCCTCTCTTCGATTGTATGGTTACTGATGCGGTAAATGATGACTTTCTAAGAGACTTTACTTGCAACGATATAGACACATCAAAACACTTTTGCATCAACCCGGTCCACAGATCTTCTGAAGATAGACGTTGCCTGTGGATACTGTATGGCAGACACAGTCCCCTTTGACTGTTCAGAGATGTCACTGAACCTGCCCAAAGGTGTAAAAATGCATGAGCAGCATCAAATTAGGCGAAGGGGCTACGACAGCCCATCAGTTTCAGTCATTCCACCAGGAAGGAGGTACACGGTTCGTGTTCTCTGTAGTTCAACATGCCTAGACGGTCAATACCGCGGTTCGATCGCGTCCGCATTGTTACATTGCGCTAGGAAGGGATCTCAACAAGGGAAGTGTCCGGCGTCCCGGAGTGAACCAAAGCGATGTTGTTCGGGCATGGAGGAGAGACAGAGAGACAGGAACTGTCAAAAATCTTCAAATGTGTGTGAAATCTTATGGTACTTAACTGCTAAGGTCATCAGTCCTTAACCTAAATTATCCTAAGGACAAACACACACACACACACGCCCATGCCCGAGGGAGGACTAGAACCTCCGCCGGGACCAGCCGCACAGTCCAGGACTGCAGCTCCCCAGACCGCTCGGCTAATCCCGCGAGGCCAGGAACTGTCGATTACATGCCTTGCTGATGCCGCCCAAGGGTTACTACTTGAGTGGATGACCGCTAGCTACGGATTATATCTCGGACGAACCCTAACAGCAACCAGCAACGTCACCATGTTGAATAATGCTTTTCGTGATGCCACAGGACTTCGTGTTACGACTCAAACTGTACGGAGTAGGATGCACGATGCGCAACATCACTCCCGACGTCCATGAAGAGGTCCATCTTTGCAACCACGACACCATGCAGCGCGGTACAGATGGGCCCAACAACATGCCGAATGGACCGCTCAGGTTGGCATCATGTTCTCTTCAGAGATGAATGTCGCAAAGGCCTTCAACTAGGCAATCGTCGGAGACGTGTTTGAAGGCAATCCGGTCAGGCTGAAAGCCTTAGAAACAGTGTCCAGCGAGTGCAGCAAGGAAGGTGCTCCCTACTATTTTGGGGTGGCATTATCTGTGGCCGACGTACGCCACTGATGGTCATTTAAGGCGCCGTAACGAGACGTGAATGCCGTCCTCCGTCCAATAATGCAACCATATCGGCAGAATATTGTGGAGGCATTCGTCTTGATTGACTACAATTCGCGCCCTCATCGCGCACATGTTGTGAATGACTTTCTTCAGGATAGCGACATCGCTCGACTGGAGTGGCCTATCGAATTTGCCTGGGATCGATTGAAAATGTCGACGTTTGTGGACGACGTGATCCACCAACTACTCTGAAGGATCTAAGCCGAGTCGCCTTTGAGGGTGAGACAATCTGGACCAACAGTGCTTTGGTGAACTTGTGGATAGTATGCCAAAATGAATACTGGCATGCATCAATGCAAGAGGACGTGCTACTGGGTATTAGAGGTACCGGTGTGTACAGCAACCTGGACCTTCACCTCTGAAGGTTTTGCTATATGGTGGTACAACATGCAATGTGTGGTTTTCATGAGCAGTAAAAAGGGCGGAAATGTTGTTTATGTTGATATGTATTCCAATTTTCTGTACAGTCTCCGGAACTCTCGGAACCGAGGTGATGCCAAACTTTTTTGGTGTGTGTATATCGCCTTGCTGTTGATTCACCTCAGAAAATATCGCCGGAACTTGATGTTTTTGTACATTTTTGGTCTCTCATAGGTGATACCATTAAATCACTGGTAAATGACGTGATCCGGAGGAGTTTGATTCCTGATCCCCTCCAGGTTGGTGAAATCGTTCTAATTCCGAAAACACCCGGACGTCCAGACACTGATAAATTCCGCCCGATCACACCATTTGATTTCGGTTACGGAACTGTCGCCCGGGTGGTTAATAGCCCTTAGTCGATACTGCTACAGAAAGCTCTTACTGTCCACCAAAGCTGCGTGCCTGGGCGCTCGATTCTGACTTTTGTAGTCGAGTCCCTCCACCTTGTCTCGGTGGCTGCAGCAACTTCTGTGTCTGGAGCTTTGCTTTTTAATGATTTTAACAAGGCATTTGACAAGGTCAGTTACGACTTCTGGCTGCAGGTGCTCAAGGCGACCGGTCGCAATCAAATTGCGTGTCAGGTATTATCCTATCTTTTTACTGGTATTCAAGTATCTGTTGTAGTGAATGGGCAACTTAAGTGTGAATGGCAGAGTAACCATTTAGATGTAGACGTACGCCCCAGTTCACCTCCCGACGGGGTTTACCGCAGGGGAGCCCCTTCTCCAGGTCGCTTTCTGTCTTGTCCTTAGAGCCTCTGCTTCGCAGGATTGCTGATCAGTGAAGTGGCTGGAAGATATTAGGAGAAACCTTCTCGTTTCGAGCGTACGCGGATGATGTTATAGTATTGCTACGCTATGTCGATGATGTATCCTTGTTCAATTACATATTGGTTTCCTTTTGTCTCTCTCTTGGACCCGCATTAATGAACGGAAATGTACCCTATTACCGTTACAGGGTTTTCAGCACGTTGCCATTGCATGGGAAACGGTTGTTGATAGCCACAAATTGTTGGGAATTACCGTGGATCCTGTCCGATGAAAATGGTTGCACTCAGTTGGTTGAAGGTGGCGAATCGAATTAAACTGGCAATTTGTAAACATTAATGCCGTTCTCGTAGCCTTCTTCACAAAGCGCGCATTTTAGATTTCTACAGTTTGAGCAAAGTGTACTATGTTGCGTAAATATTCCTTATCCCCTCGTGATGGCGTGCAAACTGATGCAAATGTCCGAATGTTTCCTGTGGAAAAGTCATATTTTTTGACTCTCAGCGCCGTAACGCAATAACGTTTTCCGGAGCAATAGTTTGGCATACCCTGCCCACAATTTCATGAGAAAAGGATAACGGTCCAGCGAACGCAAGCTACAGTCCTAAAACCTCTCAAACGATAAGCTCGAGGGAAGGATCCTTTAAGAGGGATGCGTTCAACGTCAACGGGAGGCAGTACAGTTTCGCTGGTTGCGGTACATGACTTAAAGTTACAGCTACGGCATGTGGTCAGTGAAACAAGAGGGTATCACGTCTATCGCTAACAGCTCTCTACATAAAGAGTCAGAAAGATAAGAACGATCGAGTCGGCAGCTGGAAGCAGCTGTATAATGCGTGTACCTGACGAGAATGGGATAGTGACAGATTCACGCATCACGTATTTTCGAAGAACGCACCAAATCGTCTTGGTCCTTACTGAAACTAAAATTAGGGCTCTGACCCACAGGATGCTAAACACAATTAAAATCTCCCCCCTAACAGAAGTTTCCGCTGAGTTTTGAGCAATAAATAAACTAAACTATGTGATCAAATGTATTCGGACACCAACAAAAACATACGTTTTTCATATTAGGTGCATTGTGCTGCCACCTACTGCCAAGTACTCCATATCAGCGACTTCAGTAGTCATTAGACGTCGTAAGAGAGCAGAATAGGGCGCTCCGCGGACCTCACGAACTTCAAGTGACTGGGTGTCATTGTGTCATACGTCAGTACGCGAGATTTCCACACTCCTAAACATCCCTAGGTCCACTGTTTCCGATGTGCTAGTGAAATGGAACCGTGAAGGGGGACACGTACAGCACAAAAGTGTGCAGGCCGACCTCGTCTGTTGACTGACAGGCACCGCCGACAGTTGAAGGTCGTCATGTGTAATAGGCAGATATCTAGCCAGACCATCACACAGGAACTCCAAATTGCATCAGGATCCACTGCAGGTACTATGACAGTTAGGCGTGAGGTGAGAAAACTTTGATTTTCATGGTCTAGCGGCTGCTCATAAGCCACACATCACGCCGGTAAATGCCGAACCACGCCTCGCTTGGTGTAAGGAGCGTAAACATTGGACAATTGAACAGTGGAAAAACGTCGAGTGGAGTGGCGAATCACGATTCACATCGTGGCGATCCGATGGGGTATGGAGGATGCCCGGTGAACATCATCTGCCAGCAAGTGTAGTGCCAACAGTAAAATTCGGAGGCTGTGTTGTTATGGTGTGGTTGTGTTTTTCATGGAGGGGGCTTGCACCCCTTGTTGTTTTGCATGGCACTATCACAGCACAGGCCTGCATTGATGTTTTAAGCACATTCTTGCTTCCTGCTGTTGAAGAGCAATTCAGGGATGGCGATTGCAACTTTCAACATGATCGAGCACCTGTTCATAATGCACCGCCTGTGCCAGAGTGGCTACAGGACAATAACATCCCTGTATTGGACTGGCCTGCACAGAGTCCTGATCTGAATCCTATAGAACATCTTTGACATGTTTGGGAACCCCAGGCCTCACCGACCGAAATCGATACCTCTCCTCAGTGCAGCACTCCGGGAAGAATAGGCTTCCATTCGCCAAGAAACCTTCCAGCACCTGATTGAACGTATGCCAGCGAGACTGGAAGCTGTTATCAAGGTTAGGTGTGGGGTAACACCATATAGAATTCCAGCATTACCGATGGAGGGCGCCTCGAACTTGTAAGTAATTTTCAGCTAGGAGTCCGGATACTTTTTATCACATAGTGTATATCCTCTTTACAAAAACGCGCACGATCTTTGGAACCATCAGATCCTAAAGGGTCATAAAGAAGAATCAAAGTAAGGTCACAAGAAGTGTAGCCTATTCCTTGGCCGTTATCAAGAACTTTGAAATAAGTCAGTGGTATTCCATCTCAGCATCTAGTGATTATCAATACTATGAAGTTCATTACATGCAACTGACCGTTAACAGTGAATGGCAGAATCAACGGAGAATCTGAATGTAAAGACGTGGATCCGTTTCTTCCATCCTCCTTCTTATTTTCTTTTTTCGCGACGCCGCGCGCTCAGGTTGAAAACGGTGTTTGTTGCGGCTGTGCGGGAAGGCGACTGCCGCACGAGGCAACGTGGGGAGGATGGAGGGAAGGTCCTGTGGAAATTCGGCGGTGCGGCTGCTGGGAATCAACGGAATCGGAAACCGATGGTACGTCTTATACCGTCACCACATGTCTGCTGGCACACTTGGGCCGATCGTAGGTTCGATGAACAACGGCTTGTGGCACGCTATCCCCACCTGGCGGCACAGAATAAGGGTGGGAATAGTTTACAGACTCAGGGGTGTCTGGCAACTCGATGTAGTACGGACCTCCGGAACAAGTCTGTCCTAATGAGTTTCCGAACAAGCGGTCTCGGTCTCGGGAGTCAATCGGAAGGAGTGCTGGACGCTTTAGAATCCTAAATAGCAACCGACATATTGTAAGGTGGCTATAATTTCATACTTCACAAGCACTCATCTATATATTTTGCCGTGATTTACAACCAGAATTAGGTATCATTTGGTAAGTTGTACATCCTATATATGAATATTTAAAGAAGACTGACATTCTTACGTCCACCTTGTAAATAATTGTTAACACTTATTGCATGAAAGGTGACGGAGTGTCCTTATTATCGAAATGGCGTAATTGATGATTGCCTATAATAACAGAGGTTGGAGCGCCAGTGGAAATGAAACGGCATGCATAACTCAAGCCGTGGGTGAAAAAGCCCACACAGGTGTGTTGGTCCTGCTTCGCACAGGATGTGCCAAGACGGACGGTCTGGACACCTGAGCACGGAAGCACAATACAGCAGCGGCCAGTCGGTTTATAGAGGGGGCCAGAAGGATAACCAGATAATACTTCGGAAACTCTGAAAGTCTTGGACTCAGCAGAGAGGAACGAGGAAGCATTACCTCGGAAATCGGAGGCTGGGTTATTTCCGAGGATTTTCACTCTTAGAGGCATACCATTGCATGAGTATAGGTATTTCCTCGCAAACGTTCCGCTCTGGACGACAAAAGAGTAAAATATGGTTGATCGGTGTTCGGAAGAATCTGTAGAGAGGGAGAATATTCCGTGGTTTCGAGAATATGATTCGCCTTCTGAGTTACGAGGGAGGGGAGCCGAGCTTTGCTGGGAAGTCAGCGGTAGAGTGAAGGTCTTCCGTTTTGAGCTCCTGTGTTTGACGGTCGCTCAGTATCAGCTTGGTACAGACCGACTTGCTGTCATTTCTCTCAGGAGATTTTATAGTTAGAACGGTTGGGCACTGTACTGTTGCGAACTTATACGATTCTGGACTTCGCTACCGGGTAGGGAGTCGTCGTTGGGTACGCAGCGTTCAGTGATTGAGAGCACTTCTTCTGCGTATACTCACGTTGAAACGTTATCTGAACTCCGTCGGTGTGGCTGGGAGCTCGCATTTCTCGTCTGCAGAACACAGAGAGGAGAAGACAGTATTAGATTATACTAGTCAGAGGACCGTCTTCTACCGTCCTAGTGTTTGACTGAAGGTTTTAATATATTTTTGTGGCTGGAGCTCTTCTGTCGTCTCAGACGTGGACGAGAACCATCACTCCGATGCACCGGAGGCAGTACATACGGTGATCTTGCTAACTGCTTCAGCTTAGTAGAGCTATAAAGCTACACAGCTGTGATCACTTAAATTCTGTTTCAACTGAGATTGCACACCGCTGTAGATCATCTATGAAAGTAGTGTCTTCTAGTGTTTGGTACGTAGTTGCTATAAGTCGCCTCGCGCTATTTATATTAGATGGCGTAGCCATAAAAAGGGGCAGATTTGGGCAATTGATCAATCGTTTCAGTGAGGAAATTCATTTTTATCTATTTATGTCCATTGGACATTGATATATGAACACTTGTAACATAAAGGCGTTTTAATCTACAATAAATTGTAAGGTGTCAGGCAAATCCAACACCTTCCATGAAAACCCTGACATGATAAGCAAATCCAGTAGTATGTCACATAGCTCCGAATAAATCGTGACATTAAATTAACCAAAGTAATACGAGTAACTAGTGGGCAAATGGAATACTACAGACTAACACAAGAATGCCTAAATGCATGTCATACCTTCCCACCGTGAGACAGACGCAGTTCCGAGGGGAGAAATGAGAACAGAAGCCGAGAGCAGAACCGTGTTAAGCTAGAAAGCCCTACGATAAGGGACGGACCCCCACGTCGCTAGCTAACCGCTAGGACCACACCCCAGCCGCAAGTTTTAGCATGAGACTTTTTCGCGTCTCTGTTACGTCAGGACCACCCCCCAGCCCATGTTAAAAGCTAGAGCCCTCCAGAAGAACAGTATAGATCTTACGATAACACAAAAAGGGCCACACCCCAGGCGCAACTTTTAGTGTGAGACTTTTTCGCGTCTCTGTTACGTCAGGACCACCCCCCAGCCCATGTTAAAAGCTAGAGCCCTCCAGAAGAACAGTATAGATCTTACGATAACACTAATAGGACCACACCAGCTGCAAGTTTTTGCGTGAGACTTTTTCGCATCTCTGTTACGATGCAAACTTTAAAAACGTTGCCCCACCACGAAAAGTATAACGTTTCTCATTGGATAGACAGAATTTTTGTACGCGGAGCTTAAGGTTAACATTGAGACCCTGATTGGTCAGATGAAAACACAGTTAAATAGTTTTTTTTAAACCAACTTCGGTAAATTGTAGTAAGGAGAAGTTAGGAGAGAGTTGCTTCCAAGACGGCGAGGTGAGCGGAGCTGTGCTGTCCCCCGCCCCCTGACGAACACCGACAGGGTAATGAACGCACGCGATGCCGCATAACAGCGCATAAAGCTTCACTCAGAACTGCAGAAGTCTCATTTGTTACACTCCGTTTTTTGCGTAATACTAGTGTCGATCGTCAATTAAAGCTCATGGTGTTCACATTTGCCACTTGAAGTAAAAATCTGAAACGCGATGATTTTTCTGTTATATAGTTATTGAGAAGCCACATCAGCCACTGTAATTTACGACAAGTTAGATAAGTAATTAAAGATAATTGAGGGTGACTGTAGACCATTTTGATAGTTTTCTATTTTGTGAAACTTAATTTAAAGCTAGATTATAGATGTGATATGGCATAGGTCATCCTTCGATCCATTGTAGAACTTGGAAACCCATTCAGGGAATATTCGTTCACATTTTTGTAGAACGCGGTTGGTTTTTACCATCCTGTATTAAAACATTTTCTTTTACCAATAGTGCAATTTATAAACAATGTTTTGCGAGTAGAATAAAATTTCCAATGGTAAACTTAACTGCTTTTTCGACGTTATTTTACCAGCTAACTAAAAATAGGAAAGCCTTGAACCCCTTTCACTGAATTTAGTTAGTATTAAGATTCTTTTACAGGGAGTACAGTGGAGCTGACGCTGAAATCATTAAGTATTTGGTTATATCATCGCTAGTCTCACTGAACTCTTCTGAATTCTACATGTCATGTGTGGTGTGACGTCTCCTTACCAGCAACAGGTCCCAGGTTCAAACTAATCAATTCCCTAAAAAACACGCTCAGAGCGACGTTGCGCGAAAGTGGTAGGGAGACATGATATAGAACAGACACCACGTAGAATGTTAGAAAATGTATACGCAGAAACAGCATCTATCATTTGGTAGTTACTAGTTCCCTTAATCATTTATTTATGTTCATGTTGTAATTTATATGTTAAAGAGCAAGAAAGAGGAGATAGTCACCAGTAAGACATGCTAAGATCTGCTTCAGGGGATAGTCAAACAGGGCCAAACCTTCATTTTCGCGTTCAGTATTTCCATTGTGCACATTCATTTTACACCCGCCTGGAGTAGCATCTTGGAGTATAATCAACCGTCTAAACTCTGGGAGTGGTGAGGCCTCCTTCGAAGGAATCTTTTCAGTACAGCGGAGACGCAAAGAGGAATCGTCTGACTCCTCACAATCTTGCATCTGTCATCACTTGTTTTGAAGTGAAGGTGGCGGCGACGCGGAAGCTACAGTGGCGAAGTTCCGACGCGAGGCTGATGGCGGAATAGCGCTAGGACCGTCACGCAGTTTCTCGCCTTCCGCTTCAAAAACGTGTTTAGGAGCAACTTAGCGAACCAGATCCGCTAAAGTTGGTCTTTTATGTTGTTCATGATTGGACGCGGGCTTGTACGGAGGTGTCCTCTCATTACATATAAAACAGGTGCCTTATTGTCCTGTGTAAATTATATGTACCCGGTATTCACACACCTGCAAATGAGAGGGACCATTCCGTTTGACTATCATGTGCATAGATCGAGCTCCGCTACAAACTTGTATAGGATGTTGAACTTACCAGCTGTCCCGCCGTATATTCTCTATATCACCGAGCGGAAGTAGGACGGTCTTTAGAAAACTGTGATCAAATTCGAGTGGGTGGTTAAACGCCGTAACAATCGTATATTCTACCTACGCGTTAGACAGAATGAACTTGCAATCAGAGACATCTCCATGAGTGAAAGGGACTTCTTATCCGCGCCGCAAAAGGAGCCTGTCAAACTGAAACGGGTCTGTGAACTTGACATAAAACATATACGATTCAGAATCGAAGTAAGCCGTGTGAACTTGTTCTGAAATAAGCTTGATCGTATCTGCAAGCCAATCATGAATTTCTAACAAACTCGGCTACACATGATGTAATGCATATATGCATTGCCTTCACGTGTTTAAGCCAAGTATTACGCACACTTATGCGATCGGGAATGCTCAGTAGTAGACAGGCTAAGTGTACATTTAACAATTAAGCGTCAGCAAGAGCATTAGTGATGATATCATACGAGGCAATGTTGTGCAACCTTAGTAGGGACAAGATCCGACTATTTGGGAGTAGGGTCTTACCATCTTAGACAGTGTTCCGAGACAAACTTCCGTCACAATGTCCGCAAACGTGACTTCAGATCCGCCTAGCAACAGCGATCTGAACGGCCATTGGCTGAATTTTTGGATATATATATATATATATATATATATATATATATATATATATATATATATACGAAACGAGAAAAGTGTCCTCATTGGCTGAGAGAGAAAGGTGGGGTGGTCTCTCTTGTCCTTCGGGGAGACAGGGCGAGTTAGTCGCGAGGAGCCACTCAAAACACACGGTTGAGTAACCGGGGCGGCTCTAAAAGAACATATTTCAGATGTTAAGCCAGATATCAAGTGAAGTTGTTAGTTATAAGAACGCCACGTGTCGTGGGCAGTGTCTATCATTACGTAGAGTCAGAAAACTGTGTTAATGTGTGTAAAGGGTCGAATATAACGGCGTAGTCCAGAGCCGTCATATTGCAAATGCTGATTCTGTGACGTGTGTGAGAAAGTAATTTCGGTATTAAAACAAGTGTAGTACAGACGTAGTTGACAATTAACAACTGGCGTTCTAAACACTCCAATTCAGCAGGATCACCACCTACATGGAACCTGGCGACTGAGCGCTACTTCTGTGCTACGAGGGACTTACGGAAGCAGCAAGACACCAGGTTAGTGATACCGCCCAGAGAAGCACTTCCCTCTCGCTACAATGCCAATAAGAGTGTTGGAATGACGCATGGACTTGTCAAAAATAAAACTGATGGCACCTGTGCGTGGAATGTTACTCTGAGCCATGGACGACGTCACGGCGCAGGACAACGCTGCGTCAAAATGGAATCACAAACGGGAGACGCCGGAAGACAGACAACGATGTGACGCTCACGACGACCCACACGACACTGAGGACAAACAAGGGAGCTCTCGCATCTCAACGATAGAGGCGGGAACAGGTGGAAACTTCTCGCCCGGCGTGTGAAGCGGGAATGGCCACTTGCCCACAATCACTTCTTACGGCTGTCACCTTTGGAGATATATCAGTTACACAATAGAAGAGTAAAACTTCTCTTGCGATATCCTCGGAATTGTCAGAGTAGTGCAACTTACTACTTGCACATTATGTTGTTTTAATGGCCTATTAAAGGCGAACCAAGTCTGAACTACCGGCTGATCAAAAAGTTAATATAAATTTGAAAACTTAATAAACCACGGAATAATGTAGATAGAGAGGTAAAAATTGACACACATGTTTGGAATGACATGAGGTTTTACTAGAATAAAAAAAAAATACTAGACGCGTGAAAGATCTCTTGCGCGCGTCGTTTGGTGATGATCGTGTGCTCAGCCGCCACATTCGTCATGCTTGGCCTCCCAGACCTCAGTCCGTGTGATTATTGGCTTTGGGGTTACCTGAAGTCGCAAGTGTATCGTGATCGACCGACATCTCTAGGGATGCTGAAAGACAACATCCGACGCCAATGCCTCACCATAACTCCGGACATGCTTTACAGTGCTGTTCACAACATTATTCCTCGACTACAGGTATTGTTGAGGGATGATGGTGGACATATTGAGCATTTCCTGTAAAGAACATCTTTGCTTTGTCTTACTTTGTTATGTTAATTATTGCTTTTCTGATCAGATGAAGGGCCATCTGTTGGACTTTTTTGAACGTCTGTATTTTTCTGGTTCTGATAAAACCCCATGTCATTCCAAGCATGTGTGTCAATTTGTACCTCTCTATCTACAAAATGGCTCTGAGCACTATGGGACTTAACATCTTTGGTCATCAGTCCCCTAGAACTTAGAACTACTTAAACCTAACTAACCTACGGACAGCACACAACACCCAGTCATCACGAGGCAGAGAAAATCTCTGACCCCGCCCGGGAACCCGGGCGTGGGAAGCGAGAACGCTACCGCACGACCATTTCTATCTACATTATTCCGTGATTTATTCAGTTTTCAAATTTATACTGACTTTATGATCACCCGGTAAATCCGTGATCCCAACATCTTGGCCTCCCCTTGTTAGTAAAGACTAACACTATATCCTTCACTCTTTAGTGGGAGGGAACGAGTCGACGAGTAGGAATGAGTCGCAACACCACACAGTCACACACTTCAGACTCGCGGAGCTACGGCGGCAAGGAAGGAGGCCAGGTAGCTTGGGTAGTAAGAGGATGTTGCACGTATGCATTAGACGCCTAATCCCTCCGTTTCTGTTCTCTACTACTCGTTCACCGTTTCAGGGTATTTTTCTCAGGAGACAGACGCACCGCTTGGTGGCTAGCGATGTAAAATTGTGTTTTAACGAAATGCCACACGAGCAGTATCCATCACTGCCTCGGAAATAAGTATGCGTGCTCCGTAAAACCAACGGGACGGCTGGCACGTCAGCATCCGCTGGCTGGGGCGATTTCTTGCCGCGGCGCAGAGAGGGACGACAAGTGCTGGCCATCCATCACGAGCCGTGCGGTGGGCCCCCAGCGCCGCTGCGCCCGCGATTAATTGAACTGCGGCGCGGCGCCGACATCAGCGGCCTCCAGCGGAATGTCTGGAAAGCGCCTCGCCTGGGCGGGCGGCGCCTTTTACACCCGGACCCGGCATATCATCGGTCACCTTTGTGAATCAGGCCCCGGGACAGGATTTCGTACTTTCTAACGTACAGCTGCTGTAAGATTCGAAGGACATGAATGGCCGCCATTAGTTGAGAAGGCAATGAGACAGTGCTGTAATCTATGCCTCAAGATATTAAATTTATACATCGAGCCATCAGTAAAGGAAACCATAGAGAAATTTCGAAAAGGAATGAAACTTCAGAGAGAAGAAATAAAAAAGTGGAAGTGATGCAAGACTGCACCCCTTTACCTAGGCTTTCCACTTGGCTGATCTGACCAGTCTAATTTTGGCAGCAGATCACTCCTCAAGAGTCAGTGCCATTTAATAAAGATACGCAACAGAATTTAAGTAATTTCAAATTTTAAAGGTGGCAGGGGTAAAATATAGGGAGCGAAAGGCTATTTACAATTTGTACGGAAACCAGATGGCAGTTATAAGAGTCGAGGGGCATGAAAGGGAAGCAGTGGTTGGAAAGGTAGTGAGACGGGGTTGTAGCCTCTCCCCGATGTTATTCAATCTGTATAATGAGCAAGCAGTAGAGGAAACAAAAGAAAAATTCGGAGTAGGTATTAAAATCCATGGAGAAGAAATAAAAACTTTGAGGTTCGCCGATGGCATTGTAATTCTATCAGAGACAGCAATGGACTTGGAAGAGCAGTTGAACGGAATGGACAGTGTATTGAAAGGAGGATATAAGATGAACATCAACTAAAGCAAAACGAGGATAATGGAATGTAGTCGAATTAAGTCGGGTGATGCTGAGGGAATTAGATTAGGAAATGAGACATTTAAAGTAGTAAATGGGTTTTGCTATTTGGGGAGCAAAATAACTGATGATGGTCGAAGTGGAGAAGATATAAAATGTAGACTGGCAATGGCAAGGGAAGCGTTTCTGAAGAAGAGAAATTTGTTAACGTCGAGTATAGATTTAAGTGTCAGGAAATCGTTTCTGAAAGTATTTGTATGGAGTGTAGCCATGTATGGAAGTGAAACATGGACGATAACTAGTTTGGACCAGAAGAGAATAGAAGCTTTCGAAATGTGGTGCTACAGAAGAATGCTGAAAATTAGATGGGTAGATCACATAACTAATGAGGCGGTTGTAGCAGAACTTGACAAAAAGAAGGGACCGGTTAGTAGGAAATGTTCTGAGGCATCAAGGGATCTCAAATTTTAGCATTGGAGGGCAGCGTAGAGGGTAAAAATCGTAGAGGGAGACCAAGAGATGAATACACTAAGCAGATTCAGAAGTTTGTAGGTTGCAGTAAGTACTGGGAGATGAAGAAGCTTGCACAGAATAGAGTAGCATGGAGAGCTGCATCAAACCAGTCTCAGGACTGAAGACCACAACAACAACGACAAAAAAGATCTGGGTTAGGGGGCGAAACCATATACTCAGTTGTAAAGCGCACCTAGAAGCAGATATAGACTCAGATCACAAATTAGTACTGATGAAGAGTAAGCTTAAATATCCTATGATTTTACTTTGATAATCAATAAATTCCATGTCACAGAAAGAAGTAATAGAAAATTCAGAGGGTCTCACTCTGGATATAGTGATCAGGGCCCCCTAACACAGACACTTAAGGTTTGTGATAGAGATAAAGAAGATTTTATGATCAAGACAAGGCTGACTGGTATAAGAAAACTAGATTTTGATATAAGTAACAATTCTGAGGTAATATAAAAAGTAGGCATGCCGGGGGTGGGGGGAAGTCGTTCTGTACGTGGCTGAAGCATCTCGAGAAGTGTTTAATCACAGAACGTATCATCTGCTCACGACTTACTGTCACTTCCAGCGGAGACGTGACTAATTTCACTTTTTAAGTAGGCTTGGTGGCTTTCGCATCTAGGGAAGACACTTGAGACTTCCGATTATGTAAATAGGTGATGTAGGATGCGATCATGGTAACCAGTAACGTTGTTGGAACTCGTTTCTGCCCTCCAGTATTCAATTTCTTTCATATTTCTGCTACAGTGGGCTTACAATGCATGTGTCCGCAACTCATGGTCTAGTGGCTAGCATTGCGGCTTCTGGATCATGGGGTCCCGGGTTCGATTCCCGACCGGGTTGGGATTTTCTCTGCCCGGGGACTGGGTGTTTGTGACGTCCTCATCATTTCACCATCACCATCATTCGTTACAGTGGCTAGACTGGACTGTCTAACAAATTGGATTGAGTAAAATTTGGGACTTTGTACGAGCGCTGATGACCGCGCAGTCGAGCGTGCAACAAGCGCTACTAGCGACGTATCAAACGTACTGAAGTTTTAAGTGCTGTTCTGATGTTATGATACAGACGTTAGTGACGTCTGATCAAATAAAACACTGCAGGGTGTTTGACTACTATAGATACAATGGGAAGAGGACAATGAAACAAGCGAATAATTCTGATAAACATAGACTCTACGTATGCAAATTTTACAACGATGTTAATGTCTAATGATACATTCATTACGAAACTCCACAAGTGAAACATAAATTACGAAGTGGTGAACTGCCTTCGTCTAATTTTTATCATCATTATGGATACCTAAGTACTGACAATTAGCGTTTGAGCAAAAGGTTTGGCACTGGCGGTCCACCAATGTCATGGCCACCCAGATCCCCCACTGGAATCCACTGGACTTTTTTGTGTCGGGATATTTAAAAGTTGTGGCCTATTACAACCCTGTCGACGAACTCCGGGAAGAGACTGTGGCAGGTTGACAATGCCTTATAAACACGGTCGGAATCTTTCAACGATTACGGGCAGGCATTGATGGGGGTACGTACTGAAGCCTGTCTCCACATCGTCGGTGGCCGTGGGGGACACTTGGTGTCACGTGTTTGTCCTCAAGTTTATATCTTGTAAGTAGGCTGTTTAGGTTTTTATGTTGGTAACGCCATATAGCACTCTACATGAAAATCACTGACTGTGTTGTGTGCAGTCTGTGGCTGGTTTGCATTGTTGAAATTTGCTATTGTAGTGTTGGGCAGTTGGCTGTTAACAGCGCGTAGCGTTGCGCAGTTGGAGGTGAGCCGCCAGCAGTGGTGGATGTGGGGAGAGAGATGGCGGAGTTTTGAGAGCGGATGATCTGGACGTGTGTCCTCCAGAGATAGTAAATTTTTAAGACTGGATGCATGAACTGATATATATATTATGACTTTTGAACACTATTAAGGTAAACACATTGTTTGTTCTTTATCAAAATCTTTCATTTGATAACTATGCCTGTCAGCAGTTAGTCCCTTCAGTAATTAGAATCTTTTATTTAGCTGGCAGTAGTGGCGCTCGCTGTATTGCAGTAATTCGAGTAACGAAGATTTTCGTCAGGTAAGTGATTCATGATAGGTATACGTTATTGTTAGTCAGGGCCATTCTTTTGTTGGGATTTTGAAAGTCAGACTGCGTTGCGATAAAAATATTGTGTGTCAGTTTAGTGTTGATCAGAATAAGTAAAGAGAGAAATGTCTGAGTACGTTCAGTTCCGCTCAGATGTTTGAAAATCAAATAATGTAAGAGGTTTATCAGCTCAGTAATTCAATAATTTTTCTAACGGGACAAAGACGTTCCAATCTGTAGTATGGATCCTCGGCGATTGTTATGAGATGTTGTACTCAGTCGTAATACGTCGCATCGGCTACACAACTGGTTCCGGATCTGTATTTAATAAGATTACATGTTTGTTTCATTGTTCACTATTCATATCTGTCGTTTTTACATCCAATAGACAAACGCCCTGTAGTCACCTGTTTTTATTGGAGAGTTCACTGTCCTGGTGAGACGGGCATAATCTAACCGGAGAGGCAACTAGGACAAGCCACAGAAAATATAAAAGTGTTATTCGTCGAACACCACCAAAACGTGAGAAGTTGTCTTGCTCAGGTCAACAACAAATAATATTTTGGAGAAGAATTTACAGGGTCATCTGAAAGAATATTTGCGGCTGTCCCATTAAAACTCCGCCTGATATTATTTGCAAATATAAAACTGTACACGAACGGTTGTACGTGTTGTAATGGAAAACGAATATTTATTGCACAGTAAATATGGAGACGGTCAGTGGTCTCTAATGCTGCGTAGTAGTACAGTCATACACAGTCCTCAAAAGACCTCGGAATTTAGCTGGCAATTAATGCTGGACGAATTTGTTAATAACACTGCACAGTATTTTAATGTAGATGACACCGTATGTGAGATATGGAGCTCTTTAAACTCTGTCAGGATTTTCCTCTCACGCTCCCCCTGTCTCCTCCACTCCCACCTACCTCATCTTCCATCAGCAGCTTCACGGTTCCACCCACGCCACAACGAAGCAGCTGTGCGAAACGCTTATTTCATGCTCTGGCGCCCCGTCGTCACCATGACCGCCTGGGGAAAAAGCCATCGCCATGATGGACATTGCAGTTTCTCTAGTCACAAGAGAAAACGGTGGCATGTAAGAAAGAGGTTAATGGCTTCACTATCATTTATGCTCTCTACTTGGCACATCAAATACTATTATAGTTCTACGTTTCTAATGCGTTTGGACACTTCGTTTTTGGGTCATCAGTCTTCTAACATGTTTGATACAATCTGGATGTAAACCAGTCTCTGTCTCCCCCTACAGTTTTTAACCTCTACTGCTCCCTCAACTACAACGGTTTATTCCTCGAAATATTAACATCTATTTTCCTGCCTTTTCTTTTCGTCAGTTTCTTTCACGCGTTTCTCTCCTCGCCAGTTCTACGGAGAACCTCCTCATTTCTTATCAGTTCATCTACTTTCAACACTCTTCTATAGCACACGTAAAAGGCTACGATTCTCTTCCATTCAATAGCGTGCTCCAAATATACATTCTCATAAACTTCTTATTCAAGCTAAGACCGACGTTTCCTATGTAGGCATCAGAGTTTCTTAACATTGTCTGCTTCGTGATCACCAACTCTGATGTCCAGTTTCTCGGTTTTATCATTTCTGCTGTTTCTCATTACTCCCGCATTTCTTCGATTTAGTCTCAGTCCATATTTTATTCTCATTAGACTGTTCCTTCCATTCAGCAGATCCTGTAATTCCTCTTCACCTTCACTGAGGACAGGAATGTCATCAGCGAATCTAATCATTGGTATCCTTTCACCCTGTATTTTAATCGCACTCTTGAGACTTTCTTTTATTTACGTCATTGCTTCTTCGAGGTCATGGTATGAACTCTCAGGTTAAAGGCAGTGACCGGCTTTCAACCTTATCAGTTTAGTTCAGGCGGCCTCCATTTTACGGCAACAGCTATACTGTAGGAATTACTGATCGGAAATTGTGACAATGAACATCCCGTACTCATGGATTTCTACATCTACATCTACATTTATACTCCGCAAGCCACCCAACGGTGTGTGGCGGAGGGCACTTCACGTGCCACTGTCATTACCTCCCTTTCCTGTTCCAGTCGCGTATGGTTCGCGGGAAGACCGACTGTCTGAAAGCCTCCTCGCTCTAATCTCTCCAATTTTACATTCGTGATCTCCTCGGGAGGTATAAGTAGGGGGAAGCAATATATTCGATACCTCATCCAAAAACGCACCCTCTCGAAACCTGGCGAGCAAGCTACACCGCGATGCAGAGCGCCTCTCTTGCAGAGTCTGCCACTTGAGTATATTAAACATCTCCGTAACGCTATCACGGTTACCAAATATCCCTGTGACGAAACGCGCCGCTCTTCTTTGGATCTTCTCTATCTCCTCCGTCAGACCGATCTGGTACGGATCCCACACTGATGAGCAATACTCAAGTATAGGTCGAACGAGTGTTTTGTAAGCCACCTCCTTTGTTGATGGACTACATTTTCTAAGCACTCTCCCAATGAATCTCAACCTGGTACCCGCCTTACCAACAATTAATTTTATATGATCATTCCACTTCAAATCGTTCCGCACGCATGCTCCCAGATATTTTACAGAAGTAACTGCTACCAGTGTTTGATCCGCTATCATATAATCATACAATAAAGGATCCTTCTTTCTATGTATTCGCAATACATTACATTTGTCTATGTTAAGGGTCAGTTGCCACTCCCTGCACCAAGTGCCTATCCGCTGCAGATCTTCCTGCATTTCGCTACAATTTTCTAATGCTGCAACTTCTCTGTATACTACAGCATCATCCGCGAAAAGCCGCATGGAACTTCCGACACTATCTACTAGGGCATTTATATATATTGTGAAAAGCAATGGTCCCATAACACTCCCCTGTGGCACGCCAGAGGTTACTTTAACGTCTGTAGACGTCTCTCCATTGATAACAACATGCTGTGTTCTGTTTGCTAAAAACTCTTCAATCCAGCCACACAGCTGGTCTGATATTCCGTAGGCTCTTACTTTGTTTATCAGGCGACAGTGCGGAACTGTATCGAACGCCTTCCGGAAGTCAAGAAAAATAGCATCTACCTGGGAGCCTGTATCTAATATTTTCTGGGTCTCATGAACAAATAAAGCGAGTTGGGTCTCACACGATCGCTGTTTCCAGAATCCATGTTGATTCCTACATAGTAGATTCTGGGTTTCCAAAAACTACATGATACTCGAGCAAAAAACATGTTCTAAAATTCTACAAGTATCGGAATGGTGTTATAATTAGGCGGAAGTTCTATTTCCGATCAGGCAGCTAACAGTTACCTTGGACAATTTCTTGTTGAAGTAACGGAGTGTCAGTACTTTATACACATATTTTTAACTGTTATCCTGAAAAGCTTTCATTTTATGAAATTGGAGAGGAAGTTACATGGAGCTGTTTGTTGGAGAGTAAACAGAGCTTCTTAGCGTTACGTTTACATACCAGTGGTCGAATCTTGGAACTTACCAGGTCGCAGTAATTACTTGCGTCAGCATTTTTTCGTCGGTTAACGCGAGAATAGCGATCCTTATCAGAAAACTATTTCATTAACATAGCAGTGTAGAGAGCTAATTCGGATACGATGAGGAGCAGCGAAATACTAAAACCCGAGCGCTCTTGTCAATTTTCGGTTATAGATAATGAGATTGCTGTGGAGCTGTTGTAATAGTACAGCCACCGGCAAATTGGAACGTTGATCAATGGCGTTTTATTATTTTCCTTTGAAACATTCAAAAAGTTTGCCGCCCTCTCGCAATGTACATCAACTGTTTTTTGCAACTGTTAGGTATCCGTATTATTAGCAGCCATTTCGTCGGGAGCTGTCAGTGACTTAAACTTACTGGCTATTTTATGTACTTATTCGATCTAGAAAGTTTAAGGCCTTCAGATCCTCTCACATATCCTTAGTGAGTCCATCTGTATAGTACGTGAATACACAGCGTGGCTGAGGAGAAGCGCTTAATATTCAGAGATAAGACAGAAGCGGTCTTTCGAAGCAAAAACCTTCATATGGACATATGCCCTATTCCGAAGGGTTTCCGAGATAGAAAACATTTAATGTACACTTGTAATTAGTTTCTGTATTATTCAGTCCATTGTCAATGTTCATGGAGCATATGTCCATTTTATGAAGTATTTTGCTTCAAATGATCGTTTCTGTCATATCCTGAATGCTGACCTTTCCTACTGGGACATCCCGTAAAATACATAATAATAATAATAATAATAATAACAATAATAATAATAATACGTACAGTAGTGAATGTGTAAAATGTAAGAAATTGACACAAAGCAATTTTCTCGTTCCCCTATTGTCGAACGCGAGTAGGCTCATTTAACAGAAATGAGTGACAACAGTACATCATTCCAGGCGCTCCAACCGTCACAGTTTGAATTTTTCAATAATATCTACAAGATACTTTATCTTATTATACTGTATACTATGGATATGTTGGCTCCACGTGGGCGACATTATGTGTCTGATCTTGGACGTATTTTCGATCCGCTTCAATAAGTCACATCACCCGCTCAACTTTCTGGCGACATTACGTTATTATTTTATTGCTACAGAATCCGATGTTTCCTTATCACGGATACTATATTAAGTATTTGTTTGGGAGCATGTCTGGTCTGTTCCAGGGCTTAATGTTGTCCATTTCGTTTTTTGTAACGCTCGTATGATGTATATATATAAATATCTTATAAAATTAGATCCATTTCATGAAGTATTTAATACATGTTGCCACACTGCTGTACGGCATGTGATGATGTTTTCTGCGAATGTGATAGATTTAAGTTCTGCTTCAACAGTATGTTACGCAGTCATATCTCTTTATGCTGTGTACTATTAGCACAACGCTTCAACCAAGGTGGCTATTTGTTTCTCTCAAATGTACAAACGTATAGATCGTATTGCACATGGGATACCACAACCATTCTTTTGTATTCTTTATCTTTTTTAACGTCTGTACTCAGGATAGTTCGCCGTTATATTTATATTTAACGTAGAGGAAGAACATAACAACGTCCTTCTGTATAATATGAAACACCACTCCCGCACCATACAGATCCTTTGAATCAGGCTATATTTTCTTGTAATTTGTTTGTACTGTAGCTGATTTACCATAACTTCTTTCCTTGTTTCCCTTTCTGATAGTTTTAGAGTACGCCGCGTGTGGTGTCGTAGCACCTGATGTACTTTTATTTTTATTTTTTACAACGTTTTATCTGTGTAGACTGTGGACTTCTTGTTAAGATTGTGTTTTACCAATGATTTTTGTGAAATGTATTTGTATTACAATAAAAAGATCCAATCCGTGCACGCATACCGTCAGTAGCGGCCCCTGGCCTAGCTTATCTGCCGTCGCGTAAGTTTTGACGTATAGCGATGATCATGGGTGGACACTACACTATATATTACAACGTTAGTATGTTTTGTAGCTTGTAACTTACAAGCGTGTCTGGTTTTAATGCAACACTTATGTACTTATGTACTTGGTATGTTATCCACCTTCGAACAGTTTTGGAAATTTTTAAAGCCTTCATTGCTATGTATCGTAATATCTGCTGTATTTTGTTCTTCAATACGTTTTGATAATGGACGATCCGACCGAAAAGTAAATGAATGAAACCTTCTACGCAACTCGAGATCGTTCCTATAACAGTCACTGCAAATACAGAAGGAATCAACGTGGTGAAGAAGTTGAGTGGCCAGATACAGAACGATAAATATTGGGATAAGATTAGCGGATGATGTTGGAGAAAGAAAACACAATTAGAAAGGGTTAAGGAAAGAACAGGTAGTTTACGATGTGACACAGACAGTTTTTCCCTGTTTGACTGTAAGAAAACAGGTAGGAGGTGCCGAGAGGGAAACTACATCCATGAGAAGAGAGAAAGCTTTGATCTCCCCATGAATGCACAGTGGCTTTGGATAAGACATCAGTTTGAGGGTAGGTTGTTCAGTAGTCGTATGGCTGAAATAAAGGAGACAGAGAAAGCTATAGTGTCATGCAAAGCTGCAGGCAAGGTGCAGGATTTCCCCAATCTGACACTGCAGTTGTGGGATAATCACAGATGTATATATGAGGAGAGGTAGCGAGGACGAAATTGACTGAGAAATCGGTGAAGTAAACAGAGTATTCGAAAATCACGCCACCAATCCAGTCGCATCCAACTTGAGTGTAGAAAAGGCTGAAACGATCAAAAAGCAGAATTTTGGTCACATATCTTAAGTAAACGTTCCTTCATAGGTATGAGTCATCTGGAGTTGTCACTGTTTGTGCTATGTTGAAGAGCACCAAATTAGTAAAAAGTAGTGCTACTATCTTATATTCAAAGAAAATTATAAGTTCGTGACAAAAGTAATGAGAAGTAGGGTGAAAACCGCTGTGGAGCGTTGCGTTCACAGCTGCGAGTCGGTGGCTGCCAATGTGGCGACGTGCGGGTCACAGTAACAGTCACACAGAGGATTTCGAGGCAAGGATAGCAAATCTTCCCGTCTCATTCGGCCTTTTCCAATTGTACTTCTTCCTCATGTGATTCTAGACCAAATTTATTGCAGAACTCAATTAGCCTTTCTCGCCTCTCATGTTTTCGATATCCTTTTCTTCTATTCCTTCCCCTATAACCGCATTCCAGGCCCCCATGACTTTTAGATTTTCATTTAACTTTATAAAGTGAGTGACCCGTTCAGTATCCTCGTACGCTTTCTCTATCTCTCTATCTTCCTCGTGCGACATCAGCACGTATAGCGGACGTACCGTTTTCTGTTGGTTTGTTGTCGATTCTGATGAGAACAAGCCTGCAACTGAACTGTTCACAGTAACTCTCTGTCTTGCCTTCTTATTCATAATGAAATCTAGATCGTTACAACATTTCCTACTGCTGCTGATATTGTCCTGTACTCATCTGACTAGAAGTCCTTGTCTTCTTTCCATTTCACTTTACTGACCCTCACTATATCTATACTTAGCCTTATCATTTCCCTGTTCAGATTTCCAAGCTTGCCTATCACGTTCAAACTTTTGACAGCCCACGTCCCGACTCGGTTATTCAATCAATTTCTCATGGTTACCTCCCCTTTGGCAGTCCCCTATCAGAGATCCGAACTGGGAACAATTCCGGATTCTTTAGTCAATGGAAAGACCGTCATGCCACTTTTCAATTACACGCCGCATGTCCTGTGGATGCACATTATGTCTCTTCACTGCAATAGCTTCCATTGCCTTCTGCGTCCAAATGTTTTTGATCATTTGATTCTTCCGCCTTCAGGGGCAGTTTCCCACCCCAAGTGGAAGAGAGTGCCCAGAAACTTTGTCCTCTCCTCCGCCCTCTTTGACAAAACCGCTGTCAGAACTAGGATGACTTCATACACTGTAAATCTTTCGTCTCCCCTACCGATGATTTTTATTCAAAATTTAAGCAATGGTGGGGTTTGCGACCAAGCACGGTTTAATTATTAATCAAACACGTTATCTCTAGACCCTTAGACTACAGACGTTATAAGTATAGGTTTTCCTTTCTTTAATCTCAGTTGTAAGTAAGTACTCAATATAGCCTCATAGTTTCATCATTTCACGGGAATCCGGAATTATCTTCTCAGTGAGCGACTTCTACCAGTGCTACCAGTTCCTCACTTTCATATACATAACTCAGATTTCAGTTGCCAGCAAATTATAGCCCGGATTTGCACGGTACCGTCGAGTATTGAGGGCAACATTAACTGCGTATGGTAATGTCCGACGTGGCATATCGGGAAGGAAGAGCTGTTTTGCATCTCACGCATTGTGGCTGAAATGTGTGCTTTCGCATCAACCTCAGCTTAACTCTTACCTCTCGCAGACGAGGCGAGATGTAGCTGCGCCACTGAGGGAAATTAAATAAAGTCCTGAAATGGAAAAGCAAAATAGGGGCTTCCCCGGGTATGTCGTTTCCACCGCCCGTCCTGATTCTGTACTAATATCCGCTCCGAGAATGGAAAATATTTCCTGTGTCACACTGCGTGGGAGTAGGGGACGGTGGGGGAGGGGAGTGAAGGAAGAAATGGAGTGAGAGATCCACCGCCGTGCTCTTGATCGCGATGTACCCGTATGGCGGCTTCCTGAAAGTGAAAGGAACAACACTCGGGCATCACTGTGCTAGCTTCCGGTCGCTGTTCCTTCCGCCGCAGGTGTTCACACTTGGAATAACTTTTCTCCGGTAAAAACGTCAGGAGAAATTGTGCTGTACACCCGGAAGCCGCCTTCCCACGGGGAGTGTTAGCTGACGTTTACTTGGAGCTATACGAGTTTTGCGACGTCACTTCCTTTTATTTGACGTTGAGAAGGCATTGTCGTGCCTAAATAAGTACTGTGATGTTTCAGCAACGTGCTACGAAACGTTTAACTTATACAATGCTAAAACGCTATCTACGTCACAAGCAAAACTTGAGAGAGGCCTATTAGACTTCGTCGTTTACAGTAAAAGCAGCATTTAGAGTATTATACAATAACGTATCTCTAGTGAATGTAGACTACCTGATGATCTCCCGCTAAAGCATCGTTATTGGTTCGATTTGTTATAATAAAATAACCGCAAACGTCATATTGGTGGTTAAAGAATTTTCGTATTTATACGTCAACAATAGTTTTGCATCGCCTCTTTACACTCAGGTGACAGCTCAGTATTATGTCCCATAAATGTTAAACGGGATTTATATCGGGCGAGGTGGGTGGCCAAATCATTCGCGAAAATTGTCCACAATGTTCTACAAACCAGTTGTGACCTGGTGACATGGTACATTGTTTCGGAACGTAAAGTCCGTGAATGGCTGAAAATGGTCTGTAAGTAGCCGAAGACAACTATTCCCACTTCACTATCTGGCCCATGCGTCTGCTAAACTGATTTTGCTCTCTGACTGTGTTTGTTGTTGTTAGCCTGCATTAGAGATTATCTATCACATTGATCAGAATCTAAATGAACTTTAATACTGAAATACAGGGTGGCGCAGTGAAACGGGAAATTTCGAAATAACGTCATTTCCATGAATAAATTCATAAAACTAGTAATTTATTGACGAAAGTGAATGTATTCAGTATGCCATTATTCAGTATGTCTTTACAATCAAAATGTCCAAAAGTGTCTCTTTACTTTTTAAAGATGACATCGGAAAGATGTGCTCCCATTCGGCGTTCACACTCTAACAGCCTGTTATGAAAACTCTGGAATGCGCGGTGTAACAAATCTTGGGGAATGGCAGTGATTTCGTTTTCAATGCTCTCCTTCAGTTCATGGATTGTTGCAGGATGTGTACGGTACACCTTGCCTTTAAGATATCCCCACAGGAAGAAGTCGCACACACTAAGATCAGGGGATCTCGCAGGCCATGCAATGTCAGCGTTACGTGAAATAATGCGTCTTCCAAACAATTGACGAACTGCTGCCATGGATTGTCGAGCAGTGTGTTACGTGGCTCCGTCCTGCTGAAACCACATGTTTTCGACGTTAAGATTAAGCTCGTACAGTTTCGGTGTAAAGAATGTTTGAAGCATTTCAACATATCGAGCGGATGTTACTGTCACTGCACTACCATCCTCACGTTCAAAAAAATAAGGACCGATAACACCATGAAATGATACAGCACACCATATTGTGACCTTGGCGCTATGTAGTGGTCGCTGGTGAAACTCATAAGGATTGTCCTGTGCCCAATAACGAAAATTCTGTTTGTTCACGAATCCGTTCAGGTGGAAATGGGCTTCGTCTGATATCCATAAGTTACCAAGGAAATTCGCGTCCTCGTTGATTTTAGCCAATATCTGGCTACTAAACTCCATACGTGATGGCCGGGTCTAGTTCATGTAAGTGTTGCACAATCTGCAACTTATAGGGATGGAAGTCTAATTCGTGCAGTATTCTTTGTAAGCTTCGTCGCTTAATCCCTAGCGAAGATGCATGCTGTCGAACGGAGCGGCGAGGACTTCTCTCGATTGCAGCTCTAGCAGCTGCAATGTTCTCTGGGGCACGTACCGTTGGAATGCCACCTGGAGGTTTCTTTTTCAAGGCAGATCCTGTTTCTTCAAAATTACGCACCCACGTTGTAATCGCATGCGCAGATGGGACACGCCCATGACGTCCAAGCTGGTAATGCTCTCGAAATGTTCTCTGCGCGGCAGTCGCACTATCACCATTTTTGTAAAACGCTCTCACAGCTACTGCACGTTCCGCACCAGTCAAATTCTCCGTGATTACTAAACGGCAATGCGTTCACATCAATTGTGCAAAGTTTCGAACATCTGCCGGCGCTACAGTGCTGTCAACTGTAACGTTCAAAATTTCCCGTTCCCCTGCGCCACCCTGTATTATTAATGAAATGGTGGCCATTATTGTAGTCATTTGTTGATGGGCGATTAACACATGAACACGGGATTGATGTTTTATAAAAGTTATGGCATAAGTTTGTTGATTAAATAGTAGGACAAACAATATATGTTAAGGTGGTTCCGTAAAGTTTCCTGGCATTCTAATTGGTTGTATTCAAGCCCGGTCTCCAGCCAGAACATATAGTCATCTGGACACAACACTTAGGCGGTCCATCTGGCCTCCATCTCCAGGTGAGTAGGCTGTCGCACTAACTCGCGAAACTGTTCCGGTGGTTTAGTACGTCGGCCTACTCACCTGATGATTGCGGCTAGGTGGAGCGCCGAAGTTTTGTGTCCAGATACCGATATGTTCCGGCGGGAGAGCAGACATGAATACAACCAAAATATTTTAAGCATGTCGAAAAAACAAAACATGAATTAATGGGAACACAAATATATGCAACAAATAGTTGATACTCCACTGGGTGGTGACTAGTTGAGAAAGACTAAGGTATCTCTGACTGAACTATTTACTGTGGCTCAAAAACATAGGTAACGCAATCTGAAATTATATTACACTGGACAGACTTTGATGGATTCATTCTACCCGGGAGTTAAACCACGGTGGTGGAGGTGGAAACATGTGGTGAGACTGTGATTCTGTTTGCCCTAACTAGCAGGAGCAGCAATACTATACCACTTTCTCAATGCGTAGTGCTGACTCAGGTAACGGTCGTGGTTCAAGTGTCTGCAGAGCAGCGATGTGTGGCGCTGGGACGACATATGCAAAGTTGTGGCTGGTGATTCGTTAGAAGGATCGCAATTACTCTCCAATGGAGCCCTGAAATCTCGGCAAACCCAGGCATGTGACACTCCTCTTCCCCGGTCATATCATGGACCAATTTGACTCACTTGTATGGCAGTGTGCACAAGCAGATCAAATGCCAAGGCGGCAGACCTGTCACGACTAAGATTGCCCTTGGCACAGTGAGCTGTCAAAGATAACTGAGGTCTAAACTGTCAGCATATGTAAGTCCTGCCCACAGGTTCTCTGGTCAAGACCAATGCTAGTGCATACTCACATTCAGGACAAGTGTCCCAAGAGTAACTCGATCATAGCAAGAGTCAAGCCCAGACTCCTCTCCAGACCAGAGTCTGAATCAGAAGACTACTCCAGACCGGAGTCTGAATCAGAAGACCAAGTGTCACCTCTCCTCACTTTCCATCTTTACGTAGATATCTGGTGTCACATGTTGCTGGAAACCTGCTATGGACTTGCAGAATCCAAGTCATACAGTACAGCTGCTGCATTACGTTCCAAAGGAGCGCCAACATGTTGCCACGCAGGTGGTCATAATGTTCTGATTGAGAGGTGTAAGTGTGCCATGGTTCTAGTCACCCTGTAGCAGTCTGAGAGCGGAGTGAAATTCTGAGTTTGCGCCAGTGAACTGGAATTATAGAATGCCGCAAGTTCAAGTTTCACCACGTGGTTACTTCTAACGTCTTCGGCAACGTAAGTAAAGAAAAAAGCCATGGGATGAGAATCCAAATACAGGGTGATTCAGCTGCCGCTACCGATCGGTTTAACTGTAGCACATTGAGAACCCACGTATGTTACTTCCATATGCTCTCATTCCATTCGTGCAAACTATTGACCGTACAGAAAAAATGAACAGGGGATCTTCGTAAGGAATTTGATTTAGTTAAATGTTGTACTGGAATACGTTTCCGACAGAGGTCACAGATCACGAATTATTCAAGAAAATTGCGTTTGAAGGTCCGTTTTGTACGTTTCTCTCGATTAATTAAAAAGCTATGGCCTCTAGCCCGTCGTATTGCGGTACAAAATTTTACCAGATTAAATTTCCTATAAAACTTTCCAGGTCATTTCTTCTGTAGGATAGATAATCTGAGCGTAGCATGCGAGAGAATATGAAACTGTGCACTTGATGGCGTCGCAGATTGCATAAAACATAGTGGTAGGGGCATCTTAACACCCAGTATATGGTCAGGAAGTCACACCAAACACGTGCACTATATTTTCACCTGAAACAATACACATTAATCCCATTATACAAGCATCTGTGGATACTGCAACACAGACACAGTCCCTTTGACTGTTCAGAGATGTCACTAAAGCTGTCCAAAGATGTAAACAACCATGCATGAGCAGCGCCTATTGGACGGATGGGGTCCGACAGCCGATCATCTCCAGCCATTCCACTAGGAAGGACGCACACGGCTCGTGTTGTCTTTAGTTCAACCATGCCTAGACGGTCAGTACCGCTGTTACTTTGTGCTAGGACGAACTCTCAACAAGGAAAGTGTCCAAGCGCCTCGAAGTGAACCAAATTGATGCTGTTCGGACATGGAGGAGATATAGAGAGACATCAACTGTCGATTGCATGCCTCGCTCAGGTCGCCGTAGGGCTACTACTGCAGTGGATGACCGATACCTACGGATTATGCCTCGGAGGAACCACGACAGCAACGCCACCACGTTGAATAACGCTTTTCGTGCAGCCAAAGGACGTCCTGTCACGACTCAAACCGTACGCTATAGGTTGCATGGTGCACAGCTTCACTCCCGTCGTCCACGGCGACGTCCAACTTTGCAAACTCGACACCATGCAGCGCGGTAAAGATGGGCCCAACAACATGACGAATGGACCGCTCAGGTTGGTTCAAATGGTTCAAATGGCTCTGAACACTATAGGACTTAACATCTATGGTCATCAGTCCCCTAGAACTTAGAACTACTTAAACCTAACTAACCTAAGGACAGCACACAACACCCAGTCATCACGAGGCAGAGAAAATCCCTGACCCCTCCGGGAATCGAACCCGGAGGCCGCTCAGGATTGGCATCACTTTCTCTTCACAGATCAGTGTCGCATATGCCTTCATCCAGACTATCGTTAGAGACGTCTTTGGAGATGACCGGTCAGGCTAAACGCCTTAGAGACACTGTGCAGCGAGAGCAGCAGGGTGCAGGTTCCCTGCTGGTCTGGGCTGGCGTTATGTGGGTGTAAGGTGTCAGGCAAATCCAACACCTTCCATGAAAACCCTGACATGATAAGCAAATCCAGTAGTATGTCACACAGCTCCGAATAAATCGTGACCTTAAATTAACCAAAGTAATACGAGTAACGAGTGAGCAAATGGAATACCACAGACTAACACAAGAATGCCTAAATGCATGTCATACCTTCCCACCGTGAGACAGACGCATTTCCGAGGGGAGAAACGAGAACAGAAGCCGAGAGCAGAACCGTGTTAAGCGAGAAGGCCCTACGATAAGGGACGGACACCCACGTCGCCAGCTAACCGCTACGACTATACCACCCGCAAGTTTTTAGCGTGAGACCTTTTTCGCGTCTCTGTTACGTTAGGACCACCCCCAGCCAATGTTAAAAGGTAGAGCCCTCCAAAAGAACAGTATAGATCTTACGATAACACAAAAAGGGATACACTACCCGCAAGTTTTAGCGTGAGACTTTTTCGCGTCTCTGTTACGTTAGGACCACCCCCCAGCCCATGTTAAAAGCTGGAGCCCTCCCAGCTGCAAGTTTTAGCGTGAGACTTTTTCGCGTCTCTGTTACGTTGCAAACATTAAAAACATTGCCCCACCACGAAAAGTATAACGTTTCTCATTGGATAGACAGAATTTTTGTAGGCGGAGCTTAAGGTTAACATTGAGACCCTGATTGGTCAGATGAAAACACAGCCAGATAGTTATTTTTAAACCAACTTCGGTAAATTGTAGTAAGGAAAAGTTAGGAGAGAGTTGCTAAGAGTTGCTTCGGAGAGGGCGAGGTGTGTGAAGCTGCGCCAGCCGCCCCCTGACGAACACCGACAATGTAATGAATGCACGCGATGCCGCATTTTTGAGCGCATAAGGCTTCACTCAGAACTGCAGAAGTCTCATTTGTTACATCCCCTTTACGTAATACTAGTGTCGATCGTCAATTAAAGCTCATGGTGTTCACATTTGCCACTTGAAGTAAAAATCTTAAACTCGGTGATTTTTCTTTTATATAGTTATTGAGAAGCCACATCAGCCGCTGTAAATTACGACAAGTTAGATAAGTAATCAAAGACAATTGAGGGTCACTGTAGACCATTTTGATAGTTTTCTCTTTTGTGAAACTTAATTTAAAGCTAGATTATAGATGTGATATGGCATAGGTCATCCTTCGATCCACTGTAGAACTTGGAAACCCATTCAGGGAATATTCATTCACATTTTTGTTGAACGCAGTTGGTTTTTACCATCCTGTATTAAAACATTTCCTTTTATCAATAGTGCAATTTATAAACAATGTTTTGTGAGTAGAATAAAATTTCCAATGGTAAACTTAACTGATTTTTCGACGTTATTTTACCAGCTAACTAAAAATAGGAAAGCCTTGAACCCCTTCCACTAAATTTAGTTAGTATTAAGATTCTTTTACTGGGAGTGCAGTAGAGCTGACGCCGAAATCATTAAGTATTTGGTTATATCATCGCTAGTCTCACTGAACTCTTCTGAATTCTACATGTCATGTGTGGTCTGGCGTCTCCTTACCGGCAACAGGTCCCAGGTTCAAACTAGACAATTCCCTAAAAAACGCGCTCAGAGCGTCGTTGCGCGAAAGTGGTAGGGAGACACGATATAGAACAAACAGACACCACGCAGAATGTTTAGATGTGGCCGACATACGCCGCTGGCGGTCATGGAAGGCGCCATAACGGCTGTACGATACGCGAATTAAATTCTCCGACTGATAGTGCAACCATACCGTCAGCATATTCGCCAGGCATTCGTTTTCATGGACGACAATTCGCGCCCTGTCGCGCATATCTTGTGAATGACTTCCTTCAGGTAAATGACATCGCTCGACTAGAGTGGTCAGCATTTTCTCCAGACATGAACCCTAAGCAACATGCTTGGGATAGATTGAAAAGGGCAGTTTATGGACGACGTGACCCACCAATCACTCTGACTGATATACGCCGTATCGCCGTTGAGGAGTGGGACAATCTGGACCAACAGTGCCTTGATGTACTTGTGAATAGTATGCCACGACGAATACAGCATGCATCAATGCAAGAGGATGAGCTACTGGGTATTGGAGGTACCGGTGAGTACAGCAATCTGGACCACCAGCTCTGAAAGTCTCGGTGTGTGGTGACACAACACACATTGTGTGGTTTTCATGAGCAACAAAAAGGGCGGAAATGATGTTTATTCCAATTTTCTGTGCAGATTCCGAAACTCACGGAACTGAGGTGATGCAAAACTTTTTTTGATGTGTCTAATAAATCTCAAAAAGTCAGTTTTTCCGTTTGGGTTAAATTATTGAACATGTTATTTTGAAAGTTGCAGTTGTCAGCTAGAAATCACTATGACAAAACTGCAACAGTTCTAATAAGGTTCAGAACGTCTTCAAAAGTCTCTTGAATATCTACACCAGTCTCCTGCACCAAGTGCTGCGCACCTAAAAATTTGGTTTGAAATTCGGTAAACTAATTTATTTATCTAGAGATCATTTGTACAACTATATTTAAATTTATATGACTTGTCAGTTTAATATAAGCAAAGTACGTAAGTAACATATACAGTCACAGAAATATGTACAGATGTGTTTAAAGGGGGTAGGGCAGGTTCCTTGCTAGTCGTAACTATTCCACCATGTGCATGAAAAGACTTAGTGGAACCTCGAAAACCTAAATTAGAGTGTCTGGGTTGGTTGGTTGGTTGGTTTGGGGAAGGAGACCAGACAGCGTGGTCATCGGTCTCATTGGATTAGGGAAGGACTGGGAAGGAAGTCGGCCGTGCCCTTTCAGAGGAACCATCCCGGCATTTGCCTGGAGTGATTTAGGGAAATCACGGAAAACCTAAATCAGGATGGCCGGACGCGGGATTGAACCGTCGTCCTCCCGAATGCGAGTCTAGTGTTTAACCACTGCGCCACCCCGCTCGGTTGAGGGTCTGGGCAGAGAGGGCACACGGGAAGATGCAATACATTATTTTTCCTACATCTACTCTGCAATTCACAATAAAGTGCCTGGCAGAGGGTAATGTGTAGGAAAATATTTCGCGTTCACAGATTTCTGTCGTCTCAAAGTGGATAAATACTGGTCCTATATGGTTTTAAAGAGATCTTATACAATTCCTCTTGAAAAAAAGTGACAAGTTGAAGTAACGACGAATCAGGTGAGTAGTGATCATGAACTCTTCTTTCCAAAGTAGACCACAAACGTTCACTGACATTGAGATCTGTTGATTGTAATATCAAAGGAAGATGTGACAATTAATCGTTGTGCACACAAAAGCACCCCTGGACGATGAAAGCTGACTGAACTCGGGCCTTGTCGTCTTGGAATACCATTCCAGAATGAGATTTTCACTCTGCAGCGGAGTGTGCGCTGATATCAAAACTTCCTGGTAGATTAAAACTAGGTGCCGAGATTCGTACTCGGGACCTTTGCCTTTCTAGGGCAAGTGCTCTACCAACTGAGCTACCAAAGCACGACTCACGCCCCGTCCTCACAGCTTCAATTCTGCCAGTAACTAGTCTCCTAAGTTCCAAACTTAACACAAGCTCTTCTGCGAAGCTCTCTGCAGAAGAACTTCTGTAATGTTTGGAACTTAGGAGACTAGGTACTGACAGAAGTGAAGCTGTGAGGACGGGTCGTGAGTAGTGCTTGGGTAGCTCAGTTGGTAGAGCACTTGCCCGCGAAAGACAAAGGATCCGAGTTCGAGTCTCGGTCCGCCACACAGTTTTAATCTGCCGTGAAGTTTCAGCATCACCATTGTCCAACAAACATTCTGCCATTGGAGTGCAACTGGTCAGCCAAAATGGTCGCATAATTCTTGGCAATAATGTGACATCGTGGAATAGCCATGGAACCCATGGAATACACGCCACATTTCACACCTGGGACAGAACGCGGGTAGAACTTGGAAACAGCGTGCAACACGAATCATTCGACCAAATTACTTCATTTCATTCCTCCATCTTTCAGATTTTATTGCTTCGTGACCACGTTTTCCTGCAACAGGCTTTGCGGCACTGATGTATAGTTTTGGAACGTCAGCCCGCCCAACAGTTCTCAACTTTCGGACCCTCTTCGTGTCGCTTCGGTGCTGATAGGATTCGAGGGTGCGACTTTCAATTTTGCAGTGCCCTTTGCTGCTGGATCTTCTTATTTTTGGTCACAATCCCATTCTGTCAAATAAAAATCATCAATATGATTCTTCTTGAAGCACTACATACCTCGGCTCTCTTGGTTACGAAAGCGCCCACCACACAAACACCGACAATTTTCCCATGTTCGAAGTGACTAACATAATGCTAAAATGACAAGGAACAGTGTTCTGACCACGACTGACACTTGCAACGTATTGAGGACATTGCGCAAGAGATGATCGTGGGGGAAAAAAAAACTGCGCAATCTGCAAGCTTGCCTAGCATCTACATTTCTGTTCAAGCATGGATTTCTCGCTGTGTGTGCCGCGCTGAATGGCCGCGCGGTTTGAGGCGCTATGTCACGGATTGCGCGGCCCCTCATGCTGGAGGTTCTAGTCCTCCCTCGGGCCTGGGTGTATGTGTTGTTCTTTGCATAAGTTTGATTCAGTTAGTTTCAGTTATGTGTAGGTGTATGGACCGATGACCTCAGCAGTTAGGTCCCTTAGAAATTAACACACATTTTTTCTCGCTGTGTTTCCATATACACTACTGGCCATTAAAATTGCTACACCAAGAAGAAGTGAAGATGATAAACAGGTATTCATTGGCCAAATATATTACACTAGAACTGACATGTGATCACATTTTCACGCAATTGGGATGCATAGATCCTGAGAAATCAGTACCCAGAACAACAACCTCTGGCCGTAATAACGGCCTTGATACGCCTGGGCATTGAGTCAAACAGAGCTTGGATGGCGTGTACAGGTACAGCTGCCCATGCAGCTTCAACACGATACCATAGTTCATTAAGAGTAGTGACTGGCGTATTGTGACGAGTAAGTTGCTCGGCCACCATTGACCAGACGTTTTCAATTGGTGCGAGATCTGGAGAATGTGCTGGCCAGGGCAGCAGTCGAACATTTTCTGTATCCAGAAAGGCCCGTACAGGACCTTCAACATGCGGTCGTGCATTATCCTGCTGAAATGTAGGGTTTCGCAGGGATCGAATGAAGGGTACAGTCACGGATCGTAACACATCTGAAATGTAACGTCCATTGTTCAAAGTGCCGTCAATGCGAACAACAGGTGACCGAGACGTGTAACCAATGGCACCCCATACCATCACGCCGGGTGATACGCCAGTATGGCGATGACGAATACACGCTTCCAATGTGCGTTCACCGCGATTTCGCCAAACACGGATGCGACCATCATGATGCTGTAAACAGAACCTGGATTCATCCGGAAAAATGACTTTTGCCATTCATGCACCCAGGTTCGTCGTTCAGTACACCATCGCAGGCGCTCCTGTCTGTAATGCAGCGTCAAAGGTAACCGCAGTCATGGTCTCCGAGCTGATAGTCCATGCTGCTGCAAACGTCGTCGAACTGTTCGTGCAGATGGTTGTTGTCTTGCAAACGTCCCCATCTGTTGACTCAGGGATCGAGACGTGGCTGCACGATCCGTTACAGCCATGCGGATAAGATGCCTGTCATCTCGACTGCTACTGATACGAGGCCGTTGGGATCGGGCACGGCGTTTCGTACTACCCTCCTGAACCCATCGATTCCATATTCTGCTAACAGTCATTGGATGTCGACCAACGCGAGCAGCAATGTCGCGATACGATAAACCGCAATGGCGATAGGCTACAATCCGACCTTTATGAAAGTCGGTAACGTGATGGTACGCATTTCTCCTCCTTACACGAGGCATCACAACAACGTTTCAGCAGGCAACGCCGGTCAACTGCTGTTTGTGTATGAGAAATCGGTTGGAAACTTTCCTCATGTCAGCACGTTGTAGGTGACGCCACTGGCGCCAACCTTGTGTGAATGCTCTGAAAAGTTAATCATTTGCGTATCACAGCATCTTCTTCCTGTCGGTTAAATTTCGCATCTGTAGCACGTCATCTTCGTGGTGTAGCAATTTTAATGGCCAGTAGTTTATTTATCCAACCCCTTTGTAAGTACATGCATTCTCTCCTACTTGAGGCCAGTACCTTGACAACTGTATTGCCTCATTCACTTTATTCATACTTGAAACAAATTAGCTTGATAGCATCTAAAATATTTACACAGTGTTGGATGTGCCTCTCAAAACACCTCAAATACTTTTCGATTATTTGAAAACTGTGACCACGATGACAGGCCGCTGTTACTTCTTCATGTTCCGTGAAGTGCTTATGATAACTCTGTCTGTCCCAGTTGCAGTATATGTATTTTGGCTAGTAATTTCGAACCGGCTGGTTCATTTTCAAGCACTCGATTCCAAACTAGACGTCAGACTACATGTGCTGCAATTGTGACAGATTTGTGATAAACATTTTATGAAATAAAACGGTTGCTCGTCCTACGTCAACAAAATGTTGGAACTAAAACTTCATATTCTCCCTTTTGCCACACTGAAAAAACGAGTCATAAGATGAGATGTGGATCTGACGAAGACAGAAGTAATATGCATTAGATATTTTATGATACGATTTTCTTTGCGAAAGCATTACATTGTGAACGTATTGTGATCTATGTTTTATATGCCACTTGTTCTTATGAACTGCTACTCTGAGATTTCTTTCTTTAATTTTGAAGTAAATACATTTTGACTGCCATTTGAATAAATGGCTTTTAGTTGTCTCCTTCTTGTCCTTTGCTAGTGCATTATCCAACTTTAATCTCGATATGAAAAGCAGATTAAGTTTTCCGTTTGTTTTCCGTTAGAAAATTGGCTCTGCTTTGAGATCATGTAACGAACTATTAGCGACATCCTTACTATGGTGACTCTCTTTGCGATACGCACCATAGATTTGTAAATATTATTCTTGTAACCCTTTTCTGCAGCTAGAAAACTGTGTCAATATTTTGTGCATTTACTCCGCAAAAATGAAAGCCCAGAGCTAACAAATGAGTGTACAAGATCCTGGGTGATACTAACCGATGACAGATCCCTAATGGCATTTAATAATGCTGAATTTCTCTTTTCAAGTATTTTTGAACAACTCGTTACAGTGCGAGATTACAGGGCGAGCGAGACCAGTCCTTCAATCAGACCAGTCCTTCGGTCAGTTTCAAAAGCAGCTACGTTGTTTTCAGAGTCTTTATTTACAATAATGGGCAAACGCTTTTACTTTGGAGGGGAACATAACTTTTTTGCGTATGTTTAGATTACAGTTACCAACGTTTCTTAGACGCTAGTCTAATACCTGTCTAGATTTACTACTGACACTTTCTGCCCTTTAGATACGAGAATACTGAATAGTAACGAACACGGCAATACGAAATTTGCGAAAACCGTTGTAAGTGGATGCAAGTGTTTCTGGGAGCACAGGGAACGGCTTCGGTGGAGGGAAGACAGCGGTTGAGGGCGGTGGCTAACCTCTAAAGTTCATTACTGCTTTTAGCTGTCCGTCCCAGTTCCCTGTGGGAGATTAAGCGCAGAACTGGGTCGTCCTTCTGCGGTTGCCAGTACTGTCCGTAGAGGGCTAGATCTGTTTCAGTCACCATTTTATCGGTATACCAGGAATGCACATGAGAAAGCCCATCGCGTTTGTGAAATCATTAGATTGACACCTTTACCATGCTCATAATGTGCAATGATGAACCAAAGAATGACCACTACCCAATGCGAGCCTGAATGTCACCTAATGGCCTTGCGAGCAAGTGACACGATAAACAACGTATACAGGGTGACTGAGCTGGCACTACCGATGTCGTTTAATGGAATTCGGATGGTCAAAAACCACGCGTGAGATTTTCATATTGTTTCGCTCGCTACACGCCAAATATTAGTTCTACAGAACAAAATGAACAGGACATTTCTTCAGGAAATTTTATGTAGTTAAATTCTGTACTGGGATAAGTTCTCCCTAGAGCCCGTAATTTTCAAGATATTCAAGAAAGACGTACAAAAGTAGGCTTCAAACGCACCCCCACTCCATACTCAGCCCTTACCGTTCGCAATGTCTAGTAAATTGTCTTTTTTATTTATTTATTTATTTATTGTTCCGTGGGACCACATTTAGGAGAAGTCTCCATGGTCATGGAACGAGTCAATACATGAAATTATAACACGATTGTAGAAACAGATAAAATGAAAAATAAGAAACATATTCAGGCGACAAGTCGTTAGTTTAAATAAAGAAAATCAAGAATGTAACACTGGAATTTGCTTAATTTTTTAGCTCTTCCAGGAGCTCCTCGACAGAATAGAAGGAGTGAGCCATGAGGAAACTCTTCAGTTTAGACTCAAAAGTGTTTGGGCTACTGCTAAGATTTTTGAGTTCTTGTGGTAGCTTATTGAAAATGGATGCAGCAGAATACTGCACTCCTTTCTGCACAAGAGTCAAGGAAGTGCATTCCACATGCAGATTTGATTTCTGCCTGGTATTAACTGAGTGAAAGCTGCTAACTCTTGGGAATAAGCTAATATTGCTAACAACAAACGACATTAAAGAAAATACATACTGTGAGGGCAATGTCAAAATTCCCAGACTATTGAATAGGGATCGACAAGAGGTTTTCGAACTTACACCATACATAGCTCTAACAGCCCGTTTTTGAGCCAAAAATACCCTTTTTGAATCAGAAGAATTACCCCAAAAAATAATACCATATGACATAAGCGTATGAAAATATGCGAAGTATACTACTTTTCGTGTTGAAATGTCACTTATTTCAGATACTGTTCTAATGGTAAATAAAGCGGCATTTAGTTTCTGAACAAGATCCTGAACATGGGCTTTCCACAACAGCTTACTATCTATCCGTACGCCTAGGAACTTGAACTGTTCCGTCTCGCTTATAACATGCCCATTCTGTCTGATTAAAATGTCAGTTCTTGTTCAATTGTGGGTTAGAAACTGTAAAAACTGAGTCTTACTGTGATTTAGCATCAAATTATTTTCCACAAGCCACGAACTTATATCATGAACTACATTATTTGATAATGTTTCAATATTACACACAAGATCCTTCACTACCAAGGTGGTCTCATCAGCAAACAGAAATATTTTTGAATCACCTGTAATACTAGAAGGCATATCATTTACATAAATAAGAAACAGCAGTGGCCCCAGCACCGACCCTTGGGGAACGCCCCATTTAACAGTGCCCCATTGGGACTGAACATCATTACCACTCTCAATATTGCGGAGGATTACCTTCTGCTTTCTGTTCTTAAAGTAGGAGGCGAACCAATTGTAAGCTACTCCCCTTACTCCATAATGTTCCAACTTCTGCAGTAATATTTTGTGGTCAACACAGTCAAAAGCCTTCGTTAAATCAAAGAAAACACCTAACGTTCGCAACCTTTTATTTAATCCGTCCAAAACCTCACAGAGAAAAGAGACTTTAGCATTTTCAGTTGTTAAGCCATTTCTAAAACCAAACTGTACATTTGACAGCAAATTGTGTGAATTTAAATGCTGCAGTAACCTTGTATATACAACCCTCTCGATAACTTTAGCAAACACCGATGGCATAGAAATAGGTCTATAATTGTCAACATTATCCCTGTCTCCCTTTTTATAAAGTGGCTTCACTACCGAGTACTTTAATCGGTCAGGAAACCGACCACTCCTAATGGAAAAGTTACAGATATGGCTAAGTACTGAGCTAACATACGTGGAACAATACTTCAGTATTCTGCTAGATACCCCGTCATATCCATGAGAGTTCTTGGTCTTTAGTGATTTAATTATTAACTCAATCTCCCTCTTGTCAGTATCATGGAGGAGCATTTCAGGTAACAGTCTCGGAACACTTTTTTCTAAGAGCGCTATATGATTCCCAGTTGGGACTAGGTTTCTATTTAGGTCACCTGCTATATTCAGAAAGTGATTATTAAGTACTGTACATATATGCGACTTATCAGTAACACGGACATCCCCACTACGCACTGATTCTATATTCTCGACCTGTCTCTGCAGACCAGCCACTTCCTTTACGACTGACCATATGGTTTTAATTTTATCCTGAGACTTAGCTATTCTATCTGCATACCACATACTTTTTGCCTTCCTAATAACTTTTTTAAGCACCTTACAATACTGTTTGTAATGGGCTGCTGCATTTAGATTTTGACTGTTTCTAACGTTTTGATATAATTGCCACTTTGTTCTACAAGATATTCTTATCCCTTTAGTCAGCCACCCAGGCTGCCTGTTTGTGCTAGTAACCTGTTTTGAACGTTCTAACGGAAAGCAACTTTCAAAGAGCACGAGAAAAGTCTTGAGGAAAGCATTATATTTATCGTCTACTGTATCAGCACTATAAACATCTTGCCACTCTTGTTCCTTGATAAGGTTTACAAAAGTCTGTACAGCAACTGGATCAGCTTTCCTAAAAAGTTGGTAACTATATTTAACATGTGTTGCAGCACAAAAATCTTTTAGACTTAAAATTTGTGCATCATGATCTGAAAGGCCATTCACCTTTTTGCTAACAGACTGCCCTTCTAATAACGACGAATGAACAAAAATATTGTCTATGGTTGTTCTACTGTTCCCTTGCACTCTCGTTGGAAAGAATACGGTTTGCATAAGATTATATGAATTAAGGAGGTCTACCAGCATCCTTTTCCTTGCACAATCACTTATACAATTAATATTGAAGTCACCACACACCTACTACAGTAGTACAAGTTTATATGCTAACTAGCTCTGCAGATGACGAAGAAATTGAAGAAATGTATGATGCAATAAAAGAAATTATTCAGATAGTGAAGGGAGACAAAAATTTAATAGTCATGGGTGACTGGAATTCGAGTGTAGGAAAAGGGAGAGAAGGAAACGTAGTAGGTGAATATGGATTGGGGCTAAGAAATGAAAGAGGAAGCCGCCTGGTAGAATTTTGCACAGAGCACAACTTAATCATAGCTAACACTTGGTTTAAGAATCATGATAGAAGGTTGTATACATGGAAGAACCCTGGAGATACTAAAAGGTATCAGATAGATTATATAATGGTAAGACAGAGATTTAGGAACCAGGTTTTAAATTGTAAGACGTTTCCAGGGGCAGATGTGGACTCTGACCACAATCTATTGGTTATGACCTGTAGATTAAAACTGAAGAAACTGCAAAAAGGTGGGAATTTAAGGAGATGGGACCCGGATAAACTGAAAGAACCATAGGTTGTACAGAGTTTCAGGGAGAGCATAAGGGAACAATTGATTGGAATGGGGGAAAGAAATACAGTAGAAGAAGAATGGGTAGCTCTGAGGGATGAAGTAGTGAAGGCAGCAGATGATCAAGTAGGTAAAAAGAAGAGGGTTAGTAGAAATCCTTGGGTAACAGAAGAAGTATTGAATTTAATTGATGAGAGGAGAAAATATAAAAATGGAGTAAATGAAGCAGGCAAAAAGGAATACAAACGTCTCAAAAATGAGATCGACAGGAAGTGCAAAATGGCTAAGCAGGGATGGCTAGAGGACAAATGTAAGGATGTAGTGGCTTATCTCACTAGGGGTAAGATAGATACTGCCTACAGGAAAATTAAAGAGACCTTTGGAGATAAGAGAACCACATGTATGAACATCAAGAGCTCAGATGGAAACCCAGTTCTAAGCAAAGAAGGGAAAGCAGAAAGGTGGAAGGAGTATATAGAGGGTCTATACAAGGGCGATGCACTTGAGGACAATATTATGGAAATGGAAGAGGATGTAGATGAAGATGAAATGGGAGATACGATACTGCGTGAAGAGTTTGACAGATCACTGAAGGACCTGAGTCGAAACAAGGCCCCCGGAGTAGACAACATTCCATTGGAACTACTGACGGCCTTGGGGGAGCCGGTCCTGACAAAACTCTACCATCTGGTGAGCAAGATGTATGAAACAGGCGAAATACCCTCAGATTTCAAGAAGAATATAATAATTCCAATCCCAAAGAAAGCAGGTGTTGACAGATGTGAAAATTACCGAACAATCAGTTTAATAAGCCACAGCTGCAAAGTACTAACACGAATTCTTTACAGACGAATGGAAAAACTAGTAGAAGCCGACCTCGGGGAAGATCAGTTTGGATTCCGTAGAAATACTGGAACACGTGAGGCAATACTGACCTTACGACTTATCTTAGAAGAAAGATTAAGGAAAGCCAAACCTACGTTTCTAGCATTTGTAGACTTAGAGAAAGCTTTTGACAATGTTGACTGGAATACTCTCTTTCAAATTCTAAAGGTGGCAGGGGTAAAATACAGGGAGCGAAAGGCTATTTACAACTTGTACAGAAACCAGATGGCAGTTATAAGAGTCGAGGGACATGAAAGGGAAGCATGAAAGGGAGTAAGACAGGGTTGTAGCCTCTCCCCAATGTTATTCAATCTCTATATTGAGCAAGCAGTAAAGGAAACAAAAGAAAAATTTGGAGTAGGTATTAAAATCCATGGAGAAGAAATAAAAACTTTGAGGTTCGCCGATAACATTGTAATTCTGGCAGAGACAGCAAAGGACTTGGAAGAGCAGTTGAACGGAATGGATGGTGTCTTGAAGGGAGGATATAAGATGAACATCAACAAAAGCAAAACGAGGATAATGGAATGTAGTCGAATTACGTCGGGTGATGCTGAGGGTATTAGATTAGGAAATGAGACACATAAAGTAGTAAAGGAGTTTTGCTATTTGGGGAGCAAAATAACTGATGATGGACGAAGTAGAGAGGATATAAAATGTAGACTGGCAATGGCAAGGAAAGCGTTTCTGAAGAAGAGAAATTTGTTAACATCGAGTATAGATTTAAGTGTCAGGAAGTTATTTCTGAAAGTATTTGTATGGAGTGTAGCCATGTATGGAAGTGAAACATGGACGGTAAATAGTTTGGACAAGAAGAGAATAGAAGCTTTTGAAATGTGGTGCTACAGAAGAATGCTGAAGATTAGATGGGTAGATCACATAACTAATGAGGAAGTATTGAATAGGATTGGGGAGAAGAGAAGTTTGTGGCACAACTTGACCAGAAGAAGGGATCGGTTGGTAGGACATGTTCTGAGGCATCAAGGGATCACCAATTTAGTATTGGAGGGCAGCGTGGAGGGTAAAAATCATAGGGGGAGACCAAGAGATGAATACACTAAGCAGATTCAGAAGGATGTAGGTTGCAGTAGGTACTGGGAGATGAAGAAGCTTGCACAGGATAGAGTAGCATGGAGAGCTGCATCAAACCAGTCTCAGGACTGAAGACCACAACAACAACAACAATAAAGTGAACCAAGAACCTCCTCTAGCTTTAGCAAAAATGTTGTGAAATCGGAGTCTGGGGATCTATAAACAACAACAGTAAGAAGTTTAGCTCCACTAAATGTAACCATACCTGCACAACATTCAAACACCTTTTCAGTGCAGTACTTTGAAACATCAATTGACTCAAATGGGATACCGTTTTTCACATACATGGCTACTCCCCCACACCGCAAAGAGCTCCTAGAAAAGCTGCCAGCCAACCTGTGTCCGGGTAAAGGAAGCCTCTGAATTATCTCCTTATTTAAGAAGTGTTCAGATATACCAATAATTTCAGAGTCAACATCTATAAGCAGTTCACTAACTTTATCTCTAATACCTTGTATATTTTGATGAAATATACTAATTCCCTCATTAATCGGATACCCAAGCTTTGTAGAATGTGGTTTCTTTGTTAGAGAGACTTCCCTTAAGCAGGAATACCTATCAGCTTGGCATTCCATCCTACCACCGTACCAAAATTTGCGACTGCACGTTCACCACATTCGACACCTTCTGGTCTTCATTGACTAGTCTAATTACGCCACCTGCTTAATCGGGCACTTAGAAGTTTTAAAATACACGTTTGCGTAAGTTTTACCTAACATTTTTTGAACTTTAACAGCATAAGATAAACAAGTGCCTCATTGTATTCGTCAGGCCTTATGACTACGGAACTACTGTGCTGGTAAGCATTAAGTCTGGATTGAAATGTGAACGCAATTACGCACATCAGCGGAAGTTTTGAATCATCCCGGTTCCCAAAACTCCTGAAGACAGACGTTGATTCTGGATGTTGTATCGCAGACACAGTCCCTTAGACAGTTCATAGATGTCACTAAACCCGCCCAAAGATGTAAAGAACCATGCATGAGCAACGCCTATTAGACGGAGAGAGTCAGACAACCGATCAGTACTAGTCATTCCGCCAGGAAGGAGGTACACCGCTCGTGTTCTCTGTAGTTCAACCAACCCTAGACGGTCAATACCGCGATTCGATTGCGTTCGCATTGTTATTTTGTTCCAGGAAGGGCTATCAACAAGGGAAGTGTCCAGGAGTCTTGGAGTGAACCAAAGCGATGTTTTTCGGACATGGAGAAGATACAGAAAGACAGGAACTGTCGATGACATGCCTTGCTCAGTCCGCACAAGGGCTAGTACTGCTAGGACAAACCATGACGGCAAAGCCACCATGTTGAATAATGCTTTTCGTGCAGCCACAGGGCGTCGTGTTACGACTCAAAGTGTGCACTATAGGCTGCATGATGCGCAACTTCACTCCCGACGTCCATGGCGAGGCCCATCTATGCCACCATGACACGATGCAGCAAGGTAAAGATGGACCCAACAAAATGCCGAATGGACCGCTCAGAACTGACGTGACGTTCTCTTCACCGATGAGTGTCACATATGCCTTCAACCAGACGATCGTCAGAGACATGTTTGGAGGCAATCCGGTCAGGCTGAACGCCTTAGACACACTGTCCAGCGAGTGCAGCAAGGTGGAGGTTCCCTGATGTTTTAGGTCGCGTAATGTGGGGCCGACGTAGGTCGCTGGTGGTCATGGAAGGTGCAATAACGATGCGTGAATGCCATCCTCTGACCGATAGTGTAACCACAGCGGCAGCATATTGGCGAGGCATTCGTCTTCATGGACGACATTTCGCGCCACCATCATGCACATCTTGTGAGTGACTTCCTTCAGGACAACGATATCACTCGACTAGAGTGGCCATCACCTTCTCCAGACATGAACTCTTTCGGACATGCCTAGGATGTAATGAAAAGGGCTGTTTATGGACGACGTGACACAACAACCACTCTGAGGGATCTACGCCGAATCGCCGTTGGGGAGTGTTTCGCGTAAGACGACATCAGTAGGGGCAGCTGAATCACCCTGTACATAAGCAGAGCAGAGAGGAACACGAGATAATAAAGGCAACGGCACGGGCCATAAATGGGGAAATGCACTGATAAAAGCCGCTTTGAGAATATGATCAATGGTTGAGGATCCTTTGATATTACCGCGCCTCTGGAGCCTCAATAACAATCTTCTGCGGCGCCGATAGCTACGAGACGGGCACCAAGAGGGTCAATAAGGTTCTGGCAGGTACAGACCGAGAGGGATGTGGAGCCATGCTACCTCAAGTGACGAGATCGTCTGAGCTGTGTTATTTGGTCGATGGTCCAAAATAGAAACAGCCCGATTGAGGTGGTCCCACACATTCTCAATTGGTTTTAAATCCCAGAAGTTTGGTATCCAGGGAAATATAGTAAACTCATCCTTACGCTTTTCGGTCCACGCACGTACACTGCAAGCTGTGTGACACGTTTCATTGCTCTGCTGGTAGATACCATCATGCCAGAGGAAAAACAAGATGCATGTACAGGTGGACATGGTCCCTAAGGATAGATGCGTACTTGTGTTGTTCCATTGAGCCTTCCACAACGACGAGATCATCCAGGTAATGCCTCAGAAACATTCCCCATTCCATAACGCGCTGCTCTTGCCTGGACCCTGCCGATGAATGTTGTAGGGTGTTGACTTTAGCCGGCCAGAGTGGCTGAGCGGTTATAGGTGCTACAGTCTGGACCCGCGCGACCGCTACGGTCGCAGGTTCGAATCCTGCCTGCTGTGTGTGATGTCCTTAGGTTAGTTAGGATTAAGTAGTTCTAAGTTCTAGGGGACTGATGACCTCAGAAGTTAGGGCCCATAGTGCTCAGAGCCATTTGAACCATTTTTGATGATTTTAAGGCGTTTCACGCGGTACACGCCAACAGCAATCTGTCCGACGCAGCATTAAACTTGAATCATCTGAAAGCGCCACCTGTTGTCACTCAGTGGACGTCCAGTTGGGTACTGGCGTGCAAATTCCAGCATTTATCGTTGATGTAAAGCAGACAGCACTGGGGCATGAAGAAGGCGCCTGCTGCAGAGGCCCATATGCAGCAACGACCGCTGAACGGTGGTTGAGGGACACTGTTGGTACCCCATGGTACATCTCGGCGGTCAGTTGCTCAACAGTTGCACGTCTATTCGCCCGTACACATCTCCACAGCCGTTGTTCATCCCTGTCACCTATGGCCCGTGGCGAGGCACAGTTGCCTCGGCGTCGGTTTTGAGTAGCACCATTTCGCTATGTATGGTATACTTTAACCACGGTGGAATGAGAACAGTTTACATAGTTTCGAAAATGCTTCCACCCTTGGATCGAAATCCAACGATCATGCCATTTTGGACGTCAGGTAAGTCGCTCGGTTTCTGCATTACGACAGCGACTAAGCTGTTTTGGCGCGTCTGCCTCCCCACCCCTTTCTCGTAATGTTTCGTCTCCGACTGGGGGAGACATCTTGAGTCGCAAGGCGGCGAACTGCAACCACATTGCAGGGAGCACCGAATAGATAGGAAATGGAGAGGGTATCACAGCCCATCAAATGACGTCGGCTACGAGATTATCTCAGGTAGTGCCAACGTTTTGAAAGTAATCGATCGTCATTCTTACGTGCAAAGTTGATATCCAGATTCTATCTTTCTCTGTTCTGTTAAAATTCCTTGTAGTTATGGACTGATTTATATTGGCACCCCGGAATGATGTCTTAACATACTTCTGGTTGAACACAGAAGGAATTACCGGCTTGGACAGACGAATAAATCAGCCGCAGCGGAGCCTGTTTTTCAAGAGCGTGATTATGAAATAATATTCACTCAGATGAGCGTCATATCGAAAACACAGCTTCATCAGGCGTGCATGTATAGAGAAGATACTGAAATTTATGAACACCATTATATCTAAATATCTAAATAAAATCTGGATCTCTACGCATCACTGTAAGAATGATGCTCGATTCTTTTCAATGAGAATGTTGGCAGTATTAGAGATCATCTCATAGCCGACGTCATGTGATAGACTCTTGTATCCTCTACTTTGCCTATATATTCGGCACTCGCACGAGTTATGCTTTCAGTTCGCCGCTTTACGCCTGAAGATATCTCCCGCAGTCAGAGATGAAACGTTAGGAGGTTGTTTTGTACATAGACCACGGCCTATCAGTCCGGAAGTTTTAATTGACGTATTCTTGCCACAATATATGCAAATATTTATCAATTTTATGAATGAGTCTCGTTAATGTGGTGCCATGAGGCAGTATCATTAATTCGGAGGCATACATGAACACATTAACCAAGAAGCATTTCCAATGACTTTAGTGGCATAACTACCCACGAGACGTTTCGATTCAAGGCAGTGACGCTCGCCCAGACACAAGTTCTGAACACATCACGAAACACGGTTGGACAGTGTTACTACGTGCAGCCTAAAGTCCTGGCCTATCTTCCTCGGACTTGGGCCTTGAAAAGATAGTATTCGCGGAAGACATTTTTAGGATGATGAGGAGCTGATTGATGCAGTGAAGAAATGCCCTCGTGGTCAGAACAAGGAGTGATAGTGAAGGTCACATACGCCCTATCTCTCTCTGGAGGAAGGCCACACAGATGGAAGGAGATTACACTGAAAAATTAAGTGTGTAGATGAAATATCATTCCTTAATAGATGCAATTTTCATTTTGTGGAATAAAAAGTTATTGAATAAAAAGAAAAGTGTGGCATTACTTTCTGGGCAAACCCCATATGCACGGATTTATCAGTTTTTAAAGTAAGAAGATACTCAATTTGTCACAGCAGTGATGAGACAGATATTGCTTCTAAATAAGAAAATACTGCACTGTTTGAAACAGTACCACACGACTAATTATGTATTCCTCAAACACCGAAGTAGAGGCAAGTACTGCGGCACGACATACTATTGAGCTGAAGTGATTGTTTTGTTCGAAGGCGGCAGCTGAATTACACGCGCTATGGTGTGGAGACTAGTGCGGTACTGATGACTGGCTGGGGGGCGCCATGGCCTTGGAGCGAGATATTTAGGAGCCATGTCAAACAGTCAGATCTGCGCTGTACAGAAGGATGTGACGACGTCGTGTCCGTCCAGACGCAGTCACAAAGACATGAATGGCTTTGCAGAGTTTCGCACACGTACAGCGTGTATTATTGTAATTACAATTAAGTACGCTACGCTGTTTTAAAGAGGAGAAAAGTACAAACCTGTGGATATGCAGATAAGCTTTAGAGATAATGTGTGGAGGAAGTTACAGAACTGAGAAGGTTCCTTTAACGGAAATTTAGTGAATATGTAATAACTTTTCTACACTTTATTGCACAACAGAGATCGATCTATCAAATAGTAACGCTGATCGATACACATCGAATGAAAAATAATTAACCTGTGAGAGATCTTTTAACTGAACATTTGATTAAAATCAGCATATTTTATGAATAAGGCCGTTCGTACACTACCAACAAGGCAGTAGGCGTGAACAGAAGTACTGTATATGTACATCACCAGCAACATTTAGTTTATAATATTTATTTGATTAATTGTAATTTTAATTAATTGAGTTTTTGGGTGTTTTTCACTTAGTTTAAAAGTGTTTGGATATACATAAAATTTGATTGTAAGAATGGAAGGTACAGGTCAATCCCTGAAAGAAAGAGATGGAATACATGTGTATACAAAAATTATTGAAGATTTTGTAAACCCTCGTCGCCAGTTTTGTAAAAGCGTCGTCGCTACTGCCGTGGAGGCCGAGTTGCCACTGCAGCTACGGTAGGCCGAGTTTGTGGGTTCGTGAAACGGCTTCTGGTGCAGTACACCGCTGAAGACAATTTCTTCCTGCCACTATTACACAGCTATAACCAGGTTCAGGCAACAGGAGAACGAAGGTTCTACAACACTCCAAGAAATTAGTAACGAAGTCACAAATGAGTTAAAAGGTTTACTTATCTTTGTGATTTGTTGGTTAAAAATGTCTGCAACACTGCTTGTAATACAAGACAAAAAAAGCCCTCAATGGCTAAGTGCAAATAGTCGTAGGTAAACTTCAGAGTACATAGCAAATGCAATTTATAACGACTGTCTGCTCACTCTTAAAGAGTTCACTAAACGACGTTCCCTATCTAAGTCAATCTTCGACGATGATCTATAACCAAGTGGGCGAGAGCTGCTCCTCTATCTTCCGAGTAGGCTTCTGTCAGTTGTCGTCCGTTCATTGGTGGATTGTACTCGGCCGACAATTGGCCGAGGCGAAATCGATCTTCATTCTCAGCGCCGGCCGTGGGCAAAGTGCTTTACGTAGACGCGAGTATGATATGTAATTTTGTATATCAGGAATAAATTCATTATATTTATTAACTAAACTGACATAAATCTAAGTTGAGACAACGTGATCAACATCTCCATCGCATTTATAAAGGGTTTACATTGGAATACGTGATCATTTGCTTGGTTGCTACTTTGGACTGAGTCATCTGGTGAAGAGCATAGCGCGAAATTGAGCAAAGAAGAGATGCCAGTATAGTATTACAAAAGTAAATCGTTCTATGTCACTGGGCATCGTCATTTGCCTCTTTTTCTTCTTCCTTAACTGAAGATTGGAACTACAGTTGTGTGATCAATGTAGTATTGTCTTCATTAGACTTTCCTGTCACGACTTAGAAAGTTTATTTTTGTTGTCAATAGCAACGAAAGCTTTAGTACGACGTAATTATATCCTTTTGTGAACTCAGTTTTCTTTATTTGTTACAATTTTTATGAAATCAGACAACAGATAGTTGTTCAGTATTTTTAATTAAGTAATTGGTTAAATGTTATATCCTTTACACATATCAGTGTTCCGGAAAGATTTGGAACTACATTAGACAACAAATAAGCATGCAGAGCTTCTTCACTCAGCTACAATTGAACCCTGCATCCGCCCTTTCAGAAATGTCCGCTGTGAGAAGCGTTAGCGCGTGTTCTTGTCGCAGTGCACCGGCGGCTTAGCACAGCCCCCACTTCCGTAGCCTGGCGCTCTTGTGCCCCGCTTTAAATGCAGCATCTGCCTTCCAATTTTCTTCTATTTCCAGCAAGGGCACACCCATCCACTCCGCAGCGCCAGAGGAAGCCGGCAGTGATATTACGGGAAATAGGCCGTATCGTCCCTGCACCTCTCTACTTGCTCGGGAATTTATTTCTAAAGAGGAAGGAAGCAAAGAAAAAAAAATACGTACCTAGTTTACACGATTATAGAACAGAAATAAAAGAAGATCTAATAATGAGGACGAATCTATTGTCTTTAGGCCCTTACCGACCTAACTTGCTGCTATAAAGAGAATTGTCTTTGTCCTTACTTTGTCAGTTCTCGCATGATATTCTATCAGATCCAACGATACGCCATACAAAAGGCACCAACATGCTCGAGTCCTTTGTAGCTGTCGCTTCCAGGGGGAAAGAATTTAACATGGACAAAGACCTTTTTGTTAAGGGTAGGAAAGAAGATAACGGAACTAGGTCGGAAACGGACAGCCACAGCACGTCGTTAGAAGGGAGGAGGTAACCACAACCACATTCCCGTGTCGCACGTCGCTTATCAGAAACTAAAGGAAAAGGTACGGTGTCGACACACATCACAGCAAATGTGATGCTGCAATGGTCTACATTTCTCTTTACTGCCAGGTAGCTACGTTTCCCCACACATCTCTCTTACACGCATACACGCACGCACGCACGCACACACACACACACACACACACACACACACACACACACACACACACACACGCGCGCGCGCGCGCGCGCGCGTATACACACGTGAAATGACAGTAATAAAAAAGATATGTGCAGTTTCGTTTGCGTTCTCGACTAGAGTCAGAGCCCCGCATATCGTAGGGAAAAAGGAAACACACACGGTGGACTTCTTATTTTAGCGAGTGTAACGCAGACGCTGTACTGAAGTACATGATTTCAATAAACTATATCTGCACATGGTGAAGCAGTCTACGCATATGCTGGTTTATTCAGCTAAGCAGTTCACCGCAAATACGAGGAATTTGCAGAACGGCTGAAAAAAGCCGCAAATCTATTTTCACGAAGATTAATTGTCCCTTGTCATATCTGCATTAATTACAGAGATATTGGAATCAACACAGCTTTTTTCAAATAGAATTATGAAAATTTTTGCTGCTAATACTGCAAAACTAAAAGTGACGATTATTTTGTGATTACTTGGGTAGCCCTCCAGTTAAAAACAAAGATAAGCTGTACTGTTTAGTATGTTGCAGAATTTATGTATTTCCGATCGAGATTCCAGCATGTGTGTGGCATTATCAAATTGTCAGATGTCGTACTTGGTGCACACACAGTGATAAATAAGGATCAGCATTTATATGAAATCAACAGGAAGTTTTATATGAAGTACTACCGTTGCTTATACATCTTGTTGTTGTGGTCTTCTGTCATGAGACTGCTTTGATGCAGCTCTCCATGCTACCCTATCCTGTGCAAGCTTCTTCATCTCCCAGTACCTACTGCAACCTACATCCTTCTGAATCTGCTTAGTGTATTCATCTCTTGGTCTCCCTCTACGATTTTTACCCTTCACACTGCCCTCCAATGCTAAATTGGTGATCCCTTGATGCCTCAGAACATGTCCTATCAACCGGTCCCTTCTTCTCGTCCAGTTGTGCCACAAACTCCTCCCCAATTCTATTCAATACCTCGTCATTAGTTATGTGATCTACCCATCTAATCTTCAGCATTCTTCTGTAGCATCACATTTCGAAAGCTTCTGTTCTCTTGTCCAAACTATTTATCGTCCATGTTTCACTGCCATAAATGGCTACACTCCATACAAATACTTTCAGAAACGACTTCCTGACACTTAAATCTATACTCGATGTTAACAAATTTTTCTTCTTCAGAAACGCTTTCCTTGCCATTGCCCATCTACATTTTACATCCTCTCTACTTCGACCATCATCAGTTATTTTGCTCCCCAAATAGCAAAACTCCTTTATTACTTTAAGTGTCTCATTTCCTAATCTAATTCCCTCAGCATCACCCGACTTAATTCGACTACATTCCATTATCCTCGTTTTGCTTTAGTTGATGTTCATCTTATATCCTCCTTTCAAGACACTGTCCATTCCGTTCAACTGCTCTTCCAAGTTCTTTGCTGTCTCTGACAGAATTACAAAGTCATCGTCGAACCTCAAAGTTTTTATTTCTTCTCATGGATTTTAATACTTACTCCGATTTTTCTTTTGTTCCCTTTACTGCTTGCTCAATATACAGATTGAATAAAATCGGGGAGAGGCTACAACCCTGTCTCACTCCCTTCCCAACCAGTGCTTCCCTTTTATGCCCCTCGACTCTTATAACTGCCATCTGGTTTCTGTACAAATTGTAAATAGCCCTTCGCTCCCTGTATTTTACCCCTGCCACCTTTAGAATTTGAAAGAGAGTATTCCAGTCAACAATGTCAAAAGCTTTCTCTAAGTCTACAAATGCTAGAAACGTAGGTTTGGCTTTCCTTAATCTTTCTTCTAAGATAGGTCGTAAGGTCAGTATTGCCTCACGTGTTCCAATATTTCTACGGAATCCAAACTGATCTTCCCCGAGGTTGGCTTCTGCTAGTTTTTCCATTCGTCTGTAAAGAATTCGTGTTAGTATTTTGCAGCTGTGACTTATTAAGCTGATAGTTCGGTAATTTTCACATCTGTCAACACCTGCTTTCTTTGGGATTGGAATTATTATATTCTTCTTGAAGTCTGAGGGTATTTCGCCTGTTTCATACATCTTGCTCACCAGATGGTAGAGTTTTGTCAGGACCGGCTCTCCCACGGCCGTCAGTAGTTCCAATGGAATATTGTCTACTCCGGGGGCCTTGTTTCGACTCAGGTCTTTCAGTGCTCTGTCAAACTCTTCACGCAGTATCGTATCTCCCATTTCATCTTCATCTACATCCTCTTCCATTTCCATAATATTGTCCTCAAGTACATCGCCCTTGTATAGACCCTCTATATACTCCTTCCACCTTTCTGCTTTCCCTTCTTTGCTTAGAACTGGTTTTCCATCTGAGCTCTTGATATTCATGCAAGTGGTTCTGTTTTCTCCAAAGGTCTCTTTAATTTTCCTGTAGGCAGTATCTATCTTGCTCCTACTGGATAAGCCTCTACATCCTTACATTTGTCCTCTAGCCATCCCTGCTTAGCCATTTTGCACTTCCTGTCAATCTCGTGTTTGAGACGTTTGTATTCCTTTTTGCCTGCTTCATTTACTGCGTTTTTATGTTTCCTCCTTTCAATATTTCTTCTGTTACCCAAGGATTTCTACTAGCCCTTATCTTTTTACCTACTCGATCCTCTGCTGCCTTCACTACTTCATCCCTCAGAGCTACCCATTCTTCCTCTACTGTACTTCTTTCCCCCACTGCTGTCAGTTGTTCCCTTATGCTCTCCCTGAAACTCTGTACAACCTCTGGTTTAGTCAGTTTATCCAGGTCCCATCGCCTTAATTCCAACCTTTTTGTAGTTTCTTCAATTTTAATCTGCAGTTCATAACCAATAGATTGTGGTCAGTGTCCACATCTGCCCCTGGAAATGTCTTACAATTTAAAACCTGGTTCCTAAATCTCTGTCTTACAATTATATAATCTATCCGATACCTTTTAGTACCTCTGGGCTTCTTCCATGTATACAACCTTCTTTTATGATTCTTGAACCAAGTGTTAGCTATGATTACCCCCAATCCATATTCTCCTACTATGTTTCCTTCTCTCCCTTTTCCTACACTCGAATTCCAGTCACCCATGACTATTAAATTTTCGGCTCCCTTCACTATCTGAATAATTTCTTTTATCTCATCATACATTTCTTCAATTTCTTCATCATCTACAGAGCTAGTTGGCATATAAACTTGTACTACTGTAGTAGGCGTGGGCTTCGTGTCTATCTTGGCCACAATAATGCGTTCACTATGCTGTTGGTAGTAGCTTACCCGCACTCCTATTTTTTAATTCATTATTAATCCTACTCCTGCATTACCCCTATTTGATTTTGTATTTATAATCCTGTATTCACCTGACCAAAAGTCTTGTTCCTCCTGCCACCGAACTTCACTAATTCCCACTATATCTAACTTTAACCTATCCATTTCCCTTTTTAAATTTTCTAACCTACCTGCTCGATTAAGGGATCTGACATTCCACGCTCCGATCCGTAGAATGCCAGTTTTCTTTCTCCTGATAACAACGTCCTCCTGAGTAGTCCCCGCCCGGAGATCCGAATGGGGGACTATTTTACCTCCGGAATATTTTACCCAGGAGGACGCCATCATCATTTAACCATACAGTAAAGCTGCATGCCCTCGGGAAAAATTACGGCTGTAGTTTCCCCTTGCTTTCAGCCGTTCGCAGTACCAGCACAGCAAGGCCGTTTTGGTTATTGTTACATGTGGTGTGAAATATGTAGATACGTTCTACAATAGGACGATTCTGCAATAGGACAATGTCATCTTAACAATAATGTATATGCATTGACACACTTTATAGTGAGCTATCATTTCAGAATGACTAAAGTTCAAACCTAAATAAGTAAATTCAGTAACAACCCTTACAGTACATGCTGTCATCTCCCAAAACACAAAGTTAAAGAACCATCCTTTATTTGCACGAGGAATGCTGGTACGCAGCTACTACGTAAACACATGGTGTAATGTTATTAATTTTAATGTCTGTTGACCCCAACGGTATTTCAGAAATGATTTTACATATAACTGTTATTTTCTCAGCAACTGCGGTACAAATTTCAGAATAAAATTCAGTCGTCAGTCGCACTTTCAGAAAACTTAGTTCGCTTTATCGGTTTCGACAGATTGTACTGTCATCTTCAGAAGCCATTTGAAGATGACAGATTGAAACTGGTAAAGCAAAATAAATTTCCTGATTGTGCAAGTGACGACTGAACTTTATTATGACATTATTTATGTAAGTATAATTCTTGAGGGTGTTTTTGGTCTGTCGTTGCAACTACAAAAATGTGTGTTTTTTTCACCAGACGCGTTTCGCTTTATTGAGGTAAATCATCATCACTGGTCTATAATTATGTTATTTACATTTTGATTTGATTTTTAGATCGAAAAACAGTTCGTTAAGAATAGGTAGATTTGTACTTACGGTGACTTTTCGGCTAATTTCTCGCTTACATCGGGAAATGCGGTCTGCTAGCACATCGATATTTTTCTGTTTTTAAGACTGCTAATTTTCGTCTAATTTCTCAATGCGCATAGTGCTGCAGAACATTTAAAAGTTAGACGAAAATTATCAGTGTCAAAACCAGAAAAACGTCGATGTGATAGCAGACCGCATTTCCCGATATAGGCGAGCAGTCAGCCGAAAAATCACCGTAAGTACAAATCAACCTATTCTTAACGAACTGTTTTTAGATCTAAAAAACAAAGCAAAACGAAAATAACTTAATTACAGACCACTGATAGTGCTTTACCTCAATAGAGCGGAATGCGTCTGGTAAAAGTCATGCATTTTTGTAGTTGCAACGACAGACCAAGAATACCCAAAGAATTATAAAGCAGCTCTGGACACTATGGCCACACAAATGAAGAATTTAAGTAAGCATATTTTAATGAATGAACACAGACATTCTTGGTTGAAAATGGCTTCATGGCCGAAACCGTGCAGTAGCGGAAATGGAGATGTATTTACATCTGCTTCGTCGGACATGTATTTGGAACTGCGAACACTTGAGCAATGCATATAACCAGAAGACCATACCCCTACCTATTGTGAAAAGGCTTGTCGTCTGAAAGCGAATAAACAGTAATTAATTGCATCTTTGTTAATTCGAGAAGTGGCTGCAATCTCATGTTATGATTGACCTGCTTCTAACTTAATAGTGGCTTGGTATGTCATAGTCGCAAAATTATGTAGCCCAGATATTGTAGAATCTTCGCTTGTGAGAACGAGGACTTTCGCAGTGGCGCTGTTCTATAAAACAGACTCCCTGCACGTCAATTCAAGGTAAAACCTCGAGCTTTCAATAGTTACCGCCATCGTCTTCATCAGTGGAAACAGCTTTTTTTCTCTTCTTTATTGAGTTACAATTCACCCCGAAGGGGGCGGGCTGACAGTAGATTAATACGCCTCTCTTCAGCCTGCAGAATTTGTTTTAAAAAGATGAAGATAATAAATAATATAAGCTGGCAATAAAATTGGTGACTTTAAATGGTACAATGGCGGAAAACTGTTGAACTTAAAACATAAAACAAAGGGTTGATGATGCCATTAAATACACGGGAAGCAGAAAAATAATAGACAATTAAAAAACACGGCGACAGTCTGGTTTCTGTTCACAGCACTTAGGAAAGACGCCTAACACTGAACACGCACTTGAACACTGCACTAAAAAGTTGGCACAAATACGACATACCACAGCCAAGGACAGATATGGGGAACCTGGACAGATAATGGGAAAGAAAAGGGGAGAAGGAGAGGAAAAAACGGTAGTGGGGGGAGGGGGGAGGAGCCAATGGAGGACGAGGACCCACAAGAGAGTGTGGGGTAGGGCTGGTCAGATGCGACAGGGAGTGGGGAAAGGCAGAGGAGGGGAATGTAAAATGACTCGGAGGGGGAGGCAGAGAGAGGTTAGGAAGGGAGACATCAGGATGGAAGGGGAGGGAGCCTGGGGAAAGGACAGAGGATAGGAGGGGGAGATGAGGATCAGAGTTGATAGGAGGGATAAATGGAGGGAGAGAGGACATCATCTGCGAGGGGGAGTTGATGGAAGCCACCTTGGGAAAGGAGATGGTGTAGAGGGTAGGAAGGTGGGGCAGAGGGTGGGGGTTGAGAGGAGCAACGGGAGGTGTAGAGTATGCAGATATGTTTGAGGAATAGGAGCAGATTGGGAAAGGATTCAGCTCGTAGAGGATCTGTGTGGAGGATGGGAGGCATATACGGAAGGCGAGGCGGACTGCATGGTGCTCGAGGATCTGGAGGGACTTATAGAATTTGGGGGAGAGGGGGAGGGGCAGGCAACTGCTGCTGTTGGGGCCTTATATAGCCTATAAACGGCTTCTGATTGGTCTGTAATTACGTCATGCTTTCGCAGATGAAGTCGACGTCTGCGTTGGTGTCGCCACTGCGCCGGCCATAGGATACAAATTGCGACGAATATCTTCGGCTCTTATCTGCATCTACAGCTAGCTTCTATGCACCACTTGGATTGTATTTATTGTCACTGTTGAAGTCCCTGTGGTGCATTTTTATTTCTGCTGCCTCTTTAATTACAGAATCTCAGTACGTGTGCATATGTTTACACTACGGCTGCAGCAGTGGCTCCACGAGCGCAGATGTTGGCCCCATCTGCGACAGCACAATATAATTATCGACCAATCAAATGCCGTTTGTGGTCTATATAAAGCCACCATAGCAGCAGTTTTGACGTCAGTTGATCCTGACGAAGGTGATGGAGGTAACCGTCGAAAGTTTTAGACGTGGCAAAAAGTCCGAGAATATCTTATACAGTCTTTACATGAGCTGAACTAATCACCAGTACGCCCGCCCGGTTAGCCGTGCAGTCTAATGCACGGCTTTCCGCGCGGGAATGAGCGCCTGGTCCCCGGCACGAATATGCTGGGCGGATTTGTGTCGAGGTCCGGTGAACCAGCCAATCTGTGGATGGTTTTTAGGCGGTTTTGCATTTGCCTCGACGAATGCGGGCTGGTTCCCCTTATTCCGCCTCAGTTACACTATGTCGGCGATTGCTGCGCAAACAAGTTCTCCACGTACGCGTACACCACCATTACTCTACCACGCAAACATAGGGGTTACACTCGTCTGGTGTGAGACGTTCCCTGGGGGGTCCACTGGGGGGCGAACCGCATAATAACCCTGGGTTCGGTATGGAGCGGCGGAGGGGTGAAGTGGACTGCGGTAGTCGAAGTGGGGCTGTGGACCACTGCGGCTGAGGCGGGGACGGAGCCTCTCCGTCGTTTCTAGGCCCTGGTTAACGTACAATACTATACAATATAATCACCATTACGGACGAGTCCATTACTAACATAACGAAATCAATGTACATAATATTATTCAAATGGTTCAAATGGCTCTGAGCACTATGGGACTCAACTGCTGTGGTCATAAGTCCCCTAGAACTTAGAACTACTTAAACCTAACTAACCTAAGGACAGCACACAACACCCAGCCATCACGAGGCAGAGAAAATCCCTGACCCCGCCGGGAATCGAACCCGGGAACCCGGGCGTGGGAGGCGAGATCGCTACCGCACGACCACGAGATGCGGGCACATAATATTATTTAGGTCATATTTTGGCGAAACTTGATTCTAGAGCTGTAATACTGTTTCCAATCTTAGTAAGCTGCTCCAGAAAGGCACTAACCCTCCACCATTTTTATTATTCGCTTAGCAGCAGTACGTATGTCTTCCTGCCTGCTCAACTAACTAATGGACATACTATAACAATAAGAAATACGAATGTGAGTAATAAAAGACAACCAGATAATTTTAAATAGTGGCGCAACCTAAATGTGCCATTAGGAAACATTTTCACAGAACAAAATACGTGTAAATGAAGACAGCTGTGAAACCAAATATTTGACAGCTGTGAAACCAAATATGAAAAAAGTTATTAAACTGTTATTTCATATTTCATCTCGTAGACCACTTGCTGATACCTAATATGACTGGGAGAAAGTCATTTAGTTGATAACAGAATAAACATTCAGTTACAAAAGATGGATAATATTTAATTTTACCAACATGATAAACATAAAGACGTAAATACGTCGTCAGGAATGGTTCTGGACCCGAAGCGTCTCTCGGATATCTAAAATGCTTTTCACTGCGAAAGTAGCTTCAAGTCTCTACCTAAACGCAGAAATCTATTTGCAAAAATATACTCCTGTTGGTTGTACAACAGTATTTTTGATATCGGTAGTAAAGAAACAGCAGTATTAGAAGGGATTATGAGCAACTTACGTCGTATCAACCAGATACTAATCATTTCAGGTGACTAATACTATCGGAATATTTGTTAAAGAAAAAACCCCCACAAGGAGCTAAGGTGCTTTTTAGTGTCCTGCTACTAGTTTCAACCTTTATGCGGCTGAACTTTTAAAATTTTTCATTGTAAAAACCGCATATCTGCCACGTAATATCTTAAAGTAGTTGCTGAATAACTAAAATAAAAACCCTTAGCAGTTTTTAGTGGTTACTTACAACAAAACGTCTTTCATGAAAGCTGTGAAGCACGATTGTATGAAGATTTTATGGCAGTATTATTCCCTTGTAGAACATCTATTTCGAAATTGGTTAAGGACATCTGGAACAGAACAAGCTGGAAGAATCTGAAATATTGTGCTATCTAAGTATTTTAAACATTAAGGTGGATAGTTGGAGCACAGAATATAGCATCAAAAGGAATAGGTGAGAGTGTAAACGTACGTAAGAAGAGCCTGGTTATCGGGGCATCTGCTAGGAACCGATACCCTCGTCCTGGAAGGCGAGGTTGAGAGGAAAAATGAAACGGCGTGAGCAAGACTAGAATGTGATAAACAGACAATTGTTATAATACGTCGGGTGTAATAGAAGGAATGAAAATTTTAGAACAATATTGGATGGGGGTATGGCATCAAACAAAACGAAAGACTCATGAAAAAAATGCTGCTATGGTATGGCAGAGTGACTTGAAGAGAACTGATGGTAGTGACGATTTAATGAGTCTATTTAAGCAAACAGAAATGAAATGTTTTTTTACTGTTATAATTCTTACACCTAAGAAACCATTGAAATGGTTTGCAGTAGGTTCGTGGCACTTGTATTCTGATTTTTCCTTGTGTATCGCGGCGGACCGTAGTGTCACTCAAATGCCACTATTACTCGTTTTAAAGTCTGAGTATCAAACTCAGCAAAAGTCATATACTCATTGCTGCTTTTGATGATGTAGTACAGCGTGTGAGTATGTGCATTACATGTGATATCCCCCCCCCCCCCCCCCCCCCACGCTTCTTTGTGAACTATACAGCTACAGCTAATGTTACAATAATAATAATCATTATCATCATAGTCGTCGTCGTTGTAATCATACCAGACTCCTATAAAGACAAGGTAGGGCCTACTGCGAAACGGAAACTACATTGAAGTTTGTTGGTATATGACAGGAATACTGATTTTAAATGCAAGAGAGGTTAGCAATAAGTTTACCTTCATCTGAAACATGAGCTCACATAACTCATAATCCACAGGGAATATCCAGTCCCAGAAGATAGATTAATATGGAGTGGCATGGACTCTAGCAAAAGAACAACATTAGTGGTCATCGTACGGCTAGTGTGGGACCTGACGTTAGTCCACGATATTCGCGAAACCAGTAATTACACCGAGATTTTATTGCCCAGTCACAATACTTCCTGGAAAATCTATGGAGGGAACAATATTACATTTGGTTATCCAGTTATGGTTTCATCCACTTGTGAATTAAGCACGTTCGCTTTCTCTAATGCAGAATAAAGAAGGGGGTGAAATAAATTTGGTCATCCCTTGCTGGATCTGATCCTGGTATTGGATTGACATGACGCGTTTAAGCACAAGAATTGTTTTAGTTCATTACCCCCGTTTGGCTCTGTGTATGGACAGATTAAAACGAAGTCTAATGTATAGAGTGAGAGTGTCGTTTGTAGCAAAAGACTCAAAAATGTATGGCTGTTTCATGACCAATAAATATACGCATTTGTAGGGTCAGACGAATTACCACTATATAGCAGCTGTTTCCCAGTGACTACTATGACGGACGCACATTTGTCAACTTTCGGAGAGCATTACTGATTAAACACCTGCTACGCTTTAACTTTGAAAGAATTATTAGAAAAATACAGTATGTAGCAAAATGTTCCGGCCTATGTGGACCACCACCGAAAAAAAAGATCTTCGATTTAAGACCTGGTAGTGCAAAACTGTGTTTCGAGAAGTCTCAAAAGTCTACGTAATTGAGAAGGCAATCACTTTATTTCCTTTCAGTTTATCTCTGTTCGGTTGAGATCTTCGGTTCGTAGAATAATGGATTATCTGATTCACTGATAAATTTTAATGTACAGATTTCAGTAATGATGACCAAAAATTTGAGAATACTTAACTAAGAATACTTGTTTAAGTTATTTGAGTTTTCTAGATAGGCAATTTTAAAACTTCTTTTGTAGCTGTTAAAAACGGGTGGTCATATGCAAGTGTCTAAACACAAACTGCGTTTAAGACGAAAATTTGCTGCTATTCGTAGAACTAAAGTGATAATCGGATGTTATTGGTAACCAAAAACATTTAAAAGAAAATTATTAACAAATTTTTATAAGTAAATTATTTTGGTTCCATAAGCCATGGTAACACAAGACCTGTTGTACCAAACATACCTGTCGTGGAGTAGTCCAGACCACAGCTGTGATAGAGGCACATGCTTACCTGAAAGAAATAGAAATTTTGTTTGATAATTCGCATTAAATAAAATTTGAAAATTTCTGGATTCTGGAAAAAAATTATCATCATTTTGTAAACGAGAGAATGTAGGTAATCTAATATGAATAAATAAGTAACAAAAAAGCTGTCGTGCGCTAGCATTATGGTAATTACACCGTAAAGAAAACATTTAGTGTGACGAGGATAAATATCTCACTTTTCATCGGGGTATAGACTGCACTAATACTTTCTGACAACAGCATTTCCACAACCGGAATTAGAACTCGTAACCTTTCGTCTACATCCTCAAACAGTTTATATGTAAAGAAACTTAATGTTTGTACGGGAAATGACTATTCCTTGAATAGGTTACTTGTTAAGAGTATTGTACGTATATGTGCATCCAGTGGAGCAGAGATTTTTCTCTGGCCTGCCACAAACAGTGTATTAGGAACGACAGCCACCCTTTCCAGCCTTTCTGACAAAGAGAAGGTGTCGTAACAAAATACATTTTACTCTTCTGACGGTGTATTGACGGTGGATTCAAACTATATCTGAATTTACGAATCATTTGACGTATCAGAAAGGTTGACTGATTAACATTCAGAAAGTCTACGAAATTAATTGTCTAGTAGGCCATATCTAACTAATTTTCCTTGGCAGTCATAAAATAGGCTTTCAGAAGGGAGGACTGTTGGCCCGTGGGGACTGAGTAATTTTCCGAGCCTTGATTGAATTATTCCTAGTAATTTACAATATAACGAACAGTCACAAAGGCTGTTCGAGCAGCTGTTTTGGATTTCAGACCACGGCTCCTTCGTGGCGGAGAGACATAAGTCCGTCCCTCCTTTATCCCCGAATTGCTGCCGCTCCAAGGAAACCCAGCCTCGGAACAGTGAGACCAGCCTTTGTGGACCGGAACCAAACTTAACTGTTACTCTGGTTCACTACGGGCTCCTTACGGGCGGACACTTACCGGTTTGCAATACTCTCTGGGACGAGACTGACGGGCGAGGTCCTCTCGTCCACATTTTCTTGCTGTTGTTAATTGAAATATGACTTCAGTAGCGATGAAGTTGCCGCCATTTGTATGTCTTCGTGTTTTTTTACTGTTCTCACTAGCAGCCATGGATCATAAAATTCCGATTGAAACTGTTTTGCTTTGAAGGTAATGCAACCGCTATCATTTCGGTCGTGAACCACCAGAAATGCAACTATTTGCATATTGATAAATCTAATCATGGTTTCACTTTTGTGTTTTGCTCTGCCCCTGTTTGGGATTCAGTTTATTCTTTCTGCTGAATAATAAACAGTATAACGTGTCTCTCAGTGTACACACTCTCTCTCTGAATAAGGGATGTATGAGTTAACAGAACGCATAATTGTTTCCTTAGTCTTGTTCTGCATCAAGACGTTTTCTAAGTCAGGTTTTTGCTATTACTAAGTTAAGCGGTATCCGGTATTTTAATTGTAACAGGGTACTTCGCATTTCGATGTGTGTTTTTATGAAAATGTATGCACTATTTTCCTAGATCTGTCCGTTTTATGGTCTGTAGAATTCCCCTAACTAACAATCAGAACCCCAACTACAACAGCTGAGGCCAGGTGCTGGTCAAGATCAAAACAGCAGAAGGTTAGCAGGTAAGGTTAAATGTATCTGCTGATTGGGAATGGAAGTCATAGAACCATTTTAATTTCTACCATTCCTATCGCCACGTTAGTTCTTTTAAAAGAGAATCGATGGAAGCAGCAACTTCTACAAGCTTAGCAGGTAAATCAGACAGTTAATTTCGTGTGTCTTTAGCGCATAGACGAAAAAAATGGTTTGCATGTAGCTGTCTTGCCACTTCACTAAACAATCAGTTTAGCTCATAAATAGACCATCCTCAAGCGTCATGTGATATCATAATTGCAATATTGCAGACCATAACTGTTGCCAAAATTCGCTGGTATGCAAATAGCTAGTTCTTCATACAATTTCGTAGGGGCATACAAACCCAAGTCAGCACCCACTCGCTCACTCAGACACGCGCGCACGCACACACACACACACACACACACACACACACACACACACACACACACACACACACATGCACGCAAACCCAAGTGCAAGCCCACATTCTTGTGAGGACGTTTTTTACAACAAGACATAAAAATGAGGTACATGAGTTTTTTAACGTGGATACGGTAGAACAAGGATGAATGAAATGGTGTTAACATGTAACAACTTGTGATACGCCTTAGAGAGATACAGTGGTAACACAAAGTAATAATTACTCCCTTCTCTAACTTCTGCGTAACTAAGTAAAACGCTCAGCTCGGTACGAAAAAAGTGGTGCGCTGGACAACTTCACAAAAGAGAATAATTCAGGGAGTGTTTTCTACAGGGATACCACAATTTAAGGCAATTAGAGCGGTTTTACGACGACTGAAATGGGATTACAGACAAGTACATCCGCGTAAGCAAAGCGAGTACAGTAGCTGTAATTAATGTGTGCGATGTCCAATTCGAGCAACCTTACTTCACAACGATGCAGTGAATCGCTATAGCGGGAACTGGGTGTCTGACCTCTGAAAGACTAAAGTACCCTCGCTGAGGAAAAAAAAAGGTTAAATTGGTTGCTTTATTTCAAGACTGCACGCAGGACCACTTCCAGCTTTCTAGGAGCTAAAGAAACGAACAAAGTACTAAAAACGATCTGAGATTTATTCTCTGTACGCAATGTCAAACGGCTCTCAACTCTCAAAGTGAAAATTACCTGTTTCCAAACCTCGCCATTCAGTTGTTCTTCATGAATAAAGTGGTTACTTTATTTATTTTGTATGCCTGTTATTAAATCGGATTAACCTGCCACTCGCAGTTAACATACGATTGGAATATGGCAAAGAGTAATATCTTCGCTTGATCTGTTTTCATTTTTCTATTACGCCACATGTATGTGAAATATCATAACTACTTTTCTCAAGCTCTAATTTTAAAAATCCTATCGCTCAAATAATAAAGAAGATTACGTGATGGCAGTTGTGTCAATATTTAATATATAAATATCTTACATAAAGAAATAACGTAAATTTATGATTCAGAAAAATTACTTACGTAAAGAAAATTTTATCCCACTGACAACTGTTCGTTTTCTGCTCCACTTTTCTACTACGTAAAGAACATGTTCGTTTTGCCTAAATTTTTATCACCCCTTAAAAATGTTGCGATGGTATCATTCAAGTTTTGTCCGGTGATACTGTCTTGTAGACAGTTCTCTATGTATCCTAAAGTTTTTTTGCTAGAAATATTTGTCTGTTTGTAGAGTGCATCCAACAGAAAATTTAGGTTCCTGTAAATTTTTTGGTGCGAGCAAAGTAAATCTCTAAAAATCTGCCCTTTAAAATAGAATGCAGCATAAAAGGCACTCAAATAACATACTGCCAACGCTTAGAGAAAATAGCTTCATGATCTAATGTGTAAAAGTGTTCTTCTAAACACTGTTTTTCATTGTTTTGCGTTTTTCTATTTTGTGAAATTTTACACCACCAGTCATTAAAATTTGTGTCGTGGACTATCATCCATTTGATCCGATACAATGTCTGTATATTGCAGACCTATTTTGTAACAATAATGGAACTTCTTATCACTAAGGTGTTCATCGTACATTAACTGAAATTTAAATTCGACACTGTTGACTTGATTGTTTAAAATTATGTACACTCCTACCGATTCATATAGTGTCTGCCTGTTCCATTCTCTTCAGACATTTTGCTTTGTATTTATTTTATTGTGATTATCTATGTACTCTATGCTGTTATGCATGCTATTGCTTATTGCTTATACATCTTCACTGTAGTAAAGTTTATATCTTTGCATTATTGTTATACAGTTTAGTTTATATATTTCCAACTACGTCAGAGTTATCAGTGATATCTTTTAATATATTTGTGACTCTCATTCCACATGAAATGGCTTTTTCAAGGTATTCTCCAATAATCTTGATTTTATTTTATTTTACTAAGATATTATTTTTTTGCTCTAAAACATGTCCGCCATTTGTTTGAATTTAATTTTTGTACGTTACTTACTAATATAAACTTGCCAATCACGTAGCTCCTACAGCTGTAACAAATCCATCTCTTCTACTCCACCTTACACCCACACACTGCTTCTTCAGTATTTACCTTTTATCTTTGCTACTGTGTTCCGTTCACATTTATTAACGGTTTAGGTGAAATATTTTCTATTAGATTTTAACATCATTGTTCCTAGTTAGTCAGTATATGCACATCTCTCTCTCTCTCTCTCTCTCTCTCTCTCTCTCTATATATATATATATATATATATATATATATATATATATATATTGTCTGCCTGTTCCATTCTCTTCAGACTTTGTATTTACTTACTTTATTGTGTATATATATATATATATATATATATACACTCCTGGAAATTGAAATAAGAACACCGTGAATTCATTGTCCCAGGAAGGGGAAACTTTATTGACACATTCCTGGGGTCAGATACATCACATGATCACACTGACAGAACCACAGGCACATAGACACAGGCAACAGAGCATGCACAATGTCGGCACTAGTACAGTGTATATCCACCTTTCGCAGCAATGCAGGCTGCTATTCTCCTATGGAGACGATCGTAGAGATGCTGGATGTAGTCCTGTGGAACGGCTTGCCACGCCATTTCCACCTGGCGCCTCAGTTGGACCAGCGTTCGTGCTGGACGTGCAGACCGCGTGAGACGACGCTTCATCCAGTCCCAAACATGCTCAATGGGGGACAGATCCGGAGATCTTGCTGGCCAGGGTAGTTGACTTACACCTTCTAGAGCACGTTGGGTGGCACAGGATACATGCGGACGTGCATTGTCCTGTTGGAACAGCAAGTTCCCTTGCCGGTCTAGGAATGGTAGAACGATGGGTTTGATGACGGTTTGGATGTACCGTGCACTATTCAGTGTCCCCTCGACGATCACCAGTGGTGTACGGGCACTGTAGGAGATCGCTCCCCACACCATGATGCTGGGTGTTGGCCCTGTGTGCCTCGGTCGTATGCAGTCCTGATTGTGGCGCTCACCTGCACGGCGCCAAACACGCATACGACCATCATTGGCACCAAGGCAGAAGCGACTCTCATCGCTGAAGACGACACGTCTCCATTCGTCCCTCCATTCACGCCTGTCGCGACACCACTGGAGGCGGGCTGCACGATGTTGGGGAGTGAGCGAAAGACGGCCTAACGGTGTGCGGGACCGTAGCCCAGCTTCATGGAGACGGTTGCGAATGGTCCTCGCCGATACCCCAGGAGCAACAGTGTCCCTAATTTGCTGGGAAGTGGCGGTGCGGTCCCCTACGGCACTGCGTAGGATCCTACGGTCTTGGCGTGCATCCGTGCGTCGCTGCGGTCCGGTCCCAGGTCGACGGGCACGTGCACCTTCCGCCGACCACTGGCGACAACATCGATGTACTGTGGAGACCTCACGCCCCACGTGTTGAGCAATTCGGCGGTACGTCCACCCGGCCTCCCGCATGCCCACTATACGCCCTCGCTCAAAGTCCGTCAGCTGCACATACGGTTCACGTCCACGCTGTCGCGGCATGCTACCAGTGTTAAAGACTGCGATGGAGCTCCGTATGCCACGGCAAACTGGCTGACACTGACGGCGGCGGTGCACAAATGCTGCGCAGCTAGCGCCATTTGACGGCCAACACCGCGGTTCCTGGTGTGTCCGCTGTGCCGTGCGTGTGATCATTGCTTGTACAGCCCTCTCGCAGTGTCCGGAGCAAGTATGGTGGGTCTGACACACCGGTGTCAATGTGTTCTTTTTTCCATTTCCAGGAGTGTATATATAGAGGGAGAGAGAGAGAGAGAGAGAGAGATGTGCATATACTGAGAATGAAGTTATAACCTAATACAAAATATATGTTGTGATATCACAACTCACTGCGAGTTCAGTGCCGTCTGTGTTGTCCACCTGACTTGTTCGTTCATCTACAGTGACTGTTTTTGCTAGCGGTGTTTTGTTCTTGTTTCTTTTTTCATGATGGCAAGTTTGAGTGAACAACGTGCAGCTGTTAAATTTTGTTTTCCACTCGGTAAAAACGATGTTGAAACTGTTTTAATGTTATCGACATTACGCTATGGGAAAAATTCAAGTGTACGAGTGGTTTTTTCGATTTAAAAATGGCAACATGTCGATTGGTGACAAACCTCGTTCTGGACGTCCATCAACTGCCCGAATCGACGAAAATATTAAAAAAAATTCGAGTGCTTCTGCTCATAGACCGTCGACAGACAAATGATCAGCTGTCAGAGATTAGTGGGTTACCTTGGAGCTCGGTTCAGCGAATTTTAACGGAAGACTTCGGAATGCAAAAGGTTGCTTCCAGGATTGTTCCTACACAGCCATCTCTGTTAACCTTTTGGCGGAAAACAGCATAGTTCGGCTGCCCCACGCACCTTACTAGCGTGACCTGGCTACGTGCGACCTTTTCTTATTTCCACCCATAATGGGACATGAAAGGACACCGATTTGACAACACTGAAGAAGTCAAGAAATAAGAAGCGATGGAGGGTCTGTCAACCATTTCCAGATTTTCGAACAGTGGAAGCAACGGTGGGACAAATGTATTAGTTGTAATGGAGAGTATTCTGAAGGTGAAAGGGTTGATTTGCAAACAGTTTAAAAGTATATAGCTTTTAAGAAAATAGTTCCGTCTTTTTTGGGTATCCCTCGTATATGTTTCAAATGTTAAGCTGTCCTGTAAGTCTCATGGCGCCCTTGTAAAATGTGGACTAACTAGCTAAATAAATTAATACTGTTCACCATTCAAATTTTTAGTCTTTGATTTATAAATAAAAAAATAAAAACATTGTTCAAGTCACTTAAGGTCAACAATATTATATGATGTGATTTTCAGTTTAAATCAACCATAAATTTACAGAATATACACAACGTGAATAATCTGTAACTGTACTACCATATCAGAATCACTGTCATTCAAGTAAATAGCCGTAGATTTACAGAGAAAGGTTGTGTTAAATCTGTAACCGAGGGCTGCGTTAGAGAATCTGATACTCACTGCCGGTGACAGTGCGTGAAATATGGACGAACTCATTGTCATGCTTTAAAATCAAATAGTGAAATTTATAAATTTATGTGAAGATACGAGAGGCATTTTGGTGTCAAAACTCAAAGGGTGGCGAAGGAAACGAAAATACAGACATGATCATCTATTGGACTCCGACCCAAAATAGACATAAGGATAAAAGAAATTCAAATAAATTCAAGTTTTTTTCGAATCCTTTCTACAACTACGGGCATTGTAAACGTGTCTTCCTTAAATTTTTGGAAACATTGATGTAAGATCCGCTCATAGAACACACATGATACTTGACATTACGAGAAACAAACAAATCGAGAACTGTCAAGAACGCTACGAGTGGTCGTGGTTAAGAACAAATGTTTGTGTTTTGTGTATAACAGATTACGGTTTAGTGCAAATTCATCGAGTGGTCGTGGTTAAGAACAAATGTTTGTGTTTTGTGTATAACAGATTACGATTTAGTGCAATTCATCGCCTAATGAAGTCACCATCAGCAAAAATGCCTCGAACCTGTACTTCTAGTTATCTTTGTGATATTAACAGAATCTTCCGTCGGTTCTTAGTAGAACAACATAGTAATAGTGTAGGTCTTAGAGAGTCAAACGAACTCATATTCGTCGTAGTTATGAACTGCAATGTTTCGAGTGCGTTTGCTCATATACCGTCGACAAACAAATGGTCAACTGTCAGAGATTAGTCGGTTACCTTGGAGCTCGGTTCAGCGAATTTTAACGGAAGATTTCGGAATGCAAAGGGTTGCTACCAGGATTGTTCCTACACAGCCATCTCTGTTAAGTTTTTGGCTGAAAATAGCATAGTTAGTTTGCCCCACGCATCTTACTATCCTGACCTGGCTCCGTGCCATAGCTGTACAGGACATATGCGAGTATTGTTTGCCTCCATAGGTTACGAGGGTGTACTTTTTCCTGTGACGTTGCGCAGGGTATCCCTAATCGCAGACTGCTAGATTTGAAATAAGAGCGTTTTGGAGGTACTCTATACTGATGCGTCTTGCTTGTCTACGTCGTCACGTGATTAGTATGTCACAAACGTTTCAGAGGTGACTGCCATTTCTCACACTCTGTGAATCAACGTCACACTGAGTAAGTAAGGCTGACTCTTAATTGTTTCTTCACTGCTTCACATAGTAGCAGGTACATTCGTGAAGTTATTCATAACAATATTATGTCTTTTTTTATAATTCTTGTTTTGTTTTAATTGACATCTTACTAATGGAACACACAGCAATCTTTCCTAAACTTACCAGATATTAACATTATCTTTTCTCGTCTTAGTGCATTTCATTATCTTCTTAATATGCGTAGTTGTCACCTGTCACTCAACAATTTAGAGAACAGTTTTTCTACAGCCTAAAGAACTGTTGCATGTCCTACGGAATGTTGACGTTATTTCCACGAATCGTTTGAGCTATAATGCTGAAGAATTCTTCAAAATGTTTCATCCGATTTCTAAACGCTGTATCCTGTACATGAAAGACGACAAAAACTTGGCGTATATCTATTACTCAAATGCACTTGCAGCCTTTTGGGAACTCTTTTTACAATTATGGTGCTCATTGTATCCATTTGATATTTACAAATGTGATACACACCCTCCAGCGGAAACAAGACAAAATTCTAGAAGATGGACTCGCACCGAGTTAATACATTCACTGTCGTCGCAGTGCGGCATCGTGGTTCACGCAGATGGAGGGGAGGCACACAGATGGAGCTGTACACGAATGTCCACAAATAAATAAATTAAACAAAAATAAAATTAAGTACTATGATATCAGGCGACCTTGGTGAACAATGATGGAATGCGTGACGGTAATTCACATTTGTAACTTAATCGCACTTACTGCAACAGAGAACTCAAAATACCGTATGGTGCTGTTTCTCACTTTCTCGACTTGACAGATATTGTGTAATGACTGAGAGAGTGATCCTATTTGCTGCAACAGGGAGACCCTACCGGTGATCACATCAAAAAGCAACCTAGAACTGACTACAAGGTAAGCTTTTAGTTTCGGAGACTACTTTAAAATTCATCCAACGGTTCTACCTTCAGTTATACAAAAGATATAATACTGTAAAATCAGATGAACCTTTTTGATACATTGTATACTTTGCATTACCTGTGTTATCTATTTATGTGCAGAATACATTTCATACACATGGTGTCCCAGGAGGTATGTTCAATATTCGAGGATATGACTGTAACGATTCGAAGCAAAACAGTCTAGTAAATATGGCTTCTAAAATCAGTGCCTAAAGAGTTACGATCACTTCTTCACCTTAGACACTGTGAAACAAATCCCTTCTACTGCAAGTCTTTTGCTCTCCATATTATGGAGGATGTAGTATGGGCCAAAAAAAGAGAAAAATTCCAGAAAACATGGGCTCTAGAATGAACACCCTATGAGCTACGAGCACTTGCTTAGTAGAGAAGATGTGTTTCTCAGTTGAGAAGAAGTGCTCATTGTTCTTAAGGTATGCATTTTAGGGTCCATGTTTACTTGAAATTTTTGCTTCGAATACTGATCAGTCTTCCTGGGACACCTTGCGTACTTCTGCTTTCATTATAGATGCATTGAGTAGTTACTTTTCAAGAAATTTAACTGTTTTATTTACAAAAAAAAATTGTTATTTAATACTGACTCAAATGGCATACAAAAACGCCTGCTTTATGGCTCTTTCACTGCCACTGTATTTCGTTACTGGCGAAGACAAGAGCGAATGAAAGGAGCCCCCGGTTACGAGTAATCACCGCGAGTGTTCTTCCAAAACAATATTTCTGCGAAACGCCAATACCCAATACAATGAGGTTCTCGGAAGGAGGGTGATACATCCTTCAATATCAGGAAATTATTTTCGACGACAGTGGAACTACTTTTTCTGTTTCATATTCTGAGAATGATCAAAATACATGTTAGTGGCTCTCGACGGACTTATTTTAGATGTTTTCAAATTTCTTTTCTACCATATTCTCGTGGCCAGAGAAGACTTTACTTCAACTGACAACACTGCAGTCAACATTTAAAACGGTAAACGAAATCAAGAAGAGCTTCGGACATTTATTGAACAAGAACATAGCCAGTAGTTATCACTTCGCCTTCATCACATCTTCTGCAGTGAAACCAACGCAGGCTAATTTGATATAGGTACGGTTCTTTTATGTCTGGAATACACTGATGAGACGAATCATTGTAACCAGCTGCTTAATTCTCTACGTTTGCAGTGCTGACAAGTCCTTGGTAGGTTTACGGAGTTTGTGGCCAAAGACAGTTACATACAGGTCACCTAAGTCTTGTAAATTACTGACTAGTGTATCGTGTTCCTCAAACCATCGATGTCAGGAGAGGGATGAAAGGATGCAGGTCATATCCAACAATATTCACGTAGTCCACAGCTGTCACTGTACTTACAGTTAGTACCACATGTTCCATGGAAGTTCAGGCGAACGTGATCCGTAGTATAACACCATCTATCGGCCATAGCCTAAGGCACGGGACGTGTACCGAGCAGCTGTTTAGCGCGATGACGGCGAATACGAAAATGACCATCGACCTTGTATAGCAAGAAACGTGATTCATCCGACCGAACGACACGTTTCCGTCGATGCCTTGCCCTATGTTGATGCTTCTGTACACACTTCCGTAATAACTTGCGGTGTAATTGGTGCAACGTAGGAACACGTAATGGTCGTCCGATACGGAGACCCATCTTCAACAATCTCCACTGAACCGTGTGCTCAGAAACACTTGTGCCCGTTTGTAAGCCGGCCGGTGTGGCCGTGCGGTTCTAGGCGCTTCAGCCTGGAACCGCGTGACCGCTACGGTCGCAGGTTCGAATTCTGCCTCGGCCATGGATGTCTGTGTAGTCCTTAGGTTAGTTAGGTTTAAGTAGTTCTAAGTTCTAGGGGACTGATGACCACAGATGTTAAGTCCCATAGTGCTCAGAGCCATTTGAACCCGTTTGTAATATCCTACTTTATAGAACGGCCTAGCCTCCGACCTCCACGTTCCTTGATGACGCGATGTCGTCTACTGATGATTTCTCCGTCCTTCAACCAATTTCCATACACGGTCACGAGAACAGCTCTCAAAGAGCGGATCAGCTTAACCGTTTTTGAGACGCTCCTTCTCAGACGCCGGTCTGTAAGTCTTTTCGTCGCACTTATGTCTGTGGATTTCGTCATCGGCGCCCGCATCGTCGCTAGTACGATTCCTAGTCCGTTCAGCTCCACTTATACAGCATGTAAAAATAAATAAATAAATAAAATACGTAGACCAAATTTTAAAGTGTTTAGAGAAGATAAAATGAATTACTTTTTTATATAGCAAAAATGTCACAGGTACACAATTTTTTCCCTCTGAATGAAAGGCTTGGCGCCAGCGATTTTCGAAGATGGTGTTATGCCGCCGAGTGATAAATTTTGTTTTACAGAGGTTGCTGAAGATGTCGTCCATTTACGTTAACTCTCGTATCGTCAAGGGGGAAGGGGGTTCTTACATTATGCCCACCTTTTGAAAATGTTGTCATCTATTAAGTTACTTCAAATTTTAAAATTTGATAACAATATTTTCGGTTTTTAATACATTCTTCTATCAGATTTCATGAATGTTTTAAATTTTTCAGTTAGACTTAAACCAATAAAAATGGCTCTGAGCACTATGGGACTTAACATCTTAGGTCATCAGTCCCCTAGAACTTAGAACTACTTAAACCTAACTAACCTAATGACATCACACATATCCATGCCCGAGGCAGGATTCGAACCTGCGACCGTAGCAGTCCCGCGGTTCCGGACTGCAGCGCCTTAAACCAATACTTAAATTCTGAGTAGTAGATGTCTGTTTCCGCAAAGGATGTCTTGTTTAATATTTCCAGATTCAGTTCCTCACTTACACATCAATATCTGTTAAGAAGTATGTTGTGAGTAAAAGGCAACAACACCTGTCTGTCTCGCGCATTTCATCCTGTTTCATTTTCACGCAGCTCCATGTTTATGAACACAGGAAGTTCGTGTCGAAGAATGACATATGTTTTTAAGTTCGTTCAGAGGCATATGTGGACACAGTCTACTAAATGTGTTGCGAATGGAGTTACTGAACAGGGTAGCACAGTGGTTAACACACCGGACTCGCATTCGGGACAACCGCGGTTCAAAAAATGTTCAAATGTGAATTCCTAAGGGAGCAAGCTGCTTAGGTCATCGGTCCCTACAAATACACACTACTTAAACTAACTTTCACTTATGCTAAGAACAAGACACACACCTATCCGCGAAGGAGGACTCGAACCTTCGGCGGGAGCACCACGGTTCAAACCCGCGTCTGACCTTCCTGATTTACGTTTTACGTGGCTTCCCTAAACCGCTTAAGGCTAATGCCGGGATTGTTCATTCGAGAGACTACGGCCGATTTCCTTCTCTATCCTTCTCCAATCCAAGATTGTATTCATCTCCAATGACCTCGTTGCCGACGGGACGTCAAACAGTAACCTCCTCCCACTCCTCCTCCAACAGTTAACGAATTTTGCATTTTTAACTTTTTTGTGGTGAGCGGAAAGGTACCCTGCCGTCAGCAGTACACTTAACTGAAAGTGTGTTCAAACTACTAAGACTCTGCTAAAGGATATTTTCTAGTACTTGATCCTACCTAATCATGAGTATCTCTTTAAAAAGTATTTTGTTAACATAAGTCCACAACAATTAACGAATTTAGGATTTTTTCAATTTTTTTAGGGTGGACCTAATGTACTACCCTACTCCCTCACCCCCCCCCCCCCCCAGCCGCCTCTCGTTAATGTGAATTATGAAAAATGCGTTGGATTTGATAGGGTTAAGGCACTACTGACATATATGTGTGCTAATAATTGTCTACCACGCTCAAGCAGCTGCAGCCATTATTCGTGAATCATCTCATGTCATCTCATCCTTTCCTTGCCGACCTGCCATACCCCAGTTTCTAATATCTTCATGGCACTCATCACTACCTTCCCACCTTGACATCCCTCAACCTTTAGCATCCCTCAAGATTTTCCATATAACATTCTTTAAAATACTTCCCACAAGCCAATCAATACCCGCTGTTTCCTCATGAGAAAAGAATATACACTCATCAAAAAAAGTTTTGCATCACCTCGGTTCCAAGAGTTCCGAAACCTGTACTGAAAACTGGAATAAAGATCAACATAAACATCATTTCCGCCTTTTTATTGCTCATGGAAACCACACATTGCATGTTGTACCACCATACAGCGGGACCTTCAGACCTGATTGCTGTACACACCGGTACCTCTAATACACAGTAGCACGTGCCCTTGCATTGATGCATGCCTGTATTCTTCGTGGTGTACTATCCACATGTTCATCAGGACACTGTTGGTCCAGATTGTCCCATTCCTTAACGGTGATTCAGGGTGGATCCCTCAGAGTGGTTGGTGATTCACGTCGTCCATAAACAGCCCTTTTCAATCTACCCCAGGCAAGTTGTATAGGGTTTATGTCTGGAGAACATGCTGGCCACTGTACTATCCTGAAGGAAGTCATTCACAAGATGTGCACGATGGGGGCGCGAATTGTCGTCCATGAAGACGAATGCCTCGCCAATATGCTGCTGATATGGTTGCACTATCAATCGGAAGATGGTATTCACCTATCGTACTGCCGTTACGGCGCCTTCCATGACCACTAGAGGCGTACGTCGGCCCCACATAATGCCACCACAAAACTGCATGGAACCTCCTCCTTGCTGTGCTCGCTGGAGAATGCCTGACCGAGTTGCCTCCAAACACGTCGCCGTCGATTGTCGGGTTAAAGGCATATGCGACACTCCTCGTTGAAGGGAACGTGATACCAATCCTGAGCGGTCCATTCGACATGTTTTTGGGCCCATCTGTACCGCGCTGCATGATGTCGTCGTTGCAAAGGTCGATCTCGCCATGGATGTCGGGAGTGACTTTGAGCATCATGCAGCCTACTGCGCACACTTTGAGTAGTAACACGGCGTCCTTTGGCTGCACGAAAAGAATTATTCATCATGGTGGCGTTGCTGTCAGGGTTCGTCTGAGCCATAATCCGGAGGTAGCGTTCGTCCTGAGCGAGGCATGTGATCGACATTTCCTGTCTCTCTGTATCTCCTCCAAGTCCGAACTGCTGACAACACTAGCCGTGTACCTTCTTCCTGGTGGAATGACTGGAAGGGATCGGCTGTCGGATCGCCTCCGTTTAATAGGCGTTACTCATGCATGGTTCTTTATCACTTTGGGCGGGTTTACTGACGTCTCTAAACAGCCAAAGGGACTGTGTCTGTGATACAATATCCACAGTCAAACTGCATCTTCAGGAGTTCTGGGAACCGCGGTGACGCAAAACTTTTTTGATGTGTGTTTATCACATCGCCAATGAAAAAACATTTCGTACGTCTAACTCTTACATTGTCTTAAATCAAAATTGTAAATTGTATGATGAAATGTGCGAAGAGTGGCAATTTAGCCACTACCAACCCACCACAGTAGGGGGAAAACGAAAGTAGCGACTTGTCGCAAGATTTATGTTTAGCCGCCATATTGTGCTTGCTAGCTGGCTTGGTGACTTGTGCTTGTCCAATAGGTTTTACGGTCTCAGTGTAGTCGCATAGCCGCTACTTCTTGTTATTTTATTATTTATTTATTTATTTATTTTTCACTAACTTAGTGCCACTGTGGATCTTCCGAGAAGAAAAGTAATAGAATATCTACTATCTCTTTTCCCTGGATGCCATCGTATGCGTTTATCGAACAGCGGGCGACTTCCTAGCGATGGTTGTGCAATCCTGTTTGCAGCCCCTGTACGTTGTAGACAACGTTGCGATTACTTGTTCCGCTTGTAAGGAAGTGCTGTGTTAAGAAACCGACCTTCTGTCGTAAGTAAATGGTCAACACTTGATCTACAAATCTTTGCTCTGTTACATGAATGTTCATGTCCGATTTTTCAATTTGTTAATGCTATCTGACAACAAGTAAGTAAAGGAATTTATGACACTAACGCTATAGATACAGCAATAAGGAATAGCGCAGTAGGCAGTACAGTTGAAGAGGAATGGACATCTCTAAAAAGGGCCATCACAGAAGTTGGGAAGGAAAACATAGGTACAAAGAAGGTAGCTGCGAAGAAACCATGGGTAACAGAAGAAATACTTCAGTTGATTGATGAAAGGAGGAAGTACAAACATGTTCCGGGAAAATCAGGAATACAGAAATACAAGTCGCTGAGGAATGAAATAAATAGGAAGTGCAGGGATGCTAAGACGAAATGGCTGCAGGAAAAATGTGAAGACATCGAAAAAGATATGATTGTCGGAAGGACAGACTCAGCATACAGGAAAGTCAAAACAACCATTGGTGACATTAAAAGCAACGGTGGTAACATTAAGAGTGGAACGGCAATTCCACTGTTAAATGCAGAGGAGACAGCAGATAGGTGGAAAGAATACACTGAAAGCCTCTATGAGGGTGAAGATTTGTCTGATGTGATAGAAGAAGAAACAGGAGTCGATTTAGAAGAGATAGGGGATCCAGTATTAGAATCGGGATGTAAAAGAGCTTTGGAGGACTTACGGTCAAATAAGGCAGAAGGGATAGATAACATTCCATCAGAATTTCTAAAATCATTGGGGGAAGTGGCAACAAAACGACTATTCACGTTGGTGTGTAGAATATATGAGTCTGGCGATATACCATCTGACTTTCGGAAAAGCATGATCCACACAATTCCGAAGACGGCAAGAGCTGACAAGTGCGAGAATTATCGCACAATCAGCTTAACAGCTCATGCATCGAAGCTACTTACAAGAATAATATACAGAAGAATGGAAAAGAAAATTGAAAATGCGCTAGGTGACGTTCAGTTTGGCTTTAGGAAAAGCAAAGGGACGAGAGAGGCAATTCTGACGTTACGGCTAATAATGGAAGCAAGGCTAAAGAAACATCAAGACACTTTCATAGGATTTGTCGACCTGGAAAAAGCGTTCGACAATATAAAATGGTGCAAGCTGTTCGAGATTCTGAAAAAAAGTAGGGGTAAGCTATAGGGAGAGATGAGTCATATACAATATGTACAACAACCAAGAGGGAATAATAAGAGAACGAAGTGCTCGTATTAAGAAGGGTGTAAGACAAGGCTGTAGCCTTTCGCCTCTACTCTTCAATCTGTACATCGAGGAAGCAATGATGGAAATAAAAGAAAGGTTCAGGAGTGAAATTAAAATACAAGGTGAAAGGATATCAATGATACGATTCGCTGATGACATTGCTATCCTGAGTGAAAGTGAAGAAGAATTAAATGATCTGCTGAACGGAATGAACAGTCTAATGAGTACACAGTATGGTTTGAGAGTAAATCAGAGAAAGAGGAAGGTAATGAGAAGTAGTAGGAATGAGAACAGCGAGAAACTTAACATCAGGATTGATGGTCACGAACTCAATGAAGTTAAGGAATTGTGCTACCTAGGCAGTAAGATAACCAATGACGGACGGAGCAAGGAGGACATCAAAAGCAGACTCGCTATGGCAAAAAAGGCATTTCTGGCCAAGAGAAGTCTACTAATATCAAATACCGACCTTAATTTGAGGAAGAAATTTCTGAGGATGTACATCTGGACTACAGCATTATATGGTAGTGAAACATGGACTGTCGGTAAACCGGAACAGAAGAGAATCGAAGCATTTGAGATGTAGTGCTATAGACGAATGTTGAAAATTAGGTGGACTGATAAGGTAAGGAATGAGGAGGTTCTACGCAGAATCGGAGAGGAAAGGAACATGTGGAAAACACTGATAAGCAGAAGGGACAGGATGATAGGACATCTGCTAAGACATGAGGGAATGACTTCCATGGTACTAGAGGGAGCTGTAGAGGGCAAAAACTGTAGAGGAAGACAGAGATTGGAATACGACAAGCAAATAATTGAGGACGTTGGTTGCAAGTGCTACTCTGAGATGAAGAGGTTAGCACAGGATAGGAATTCGTGGCGGGCAGCATCAAACCAGTCAGTAGACTGATGACAAAAAAAACAAAAAAAAAACAAAAAAAAACAGCGCATGCTCAACGGAAAATCCATATGCATGCTTATGCAAATGAGCATCAAACATTTGGTGATTACTCATAAAATGCAACCAGAATTATGTAGCGCCGGTACGCTCAGCTTGTAGCCATACACTGCGCAGTGATTATGGTTTGTCTTGAATGTAATTACAAAACTTGGATTCGAAGTCACTGAAATAACTCATCAAACCAATTCAGTCATACCGTAGTGCAAAGGCAAAATCTGCATATACTGCTGAGAAAGGGGGGGATGGCATCACAACCATGTGCCACACTAAATATTGCGTTGTTATATGAAGAAACACAATGCAATGTGAGCCGCAGCAGTCTGCATTCTGAATGAGAATGCTAACTTACCTTTCTGTGCCTGGAAATTATACAACCAGAGAGCTGGATATTTATTACTTACGAAGTAGGACAGATGAATGCAACTGAATTGATTAGTTATTCGTATTCTGATTAATCAATGAGAAGACGGACGTGGGACCTTTGCAGAAGGTGATAGCAAAACGGGGTCACAAAAAGCGTGCATCTAATTTTAAGCACAAGACTTAAATAAATGGCTCGAGATAGCTAGCAGTAATATTGAATACATTTTCTATACCGCAAACTGGTGAAATGAATAGTATAAACTACATGGGTTCTCGATAACGTGATATGATGGAAGTCTTCCAGAAAAGTGATTCATTACCTGAAGTGCAAGAGAGAATGAAAAGAATGAGTGCGTAATACATTGAATTAATTAAATACGACTTGGTCTCGTAAGGAGCTTCCATCCTACAAAACGCCAGTGATCTCCAAGCCTTTGTAATGTTTCGCGGCTGAGTGCAAAGTCAGGTGACACTTCATTACAACTTCTGCACCCACAATGACTGGATAATAACTGTACAAATATATATGACACGACTGAAGTGGTATACACTGATGAGCCAAAACATTATGACCACCTGCTTAATTGCTTTCCGTCTTTGGAACGAAATACATCACTGATTGTGCGTATCAGGGACCCGACAGTTTGTTGGTTGGTTTGTGGAGATATGTGCCATTGTATGCCTATGCACAGGTCATGTAATTCGCGTAAGTAGTAGGCCGCTGATTTGCTTGTGGCGCCCGATAGGGACCAAGACAACTTCAACAGTATTTACATCAGGCGAATTTGGTCACCGAGACATCAACGCGAGTTCACTACAATGCTCCACAACCCACAGCAGCACGATTCTGGCACCGAGACACGGACAATTGCACTGATGAAAGGCGACACTTTCGTCGGGGAAGACACGAAGCATGAAGGGATGCAGGGGGTTCGGAACTGTCAGCGTGTCCTTGAGTACTAAAACAGGTCCCGTGCAAGCGTAGAAGAATGTCTCCAACAGTAGAATCGGTCCCACCAGCTTGCGTCCGTGGCGCGCGCACGTTTTAATAATTTGCCGTTTGTCGAAGTCGCTTATCTCAATGGATTTCCCCATTTTTAGCCCATTTATTCGCTAGGGTGATCACCGGTTCGTCTTTGCTCTGCTTACTCATTTTCGTTGCCACGTTACATTCCCGCAAGGGCCACCAGGCGGCATCAAACGTCGCGGAGGGCAGTAGTCATAATGTTTGGTTTCTCAGTGTAAGAGTTCCTTCTTAACAACCACAGCAAAATAAGTGAAGTAGTCTCGCCAAAACCTCCAACATTGCAACCACCACCTGCCAACGGCATTGCTTCGATTCCCAGGAAACAGTGCGAATTTCAAATCCTCAAGGTGACATGGCCTAGTCAACCAAGCGCATTCTTGACTGGTTGTAGACCAAGCTGGTCATCAAAGGTGAAACAAGCTACAGAAACGCCACAAAGGACCCAGAGAATTTGCACCCCTAATTCATTTTCATTACAGAATGTGTTTGCTAACTATTCTCAAAGACTACATCACGATTTAAAGAAAATCAAACCTGTGAGTAAAAATAAAAGTGTAGTTCAGCAGCAGACTTTCACGCTGTATTAATGTTTCAGGAGAGTAAGCGCTAGTTTGGAATTTGCTAGTAAGAGTATTGGTCCATCCACACAATGGTAAGCTCACTGAAGATCGTGCTGTGAAATAATCATGTCTGTTAGAAACACACATTTCCTTTTATTATTGACAGTAGACTCTTTCTTTGTTTACCTATGAATTGGTATACATCGGAGAATTAGTTTGCTAGGATACTACGAGGGATTCTATAAATGTGTATTCCAACATAACTTGTCTCCCTGTCGGTGCAATGGCAGCGAGAATCAAGGTAGTGGTGTAGCCTACGAGTAGATTTTACAGTGGCAGAACAATGATGTAGTTTTATTGTTTGAAAAAAAAAATGACAAAAATGCATTACCATCAGTAGGACTCGTCATCACGGAAGAACATTGTGGACATTAACTGAAGCCGAAGACTAATTCAACTGTCAGAACAGAAAAACGCTATATATCGTGAAATTTACAATCGAGGGCTCATTTTTACATTAAATGCTGATGGGACTTCTTAAACAACGAAGACTTCCACTGTAAGGTATTTATAGAGCAACGGTGTTTTCCCAAACATTGTATGAGTAGCGATTATTCGCTAAGATGTTCTGTAAGTTGCGCTCCTTTCACATCTCCAGTTCTCGCTCGAAGTCCTTTCAATCGATTTTAAAAGTGCAGGATTATTTCAGTGCAACGCTTTCTATACAACACACATGAAGTTCAAGAGACGGTGACGCACTAAAAAAATAGATGAGGTTCGTGTACCGATTAAGAGTAAAAGTAGTCAAACGCAAACAAAAAAAAGTACAAACCTCTACAACACTAGTAATATTTTTTTATATTTCCTACCTGTAGCTCAGACATGCTAGGGGAAGGCCTTTCAGCCTCAACGGCATTATTATTTACGTAGTTCAGTTTTCTTTCATCTTTCGTTAAGGTCATGAAAACTGTGTTGAGTCTCCGGTAGTCTGTCCAGAATTCTGGGTCGCTTCTTATAGGGGAAATATTCGAAATTTTTAAATATAATCTCATCTACACATTGGATGTCTGTCGTTTGAAGTAACTTTATTCTCTTTCACGATCGTCTTATTTCGGCTGAATTGTGAATTTCAAGTACAGCTAAAGCAAATGAAATAGTGCAGACTAAAATTAACACTAGTAAAATTATGAAACCCATGAACCTATTAAAGTCGTAATTCTGAGTCCGCTACTGTAATAGATCGACGGAATCATTGAGTAAGAACCTCTCAGTCATATTTGCTACTCCAAATTCCAACAGCATCACATTTTAGGTGTATGTTAATGAGATATTTTATTCAATATGGTGTTCACTATGGTCTCATCATCCGCCACATTCATTCTTAAACTTGAAGCTCTGTCTCCTCTTACGAAGGGTAGTTAGTTGTAGACGTCAAAACAATGAAATTATGTTGTTGGATTTTTGTTTATAGTCTCTCGTCTTCTATAAATTCGTGAATTCACTTATCTTTTTCGTGTACGGAGCTCTCAATTTTTCAGCCCATTATTGAGCTAAGTCGAAAGCTTCAGGCTTGCTTATCCAGAGGTCGACTGGGGAGCAACGTGCAGAACAGTTTCGGCATGTTACAATATGTTCCGTGTTTTTTACTTCTCCACAGTAGCACTTAATATCATCAGGCTGTAATAGGTTCCATTTCGTCAGACTGATATTTATAAAGGCTACACCAGTTCTGATACGGTTTAGCATTCTCCATGACTTGTACTCTAGTTCATCATTACTCGGTGGATGTTCTTAAATAAAGTAGCCGACAGGGGGGGGGGGGGGGGGGTTCATCCAAGATGAAACTGAGGAACCATTACCTTGATTTTAGTCTTTTTAATTCATAAAGGCTACCATATAATGGATGACGCTCATCAAACGTCTTTTTAAACTGCTCGTCTGCTTCGTGAGCTCCCAGTGAGACTTGGCGCTGTTGTGACCTGTAGCTTGGTAGATATTTTCCGGTGGAGTAAGGTTCACGCATTCTGCTACTAGCCCATAGTTTTCGTTAAGAATTATGTCGATCTTCTTTGCATCTGCCGATCTACACTGGACAGGGCATGTGTACTCACCTGCGGAAAAGCGAAGTGCTGAAGCAGTGGTTCTAAGAATAATACTTGGTGCCCCACTTAGTGCCAGTTAGCTTCTTAAGGATATTGTTCTTTGCTACTACCTTATTTCTAGTTTTTTCGCAGAGATGTCGGCTGGTCTGTGTGCTCAAGGGTACATCCATTCCAGTTAACTTACAGCTTTCTAATAGTTAGTCGTGTACTTAGGTGAGAAGCACAAACTTTCATTTATGTGGTATTTGGTTAGAGAGGGTCGTCATCGTAACAAAGCAAGGTATTCTCCAACTTTACTTCGTCAAATATTCTTCCTTGAGGTTTGATATCCCAATCGTAAGGATACAGAAAATGTCTCGTACCTTTGGATATTGGCTGACTGAAAATATTGTCTTCCTTGAGCAAGGCCGTTATTCTGCTTCCTCCAGCAACTTTTTTCCGTTCGGGACTGTCGTAGAATTGTCGATTCTGCAGCAACAAAAAAAAAAAAAAAAAAAAAAAAAAAAAAAAAAAAAAAATTGGCTCTGAGCACTATGGGACTTCACAGCTCAGGTCATCAGTCCCCTAGAACTTAGAAGTACTTAAACCTAACTAACCTAAGGACATCACACACATCCATGCCCGAGGCAGGATTCGAACCTGCGACCGTAGCAGTCGCGCGGTTCCGGACTGAAGCGCCTAGAACCGCTCGGCCACCAACGGCCGGTGGCACACTGTATCGTAGGCGGCACTTAGGTAGACCAGTTATTAATTTATTTTCATATCCCTCCTCTATGTGCTACGTGAGCGCCAAGATCTGGCCAGTACAAGTTGTTCCTCGCCTGAAATTTGCTTGCTACGAAAGTAGCATTGATCAATAATGATACTGATTCGATTAAGGATTAGCCTTTCATACAGTTTGAAGAGGTGGCACGTAAGGTAGCTTGGTGAGTCAGGCTCTTTTCCTGGTTTCATGAGTGTTATTACCTGGACATCTTCCACAGTTTAGTTAGCTTAAGTGTTTCCTGTCAGTTGTTCAAAAGGCTTAACATCCAATATCTGGCATTCGGAGTGAAACAGTTTACCTGTTCCACACAAGCACACACACACACACACACACACACACACACACACACAAACACAAAAACACGCACACACACACACACACACACACACACAAACACACACATATATACACACACACACACACACACACACACACACACACACACACAAACACACACTGTCATAAAAACGACCCACCTTTTCGTTTATCATAGTTTAAACCCCCACTGAATTTCCTGTTTATGAACGGATAAGTTGTGGATTTCTGTGTGGATATCACGATGTAACCTGATTTTCTCACATTTTTTGTGCGCAACTTGATTAGGTGTTACTCTGGCCATTCCTTTGCTTTCTTTTGGGTTCCCATTATGCAATCTGTGTTGAGTCTTCGGTAGCCTGTCGAGAATTCTGGGTCGCTCCTTATCGGGCAAATATTCAAAATTTATTAAATGTAGTCTTCTCTACACGTTAGATGTCTGTTGTTTGAAGTAAATTTACTCCTTGTCACGACTAGCCGATTTTGACTAAATGGTGAATTTCTGGTACAGCTAAGTCATATGGAACAACTAAGATTAAAATCAGGTTCAAATGGTTCAAATGGCTCTGAGCATTATGGGACTTAACTTCTGAGGTCATCAGTCCCCTAGAACTAAGGACTACTAAAACCTAACTAACTTAAGGACATCACACACATCCATGCCCGAGGCAGGATTCGAACCCACGACCGTAGCGACCTAGAACCGCTCGGCTACCCCGGCCGGCTTAAAATCAGGTTCAAATGGTTCAAATGGCTCTGAGCACTATGGGACTCAACTGCTGTGGTCATTAGTCCCCTAGAACTTAGAACTACTTAAACCTAACTAACCTAAGGACATCACACACACATGCCCGAGGCAGGATTCGAACCTGCGACCGTAGCAGCAGCGCGGCTTCGGACGGGAGCGCCTAGAACCGCACGGCCACCGCGGCCGGCTTTAAAATCAGGTCTAGTAAAATTATGAACCCAGTTATACTATTAAAGTGGGAATACGGAGGCCGATACTGTAATAGACCGACTGGATATTTGATTGAAAATCTGTTAGTCGTATCCGCCGCTTCAAATTCCGATAGTATCCAGTTTTAAGCCCATGTTTACGAAGAACTTCTTATTCATTAGGGGTCTCACAGTACTCTCACTCTCTGTTACATTCCCTTCTTAATGCTTAAGAACCTCTTGTGAGTGGTAGATGTCAAACTCGAAACAGTGATATTATGTAGTTAGCATTTTGTTTGTAACATACTGGTATCTTCGCACTACAGTAGCGCAGCACGCTGCAACAGAAGTTAGAACAAAATGGCACGGTCCATTGACAAAGTGAAGTATCGTGCCGTGATTCGCTTTCGGCAGTAGCGGTAATGTTGCAGCTGTGTGAGGCCGATCTAGACCGCTGTACAAGTCATCAGGATAGGCTTGACACAGCTGCAAAACGTATTATCGGAGAAGACTCCAGTCTATCATCGAGCTGCGCCATTTTGTTCTGAATTCTGTAGCGGCTGGACACGGTGCTGTCGAGCAAGGATGTCAATATGTAGAAGGACTGAAGACCTGTACCCGTGTACAAACAAAAAATATAAATACTTAACTTCACATTTTCGGGACGTAATTACAACCCTATGACTATCCCTTACACAAACCAAACCGAGCCAGCCGACCACCCACTAAAAGGGATATCCACTCACAACCCTACCCTCCAGCTTGTAATACCCATCTCCCTTCCGTTCATATTCAGTCTTACAAGCTTTAATTTAGAACTGCATTTAGAAATCTGGAAGTGTGTAAGCTACTTTAATTGTACAACTCCATTTGACTATGCGAAGTTAACTGGGTGTGCCCTAAGACAATCGAACAAATAAGGAGAAAAGGAAGTCACCTAACATGCCATACACTAAGTATAGTATCTGGAATGATTATAATTACTAATCAGGAAATAAACGGTCGTTAGCAGTGTGCAACTTCATTTGATCTTCAGCAACACTCGAAAATTCTTGAGTTATATACTGTAACCTTCATTAAACTCCGAATTAATTCCATAAACAACATCGAAATACATATAACCTTACCCAGAAAGCCAATAGCACTTTTACTACAAAAGAACATTTACCCGAAATGTTGCAACAGGCCTGGCCATAACACAGGCACATTAAACAGTCAATACTACCCAGTGTCATTATCTAGATGACATGAACTGTTAACAGTCTGTGGACTTAACAACAATACATCTACAATTAGAAGCAAATACAAAATGTGGCAAGTCGAGTGTCAAATGTATCAGAAACATTTACATCAACAGAAACTAGTCTTGAAAACTGCATCAGTAAAACATGTCTTTGGCATATTGCTAGTAGAATAATTTTAGATAGCGGGTGTAGTTTATGTCTGAATAATATCAACAATAGTCTAGTACGCAATGTATCTACAGTATTACAATTCAATGTAACTTACATTTACTTAACTTCTACATTTGGCCATTTTCCCGGCTAACATTTAGATGGAATTCTTGGCGCTTTCTTTAGCAAAACTTACATATCATACAATAATAATTGCTCCATTAAATACTCATGGAAATCCGAAATAAGTCTGTACCAGTGACAGGTTATCAAAGTGACTAGCATACACTTTTCATAACAAATACTTGTAGCATAGTTAATTACTACTATTGCTAGAAAGTAGAGTCAGTTACTTTTATTATCCTAAACGTTTTTTTATCAACCTCTGAGAAAGTCCGTCTGAGGTAGAATAGAAGAATAGTGTACTTACGTCGGACAAGCTGCGTAATACGATTGTGTCTCATTACTAGAGTGTTATTTTGAAGTGTAGTTTTCCCAATTCTTTACAACGACGGTCGACTCAACAATTACCAACAGTAACACTTTACAGTCATCGCAATGAGACAACATGTTCTTGATACTACTTCGCCGAACAGCGTTTAAACGTCACAGTATTCACACTGTTAGCAGTGAATAACGTCATATATTGTGCCACGCTATTCTTTCATAAACACGTAAGTTTGAACATGCCAGATCGTTTCTCCCAATCTATAACTACATATTATTACTCCACACTGTCGTGTAAATTCCAGATTTTGTGTGTCCCGCCCCAGAATCAGCCTTAAAGAAATATTTTACATCAAATGTCCTCGGCTGCCTTGCCAAGATACTTCAACAAACCACCAACACGAAAATGGCTCTGAGCACTATGGGACTTAACATCTATGGTCATCAGTTCCCTAGAACTTAGAACTACTTAAACCTAACTAACCTAAGGACATCACACAACACCCAGTCATCACGAGGCAGAGAAAATCCCTGACCCCGCCGGGAATCGAACCCGGGAACCCGGGCGCAGGAAGCGAGAACGCTACCGCACGACCACGAGCTGCGGACAAACCACCAACACGTTTACATCATTATATTGCTACTTAAGACTCTCTCTCTCTCTCTCTCTCTTTCTCTCTCTCTCTCTCTCTCACACACACACACACACACACACACACACACACACACACAAACGAATCTCTCTCTCTCTCTCTGTCACACACAAACACACATATTACAATTAATGTACACATATTCACATAGTTAATAATGTTTTTCCAAACTTATTTACCTTAGAGCATCACAAAACACATTAAAAACGATTACTGTAAATACTACTACTAATGCTAATTACTATAAAAACTACCCATTTGCATATCTTTGTGAGAAGGGTTGCTATTAATTGTGGTGCTACTCGATACACACTGCCGACAAACGGTAAAAAAAAGAGCAGTCGTACTGTTTGGCCACTATATGGCCTTACACTGAACATATTGTCATTAGGGCACTAGTTACCCTTATCGCGTACCACGGAATGTTGTCAAGTGCAGCACGCAGATGGCGCAATAATGCTGTTACACTGCCTAATGTGATGTGACCCTCTTCAGACGTTACACAGATACAGACACACCTGCAGGATCACGCAAAACATTCTGCCTCATTTGAGCGTCCTTTCCGATCTTCAACGATTCTCTCATTTTTTCTCGATGGAGTCCCCTATTTTGAGAAGCAATTGGAGTTCAGTGGTAATACATTAGAAAAGATAAACTTCTTTGCCAAGATCGCTAATAATAACCTTGATTCTCAATAAGTAGCTTTGGTAATCAATGTTGGTCTAGCGGCGCCCTGGCTGCAATGATATAAACTGTTGAGAGTAGCCGGTCGCTGTGGCCGAGCGGTTCTAGGTTCTTCAGTATGGAACCGCGCTGCTGGTACGGCCGGAGGTTCGAATCCTGCCTCGGGCATGAATGTGTGTGATGTCCTTAGGTTAGGTTTAAGTAGTTCTAAGTCTAGGGGACTGATGACCTCATGTGTTAAGTCCCATAGTGCTTAGCGCCATTTGAACCGTTTCCTTGTTGAGAATAACATACGGCAGATAACTACTTATAGAATTGTTTTAATTCTGACTTGGCGATGCGTCAGTCTTCTAGTCTGTTTCGTACAGCCAGTTCTTGGGAAGAGTACTTTTATTTTAAGACTCATGCAATAACCTGTCAATCGAGCTCTACACGTGGTAACACTGATTAACAAAATTGATTATTGAATAATATATATACCACTCTGGGACATTTAGCAGCTGCATTAGTAGAAAACATAGAGAAGATCCATTGGAGAGTGAAGCGCTACGTCACGAGTTCGTTTATTCAGGGCAAGTGTAAGTTCAAAAAACTCCAGTGGCGGGTGGTTCAAGAAAGGTATTGCATATCACAGAGAGGCTTACTGTTGAAATTCCGAGAGCGTATATTCGACGAAGACTACGTGTCACATAATAGCAAGGTTGAAAAAATAGAGAAAACTGAACAAAGAATGGGAAATTATAGTGCTATCTTCGTCACACGATATAAGGCGGTTTGCTGATTACAGATGTAAATTTTGTCGCAGTACGTGCTAATCTTGCTTGTGGACGCTACACTTTTACCGACCTGGAAATAAAAAATGCTCGAAATCTTTCTGTAAATCTGATACGTAACGAAGGAGAAAGCGAATGCTATAAGGGCAGATGAAAGCTAAGGCACCAGACAGCAGTGCGAGATGTGCAAATACACAGGGTGGGATCGTTGGCGCTGACACCGGAGGAAGGGCGGTTCTTGCACCTGGAGCCAGCCTTCCCCGGCGCCTCGGCAAACACCTTGCTGGCTCCCCACCGCCGCTCCCTCCCCCTCGCCGCCCTCTGCTGCCACCACCTACCCACCTGTCCCGGTGCTTCCTCAGCACCAGTAGCGGCAGCAGCAGCACTACGGCGTTATTTATCGCCGTTGCCACGGCGGCACTCGTTCTTCTCGCCGCATTAGAATTAATCAGGTTGTAGGACGGCCCCCTATCTGCAGTGTGGCGTCGTCTAGCGGGGCGCCGTAGTTAATTTGCAGGCTGATTTCCAGAGACCCCGGGCGGCGCGGCAGCTCTCAGCGTGACAGGGGATGAGGAGAGATTGAGAAATATGACGCGCCGTAATTAATGGCTGCGAAAATGAAAGCGGCGCCCGCCTTGCCTGGGGGCGACCCTGGACAAGGGGAGCGGAGTGGGGAGGATCGGGGGAGGGAGAAGAGAGTGAATGCGGGCTGGATAAGGTGCCGGCTCGGCGCCCAGACTTCACTTCACGTCCCTCCTCTATAAACTCCTGAGCTGGCTCCATTGCAGCATTAAGTTTCAAGAAAAATGTGTTGTTGGTATTTTCAGCCAAACAGCTATGCAGAAGTGGGCAAAAGTCATGGACAGGCACTGCGTTTGCTACTAGTGGGTCACTTTTCCACAAATGGGTTTCGAAAAATACGATCGTGTGAAACCCAGCTATCGCTATTCGTCCACGAGACTCAGAGGGCTATAGACACGGGTTCCCTGGTATATGCCATGTTTCTTGGCTCCCGCAAGGCGTTTGATGCAGTTCCCCACAGTCGTTTAATGAACAAAGTAAGAGCATAAGGACTATCAGACCAATTGTGTGATTGGATTGAAGAGTTCCTAGGTAACAGACCGCAGCATGTCATTCCCAATGGAGAGAAGTCTTTCGAAGTAAGAGAGATTTCAGGTGTGCCGCAGGGGAGTGTCCTAGAACCGTTGTTATTCACAATATATATAAATGATGTTGTGGATAACATCGGAAGTTCCCTGAGGCTTTTTGCGGATGATGCTGTAGTATATCGAGAGGTTGTAAATGCAGGAGGATCTGCAACGAATCGACGCATAGTGCAGGGAATGGCAATTGAATCTCAATGTAGACAAGTGTAATGTGCTGCGAATACATAGAAAGAAAGATCCTTTATCATTTAGCTACAATATAGCAGGTGAGCAACTGGAAGCAGTTAATTCCATAAATTATCTGGGAGTAGGCATTAGGAGTGATTTAAAGTGGAATGACCATACAAAATTAATCGTCGGTAAAGCAGATGCCAGACTGAGATTCATTGGAAGAATCCTAAGGAAATTCAATCCGAAAACAAAGGATGTAGGTTACAGTCCACTTGTTCGCCCATTGCTTGAATACTGCTCACTGGTGTGGGATCCGTACCAGATAGGGTTGATAGAAGAGATAGAGAACGTCCAATGGAGAGCAGCGCGCTTCGTTACAGGATCATTTAGTAATCGCGAAAGCGTTACGGAGAAGATAGATAAACTCCAGTGGAAGACTCTGCAGGAGAGACGCTCAGTTGCTCGGAACGGGCTTTTGTTAAAGTTTCCAGAACATACCATCACCGAGGAGTCACGCTGTATTTTGCCCCCTCCTACGTATATATCGCGAAGAGACCACGAGGACAAAATCAGAGAGATTAGAGCCCACACAGAGGCATACCGACAATCTTTTTTTCCGCGAACAGTACGAGACTGGAATAGAAGAGAGAACCGATAGAGGTATTCAAAGTACCCTCCACAACACACCGTCAGGTGGCTTGCGGAGTATGGCTGTAGATGTAGATGTAGATATCTCAAAAATTTAATCTCATTTCGAGGCATGGATTCTATGAGTTGTTTAAATGGTTCTGGAGACATATCCATTCATCACGCAGTACTACCCAAAAGGGCTCTGTGCAGTATTAGGATCCTGTACCTCAGTCGTATAAGTGGAACTCTTTTAGGATCACTTTCTTCCCGACTGTTCAGAACCCTTTTTCTCAGGAGCGGGCAGACATATCAAGCTGAAATTTATGTCATATATTAAAGTCTATAGTAGCTTGGTGATCTAAAAACACGAAGCTTCAAAGTCGATGCAATCAACGTCACATACTCTTATACCCACAAACCTACTCATCAAAACCTACAGGGTATTCGACTTCGCCTATAATAATAAAATTTGCCAAGAAGCAAGATTGCGCAGTACAATCAATGGAAAATCCTAATATTGTTAATCGGTAATTATATCAAGCAAAAGAAATTTTTGTCCTTTGTTATCAGAATGTCTGTCTGTTCTGCCGTCTGTTAAGACCCCTTATCTTAGGAACAGGTAGGCGATTTAAGCTGAATTTTTTGTCTCGTACTAAGCTGTATGGTCGTTAGCTTGTAATTCAGTGCAACCAAAACATATGGCGATTTATGTCACATACTTTGATACTAGTAATACTGGACTTCCCTTGATGTACAATCAAAGAATTTGGCAAGGAGAAGATTTTCGCAATACAACTAAAGGAAAAAATCAGAACATTGTTAATTTTTAATTATATCACACGGATATATATATATATATATATATATATATATATATATATATATATATATATATATATATATATTGTTATTCGCCTTCAAACATTCTCGAAAATCTTGGAATTCCTGGATCGATATCTCCCCAATAACAAGTGTCGATAACAGGCAAAAAAGCTCGATTCTCGATTCCTAGCATGAATGAACTCTTTTTTTATACACGACTAAGTTTGTACAGAACCCTCAGCACGCTTGTCCAAGTCACACCTGGCCAATTTTTACTTAGCTATTTGTTCATTCTTCCGAATTACATCCTATAATATGGAAAGCTGAAACAAGTCATGCAACTTATATTTTATGCAATTTTGTCATATGATGATATGGTTGGAGACCACGGCTGTTATTTGAAGACAAATTTTGATGATGTTGAGACAGCAATCAGCCACAAAGTTATTTTCAGTTCCTTTATTCAAAGGGCAGCGTCACCGGTTTGGATTCGTTACGATTCATCTCCAGACGGTTTTCATGCTTTCATTACATATGGTGCGTTTTTTTTTATACAGGTTAATTGTCCTAAAATATAAATAATACATAATTATAAGCACGCCACACAGATGGTTGCGTTACAGATTTTCATTGGATGTGACTTACGTGCAACGTCGGTTTGGAGTGTTTGTTTTGATAACATTCGTTCAACAGATGTGAATACATTCCCACTCCATTCTTATCGTTGCACACGTAAATTTTTCTCACTGAACACAAAAAATTTACGTGTGCAACGATAAGAATGGAGTGGAAATGTATTCACATTTGCTGGACGTATGTTATGAAAACGAACACTCCAAAGCAACATTTCACGTAAGTCACATCCAATGAAAATCTCTAACGCAACCATCCTTGTGGCGTGCTTATAATTACGTATAATTTGTATTTTAGGACAATTAATCTGTAAAAAAAGGCACCACATGTTGTAATGAAAGCATGAAAATGATTCGAAATCGGTAACGTTACCCTTTGAATAAAGGAACTGAAAATAAGTTTGTGGCTGGTTGCTGTCTCAACACCATCAACATTTGACTTATATTTTAGTTTAGAAAGGACTGGTAAGTTGCGGTTGTAGTTCCGTATCAGCTGTAGAATATTTCAGAACAAATGAAAATCTGTACCGGACCAGGACTCGTACCCTGATTTCCTACTTGTCGCGAGCAGTGACCTTAACACCTTCGGTTATCCGTGCGCGCTTCCACGGGTGGCCCTAAGCTCAGTTTGTCCTGGTGTCATGCCACAGCAAGGCAATGACGAGAGTAGAAAGTGTCTCACTGTGTCGGAATCGTGGTAATACAGTGCGAGAACAAGGGAGAGTAGACTCCAGGACAAGTGGAGATTTGAGCCGCTCCTGGAAGTGGGCTTGGAGAGGCGAAACGTATAAGGCGACCGGCCGCGACAAGAGGGAAATCCGGATTCGAGTTCCAGTCCAGCACAAATCTGAATTTGTTCTAGAATCTTCTATAGCTGATGCAGAAACATAATCGCACTTTCTGGGTTTATTCTAAATTGAATGTGACAGTTGATTCTGAATGCAGTTGCTGGGGGCACTTCATTGCAGTATTACATTTTAGTGTCTAATAAAAAGTGTTTGTGGTAGTCGGCCCAAGTACTGCTGAACTAACCTAATTCTACAACAAAGGAACTTAAACTAGAACTACTTACCACGGTTGTTGACTGGAACCTGTAACAGCCGAAATTGTTTTACAGTATATTAAACTGGACATGAGTGTGGTATTTAGAATTACGAGGGTGTTCATTAAGTCATAGAACACATTCCTTTGTTCATCCAATTTCGATCGAAGAAATGCGGAATTTGTTGTGGCACATCATGAAATATTCCCGCTGCTGCCCCTATAGATTCATGAAGTTCCGGCAGGTGGCGGGGCTATATGTAGCCTTCAAAGTGGCGTCTGCAAAGGAGAGTAGAGAGCTGTCAATTAGTTTCTTTGGCGGAAAACCAGAAAGTCGCAGATATTCATAGGCACTTTCAGGATAACTACAGAGACCTGGCAGCGAACAAAAGCACGGTGAGGTGTTGGGCGAGCCGTCTGTCATCATCACAACGAGGTTGCCCCAAACCTGTCCGATCACACGCTCACCGACCGGCCGCACACAATTGTGACTCCTGCAGCGTTGGAACGTGTGGACACTCTCATTCGATGTGATCTAAGAATCACAATCAAATCACACATCTCGCTGCACATCTGGATGTCTCTGTTGGTAGTACTGCCACGTTTCTCCACCACTTAGGGTACTCTGAGGTATGTGTTCCCGCTGTATTCCTCGCTGCCCAGCAGAGGACCATAAACAGCAACGAAGGACCATCAGTGCGGAATTCCGTGGGTCTTACGAGGCCGATAACAATAATTTTTTCTAGAACATTGTAACACCCAATCAAACATTGGTTCATTACTTCGAACCTGAAGCCAAGCAGGAATCCATGGAATGGAGGCACAACACCTCTCCTCCGAATAAAGCTGCACCTTCAGTTGCTAAAGTCATGGCGACGGTCTCTGGGATTCCGAAGAGGCTGTTCTGTTTGAAGCCCTCCGTCATGGTGCAGGAATCAGCTTTGACGTGTATTGTGCTGCCCTCAACAAATTGAAGAAACGAGTTCAAAATGTTCGTCAACACAAAAATGCAAGCGAACTATTCCTCCATGACAACACAAGGCCTCACACAAGTCTACACACCTTCAAGGAGCTCACAAAACTTCCTCATCCACCCTACAGCCCCGATCTGGCACCTACCGTGAGTTTAGCCTAATGATGAATGCACTCTGCGAAAAGCAGTACGTGGATGATACGGAAGTTACTGATGCAGAAAGACGTTAGCATCAACGTCGACCAGTGAAGTGGTACCATGCACGCATATAGGCCCTCTCTCAGCAAGATGGCGTAATGCTGTGGCATTGAACGAGACTATGTCGAAAAACAAGGCTTCTTAGCCAAAAGTGCGGTGAATAATATGGTGAATAAAATGGTGTATTGGAATCGTTAATAAAACCGACCTGCTTTCAGAAACCTCTCTCAATCAAGTAGCTCCTCAATTAGCCTCACAAGGGCTGAGTGGACCTCCCTTGCCAATAGCGCTCGGCAGATCCGTGCGGTCACCCACCAAAATTCTAGCCAAGCCCGACAGCGCTTGACTTCGGTGACCTGACGGAAATCGGTGTCAGCACTGAGGCTTGACTCTTGACTGACAGAACAAAGATGGAAGTACAAAAATGTTCTGGGAAAGACATAAGTACAAAAATACAAGTAACTTAGGAATGAAATAAATAGGGAGAACAGAGAAGCTAAGGCGAAGTGACACATGGAAAATGAGAATAAATCAAAAAAGAGATGATTGTCGGAGGGATTGACTCGGTATATAGAAAAGTTAAAACAACTTTCCTTAAAATTAAAAGTAATGTTGATAACATTAAAAGTACAATACGAATCCCACAGTTTACTGTAGAGGAGAGAGCGGATAGGTGGAAAGTGTACATTGAGGGATTCTATGAAGCGAAAGACTTGTCTGATGGCGAGATGGAAAAAAGCGGCAGATAACGTATCATCGGAATTGCTAAAATCATTCGGGGAAGCGGCAAAAAAGCGAGTATTCATGTTGGTGTGTAGAATGTTGTAAGTAGCCTATTTATCTGTTTGTATGTTGGCAGCGCTATGCAGCGCCACAGACTGTATTAAAATCTCTAACAGCGCTGTACGCCCCCTGTAAGAGACTCTGTGGTTGGTCGGACTCGCAGATGGAAGTTAATAGCCAGCAGTAATGGCAGTTGGAAGTGAATGTTCAGCAGTAATGGAAGTTAGAAGTGAATAATCAGCAGTGATGGAGGTTAGAGGTTAATAATTAGCAGTGTTGGAGGTTTGCAGTATTAGCGCGAGCAGACGGTCTGGACGTGTGTCCGTTATGAAGATTTAATGTAAAATGATAATGAAATTACTGACGATTATATAATTTTTCGAACTGGTTGTCAAATGATTAAGGTAAAATCTGCTAAATACATTGCTTGCTCTGCAACAAAATCTTTCCTTTGATAACCACATGCCTATTAGTAATTAGAGCCTAGACTACCTAGAATGTTTTAATTTAGCTGGCTGTATACTTGCTGTATTTGCTGTAGTTCGTGTCATGAAGATTTTCTCTGAGGTAAGTGACCTATGAAATGTATGGGTTATTTTTAGGATTTCTTCCAATTCAGGGCTATTCTTCTGAGTTAATTTTAAAACAGTCAGATCGCGTTATCCTTGAATATTGTGGGTAATTGATGAATACGAGAAGTTTGAATTGTGTTTGTCAGGGCCAATTTTGTAGGTCAGTGTTGAAACGATCAAGACAAGCAAAGTGACAGTACGTCAGTTTCACTCAGCAGTTTCAGAAAAAAATGGTTCAAGTGGCTCAGAGCACTATGGGACTTACCATCTGCGGTCATCAGTCAGTCCCCTAGAACTTAGAGCTACTTAAACCTAACTAACCTAAGGACATCACACACATCCATGCCCGAGGCAGGATTCGAACCTGCGACCGTAGCAGTTGCGCGGTTCCGGACTGAAGCGCCTAGAACCGCTCGGCCACCGCGGCCGGCGCAGTTTCAGAGTTAAATAACGTAGAAGTTTCACCTTCTGTTATTGCGATTTACCTAAGAAAATATACTAAACAAAGAAGTTTCAATGTATGAGACTGGCGATATACCATCAGAATTTCGGATTCCAAAGACTGCAAGAGCCGACAAGTGCGAGAATTATCGTGCAGTCAGCTTAACAGCCCACGAATCCAAGTTACTGACAAGAATTATATTCTGATGAATGGAAAAGGAAATAAGGGATGTGAGTCGTGACGACCAGTTTGTCTCTAGGGAAGCTAAAGGCACCAAAGAGGCAGTTCTGACGTTGCGGTTGGTAATGGAAGCGAGACTGAAGAAAAATAATGAGACCTGGAGAAAGCGTTCGACAGTGTAAAATTGTGCAAGATGTTATAAATTCAAGATGTTATTAATTCTGAAAAAATTAGGGGTAAGCCGTAGATAGGTTACGTGTAATATACAGTATGTGCAAGATTCAAGGGGGATTAATAAGAGCAGAAACCAAGAAAGAAGTGCACAGATTAAAAAGGGTGTAAAACAGAGATGTAGCCTTTCACCTCTGCTGTTTATCTATACAACGAAGAAGCAATGACGGTAGTATAAGAAAGGCTCAAGAATAAAATTAAAATTCAACGTAAGAAAATCAGTGTTAAGATAAGCTAATGACTTTGCTATCCTCTATAAAAATGCAGATTTGTAGGATGTTCTGAAGGGAATGAAGAGTATAAAGAGTATAGAATATGGACTGAGAGTAAATCGAAGAAAGACAAAAGTGATTAGAAATAGCATAAATGGGAACTGCGAAATATTTAACATCGTAATTGGTGAACATGGGCTAGATGAAGTAATGAAATTTTACTACCTAGGCAGCAAAATAACCCTTAACGGACAGAGTAAGGAGGAGACCAAAAGGAGACTACCACTGGCAAAAAGGGCATTCCTGGCCAAGACAAGTCTGCTACGCCTTAATTCGAGGAAGAAATTTCTGAGAATGTACATATGGATTGCAGCATTATATGGTAGTGAAATATGGCATGTGGGAAAACTGAAACAGAACAGATCCGAAACATTTGATATGTGGTGCTACCGACGAATGTTGAAAATTAGGCGAATGGTAAGGTAAGGAATGAAGAGATTCTGTGCAGAATCGGAGAGGAAAGGAATACTGTAAAACACTGCCAAGGAGAAGGGACAGTATGATAGGACATCTGTTAGGACATTAAGTAATAACTTCCATTGTACTATAAAGAGCTGTATGTCGTAGAGGAAGATTGAGATAGGGATAAATCCAGTAAAAAACTGAGGACCTAGGTTGCAGGTGCTGCTCTGGGATGAAGAGTTTGGCACAGGAGAAGAGTTCGTGGCGGGCCGTATCAAACCAATCAGAGGACTGATGACTCAGAAAACCCTCCACCCTCTCTCTTAATTTCGAAGTCACGGGTAACGAGCAAGCTTGATGCACGTCCTGGCCGTCTTTGCTACCGCTCAATTATCGTACTCTTCTTGAAGCCTGAGGATAATTCGCCTGCCTCATACATCTCGTTTTGTCCATCTAGTGGTGGTAATACTTTTTTGTCTGTAATCGGTACATTTCTCCTTAAGATCAATCTGTACGGTCATCGTTTCATTGATGAAGTTGTACGTAGAAACTACTGAAGGCTGTTTCCATTAATGGATTTGTACTCAAACTATTCCAGTCAACAATCAATAACTGCTGCATTTTGGGGCATCGCGTAACCTATCAGCTGAGTTTCTTCGTATCTACTAGCTGCTGCGTTCATCGAATTAACGCGAGCCCAGACAGCATCCCGTACATGCTCGATAGTTTCGATCCGGTAAATATCGTATGATCTGGCGGGGAGGAGTTGTTGCATGTCATGTTCGCGTTCATCAAAGCGACATATCGCGTTTTCCTGTTGAAACGTGGCATCTACATCTGGGTACCTCATTGAAGGAAAGGGTGCACAGTGTCTTCCGCCTAAATGCGACCATCTGAACACATGGCATTGCAACCTACTCCCAGCACACTACTCTGTTGACACTGACAACCCACAGCGTAACGGATGATACATCTCTCTCTCTCTTGCTCCCATCAGCTCGATACGGTAGAAACATGTATTCATCAGCCACGGTCCCACGCTTCGGTTACGAAATTTGTAGACCCATACCAGTCATTCAGCTGTGTGTCGAGTATCAGAAAAGGGACGCGAGTCGATCGTCGGCTGCTGAAGCCTTCGTGGCATTTTCTTCATTACAGTACTAGTAAAAATGGTTTCCTATTCCTCCCCCCCCCCCCCCCCCCACATCTGACACACAGTAGACAACAGCCCCTCATGACTGTGCAGGAGCAACGAGAAGACCATTTGCGAAACAATTGTGATCGCCTACACAGTAACAATGTTGTCTTGTAAATAATTTTATACTACTGGAAGGTTATCTCTATATGACACCGGTAGTGAGTAATGTATCTTTAGGCTGCTAAAATATGACGGTTTTCAAGCGTATACGAGCTGTGGAGCAGCACTTACAGAAGAGAGGGTTACAAGAATGTCAGTCGCGAAATAATCATTACCCCAAGGTAAGTCAAATAGTATTGAACGTCAGCAATTATAATTATAGGCTACCGAAGTGTAATAGTAACAGCTGCCACTATACGAAATGGGCGCCCCCTTTATCAGGCAAATCACTTTTAACCATTGATTGCAGTAAGACTCTGGTGTGCAAAACTTAAGATCAGTAGTAACTTTCGCGTGATGTGTAACTGTCAAGCAACATAGCTCGATGAAGCTTGGACCTTTCATAGCGAGAGCTGATACGCTGTATTACCGAAGGTAAGTGAAAGAATGAGCAACGAGGTGAAAAGTTATGAGACTTTCATTCAAAGACAAAAACTACAAAGAAGTCACCACGTATTATTTACGTGTTCCCACCTCTGGCTATATGAGTGCACGTAATGCACCTAGGAACATTGTTGAACATGAAAATTTTGGCTGTCGAGGTAATATGGTGTGGGGTGACATAACACTGAATGGGCTAATTGACCTTCAGATCTCTGAACACGGTCAATCACATTCTAACTCTTTCCTCATCTGTGTGTTTTCGGGGGTGCATTCTACCCTGACTTCATTTTTAGCGTACCGTAAGTCAGTCGGTAAAAACGACTCCCTTATAGGATCATTTTCTTGTCCGTCCGTCTGTCTACCTGTATGTCTGACACGGGCAGACGTATCAATTCGAAATTTATGCCGCGTGCTAAGGTCTACGGTCCCTTGGTCATGTAAACAATGGAAATTTCTACGTCAGTGCAATCAAAAGATACGGCCATTTATGTGACATATTTCGATACTCACATACGCACTCATCAAAACCTATAGGGTACTTTCAGCTGGCCTGGAATCCTGAAATTTAGCAGGAAGCAAGGCTCCACAGTACAACCAAACGAAAAAGAAATAAAATGTTGTTAATTTGTAGTAATATCACAGGAAAAAATTCTCTTGGCACTGTAATAAATATAAGGTTTAAAGTCTAGGCAGTCAAAAGATACGGGCATTTTTATCACACGTTTTTGGTATTCGCAAACTGAATTATTGTAACCTGTAGGGTACTTCCCATTGCCCTAGAATAATGAAAGTTGATAAGAAGCAATATTTCAGAATTAAAATTTGTAATTATATCACTCGAAAAAATATTTCTTTGACATATGTTATCCAACTGTCAGTCCTTCTGTTAAGGCCCCATTTTTCAGCAATGGATAAAAAATGTCGGATACTAAGGTCTATGGCCCTGCGGTGGTACAAAAAACATTCCTGTTGACCTGGGATCCTTTCTTCCAGCAGTGCTAGTTCTGCTAGGTTCGCAGGAGAGCTTATGTGAAGTTTGGAAAGTAGGAGAAGAGGTACTGGCAGAGGTAAAGCTGTGAGGATGGGGCGTGAGTCGTGCTTGAGTAGCTCAGATGGTAGAGCACTTGTCCTCGAAAGGCAAAGGTTCTGTGTTCGAGTCTCGGTCCGGCACATAGTTTTAATCTGCGAGGAAGCTTCGTATCAGCGCACACTCCGCTGCAGAGTGAAAATCTTATTCTGCCTATTTACATACTTGCATGGAACCGTCAGAGTGCGGGTCCTATTTGCACCTATCCATTACTTATGGAAGACAATGCGCGATCGCATCGAACTGCACAGGTGGAGCAGATGTGGCAACGAGAAGATATTCGGCGAATGGACTGGCCGGCCGTTCCCACTACTTAGATTCTAACGAACTTGTGTGGGATGCGTTGTAACAAGTCCACATGCTCCAGCGATCATCCGTCATTTGGACGAATGCAACACACTATCGCAAGAAATCTTTACCAATCTTTTGGCCAACATGGAAGCACTTCGCAGAGCATACTTTGACGTCCAAGGTGATCATATGCAGAAATAAGAACTGTGTTTTCATTCTCAAAACACAATGACAACCGTGTCTCGCCTTTTGCAGTGTCCAAGGAGCCGCCGTAAACTGCATTTACTTCAGTGTTATTATCATCTCTAGATAAAAATCTCATTTCTGTACATCTCATTGTCTATCTCGTTCGTTAACATCCTGTGCTATGCTGTAGCCGGTATTCCCACACAAGGCTGAAGTTCCATCTAATGCGAAAGTTCATTTAGTCTTTAAGTTGATACGCCTGTCTACAAGCTTGCCAATGACGCGGTCGCCGGTCAGCCTGTGGTAAACGGGGATATGGAAAGTTCCTTATCAGTGAACTAGCTGAGTACCTGCCGTTGCCCGGGCATATATTAATTCCAGTCTTTTACCAGTCCAACTCCTTCCTTCCCCTTGTCTCTGTCCATTTCCGCCAGCCCCTCTCTCTGCCCACCTGCTGCTCTTCTGTTTGTCTATCTGCTCCTTTCTCCCTCTGTCAATCTACTACTCCCACTTCATCTCTTCCTCCCTGTCTATCTCCTCCAACTCTCTGTCCATCTTCTCCTGCCTCCTCTCACTGTCCATCTCGTCTACCCCTGTCCATGATTATCACTTCCCCTTCATTTCTGTCTACATCTCCTCCTCTCCTCTCTCTCTGTCCATCTCCACATCTTCCCTGACTCTGTCAATTCCCTCTGTCTATTCACCTAACCCTCCCCCATTTCTCTGCCTATATCTTCCTCCCCACGTCTTTGTCATTTCCTCCTCTCCCCTCTCGCTACCCACTTTCCACTCCGTTCTCCTCCCATTTGTACCTACCGCTGTCTGTCCATCTCTTTGTTCTCCCTTTTCTGTCCACGTTTTCACACTCACCCCAATAGGTGCCTTGTGGTTCTTACCCCAACAGTATTTCTTTCGAGATTGAAATGGTTTCAGGGGCTAGGTATGCGCTTTTTACTCGTAGCTTTGGCCGCATACATACATATCAAATATATTTCACACATATATAACATATTTCATGCATATTTGTACACATGTTTCACCTGTCTAGCGAATTTCACGTTCCTGTTTCATTTTCACGCAGTTCAGTGTTTACAAGGCAGTAGCTCCTGAACTACGTGTTGCACGTTGATATTTTTTTAGGTACTTTCAGCGGCATATATGGATACTGTCTGCTAATCGTGTTACTAATAGCTACAGAGCAGAGTATCGCAATAGTTAGCACACTGGACTCGCATTCGGCAGGACGACGGTTCAAACACGCGTCCGGCCATCCTGATTTAGGTTTTACGAGATTTCCTCAAATGGCTTTAATCAAATGCCGGGATGGTTCCTTCGAAAGGGCATGGCCGCTTCCCTTCTCCATCCTTTCCTAAGCCGAGATTGTACTGCGTCTCTGATGACCTAGTGGTCGACGGGACGTTAAATACTAATATTCTCAGCGAATAGAGTTAGCAATAAATAAGTAATAAATTAAAACTTCATGAAAAAGCTGCAGTTTTTTCTGAATCTCAGTATTTGGCGTCGTATCACCTGAACTATGTGTCGCACAATGATATATTGTTGAAGATTCAGTCGTGCTCAAAAGTATCCCAACGACCTGAGTTGCATTTCGCCTTATTCGCATGCAACCGGCATAACGCGGCTGTCTAGCAGGTCCTCTAATCGCTCCTTGGTACAGTCGTTTGACTATTGAAAATGGTTCCAAAATGTCACCACTGCTCTGTAACGCAGCAACTCAAGATGTAAAGTAATACCACTATGCTACAAATATCAGGGAACACCTTATCACAGATAAGACTGTCCTTAAGGCTTGTAAGCTCACATTTATTACAATAAATGACATACCTGAAATGTTACCACTCTCATTATTACATCAGATAGGTAATGCACGTAGTAAGTTAGTCGTATTCATGATTTCCTCTTCAAAGTAACATACAGCACTTATTATTTAACACAAAATGACATTAAAAATTTAAGTTATTCGCGAGCAGTTAGTTTAGAATATGTATGAACTTCAAATGGCACGACGAACCGTCTCGTTCTGCATATGGATTCAAACCCAGGTCAGGCAGACTAAGTAAAGATTTCGTGACTGACGCAAACTAACAGTCATTCCTGATAAGGCATACAGAGAGTGATATATCTCGATTTTAGACAGTATCAGTTAGCAAATATCAACTTTAAATTACATAACGCAAACATTTGTAAAGTACGCGAATTCCTTCCCAGCATCTACTGTCCCTGTTAACGAACTACGAGAGATGTTAAATATTGCTTCTTCACAAGTAACTTACTTGAAAGGCCGTGAGGCAACTCTTTGTGTACGACAGGGATTTGAACCCAGAAACTAATCGGATTGATATCGAAGCACAACCAACTGTGACATATCGGATTTTCTCGGCAGTAGCTAGATGTTTTAACTGAAATGATGAGACGAAACATTAATTTTTTCCTTCCCAGGACTCCAACCCGGCACCTATCGCTGTTATATTCTAGAGAAAACGAACGTTAAATATGGGTTTGTTGCACTAGCAGCGACATGTGAGCATGTTTGAACTAGAAACAATATGACGAAGAGTTCAGTGCTCACTGGGAATAGAGCCCCACACATATCGTTGTTGACTACACACAAAGAGACGTCAGTTACCGAATTTTTCTCCACCAGCAGCTCGGAATAAAATCTTGAACTTACAGTGATCTCGCAAATAGTTCTGTGTCCCACTGGTAGCCAAAAACGTCAGATATCGTCAGTGCTGACAACGAATGAAAAAACATTAAAAATCAAAATTATTATCCACCAGCAGATAGGTGTTCTCATGCTAGAGCTTGATAATACATAATGAAATCTTTAGTGCCGGGCCAGGATTCGAACCCATTCACACGTAATATGTGGAGATGTTGAGGAATCTGCAGTTTCGAACAAACAACAAATTGTAGCGAGCTGTATTGTCACGAAGGGATCAAATTCCGCGTTAAGGGCGGTCTGAGTTGCATTCTCAGTTCAGAACCAATTTTATCGACATACAGAAGCTCAGATAAAAGATGGAATAAGTGTCCTGTGACCCTACATAGCGTTTGTTTCGTCACTAGAAAAAAATAAATAGTATAAGAAAGGTTACTGGTGACAGAGTTTATACATGTCGCCACTCCAGACTTTATTGTGGTTCAACCTAACGCCTACTTGGCAGAGAAGGAATATCATCTTTAATGTCAATTTCAGACCACACTGCCATTATATCTTCTTCACTTGGTGTAGTCAGAAGAGAATGAAATCTTTCTCTCCCTATCTAAAATCATTGACAAAAGTGGGAAACGAACCCAGACCATAGGTATAAGAACCTACCAACAGACCACCGAACCCTCTTTTCTGTGACTCATTTTTCTATCGTAATGCCATTGCGCCACACTGGATGAGACTTCTGACACACAGGCTCCCTGTAGTAAATTGCAGCATGTTCAGTAAATTCATTTACTTGGTTGACCGAATCACCATGAACTAGCTGCCTCGGCTACCCAGTGCGTACATTCGACTATTTGTAATCACCGAAATAAAATCACGTAACTGCCACCTACACAGAACTGCCAACAGTGTAGGATGCAGAAATTTAAATAGGAAGTGTTCCTTTCCACTTGAGCTATTCTATTGCGCTATCTGTCTGTAAAAAACGTCGTGCAGCCCAAAGAAAAGCTGTAACTGTTTCTCTCAGAAGTCTAGACCCGGCCATTTGCATTATCTCTCAGCGCTGTGGTATACAGAATTTCTGGAGGAATTGTTGTTCAGCTCTGGAGCTGTTGTAGCTATGTGTCAGCTAGTAGCGTAATGGTAAGTGTCGTGCACCATAGATAAGATTGTCGCGAGTTCGAATACCTTTACTGCGAATTTTTTTTAAAACGCAATTCTGCTGTCTGCTGAAGTTACCAATCTAATGGAACTTTGAACATAATTCCCTTCACTTCTCAACCCAAAATAGTCGCATGTGGAGGAAGGGCTAACTTCTGTGACATTTTGTTCTTTTCAGGTTTAATAGACAGGCAGGCAGTAGATGCATCTGTAAGCTTTTGTATTATATATGGGGAGCGCGCATCGTGCCCAAATACGCCATACAAGTATTTTCTACATTAGCTGTCGTGTGGTAGTGGCATTTTATTCTTCTTCAAACATTGTTTGACACCTTTAGCTCAGAACAAGTTTTCTACATGCATGTAACCAATAAACTGCATGTGCATCGTCAGACTGTTATAGATAACATCAGAGAATTCGCATATATCGTTGATGATTAATTTCGGTCTCATGTTTACTATTGTTTCAACAACACTAAAGGAAACCATACGAAAATTGAGCACTGTATTATAAGAAATGAAATAAAATACCCACGCTAATCTTACGACGAAAGTCTGTTTTAATAAAACTGAGTATCTGTATACAAGCATGCCTCTATCGACACGAGTTAGTAAAATACTACTCACTTAGATTTTGATTGGGTCTGTGTTTAATTGGTATGCTGTGTCATACTCAAGAGGTCTGCAAATGTGGCATTTCATAAATATAGTTATGTATTTCTAGAAACCCAAAATTTGCTTGTCAGCAGCGGAAAGAGGCTTTACCTGTTGTGCAGCACTGTAAGTTTTTCACCATTGCACTATGAGCCGAAAGTATTTTCTTGCGATTTCCTTATTGATGTTTGATCTGACTGCTTGTAGCTCTTTCACAGAAGGGGTAAAAACGTCGAAGTCAGTGAGATTGGAAGTGCGAACCATAACAGACGCTTTTTCACAGTTCAGCACGTTACCACAGAGCTGGGCGAAGAGGTATGTGTCTTAGCTTCCTTTTACGAGGCTAATAGTGCCTAGAACTCATAAACCGCTATTTAAAGGACGATATTAGTTGCGATTTCCACCTGCAACGACTTTCCTGGGCTGAAAACCGTAAGTTAACAATCTTTTGTTACACCTCAAGCGATTATAACTGAGATTATTCAATGGAAATGACAGGTAAAATCAAGTGAACTTTGGGGCTTAATTCCGTGCACACAAGGAAGTAACTCGTCGATCACAGAGTTGCCAAACATACGTTGCCTTGTTGCCAAATCTCAGTTACAGTACCAGCAGGAAGAAGACGAACCGATGTGATCCTACAGCGGGCTGGAAAGTGACCATAGCTGGTGTCTCCAAATCGCAGCTGCTACGGCCTAGAATACGTAATGCGTCTGATTCGCATTTCTGTAACTAGGTTTAGGGACTGAAGCGTAGTTACTAATAATACTTGGAATTGACTGCAAACTAAGCATCATAAATCAATAACTCTCATAGTTGTTTTTCTATTTCTTTCGTAAGTGTACTCAAAACTAAGAAACTCATTAACAGGCGTTTTCGTGCCCCGCCGAAAGTCATTTATTGTAATAAATGTGAGCTTACAAGCCTTAAGGACAGTGTTTATCTGTGATAAGGTGTTCCCTGATATTTGTAGCATCGTGGTATTACTTTACATCTTAAGTTACTGCGTTACAGAGCAGTGTTTTCTAGTGGTGACATGTTGGAACCATTTCAATAGTCAAACGACTGTACCAAGGAGCGATTAGAGGACCTGCTAGACAGCCGCGTTATGCCGGTTGCATGCGAATCAGACGAAATGCAATTCAGGTCGTTCGGATACTTTTGAGTATGACTGTACATATGTGGCAAATGTGGATACCGTCTTCGTAATGTTTTCTGAATAAAAGTTTGTAGCAACGAAGTAACAAAATTAAACGTGTTGCATGACACGGTAGTTTTTCACGCATATCAGTATTTATGACGTGATATCTCCTGAACTAAGTGTCATATAAGTATGTAATTTTTCTGACACATTCAGTGGTGTATGTGAATAGCGTGGTGCAAAATTTGGCATGAATACAGTTAGTAGCAAAGAAACAGTAAATTGAAATATCATACTTCATGTGCAGCTGTACTGCATGAAGAGCAAAAAATGTAAGCAATAAACTTTTTTTATCATTTCGTCAGGGAGAAAAAAGTTTCGTAAGAGTTTGAAATTATGTGTAAAGTTCTCAAATACGTGATAGCTAAAGCACGCGTATTCTCGCTTTCTAGGCTACAATGGTTTTTCACTTTCTACCCGCAACCCTATGATAGGTGGATGGTTCTTACGGTTGGATAAAATCGATCCAGTGGTTTAGAAAGAGACGTGAAAAGCACGCATGTACGCACGCACGCTCTCTCTCTCTCTCTCTCTCTCTCTCTCTCTCTCCCTCTCTCTCTCTCTCTCACACACACACACACACACACACACACACACACACACACACACAGACCCTTACATACAGGGTGTTTCCGTAAGAGAGAGCAAAAATTTAACAGGACATAAAGGATGCTCCAATGAACAATTTGAGGTAGTGAACCTGGGATCGGAGACGCCAGCTTATGGAGGTAATGCGAATAAAATGGCATTACTGTGTACAATTTTATTTACATTATTTAACTGCAAATACCATCACTGCCAGAATGAAAATACTATTTGTACTGTATCTAAAAAAATGTGAACGGCCATCAACCTGAATGCAAACACGACATCGGCGATCAAGATTCTGGCGCACTCAAACAAATATTCCTGGTGTATTTCGAATTATATCACAGGCACTTACAATTCTGGCAACTGATTCAATCTCCGTATCCACTGGGGTCTCACACACAAGTGACTTTCGATATCCCCATAGGAAATAATGAAGAGGATTCGCGTCAGGTGACCTCACAGGGATGGAATAGGGTCTCTCCTTCCAGTCCAGCGACCAGGAAATACTGTACGGGTACTGCTCTATCAAATTGTACTGTACGTCTCTGAATAGCACTGAGTAATGAATGATTCATAGCACGTTCTGTCACGGGACAATGTAAATACGATACAACAGAGCCTCCTTATTTACGAGGGTTATTCGGAAAGTAAGGAACAATCGGTCGCGAAATGGAAACCACAGTGCAAATCCGATGAAGTTTAGCACAGGTGTGTTGGACAGTGTCTCCAGTATTCCCCTCGATCGCGTTACGTCGTTCTTTTTAGTTCTGAGCACACAGGGAGTACGTAAAGATACCTAGAACAGTAGTGTCTCCCGCCGTGTACCAGGGCCTGGTGAGAAATGTTGCCTGAAGGTATGCAGCCAACATTACATTGTTGTCGTGCGTTTTCTTCTTCAAGATAATTCACAGCCCCTGCATCGTTTTCAATTGGAAATATTTGATTACCTACAATACAGCCCGTAATTGTTTCCGTCTGTGTTTCATCTCTGCTCGCATGAACCGCTGGCTATGAAGAAAACATTTTGGCACAGACAGCGAGCTGTAGGCCAGCGTAGAGAACTGGCGGAAATCACTGGCGGCTGCCTTCTATAATTAGGGTATTGGGAAGTTGGTACAACGCTTCGACAAACGTCTAAGTCGGATCGGCGACTATGGAGATAAGTAGCTGGAAGTTATAGCTAACTGTTGCATATAAAAATGTTTTGATTTTCACTGTGGTTTCCATTTCACGACCTACCGTTCCTTACTTTCCGAATAGCCCTCGTACAAGTAAAGTAAACAAAACTGACGTCATGACTTCCTGGTAATCAGACTCTTCCTCCTTGTTTCTTTTCAGGAAATAAAGAATGTACATATAATTAAACTACACAGTACAGGTAAACTTGTACACATATTAGTTGTAAATAAGTTGGAAAACCATAATGCTATAGAAAGTAGTAGACACGTTTAATTAAATATCTCCTTAAGCTGGTTTCTCCGATCGTACATTCCCTACCTCAAACTGTTCAGTGGACCATTCTCTATGACGTGTTACATTTCTGCACGCTCTTACAGAAACACCCTATATATCGACATCTACAGAAATTATAAAAATGTATACAGTAAGTAAATCCATTTTTATGGCTGTCGTTCATCGTCAGACCTTCGTATTCCATGACAGGCGCCAGGAGGAGAAGAAGCACACTGAGTTACCGTCATCTCAAATACACTACTGGCCATTAAAATTGATACACCAAGAAGAAATGCAGAGGATAAAAGGGTATTCATTGGACAAATATATTATACTAGAACTGACATGTGATTACATTTTCATGCAATTTTGGTGCATAGATCCTGAGAAATCAGTACCCAGAGTAACCACCTCTGGCCGTAATAACGGCCTTGATACGCCTGGGCATTGAGTCAAACGGAGCTTGGATGGCGTGTACAGGTACAGCTGCCCATGCAGCTTCAACACGATACCACAGTTCATCAAGAGTAGTGACTGGCATATTGTGACGAGCCAGTTGCTCGGCCACTATTGACCAGACGTTTTCAATTGGTGAGAGATCTGGAGAATGTGCTGGCCAGGGCAGCAGTCGAACATATTCCGTATCCAGAAAGGCCCGTACAGGACCTGCAACATGCGGTCGTGCATTATCCTGCTGAAATGTAGAGTTTCGATGGGATCGAATGAGGGGTAGAGCCACGGGTCGTACCACATCTGAAATGTAACGTCCACTGTTCAAAGTGCCGTCAATGCGAACAAGAGACGTGTAACCAATGGCACCCCATACCGAATCATGGCGATGTCGGCAAATACGGATGCGACCATCATGATGCTGTAAACAGAACCTGGATTCCGAAAAAGTGACGTTTTGCCATTCGTCCACCCAGTTTCGTCGTTGAGTACACCATCGCAGGCACTACTGTCTGTGATACAGCGTCAAGAGTTACAGCAGTCAAGGTCTCCGAGGCGATAGTCCATGCTGCTGCCAAAGTCGTCGAACTGTTCGTGCAGATGGTTGTTGTCTTGCAAACGTCCCCATCAGTTGACTCAGAGATCGAGACGTGGCTGTACGATCCGTTACAGCCATGCGGATAAGATGCCTGCCATCTCGACTGCTAGTGGTACGAGGCCGTTGGGATCCAGTACGGCGTGCCGTATTGCCCACCGATTCCATATTCTCCTAACAGTCATTGGATCTGGACCAACGCGAGCAGCAATGTCGCGATACGATAAACCGCAATCGCGGTAGGCTACAATCCGACCTTTATCACAGTCGGAAACGTGATGGTACGCATTTCTCCTCCTTTCACGAGGCACCACAACAACATTTCACCAGGCAACGGCGGTCAACTGCTGTTTGTGTAGGAGAAATCGGTTGGAAACTTTCCTCATGTCTGCACGTTGTAGGTGTCGCCACCAGCGCCAACCTTGTGTGAATGCTCTGAAAAGCTAATAATTTGCATATCACAGCATCTTCTACCTGTCGGTTAAATTTCGCGTCTGTAGCACGTCTTCTTCATGGTGTAGCAATTTTTATGACCAGTAGTGTACGTTCCCGTTTCAAACTGTTTACGAAGAAGAGGCGATAAAACAGCGCAAAATGGTTCGGCGAGTCAGAGATCTCTTTTATATGGGCTCGACAAACGTGGAAAGCTCTCTTACAGTCGTCGAAGAAGGCAGCGCCCTATTTCTTAGCGTAGCGCTCCGGAGATACGTCGCTTTAATGCTGGAGGCTGGTACTCGAGCAGGCAGCGTCGTCCCCGCAGTAGGGTTCTCGGCGAATTCCCGCTGTCATGTCGGAGGGCGCGCGCTTTCAGATACGTTCAGATGTGTTGCTGTGTGTAGAGTGGAGGCGGAACCGAATGAAAGTGTCGACGGCACTGGTGCAGGAAACGCAGAACGCGGGAAACATCTCGGGCGGTAACGAGCTCCCTTTTATCGGTTATCGATTACGCCTGGAGGCGCACGGCGGCAGTCTTTGAGCGTCGCTTCTGGTGGCGTCCCATTAGAGCGGCGCGGCCGGGCACAGCTGTCCCGGCGTCGTCGGGAGGCGGGAGGCGTCTGGAGCCGCCGCTGTCAGCGGAACTTACCGGAGGGTCGCGTTACAGGGGCTGTTACAAGTAGTTGAAAGCTCAGGGCTACAGCGGGCCTAGGATGTTTCCGAGTTCTGCAAGCCGTACAGGACTGTCCCTAAAGGGAGTATTTCTGTCCAACTCTTAAGACAAATTTTCCTTCCATTTTTAAGTTTCCGAAGCTGAGTCGGTAATAGCGGAAACCTTATAGGAATACGTTTTTGACCGTCTGATGTCTGTCAGAATTTTTTAGGATCCTTATCTCTGAGGCACCCGACAGGGATCAAGTTCAAATTGAATTTCTAATGACAGAGCACAGCAATCAGTCGTCCTTTTCTCTCAGCTCTTTTTTTTTTCTTAATTGAGTTTCGGGGGCGGGCTGGCAGCAGCTTAGTACGCCGCTCTTCAGCCTACAGAATTTGAAGATGAAGATAATAAATAATAAAAACCGGTGATAAAATCGGTGACTTAAATGGTAAAATGGCGGAATATCGTGGAACTTAAAACGTAAAATGAAGGGTCGATGATGCTAATAAAATACATATGAAGCAAGCAGACAAGCAAAAGAATAGACATACAATTAAAAAAACAATGCGACAGCCTGACTTCTGTTCGCAAGAGATATAAAACTGACACCCAGCGACAGCACGGTTTCTGTTTGCAACACTTTGGAAAGACAAAGAACACTGAACATTCACTTGAACACTGTACTAAAAAAATTGGCACAAATATGATATACCACAGCCGAGGGCAGATGGGGGGAACCTGGACAGAGAGACGGGAAACGAAAAGGGGGGGAAGGAGGGGAGAAAACGAAGTGTGGGGGAGGGGGGAAAGGAGCCGCTGGAGGACGAGGTCCCAGAAGAGGGGGGGTGGGGGAAATTGGCACAAATATGATATACCACAGCCGACGGCAGATGGGGGGAACCTGGACAGAGGACGGGAAACGAAAAGGGGAGGAGGAAGGAGAGGAAAAAACGAAGTGGCGGGGAGGGGGGAAAGGAACCGATGGAGGACGAGGTCCCAGAAGAACAGGGGGGGGGGGGGGGGAATTGACACAAATATGATATACCACAGCCGACAGCAGATGGGGGGAACCTGGACAGAGGACGGGAAATGATAAGGGGGGGAGGGAAAGGAGGGGAATAAACAAAGTGGTGGGAGGGGGGAAAGAAGCCAATGGAGGACGAGGACCCAGAAGAGGGGGGGGGGATTGGCACAAAGATGATATAACACAGCTGCGGGCAGATGGGGGGAACCTGGACAGATGACGGGAAACGAAAAGGGGCAGAAGGAGAGGAAAAAACGAAGGGGGGGAGGGAGGAAAGGAGCCAATGCAGGACGAGGACCCAGAAGGGGGGGGGGAGGGCGGGTGCTGGGCAGACGTACCATTGAGTGGGGAGAGGCAGAGGAGGGTATACAAAAGGACTTGGGGGGTGTGGATAGGGGAGGCAGAGAGAGGTTAGGTGGGGAGAAAACAGGATGGAAGGGGGGGGGGAGAGGGAGCCCAGGGAAAGTACAGGAAAGGAGGGGGGGGGTGAGGATCAGGGTTGATAGGAGGGATAAATGGAGGGAAAGAGGGCGTCATCTGGGTGGGGGATCTCTTAGCTCATGCCGTCTTGCCGATACGTAGCAGCCAGTAACATAATACTGTATGAGTACGACGGTTATAACGCTGAACCTACAGAACTTTTTCCACGGTATGTTAGTTTAGATGCACGTACATTGCTAATAACCCCAATTCAGGACATTGGTTTCATTGTATTTATAATTAAAATGTGCTTGAAGTCTCATGGAGGTTAGTACTCTATACGTCCGTAATGGGACGGCAAGTCACACCAACTATCCATCTTGCTGACGTTTGGTGCCATCCGTGTACTATTCAGTAAATAAGAGGAACCCCATTCATTCATGATGATTAAATAAAAAGAAAAATAGTACAAAAGATAAAAACATTTAAATTCAATCAGTTCTAACAGTCGCAGCATACAGCATGCGCCTCGTTACGGTGTGTAAGTATTTTTTAAAAGAGCTTTACCAATCTTACGTTATATATGTGTTTTAAAGAAAAACAAAAATTGTTTCACAAGGAGTGAATCAGGAATGTTTTACAACTTCTATATTTACTGTTAAATGTGGCGGTAGGTCAAACAGCAACTTCTGTGTTATTCCTATGGCAATTTGGAGGTTTTTCCTAGAGACCATAACTGCTTTTCTTTGTGTATTATATACTGCATAGTTCTCATAGAGGGCGCCATACACGCAACCGATGTGTTCTTCTCAAAGCCTATGTTCATTACACAGCAGTGTTGAACGAACTGTGATATAAACCTGAACGAATGGGGACTAACGTTCTAGGACATTGACTGATACTACGAAATGGTAGTATATAATCTAATGTATAAGCTACATAGGTTATGCCAAAAGTTGTAACTTTTCATACTATCTCCAGACTACGCACTTCTTGCATTTTTAGCACTGATAATGGCTAGGCAGTAGCCTAAATCTAGGTTTGCCTAATAAAACCTGACACAAATGACAACCGATAGCTGTGCTCTATCATTTGAAAGCCACATCACAGTCTTTCAGTGCACCCACATTCCTAATGTAAGGTATGTATGTATTAAACTGGGGACCTAGAAAAGACTGGGAAGCTTCGTCCCGCCGAAGTCCTCAGTGGTTCTCACAACCCCACAACAGGCCACAGCAGTCTATCTACCCCACCGCTGTCCCAAACCGAATCCAGGGTTATTGTCCGGTTCGGCTCCCTGTCGACCCCCCCCCCCCACCCCCCTCAGAAACCTTTCATAGACGCGTGTAGCCCCAAATGTTTGCGGCAAGAGTAATTATTGTGTACGAGTACATGGAAACGGTGTTTGCGCAGCAATCGCCGACACAGTGTAGCTGAGGCGGAACAAGGGGAACCAGCCCGCATTCGCCGAGACGGATGGAAAACTGCCTTAAAAACCATCCACAGGCTGGCCGGCACCCCGGACCTGGAGTCTAATCCGCTGATCGGATTCGTGCCGGCGACCGGCACGCCTTCCCGCTCGGGAAGCAGCGCGTTAGACCACGCGGCTAGCCTGGCGGGCAGTCAAAGGTAACTTCATGAAGTTCAAATTGATGTCACGTTCTAAGGTCCATGGTCCATTGGCAGTGTGCAAAACTTAAGCCTCTACGTCAACGCAATAAAAATACGACCATTTGTAGTAGTAGTTGTTGTTGTTGTGGTCTTCAGTCCTGAGACTGGTTTAATGCAGCTCTCCATGCTACTCTATCCTGTGCAAGCTTCTTCATCTCCCAGTACCTACTGCAACCTACATCCTTTTGAATCTGCTTAGTGTATTCATCACTTGGTCTCCCTCTACAATTTTTACCCTCCACACTGCCCTCCAATACTAAATTAGTGATCCATTGATGACTCAGAACATGTCCTACCAACCGATCCCTTCTTCTAGTCGAATTGTGCCACAAACTTCTCTTCTCTCCATTCCTATTCAATACCTCCTCATTAGTTATGTGATCTACCCATCTATTCTTTAGCATTTTTCTGTAGCACAACATTTCGAAAGTATCTATTCTCTTCTTGTCCAAACTATTTATCGTCCATGTTTCACTTCCGTACATGGCCACACTCCATACAAATATTATCAGAAATGACTTCCTGACACTTAAATCTATATTCGATGTTAACAGATTTCTCTTCTTCAGAAACGATTTCCTTGCCTTTGCCAGTCTACATTTTATATCCTCTCTACTTCGGCCATCATCAGTTATTTTGCTCCCCAAATAGCAAAAATCCCTAAGCATCACCCGACTTAATTCGACTACATTCCACTATCCTCGTTTTGCTTCTGTTTATGTTCATCTTATATCCTCCTTTCAAGACACTATCCATTCCGTTCAACTGCTCTTCCAAGTCCTTTGCAGTCTCTGACAGAATTACAATGTCATCGGCAAACCTCAATGTTTTTATTACTTCTCCATGGATTTTAATGCCTACTCCGAATTTTTCTTTTGTTTCCTTCACTGCTTGCTCAATATAAAGATTGAATAACATCGGGGATAGGCTACAACCCTGTCTCACACCCTCCCCAACCAGTGCTTCTCTTTCATGTTCCTCAACTCTTGTAACTGCCATCTGGTTTCTGTACAAATTGTAAATAGCTTTCCGCTCCCTGTATTTTACCCCTGCCACCTTCAGAATTTGAAAGAGATAATTCCAGTCAACATTGTCAAAAGCTTTCTCTAAGACTACAAATGCTAGGAACGTAGATTTGCCTTTCCTTAATCTAGCTTCTAAGATAAGTCGTAGGGTCAGTATTGCCTCTCGTGTTCCAATATTTCTACAGAATCCAAACTGATCTTCCCCGAGGTCGGCTTCTACTAGTTTTGCCATCCGTCTGTAAAGAATTCGTGTTAGTACTTTGCAGCCGTGACTTATTAAACTGATAGTTCGGTAATTTTCACATTGTCAACACCTGCTTTCTTTGGGATTGGAATTATATTCTTCTTGAAGTCTGAGGCTATTTCGCCTGTCAGGACTGGCTCTCCCAAGGCTGTCAGTAGTTCTAATGGAATGTTGTCTACTCCCGGAGGTTTGTTGCGACTCAGGTCTTTCAGTGCTCTGTCAAACTCTTCACGCAGTATCATATCTCCCATTTCATCTTCATCTACATCCTCTTCCATTTCCATAATATTGTCCTCAAGAACATCGCCCTTGTATAGACCCTCTATATACTCCTTCCACCTTTCTGCTTTCCCTTCTTTGCTTAGAACTGGGTTTCCATCTGAGGTCTTGATATTCATACAAGTATCTCTCTTTTCTCCAAAGGTCTCTTTAATTTTCCTGTAGGCAATATCTATCTTACCCCTAGTGAGATAAGCCTCTATATCCTTACATTTGTCCTCTAGCCGTCCCTGCTTAACCATTTTGCACTTCCTGACGATCTCATTTTTTAGACGTTTGTATTCCTTTTTGCCTGCTTCATTTACTGCATTTTTATATTTTCTCCTTTCATCAATTAAATTCAATATTTCTTCTGTTACCCAAGGAGCTCTACTAGCCCTTGTCTTTTTACCTACCTGATCCTCTGCTGCCTTCACTACTTTATCCCTAAAAGCTACCCTTTCTACTTCTACTGTATTTATTTCCCCCATTCCTGTCAATTGTTCCGTTATGCTCTCCCTGAAACTCTGTATAACCTCTGATTTAGTCACTTTATCCAGGTCCCATCTCCTTAAATTCCCACCTTTTTGCAGTTTCTTCAGTTTTAATCTACAGTTTATAACTAATAGATTGTGGTCAGAGTCCACATCTACCCCTGGAAATATCTTACAATTTAAAACCTGGTTCCTAAATCTCTGTCTCACCATTACATAATCTATCTGAAACCTGTCAGTATGTCCAGGCTTCTTCCATGTATACAGCCATCTTTTATGATTCTTGAACCAAGTGTTAGCTATGATTAAGTTATGCTCTGTGCAAAATTCTAACAGACGGCTTCCTCTTTCATTTCTTACTCCCAATGCATATTCTCCTACTATGTTTCCTTCTCTCCCTTTTCCTACACTCGAATTCCAGTCACCCATGACTATTAAATTTTCGTCTCCCTTCACTATCTGAATAACTTCTTTTATCTCATCATACATTTCATAAATTTCTTCATCATCTGCAGAGCTAGTTGGCATATAAACTTGTACTGCTGTAGTAGGCGTGGGATTCGTGTCTATCTTGGCCACAATAATGCGTTCACTATGCTGTTTGTAGTAGCTTACCCGCACTCCTATTTTATAATTCATTATTAATCCTACTCCTGCATTACCCCTATTTGATTTTGTATTTATAACCCTGTATTCACCTGACCAAAAGTCTTGTTCCTCCTGCCACCGAACTTCACTAATTCCCACTATATCTAACTTTAACCTATCCAGTTCCCTTTTTAAATTTTCTAACCTACCTGCTCGATTAAGGGATCTGACATTCCACGCTCCGATCCGTAGAATGCCAGTTTTCTTTCTCCTGATAACAACGTCCTCCTGAGTAGTCCCCGCGCGGAGATCCGATTGGGGGACTATTTTACCTCCGGAATATTTTACCCAAGAGGACGCCATCATCATTTAACCATACAGTAAAGCTGCATGCCGTCGGGAAAAATTACGGCTGTAGTTTCCCCTTGCTTTCAGCCGTTCGCAGTATCAGTACAGCAAGGCCGTTTTGGTTAGTGTTGCAAGGCCAGATCAGTCAATCATCCAGACTGTTGCCCCTTTGCCCCTGCAACTACTGAAAAGGCTGCTGTCCCTCTTCAGGAACCACGCGTTTGTCTGGCCTCTCAACAGATACCCCTCCGTTGTGGTTGCACCTACGGTACGGCTATCTGTATCCCTGAGGCACGCAAGCCTCCCCACCAACGACAAAAGTAATCACGGGGGGGAGGGGCATTTATGTCAAATGTCAATTTATGTCATATATTTCGATACCGCAAACTCACTCATCTGAAACTTTATGGTACATCCCTTTCTCGCAGAAACATAAAATTTGGCAAGAAGCAAGACTCAGCGCTAGAAGTATACGAAAAAAGCCGATAACTGTTAATCTGTAGCGACATCACATAAAAAAACTATTTTTTTACCATTTATAATCAGTCAATGCTCCTTTTTCTGAGGAGCGTGTGGAGGTATCAAAATGTTATTTATGTCAAATACCAAGAACTGCGGTCCATTGGCAGGTACAGATAATTTAAGCTTCTAAGTCAATGGAACCAAAATTTATGGCCATTTATATCAGACATTTTGAAAGTAAATGTAAATGCTCGAGTGGCTAGGGCCTCCCACTGCGTAGACCGGTTCCCTAGTATGTTATTTACTTGACGCCATTTTGGTAACTTGCGTGTGTATAAGGATGGAACGATAGTGAATACAACACCAGTTCTCAAGCAGAGAAAATCTCCGACCTGGCCGCGAATCGAATGGTTCAAATGGCTCTGAGCCCTATGGGACTTCGCATCTGAGGTCATCAGTCCCCTAGAACGTAGAACTACTTAAACCTAACTAACCTAGGGACATCACACACATCCATGCCCGAGGCAGGTTCCTGACCTGCGACCGTAGCGGTCGCGCGGTTCCAGACTGAAGCGCGTAGAACCGCTCGGCCACACCGGCCGGCCCGCGAATCGAGCCCGGGTCCTCTCGTACTGCATTCTGCCCCGCTGACCTTTCAGCACTGCAGTCGAACAACTTACAGCAGTCTAGCAATAGTGGACACCGGAAGATCCTGAGGAAGATCCCAGCGGATGGGTCGCAACGCCGATAATTTTGGAGGAAATATGACGCGGCCTAATAATCCAGAAGATTTTAACTTCAACTTACAGATCAATGTTTTATATACCAGTCTGGCCTGGTGGTCTATCCCTGGAAAACAAGAGGCCGCATGATAGGCTCCCGGTCGAACCACGGAATCTTCATTCTTCTTTTTGGCCTGCCTACACCTCTCAACGATTTGAGGAATCGCCAGAAATAATACGTTTTTCGGATTCCACGTTAACAGTAGGTCCTCTTTCCCCAGTCGGATAAATGGTATAGGTTATGGACACACAAGTCGCCGAAGAGGTACCCAATATAAACACTTCTACCAGCTCATTGGCAATACTAAATTATTATTATTATTATCTTTCTTTCTTTTCTCAGACGTTATGTCTGGTTATTATTATTATTATTACCTAATGTGTAATGCCACACAGTTCCGTCTCGGGCGCCAAGCGGGAAGGTTCTTAATTTATCACCTCAACGCAACGTTGCAATCCCCCAGGCAGCTTTCCCTCAGTCTTGTATGTTGTTGTGTGTGTCCGTTTGTAGCCGTGTAGTTTGTCGACAGTGTCTGCCATGGGTTCCAAGAATGTTCCAAGAAAAGGTACTGCCAGCTTTACTTTCGACAAATCCACGCGTTCCGTGCAGCATAGATCTTTGGAGGTTCATGATTGGCTCATTGATACACTTCATGATCAGGTTCATACTGCCTATTTTGATTATAATAAGTCTGTCTTTTCGTAAAGTTTTTGTATCCACCACAGGCAGATAGGTTACTTTCGCGTCGTGGTTCTCAAGTCCATTTAAGCATCATGATGGTTCAACAACTACGGTCTTGCTAATGCGAACCTGGCTTATATCACTGTCCGAGAATTCAGTTTCCATCGGAAATTGACGGCAACTGACTTAAAGAGGTGTGGCTCCCTTGTGGTTATGTGAGGGTGTACGAATCGAGCGCTGGTCCACTCAGCACCAGTTGCAATGTCACAGCGGAATACGTTCAGTGGAGATCATAGTAAAATGTAGCATTCCTTTCTTTCTATAGATCTGTGATTACCGCATTCACGTACCTTATAGTGCACAATTGGGAACAAGCTTTCTCTGCAGTGAAAGTTGTCAACTTAGCTCTAATTGCCCGCGGCGTGCATTTGTAATGAAGTCCCAATTTGAACAGCATCGAAAACGAACGTTAGCTGGTCTCGTTTCTACTACTCGCTTAATTAGTGCCACGTCTTCTACGGGTGCAATGGAACAACACAGGGGTGCCCAGCTTACTGTTCCCCACTTTCCGCCTTTAACCTCGCAGTATGGTCCTGTAATTGTCGTTTCCAAGCCGGCAGTGTCTGCAGTGCAACGTCGTATGCAGGATGGTGAGCAGTGCGGTGCGTTCTCACCCAGCCTCACACACACCTTCCTGACACATATAGAAGGTATACGTATAATCATAACAAAAAAACACCAATCCACACACACACACACACACACACACAAACACAAACACACACACACACACACACACACACACACACACACACACACACACAGTGGTTGGCAACAGCATCGACAGCTGGCAGCACCATCCAAAATATAACATCAAAACGAGTGCGTGCTGTTAAAACGGAATTTCAAATGACGTTAAGCAGACGAAGAACAGCTGCAACAAAGGAAAAAGAGCACATGTAGCTCAGCATCGCAGAAATTTGTTAGTACAGTTTTGTATTAGCACTTCAGCATAGAAAAACAAAAGTTGCCATAACTGTTGCCGGCTGCTGTGGCCTAGCGGTTCTAGTCACTTCCGTCCGGAACCGCGCTGCTGCTGCGGTCGTAGGTTCGAATCCTGATGTCTAGGAGCTGATGGCCTCAGATGTTAAGTCCCACAGTGATCAGAGTCATAGTGCTCAGAGCCATAACTGTTTATAACCTCAATGTACAAAATCCAAAATGCAAAGTACATAGTACAAAAGATGTATATGTTTCAGGCCACTGAAGATGGCTTCAAGGGAAACGCGTACTGTACAAACATTATGTTTTATTTAGTTGTGATTACACGGTCACAAAGTAATTATTATCAACATATTTAAATCGATATTCATTTCGGTTCAACTGAGGGTAGCCAGTTATGATTATAATAACCATAATCAAACAAAAATACCGAAGAAGTAATACAAAAATTGACTCATAGTACCGGTTAATGTAGTGTTGGCAACATTAAATCTTAACGTTAGTAAAAACTAAAACAAACATCAGCCATCATAACACGCGGAGGTGCCGGCCTTTAGGTCTCCCTCACCTACTGCTGATTACCAGCGAGGGTTAGAAGATATAGCGGCGATGATAAGCTCAGCATTTCTTTCGTGATCCGTGTTTCATCAAAAAGAACAGCATTAGCGTTAGCATGCTTCATACCACCCATTTGCAGTTAAGGACAGGCTTCTTAATAACCACTTTACCACGTGCTGACCTTTTACAAAAACGTTCAAATGAGTGTGAAATCTTGTGGGACTTAACTGCTAAGGTCATAGTCCCTAAGGTTACACACTACTTAACCTAAATTATCCTAAGGACAAACACACACACCCATGCCCGAGGGAGGACTCGAACCTCCGCCGGGACCAGCCGCACAGTCCATGACTGCAGCTGACCTTTTTGTCTGACAGAGTTTGAATAGGTGGCTTCACCAACCAGGTGAATTCTTCTGGTCTCAGTGGTTCAAGGAGTTTGCGCAAATAATTGACTTTGCCATCGGAAGCCAAGAGAGGGCCTATGTCTGGTCTGTGTGACTGGACGGAAGTAAACAATGGCTACATAAAAAGCCAAACGAAAAGGTTTCTGTTGTATCAAATGCTGGAAAAGATGTCCTACTGTCGAGTATATGAGTACAACATGTGAAGTCAAGTGAGGTTCTTTTTGTCTGACCTCAGTGGGTTGAGGGATCTTTGTCAAGCAACACGTATCCCTGTACTTCTCTTTCATAATTTCATTTCTGTTATTCGTTATTTATCGGACCTACCTTTTTTCTCGTACCCCTAGGACTTGTTTCAGCTCCGCAACTTCTTTTGGAGAGCATGAAGATAACTTCTGTAACCTAATTCCACTGAAGTGCACTGTCGCTTGATGTCGTGAAAATAATATGACCTTTTAAATTATATCACACGCGCAACGGGATTTCGACTATATCTTCACGTGACGGAACAGGGAATAGTTTGTATCAGACTTCCCTATTCATTTACCATTACTAGTGATCTTTTGGAGGATATGGGAGGCTGGAAGAAGGAAGAAGACAGGTGGGGGACGGGGGGGGGGGGACGGGGGGGGGGGGAGGAAACGAGAACTTAATTACTTTCTATGAGCTGTAACAGCTTTTTTTCATATCCACTATTTCAATTCATCATATAATAGAATTAGAACAAACCTATCGCTATGGTTCCTTAAGGTGGATGGATTCCCAACAAATGTCAGCAGCGCTGAAGAATTACTACAGGGAAATTAGCAACATTTAAGTAAATTATGAGAGAGATGTACACAGTCAATAGGAAACGCCGTCACAGGCGAATCAAAAATGCCCAGTAACTGAGTCCACCATATCGGCAAAGATTTTAATGATCCCGGCAGATTCTCAGACTATTTATGTCTTTCCTACCATTCATAGTGCTCAAGTCACCAACCGCAGAATGTACCTTTTAAGAAGAGCGGGTTTGTTCATTGTCTACGGACAGCTCAGGCAACAAGCGAGGTATGAAAGTAAGATTCAACTGAAATCTAGTTAGCCTCTACAAAGAAGGAGTAAGACAAGGTCTAATTACACATTCATCCACACATTATAAAAAACGGTAGCACAAGATGCTGATGTGAAATGTAGTAGAATGAAATCATCTGACAATGGTTCCCTAGGAAATCTGTTTCCTAGCAGCAACAAATTAACCTGCCAGATTAACTAAACGTATATTAAATATTCCTGACAGGTATTGAATGGAAGGGGGATGTAATGCCTAATTGGCTGTCAGTTTGTTGTCCAATTCTCGTCAGAAACGTCATATTCTTTTGCAGCCTCTTTATATGAAGGACGAAGTCCTTAATTAATTGTACGGCGATAAATTGATGGAATGATGTATGGCAGTCAGTGTTACCGAAATACCTGTAGCAGCCGAACGTGACGACTGGTGTGTCCAGATAACATGCCCTCTGCGTATTCATTAATTACCTGTTCCGTGTTACCGCAGACAGCATGTCCCCATTAATACTGGAAATGCAGGACATGAGAGGGGTCTATTTGTTCTCTTCAGCACCGATTCTGTAATGGTTAACCAGCCAGGTGAATTCTGAAGATATCCTTGTCCGCGAGGCGACGTAGGACTCTAGTCCGGAGTCCTTTATTCTTCAGGTAAGGCTGTGAAATTGATCAGTAAGTAGGTTAAGGCCTACTACACTACCAAAAGAATATTCAGAATTAACTTGGATGCCAATAGCGTTTAGCTTATTTAGAGCACATGAACTAGGTAAAGCTATAAACTCCTAATAAGATATTTTCATACGTGCCCCTACGAGGTCACACATAACACAGTTTATGTTTGCAGCACTTACAGTCCTGCTACACATTGCTGAAATTACATTCAGCAATTAAGGTACACTTCCTGTATTCTTATCTTCTCTGCATTGCACAGAGGCTCGCGATTATTTAAGATGATGCGGCGCACAATGGAGATCTTAATTGTGCGCCCCGTAAAACTGTATAGTCTCTCCTATCAGGCTGGAATAGGCAGCACAACTCACTTTGAACGGCGAGCACGTTCGACAAGAGCCGATGATCCTCGAAATGCTTCGACTGACTACCATAATTCTGATGTTACCGAAAGTTGTTATAAACATTACTTCTGAAGTAAGTATCTGATAGCTTACTACTGAGACAGATAAGTATGAGTCGTACATTGAAATATATTAACAAACGAAAACTAGCTGTACCATCAGTTGTCTGCCTCTTATTCCACTTTCTATGTCCCACACCGTCTAATGCCATCTAAGGCAAAGTATGAAGTGAGCGTTGGGGTGAAATATATCGCTAACGTTGAATTGCAGTTGGATTTTCGAACATATACTGAGTTTGAACATTATGAATACTTCTAACAAAAACGATCAAACGACAAATACTCTGGGTTCCATGAATATCATTCTTTTAGCACGCAACTAGCCGTTTATTCACACTAAGTGATAAATGCTATCGACAGGGAATCCCAGACTGATTCCTAGATTTACAGAAGGATTTCGACTGCGTTCCTCACAAGCGACTTCTAAAATTTCGTGTCTGTGGAGTTTCGTTGCACGATCGGATCCGTGATTTTCTGTCAGAGACGTGACACTTCACTGTAGCTGACGGGAAGGTATTGGGTAAAAGAGAAGTGTTGTAGACCCTCTCCTGTTCCTAATCCACACTAAAGAGCCAAAGAAAATGATGCACTTCACTTGCCCAATATCGTGTAGTGCCCCCCAGCGAGAATGCAGAAGTGCCACAACAGAACGTGGCATAAACTCGAATAATGTCTGAGGTAGTGCCGGAGAGAACTAATACCACGCTGACACTTTCTGATGGCTCAGCACTGAAATCTGCAGCAATCTGCGGAAGGGTTGCACTTCTGTCACATTGAAGGATTCTCTTCAATCGTCGTTGATCCCGTCCTTGCAGCATCTTTTTCTAGTATCAGTGATGTCGCAGATATGATGTTTTACCGGATACCTGATATTCACGGTACACTCGTGAAATGGTCGTACGGGAAAATCCCCACTTCATCGCTACCTTGGAGATGCTGTGTCTCGTCGCTCGTGCGCCGACTATAACACGACGTTCAGACTTACTTAAGTCTTGATATCTTGCATTTGTAGCAGCAATAACCGGTTTAACAGCTACGCCAGACTCTTGTCTTACCGTATGTAGGCGTTGCCGACCGTGCAGCCGTATTCTGCCTGTTTACGTATCTTCGTAGTTGAATGCCCGTGCCTTTACCAATTCTTTGGCGCTTCAGAGTATATCAACAATTTAGGAGACAATCTGGACAGACTTCTTAGATTTTTTGAGGATGATGCTATCGTTAATTGTCTAGTACAGTCATCATAATATCAAAACAATTTGCAAAATTATGTAGACGAGCCACTCCCGCGACGATCGAAGTGATTCGCGCTGACCACATCTGTTCAATATGAATCTTTTTATTGCGATAACATGATAAATCACACAAATCTAAAGGGTGTTAAATAATGCTTAGAGATCATAATTATGAGTAACGTAAATTACTAAAATCGCGTAGACAATGTTGTGAGGAAGGCAAACCAAAGACTGTGTTTTATTGGCATTACAGCTGAAAGAAGCGCAGCTCGTTTTCTATTATTACAATACAAAATAGGGAAGACGTCGTTACGGATATGTTACGAGAGCACAGGAGATTCCGTTGCGGAGTGATCTTTTCATGAAGCTTCAATCAGAAATTTCCTCATCCTAAAGCGATACTATTGTGTTGGCACCCACCTACATAGGGAGAAATGATTATAAGAGATATCAGCGCTCGCATGGGAAGAGTTTATCGATCGTTTTTCCCGCGCGCTAATCGAGTGGAACAGCAGAGAAATAGCTATAATACACTCCTGGCCATTAAAATTGCTACACCAAGAAGAAATGCAGATAATAAGCGGGTGTTCATTGGACGAATATATTATACTAGAACTGACATGTGATTACATTCTCACGCAATTAGAGTGCATGGATCCTGAGAAATCAGTACCCAGAACAACCACATCTGGCCGTAATAACGGCCTTGATACGCCTGGGCATTGAGTCAAACAAAGTTTGGATGGCGTGTACAGGTACAGCTGCCCATGCAGCTTCAACACGGTACCACAGTTCATCAAGAGTAGTGACTGGCATATTGTGACGAGCCAGTTGCTCGACCACCATTGACCAGATGTTTTCAATTGGTGAGAGATCTAGAGAATGTACTGGCCAGGGCAGCAGACGAACATTTTCTGTATCCATAAAGGCCCGTACAGGACCTGCAACATGCGGTCGTGCATTATCCTGCTGAAATGTAGGGTTTCGCAGGGATCGAATGAAGGGTAGGTTCAAATGGTTCAAATGGCTCTGAGCACTATGGGACTTAACATCTATGGTCATCAGTCCCCTAGAACTTAGAACTACTTAAACCTAACTAACTTAAGGACAGCACACAACACCCAGTCATCACGAGGCAGAGAAAATCCCTGACCCCGCCGGGAATCGAACACGGGAACCCGGTCGCGGGAAGCAAGAACGCTACCGCACGACCACGAATGAAGGGTAGAGCCACGGGTCGTAACACATCTGAAATGTAACGTCCACTGTTCGAAGTGACGTCAATGCGAACAAGAGGTGGCCGAGACGTGTAACGAATGGCACCCCATACCATCACGCCAGGTGATATTCCCGTATGGCGATGACGAATATACGCTTCCGATGTGCGTTCACTGCGATGTCGCCAAACATGGATCGACCATCATGATGCTGTAAACAGAACCTGGATTCATCAGAAAAAATGATGTTTTGCCATTCGTGCACCTAGGTTCGTCGTTGAGTACACCATCGCAGGCGCTTCTGTCTGCGATGCAACGTCAAGGGTAACCGTAGCCACGTTTTCTGAGCTGACAGCCCATGCTGCAGCAAACGTCGACGAACTGTTCGTGCAGATGGTTGTTGTCTTGCAAACGTCCCCATCTGTTGACTCAGGGATCGAGACGTGGCTGCACGATCCGTTGGAGCCGTGCGGTTAAGATGCCTGTCATCTCGACTGCTAGTGATACGAGGCCGTTGGCATCCAGCACGGCGTTCCGTATTACCCTCCTGAACCCACCGATTCCATATTCTGCTAACAGTCATTGGATCCCGACCAACGCGAGCAGCAATGTCGCGATGCGATAAACAGCAATCGCGATAGGCTACTATCCGACCTTTATCAAAGTCGGAAACGTTATGGTACACATTTCTCCTTCTTACAGGAGGCACTATAACAACGTTTCACCAGGCAACGCCGGTCAACTGCTGTTTGTGTAGGAGAAATCGGTTGGAAACTTTCTCATGTCAGCACGTTGTAGGTGTCGCCACCGGCGCCAACCTTGTGTGAATGGTCTGAAAAGCTAATCATTTGTATATCACAGTACCTTTTTCCTGTCGGTTAAATTTCGCGTCTGTAGCACGTCATCTTCGGGGTGTAGCGATTTTAATGGCCAGTAGTGTATGATTTGACGAACCCTCTGTCATTCACTTATCTGTGAATTGCGTAGGAGTCACGCATGTGTAGATGTAGGGTACGGGTGCAAAAGCCAGGAATATTTTTCACTTTATTAGTTGGACACGCATTTGCTGTAATAGAAATTTCTGTGGGGCAAAAATTGTGTTGTATTGCGCGGTAACCATGCACCTTTGCTTATTGGCTTGACAGCCCAGTCAGTGTTTGGACAAGCGCAGCCGGCGGCAGTTGCGTCGTGATGAGCGTCTCCTGGGAACGCAGAGGTCGGTCCCCGGCTGCCTCGGGAGATGGCCGCGTACCAGCGGCGCGTACCGGGCTCCCGGCCCGGGCCGCCATCGTGTCCCCATTAGGCGCGGATGGGGGCCGCGCCGTGTCAGGCTCCGCGAGGCACGTTAATTAGCCCCGTGCTATCTCTCACGGCTCAGCTCAGACGGGATCAGCCCCGCACACCCGCCGCCACCGCCCCTCCGCCTCCGCCCCGCCCCCCGCCGTCTCCGCTGCCGCCGCCCCCAGCGCGGGGCCTCTTTGTGTCTGCAGCGCCAGCGGCACTCACCTCCGCCGCAGTCTGCGCTTTTGCTAAAACTGTCTTCGCGCTAGGAATCCTGTTAAGATAATTTCCAGAAACTTGCTCCCGACGTTTAAGTCGCCCAGTGTCTAAAAGGCAGAGTCGTCGGGCATAAGACCTTTTCATCTAATGGAATTGCTCATAAATGTGTCAGAGTAAATTTATCTCTCTGCGTCTCTCACTCATGAATACAGATACTGATATACGTCTGGGTAGCCAGTCATCGATAAATGTGTTCTTGCAAGTAGGCTACCGTAGACTATGATAAGTAAACATACACTACGGTAGAGTTTCTATCAGCTTTTGTCAGTTAAGGTCGTGCCGGCATTACCTGTACACGGGATATGTCGCGTACCTACGAGGGTAATCCGAAATGTAAGGTCTCCTATTCTTTTTATAAGTACGGAACTCTGTTTGTGTGGCACTTAGTCACACTGTTATGAAGAGTGCTTCACGCGCTGTGTGTAAACATGCGCACGCCGTGCTGAGGCGCTCAGTCTTGGGTTAGCAGCCGTTGAGAATGGAGCTCCCGTTGGATGTTACCGCCAAGTGCGAATTGCGGGCATTTATTCGGTTTCTGAACGCAAAGGGCACTGCACCGATTGAAATCCGTCAAAATGTTCAAATGTGTGTGAAATCTTATGGGACGTAACTGCTAGGGTCATCAGTCCCTAAGCTTACACACTACTTAACCTAAATTATCCTAAGAACAAATTCACACACCCATGCCCAAGGGAGGACTCGAACCTCCGCCGGGACCAGCCGCACAGTCCATGACTACAGCGCCCCAGACCGCTCGGCTAATCCCGTGCAGCTGAAATCCATCGCCAATTGACGGAAGAGTATGGTGAGTCGTGCATGGCTGTCAAAAATGTTCGTAAGAGGTCTAGAGAGTTTGCAGCTGGTCGGACCGAAATTGAAGACGAACAAAGGAGCGGGAGACCGTCAATTTCTGAGGAGAAAAATGGCTGTGAGCACTATCGGACATAACATTTAAGGTCATCAGTCCCCTGGAACTTAGAACTACTTAAACCTAACTAACCTAAGGACATCACACACATCCATGCCCGAGGCAGGATTCAAACCTGCGACCGTAGCGGTCGCACGGTTCCAGACTGAAGCGTCTAGAACCGCTCGGCCAGAACGGCCGGCTTCTGCGGAGACAGTGTTGAAGGTTGAGCAAAGCATGCGTGAAGATCGGCGGATCAACCTGGATGATCTCTGCACGTTGGTTGCTGAGGTTTCCCGAAGCACCGCTCACAGAATTTTAACGGAAACATTGAACTATCGGAAGGTGTGCGCAAGATGGTCGCCACGCATGCTGACTGAGGACCACATGTGGCAACGAGTTGATGCTTTCCGCGCATTTCTTCACCGCCTTGCAGCCGAGTAGGACAACTTTTTGGGATCAATTGTCACTGGCGACGAAACCTGGGCATACCACTTTATACCTGAGACCAAGCAACAACTTTCTGAAAAGCATAGCGGCGAGCTAGTATGATATGGGCATACAAAAACTGCCACAGCGTCTACAAAAATGCATTGACAGAAATGGTGATTATGCCGAAAAATAGTTAAATGTTCAAGCTGTAAACTGAAGTAAACTACTGTAAATAATTAAATCACTAAAGACCAAGAACTCTCATGGATATGACGGGGTATCTAGCAGAATACTGAAGTATTGTTCCACGTATATTAGCTCAGTACTTAGCCATATCTGTAACTTTTCCTTTAGCAGTGGTCGGTTTCCTGACCGATTAAAGTACTCGGTAGTGAAGCCACTTTATAAAAAGGGAGACAGGGATAATGTTGACAATTATAGACCTATTTCTATGCCATCGGTGTTTGCTAAAGTTATCGAGAGGCTTGTATATACAAGGTTACTGCAGCATTTAAATTCACATAATTTGCTGTCAAATGTACAGTTTGGTTTTAGAAATGGCTTAACAACTGAAAATGCTATATTCTCTTTTCTCTGTGAGGTTTTGGACGGATTAAATAAAAGGTTGAGAACGTTAGGTGTTTTCTTTGATTTAACGAAGGCTTTTGACTGTGTTGACCACAAAATATTACTGCAGAAGTTGGAACATTATGGAGTAAGGGGAGTAGCTTACAATTGGTTCGCCTCCTACTTTAAGAACAGAAAGCAGAAGGTAATCCTCCGCAATATTGAGAGTGGTAATGATGTTCAGTCCCAATGGGGCACTGTTAAATGGGGCGTTCCCCAAGGGTCGGTGCTGGGGCCACTGCTGTTCCTTATTTATGTAAATGATATGCCTTCTAGTATTACAGGTGATTCAAAAATATTTCTGTTTGCTGATGACACTACCTTGGTAGTGAAGGATCTTGTGTGTAATATTGAAACATTATCAAATAATGTAGTTCATGAAGTAAGTTCGTGGCTTGTGGAAAATAATTTGATGCTAAATCACAGTAAGACTCAGTTTTTACAGTTTCTAACCCACAATTCAACAAGAACTGACATTTTAATCAGACAGAATGGGCATGTTATAAGCGAGACGGAACAGTTCAAGTTCCTAGGCGTACGGATAGATAGTAAGCTGTTGTGGAAAGCCCATGTTCAGGATCTTGTTCAGAAACTAAATGCCGCTTTATTTACCATTAGAACAGTATCTGAAATAAGTGACATTTCAACACGAAAAGTAGTATACTTCGCATATTTTCATACGCTTATGTCATACGGTATTATTTTTTGGGGTAATTCTTCTGATTCAAAAAGGGTATTTTTGGCTCAAAAACGGGCTGTTCGAGCTATGTATGGTGTGAGTTCGAAAACCTCTTGTCGACCCCTATTCAATAGTCTGGGAATTTTGACATTGCCCTCACAGTATGTATTTTCTTTAATGTCGTTTGTTGTTAGCAATATTAGCTTATTCCCAAGAGTTAGCAGCTTTCACTCAGTTAATACTAGGCAGAAATCAAATCTGCATGTGGAATGCACTTCCTTGACTCTTGTGCAGAAAGGAGTGCAGTATTCTGCTGCATCCATTTTCAATAAGCTACCACAAGAACTCAAAAATCTTAGCAGTAGCCCAAACACTTTTAAGTCCAAACTGAAGAGTTTCCTCATGGCTCACTCCTTCTATTCTGTCGAGGAGCTCCTGGAAGAGATAAAAAATTAAGCAAATTCCAGTGTTACATTCTTGATTTTCTTTATTTAAACTAACGACTTGTTTCATTTTATGTGTTTCTACAATCGTGTTATAATTTCATGTATTGACTCGTTCCATGACCATGGAGACTTCTCCTAAATGTGGTCCCACGGAACAATAAATAAATAAATAAATAAATAAATAAATAAAAATAATCAGGTCTATGTACCTATAAAAAAAATAGAAGACCTTACTTTTGGGGTTATCCTCGTATCATGCGTTAGCTAATACTGATCTCTTTCTTTATGTGTGCTATCGGTGTCTTTCTAGATTCTTCTAAAAACCGCAACCAGTGAACCATCTGCAAGTGAGTGAGGATACATAACGCCAGGTAAGCTACACAGCATTTTTTTCCTATATTGATATCCTCCAGTATGTTGCTTAAAAATGAAGTATTTATAGCAAAACTGAAATCGTCGATGTTTAATTCAGGTTTTATTCGAAAACTGTTGATATGTAATGTGAGAAAGAGAAAATATATATGCTGCGAAGAGTGGCAGTTGACCCTAATTAATAAAAAATGTGAGGTCATCTACATGAGTGTTCAAATGAATCCGTTTAACTTCGCTTACACGATAAATCCGTCACATCTAAAGACCGTAAATTCAACTAAATACCTAGGAATTACAAATACGAATAACTTCAATTGGAAAAAAACAAGTAGAAAATGTTGTGGGGAGGGCAAACCAAAGACTGCGATGTATTGGCAGAACACTTAGTGGATGCAACAGATGTACTAAAGAGACTGTCTACACCACGGTTATAGGTCCTCTTTTGGAGTACTGCTGCGCGGTATGGGGTCCTTACCAAATAGGATTAACGGAGTACCTCGAGAAAGTACAAAGAAGGTTCAAATGGCTCTGAGCACTATGGGACTTAACTTCTAAGGTCATCAGTCCTCTAGAACTACTTAAATCTAACTAACCTAAGGACCTAAGGACATCACACACATCCATGCCCGAGGCAGGATTCGAACCTGCGACCGTAGCGGTCGCGAGGTTCCAGACTGTAGCGCCTAGAACCGCTCGGTCACTCCAGTCGGCAATACAAAGAAGAGCAGCACGTTTTGTACTACCGAGGAATAGGTGAGAGAGTGTCACGGACAAGATACAGGAACTGGGATGGACACCATTAAGACAAAGGTGTTTTTCACCAACTTTCTCCTCTGAATGAGAAAATATTTTGTCGACGCCGAACTACTTAGGGAGGAACGATCATCATAACACAATAAGGAAAATCAGAGCTCGCTAGGGAGGATTCAGGAGTTCGCTTCTTTTCGCGAGCTGTTCGAGAGTGGAGTGATAGAGAAATATTCGGAAGGTGATTCGGTGAACCCTGTGCCAGGCACTTAGATGTGATTTGCAGAGTATCCATGTAGATGTAGATGTAGACTCGGAACCACGGTGTACGGCATATTTTTCACATTATCAAACACTGCCAGAGATGAAAGAAGAGATACGTAATAGAGAACGCCCCTACGATTTACCGGAGATCGAATGTGAGACCTTTGGTTTCGAAGTGTCGCAGTTAACCACTGGGACAGCAAGCAGTTGATTTTGACGACAAATGTCATTTTGCCTATAGAATTAATTTATGTGGAATGCCGAAGTGCGACATTAAACATATTAACAACTGATCAAAGTGAGAGGAAATTTTCCCATGAAAATTATGCAAGACACTTTTCACGATTTTTGTGATCTGCTCTGCCAACTGCCTTGCAAAATGACAGTTATTGTACATCCACAATTACAGTAAAAATGAAATTTCTGCTTAGCAATATTAGACTATACTATAGGTTACCGCTACGCATGCGGCAGCATGTGATACCTAATAGGAAAATATTCCAAAACGCTTCGTATAAGAAAGGGATACTTCAGGGGTTCGTAGCCCTAGAACTAGAGACCATGTGTGCGCCCACCGCGAGGATCATCTTAGTGTTACTATCCTAAAGTACAGGGTCACTGTAGGAATATTACACACTTCCTCCTGCTTAGGCAGATGGAGAAAACTGTTTGGTTCTTTTTACATTTGATGTGGTCTGCGGTGGGCCTTAAGGAGCTATGGAGGCACCATCATTTCATGAGCAGTTTCGTAAAAAAACTGCAAAATTATTTTTTACCATTTGTTCGTGCTAAAACCAAGCCATGGTTTCCCGGACTGCTAAGCACAGAAAATGACTGAAATTTTTGCAATATGTTCCTATGATCCCAATCTCGAACGACATTGAAGATTTTCTTTATATGTTGACCAGTTTTCGAGATACAGATCTTCAAAGTTATTAGTTAGTGGGTGATTCCTTGGATAACCTCAAGAAAGAGTTTTCTTCATCATTTTTCTGCACCAAAACCAAGATGCGGACTCTACAACGGCTAAGCATAGCATTTGTTATCATAAGTTCCTAAGCTTCCTATCGTGAATAACCTTGACAATTTTCTTGGTATCTTTGTCCGTTTCCGAGATACAGAAGTTTAAAGTTACCGTACAAGTACACATATAACACACACGTAGAATCCGGCATGAGCAGAACTCTAAATAATAAACAATCGCTTCATATTGCTCAAGTTTCAACGCTGTATTCTGTCGGCATTTATTTAAAAGAGTCGTCATTCCGTTTCCAAAAATTTTATCCGTTATCCAGAAACACCCGAAAATCTTATTTTTGGTGTACCAAAACCGAGCAGCAGATTCTAAGACGACTATGCAGAAAAAAAGGTGTAATTTTTACGATTCATTCGTAAGATCCTGATCTTGAGGAATCTTCAAAAATTTCTTGATACGTTCTTTAATTTCCAAGATATAACGGTTCAAATTTACGCTACCTGTACACGTAAAATACTCATGTTAACTCCGTTGTGAGGCGAAAAAGTAATTTATGAAGTGACGTAGCACAGAGAAATATACCGTAAAGTGTCTCCGTTATCATCAGAAGCGATCTCCGGACCCCATGTTGTAGTACTGAAGCGGATACAAACTTTTTGTGAACATAAAATCCTATCTGAGGAGTGAGATTAGTTTGGGGTATTAATTTCATCTGACGGATCCACGAGAACCTCGTAATCGGGTAATAGTATTACCCTCAAAGTCGTGGAACATATGCGTTATTTTCCAATACCTCTATTATATCAATATATAATTCAGTTACGTCTCAGACGCATGATATACGGTATAACGATAGTTTTCTAACTGATATGTCAACAAAGAATCTGCTACCCATCATAAACTAGCATTGTTTTGCTGACCCATGTCCATGATTTTCTTTTCATATGAATGACAGAGAGTAGGGAATGAGCGGAAAAATACTCCGACAGGAGTACAAAAAATGCGAGTATATTCAAGTTTAAAAGACTGACTGCGAAGTTGGATACCAGCTGTCTCATACTACCTTCCTCAGCATCTTTAACAACTTTCTCAAAAATTTTGGCATGCGAATGTATTCGCGCTTTTCCTGCAGAGGCATAAGGATGCACTGACAGTGGGGAAGAGACGGACAAGCAATAAATACTGGAAGATAGTAGACAATTGTTGTGCTGTAGAAAGAGTGAATGAGAAAATGGCATTATGAGAGAAAGAGAGGGACACAGTGTCAATGGACCGTGGTTGACAGTGACAGAACAGTGATAGTAAGAGAGTGAAGGAGATACTCCCAGGGGAGAGGAATAAAGAGTCTGAGAAAGTGAAAGGGGGCGAGAGCCTGTGAAATGCGGGACAGAGTATTTGACAATCATAACGAGGAAGAGATAGGAAGTGACAATGAGAAAAGAGAGCAGCATTAGGAAAGAAGGAAGGTAGGAATGGGTTATTAGCAGGAAGGGAGACAAATACGGAGACAGTGACAGTGAGAGGAGACTGTCGCAGTAAGACAGAACGGAAGGGACTACGGCTGTTTACAAAAGAGACAACGACAAACAGACGCAGAGAAGCGATGACAGTGAGTTAACCTAAATGAGTGAGCGAGGAAGGGCAACTGTGGGTGGGTGGATATAAGCGATTTCAAGCGATGGACTAGTGGCTGTGAGTGTGTTACGGTTAGGGGAGCTTGTGGGAATTTGATATAAATCGTATATTAAAAAAAGGCGCAGATTTGTTCGCATGCCAAATTTTTTTCGGAAATTTTTTTTTTAGATTGCTGAGTGAGGTAGAAAGAGGCAGCGGTGCGGCTGGTCCCGGCGGAGGTTCGATTCCTCCCTCGGGCATGGGTGTGTGTGTTCGTCCTTAGGATAATTTAGGTTAAATAGTGTGTAAGCTTAGGGACTGAAGACCTTAGCAGTTAAGTCCCATAAGATTTCACACACATTTGAACATTTTGAAAGAGGCAGCTGGTACCCCACTTTTCAGCCGGAGCCTTTTAGATAAACAGGAACATATTCACTCCGATAGGTGCATATTTCTCTGGTAAGATATGAGGCTTTAGTTTGCTGTCCGATTAAAACTACTTGTTCCCTCATGTATCTCCTGATAACAAGCACGTCACTCAGTCATGTTACACAAGAGTTCTAATGTTGTACAGTTCGCTGTTACCGTTATGTAACTCGAGCAATCATAAAAAAGTTCCATGCATGAAAGTTAAGTTCAGGGAGATGTTACTGCCAAGTAAATATGTAAATTGTAAACAAGATGGCAATGCATTGTAAACAAGATGGCAATGCCCACTTACAAAGATTGTGTGGGGAGGGTGGTGGGGAGCGCTGCGGCAGTGAGGTGACGGGGGAGAAAGCTACTGACAGGTTATTATAACCACGATAAATTCAAATTAAAAAGACGAAATTTCCTTGACTGGTTATATGCTACAGACTTTCACCGCTGGTGTTTAGTTAACGCTTCCGGATGCGGCGTCCCTCGAGCTCTTGATGTAGACAACTCCAAGGATGTCTCCTGCTATCGGAGTCTAAACGTTAGGGAATAGTTTTGTCTGTTAGTCACGGCCGCTCAGCTCGGAAGTTTTAAAAGAAGTGCTTGTTCATAACTACAGAATATTTCAGCGACAACTGTAAGTGAGTGTGCTTAAGGAAAAGGAAGTCACAAAACCCACACCTCATTGATAAACTGTCTTGATGGGCAAAATAATATTATTTATCACTCAAAAATGGCTCTAAGCACTATGAGACTTAACATCTGAGGTCATCAGTACCCTAGACTTAGAACTACTTAAATCTTACTAACCTAAGGACATCACACACATCCATGCCCGAGGCACGATTCGAACCTGTGACCGTAGCAGCATCGCGGCTCCGGACTGAAGCGCCTAGAACCGCTCGGCCACTGTGGCCGGCTATTTATCACTACTTGACGCGTTTTTGGAGAACCTCATCATAAGTTCTGTGGCACGAAACATAAAATATTAGACTTTAAAGAGAGAAAAATGGGGTAACAGTGGACAACATACCTATTCAAAACTATGCAGAATATTTTGGCACTTACAACTCCACAAAATCGTTAGTACCCGAATGACATAGGCAGTTCGACACCGTGTGAGCAAAACAGTTTTACCAGAAGGTGAATTAAGTTAAAGTAATGCCTGTGACATTAGGCCTAGTCGTTACATGAAAAATACTTATTAAAAACTACATACGTAAATCAGATACTACCCACTGATGTGACTAAAGTCGTGAGATAGCGATACGCACGTATACAGACGGCGGCAGCATCGAGTACACAAGCTATTAAAGGGCAGTGCATTGTCGGAGCTGTCATTTGTACTCAGGTCATTGATGTGAAACCATTTCCGACGTGACGGGAATTAACAGACTACGAAGCGGAATGGTAGTTGGAGCAAAAAGCATGAAACATTTCATTTCGGAAATCGTTGCCGCATTCAATATTCCGAGATCCACAGTGTCGAGTGTGTGCCGAGAAGACTTCACTTAACGACTGTGAGCACGGCGTCTGCGTAGAGTTGTTCGTGCTAACAGTTACGCTACCCTGAATGAAGTAACCGCGGGAATCAAAGCTGGACGTAAGACGAACGTATCCGTTAGGACAGTGCGGCAAAATGTGGCCCCAATGGGACAACGATGGGATTGTCTGTGCTAACAGCACGAATCGCCTGCAGCCCCTCGCCTGGGCTCGCATACCCCAAGAAGCTTTGGACCCAAATTGTCAGCCGGCCGGTGTGGCCGAGCGGATCTACGCGCTACGGTCTGGAACCGCGCGGCCGCTACGGTCGCAGGTCCGAATCCTGCCTCGGGCATGGATGTGTGTGATGTCCTTAGGTTAGTTAGGTTTAAGTAGTTCTAAGTTCTAGGGGACTGATGACCTCAGAAGTCCCATAGTGCTCAGAGCCATTTGAACGCAAATTGTAACAATGCATTGTGCAGGCTGGTGGTGGCACCATAATGGTGTAGGCTGTGTTTATATGAAATGGACTAAGTCTCTTGTTCCAAGTGAACCAATCATTGACTGGAAATGGCTATGTTCGGCTGTTTGGAGACCATTTGCAGCCAATGATGGACTTCATGTTCCCAAAAAACGATTGAATTTTAATGGATGACAGTGCACCATGTCACCGCAACACAATGGTTCACGACTTCTTTGAAGAAAATTCTGGACAATCTGAGCGAATGATTTCGCCACCCAGATCGCCCAGCATGAATCCCATCGAATATTTATGAGACACAATCGAGAGGTCAGGTCGTGCATAAAATCCTACACCGGCAATAGTTTCGCAATCATGGATGGTTACAGACCCAGCAAGGCTCAGTATGTCTGCTGGGGACTTTTAACGATTAGCTGAGTCCATGCCGCGTCGAGTAGCTGGCCTAGGCTGGGCAAATGGAGGTCCGACACGATATTAGGAGGTATCCCACGACGTACGAAAGAAAAATGAGTTTTAACGAAGGGGATAAAATTTGTACGAACAAGGTCGTAGCCGCAGCGCTACTAGGTTTCGAACATCGGAAATCAGAGCATATGGCAATAGTTCAGTATATAAATTTCAACCAAAATATTTGAAAACAAAAGTACATTAAGAAATTAATGTTACAAAAACTGGATGAATACTTTTCGAAGAATTTCCCTGTATTTTTCCTTTTTTGGAACTGCATGTAACTTTAGAGTGGTTTTTGTCGAAATAATAGAAAATGTCTATTTCTTGTTGTAAAGCCCATTCTAGTTTAGTATAACAAACACATTTAAGAAGAAAATGTGAAGATAGGTTTCCTTACTAAGAAAAAGTTCGATTAGTATTTCCCCCAAATTCTGGCAATAAAGACTGATAATTAAAATAAATATGGCGTCTAACATTTATGACGTGGGAATTGCGAAGATTAGTATACTGGTCAGACTTAACATGATTTCGATAAATTTACGAGAACACATACTCGTTAATCTAGTTCATTAGGATTTCGACTTGGAGACAATAACCATGTACTATAGTCTATTAACAAAAGTGTGAAAATTCCACATTTGGCACCGAAGAAACTGACACTTTTTTTTCACAAGGCAAGAAAAAACTAATTTGCGTAATAAATGAAAAAAGTTGTGTCAGGTGAAACCGCATTTATTTCCCTATTCCACATTTCGAAATACCTCCGATACTTATCAGTTTCATTAATTAACGTTGTCTTGCGTTTGCGTCTGATACTGGAGCACCAATGACACATTTTAAAAGCATGCTTTTTTATATTGTTCTTTTCCTTTCCAAGTTCATTTCATGCAATAAAAAATTTTTACTTTCTTATTACAGGAGCAGATTGTATTATCGCTAATTGCAGCATTTCATATTGTAACAATTTATATCTTAATTTGAAATTTTTAAAACATTTATACATTTTACTTTATATTCGGCGTTATATTCGTGATAGCAGAGATGTCGCTCTACTTTTGTTTCCGTTTAAAATGGAGGTATCCAACACCTGTTTTATGGTGTAACTGCGATGACTGATAATCTCGATATTACATCGTAAATGTCAGTGGTTCCTCTCAGTGCAATAAATATCACTACTTCATCCTTCATTTCGCAGTTTCAAAGTTCCAAATCAACTAATTTTTAAGCTTTGATTTTACCATACTGCTGTTTCTAAATGTTTTCGATTCAAATTTATGTACTGAGCTATTCACTTTTTCATCGATTTTTCCTAAGGTCGAATTCCAGAAGGTTGTGGCGTCACCGCTGCACAATAGTGGGATGAATTTCAATCCTTTGTAACAGTTACTCTTCTTATACCTAGGGCAAATGGTTGGATGTCAATTTAACTTGGTACAAGTACACAACATTGGCCAGAATGTAAATCTTTAGAGCAGCAATTCTATCAGTTCTCTGTGATAGGTTGAACGGTCACCAGAGAGCACTGCTGCTGTTCATATTTAGTGTTGTTACCATAGGGGATAGGGTGTATGAGTGGCGAGAACAACATCAGATGTTGTGAAAGACGCGGAGATGCTGCATACCTTTATCAGAGAGCGACATCAGAACCTTACAGAATGGGTCTCCATTTGACCCGCTGAGATTCGTTCGGCATTCAGATGTGACAGTAAAACGGACTACACGGTAACGTGAGGGCAGGCATACCTGTCATCGACCACATTTGACTACCAACCAAGTGTCGTTAAATATTAGTAATATTTCAAGTGGGGTGACATGTTGGATACAGGTCACTGACAATGTGTCAGGCCTGGTGGTCTAGGGATAAATAAAACGCGTATCTGGAAACCAAAAGATTTCGGGATTATTCGATCAACGTAAATTTTAGTTCCACCTTTAATTTAGCATCTCCACAAAATGAGGAGTCAGCAGCAATGTGTTTGCGATTCCACGTTTCGCTGGTTGGATAACGGGTGGATTTGAGACACCCAAGTCACCGAAGTGGCGTCCAATCGAAAGAATTGCAACCCGCCACTGAGCGACACGAATTATTATTATTATTATTACTGGATGCATCGACTCGTTGGAATAAATTGATTAACCAGTCGGGATTATAAAATATTGTAGTGCCTGTGTTGTTGTTCCGAATTACGACATTAAGTTCCTTCGAACATGCAAGCATGTCCGAAGGAAAGGGTACTGTGGCGACTACAGCCGTTATGAAACACATGAAATTATTATTACAAGCAAAACATCTTGGAGTCATCGAGCTTTTGGAACAGTCCGTATTATAAGATATTGCAGTGCCTGTGTTATTCGGAAGTACGATGTAAAGTTATTTCGAACATGCATGCACAAACAGGCTCCGCCGCGAGTACAGCCGCCATGAAATACATTAAATGCAATCGCAGTTGCGAATATGGACTACTATCAGCTGTATAATAGAATGAAAATTTGTGCCTGTATGGGACTCAAACCCAGATTTTTCGCTTGCTGCGAGCGGTGGCCTTACCATTTGGCTATCCGTGCAACACTCATGGTCAGAAACAAACTTCCATATGTCGTCAACCATATGCCTACATTCTGTCCCCGTGCATACATTATGTATATTCCCGTACAGGGGGGATATCTTACTTGAAAGTCACTTGTTCGCGATAAGCAGGAAATCCAGGTTCGAGACCCGATCCGGCACAAATTTTTACTGTCGTCATTCCATTATATACTTGATGATAGTCCATATTCGCAACTGCGAATACATTTCATGTATTTCAAGGCGGCTGTAGTCACTGTACAGCCTGTTCATACATGCATGTCCGAAGGAACTTTACATCGTAATTCGGAATAACACAAGCACTACAATATCATATTTATCCGCCGACACAGGGTAAGCGACATCCAAGTAAAGTGTCTCCCCTGTACGGTTATATGCATAATGGATGTAGAGACATGGCTGACGAGGTATGGAAGTTGAAGGCTGGCCGTGAACCGCGCACCGTTAGCTAAATGATAAGGCGACTGCTCGGTATAAAAAGGAAATCTGGGATCGAGTCCCGTTCAGGTACCAATTTTCACTGTCGTCTTTCCATTATACAGCTCGTGGTAGTCCAATTCGCCACTGCGAATACATTTCACGTAATCCGGATTATTGTCCACTGATAAATAAAAAGTAATGGTAACACTCAAAAATTCCTGTCAGTCTCTACTGTTAGTATGCGAAGACCCCAGAATAATTAAATACTTATCCCCGTAATCGAAATTAATAAATAATAGTACTGCGGCAAGTTGAACACTGTTGCGAAAGTGACTGACCGTAACTGAACATTTTAATTTGTGCTTTGAAAGGCGCAACGTAACTATTCCAACAAAATGAAGTCTCCCACAAAGGAGGCCGAAGCGAGGGCAAAGAAAGAATCAGATTTAATTCGAGTTTTCGTCCACTTGCGCATCCTGGGGCCGTCTCATCAATTCACAGACGTCTTAATTACGGGAGGGCAACTTAATAAAACGCGGCCGCGTGGCCACTCCAGCACTGCGCCGTCGCCTAATTCCCGCCATTCATTAGCGGAATGGCCTTAATGCGAGCCTTCAGCGCCATAACGTCGCCTCGTCGCTCTTGTAGCAGGGCGCAGCCGTCCGTGTTTACTTGCTGTGCAACCGTAGGGCGTAAAGCGATTCGCCCACCGCAGCCAGCGGAGGGCTTTAGTGTTCGGCTTCCTCTCGACGGGCGCGTCTGTTGGAGGGGCACTAACACTACTGTGCGAACTCAGAAGGGAGATGAAGGGAAATCATGCTCAGTTTGACGTGAAACGCCTATGGTTGGGTAATAGCGGTGTGCACAAGATCTCGAGTCAAATGGATGTTGCTACCGCTGCGTAAACGCTCACGGAATATAGTCAGACGTACGTATTCCAGACATGAAGTCAGGACAGGGCCTATTAAAGCTAAAATGTAAACGATTTATAGCAACAACTAAACATTAAATCTGGAAAACAAAATACGGTCCTCAAGGTTTCAGTAGTTGTTCGCTGAATTGTAACATACCTGCACTCATAGTGCTTGGTTAGGCGACAGTACGTCAAACTTATTTTATTTGTATTATCTCGATGTAAGGCTGTAAGCGTGGAGGACCATATTTTCAGCGAAATGTCGTCATTTTAATGAATTAACTGTTAGTCATAAGCTAATGTTACTGTAAACTACGTAATAGCAGTTGTGTTAACGTAGACTGTTTAATACGTATGTCGCATAATCCTATTTTATATACAGAGACCACTGTAAGTTTTGATATTCGAGCAAACATTGTCATTTGTTGTTTGTGATGTAAGGTTGTAAGTAGGCTGTTTATGTTTATATGTTGGTAATGCGACGTAGCGCTCTGTATGAAAATCACAGACTGCTGTGTGCTGTCTGTGGCTGGTTTGCATTGTTGGAATATTCTCTATTGTAGTGTTGGGCAGTTGGATGTGAACAGCGCGTAGCATTGCGCAGTTGGAGGTGAGCCGCCAACAGTGGTGGATATATGGAGAGAGATGGCAGAATTTTGAGAGAGGACGATCTGGACGTGTGTCCGTCAGAAAAAGGAAATTTGTAAGACTGGATGTCATGAACTGATACGTACAGTATGACTTTTGAACACTATTAAGGTAAATACATTGTTTGTTCTCTACCGAAATCTTTCATTTGCTAAGTATGCCTATCAGTAGTTAGTGCCTTCGGTAGTTAGAATCTTTTATTTAGCTGGCAGTATTGGCACTCGCTGTATTGCAGTAGTTCGAGTAACGAAGATTTTTGTGAGGTAAGAGATTTATGAAAGGTATAGTTTATTGTTAGTCAGGGCATTCCTTTGTAGGGATTACTGAAAGTCAGATTGCGTTGCGCTAAAAAAAAAAAAAAAAAAAAAAAAAAAATTGTGTGTCATTTTAGTGGTGATCAGAATAAGTAAAGAGAGAAATATCTGAGTACGTTCAGTTTTGCTCTGCTGTTTGAAAATCAAATAACGTAAGAGGTTTACCAGCACTGCCATTCTTAATTTTTCTAAGGGGATGTTTCAAGGAATGTGACGAGCTATATAAAAAGACCCATGAACAGTCTGGACTTGAGATACGTCGCGCAGTTTTTGAAGCTCGCGCATGTATAACAAACGAGACAATAGCTACATCAGCGGTTTTCCTATCGCTAGTCCTTGGTCTAGTTCAACTGCACTTTGTGAATATATCTACATTGTGACAATGGTCTGGTATTACATGTGACTAGCCGGCCGCGGTGGCCGTGCGGTTCTAGGCGCTCCAGTCCGGAGCCGCGCTGCTGCTACGGTCGCCGGTTCGAATCCTGCCTCGGGCATGGGTGTGTGTGATGTCCTTAGGTTAGTTAGGTTTAAGTAGTTCTAAGTTCTAGGGGACTGATGACCACAGCAGTTGAGTCCCATGTGCGCATTACCTGCACGTGAATTGTTGTCACATAACCAAGCACTATTAGTGCAGATGTGTTGCGGTTCAGTGGACAACTACTGAAATCTTAAGAACTTATTTCGATTTTGAAATTTAATGTGTCCTTATAAATGTTTTATATTTTAGCTTCGATAGGCCTGGCTTGAAAATGAACTTGGTAGTTAGACACTAGTCGTCAGCTTAATAAATCGCAACTGTGAAGCAATTGCACTTAGGAATACACAGATCTAATTGGTACGTAATTATTTGAGAATAATTTAAAGGTATTCAGTCTACCTATTTCCCACTTCTGCACTTTACAAGCCACCTTTCTTTGTATGGGTGAAAGTCGCAATTTTTACGTGCAAAGAATGTTAAATCTCCGTCTGAGCTCTAATTTTCTGATTTTTCCTTTCAATCATTTCGCGAGATGTATATGGGAGGTCGTAATACGTTTCCTGATTACTCTTGACAAGTACGCGCTCGAATTTTCAACAGCAGGCTATACCTCTCCATTAGTAGCACCTGCCACTGAAGTTTGACGGTCATCACTACATCGTTCTCTCGCTTAGGAAACGATCCTGTGACAGAACGTGCCACTTTTCTTACCAGTTATCTTCTACATATACATCTACGAACATTCTCCGCAAGCTACCTATGTTACGCGCCGTGGGATACACTGTACCGCTCCTAGTCATTTCCTTTTCTTTTCTACTCGAAAAAAAAAAAAAGCGAGGGAAAAACGAACATCTATATCCCTCCGTACAAGCCCTGCTCTCTCTTATCTTCATGGGCTGCACGCGAAATGTACGCCGGCGGAAGAAGAATCTCTGTAGTCAGCCTCACATGGCGGTTCTCTAGACTTTTTCAATAGCGCTCCTCGAAAACAAAGTCGCCTTTCCTCCAGTGCTTCCCATTTCAGTTCCCCAAGAACCTCCGTAATACTTGCGTGTTGTTCGAACCTCCTCATAACAAATCTAGCAGCCCGCCTCTGAATGGCTTCAATGTCTTCGTTTAATACGGCCTGGTGCGAACAGTACTCAATAACGGGTCGCGTTATTCTCCTGTTTGCGGTCTCTCTTACAGATCAATCACATTTTTCTGCAATTCTCCCGTAAACCGAAAACGCCTTCCCTACTACAGTCGTTACATGCTCATTCCATTTCATATCTGGGAAGAACTCTAGACTGGCTAGCAGTACTCAGGAATCAGACGAACGAGCGCTCTGCAAAACATTTCTTTCATGGGAAATTTTATTTCGTTACAAATACTCTAACGAATTTCAGCCTGACACCCCTTCCTACAGTTAGTTTTATACAGTCTTTCCACATCAGCTCGCTATGACGGTTGTTCCGCTTACGGTTATTGCAGTTGTTGCTTGAGATCTGATCCTCTTTCAGTAGAGTTTCAGTACTCCAAAAAACCCAGCTTGTGGATTTCATCACTGGATTACTTTTGATGTCTGCAGTCGATTCCAGGTGTCTGGTCGAAGTTCACTTGTACTGTAAGATTTCTTAGCTACGTTCAAAGTTTAAACTGATAAATGAAACATGTCTTTAAAGCTTAGCATTCAGTTTTTTAAAGAATTACTTGCAGTTGCACATGACTCTCATTGGATACGTCTATGCACTTTTGCCACTCTATATTTGGTTCGATTTCACAAAAATTAAAAGTATGAACCATGTATCTAGCCGAGCTCGGGTGGCTTGCGTTCATCAATGATACTAACCTGTTCCATACGGAACAGTGGACCTTTTCAGGAGTTTCAGGGGCAGCACTCTGGACGATTGATCAGGCGTTTTAGCACTAGCTTGGTACTATGAACCGCTGAAAAAGGGGAAACTACCATCCATTTTTTTCTTAGAGCAAGCAGCTGTAAATGTCTCGTCATCAGGAAAAACAAACCGGGCATTCTACGGGTCGGGGCGTCGAATGTCAGATCCCGTAAACAGGTAGGCGGGTTAGAAAATTTAAAAAGAGGATATAGGTACGTTGAAGTTAGATATAGTGGGGATTAGTAAAGTTCGGTGGCAAGCTGAATAGTACTTCCGATCTGGTCAGTATAGGATTATGCGGGAGTAGGCTTAATAATTAATAATAAAATGTGGATAATGGCAAGATACTACATCGCAGGCAAGACAGGCACAGAACCAAGACTCACCATAATACTATAATTTTACATGTCATCTAGACTGAAGAAGTAAATGGTGAGATAAAAGAAATTGTACGACCCGCCACGTTAGCCGAGACTGCTAATGCGCTGCTTCGTGGACTCGGGTAGGCACGCCGGCCCCGGATCGAATCCTCCCGGCGGATTAACGACGACGGACGGTGTGCCGGCGGTTTTCCACATCTCCCTAGGTGAATACCGGGCTGGTTCCCACGTCTCGCCTCAGTTACATGGCTCACAGACATCTGAACACTTTCGCATTATTCCATATATTACACTAGTCGCAGACAGTTGGGGTACACAAATTCCGTCCTGGGAGGGGGGGGGGGGGGGGCACGGGATGGCGGCAGGAAGGTCAGCCGGCACCCCCTTAATCTAACATTGCCAAATCCGATTAACCATGCTGACCCTTTGTAGCTGTGGGACAAGGCACAAGCAAAAGCGATAGAAAGAAATGAAATTATACATGTAGTGAAGGGAGACGAACATTTAATGCTGGTGGACTGGAATTCGGTAGCAGCAAAAGGAAGAGAAGGAGTATCAATAGAAAAACATGGACGAAACTAATGAAAGAGGAAGCCGCCTGGTAGAATTTCACACAGAGCATAAATTAATCACCATTAGCGCTTGGTTTAAGAATCATGAAAATAGATTTTATTCATAGAAGACACTTGGATGCAATGGAAAGTTTTACATTGATTAAAAAATGGTAAGTCAGAGATTTAGAAAGTGTATTTGAAACAGTATGACATTTACAGAGGCAGATGTGAATTCAGACCGTAAGTTTTCGGTTCACAGTACCAGCACAGTGCGCCCATGTTGGCTAATGCTACAAGGGCAGATCAATCAGCAGACTGTTGCCCCTGCAACTCCTTAAAAGGTCCACTAACAACCCTCCATTGTGATTGCAGGTATGGTATGGGTTTGTATCATTAAGGAAAGAAAGCCATCATAGCTCGGCAAGGTACATGGATTGAGTCACGGTATGGGTTTGTATCATTAAGGAAAGCAAGCCGTTATAGCTCGGTAAGGTACATGGATTGGATCATAAAGGCAGACAATACTTTTAATTTTTGGAAAATTTAACCAAAAATAGAGTGGCGAAAGTGTACAGACATATCCAATGACAGTCATGTGCGACTTCAATTAGTTCTTTCAAAAGTAAATCTTTCATTTATCAGATTAAACTTTGAACATAGATATGAAATCTCACAGCACAAGTGTACTTCGAACAGACACCTTGAATCAACTGCAGACGTCAAAAGTATCTTGTTGTAATCATAAACTGCACAATATGGGTAGCTTTGAGACACGAAATAGTGACAGAAGCAGAGAATTACTTAGGTAAAATGACAAGGAATAAGAAAAATCTTTGAATAACTCGAGTTACTGATGTTAATTGACGAAAGGAAAAAATATAAAAGTGCACTAAGTGACGCAGGTGAAATGGACTATAGATGTCTGAAAGTAAGGTCGACAGAATGCGCAAAAGGGCAAAACAAGACTGTCGAGCACAAAAACAAGGCTGTAGAAGCATGCATAACTGCGGGAAAGATTGATACTACCTATAGGAAGAGATCTTTAGAGAAAAGAGAGGCAACTGTATGAATAGCAAACGCTCCGATTGCAAGCCAGTCCTAAGCAAAGAAGGGGAAGTTGAAAGATGGAAGGAGTGTGCAGAGGTTTTACACAGTTTTAATGTAATAATTACACTTCTAAGGAAGGCAGCTGCAGACTCGTATGAATACTACCAAACCATCAATTTAATATGCCATGGTTGCATAGTACTAACAGGAAATACTCTCTAAAGAATGAAGAATCTGAAGAGGAAGACCTTGGAAAAGATTATTCTGGGTTTCGGATAAACGTAAGAACATGGGAGGCGATATTGACCCTACGACTTATTTAGGAAGACAGGTTGGAGAAAGGCAAACCTACGTTTATAGTATTAGTAGACGCAGATAAAGCTTTTGACAGTGTGAGCTGGAGCACGCTCTTTGAAATTTTGAAGTTAGCAGGGATAAAGTACAGGCAGCGAAAGTTTATTCACAACTTTCAGAGAAACAAAACTGGAGATATGAGATTAAGAATTTGAAAGGGAAGATGCGGTTGAGAAGAGAGCGAGATAGCGTTGTAGCTGTCCCGATGTTATTCAGTGTGTGCTTCGAGCAAGTTCTGAAGGAGATCAAGGAGAAATGTGGAAAGTGGTTTTAATGTCAGGAAGAAGAAATAAAAAGTTAGCAGTTTGCCGATGGGATTGTAATGCCGTCAGAGGTGGCTAAGGACTTGAAAGAGGAATGGAACGGAATAGATACTATCTTGAAATGAGATTATAAGATGATAAAAGCACAACAAGGGTAACAGAAAGTAGTCGATAGTATTCTGAAATGAAATAGATGAAAATAGCGTTTCTCGATCTATATCGGCACCTAAACTCAGCATATCACGGCAATGTAAGCGGTTAAAAGTACTGTACCGTTTAATGAACCTTATATTTCAGTTTGTTTCAGTTTCTTTCGCCGATAGTGCCTGGAAATAATGGTTACGTGCATTTGTACTTTCAGATTTCAGTCTATAATTTCATACCACATTCGTCATCTGTATTTAAATGATTGTTTAGTAATTTTACTTCCGTCATTGAGTGTCATATTTTGGAAGTTCCTGAATGAGTCTGAAAGACGTATGACTTTCATCATGTAAGACATCTCATCACTTTTTACCATTCAAAGTCTCTATGTTCGACCTTCCGTGCTAGGACCAACTTACAAAAGCAATACATTACAGGTTGCGCGAACCCTTCTTAAACAATCTAGCAGACCAACTACTTAGTTTCAACTTTCTTACAATGATCAGTATGCTGTTACTTTAGTATCAGCAGAATCTCTGTAATCTACTAGTCTCGTATACATTATTACACTCATTTTTGTTTGTGATATCTAGTTCTAACTTACTGGTTCTGTAACCAATGGCTACTTTCTCGTGACATGTTTCGGCACTGTCGTTAATTGAACAAAAATGGAGTCACCGAGTATCAGACCGCAACTCTGACTGGGTTCAGCACTTAGAACTCAACACGTAGTTCTTAATGGGGTGAAATCAACCCATTTACGGGGGCTATTCAGGCAGTGAAGTCCAACTGGGCGCGAAATGGAAACCACAGAAAAATCCGATGAAGCTTTTGCACAGATGTATTGGGCAGTGTCTCCAATATGCTTGTCGATCGTGTCTAGTTGCTCTTTTCCGTTCTGAACGCACAGTGAGCACCCGAAGATGTGTAGAAAGTATTGTCTTCCCCCAAGCATGAGGGCCTTGCGAGAGATTTGGCCTGATGTCATGCAGCAGGCATAACTGTGATACATACCCTTTCCGTGGCAATATTCTGGGCCGCACTCTGCAGGGGAATGAAGATGCTCCTGCATCGTTTTCGATGAGAAGTGTTTGATCTTCCACAATACAGAGTATGTTTGGATCCCCCTGAGATTAATATCTGCTCACGTGAACCACTGACTGTGAAGACAACAGTCTGGCAAAGACAAAGAGCTGTAGACCAGCGAGAAAAATTGGTTGAAAGCACAGGCGGCTGCCTTCCAAGACGAGGGTATTGGAAAGTTGGTACAACGTTGCGACAAATGTTTAAGTCGTGGAGGTCACTCAACAGTTAGATAGCTGAAAGGTGTAGGTAATTGCCATAGATAAACCATTTTTTATTTTCGCAACGGTTTCCACTCCCTGACCGATCGGATCTTATTTATCGAATAGCCCTCGAATAAGTAAATTTGGGAATAGTCCAATGTATAACACTGAAAACTCCACGTGATGTTCGCAGACGACACTTTTGTCCATAGGAATGTTAGAGTACCAGAAGACCTTGGTCAAATGCAGGAAGACCCGCGGAAGACCGGCCGTTGACCCTGAATGTCGATAAAAGTAACGCTTTGCGCAAAAAAAAGGGGGAAGGAGGCGAAGAGTGCCGTTGCTGTTGAAACATGTTACTCACTGTAAGTCGCTGCAAACAGCAGTAACCGTAAAATATGTAACTGTCCGGAACGACCTAGAAGTGAAATGATCACAAAAATGATTAGTAAATGTAGGCGACAGGCTGAGATACATTAAACTAATTCTAAAGAAAAGCAGTTACCCAGGAAAGAGGCGGTTTGCAAAACACTTATTCGATTCTTCAGTAATGCTCGTCAATGTAGGATTATTAGCAGAAGATGATAAGAAGAGCGACGCGTTTCGTCACGGGTTCGTTTAGTCGGTGCGGGAGCATTACGAGATTGTCAACTGACAGCAGTGACAGTAGGTACAAGGGAAGCGTTACCTGTCACGAAGAGGGTTACCGTGGGAATTCCGAGAGCGTACATTTGAAGAAGTGTCGGGCATCAATTTGCTTCTTTCCGCATACGGCGCGACTACATAAACGGAGAAAAAATTAGGGCCACATGGCCATTTATTGACAGCTGTTCTTCAAATATCACTCACGAGTGGAACAGTGAAGGGGGTAAGGATATTGGTACAAAAGTATCCTCTGCCACACACTGTAAAATGAGTTGCGGAGTACAAACATACCAGTAGAAACCATCTACATCTATTGGAACACTCGCTTTTCTTTCAAAGGTACGTTTTGTCACTGACGACAGGAACTAAAATTAACAATGACGCTTCTTATAACTGTAATTTCTTGTTTCTAATATCTTTCTGTGTACTTCCAGATGCAAAAATATCCAGCTCAATTTGTATTTCCTTCATGCAGCGACTCATGCATCCTGGACGTTTTAAAATCGTAAAAAGTTTTACATAAGGGAGAGTTCTGTTGTGGGAAGCCATCATCGTTTCTCTGTTCAAAGCATACGCCGCCCTGTGGGCAAGTTTGACCGGGATTTCACACTACACGACCAGAAGCCACGAACAAGATAAAGTAGAGCGCGAAATGAGGACAATAGCGCAGCAGTAGCTGAAGAGCCGAAAGTGTCAGTTTCAAGATGATCATAACCGTTGCGGCTATCTGTGACATCAACTTGGTGAATCTTGCGAAAGAATTTGGACCTGTATCCACATATAGTTCTACTTACTCAAGACTTGAGACCAGAAGGTCACAGATTGTCCCGTGCTGACTGGGACGTACTGCAGCTGGAAGCTGCTACTGATTTCAGTTGAAAAATCATTTGTGCAGATGTGGCGCAATTTCAGTGGCTACGTCAATGTGCAAAACTGACGTTACTGGAACGAGAAGAATCCACAAGTGGTCCACTAGGTGCCACTGCGTTCAGAGAAACTCGTTGTGGTACGATTTATGGCGTTGCGGTGTCATTGGACCTTATTTCTTTCGAGATGATCAGAGGAGGAACGTTACAGTCAATGGTTAGTGCCATCATCAATGTTACACAAATTTCTGTAGCCAGAGCTTGAGACCGCAGGTTCTGAAGACGTGATTCCAGCAGGATGTTGCTACGGGCTAGACAATTGGTGCTACGCTCGCTTTTTCGAGGGAGAAGTTTCGCGTCTGGAACATTTCAAGACGTGGGACTGTGAATTGGCCGCCACAGTTGTGTGATTTAACGCTCAAGGATGGCGCTACATCAAAGCTAAAGTCTCTGCTTACAAGCCACAAACTTTGGAACATTTGGAGGCGAACATTCATCCAGCTGTCACATACATGACAACAGTAATGTTGGAAAGCGTGATTAAAAATTGGAGCCATCGTGTGCATCAGCGTGTTCGAAACCGTGATGCACATCTGAACGATGTTTCTTTTTTTTTCATAACTCCAATATCCAAGCTTCAAAATAAAGCCCAAATTTCTTTGATAAGTTGTGAGGTCTATTTGCTTCAAATTTTAAGAAGTATCGCTCTTAATTAAAGTCAATAAGAAGGTTAGAATCACGAAATACCGCAACCTGTTTGTTTGCTTTAAATACACGCTGTAACGGAAGTCAGCGTTATTACCATTGAGACTGCACGCGGTGAGTTGATGTTCGTAAAAAATGCCTTTAAGGCGACAAAGATGACTTTTCAACACCTGACTGAGTTTGGACGACGTCGTGTAATGGGACTACGGGAGGCTGGATGTTACAACTGCGATACTGCAGAAAGACTTGGCAGGAATGTAGCCATTGCACTTGATTGCTGGCAGCGGTAATCATGTGGTGGCACGATCACAAGAAGACCGGGCTTCGGACAGCCACGTAGCGCTCTGAAGACCATCGTGTTCGGCGTATGACTCTGGCGCCTCTGCAGCAGTTGTCACCAGAACGACACAACAGACTCATACTAATCGATTTAACTTCACAACCACGGACCATTTTTAAAGGACATCGTATTCACCGTTGAACGTGGAAATTATTTATTTCACTATTGAAATTTCAGCCCTTTGGACAATTTTTAAACGGCACTGAAAAACATTTGGTTCAGCACATGTCCGATTTCATAATCCTCCGACATGTATACATGTCATCGTCAAAAAGAGGCATTTTCACTGTACATCTACAGTTTGATACTACTGTAGACCTACTGTGAAAAAGACTTTTTTGACGATGACATTAAACATGTGGGAGGATTTTAAAGTCTGCCATGTGCGGAAGCGAAATCTTTTTCACTGTCACTTAAAAATCCAATAGCGAAATAAATAATTTCTACAGTCGACGGCGAATATGATGTTCTTCAAAAAATGTTACGAACCGGTTACTTCAAAGACAGTACCGAGCCAGATGCCCTGTAGCGTGAATTCCAGTGACCTCAAAACAACGCCATCTGCGACTTCAATGGTTATCAAGCAAGAGCTCATTGGTGGGTAGGCTGAACGTCTGTTGTGTTTTCCGGTGAAAGTTGGTTCTGCCTCGGTGCCAGTGATGGCCGTGTGTTGGTTGGTAGGGGGCCAGTTCAGGGCCTCCACCCAATCTTTCTGTGTGCTAGACACACTGCAACTACGCAAGGAATTATGTTCAGGGGTGCGGTTTTGTATGACAGCAGGAGCAGCCCCGTGATTAACCCACGCACCCTGACTCCAAATCTGTACGTCAGTCCGGTGATTTGACCTGTTCTGCTGCCACTCTTGAACAGCATTCCAATGAGTGCTTTCCAACAGGATAACACTACATCGCCGTTCCACCATGCTCTACAGAGAATCGACATGGTGTCTTGGCTTGCTATATCACCAGATGTATCTCCAACTGCTTGGGAGTGCACGCAACTCGAGCGTCATCCAGAACCAGCATTAACCGTCCCTGTATTGACCAAGCAGATATACAAGGCACGGAATTCCATCCCACAAACTGATATCCGGCTTCTGTAGAACACATGCACGTTTCCATGCTTCTATTCAACATTCTGTCTGTAACACCAGTTATTACACTATTGGCCATTAAAATTGCTACACAACAAAGATGACGTGCTACAGACGCGAAATTTAACCGACAGGAAGAAGATGCTGTTATATGCAAATGATTAGCTTTTCAGAGCATTCACACAAGGTTGGCGCCGGTGGCGACACCTACAACGTGCTGGCATGAGGAAAGTTTCCAACCGATTTCTCATACACAAACAGCAGTTGACCGGCGTTGCCTGGTGAAACGTTGATGTGATGCCTCGTGTAAGGAGGAGAAATGCGCACCATCACGTTTACGACTTTGATAAAGGTCGGATTGTAGCCTATCGCGATTGCGGTTTATCGTCTCGCGACATTGCTGCTGTTAGCAGAATATGGAATCTGTGGGTTCAGGAGGGTAATACGGAACGCCGTGCTGGATCCCAACGGCCTCTTATCACTAGCATTCGAGATGACAGGCCTCTTATCCGCATGGCTGTAACGGATCGTGCAGCCACGTCTCGATCCGTGAGTCAACAAATGGGGAAGTTTGCAAGACAACAACCATCTGCACGAACAGTTCGACGACGTTTGCAGTAGCACGGACTATCAGCTCGGAGACCATGGCAGCGGTTACCCCTGACGCTGCATTACAGACAGAAGCGCCTGCGATTGTACTCAACGACGATCCTGGGCGCACGAATGGCAAAACGTCATTTTTTCGGATGAATCCAGGTTCTGTTTACAGCATCATGATGGTCGCATCCGTGTTTGGCGACATCGCGGTGAACGCACACTGGAAGCGTAGTCATCGCCATACTGTCGTATCACCCGGCGTGATGGTATGGGATGCCATTGATTACACGTCTCGGTCACCTCTTGTTCGCATTGACGGCACTTTGAACAGTGGACGTTACATTTCAGATGTGTTGCGACCTGTGCCTCTACCCTTCATTGCCGGCCGGTGTGGCCGAGCGGTTCTAGGCACTTCAGCCTAGGACCGCGCGAGCGCTACGGCCTGGATGTGTGTGATTTCCTTAGGTTAGTTAGGTTCAAGTAGTTCTAAGTTCTAGGGGACTGATGACCACAGATGTTATTCCCCCAGCGCTCAGTGCCATTTCAACCATTTGCCATCTACCCTGCATTCGATCCATGTGAATCCCTACATTTCAGAAGGACAATGCACGACCGCATGTTGCAGGTCCTGTACGTGCCTTTCTAGATACAGAAAATGTTCGACCTCTGCCCTGGCCACCACATTCTCCAGATCTCTCACCAATTGAAAACGTCTGGTGAATGGTGGCTGAGCAACTGGCTCGTCACAATACGCCAGTCACTACTCTTGATGAACTGTGGTATCGTGTTGAAGCTACATGGGCAGCTGTACCTGTACAGGCCATTCAAGCTCTGTTTGACTCAATGCCCAGGCGTATCAAGGCCGTTATTACGGCCTGAGGTGGTTGTTCTGGGTACTGATTTCTCCGGATCTATGCAGCCAAATGGCGTGAAAATGTAATCACGTCAGTTTTAGTGTAAATATATTTGTCGTATGAATACCCGTTTATGATCTGCATTTCTTCTTGGTGTAGCAATTTTAATGACCAGTAGTGTAATATTCTTGAATTTCATATCTGCCAAAGTTTACCTCGCGCTTTCGTCAACTTGTGATCTTGCGGTGTTAATCAGTTAAATTTGTGACCTTGAAAAACGTATTCTCGAATTTCATTACTCTACGTTTACTGTTTTTTGTAGCTGAGATGTTTCCGTCGTGTAGGCGCGTCCGCAGCTCTTGGTCGTGCGGTAGCGTTCTCGCTTCTCGCGCCCGGGTTCCCACGTTCGATTCCCGGCGGGGTCAGGGATTTTCTCTGCCTCGTGATAACTGGGTGTTGTGTGATGTTCTTAGATTAGTTAGGTTTAAGTAGTACTAAGTTCTAGGGGACTGATGACCGTAGATGTTAAGTCCCATAGTGCTCAGAGCCTTTTGAACCATTTTTTTTGTTTTGCGCTAGCTTCTTCCAGGAGAGGTGGAGTTTGAGATACGACTATCCGGGAGGGCAAGACACAGTTGTCTAGCCTCCTCCGCGGAGAGACCGCTCACATCGCCGTATTTCTTCCGGAGCGCCTCCCTGCGGGCTGCCAGCGGCAGGTAGCTGAATGCGACCTCCTCTGCCGGCGTTAATGATGCACGGCGCGCCGGTCTGCCCTGACGGATGCGCCCCCGTCCGCACCAATCAGCGGCTTCGCCCCCGCCCTGCTGGCTGGACTCCCGTGGGAGCCGCCGCACGGGCTTCGGGCATCCCCAGCAGGGGCGGTCCCGCGTGGAGGGAGCCACACACGTAGCAGGCGCCGACGACACATGGTTGGGATAAGCCTCCGTTTCACAAAGATACTTTTTAACTTCTGTAGGAATTGAAGACTGTTTTATCAGACGCTTGGTGGCATTCAGCACATTCGTTGTGGGATCCTTTTTCAACTTCTTGTATGTGCTGGGTTCCAGGAGATCACTGATCTTCTTGTGATAATCCTCAGTATTCATTAAAACAGTAACATTTCCCTTGCCACCAAGCGTCTGATAAAACAGTCTTCAATTCCTACAGAAGTTAAAAAGTATCTTTGTGAAACGGAGGCTTATCCTCCGAGATTACATGGATTACCAAAGATACATAAACCTGATGTTCCTTTGAGACCAATAGTCAGCGCAATTGGAGCTCCTACCCAAGAACTAGCCAGACACCTTGCCTCTTTGTTACAACCTCACATAGGCAAAACTGAGAGTCATGTTAAAAACTCTCTACACTTCATTGAGAAATTAAGGGAAATTACTGTCGGTCCTAATGACATACTTGTCAGTTTTGATATAGTGTCTTTGTTCACGATGGTTCCAGTTGATGAAGCTCTCTCCCATATAGCCAATATGTTCCCTACTGATGTAGTAGCCTTGTTCCAACACTGTCTATCCTCAACCTATTTTCAGTATAATGGTGAATTTTATGAACAGATCGATGGGGTAGCCATGGGAAGTCCCCTAAGTCCCGCAATTGCGAATTTATTCATGGAATATTTTGAACATCAAGCATTGCAGTCGGCCAAAAAAAGCCCCTCGAAGTGGTACCGGTATGTGGATGATACCTTTGTAATATGGAATCATGAGGAAGAAGACTTGAATGATTTTCTGGTACACTTAAATAGCATCAACCCAAAGATTAAATTTACTATGGAGAAGGAGAAGAACGGACAACTTAACTTCTTGGATGTATCAGTTATCAAACGGGCGGATGGGACCTTAGGCCATAAGGTCTACAGGAAAAGTACACATACCGATCGCTACCTCCATAAGAACTCAAACCACCACCCTAGGCAAAAGAGGGGGGTCATAAAAACACTAGTGGATAGGGCCAATAATATTTGTGAACCAGGCTACTTACAAGAAGAACTAAATCATTTACGAATGGCCTTTGCGAAAAATGGTTATACAAAAAACGAGATTAATCGAGCACTTCACCCAAATAGAAAAATGCCTAAAAATAGGAGACAGCAACAACCATTAGCTGGAAAAGTATTTCTTCCGTTCATCCATAATATCACGGATCGCATTGGAAAAGTACTAGCCAAGTTTCAGGTAGAGACCATTTTTAGACCTACTAAGAAAATTAGTGAATGCCTAAGATCAACAAAAGATGCTCGTCACCCCCTAGCCACCCCAGGGGTATATAAAATTCCGTGTAGTTGCGGCAGGGTTTACATAGGAACTACCAAAAGAAGCATCAATACACGGTTGACGGAGCACAAAAGAAACTGTCGCTTGGGACATATCGACAAATCGGCAGTAGCGGAACATGTTTTTAAGGATGGAGATCACGACATAAAATTTGGTGAAAGAAGCGTGCTAGCGAGGACGTCGCACTATTATACACGTATGTATAGAGAGGCAATTGAAATCCACAAACATCAATACAATTTTAATCGTAAAGAAGAAGGATTAAAATTGGATAAGAAATGGCGGTCGACGTTGCATCAATCACGTGACAATCGATTGCCTGCAATCGAGAGAACAGACGATAGCCAGAGATAGCTGCACATCGACGCCATGTGACGTGTGGTGGCGCCCCCTACGATCTCTATATAAGCGGCGGCCCCAGCTCCTAGCAGCCAGTCGTCGACTCACCTCGGAAGATGTTCTCCGCAGTTGAGAACGAAACGTCAGGGAGAAGAAGTTCTACAGATCGACCACGGCAACTTAGCCCGGAAGAGTTTACTGATAAAGACGCCGGCCGTGAAAGCCTACATGGAATGAAAAAATACGTGTTTCACTGTTCTTGGACATTCAACCCCTACGTGGGTGAAATAGGGTCACAGTTATGCACTGACACATGATCGTTCAGCCCAAATCGCTAAGGATAGACATTTCAAATTTGGGGAGGGTGTGGATCTTATACTGTAGGCATCCTTTAAAAAAAGATTGTTCGGAATTCCACTGCTAAGGGGGTTAAATAAGGGATGAAAGGCTGTTTGAAAGGATGTTGCTGTTAAGGGAATTTTGAAGCTAGAGCTATGAAAACTGGTATTTGGTTTTTCGGCCAGAAAATAAAAAATATTTGTTTCAGAATTTTAGGAAATTCAACCACTAAAGGGATAAACTAGTGGGTGTTTTTTTAAATAAATAATTACTAAAGAACTGCAATGACTCTTGTCTTTGCAGTCCGTCTGGGATCAACACGTTAGAGGTTTTATCGCATTCCCAGACTCCTCAATGATGGCTCTTGGAACTTTTCACCCTTTCAGAACTATTAAAGAACTACAAAAGAACTTTTGAGGCTACATCTATGAAAATTGGTATTTCACTTCTCGGTTGGAAATAAAAAGACAGATGTTTCAGTGTTTCAGGAAATTCAACCCCTATGGGAACGCAATAGGCGATGAAAATTTAGAAGAAAATATTTCGTTACATTAAAAAGTTTTATCCTAAATTTATGAAAACTGGTATATCACTTCTCTGTTAGATACAAAGAAATATTTATTAGGGGATGAAAGTTGCTATGGAAATATCTCCACAAGAACGCAAAAGGCATGACTAACAAAAAATTTGGACTCCAGCTACCAGAACCTCATTTTGGTCAGAAGACGATGCTAATTAATGTGAAAAGCTTAGAAGGTGTTGCAACTTGTGAGCAACGTAAAAATTCGATTAAATAGAAAAAAAATCTCTGCAGGCCGTATACTCTACGCGAACGAAGCAGTGGGGTCGAAGTTAGCTCACACATAAAATTAGGAACATCATATTAAAAAGTAAAAATGATGTACTTTTCAAGACAAATAGCATAATACAAAAGAAATTACAATTTTTGACGGAAGAGGAAGGTAAATTCAATACCTGTGGAACGTGTAGTAATAGCAATAGCAATAGCAATAGCAATAGCAATAGCTGCAACTGTAAAAATATTTGACAGACTAGCAGAAATTTGAATATAGGGTACAAAGAACATACAAGGGTGCTGACGAGTCAATGTACCATCTTCGCATGTGCAAAACATCTAATAAAAGAAAATCACCAACACAGTAGAGTAAATACAGACATTGGCAGTCTTCTGCCTTAACAACTTAGAGTGCTCACTCTCCAGGAAAAATATTTCGTACAGAAGGTCAATAATAAAAATTAAAATATGCTGCATTTGAAAATGGCCCGTATGGTCGAAATTCGCCAGTCGTGCGAGCTTTAAAAAAGTGAATACTTGTCAGCTACATGTGTGGTGGAAACCTTTAAAACTTCTTTTAATAGATATACAGCCGTGGCGTCCCACGTGAAGAAAGTTGTTGACAATAACCAGCATTAAGCGAGGAATGTAGGGAAACACTACTACATCCCTCCTAAGCGATAGTGGAGACTAGACTAACTGCTGGACATGGAGGCATTCAATAGTACATCCGTCACGTACACCCGTTTCAACCCGGGCGTTTCTTTCTTGGAGTTTCGAATACCCTAATTTAATCCTTTTAGTGCCTGTAGCTGCAGCTGTGTACATTGGCGTTTACAGTATCTTAGCTGCAAAAGAAGTGTCAATTTGTACCTCTCTATCTACATTATTCCGTGATTTATTCAGTTTTCAAATTTATACTGACTTTTTGATCAACAGGCACGTGGTGAACAACACGTTTATTGTAAGTAAGAAAAATTCACTGTTCTTTATCTTGGAGCATAAAATCACAAGAACACACAAAAATTAGTTAATCATTTGAAGTTTCTGTCTTAATAAACACTATAGCTAGTTGAAGTCAAAATCTAACTGTTTGCCGAGAATAGTTAGTCAAAAACGATACGATAACGTCTTAAGTGCCACATGGTGAGGCGACTGTTTAACACAATCACAGTACGAGTCATGCCAAAGTTCGGGAAGGCCCAAGCGTTGAAAGGCCGAATCTCTACATTGCCAGGAAGAGCACTTGCTGGTGGCCCCACGTAGCTCCGGAAGGCGGCGATTCCAGGTAGTTGCCTGACTGCTAATGTCGGATACGACCCGGGGCGACGGCGTAAGTACCAGAGGGTGGATAAACTGCTCGAGAACTGTTTGCGGCCACGTGACGTGACTGAAGCAAACAATCCGTCCTGGTTGTTCCTTCTAGTAGCGATGCGTGGCGTCAGCGTGGCGTGCACCAGGTGCCGTAGTGGTGACATTCGGAATTGTTCTCCATAATCTACCATTTTATTGTCATTGCCGTGCCCACCAATCGACCATGATGATATTGCATCTGTGGGTGAGGGCGTTTCGGTCGGCTTATCGTGAACAGAGCGTAATCGGGGTTGATAACATTAGATTAGTGCATTCGTCCGTAGCGTTTTTGTTTTCCAGCTTGGTATTCCGGTTGCTATGGGTTTATTTATCGATTGCCGTTTTTTATTTGTTGTTCATTGTTACTGTTTTAGTTAACATTTCGTCACTTTGTCATTTGCGGATAGTGAGAGGATCAGTGGACACCAGAAAATGGAGTGCCAATGGAGGAATCGGAATACATCCGACATATAGTCTTCTGTTTGAGCGACGGAGCGGTGTACTACAAGTTGCTTCCCTGAGGTGTGACCTTCACTGCTGACATTTATTGCCAACAACTTAGACGCAATCCAAGAACAATGACCAGGAAGACTGCGCCCATGTTCTGCTAGACTGACAAAAGACACTGTGCATAAGTTGGGAAGTAATTCCACGCCGACCATATTCACCTTGCTCCTTCAGATTTTCATCTTGTTGCTCTCTGCCGAACAATCTTCAAGAAACTTCCTTTCCGGAAGAAAATGCGCTCCGAAGATGGGTCGACGAGTTCTTCGCCTCAAAAACCACGTGATTTCTACAATCGTTGAAGCAAAAGTTACCCCGTTATTGGTAGACTGTTGTGAATAGAGAAATAAAATACGTTATTGGTGACTGAAGTCACTGTCATGTTTATCTGTTGTGTTTATTATGAACTTATGGGGAAAAACTACGAACTTAGGCACCAACCCACTATATGCACAACTGACTTGAATGCACTGGCAGTGCAATGCGTTTCCCGTAGTCAACACTGTAGTACTTGTTTACCGTAAAGTCACCGTGCGTTCCCTATAGCCGTCAAGTGCAATGTTATCATGGGTGAGTAGTACCGACGGAATCTCTTTTCGGTTGCGTTACCGTGGTTCGTTCGCTCTAAGGTGTACGCAACCTGTGGTGCAGTACTGTAATGTTCGAGGGCTATGTGCCGCGATGTAGCAAAGGTTATTGCTGATGTCCTTTCAAACATGAATTAACCCTTTATTTTTAGCTTTTCTTACAGTATAGTACAAGAACTCCACGAAGACAGACTTTAATAGTATTTTAATTTTCTGGTCACTGGGAAAGTTTTCGCTAAATGGGCATTTGCTCTTCTGCGTCCCTAACAAGGGGACCTCCCCATCGCACCCCCCTCAGATTTAGTTATAAGTTGGCACAGTGGATAGGCCTTGAAAAACTGAACACAGATCAATCGAGAAAACAGGAAGAAGTTGTGTGGAACTATGAAAAAAATAAGCAAAATATACAAACTGAGTAGTCCATGCGTACGATAGGCAACATCAAGGATACTCTCAGCTCAGGAGCGCCGTGGTCCCGTGGTTAGCGTGACCACCTGCGGAACGAGAGGTCCTTGGTTCAAGTCTACCCTCGAGTGAAAAGTTTAATTTTTTGTTTTCAGACAATTATCAAAGTTCAGGTACTCACACATAATCAACTTCGCTCTCCAAAATTCCAGGACATGTTCAGATTTGCTTGGACATATGCAGGATTTGACGGTCTACACAAGGAAAAATTTGAAAACGCTAAAAACATATGTTTTGACAGAGCACAGGGAAAACTGTGCGACTGTGAAACTGTTGCATTCGGGAGTGATTATCACATCCACAAGAAAACCTAAATCGGGCAAGGTAGAAGATCTTTTTACCCATTCGCCAAATGTACAAGTTAGGAGGGTCGACAACATACTCCTGTCGTGTGACGCACATGCCGTCACCAGTGTCGTATAGAATATATCAGACGTGTTTTCCTGTGGAGGAATCGGTTGACCTATGACCTTGCGATCAAATGTTTTCGGTTCCCATTGGAGAGGCATGTCCTTCCGTCTACTAATCGCACGGTTTTGCGGTGCGGTCGCAAAACACAGACACTAAACTTATTACAGTGAACAGGGACGTCAATGAACGAACGGACAGATCATAACTTTGCGAAAATAAAAAAATTAAAATTTTTACTCCAGGGAAGACTTGAACCAAGGTCCTCGCGTTTCTCAGGTGCTCACGCTAACCACGGAACCACGGCACTCCAGAGGTAAAAATTAACCTTGGTGTTGCCTGTCTTGCGCATGGACTACTCAGTTTGTATATTTTGCTTTTTTTTCATAGTTCCACACAACTTCTTCCTGTTTTCTCGATTGATCTGCGTTCAGTTTTTCAAGGCGTATCCACTGTGCCAACTTATAACTAAATCTGAGGGGGGTGCGATGGGGAGGTTCCCTTGTAAGTCTGATCTCTTTTCCAGTGCCTGGAGGATATTACCCGAAGTTTCTTTCTGTTGTTGCAGAAACCTTCACAACAGTTGCAGTTCTCTGGTACCGTGTTACATGAGCATATCGGGACACCCTAGGTGAAGCTTTGATTTGTAGGTATGCCACTTTAATGTAGCTTATATTTTTACTAAAATATTAAAACTTGGACTTGCACTACCTTATGCTAATGGTTCAAATCTATGGGACTTAACATCGGAGGTCATTAGTGCCCTAGAACTTCGAACTACTTAAACCTAACTAACCTAAGGACATCACACACATCCATGGCCGAGGCAGGATTCGAACCTGCGACCGTAGCGGTTGCGCGGTTCCAGACTGAAGCGCCTAGAACCGCTCGTCCACAGCGGCCGGCCTTTATCCTAATGTCGCTCTGGTTTCTACAATATCCCTTCGTTCTTCCTAATGGAAATGGAGATGCCAATGCCTTATAGAAGAAACATGTGGTTCTTTCGCTGCGATCAGGGCAGATATTGAAGGTCTGACCACTGTGATCGCTGCTTTGGGTACATTATCGTTTGCCGAGAGTAGATAACAGGAGAGTGTTACTTTATTGTAGGATGTGTGTGAAAGTGTATCATTTTCACTGACGGTGGCAGTGTCTACATGAGACAGTGTGCATAACTCAAGTCGGTTTCCTAATACAGAAGTTACCACCAGAGATGACCTATTATACACAACAGAAAAATGACGGCATACACGAAACTACAGACGAGATATAAATTCTAATTTTGATCATGAAACGATAATTATATTCATATTTGTTGAGCGTAATTGGTGTTGCAAACTAATGGCGAGTTAATTGGAGAAATATCCACTAATTTGACTACGCATATATCTCCCGCCATTCACAAATAATAATGAATTTAATAGGGTTGAACATAAATGTTTAATTTTAATCATTATCGTTCGCGAACATAAGAATTATTACAGAAGGGTTGTATGTTTGACCGTAGATACTGACGCTTCGGTGAAATCACATCTTATTTAAAAATCATCTGTACTGTCGAGAAAAAATTACAAGCTCCGAACAATTTATTATAGCTATTCTACGTTTATTTGATTGACAATAGTTAATTACATGTCATATAGCCAATGTTATGGAGAACACTCGACAGTAATAATACTGAATTTCTGGGAAACTTACGAAAGAACAGTTACTTAACCAAATAGCGAAAGACTTATTTTTTAAGATAAAAAATAGCTACTTTCTAACGCAGACTCTTCTCAGGACGTATTTACTTTGCACACTTTGTCCACACATAGGACGAACTTTAAACCGTGAAACGGGGCGGATAACTGGATCTGAATTGGCCACTTTCGTTACAAAGGTTCCTTTTTGCCCTGCATACACAACATGAATCAGGCAACCATAAATATTCAGGTGTGAGGGAATGTTATTTTGAACACACGTTTCTACGGTTCGTGTTGCAAGCAGACCAGCGTTCCCGCCGAGTATGCCGAACGATTCTATAAGGAACCAATGCCGCTTTAAGATATGGATAGTCTACTTCGGGCGGAATATATTTCGAATCGGAATGTACTCGATTGCCGCATTTGCAAGGAGTACTGGACTAACGGAACCATCACGATGCGTAAGAATCACTTGAGATCAAACCAGAGAGAGAAGACGGTCTACTTGCAAGGGGTCTTGCACTTCACAGAAAATGCATGAAATCAGAACCAAAAGAAGCATTTTCTACCTGAGTAGGTGTGACTTGAATCGTATCAACCAACCAATCGTGAATTTCTAGGGAGCCCGGTTGCACATGACGCGTGCTGTTGTGTCAAAACTGAAAAGAACTGTACCCTGACGAGAATGTTCTTGCGAGATTCGACAGATATCTTGGCTCTGGTAGAGTAAGCTAGGCAAAAACGATGTAAGACCTGCCGATACACATACAAAACTGAGTACAGTAAAGTTCGACACACGCGCCGCTGCAACACAGGTGGAAGTGGGAATAACCTGCTCGCTCCACTTGCAAGGCGAAACTAATACCCCTAGATCACGGGGGTTAATCAAAACACACTTACCGTGATTAAAAACATAAGATGTGCAACAGTCTTTATTATTACATTAACGCCACCAACTGTATCAGGTCTCTTTCATCGCAGTCGACAAACAGATATTTTGCATTTCCCGGATATTTTCATCTAAAATGGTTGAAATGGCTCTAAGCACTATGGGACTTAACATCTAATGTCATCAGATCCCTAGACTTAGAACTACTTAAACCTAACTAACCTAAGGACAGCACACACATCCATACCCGAGGCAGGATTCGAACCTGCGATCGAAGCAGCAGCGCGGGTCCGGACAGAAGCGCCTAGAACCGCTCGGCCACAACTGCCGGCGATATTTTCATCTGTCGATGCCTTGTTTTCAGTCCTTTGTGAGCGCAAAGCTCGAGGGACGTATGGCACTTCTTAACGATACTTCGAATGAATTTGCGTAATAGATAGTGCAAAGAAAATGCAGATTTTTATGACGATAAGGTACTGATGATCCATTTAATTACATGCAGGAAACACTGTCATTCCCTTCCCTTTCCTCTTCCATTTCCTAAGGCAGTCAATGGTATTCCGGGAGATATGAGTTAGACTAACAAGGGGAGGCCGCCAATTGTGAAATTCAGATTCGATTCATACTGCGCATAATAAAAGCTCATGGCCAGAGGTGTAATGTGGCAAAGCACCAAGATGCACTTCTCACCCGTTGTCGAGAAAATCGACAGTTAAAAGAAACCGTTGCTGTGAAATATCCTCTACGATTAATACTTTTCTGCAGCGTCGTGGTGCAGCGGTAAGCGCTCGGGTTCGTAATCCGAAGGTCGCCGGATCGAATCTCGTGCCATTCAACTTTTTTTTAGTATTTGTTATTTGTAATTCAAATATATATATACATATATATATAGTTCCCGGCAATCAGTTGCAACAATTATGCATATAATAAGTTGTTGAAAGTCGTTTGTCGTGGAAAAACTGGCGACTTCGAACATCATTATGTTTTCCGCCAACAAAGTTGTATTTCACAAATGTTATTAATTGTCTTCATAATGTTAACCACGTATAGTTAACGGAAGACGTAGAAACGATATTCCGAAACGAATACGTATAGCTTAAGTCAAACGCTCGAATTAGAATAGAGACCCCACGAACACAAATTTGCTGTGGCAGGTATGAAACATAAACTACGTTACTCGCTCGTTACACTTGAAGGACAGATGTTGAATGGGCCGAAACGAGCCGCCGCATAACAGCGTAGTTGTCTGCTAACTTCGAAAGAAGGTAGATGCGGTCCCTAACGCAACTTTTAACATCGTCGAAAATCGGTGCGGACGGGAGAGCTTTGGTACACCCTGTTAAACAAACGGAAAAATGGTGGCGGTACAATTGGAGAGCGATCCGCCTTCACCAACATGCATAAGCAATTCATTAATAGTATATATATATATATATATATATATATATATATATATATATATGAATTACAAAAAACTAATAATAAAAAAAAATTGCATGGCGCGAGTTTCGATCCGGCGACCTTCGGATTACCAACCCGAGATCTTACCGCTGCGCCACGACGCTGTAGAAAGCTGTTAATCGTAGAGAGTATTTCACCGCAACGGTTTCTTTTAACTGTCGATTTTCTCGACAACGGCTGAGAAGTGCATCTTGGTGCTTTGCCACATGACACCTCTGGCCATGAGCTTTTATTATGCGCAGTATGAATCGAATCTGAATTTCACAATTGGCGGCCTCCCCTTGTAAGTAACATTTGTATTACTTTTCTTGGGATGTAAAATAATGGAATTTTTAACAGCAGTTTTTTCCGTGATTCAAAACGCCTCTTGTCACGTTTTCCACTGGAGCTTGATGAGTACCTCTGTGACGTTCTTTCGTCTACTAATCGCGTCGCTCTTATTTGGACATTATTTACCACCTGTACTAATCCAATCAGCTAAGAGTCCTAGACTGATGAACAACACTTAAGAAACGGTTAAACGAATTTATCGTGTTATTTCATGCTAAATTTAATTCTCCTAGGTTTCTTCCAATGAACCTCGGAATCCGATTTTGCTGCAAGTTTTTTATTTGCCTTTAATTTTTTTGGTTTTTAAGAATATTTTTGTTCTGTCATTGCAACTACAAAAATGCGTGAGTTTTTCACCAGGCGCGTTTCCCTTTATTGAGATAAAGCATCATTAGTGGTCTGTACGTTATTTACATTTTGATTTGCTTTTAGATCGAAAAATAGTTCGGCAAGTATTCGATTTGTACTTACGGTGATTTTTCAACTGATTTCTCCCTTACATCGGGAAATTCCATCTGCTAGCACATCGTTCATTTTCTGTCTTAGACACTGATAATTTTGGTCTAATTTTTAGAAACTCGAAATCTGACAAGAAACCAAAGAGATTCTGTTGGTATGTAAAGTACACCACGGGAGGGAAAGTCACTACTTTCACCGCGCTACACGAATGATACTATTACCGATGACAGCGCCACTAAAGCGGAGTTATTTAACACAGTTTTCCGAAATACTTCACAAAAGAAAACGAAGTAAATATTCCAGATTTTGAATCAATAACAACAGCCAACATAAGTAACTTAGAAATAGATAGCATCAGTGTCACAAAGAAGCTTAAAGCAATAAAGGCAAGTCTTCCAGTCCAGACAGAATGCCAATTAGATTTCTTTCAGAGAGTGCAGATAGAATAGCCCCATATTTTCTAATAATATACAGCCTTTCGCTCGACAAAAGATCCATACCAAAAGAATGGAGAGTTGCACGGGTTACACCAATAGGCAAGAAAGGAAATAGGAGTAATCCGCTGAATTACAGACCCTTATCACTAATGTCGATTTGCAATATGATTTTGGAACACATATTGTGTTCGAAAATTATGATTTACAGGTGTCTTGAAGGTACACACAGTCTGCACGGATTCAGAAAATATAATTTTTGAGACAACAAACTAACTCTTTACTCACACGAAGTAATGAACGTTATCGACAGGGAATTTGGAATTGATTTCATATTTCTAGACTTCCAGAAGGATTTTTACACCCCTTCTCAATAGAGACTTCTTATCAAACAGCGCGCCTATGGAGTATCGCTTCAATTGTGCGAATGGATTCGTGATTTTCTGTCAGAAATGTCACGGTACATAGCAGACGACGGAAAATCATCGGCTAAAACGGAAGAGATATCTGGCGTTCCCCTAGGAAGGGTTATAGCCTCTCTGCTGTTCTTAATCTACATAAATGATGTTTAAGTCCGAGCAGCCTTCTTAGATTGTTTGCAGGTGATACCACTTACTGCCTTAGTAAAGTCATCAGAAGATCAAAACCGATTACAAAATGACATAGACACAGTATGTGTATAGTCAGGAAAGGGGCAATTAATTGTCTCTGAATAAGGAAAACTGTGAGGTCATCCACATACTGTAAGTACGAAAAGGAATCCGCTAAATTTCGATCACGAGATAAATAACTGAAATTTAAAGGCTGTCAATTCGACTACATACTTGTTGTTGTTGTTGTGGTCTTCAGTCCTGAGACTGGTTTGATGCAGCTCTCCATACATACTTATGAATTACAATTATGAAAGAATTAAATTGGAACTGTCGGATAGATAATGTTGTGGGGAAGGCAAAACAAGGATTGTGTCTTATCGACAAAACCTTTAGAAGATGTAACAGATGTATTACAGAAACTGCCTACACTATGCTTGTATGTCCCCCTATAGAGTACTACAGTGTGGGATCCTTAGCGGATTGGACTGTTATAGGATATCTGCTGTGAAGTTCAAAGAGGGCAGCTCATTTTGTATTATCGTAAAACAGGGAAAATAGTGTCATGGATGTGATGAGCGACTTGGGAAGGCAATCATTAAAACAAAGACGTTTGTCGTTGAGGAGAGATCATTCCATGTAATTTTAATCAGCAACTTGCTCCTCAGAATTGTTGCCAGCTAACATAGGGAGGAATGATCATCACAATAAAATAAGAGAAATCAGAGCTCGCAGAGAACGATTTAACTGTACGCCTTTTCCACGCATTCTTGGTGAGTGCAACGGTAGAGAAGTTGAAGGTGGTTCGAAAAATCCCCTGTCAGGCTCTAAAATATGGTTAGGAGAGAAGTCATGTGCATGTAGATATGAAATTGATTCGTAATTGTCTGTTCGTGTTGAAGTCATGCACCGTTAGCTATTACATAGAGAATCAGGTAAATATTCAGGCTAATACCATGCAACATGCGTTATAATGGTGTTGCGGCCACATGTAGTAAGCGTTGCTTCACTCAGTGGAGAATGGCAAAACAGAGGCAGCCAGCGACCGAGGCATTGCGAAGTAAGCGCGGCACAGATAGCCTTACTGACATCAGCAATCTACCAACTGGCTGACGCAAGGACGCACACAGACCGAGCGCCGAGCGAAGCCTGGAGAGTGCTGAGTAATGGGAAGTGAGGCCAGCACGCTAAGTTACGCTGCTATATACAGCGGGAGTAATAACAAAAAGCTACCACCGAGGGTAAAAAACTTCCATCTGCTGGATAGTGGAGCGCAGGCAGCAACAGACAGAAGCCATTAGGAAGCAGTTCGGATCTGAGGACGGACGTGGTCCGTGTCCTAATGTTCAATCTTCGTAGGTGACGATTCCGGAAGTCTGTTCCAGCTCGCAGGAGTCACCCGTTCGCCACCAGATGTCAACTTCAGCTCTGGGGGTCGGCCCGAGTTCGGTCGGCACCATGGCTGACTAACTACAGCGAGAACTTCCAGCAGGACCGGCCGCAGCGCGGTCTTGGTCACAGGCGCCACCGGGGACTGACGCCTGGACTTCACGGCAGCCCGGCCCCACGGTGCATGGTCCGTCCATGACGGTCCGCCGGTGTGGCAGTGCGGTTAAAGGCGCTTCAGTCTGGAACCGCGTGACCGCTTCGGTCACAGGTCCGAATCCTGCCTCGGGCATGGATGTGTGTGATGTCCTTAGGTTAGTTATGTTTAATTAGTTCTAAGTTCTAGGCGACTGATGACCTCAGAAGTTAAGTCGCATAGTGCTCAGAGCCATTTGAACCGTCCATGACGGGACCTCGCGGACATCGCGACTGACGGCTTCTCAGCCGCCGGTGCAGCAGGCGTCGGCAGCTGACCTCACGGCGACGAGTTCATCTCAACTACAGGGCATCCTGACTTCAGCGGAGCACTGGTGGCCAGAGGCCCCCGAGTGCCATCAGCGGCGCGCTTTGCGCGCGTTGTCAGAGAATATACACAGCAGCAGCGAGGCGGAGGGATCCGCAGGGCTGGGCAGCGACGACGAGGGAGAAATTGTAAAGAATGTTCAATAAATAATTGTAAAACTCCACGCCGTCTCAGTCTTTGGCGCAGCCACTGTGTCTGCTGCTAACAAGTACAGCAGAAGTCGAAAAAAATGGACTCACTTCATCGAGGAAGAAATGCCATAAGTTTCATCTTGAGTGCTATTTCCAACTGATGGCGTTGTCTCATGATCAGATCCTGCATGACTACCAAACTGTGAAAATTCTTATATGTTATGTTTCACCCCTTGCTCCAGATAGATTTTCTTTGAGATAAAATGAAGTACGAAATTTACAGGGCATGCGAGATGTGACAGAGAGCACTAATGTTTGTGTCATGTGAAAACGGCTGTCGTGATGCTAAAGGCAAGTCTTCACAGCATGGTATGCTCCTACACACATTACGTGTTCCCACCACTCACCTTATGAGGGTATCAACACCCTTGTCAGACATGTCCGTTTGGAGGTCCAGATATTATGGCGTGGGGAGACACGAAGTTACATGTGTATACTGACTCCAGATCTATGAACACGGTATACTCACTATTGGAATTTATTGTCACACTGTACTCCTTCCCCATATGCGTCTTTTAGGGGTGCATTTGGCACTGACTTCATTTTTATGGATGACAAAACGCCATCGTACCGAACAGCGAAGGTGGAGAAGCTCTTGGGAGACAGGATATTCTGCGAGTGGAGTATCCTCCGCGTTCACCCGACTTAAATCTCATCGAGCACGCGTTCAATGCATTGAGTTGACGTATTTCATCACGTCCACATCCACCAACATCCATCTAGCAGTTGTCATCCGCGTTGGTCGAGGAATGGAATGCTCTACCACATCAACTCCTTACCAACACTGTGACCAGTAAGGTAACATACAATTGTTTACATAAGTAATTATGATATCGTCCCTACTGTGGCACTGAAGTATGCCGAGTACGCTCTACACATGAACACTGAACTTGAAGGTAACGAGTGTGAAACGGCTCTGTAGAGTCGTTTCATAAGACAGTTCCTTTATTTTATTAATTACATAAGTAATTATGATATCGTCCCTACTGTGGCACTGAAGTATGCCGAGTACGCTCTACACATGAACACTGAACTTGAAGGTAACGAGTGTGAAACGGCTCTGTAGAGTCGTTTCATAAGACAGTTCCTTCATTTTATTAATTACGGCTCACGTAGTTCACCGGGTAATTGCGCCTGTGGTTGTTAACGTTGGAAGTAAGTGAAATTCTAGGCCTATGCGACGTAAAACGCACAGATATATTATGTTCTGTTTTACGTTTCCTGATGCACATGTATCATGTCCTTCTCTCAGTTTACATTGTGTTTGTGAATGTAGGTGAATGAATGTCTTTTCGTATTCTTCTGGGTTTATTTTATGGTAGGAGCGGAGTTGGTTGTCGTCTGCTGAGAGCAGGTGATGTGTGCTTCTCATTAGGAGGGGAACACAGGATGACAAACGTAGGATCCCGGTACCTGGACAGAGAGGTTTATCCCTTTTGGTCTGAGGTTTGTATGTCTGTCAGGTTGATGGAAGAAGCAACGCCTCTGGTAGCTTTCGTTGCCCGGGAGTTGCGAGAATGCGGGTGTAGCTCCTAAGTTATGGCGGAGATAGGAGGTATATAGAGACGCGTTTTGCCTAAGTCAAATTTCGTTCAAACATTAAAGTTCTTCAGCTCAACTGAAGCGTCAAGATTTCAGTCAATTTGGGCTACGAGGTTGCAGTATTAGCTAACGATTATGTGAAAATGCAAGTGTAATTGAACCTTCTTATGAGTGTGATTTTATTTTTCTGTTTTTGGAATCTATCATTCGAATACTTTTATCTTCAGGTTGTAGCTTGTACCTGTGATTTAAGAGCCTCCTGTTCTACTACTGCACTGTAATGCGTCTTGCCTCTTACGCTTTAATTTGTTTTGTGCGCCATGTGGACGATCGGAGGCTCTCAGCATTGGTTATTTAATTCTAAATTGTTCTGTTTTATTTGCTATTGTGATTTTCACTAGGAATTTTGCCTACTTTTTGGCTTGATAAGTCCTTCTGTTCCTTCATTGGAATCGTGACCACCTGGTCACTCACTTTGTTTGCACTCTGGGTGCGCGATTGGCCACTGCGGCCATTTACTGCATAGATTTTCGCAAACGGCGTAAACTTTTATTGGCCATTGCGGGTATTTACTGCTTAGAAGTCCATAAACGACATAAACTTTTCTGTCAGGAATGGTAGTGTTTTGTTTTTCGCGACCTTAACTTTGCTGTTGTCTGAATACAGTGTGAATGATGGAGTGTATGCTTTCCCTGTTGCTTTGTGTCTTTTTTTTGTTCATTCCATATTAAGTTGCCATGCGAGAGCACATTGATGAAAGACACAGTAATTAAATTCGTTGAACAGGCACCAGGTACTTGTAGCCAAATGATTTCCCCCCTTAATGTGTGTTGTTCGGTGAATAAAGGTTGTGTCAACTCTACGTTATTTATCGCAAGATAATCTAGTACCTAGCTCCTTATACTGAAAAAAAATTAATATTTGACGCCCCAATTCTTTAAAAAGGTAACTGATTTTGAAATCCTCCTTAAAGGCAGTGAAGTGGCCAATTCTTGCTAAATTGCGTAGTTCATTTATTCTTTTAAAAAGCTTAATATTCAAAATTTTCCGTTTGAGTTTTTCTTAACGTTTAAGAAGGGCTTGCGCTGGTGGCGACCGTGAAATTAAAAGTAGTTTTAGGTCTAGATGCTTTCCAGCTCTCAGTTAGGACAACTTACATGTGCGTTAAGATTATTTAACTGTATAATGCATTTCACTGTTTCATTGTGACTCAGAAATTTTTTATTTCGATTCTTGGTGCCGTAGCAAGACGATACCAAACAGACCGCTGTAAATAATTTTATGTTATTTGATGATTAACGGTTGATCGAAACTGGTAGTACTTGAACAATGAAAATTGAAACCACGAGCTTTATGCTAACTCAAACGCCATTTTTCCAAAACACGTTACAATTTTCTATGCGGAAATCGGTCATCTTCACGCTCCTGTATATGGAAACATACTTGGTACGGCATTTAAGTATAATAATACTGACAATAAGAATCACAGTTAGTAGCTGAAACGGAGATAAATCACATCATAATATTACATATTAAAAATGCACTCTCGGTACCTGTACAAAACAAAAATCAGCACGTAATTTACATTCCTTACATGGTATAATGTACCCGAGGGGAGCCCTTACGTACAACGAATTACACCAGCAAAGCAACTGAAGTCATTTATTTTCCAAACAGGAACACCAACGAATACAGGATACACCAATAATGAAACGTAACAACACAGGGTTGAAGTAATCAAATGCAACAAAAACATAATGAACAAACGTTCACCGTACACAAATCAAAAAAAGTTTTGCATTACCCCGATTCCCAGAACTCTTGACGACAGACGTTGACTGTGGATATTTTATCACAGACACAGTCCCTCTGACTTTCAGGAATGTCACTAACTCGGTCAAAGAGGTAGACAACCATGCATGAGCAGCACCTATCAGGAGGAGGGGGTCCGACATCAGTTCGAGTCATTCCACCAGGAAAGGGGTACCAGGCTCGTGTTGTCTGTGGTTCAACCATGTCTAGACGATCAATACCGTGGTCGATTTCGCCCGCATTGTTACTTTGTGCCAGTAAGGGCTCTCAATAAGGGAAGTGTCCAGGCGTCACTGAGTACACCAAAACGATGTTATTCGGACATGGAGGAGATGCAGAGAGGCAGGAACTTTCGATGACATGCCTCGCTCAGGCCGCCCAAGGGCTACTACTGCAGTGGATGACCGCTACTATGGATTACGGCTCGGAGGATCCCTGATAGCAACGCCACCATGTTGAATAATGCTTTTCGTGCAACCATAGGACGTCGTGATACGACTCAAACTGTGCGCAATAGGCTGCATGATGCGCAACTTGATTCCTTACGTCTATGGCCAGGTCCATCTTTGCAACCACGAAACCATACAGCTCGGTAAAGATGGGCCCAACAACATGCCGAATGGACCGCTCAGGACTGGAATCACGTTCTCTTCGCCGATGAGTGTTGCATATGCCTTCAACCAGACAATCGTCGGAGATGTGTTTGGAGGCAACCCGGTCAGGCTGAACGCCTTAGACACACCGTCCAGCGAATGCAGCAAGGTGGAGGTTCCCTGCTCTTTTGGGGTGGCATTACGTGGGGCCGACGTACGCCGCTGGTGGTCACGGAAGGCGCCGTAACGGCTATACGATACGTGAATGCCATCCTCCGACTGATAGTGCAACCATATCGGCAGCACATTGGCGAGGCATTCCTCTTCATGGACGACAATTCGCGCCCCCATCGTGCACATCTTGTGAATGACTTCCTTCAGGATAATGACATCGCTCGATTAGAATATTCAGCATGTTCTCCAGACATGAACCCTAAGCACGACGTGACCCACCAACCACTCTGACGGATGTATGCCGGTATCGCCGTTGAGGAGTGGGACAATCTGGACCATCACTGTCGTGATGAACTTGTGGATAGTACGCCACGACGAATGCAGGCATGCATCCATGCAAGGGGACGTGCTACTGGTTATTAGAGGTGCCGGTGTATACAGCAGTCTGGACCACCACCTCTGAAGGTCTCGCTGTATGGTGGTACAACATGCAATGTATGGCTTTCATGAGCAATAAAAAGGGTGGAAATGATGTTTATATTGATCTCTATTCAAATTTTCTGTACAGATTCCGGAGCTCCCGGAACCGAGGTGATGCAAAACTTTTTTTTTTTGATGTGTGTGTAATGCAGACCAACTGAAAAATATCTCATATACTCTAATGACTTACAAAGTAATGACTTACAAAGTAATTCACCGTCTAAAACCTAGTAAAGAAATAGCTTTGAAGTCACAAAACTATAAACACATGCTGCACTGATACTGCTGCACAGCAACCCAGTCATGTCTCTAAAGCTACGCGGGGTAGCCGCGCGACCTGAGGCGCCTTGCTACGGTTCGCGTGACTTCCCCATCGGGGATAGAGTCCTCCCTCGGGCATGTGTGTGTGTGTGTGTGTGTGTGTGTGTGTGTGTGTGCGTTTTGCGCTTAGCGTAAGTTTAAGTTAGATTAAATAGGGTGTAAGCCTACGGACCTATCACCTCAGCGGTTTGGTCCCATAGGAACTCACAACAAATTTCCAAATTTTTTATCCCTGAAGTCCACGAACACACTAGCATAGGAAACGCCGTAAATATGCAATATCTTCAGAGTAACAACGAAACAAGTCACCCATATTTGTAATAATTCCAGGCTATGTACTGGACATAAAACAATGTATCCAGAATTAGCAACATCCCTCATCAATATGTTTCAACTACTTCTCGTCCGGCTTCTGTACCACTGTCCTCGATGGAATTTCGGACGAAACTGGTAGTGGATTGAAGTTGATTTTTTTAGCACAAAACTTGTTTAACAATGCGTTCTACCTTTCATTTGAGCTAGTACGACATGAAGCGCACGCTTGTTTGACATGTCTGGGGTGTTGCTTCCTTGTATTAATATTTCACAATTTAGTGGTGCTAGTATTAGTAATGCTGGTTTTATTACGAAGACCGCTGCTGTCCATGTACGAACTCATAAAAACAATCCGGTATATGAAAGAGATTTGCGCACCAGCAGGCGCAAAGTGACCGAGATTGCAATTTCTTTTATTTCGCGGCGCCCCGGGTGCTCGTTTCCATTTCCATTACACATTACGGAACTGTAGTCCTCGCCGGTTGAGCCACGGCACAAATTTGTTGCAGTGAGCAGCGCGCTCAGCAGGTCGAGTTTCGCTCGTCGGAAGTGGCGTAGCGGACACCGGCACCGCTTTGCAACGGTCCTCGCGCCAGAGAGCAGAGTGCAGCGGCGATGGCGCTTCCAGCTGCCATAAATAGCCGGCCCATGTCACGCGCGCGCAGCACGCCATATTCTTCGGGCGTTTCATATGCATAAACCGTTACAAACATTAAATTACAGGGGTGCCGGCATATCGCATTGTTCTGGGCCAGTTGGCGTGGCGGAAGCGCCGACCGGCGCGGCACGAAGCGCAGCGCGGTGGAGCCGCGCGCAGGGCCACCGGCGGCGGCCGCTCCACCGCGCATGCCCACCCAATGAATTACAGACAAGAGTAATTAGGGGAATGATTTACTGGTTGGCAGGCCTGGAAACGCATGCGTTTCTGGCGCTGACGCGCGGCGCCAACGACCCACCGTGACCGCCGCGCCAGCCCGCCACTCGCTCAGGCCGACACCCCGCGTCACGCCTGGCGTGCGGTGCGGCACCCTATCAAGTGCTGCCAACACAACTACATGGACGATAAAAGTCACTACAGAGGTTGTAGTAACCACCTATGCTCCTCCCTAGAGTGGCAAGTGGTGGCTACTTCACAGTCTGATCAAAAGCATCTGAGGAGATGGAGGACGAGGAAGATGATGAGATTGGTCCTGTGGACTATCAGGTCATTAGAGGCAGAGCTCAAACTCGGATTAAGGAAGGGTGGGGAAGGAAATCTGCCGTGCTGTTTCAAAGGAACCATTCCGGTATTTGCCTTAAGCGTTTTAGGGAGGAGCCACTCCAGGGAGGAGCATAGGTGATTACTACAACATCTGTAGTGACTTTTATCGTCCATGTATTTGTGTTGGCAGCAGTTGATAGGGTGCCGCACCGCACGCCAAGCTTCGCCGGGCAGCGGCGTGACGCGGGCGAGTGGCGGGCTCGCGCGCCGGTCACGGTGGGCCGTTGGCGCCGCGCGTCAACGCTAGAAACGCATGCGTTTGCAGACCTGCCAACCATCACGGAAAACCGAAATCTGGATGGCCAGACGCTGATTGGAACCGTCGTCCTCCCGAATGGTTCAAATGGTTCAAATGGCTCTGAGCACTATGGAACTTAACATCTGAGGTCAGCAGTCCCCTAGAACTTAGAACTACTTAAACCTAACTAACCTACGGACATCACACACATCCATGCCCGAGGCAGGATTCGAACCTGCGACCGTAGCGGTCGCGCAGTTCCAGACTGTAGCGCCTAGATCCGCTCGGCCACCCCGGCGTTTTAAATGTCTGCGAGTCGTGTAACTGAGGCGAGATGTCGGAACCATCCCGGTATTCACCTAGTGGGATGTGGAAAACCGCCTAAAAACCACATCCTGGCTGGCTGGCACACCGGCCTACGTCGTTAATCCGCCGGTCGGTTTCGATCCGGGCCAGCGCGCCTACCCAAGTCCAGGAAGCAGCGCAATAGCGCTCTAGGCAAACTGGCAGGTACGAAATGACCTCTCGATTATGTTCCATAAATGTTCGATGGAATTCATGACAGACGATCCGGGAGGCCAAATCCGCTCGAATTGTACTCAACGTTTTTAGAACCATTCGGAAACCCGGTAATCTGACGTCGTTCCTCGGGAACATAAAGTCTCTGAATGGCTGAAAATGGTCTCCAAGTAGTCGAACATAACAATTTCTAGTCCATGACCGGTTCAGTTGCACCAGAGGGCACACTACATTCCACGTAAACACAGCACACTCCATTACGGAGCCTTGTTGACGACTTATCACCATGCCTTCGTGGAATCTACGCCATGCTCGAAGATATAAGCTCTTACTAATTGAAATCGGAAGTGATCTGACCAGTTATCTCGGGCCCAACAGCTGATGACGTGTTCTTAGCAAAGGCACTCGCCTCGGTTGTCTGCTGTCATGCCCTAGTAATGCCATATTTCACCGCACTGTACTAAGGGACGCGTTAGCCGTACTATCTAAATTGATTTACGCGGTTATTTCACTCATTGTTGCTTGTCTATTAACACTGACAACTCTGCACGAACGCAGCTGCTCTCGGTCCTTAACTGAAGACCGTCGGCCACTGCCCGTGATGGGAGTTAAGGCTTGAAATTTGGTATTATCGGCACATAGTGCTCAGAGCCATTTGAACGATCTGAAACGCGTTCGCACTATTTCATGGTTTACACTAGGCGCAGGCAGCTGGGGTGCATTGATGCCGTCCCAGGGGATTTGGGGTGGCGGTAGGAAGGGCATCCAGCCACCCCTTTAAATTAACCATGCCAAATACGATTGCAACAATGCCGATCCTGCGGAAACTGTGGGAATTAGGAACAAGCAAAAGAAGAAAAGAAGATTCGAGAGATCAGTTCGTGCTCAACAACCGCACCAACAACACTTTCAGAGTTGCGGACGGCTTATAGGCAGCATGACTCATTATTTCTGCAGGGTATTTCTAAAGACTTGTTGAGTCCATGTCGTGTCGAGTTGCTACACAACGCCATGCAAAAGGAGATCTTACACGATATGAGGAGGTATCCCATGACTTTTGTCACCTGAGTGTGATATCTGCGAGGTGTTATTTTGGCTGTTGTTGTTATTTCGTGTTTGCACTTGATAATCACTTCACCAACAGTCGACTTGGGCAGCTTTAGAATTTTTGAAATGACCTTGATGGAGGTGTTATATGACATCCAGTGGCTACTCTACTTTCGAAGTCACGGAGCTCTCCTGACAGACCTAATCCATTGTTCCCGTTTCTCTGCTGACAACTCAATAGTCCTCACCTACTTTTCCACTCTCGTGACATCTAGTGGTGCATGTATACTCCGTAAGCAGCTGCACCATAACTTGAATGGATCACTGTGTTCGCTGTTCTTAAGTACCTGGCAGATTAATAGTTTCTGCTAGACCAGGACTCGAACCATGACCTTCGTCTTTTACCGAATGAGCTATCCGGGCACGACTTACAACTCGCTGTCATAGCTTTACTTCTGCCAGTACCTCTCTATACAAATAAGCGAGGTAGAGTATACTTCCGGACCAATATTAGCGATTTATTGTTGTGTTCCACTCTAGTATTGGTCGAGCAGATGGTGTCAACTTCTATGCGCACTCTAATCTCTCTTATCTACAGTAAATTCTAATGGTTCGTATTTGGGATATAGGATAGTGGAGGCAGAATAGTGGCACAGTATTCATGAAATACAGTTTCCCTACATTTTCCCAACAAGATTTCACCGGAAACTACGTCGACCTTCTTCCAAAGATTCATGTTTGTGTTCTCCGAGCATACGTGTTACAAAAGGTAAGATACTACGGGATATCAGGCAGCGTCATTTTCAAGCACAACTAACCGTTAACACCTCAAGATCCTGAAGAAGATCCCAGCAGAGTGCTCGAAATTTCGATCGTGTATAAGAATTTGATGAGGAAAATCTGTGGCTTAACACCATACAAGATTTTAACTACAATAACAACAGCTACTGAAGTCTGCAAACTCATATATCTGTTCCACTTTCATACGCTGTGTCCCATCGTATCTCCGGATTCGTTCCATATTTGTTTCCATGACCACTAGGTGAGAACTCCAAACGTGGACTTCGAATTTTTGTGCACTAGTGTCTTGTATGGGATTTCCTTTTCAAATGCGTCGTGGTTTCACAGAACCTAACAATAAATCGTTGTGTTTCATTCGTTGTCCGTAAAACTTATTTCATATTGTCATTAAGTATCAAACAGCAAGAGTGGAGTCTTTATTCAGACACAATAGAATTCGCAGTCAGTAGCTGATGTCAAGATGTTTCGTAAAACGAATACGTAGCAATCAGTAAAATGAAGCAATAAGGCTTATCGTGGAACAGGTGGTCCAAATGTGTATCTTAGAGTACTCGCATTCAAGATCACTCTAGTGTAGGATTTTTTTTTTTTTTTTTTTTTTTTTAGTGGAATACAGCCAGCAGATCACTGAGGAATTAGGCTGCAAACGCATGGCGGGCCGCGTCAAAGCAGTCAGAAGACCGACGACTAAAAAGTAAAGTGTTGCATCTGCACAGTTGAAAAAAGTCTTCGATTCTTTGAGTTTCTGTTCCGTGATTACGTATCTCAGTATCTAGTGTATGGACTAATGGATTGAAGGTTTGAATCTAATTTATGTTAGACCAGTAATTTATTTTGGAAGCGAATGTCCAATAAATGGTAAGCATTAAAAGCAAATACTTTCATAAATTTTTCGGATTTCTAAGTGCCCCTCAGAACACCTTTCATTTTCATTGAGACCATATATTTTAGATTAACGCCATAGCCTGTTTTATCGTCTTTTTCACCGGGCTAAACATTTTATGTTTCATGTTAAAGGCAAATAAACATTTTCATTGTTCGTGGTGCCAAATGGAACGGGAGCCGTTGTGCGATCTGTCTCACTGAAATAACATATGCGAATGGAATTCAGCATTTAGATACGTGGGACTTCCTTCGTGTCTATTGCTCTATTCTCTCTCACTGACTGCTGACTGCTAATTTTACTGACTTACGCAATAAAAATTCTTATTAGCAATTTACGTTACATATCCAAATGTATTGTTTGTTTCTACTTTCTTTAAGGTCTCTAATTTTCTTCTCCCTACATTAATACTGGTTTCGTTCGAAAGCAGTTCGATTCGTTATAATCTCTGATGAATCTGAGATTGCTTCCATAGGAACATTAAACGTAGCTTTCCTTTATAAGTGAAATTTCTTCCACACTATTAAATCGGAGCTGAAGGGAGAGAGTTGGAAACTCTTCTCACATACATATCCAGTACCTGAAACTTCCTGGCAGGTTAAAACTGTGTGCCGGACCGAGACTCGAGCTCGGGACCTTTGCCTTTCGCGGGCAAGTGCTCTACCATCTGAGCTACCCAAGCACGACTCACGCCCCGTCCACAAACCTTTACTTCTGCCAGTACCTCGTCTCCTATCTTCCAAACCTGTTCTACAAAAACTCCAAGTGTCATTCTTTGAATTTTAGTGGTTGCCCTCATTCATTACACGGTAACGACAGTTAACATATTGAGATGAACCAGCTCCGTGAAGCACTAATCAGTAACAGTACTCATTTCACTATCGTTATATCATCTAAGTCCTTGCATTCGAGCAGGCCGGTGTGGCCCAGCGGTTCTAGGCGCTTCAGTCTGGAACCGCGCGACCGCTACGGTCGCAGGTTCAAATCTTGCCTCGGGCATGGATATGTGTGCTGTCCTTAGGCTAGTTAGGTTTAAGTAATTCTAAGTTCTAGATGACTGATGACCTCAGGTGTTAAGTCCCATAGTACTCAGAGCCATTTGAACCTTGCATTCGAGTTCCTGCCTGCAATAGTACTAGAATTCCGTCAAGTTATGCGGGAGTCGTTATTTTAGTAAACGCATGTTTCCGTTTAGTTTCAAACCAAATCATATTCTCTGAGGCGGATTCGGTTTGTAGCTACAGAGACCAAAGTTGTGAGAGAAACTCACCGCGTCCCGTCGCAGTACGGTGCCATTAGATTCCCCTGACGCTGATTGGTCAGGTGCAGCTCTCCCCTCGCCCCCTTTTCCCAACTCTTCCCCCGCTGCAGCCACTTCATCCGCCGACTGTGTCGCCTCTGCAAACTCAATTTGTTACGTGCCGTCGGCAAGTCCTGTGTCCGTTCCCTAGAATTATCCGCGGACGCTTCAGTCCCGTGAAACAAAACGAGCTCCTCGCGCCGTTCTTTTCTTTTATGTCAATCAGTGCGGACTACAGTGCTCGCCGGAACGAAAACCATTAGTAGGAATGGTTGTAACGGATGCATTAGAACAGAAATTGCATTACGTCACAGCGCTTCAGTTGTCGAAGCACAACTAACAACCCCGTACTTGTTTCTGTGTTTTCTTGTTTTATTTTACTTTGCTTTAGCTACAGTGTTCAGTCGACGTCGAGTAGCAGTAGCTGCCTATGTACAAGTTTCGTTCCGCTGAAACAATTTGCGAAGCAATTATGTAGTGGCTGCAGTAATGGTATCTCACTGCAGAATTCAGAGAGCTGAAACAATACTTGTGCGTACACGTAGCCCGTCTTTGTTCCCTCCGCTCATACAACCCTACGAGGTAGAATGAGTGCATAAATGCAGTGAGCATCACACAAATGCACCAATTATTTTTGTACAGCCATTATTGCTTATAGCTAAACGCCCTTTCAGATAATTCAAATTCGATGTTTCTTCTGAATGACTGCAAAGTTTCGGACAACTGCGACAGATGGTAGAGTCATAGTGAGGCATCAAAGTGGCGTATATGCAAGACACTCGTTAAAAAAAAGTGTGACTTAGCTGCAATCTCGCTTGCGGAAAAAGAAATCCTAGTGAGCATCCACAAATGGTTCAAATGGCTCTGAGCACTATGGGACTCAACTGCTGAGGTCATTAGTCCCCTAGAACTTAGAACTAGTTAAACCTAACTAACCTAAGGACATCACAAACATCCATGCCCGAGGCAGGATTCGAACCTGCGACCGTAGCGGTCTTGCGGTTCCAGACTGCAGCGCCTTTAACCGCACGGCCACTTCGGCCGGCCATCCACAAATGTTTGGTGATGCAGTAGCTAGTACTGTTGGGCGATGGGTAAAGACAATTACAGCGTCAGGAAGTGCAAAGGCTGTCCAATGCTACTCCGAGTGTTCGTGTACATATGGCATTTGGCATATGAAGTTCCAGTACAGCACTCGTGGCTGCCGCATCGCGGTCGCGAAGTGGGGCCGAGGCAGTTCCAGATAAGTTTTACAGTTTGACGGTAATTTATGGATTTGTAGTTTTAGCTTGACGATCTCCACTATGGACAAACAGTAGATACTGTTATTCTGAAGAAGGTTGGGTTATCCCGACTGAAACCTAGGTAAATTCTAGGTAAACGGTGCAACTGAGGCTGTTCATTATTAAAATTAAAATTAATATGTAAGTGTGATGGTTGTCAGTGTTGTGTTCCCAATGGAATGCTAACCTCTAAAAGTGATTTAAGTTAGTCCTGTCAACCGGAAATAACATCTCCAAGTTGTGATTGAATTCCACTCTAACCAGATCAGGATCGGTACCTGAAATCTAATCCCAGGAATGGCAGGAGTGGGGATATTGCTAAGATATTTATCATAATAAACAACACAAAAAGTTCAAATTGAAAAAGTATTGCTGTATAACGTTACCTCCTACTCACTAATCTGACATCGGCAAAACATTTATGATATGAATCGAAATTGTGTCCTCATTTATTCGTCGGAAACACTAAGTTGTTGAAACTGATTGGCATCCACCCTGACTCGAACTGACAGTAAAGGCCACAGAAATCGAGTAAGTGCAACTTATTTTTTGTTAAAGACACCTTATCTGCCGAGGTCTGATGCGTGTATCACCGAATTCAGTGATGAGAAGAGAAATTCTGCAGCACCAATCTGCTCAATGCTGCCGGCCATCGTGCAGACGAAGTGCGTTGCGTAGCTGTAAATTCTGAATACACAGAGGAGGTGAAATGGAGTCTGCGAACTCCTAAGAATGAAAATTACTTTAGTGCATGCCGGACAGGAATCAAGCTTTCTGCTGGGTTATAAGCCCGGAGTACTTTGTTATACCTCTGTCTCCATAAAGAAGCGGAGGTTCGTTTCTCTGCTCACAGAGATGATTCCTCTCGTAGTGGCGAAATCAACAGTTCATTAAATGTACCCTGAAGAACCAAAGAAACTGGTACACCTGCCTATTTCGTGTAGGGCCCCCGCGAACATGCAAAAGTGCCGCAACACGACGTGGCATGGGCTCGACTAATATCTGAAGTAGTGCTGGAGGGAACTGACACCATGAATCCTGCAGGGACTGTCCATAAATCATTAAGTGTACGAGAAGGTGACCTCTTCTGAACAGCACGTGAAAGGCATCCCAGAGATGCACAATAATGTTCGTGTCTGGGGAGTTTGGTGGGCAGCGGAAGTGTTTAACTCAGGAGAGTCTTCCTGGAGCAACTCTGCAGCAATTCTGGACGTGTGGGGTGTCGAATTGTCCTGCTGAAATTGCCCAAGTCCGTCGCAATGACAAAGGACATGAATGGCTGCAGGTGATCAGACAGGATGCTTACGTTCGTGTCACGTGACAGAGTCGTATCCAGAAGGGTCATCGGTCCCATGTCACTCCTACTGCACGCGCCCCATACCATTACAGAGCCTCCATCAGCTTGAACAGTCTCCTGCTGACATGCAGGGTCCATAGATTCATGAGGTTGTCTCCATACTCGTACACGTCTATCTGCACGATACAAACTGAAACGAGACTCGTCCGACGAGACCACATGTTTCCAGTTATCGACAGTCCAATGTCGGTGTTGACGGGCCAAGGCGAGGCGTGTGTCGTGTAGTCGTCAAAGTTAAAAGAGTGGGCCTTCGGTACCGAAAACCCATATCGATGGTGTTTCGTTGAATGGTTCGCACGCTGACACTTGTTGATGGCCCAGCACTAAAATCTGCAGCAGTTTGTGGAGAGTTGCACTTCTGTCGCATTGAACGATTCTGTTCAGTAGTCATTGGTCCCGTTCTTGCAGGATCGTTTTCCAGCCGCAGCGACGTCGGAGATTTGATGTTTTACAGGGTCCCTGAATTTCACGGCACACTCGTGAAATGGTCGTACGGGAAACCCCCATTTCATCGCTACCTAGGAGATGCTGTCTCCCATCGCTCCTGCGCCGACTGTAACAGCACGTTAAAACTCATTAAAATCTTGACTAGGTGCCATTGTAGCAGGAGTAGCCGATCTAAGAACTGCGCCAGACACTTGTTGCCTTATGTAGGCGTTGCCGACCGCAGCACCGTATTCTGCCTTTTTACATATCTCTGTGTTTCAATACGAATGCCTATACCAGTTTCTTTGGCATTTCAGTGCAGTAGTAATACTGTTCACTGGCATCTTATCTGCCGTGTGTCAAAACGCTCTCCAGCGATGTGTATCCTATTGATACGCGCCAGAGAATCCGCGACATACCACGCTCCAATTTGTAGCAAACCTCACATCATTAGTCAGCACTCTCCATGCAACCCATCGTCGCTCCCATTACAAACGGAATGTCCCCTGCTCCACGATTCATGAAGCTGTCAGCCAACTCTCTTGAACTCATACTCATTTCGGTAAAGCCTTTTGCAATATTCTATCACTCTGTCTATGACTGCGAATTCAGCCGATCAAATTCGTTTCTGTGCATTGTGATGGGAATATGGCGTGCCATCTTGCATGACAATTTCCGCGGCAATTAGCTCGTATCTGCGGCAGGTGTCCCAGAATATTTCTTTGTGCTAGAAAGTCTGGCGGCGATGCTTGTTACACGTTATCTGCATGGTCTTTAGCTATCAACCATAGTCTAGCCCTTGACTCTTTTTAGCAACAACACGGGCGGCCGCGAGGTGTCCGTTCTGCTCGCTTCGCAACGTGGTGCTGGAACTATAATGGCCGTCACGAAAATAGGGCTTCGAGGTCATATCGCCGTCTTACAGAATTCCCAGTTTTTTTATAGTGATAGCTTCAAATATTCGTAAAAATTAAAAAAAAAAATGGGCAACTCAATTTTTAGTCTAGAATATGATGGAATACTTTCCAAAAGAAAATTCTAACTAGCTGCTAGGAAAAAATGAAAATTAACGTTACAATAAATTTTGGAGGAAAATAATTTTTTACTTCAACCTGTGGTAGTTCAAAATTACTAATGTAATTGGACTGAAAAAAAATGTCACCATCCTCAAAGTTTACAGATACGTATGCTGCATCTTTTATTTCGGACACATAAAAGTATTCTGAGATAAAAAATAAAATATTATAAGAGGTGTGAAACTGCTGTGTGCGTAGCGAGAAATGTAGTCGCTGATGAATTTTCGTTCTATAGGACTGCGAAGAAACTTCCCGTAAGAATGTTGTTAAGTAAACTACAAAATTATTTTTGGTAACATTTCAGAAATCATTATTGTATCGTAGCACGCACAGAGGTAAATTACTTCCGCGATATTCCGTGTGCAGCAGCGCGCGAGCGTCGTAGGCCGTCGCCAAGAGTTTTTGGTCGGACGGCTAGCTTTAATATGACCGAGAACATTCCCTACTTTCCGAAAATGTATTACTGGCTGCTAATACGTATCCTTCGTCGTTGCATCCATCACTCAAAACCCCAATATACGCTACGCAAAAGTAATTGTAGTTATTTTTAAGCCAATATTTTCACTGAAGTCGAGCGAAATATTTGTTAGAAAGGTTTTCTGAAAACCGAGTTTTATCTAAATTTGCTGTGAGCCTAATATTCTTTGCACGCAATACGTGCTTGGTACACAAAAACCTCGTTCTTACTACTGCAATATGCCTGTCTTGTGGCACAAATTTCATCCACCATTACAGTTTCTGAATTAAAAACCAAGTGGGCGGAGAAGGCAGTGCGTTGAAGTAACTGTCCAGAATAATCAGTTTTATCACGGACATTACTGTGTATTTCTCTAGCCATCGGAAACTATCCTCTGTCGTACTAAAGTAATACAAGTCTACGTTATAGCTTTTTGTAAAAGTCGTCAAATATCATAGATTTCTAAGCTCTTCTCGGAGAACCAGAACAGGTACTGGGACTGTTCTGATGTTACTGCACTGTATATGCAGGGTGGTCGGAATTCCCGTTACAGACTTCTAGGGCTTGTAGAGGGGAGTGAGGACATCGTATTTTGAAGAGGAACGCATGTCCGGAAACCTGATCCAACGAGACTACAGAGCGTCAAAGTTATAGGCGCGGGTGTCTGTAAATGTACGTATACACGAGGTGATTCCGTGATGATGTTGCAGACTTTCTAGGATGATGGAGAACGATAAATGTATTAATTTGAAGTAAGGATCCCTGTACCGGAAACGAACGACTCGAAAGTTATAGACGAAAACCGTTCTGATACCTCTGACAGTTGAATACATGTACCGGTTCTTGTGTTGCGAAGAGTGTAGGGCTCGTAACTTTCAGTGGTGGTAGTGTGGACAAAAACGAGAAAAAATGTCAAATAAACGTGGGCTCTAAATTTCATACCTGAGGAGCTACGACCATTCGTTCATCTTCGCTAATGTGAAACACATCTCCTCTACTAAGCAAGTGTTCATAGCTGTTAAGGTACGCACTTGCGATACCGTAGGTCCTTGTTATTAATTTTTCAACTACACCCATTCTCATTCCCTACGATGTCATCTATTTTGTTATGGGTTTGAAGTAATTAAATTAACCTTATATCTAGTTAGCCAACTCAGGGGTGATCCACACAGGAGCCACTGTTTAATGTCTGATTTCTTTGCGCTATTGATAAATGTGGTAGCTCATGGGTATGGTGGTTACGACTTTTTAATCGTTTGGCAGACGGAGAACTGCCGTCACTATAGGCTAGCTTGTACTATTACATCTCAACTACAGGAGCAGTTTGAGGCCAATGGAGAGGCCTATCTGTCATCAAATGTCACATACAGCAAAACTAGGGTGTATCACTTTCAGCCAGAAAACAAAGGAAGTCGCTGGTACCATATGCGGTCACCATAAAATATGAAATTCAAGGCAGCTCCATCTGCTGGCAAAGCCATGATGACAGAAATTTGGGACAGTGATGCAGTCATTGATGTATCTGTGTGGCCAAAAGTGTGAAGCATTAAAAGAGAGGCATGTGTGAAGAGTGACTATCCTGAAGAACCCTTTCTGACGTCTTGGATGTGACAAGATCTTTCAAAACCAAACTGCATGTCAGCACAGATCTCAGAACCCGGAGTCATACGGCAAAATAGGTTGGGATCACGGATCATCCACCCTAAAGCCGTGAATAGGCGCCATCCAACTTCCATCTGTTTGGGTCACATAAGGATTCTATACGCATTGTGGATGACAATATTGCAATTAATTCTATGAAAACAGGGCTGTGAGTACAGGACAAGAGCTTATACAAGCAGGGAGTACATGCCCTTGCATAACGCTGGCGTAAGGATCTAGAACGTAATGGACAGTATGTAGAAAAGTAGTAGGTGTGAAATAAATACTGGCAGACATTTTAACCAATTTGTAACGTTTAAAAATAAATTTGGCCTGAAAAATAAATCCTCAGGTGTTATTTATAGAAAAAACCTGATACATTCATGGAGGGACATAAAAACCACGTATCGAAATGACAGACAGGAGTTGTAGCAGATCTGTACACAGAAGTTGCCCGTTTCTTTGATTTCCTTTGTGAACTGGCTCTCAATTATTCCACTTTCTATGAGGCCATGGCTGTAGACTTGGGGATATAAAGTCCCTGCTACTTGATCATGACCGCTGTGATGGACATCAACCGCTCACCTCGATGGTATGAATCACACTGACCCACCTCTGAACAGGACACTCGTATTCGGGCAGGAGGTGTGAGAAGTCTATGAGCCCTGCGATTTTCAAATTCATTTTACGAAACATTTCACTGTAAACATTTTGTGAGTGCGTAAGTCTAGGAGCAGCATCTTTGACTAGTAATCAAAACACCCTGGGATAAGCTCAAAACCTGTCAGTGCTTAAATTTTTAATAAAAATCATGAGCAATGACAGCATAGGACTATAGGTACAAAAAGGGTCTCTCATTCTGCAAAGGGCCTTCTCAAATATGGAAGAAGAGCGGTGTGAGTTTCAGAGCACTCTCTTGCCCTTGGGGTGGGTAACTGCCCCTAAAGGGCAGAAAAGAAGCAATGATCATCTATCTGCATGAGGATGCAGAAGAGAATGGAAATCGCTCCATTAAAGACACATAACGGGCATCGACAGGACTTGTGGTCTGTAATTTGTAAAGTGTCATGATGGACTCTCCTTTGGCGAAAGATTCCGTAAAAGTCCCCTTCGGATCGTAGAAGTGGACTGACAACAGGAGTTGACCATGACAAGAAGATTGAATAATCAATCAAAGGATAAATCTTTATGAGTTGGAGGTGTGGAATGTCAGGAGTCTGAACATTGTAGGGAAGCTGAAAAGTAAATACTGAGGCTCAAGCCATAGTAGACAACAGTGAGTGAAATGGGAAGAAGACAAGGATTTCTCGTGAGATGCGGATAAGGTAATGTCAAGAGGAGCAGAATTTGGTATAATGGGAGTAGGATTCATTATGAATAGGAAGGTATGGAAGAGAGAGTGTGTTACTGCAAACAGTTTGAGAGAGGTCAACTTACTCTCTTACCTAATTTTCATACACGGAAAATTATTAAAGATTTTGTTACAACCTTACACACCTTGAGCAAGACTCTAGAAAGTAAATGGGCTGAGCAGAAGTTTATGGAGCCTGGTAGGGCGCTAAAAGCATGAGCTATTTTTATGGTCCTTATCTCGCAGAAACGGCATGTTGGTAGTGAAAAGCATTTGGCGGTAAGCCAGTCCATCAGTAAATCTTGCCAGACTGGCCCACAGCCGTACAGGAAAGACAGAGCAGCCCCTAGTCGAGACAGGTCTCTAGCAAAACAGTGCCGAGCTACCTGCCGCGGCGCCAGCGGAAGGTCGTGCTGGGGACGATGGAATGAAGGGAAGTGCCTACACAATGGAGTCGTAAACTGGGCACTGCGTGCAGAGTCACGCGTAGTAAGAATTCTCAAGTTTTTGTGTTTGCCAATACTGCAAATAGGCCTGTGATCCACTTCCATCGGCCGCCTTAGTTGTATAAGAAACTCCTGCGTCTGAGAAACGTTTTAAGATAGAATCATTATTACACCTCATAGTTAGGACTAACATGCTACAAGACACAGGCGATCTAGATAATGATCTTTAACATTGTATCTGTTCGCTTGCTGCCACAGGAAGCGACGCGATTTAGGAGAAAAACACCTTCCACCTCCGTGAAAACTTAAAAAAGTCAGTAATTGGAGGTTTCTTTTTTTTCGCAGAGATGCAGGCTTCCTAATTCATGCCCTGGTTTGACAGGAGTTTGTGCTGTCGTGTGGGAGGGGAGATTTAGCGCCTCTAAAGCCCTGTGATTGGCTGAAGACGGCATGAAGACAGTGTCGTTTGTGCCCTTTGTGGGAAAACGGAATTTTTTATCTGGAGAGGTGTGAAGCACTCAGGTTATGGACTTTGGTCTGGAAGCATCTTCTGCTCGAATCTCTGGCATATGTGGTCAGTGCTTGGGACCTGTCCTGAGACAAACTTCACTCGCAAATAGTTAGACTGGAGAGCCAGTGGTGAAGTTATTACGGTACCGACAGTGTGATTTCAAACGTCTCGGACTATTCGTTCGCCAAGGGCACACATATTCATTTTTTGTTTACCAGTCTCAACATTTGGTATCCTTGTGCGCTCTGTCGTATAAGTGAGCCAAATTGGTCCTTGGTAAAACGGGTGTGTCACACACTGAAATTCTAGGCGCTCAGTCCGGAACCGCGCGACTGCTACGGTCGCAGGTTCGAATCCTGCCTCGGCCATGGATGTGTGTGATGTCCTTAGGTTAGTTAGGTTTAAGTGGTTCTAAGTTCTAGGGGACTGATGACCACAGATGTTAAGTCCCATAGTGCTCAGAGCCATTTGAACCATTTGAACCACACTGAAATCTACCCTGATTTCGGGTCTCTGGTAGAGAGTCAATTGCGATCCGTCTGCTTGATCGCTAGACTGTGAGATATTTGCATTTATTTCGTGGCTACGGTCGATTCACAGGTGTCACCTCCACGCCTCGCCACCGCCACATACTTCTATCCAGCTGAAATTTACATTGCCACACGAAACAAACAGGGTAACTTACTGCTGCTCCCGCCTTGTCATACTGTACAGATCTCAATCACTACTTGCTCTCAGCTGCGCCTATATGGAGAAACTTCTGTAGATTATCAATCAAGTCTGCTCAGCGTCAGATCAGCTCAGATTGCGCTACCCACGCGTTTGTAGTGCCAGAGTACTTGACTCACTTCTGCCACCCAGGATCCTTATCCATTGTTCTCTTAACCCAACTGTCAGTTGTTTACAGTATTCCATCAGTAACTATAATTCATGTCTGTTTTTCCTTCAAAAATGTTGTTAGTAAATTTTACTAAATTCTCAATCATTTTAATAGACACCACACAGGTTAACATTCATTGTGGCGTCCCATGCTAGGATAGCTTTCAAGTTGGGTGACAGGGTTGCTCCCATAAGAACTTTGTCACACCATCACCGACAATAATACACCACTGGCCATTAAAATTGCTACGCCACGAAGATGACATGCTACAGACTCAAAATCAAACCGACAGGAAGAAGACGCTGTGATATGCAAATGATTAGCTTTTCAGAGAATTCACACAAGGCTGGCGCCGGTGGCGACACCTACAACGTGCTGACATGAGGAAATTTTCCAACCGATTTCTCATACACAAACAGCAGTTGACCGGCGTTGCCTGGTGAAGCGTTGTTGTGATGCCTCGTGAAAGGAGGAGAAATGCGTACCATCACGTTTCCGACATTGATAAAGGTCGAATTGTAGCATATTGCTATTGCGGTTTATCGTATCGCGACATTGCTGCTCGCGTTGCTGAGATCCAATGACTGTTAGCAGAATATGAAATCGGTGGGTTCAGGAGGGTAATACGTAACGCCGTGCTGGATCCCAACGGCATCGTATCACTAGCAGTCGAGATGACAGGCATCATATCTGTAACGGATCGTGCAGCCACGTCTCGACCCCTGAGTCAACAGATGGGGACGTTTGCAAGACGACAACAATCTGCACGAAGTGTTCGACGACGTTTGCAGCAGCATGGATTATCAGTTCGGAGAACATTGCTGTGGTTACCCTTGACGCTGCATCACAGACAGGAGAGCCTGCGATGGTGTACTCAACGACGAAACTGGGTGCACGAATGGCAAAACGTCATTTTGTATGATGAATCCAGGTTCTGTTTACAGCATCATGATGGTCGCATCGCGGTGAACGCACATAGGAAGCGTGTATTCGTCATCACCATACTGGCGTATCACCCGGCGTGACGGTATGGGGTGTCATTGGTTACACGCCTCGGTCACCTCTTGTTCGCATTAACGGCACTTTGAACAGTGGACGTCACATTTCAGATGTGTTACGACCCGTGCCTCTACCCTTCACTCGATCCCTGCGAAACCCTACATTTCAGCAGGATAATGCACGACCGCATGTTGCAGGTCCTGTACTGGAATTTCTTGACACAGAAAATGTTCGACTGCTGCCCTGGACGGCACATTCTCCACATCTCTCACCAACTGAAAACGTCTGGTCAATGGGGGCCAAGCAACTGGCACGTCACAGTACGCCAGTCACTGCTCTTAATGAACTGTGGTATCGTGTTGAAGCTGTAAGGGCAGCTGTACCTGTACACGCCATCCAAGCTCTGTTTGACTCAATGCCCATGCGTATCAAGGCCGTTATTACGGCTAGAGGTGGTTGTTCTGGGTACTGATTTCTCAGGATCTATGAACCCAAACTGCGTGAAAATGTAATCACTTGTCAGTTCTAGTATAATATATTTGTCCAATGAATACCCGTTTATCATCTGCATTTCTTCTGGGTGTAGCAATTTTAATGGCCAGTAGTGTATTTAAGCCTTTCAGACCCTTTGGCTACGATGTGTATATTAAATTTCACTGTGCTTTAGGTGAAAGGGAACTATTTTTACGATGGAAACTGGAGGTACAGATTTGTGAATGTTCAACATTTCCATCACGCAGAAGTGCTGCCAGGTGTTGGGCATCACTGAAAATATCAGCAAGTCAGTATATAAGTGCGCAGCAGGTCGTGGCCACCAGAACACACAGATGTGGTTGGCTCGCTGTATTCCACTATATACTTTAATATTGTTATTTTACATGGTAATTACTGAATTCTAATTTTTTCAGTGTTTACGGCAACAGAAAATATTTCGTTTACTAGTTACACTCCTGCAAATTGAAATAAGAACACCGTGAATTCACTGTCCCAGGAAGGGGAAACTTTATTGACACATTCCTGGGGTCAGATACATCACACGATCACACTGACAGAACCACAGGCACATAGACACAGGCAACAGAGCATGCACAATGTCGGCACTAGTACAGTGTATATCCACCTTTCGCAGCAATGCAGGCTGCTATTCTCCCATGGAGACGATCGTAGAGATGCTGGATGTAGTCCTGTGGAACGGCTTGCCATGCCATTTCCACCTGGCGCCTCAGTTGGACCAGCGTTCGTGCTGGACGTGCAGACCGCGTGAGACGACGCTTCATCCAGTTCCAAACATGCTCAATGGGGGTCAGATCCGGAGATCTTGCTGGCCAGGGTAGTTGACTTACACCTTCTAAAGCACGTTGGGTGGCACGGGATACATGCGGACGTGCATTGTCCTGTTGGAACAGCAAGTTCCCTTGCCGGTCTAGGAATGGTAGAACGATGGATTCGATGACGGTTTGGATGTACCGTGCACTATTCAGTGTCCCCTCGACGATCACCAGTGGTGTACGGCCAGTGTAGGAGATCGCTCCCCACACCATGATGCCGGGTGTTGGCCCTGTGTGCCTCGGTCGTATGCAGTCTGATTGTGGCGCTCACCTGCACGGCGCCAAACACGCATACGACCATCATTGGCACCAAGGCAGAAGCGACTCTCATCGCTGAAGACGACACGTCTCCATTCGTCCCTCCATTCACGCCTGTCGCGACACCACTGGAGGCGAGCTGCGCGATGTTGGGGCGTGAGCGGAAGACGGCCTAACGGTGTGCGGGACCGTAGCCGAGCTTCATGGAGACGGTTGCGAATGGTCCTCGCCGATACCCCAGGAGCAACAGTGTCCCTAATTTGCTGGGAAGTGGCGGTATGGTCCCCTACGGCGCTGCGTAGGATCCTACGGTCTTGGCGTGCATCCGTGCGTCGCTGCGGTCCGGTCCCAGGTCGACGGGCACGTGCACCTTCCGCCGACCACTGGCGACAACATCGATGTACTGTGGAGACCTCACGCCCCACGTGTTGAGCAATTCGGCGGTACGTCCACCCGGCTTCCCGCATACCCACTATACGCCCTCGCTCAAAGTCCGTCAACTGCACATACGGTTCACGTCCACACTGTCGCGGCATGCTACCAGTGTTGAAGACTGCGATGGAGCTCCGTATGCCACGGCAAACTGGCTGACACTGACGGCGGAGGTGCACAAATGCTGCGCAGCTAGCGCCATTCGACGGCCAGCACCGCGGTTCCTGGTGTGTCCGCTGTGCCGTGCGTGTGATCATTGCTTGTACAGCCCTCTCGCAGTGTCCGGAGCAAGTATGGTGGGTCTGACACACCGGTGTCAATGTGTTCTTTTTTCCATTTCCAGGAGTGTATTTTAGTCCATAAAGTCCATAAACTGGTACGTAATTTTGTATAAATCGTGTGTCTAAAATGATTAATAAATCACCTACGAGCATCACGACATAAAGAAAAGTTTTACGTTCTCCAGGAAAAATTCAGGTGTGGAAGGGTTAAGGTACATATACCTCCGTCGCAAGCAGAAGATGCAGAGATTACGTCTATGAGGATATTGAACGGATAGTTCAGTACATAAAGGAAGATAAAAATGTGATAGTCGTGAGGGACTGGAATGTAGTTGTAGGGGGAAGTAAGCAGAAATGTTTATGGGATTGATAGTACGAATGGGAGACGTGAAGGGCTCGTTTGGTTCTACAATAAATGTCAGCTAGTTATAGTGAATGTTCAAAAATCACTAGAGGAGAAGGTATACTTGGAGAAGGCTGCGAGATACAGGAAGATTCCAGTTAGATCAGGCACAGCTTCCGAAACCAGATATTAGACTTTAAGGAGAATTTTGTAATGGTGAATTGTAAGGTGAAACTTAAGAGACTAGTCAGTGAGATACGGAAGTACTACGGAATACAGGGAAATTTGAAGTTTTCTCAGTCTGCAGATACTACAATAGTGAATAGCTTAATAGGCAGTTTACTTGATGAGGGTGGACACCTCTAAAATGGCAGTCTCAGAAGTTGGAAAGAAAAAACTTAGGTACAGGGAAGTTTAATTATAAGGAAATCATGGGACTCAGAAGAAATTCTTCAGCTGATCGACGAGAGGAGGAAGTACAGAAATGTTCAGGGAAATTCAGGAACAGGGAAGTGCAAGTCACTTAGATATCAAATAAATAAGAAATGCATGAACATATGGCGGAATCGTTACATGAGAAATGTGTAGAAATCGAAGAAAAAATGACTGCCGGAAGTTGTGACTCAGCACATGAAAGCCGGCCGGGGTGACCGAGCAGTTCAAGGCGCTACAGTCTGGAACCGCGCGACCGCTACGGTCGCAGGTTCGAATCCTGCCTCGGGCATGGGTATGTGTGATGTCCTTAGGGGGTTAGTTAGTTTAAGTAGTTCTAAGGTCTAGGGGACTGATTACCTCAGAAGTTAAGTCCCATAGTGCTCAGAGCCATTTGAGCCATTTTGAGCACATGAAAAGTCAAAACAACCTTCGGTGAAATTAAACGCAAGGGCTTTAAAACCAAGTTTGCAATGGGAATTCTGCTGTTAAATGAAGAGGAGAGAGCAGATGGATGGGACGAGTACACTGAGGGGATCTACAAGAGGGAATCCTTATCTCATGTCGTGATAAGAGAAAGCAGGAGTCGATAGAGAGGAGATAGCGATCCAATATTAGAATCAGAATTAAAAACAGCTTCGGAAGATATAAGATCGAATAAGGCAGAATCGACAGATAACACTCTAACGGAACTTCTAAAATAGGTGGGGAAGTGGTAGCACAGCGACTATTCACAATGATGTTCAGAGAGTGTAAGACACCATACCATCAGATATATGTCATCAGAATTTCAAAAATTCTGTTTCCTACAAACAGACATTTCAATATTGTACTGTTTGATGATGACCTAATAATTTTAGAAAAGTTGGGCGATGGTTTACAATTTGATCAGTTGGAGTTAATAGGCAATTTGTAAGGAAAATACTCTCAGAGAGCAAACAATTCTGAATTACGAATAGATTAAATATATTTTGATTGAATGAAGGAACAGAAAACGAGATAACAAAATGAAAGAAGCATAATGAAAGAAAGGCGGTAGAGAGGATAATATAATACTTAGCACACTCTAGAGGTAAAGGAAAGATAGATACAGGAAGATGAAGGAAAATGTGGCTTTTGTGATGACGGACCAGGCTATAAGCTAAGATCTGCACATGACCAACAATGTCTATACAAGCCGCTATAGCGCGATTCCTTGTATACTAACAGTACAAAAATATCTGTAACAAAATTGCGTTCCATGCATATTTTCAGCAGATAGTGGACGTGAATGAAATGAGGTTTTTCTGTACTGTAATCATATGTACAACAAGTATCCGTGCTGCATAGTTAGTGGAGTGATTAGTGTTCTGCGTTAGAATGAGTTCGAGAGCTCGAGATTTTTGCGATGTAACGAGCCAACTGGACAGGATTTTGCACGATAGTGTGTGGATAAAAACTTTCTTTTACCCAGGCAACGTGTTTGAAAGAAGAAGCCCAACATCCGATTACTTCCATTTCCATGACCAATAAAAGATAGAATGTACGTAAGCTAGTGAAGAATTTGGAAGACTCGAGGTAAAACAAATGTATTATGTACGGAAAGGAGACACAAAATGCAGCTTTGAGATTAGAAGAATGCAGGGAAGAATTTAGAAAAGAAGAGCGCCGCTGCGTCTTTGTCGCCTGATTGGAAACAAAGCGCAAGTGGTTCTTTAGAAGCAATGAAAGCACACAAATGAGGGACGAACGGTTGTTTGGCGCTCACACGTGTAACAGGACCCGAGCGTTGCATACACAGCAGCTGCACGTGGCGTCCACGTGGCGTGCCCAGGTGTAGCAAACGTGCTCTGCACTGCGATAGCCGTAATTACAAGGCTGGCGTCTCTCTTGAGGGCACACCAACACAAGCTCTGCAGGCTTCTCTTTGTATTTACACCTCTCTCTCCCCCTCCATCCACGTACTCGTACATGTGAGCTCAATCTCTTTCTTTCTCTTTCTCTTTCTCTCTCTCTCTCTCTCTCTCTCTCTCTCACACACACACACACACACACACACACACACACACACTAAAAAAACAAAAGAGACGTACGTAGTGGAGCAAGAAAGCGATGGTGAGAAGACCTTCACCGGCAGACATGCTTGGATACGCCTTTAGCCCAGGAATTAGCGTTGATCTCCTGGGATTCTGCGGTAAGTAAAATATAAAAGCCTGTGGTCGGTCGCGGAGCTAAGCCAGGCGGAATTTCCGTTGCGCGAGAGTTGTTCGCCCTCGGTTCGCAAAGTGCCAGAGGAAGGATTGTAATCCCTGCAAATCCGTTGTTTACACGACTGAAAAGTACTTTTTTATTTTTTTCTCCTGTTTGTTGCTGTGCATCTGTTTAATGGAAGCGCGACTTCTTTCTGTCCGGTCTCGGCATTTTCCAAGTATATGAATGTTTGTCCGAACACAGGGATGAATTGCATTTGTTACAGAGGTACAAGCATACTAACACGTTTTGTACGGAATGTTGGTTACACAACACGGGAAATCTCGCACACTGCAAATTTTAACAGTTTTATGGATTAAAAATTTAAATTTATGCCGCTTATTTCCTTAAATGAATTTTACTTAATTACTTAATGGGGTAAATTATTTTGGTACATCATTATGGGTAACGATCTCCAATTGTGATTTTAACTGCTATTTGTTTGCGTATTAACATATAAACAGTCGCTTTTTGAATCTTACGACTAAATGTACCATTAGCTAGTTTTTGATACTCTGCAGACTCATCATCTTATGGAAGTGCTACAGGACAATTATAATAATTTATGCAGGAGGATGAATGTACGTTTTTTGGGGGGGGGAAGAGGGGGTTTTGGAAGGGGTATTATGATGCCACAATGTCTTGCAAATTGCGGAAGAGAGAGCCCTGTATTGATTCGGTTTGTTCGTTAAGAATTTTACAACTAAGTTTAGCTTGTAAACGTGAATCTCTTATGGTTCAGTCAGTTCTACTTGTAATCATTTTTCAGCAGTGGAAAGTCTCTAATTTTCAAAGTCGTCTAAATAACTGAGTAAGCAACTTGTATTTAGAGCTCAGTAAATCGCAACGCTGTTCCTTTAGCGTACTATGGATTCACTAATATATCTTTGGCGTATCATCTTTTCCTTCATACTTTATCTACACTTGCCGATAGTAGTACGCCGCGACGAAGAAATGTAATTATATCTGCTGGTTCCTTTGAGGTACCTTAGGAAAAACTGAGAGTAGTTAACGACTACAAATTACTATCTGTTCTAGCAATGGTTTTTCCACCCTATGAGGATGTCAGCATGTTCCTGAACAACAGATCATGGCTATAATTTCCTAATTCCCTTGTGTTACTAGCGGTTAAAACTTTACATTTTATCCAGACATATTACTGATAGCGTATTTTTACTATTGTTACTATCATCATCGAATGTAGCAACACGTTCCATGGTCGCGAGACAATGACAAAGAAAAGAGGATTTTTGGAGGGGCTGAAGTAACTAGTAACCTGATGGCCACACTTACGGAAAACACAAGAGACTATCAGCTAAGAGTGATGCCATTCATATGTGCTGCCTATGAACCAACATAATGGAGTATTCCCTTCATACTCAGTAGTGACGAAAACGCCTTGCGGAAATACATTTACAAAGTTATTAGGTACGAGAAAAAATTTTTGCATCCTAAGACAGATCTCATGTTGAGTTTAAGACTAACTGTAGTAAACCTGTTCGCAATGTGGAAGGATTCCAGTTGAGGAGTACACAGCTGAACAGGTTAATGAAGCATGGATACTCTGATATCGTCAGAAATCTACAGCCAACAATAAAATAACTAGTACAGCTGTGTATTGTATAATGCAGACATTAACTTTTGTTACTTATTATTAAAGCTTTGAGTGGCTCAAAAAGGAGATCAAAATTCAATTTTTAAACATTTTCCCAATAACATATGACTTGTGGATAATCTGATAGCGTCAGAAATCTACAGCCAACAGTAAAATAACTAGTACAGCTGTCTATTGTAGAATGCAGTTATTGGCCTTTATTACTCATTACTGTAGCCTTGAGCGGTTCAAAAGGGAGTTCAAAATTCACTAACACAATTTTTTCCACATTTTTCCAATACCATAATAAATGTCTGACGGTTAGTAAAGTTAGTTTTAAATGTAAAATCAGTTCTTCTGGATAACTAGTTCTTAGACGAATTTTTGTTTAGAACCTGATAAAAAAAGTCATTTTTGAGTGTAGTTAAATGAGTGGCGCTGAAAAATAATGTGTTCGTTAACGTTAATTTCAGATCACTTGTAAATAGCCAGCATGAAGAAATGCACTGAAACTAATCAGTGTACATATCCTCTAAACTGGTTCAATTTACTTAATTTCTAAAAAAAAGTCGTTCATATGATCTTTATAACTCGTAACTAACAAACTCTGGTTTCTACGCGCCTACTTGCGTATGTGATGTATCGAAGAAAGACTTCTTAATTGTTGGTGTGCGGTTGCTTAAAGAGACACTGCTGATAATTTGGAAGCGAATAAGCGCTTGTGTGAATACTCATATTACTGAAATTTCCTGGCAGATTAAAACTGTGTGCCGCACCGAGACTCGAACTCGGGACCTTTGCCTTTCGCGGACAAATGCTCTACCAACTGAGCTACCCAAGCACGACTCACGCCCCGTCCTCACAGCTTTACTTCCGCCAGTACCTGCCTCCTACTGCTAACTCGTATTACTAGCTACCTCTTCTCTCCTTGCCGACCAAAATCTGATGATAAAAATTTGTCCCGCTGCAGAGGTCGAACAGGCTGCCTCCTAGGTAACCGCCTGCACAAGAGCGCGAATTAAATACTCGGCTAACGAGGCTGGTAACAACAATGTCTACTTACTTTTTCAATTTTAATGATACCTTCTCTTGTGTATTTCACACAGCTATTAGCCTCTATCACTGACACGAGTCTATTGTAGAATTTGGAAAATAAAACGGCTCTTGGCACACACGTTCTCGGTATGAAACACTCTACAGTACACACAGAAAGCGCAACATACAGCAACTACAGGAATTCTAACAGAAATCCGCTTCAATTGCTAGTAATTTCTGTTTATTGCACGAACGGTTTCGAAACATTAAGTTTCATCTTCAGGTGCCATCAATTAATTAGGGTAACATAAATGTATGGCGGTCGGGCCAGTCAGTTGTGGGAGGGGGAAGGGGGTGTGTGTCACCCCCTCTCAAGTTCCGGGTCGTGTTGTGAAGGCGAGCACCACAGTTGCTGGTCCTACACTCCCTCTGAGTTTGTTTGGCATGGCTGTGATCCTCCATGAATGAATGACCCGACCGCCTTACATTTATGTTTCCATAATCATGTGGTGACAGATGAAAATGCAGCATTAGGTTTCGAAACCGTTCGTGCAATAAACAGAAGCGGATTTTTTACTCTATTAATATGTTTATCAGTTGCGCATGTTCGCCCGATCAAATATTTTGTAAAGGAAGATACCTCGATGTGCTGGAGGAAATTGAAATCTTTGGTAGTAACAAGTGCTCTCCGGAACAGATTCAAAATGAACAATGCGAGTTTAATCAAAAAAGTATTTTAAGATTTTCGAGGAGCTGCTCTATTGATGTGTTACTTAGACCCCTGTTTTAAAATGCATTACAGTCTTACGCAGAAACAGGAGTAATACTGCCGCTTACTCCCTCGTGTGAAGACGGGTAGACTGCGAGACCTTCTGCATGGGCACTTCTGCGCCTGCCCACGGCACATCGGCGACTGGGGCATCCATCAAAAGGGAGCGCGTCGGCTCTAAGCGATCCCTTTTGGCTGTAATAAACTTGTCAGTGGCGCAGCGCACACTCTCTGTCTCTCTGAATTTTGCATTTTATTTGTTAAATCATTTCGTAATTTACTGACGTGAAATGGACTTTTTGAAGGCACAATATTCTTTTTTGTACCATGCTTTTTGTTTGTTAAACTTCTTCGTTATTTACTGAGAGACACCTTCCATTCACTGTTAGCAGTCCGCTCATTTTAATTACTCTTTACCATTTCATACAGTTCTCCACATGCTACTGTTTTTCGTCATTGAACTCTTTTACTACCACATGTTAACCTGTCAATCTTGTTCAGTATATTGTTAATTTCTGTTTTAATATGGTAAACGTGCATACAGCGCTACCCTCTAGCAAATGCACACTAATTTTTATCTTAAGCTGCATCATCACGAAAGACAAAGCAGTTTTAATGACTCAATACTTGATTGTACAACATATGACGTGTTACACTCTGCAATGAAATTTTGTTGTATGTTTTTTCTCACTTTCTTTTCTTTCTATATCGTACATACTGCACGTAGATAAAACTTTTAATGGACAGTATCTGTCTATTGCAGATCTAAAGATGATTGCTAGGACAATCAAAACCGGTCATACCATTTTACAAACTCGCAATCCACGAAGACAAATGTTATACTGAAAATTAAGATATTTTTCCATCTTATTTCGGTGTGTAGCGTTACAAAATTTGGAGCACGATGAATGCCCGTATATTATTGTAAAGCCTTTCTGTAGACCGGAGCCCGCATCTCGTGGTCGTGCGGTCGCGTTCTCGCTTCCCACGCCCGGGTTCCCGGGTTCGATTCCCGGCAGGGTCAGGGATTTTCCCTGCCTCGTGATGGCTGGGTGTTGTGTGCTGTCCTTAGGTTAGTTAGGTTTAGGTAGTTCTAAGTTCTTGGGGACTGATGACCATAGATGTTAAGTCCCATAGTGCTCAGAGCCATTTGAACCATTTTCTGTAGACCGGAAATACCTTCTGCTAGAATCATCATAGCCCCCTCCTTCCGTCCACGAGACCAAGAAGATCGTGCCTAGGTTGACACTGTGTTCCCTCACATCCAGAAGGCGTTCGATGCACTTCCGCACTCTCAACTACCGAACAAAATACTAACGTGACTGGACTAAGCAGTTTATATCAAATTACACACATGATTTTCAACGGAGAGAAATCTTCAGACTTGTAATTCCTTTCTAATCCGAAGTGGCGTTACAAGACTATTAATTTTCACAACATACACTGTCCAGACACATTAATGTGAATAACCAACTTTTGTAGCAAGGACCGCTGCGAGACGTGCAGGATGAAGGTCAGTGAGATTATGGAAAATACCGAACATGTTACGGAGCCATGACGACTCCAGTGCCCTGGTCAGCTGCCCTAGGTTTCTCCATGGTGCGACCAACCGAATCGGGGTTGTTCCATAGATTCTCGATTGTGTTTAAATCCGGCGAGTTTGGTGGCCAGGGGAGGATGCGAAACTCATCCTGATGATCTTCGAATCACACACTGTACAGCGTGCTGTGTGACACCTTGCATTGTCCTGCTGGTAGATGCCAATGTGCCGAGAAAAAACGAACTGTATGCAGGGGTGGAATGGTTCAGAAAAATAGATGTATGAGATGTATACTTGTGTTACTCCATAGAGCCTTCCAGAACGATGAAAACATCCAGGCAATGCCACGAAAACATTCCCCAGACCATAACGCTCCCTCATCTGACTTGCACCCTTTGTTTCAGACGTTTCACGCCGTACACGCCAACGGCCATCTGTCCGATGGAGCATAAAACAATTTTCATCTGAAAACGCCACCTGCCGTCATTCAGCTCCCGTGCAGTTGTGGTATTAGCGTGCAAATTCCAGCCTTCGTCGCCGACGAACAGCAGTCGGAATAGGTGAATGAACCATGCACTGGCTGCGGAAACCCATACAAAACAACGTTCGCTGAGAGTTCGTTCAGGTGACACTATTGGTAGTTCCTTGGCTCACCCGAGCGGTCAGTTGCTCAACGGTGGCGCTTCTATTCGCCCGTACACATCTCTGTACCTGCCTCTCACCTTTGCCATTTATGGCAGTTGGTGCACCGGAGTTGCCCTGGGGCCAGTTTTGGACAGCACCATTTTGCAATTCACAGTATACTTTAACCATGGCGGCAAGCGAATAGTCGACAAAATTACCCGTTTAGGAAATGCTTCCACCCGCCGGTTAAATGGACATAACCGCAAACTTCTTGGAAGACGATGTGGCCCCATCTTAGCATTTCTGTTGTACCAATGACTCTGGCGTCATCATGGTATCACGTGGTAAGCAATCTGTTATCCACCAGTGATCACCTGTTTCCTATTGGACACAGTGTCATGGATCATCGTAGCGGCGGTGGCTTTACCTGGCGTGGTCACTACGCGAAATAGCACTGGCTTAAAAAACAATTAGCGTTGTTTAGTCGATCAGCTGAGACTGCTTTTTCGGCTGATATCCTACTGCTTCCAGAATCCACCTACTTTCCGAGAGCAAAATCAAACAGCATTCCATGGTTGTTAGCCCACTGTGTTCGTTACATTGTAAATGGAGGAGGCGACAGGGACCCACTCGCCTTTCACCAAAATATGGCCACTGCAAATTGGTAGTGTTTGCACCTGCCACGGTTTCGCGACTTATTCGCCAATATATTGAAACTTTAAACTTCGTCGTCAAGGTACAGGTTGAGTTAACCCGCTTTTGTGATTTTCTAGTCATGTTCCTGTTCATTTTAGTGGCCCCATTGTCTTGTTTTTCTTCTGTAATTAACAAAAAAAGTAAACAAAAATTGTTGTAGACAAGGACTGGAAACGAATTTCTTTTCTTTTTTAAGTGGCCATGGCCATGTAGGATGAGCACCGATTCTGTTCTTTGTTTTGTGAGCAATAAGGATAAAAAACAACCAATTTTTTTAAATAAAGGCCAATACCATGTAACAGACCAGCAGAGTAACAGCCGGGGAGGGGGGGGGGGGGGGGGGATCGTGTGGCCAGTCCTCGCGATTTGAACACTAATTTAAGATTATTTTACAATGGGTAAGAAGTAACAACACTTAGACAAAATAGATTTGGAAATATACACATCGCGTTCAGGATGTATGTTGACGTTGTTGTGCCCTTCAGTCCAGAGACTGGTTTGATGCAGCTCACCATGCTGCTCTATCCTGCGCAAGTTTCTTCATCTCCAAGTAACTACTGCACCCTACACTCTTCTGAATCTGCTTAGTGTATTCACCTCTTGGTCTCCCTCTACGATTTTTACCCTTCACGTTGCCCTCCAATACTAACTTGGTGATCCCTTGATGCCACAGAACATGTCCTACCAACCGATCCCTACTAATAGTCAAGTTGTGCCACAAATTCCTCTTCTCCCCGATTCTATTCAGTACCTCCTCATTAGTTACATGATCTACCCATCTAATCTCCTGCATTCTTCTGTAGCACTACAGTTCGAAAGCTTCTATTCTCTTCTTGTCTGAACTATTTATCGTCCATGTTTCACATCCATACATGATTACACTCCATACAAATACTTTTAGAAAAGACTTCCCCTTCAGTCCAGATACTACTCGATGTTAATAAATTTCTCTCCCTCAGAAACACTTTTCTTTCGATCAGCATGTATATGCAACTACATACAGTGCACGATACTATCTCATATAAAGTAAAAAATAAATTTTCCGTTTGAATATCTTCTTAACACAATAAATCAGAAGCACTTGTGAGATGGGAAATCTTCAGTTTCGCTTTATTTTGTACTAAACGATTGTGTTGTGCTTCGAGAAAACTATTTACATCTCCCTTGTCTTTCTACTGACAGTATCAGAAACGGTTTAATATTGACGCCTATCTTATGTACGTGGGAAGAAGTTGATACGTGGTTGGTACGTACTGTTTCCAAGGAAGTTATAAGCTTACTGCTCGTCTAAAAGCTTCAAATTAATAGTTGGATCACGAAGTGGTATTGACTGCAATGGCAAACTGAAAGGCGTTAATGCCAATTACCTTGCCATTTTGGACGTCACATAAATCCCTCCAACTCCGCGTTACGACAAAGACTGTACTGTTGTCCGCCTCCTTCCGGCAGTATTTCATGTACCCTCCACTGCTGGTACTGCCGCATGTCACCTGTGAGTTTTTGTTTCTCGTTGACGTCGAACATAGGTGCTGCTAATATTAATGTGTGTACCGTGTGTAAAGTGACTTAGTGTTGAATGTCGGAAGCTCCATAGGGCTGCTTGCGAATAATGCTCTTGTGTACAGAGACGTCGCAACGCTAGAATACAGCAGAGGAATGTAGGAGGATATGCAAAGGATGGATGGTGTAGATCTTGGGAATTGACCCTCAGACGAAACGTATTGCGCATAATTATGTGGAAAGGCGCGTTACTGCCAATTAGTGGAAGTAGCAACGGATATTAAATATCCAGGTGTATACACACACATCAAAAAATTTTTTGCATCTCCTCGGTTCCGAGAGTTACAGAACCTGTATAGAAAATTGGAATATATCTCAATATAAACATCATTTCCGCCCTTTTTATTGCTCATGGAAACCACACATTATATGTTGTACCACCATACAGCGAGACTTTCAGAGGTGGTGGTCCACACTGCTGTACACAGAGGTACATCTAATACCCAGTAGCACGTCCTCTTGAATTACTGCATGCCTGTATTCGTAGTGACATGCTATCCACAAGTTCATCAAGGCACTGTTGGTCCAGATTATCTCAATCCTCAACGGCGATTGGTTGGTGGCTCACGTCGTCCATAAACAGCACTTTTCAATCTATTCTAGGCATGTTCGATAGGGCTGACGTCTGGAGAACATGCTGGCCCCTCTAGTCAAGCGATGTCGTCCTGAAGGAAGTCATTCACAAGATGTGCATCGTGGGGGCGCGAATTATCGTCCATGAGGACGAATGCCTCGCCAATATGCTGCCAATACGGTTGTAATATCGGCCGGAGGATGGCATTCACGTATCGTAAAGCCGTTACGACGTTTTCCATGACCACCAGCGGCGTACAACAACCCCGCATAATGCCAACTCAAAACAGCCGGGAACCTCCACCTTGTTGCACTCGCTGGACAGTGTGTCTAAAGCGTTCATCCTGACCGGGTTGCCTCCAAATACGTCTCCGACAATTGTCTGGTTGAAGGCATATGCGACACTCATCGGTGAAGAGAACACGATGCCAATAATGAGCGGGTCATTCGGCGTGTTGTTGGGCCCATCAGTACCGCGCTGCATGGTGCCATGGTTGCAAAGATGGACCTTGCCATGGACGTCGGGAGGGAAGTTGCGCATCATGCAGCCTATTGCGCATAGTTTGAGTCGTAACACGTCGTCCTGTGGCTCCACGAAAAGCATTATTCAAAATGGTGGCGTTGCTGTCAGGGTTTCTCCGAGACATAATCCGTAGGTAGCGGTCATCCACTCCAGAAGTAGCCCTCGGGCGGCCTGAGCGAGACGTGTCATATACAGTTCCTGTCTCTCTGTGTCTCCTCCCTGTCCGAACAACATCGCTTTGGTTCACTCTGAGACGCCTGGACACTTCCCTTGTTGAGAGCCCTTCCTGGCACAAAGTAACAATGCGGGCGCGATCGAACCGCGGTAAGGCATGGTTGAATTACAGACAACACGAGCCGTGTATCCCCTTCCTGGTGGAATGACTGGAACTGTTCGGCTGTCGGACCCCTCCGTCTAATAGGCGCTGCTCATGTTTGGGCAGGTTTAGTGACATATCTGAACAGTCAAAGGGACTGTGTCTATGATATAATACCCACAGTCAACTTCTATCTTTAGGAGTTCTGGGAACCCGAGCGCTGCAAAACTTTTTTTGATGTGTGTATGTAATTGAGCCGTATTACGCCTTTTTTGGCACACCAGCTCTTTGGCACGTGACTATCTCTTACCCGGCTGTACTACGATCTTAGCCCCTGTGATGATCTGGCGGCTGGGTGGCGGTCGGAGAGTTGGGGCTGGACTCGCTACGAGGCGGAAGGACGTGCTCGCGGGGACGAAGGAGCAAAACATGCGGGCTCGGTCACCAGCGGCGCGGACGGTCTACCTTGTAAGATGGGCGCGAGTTTTTTGGGGCACCTGCCTGATGTCAGCTTCGGGCGTTGCTCGTCGCATTGCTTTGGTGCCAGTTTTCTCGGAGAGACCCATCCTTCGAGACCTCCAACAACGCTTTCCATCGAAAGTGTAAGAGGTTTTGGTGCCTTCGTTTCGTTGAACGATTTGCATTCCAGGGAGTGTACTTGTTTGTTCGTAGCCGTTATGTACATGTTGCTCAAGTAAGAGCAGCCGGCAAGGTGTGTGACCACATGGAGACTAGCAGTCACTGCCTCATTTAAAATACCAGTGTTCCCTAAAGATGTAGTGACTGTAAAGTATTCAAGGTAGTAGGTCATAGTCTAGTTGTAATTTTCTGCAAGCCAAGCTTACACAATTCGCAGCTACATCGCAGACCTATGCAACGAAATTAAAGTGCACAACCTAATATCCTTGTGAAGTTGTGCATTTGAATAACGTGATATTATCTTGAAATTATTTCCATTTCATGTTTGTACACAGTATCGGCCTTAATCATATGTGTAAATTTTGTTTGACAAACTATGGGAGTGTAAAGGTCTGATACTATATTTTCAACATTGGAATTGTGTACAGTTCTTAGTTTAGATGTTTTACAGTATTGATATTGCTGAAAAATTTCACTCACTTTTATTGAAAGCATTTATGGGTTCTTCATTTATGTTGTTTGCTGATCTCTTAATTTACGTTAATTGATGTTTGCTTGGTGTTTGCCGTGTTTCTGTGGTCTGTTTGTGTTCCTGTTTTCTGCGAGTTGGGTGTTTGGGAGCGGCGCCACGTTCGGCTTCGGTGCTATAACTGATTTGCTAGTTGTGTTGTGGAGGGGCATAGTAGGGGCCTTGTCCTTCCATGCTAAGTGTATCCCTCATCTCGACTTCCTAAGTCACAGTAATGAAGTGGAATCATTACTTAAAACTAAACGTTGTAGTTCCAGATGTGAGACTTCCATCGGAACAATCCTCATAGAGTGTAGTCATTACAGGATCTTAAACCAGATAGGACCATCGGAGGACATATAATCTACCCAAAGAAGAGTAGCGCGTTTCGTCACAGGTTCGCTTAGTAAGCCTGAATACGTCACGGAGACATTCTTGCAACTCCATTGGCACGCACTACAAGAAAGATGTTGTAAAGTACGTTCCGGTTTACTGTTAATCTCTCGAGAGCGCACATACCTGCAACAGTCAGCCATAAAGTGCTTCATTATCTATACATCTCGTAAAAAACCCTAAAGGTAAAGTTAGAGAGATTCAATTTCACACGGCTGCTTACAGGCAATTTTTCTTGCCGCCGCCGTTCTCGACGGCAGTAAGAAATGGGAGAACTGACAATTGTACACAAAGTGTAGCTGGATATATGTGTGACATATATGTGTAACATCAACGCCGATTTCGCTGAAAGCGAGTTAGCTGTCGTCATAGAACTCTTTTTCATTGTTATTGTTATTATTTCACAGATGCAACGTTTCGGAGAAAAAGTTTGGTACGTGACATGGAAAGTGTTTATGCTTACAGCCTCTGAATTTATCTACAGTTTGTGACGACGCCGTTTTTGTCAGGCGTATGATCAGTAATTATGTAAATTTGGGCGTTCATTTAATGCTAATGAGCCAAAAACGGTTGGCGGAACAACAGCGGTGGAGCTGGAAGCAGGGAGGACGAAGCTTGCCGACTCACACGTCCAGCGTACGCAAAACGCCAGCTGGTTGCTGTTCCAGCCCCGTGTCCCTCCCGTCTACGCTGGCAAATTTCCGAGCACAGCATTATAACGCCCCAGGTGCCCACTCGCTGCTGTCGCGTTTATTGCAAATGTAATGAAACACTCTGCTATCCTCCTGAAGTTAGATGGACTACCGCGTACAACTGTACACCGCACATGGACAATGTTCGTTGTTTGATCAGCAGTAACAACACTGGTTAGCATTCTGATGCTCTAAACAGGACGGACATTTGTAGGATGTGACAAATACGAAATATTACCATATTTTTTTTAATAGTTAGGTTGGCGCATAAGTTCGTTGGGTTTTTCCACAGGTTCAACAGATACACAACAGATAAACATAACGGAGACCTTACTCGTCAATAATATATTCCGTTCACTATTAACAACAATCTACCAACCCTGTGGCAACTGATCGATTCCTCGATTTTAGAAATCACGTTATTTTGAGGAGAGGAACTCCTAGAACCATGTTCGGAGCGTATTTTTATCTGGAAAGGAAGTTCCTTGAAGATTCTTCGAGAGAGAGCGAAAAAAGGTGAAGATGTGAGGGCGAAACATCAGATGAATAAGTTGAGTGTGGAATGATTTCCCAATCCAACTCCTGTATAGTAGTTTTTGTCAGTCTAGCATAATGCGGGCAGGCGTTATGGTGGAGTAGTGTCACTATCCTGATCATTGTTCTTGGACTACGTCTGTAAGATGTCTCAGTTGTCGAGAATTAATGTCATCACACCTCGAGGAAGCATTTCGTAGTACACCTCACTGTCGCTGTTCCACCAAATGCATAAAGTTATTTTTTGTGAATGCGGGCAGATCTTTGTATGCTAAGTAGCTGCTTTTCTTGGGCTCAACCATTCCGTTCTCCTCCTTACGTTAGCATAAAGCCACCATTCCTCGTCACCAATAACAATAAATTATAGGAATGGTCGATGTTGTTTACGAGTCAATTGGTGATGAGCAACCATAGATGCATATATGGCCACCCACTTATTTTTGTAATTTTGGGCTGCAACATGCTATACCCACACATCCGATCTTTGAAGTTTCCCCATTGCATGAAAGTGTCACACGATAGTTGAATGGTCACAGCTCATCACATATCCCAGTTCTTGGGTTCAATGACGCGGATCTTTGTGCGTTAATGCATTTAAACAGTCTTTCATCAAACACCGGTCATCCTGAGCATGGAGAGTCACTTACACTATGTGATAAAAAGTCTCCAGGCACCCGCCAAAATATACATTTTTCATATTAGGTGAATTCTGTTACCACCTACTGCCAGGTACTCCATATTAGATACCTCAGTAATTATTAGACATCGTGAGAGAGCAGAATGAGTCGTTCCGCAGAACTCACGGACTTCAGGTGATTGGATATCACTTGCGTCATACGTCTGTACGTGAGAATCCCACACTCATAAACGTCGCTATGTCCACTGTTTCTGATGTGATAGTGAAGTGGAAACGTGAAGGGACACGTACAGCACAAAAGCACACAGGCCGATCTCGTCTGTTCACTGACAGAGATCGCAGACAGTGGAAGAGGGTCGTAGGTAGACATCTACCCAGACCATCACACAAGAATTCCAAACTGCCTCAGGATCCACTGCAAGTACTATGACAGTTAGGCAGGAGGTGAGAAAACTTTTTCATGGTCGAGCGGTTGCTCATAAGCCATACGTCACGCCCGTGAATTCCAAAGGACGACTCGCTTGGTGTAAGGAGGGTAAACACTGGATGATTGAACATCGGAAAAACGTTGTGCGGAGTGACGAATCATGGTACACAATGTGGAAATCCGAGGGAGGGGTGTGGATATGACGAATGCCCGGTGAACGTCATCTGCCTGCGTGTGTATTGCTAACAGTAAAATTCGGATGTGGTGGTGTTATGGTGGGGTCGTGTTTTTCATTGAGGGGGCTTGCACCCCTTGTTGTTTTGCGTGGGAATATCACAGCACCTGATTGAACGTATGCCTGCGATCGTGGAAAATGCCATCACGGCTAAGGGTGGGCCATCACCATATTGGATTCCAGTATTACCAATGGAGGACCCCTCGAACAGTAAGACATTCTCAGCCAGGTGTCCGTATACCTTTGAGCACATAGTATGTATCAAAACGATCCACCTCAGAACGAGAAAACAATTTTCTTGCCGTGCTCAGTCCTCTGGTATCGTCAGCATACATAGTGCAAACGTTTATCGCTGCTTCCGCTACTGTCACCCCTCTATTAAATTGAAACAGAGGAATATGCCAGAAATGTTCCGGTATTTACAATTGGCACTCCATTTTCTAGTATTCACAACTCCACTCACAATCTTAAAATGACAGAATGACAATATGTAAACTCAAGCAGCAACAATGAACTACAAATAAGAAATGACAGTCAGTAAATAAAACTATGTAATACAAAAGCTCTATGAACCTAAGCACCAATCTAATACACACATCGAATAAATAAAGAAGTGAAGCCCCAAAAGGGGAAGAGGAAACGAAACTTCAGGGTTTTGGAGGGTATGTGATGTTATTTCAATGATTGCAATGTAGAATCAAATTTAGTAAGGAATTACCAGTTTGAGCCCACTGGCCATTGTGGTACCCCATTATTAGCCGTGACTTGAAGCCACACCCGATGGCTCCCCGCGCAACTACGCTGCAAGTAACACCGCTGCGACTCTCCAGTTCATTCATTCTTTAGTGTTCTGCCAAAAGGCAGGTTTTCACATCGTAGTTAGACAGGCCGTCCGGCTTCTCCCATCCTCTTCAGGTCCGTCTCTCGAAAGCACTGATGAATTTTATTTTAACCTCTCTCCATGTCGCCGTCATTCATGAGCAATCTAGCCATCCCAGTCACGGCACTACTACAGACGCATCCATTTGCATTTTGGTGTTTGTGGCAACCTACACATGAGAGGTAAGTCCATTGTCCCGCTGACGCTAATTACGACCAGGAGCACAGGAAGACACACAGTGATGCAGGGACTCCGTTATTTGTTCTCCGATAGCAAGTGATGATGTGCTTGATGCATAATACGGCGATTCTCCCTCGTGGTGGTCAGACGTGGTCGATTGGAATCTTGACAATGAGCATGCCTGCCTTCCGTTCCCACGCAGTCCAACATTGGGCCATTGTCGCATCCGAATGCCCCATAAATCTGTATATTACTCGGTTAGATCAGACAGCGAAATGGAGACCCACAGGGATGCCCAATTTCAAACTCTGTTAGGTGCTTATAACGCTGTCCATCACCTCACTGTCCATTATTTCACGCTGTTCACACCCCCTTCCATACCTGTCAGTCCAAGTAACATAAACAACAGTAATGTACTCTGTTGGTCGTTCTCTGGGTGCTTCACTTTTTTTGTCAGGTCATTCAGATGGTGTCATGAACGGTTTCGACCTATCACCATAAGCAAATAATCTCTTTCAAAAGAAGAGAAGAGTGTGATCGTAAAGTAATCGGAAACCAAATTACAAACCGAACAAACTTCTAAACTATATATACTTGGCTAGTTACGTGTCTACAGAAGAAGTCCGGAGAGGGGTTCACATTGTCAAAATATCTGCGCATCCAGTGTTGCAGGTGATGGCTATAGTTAGCTACGTAGCAACATAAACTAGGTAACTCTTAAATCGATCCTTCATTCTAAAGCAAAAAATAATAAAATACACTCATAAAAAAACCTATCCCATCACATCGGTTCCCAGAGTTCTGGAACATGTACAGAAAATTGGAATATAGATCAACATAAACATCATTTCTGATCTTTTTATTGCTCATGAAAACCACACATTGCATGTTTTGCCACCATACTGCGAGACCTTCAGTCGTGGTGATCCAGATTCCATTACACACCGCCCAGTACCACGTCCTCTTGCATTGATGCATGACTGTATTCGTCGTGGCATATTATCCTCAAGCTCATCAAGACACTGTTGGTCCAGATTGACCCACTCCTCAACGGCGTAGAACCCTAAGAGTGATTGGTGGGTCACGTCGTTCATAAACAGCACTTTTCAATCTATCCCAGGTATGTTCGATAGGGTTCGTATCTGGAGAACATGCTGGCCCCTCTATTCGGGCGATGTCGTTATCCTGAAGGAAGTCACTCACAAGATGTGCTCGACGGGGGCGCTAATTGTCGTCCATGAAGACGAATGCCTCGCCAATATGTTGCCGATAGGGGTGCGCTATCAGTCGGAGGATTGCATTCATGTATCGTACAGCCGTTATGGCGCCTTCATGACCACCAGCGGTGTACGTCGACCCCACATAATGCTACCCCAAAACAGTAGGGAACGTGCACATTGCTGCACTCGCTGGACAGTGTATCTAAGGCGTTCAGCCTGACCGGGTTGCCTCCAAACACGTCTCCGACGATTGTCAGGTGAAGAGAACGTGGTGCCAATCCTGAGCGGTCCATTCGGCATGCCCATCTCTACCGTGCTGCATGGATACGTGGTTACAAAGATGGACCTGGCCATGAAGTTGCGTATCATGCAGCCCATTGCGCACAGTTTGAGTCGTAACATGACGTCCGGTGGCTGCACAAAAAGCATTGTTCAACATGGTGGCCTTCCTGTTACGGTTCCTCCTAGCCATAATCCATAGGCAGCGGTCATCCTCTGCAGTAGTAGCCCTTGCCCGGCCTGAGCGAGGCATGTCATCGACAGTTCCTGTCTCTCTGTATCTCCTGTATGTCCGAACAACATCGCTTTGGTTCAGTCTGAGACGCCTGGACACTTTCCTTGTTGGCAGCCCTTCCTGGCACAAAGTAACAATGCGGACGCAATCGAACCGCGGTATCGACCGTCTAGGCATGGTTGAACTGATGACAACCCGAGCCGGGTACCTCCTTCCTGGTGGAATGACTGGAACTGATCGGATGTCGGACCCCCTCAGTCTAATAGGCGCTGCTCTTCAGGAGTTCTGGGAACCGGGGTAATGCAAAACTTTTTTTAATGTGTGTATCTTTAGATTCTCATTTTAAGGAACGGATATGAAGAAGGATCCATCGACCAAAATCGAGATATCTTACATCATGTTCCTATAGTATTCCATTTCAATAAAAACGAAGAGCTTGAAAATATTAATAGTTAAATTAAAATCCCAAAACATACGATAAATGAACGAGACCATTTCCAAAACAATGCCTTTTTTGAAGTCTTCTGATCTATTACGTGTATGTTATCTCTTTTTTTCCTGCTACTTTGTATTTTCCGTTGTTGGGAGTCCTTTTTCTCCCTGATGGCACTTATTCGATAATAGTTTTACAGTATTTTGATTCCGGCTGTTTAGCGTATGTATGCAACCTTAGGCTACAAATGTGGAAATAGAGGACCGCATCTGTAGGTGGGCGTCATCTATTTTTCTTCTTTATCTTTTTATTTTCATAAATAGTTAATCAGTTTTTGAAAGAAATTACTAATTATTTATTTCACACAATCATAATTTTGACTTTACAGTAATTCTCTAGAGCACGTAAAAATGAAAATTAATACAGCGTACCAGTCATAAAGTGCAAAGCATACTGTGAGGAATAGAAGTTCATTACCTCACTGAGAACATTACTTACATGTCACAGAGTATCCGACCTGCCCCAATTACGTGTTATCGTCCTGACAACATTTATCTTGTCTTACAAATCACCACTCATATTACAGGATTTGAATACATATCAGAGACACATAATGTGACTGACACTGTGGACAGGGAATAAACGTTCACAAGCTGTACGATATTTCACAGACAATACATTGCTGTCACTTGCATTCATCACATCCATACGTCAACTGACGTTAACAGTCGTCAAAGCTACGGCAAAGGTCGTTACAAAGCGGCAAAACTGGGTGAGCCACACATTTTCTGGCATAAACGCAGACAGCACCAGGTTGATAGCGTAAAGGGTGGTCCTTCATACTGCCGCATGTGTGTGATCTCATTTATGTAAGTCACAACGAAATAGCGGAGTACAATTTCATAACGTTTCATCTAAGCGAGTATTTTTGGGATCATGTTTTGTTGTACATCTAAAGGGGATATATTTACACTAAGAGAACGGAGTATTGCATTATATCTCTGTAGGCGGCTGTTACGAGAATCTATTGGAAGGATGTGTTAAGCACTCATCCAAATAAATAATTACGTTTCCCTTTCGAAATGGTAACTGGACTTGATGAATGCAGGTCACAGCAACGTGTTGGCCTCTAAATAGGCCATACAGCTTATTAATGTTTATTCGCTGTGCGCTACGTCAGCCATATTATGTGCCTTTGATATATACTCAAATGCTGTAATATGACAGCTCGTTTTTAAGACAAGAAATGTGCTGTTTCGGCCTTGACGTGTCATTTAGATAGTTCAGACGTTTTACGGTACGTAAGTAATGTTGTCAGATACGTAACGATTTTTGTTCCCGATAATAAGCCAGGCATTTCATAATCTGTGCACTTCATTACACTTTAGCCATTGAGGATGGCTATAAATCCGAAATTATGACTGCATGAAATAAATGAACAGTAATTTACTTTCAAATAGAGGAAATTTAGGTCAGAGAGTTCTACATGACTGTGACCGACAACAGGGACAAAAGTATGTAACTGTAACCTTCAGTACCAAGCCAGATCACACACACACACACACACACATATATATATATATATATATATATATATATATATATATATATATATATATATATATATATATATATATATATATATGGGCTCTCCTGGTCTGTACAGCTGACGAGTTAATATGCAACGTATTCGAGAACGGATGGTTCCAATTCACATTAGTTTGATTTGTAATTTTTTTTACTGGTACTTAACTATCTTCTTTTTTCTGTCTTTTTAAGCAGATCACCAGATGATGACTTGATAGTAAGCCGAAACCGGCAATGATACCGTGTGAGTGACCTCAAGAAGAAATACATGATAAAAATAATAAGACAGTTACCGTGTTTACCTAAGACAGTATGGCTAGTCTCTATAATGGCCATTTACCTATCTTCAGTCACCTTATCCTAAGCTGGACTATTCATTTCAAAGTGTTTATTCAATTAATAACGCATAATCTGTGCTAAATATTCCAAACTTTCTGTTCGTAGCTCATAGAAGCCCATCATCATTATCATCAGCATCATCGTCATCATTATCATCATCATTCAATAGAAGAAGCGGCTTCTTGACGTATCTATTCTTCGCTGGTTCTAACGATTCAACTATTGCGGTGTGTCACATGGCCACGTCATAGAATATGAATTTTCTACGCCTCCCTTGGAGTGTTCTGATTGCCCTCTGAGAACAGGATTTATCAAATTGTTATGCCTACTCTAATGTGCAATTAAGTTTGTTTCTCAGTACCCTGTTTTCGTTCACACCTTTCTAGCTGTTTCTTTGCCGCTCTCATGTCTACATCATTATTTCTGTTCGTCAAAAAATAGATTTCTTAAACAGGTGGCCATCTATTATTTCCGGAACAACATCAATGTATAAAATGAACTACATGGGCAATCAGGAAGTCCATTTGAATGTGTACGCTTTCTTTACCACTTCTGGCTCCATCCTTGTCACGGACAAACGTCCGTCTGTGGTCCGAAAACTGATTCACGCAATGAAAGCTAATTACGCCGAACGAGGTGGTGCAGATTTCCCGTCCAGCCATCCAGATAAGGTAAACAGCGTATTCGATCCTTTAAAAAGGACACCGACTGTTTCCTATCGTATTTCTACCAATGCGTATTCTGTCTCTAATGAATTTCGTGAAGGCTGTTGAACGCACATGTTAACATATTTTCTTCCGTATGAGAAACCTAAATACGACCGGCCGAGAATGGATTATAACCGCAAATATCTCGAATGCGATTCCACCGACTAATCCGCTGGGCCATATTGCGCAGCCTTTAAAAGTTTTACACGGGTCACATACCTGTTCTCGATACCAGTATGATTATGCACAAACTGGGTTATAGTAGTTGGTTCATCACTTAATCGTGACGTTTCTTGTGACATATTGTTCTTATTATACACAGTAATGCGCATTGTAGAGGTATCTGGAGTATGGCTCGGTTCATTATAGGTTTTAGTTCAGCTGTGTACCGGTAGGTGCACTTTCTAATTTTCATCACGTGGGGCATCAGTTTATTCGCTTACGTTTTATAGAGACAAGTTTTATATAATTTACATGTGCGTGTGGTTCTGCTCCATCAAAGCCACCTTCAGGAAACGCAGTCCAGTAAGTGACACAACACATTTCTTTTTCTGAAAGCAAGTTGGTTCAGGTTCAGAATTCCAATACACCATATTATTCCCCACTCCTTTGGTCACAATATCCTATTTTTCTACGTAATCTTAGTTCCGCGTGACAGCATTACGCCAGTTTACCAGAAAGTCTTGTACGCCCGCATGGTACCATTCTAATCATCGATGTATGAGTCAACGTATTGCTGCGTCAATAACTTCCCAATCAGCCACGTGTTGCTTCCCGCGGAGAGCATCCTTCATTGGGCCAATCAAATGGAATCGGAAGGTACTACATCCAGGTTGTAGGACGAATGAATGAAGTTTTGTGAGCTCCTCTCTAATGCGAAGACTCGTGTGAGGCCTTGCGTCTTGTGGAGAAGCAAATCTTCGTTTGCATTTTTGTGGCGACGAACACGCTGAAGCGGTTTCTTCATTTTCCTTAGCGAAGCGCTGTACAGTTCACAGTTGATGGTTTTAGCATGAAGGAGAAGAGAATAACCTCTTCAGAGAACAAAAGACTGTCGTCAAATCTGAGGGTTCGGCTTTGAACTTTTTCTTCGGAGTAGAGGCGGTGTGGCAACACTCAGTGGATTCCTGTTTTATTTACGTTTCGATGTGATGAATCCATGTTTCACCACCTGTCGACCAAAAATTGTCACGATCAGCCTCGCAATGCGAAAGCAACTCCGCGCTTATGGTCATTCGTTGATATTTATGGTATTCTGTGAGGTGGCGAGGAACCTACGGGGACACACCCATGAGTATCCCAACTGGCAGGATAGTGTGTCAGAACTAACAGCAGAGGTGTCTGGTTATACACCGGGGTTTGACTGTGGTTCATCAGTCACCTTGAATGAGAGTGTCTGCACATTCCAACATTGCAGGAGTCACAACTACGTGCTGCCGGTCGTCACGCCTTTAGTGGACAGGTTCGCGCTACGTTGTTGAGATGATGACAGACGCCTCACCAAACGGCTCACCGTGCTTTTGTTCACAGCAAAATCTTCGTAGACATTCCACAGGCGCATATGAATTTCTGCGATACTCTGGTTTTCCACCTAAAGAAAATAAATACCAGTTCTCTGCTTGGAACGTACTTCCGTGACATATGCCGTTTTGAAGGATACGTACAGCGCCGTCGCCCATGGGGAGTTCATGAAACTGTAGGGTCTGAAGCGAGAATATTCCACTTTGTCCCACAACAAATTTGGCGTTTCTTCAACTGAAATTCGCCGAGAAAAAAAAGTGTTGTGTTACTTACTGAACGCTCCACGTACTTTCTGGTCACATTGCAGACCTTCAATAATCAACCATGATGTGAAATTTGTAACACCTCGTATTTGTAGTAATTATCAAAAATTCAAAACATAGTTTTGTAAATCAATTCTGCTGCAGCTATAATTTAACAATATTCTTTTTATGGATTATATTTGAAATGGATTATCTTTATCTATCACTCCATCTTTGGTGAAGGCAAATCTCTGTAAGAGTAGTGAAGTAGATTTTGTTGGAGTCAGTTCCGAGTGGGACTCAGTTGCAGGAATTTTTATGAAATGCTAGTCGGCCGTTGTGGCCGAGCGGTTCTAGACGCTACAGTCTGGAACCATGCGACCGCTACGGTCGCAGGTTCGAATCCTGCCTCGGGCATGGATGTGTGTGATGTCCTTAGGTTAGTTAGGTTTAAGTAGTTCTAAGTTCTAGGGGACTGATGACCTCAGCTGTTTAAGTCCCATAGTGCTCAGAGCCATTTGAACTATTTTATGAAATGCTCATTACTGAAATAAGCTGTGAACGGAATTAATGCAGTATGATGGATAAATAAATGTTCGAACAACAGGAAATCCAGGATGGAATATAACAATATTATGAAAAGGAAAGTAGCCACTCACAAAATAGCGGAGTTGCAGATAGGCACAACATAAAGACTGTCAGAAATAAACCTTTCGGCCAGTAATGCCTCCGTCAAATATAGACACACACACACACACACACACACACACACACACACACACACACACACGTACGCACAAATACACACAAACGCAGCTCACACACACGACTGCAGACTCTGGCAAGTGTGGTTTGAGCTGCCTGAATTTGCTGTCGTGTGTGTGAGCTGCGTTTGTGTGTGTGTCTGTCTATTTTTGACGGAGGCATTACTGGCTGACAGGTTTATTTCTGACAGTCTTTTTGTTGTGACTACCTGCGACTCACTTGTACTGATTCTTTTGAAGGATAAAAATGTTGGTTATATTTGAATACAGTGTTCTCATAATTGATAAGTGTTTACCGTAGGTGACAAAGGGTACGTTAAAACAAGTTTTTCTGAGAAAAATACGTCCTAATAAGAATTTGCCGCCGTTTTTTAAGTTAAATACTTGTTTCTTCGACGTGTTGCATCCATCTTGGTTTTGCTTCAATGAGCCGTAGTATCATGCTGATAATTTGAACACTGCTCTGCGTTAAATTGAAAAGCATATAACGGACGATAAAACCAGTAAAATTACGCTATTATGATACATGGTGATGGTCCTTTCATTAAAACTTCTAGGAGAGGGAACAGCTGCCTATTCGTTTTGTATGAAATATTCATGGGGAGACAGCAAAAAATTTAGTGCTTCATGGAAGCATAGAGATAATGAGAAAAGACTGCATTTACTCATGTAGTGCCAGCGAAAAAGTTCTAGCTGGATACTGAAAGCAGTATAATGGCGCAAATGCAGCGATTCGAACTTTCTGGAAACTGTATGTTCACGAATTCAATTGTAGAACTCGTTGAACAAGAGCAGACACACTCATCCCTCCGTCCAATTTCATTTAATGTCTGATGAAATCCTCCCCAGATGTCAGGTCATAATACATTAGTTAGTGGATATCTGCAGAAGTTTTACGATAATGCTTAGTTTGTTTCTGAGAAGAACAATGACGTAAAAGCCGCAGTCGGTAAAATTAACTGTTTCAGAAACTCTGTAATACGCGGCTTGCAGTCCAGTTTTTCCTTAACACAAGTTCCCATAAATTTTGACCTTTCTGTTCGCTGATGTTCACAGTTGCCCTTATATGGCTGGACTGCACACATCGTGTAAATAGAAACCCAGAAGACCAGTGAATATGTATCATCTCTGTCCTGACGCACCATTGTTTGGGTATCACAATTCAGTTTGTGTAGAGGCCTTAAGATGATGCTAATTCAGTGTGGAAACATCGCTTCGACAACATATTTTATAAAAAGTACACCTGTCCGTATTCCTGATTTATACGTGTCAGATTTATCGTTGGTGTCGACTATATAGAACAATTCAGTATTTTTGAAAGAATATTAGTAGAATGTATACGGAGACTAAATTTGCCTGTTGCGATATGCAACAACTGAGAATTTAGATCTTGTAAGAAGTGATGTTCCGCACATCAGTAGCGTTCTTCCTAGTTACTAGGAAAATGCCGTGGTCAGGTGGTCATAGTGTCTGTACACATGAGTATGGCATTTTCTCTTTGCACCTTTTCATTGACACTTGCAATTAATGCGATAGGTATAACCTTCTCAAGAAGGGCACTAAGTGCACGAAACTGGTAAACAAATTTTATGTAACTTCCTGGCAGAAACTGGTTGCTCATTATTTCGTTGTATACATCTACAGTTGCTGAGGATGGATAAAATACTGATTCGAACGTTGTTGCTGACACAGCCATTAACTGATGTTGTGGCTAATTCAGCCTCCAACCACAGATTAAGATGATGAGATGTAGCCACGATGGTGAGACGAGTTATAGGGTCAGTTAGATATTTTTTTACTAAATTTCCGTAACTGCAAGTGCCATTTTTGAAGACTTGTTTGAATATCTTACGATAATATGCTTCCAACTCCGACCACAGTTACAAATATAAACCTTTCTATTGCACTAACTGCCTTTTAATAGTAACATTCTGGCAATTATGGTGTGACTTAGCGATTGTTTAGTACTGATACATGTTTAGCTGGTCCTCTAACCAGCCTTGCCAATGTATCAGTTTTGATTTGTGAGTGGTTGTCAGATGTTGTATTGTGCACTCTCAATGTAATAAACCGAAATAATGTGATGTTCTTTAATTTTGTAGCTAATAACTTTCCTATTCATTATTTTGAAAGGAAACAATTATGTCGGATTACTAGGGCCCCTTTACACACATCAAGTGCACTCTTGGAAAATCAACAAAAAATTTTGTGGCATTTGCGATCAGTCACTTTAAATGGAAGAATGGTGGAATAGTTTATGTACAAGAGTACATGTAAACTCTCTGATCGAAGTATACGGACACCCACTAGTGGACATTAATATGGGTCATGTTCACCTTTCGCCTTTATGATGCTTGAACTCTGCTGGGGATACTTTCAGTGAAGTGTCAGAATCTCTGTGGAGGAGTGATAGGGCATTCTTCCTCAAGAGCCAAAACGGAGAAGGTGGAAATGTTGGACGCTATTGTCTGGAGCGACGTTCAGCCTCATCCCAAAGGTCTTCCAATGAATTCAGGTCAAAATTCTGCGCAGGCCAGTTTATTTCATCACAATGAATATAGATCCGCTACCAGAGTGCTGTTAAAAATACTTTAAATCACTGGCATTGCGTTTAATTTACAAGTACCCGCGTGTGTGCATAATACGTTGTACGTGATTCCAATTGTCTTCTCGTATCGGCCTTAATTACTATATGTCCTTTGATTCTTAAAAGTTTATAGTTCTTTACTTAATGTTATCAGATTTTGATAAATATTTATTCATAATTCTGAAAGTTTTGCTTCTACACTCTCTGTGTGTAACATCGAGTTGTCGGCTTTCATATTTTTGTGACTGTGTCTGTTTTACCCGCTGTCATGTTATATGACAGTTTTAAAGAAGTATAAGTCGCTATGTATGGCCAGTTTGCTGCCCTGCAAAACTGCTGTGTTACATCGTCTTAGCAGGGGATGAGTTGGTGACAGAAGCCAGCCACTTATTATGAAGTTGGTGTATTAATGGACGTTTTTATATGTGGTTTTAGTGCCGGCGGAATATTTGTTTAATTCTTGCCTACCTGTGTTGACACTGACGCCAATAAGCTTGTGCGGGTTTTATTCCTTTTTTGTGTTCTACTGGAACCTTCCGTTCCCAGCTCTTTGCTCATATAATGGTCTTTTTCAGGAATGTTTTGTTCCACAAACGGCTGCCTCACATATGCTGCTTTACGGCAATGTGCATTGTCATGCTGATGAAAGCAATCATTGTCCCCAAACTGTTGTAAGCAGTACGCAATGCAGGGAAATGTGTTCCTATCCTTCCGCATTTAGGGTTTTCTCAAGCGATATCAAAGGACTGGACCCTAACCACAATACGAACCCCGTACACAGTACACATGATGGCAGGAGAAGTTCAACAGTCATTCGCCAAACTCAAACCCTCTCACCAGGTTTGCCCAGCTTTTGTTTTTTTCATCAGTCTTCTGATTGGTTTGATGCGGCCTCTCCTGTGCTAACCTCTTCATCTCAGAGTAGCACTTGCAACCTACGTCCTCAATTATTTGCTGGATGTATTAAATCTCTGTCTTGCTCTACAGTTTTTGCACTCTACAGCTCCCTCTGGTACCATGGAAGTCATTCCCTCATGTCTTAACAAATGTCCTATCTTCCTGTCCCTCCTCCTTATCAGTGTTTCCGACATATCTGCGCAGAACCTCCTCATTCCCTACCTTATCAGTCCACCTATTTTTCAACACTCGTCTGCAGCATCACATCTCAAATGCTTCGATTCTCTTCTGCTGCGGTACACGGTATAGCTTGATTAATCTCTCCTTGTCACAGTGATACACTGTCCAATGCCGTCGCCCGTTATACCACCTCAGAGATCATCTTAGCTCTGACTACAGAAATGAGGAGCTGCTCACCATTGTGCTCCTCTCCTTTGTCTTTCAGAACACGGTGTCTGCCTGGTCTTGATATAACTGTGGTTATTTCTTCATGGTTCTTCTTCTCAGTCACTTCACCACCAGTCGACTTGAACAGCTTTAGGAGAGTAGAAAAGTCACTAACTGATTTGTTACTCGGGTGGTACCCAATGACTCGTCCTCATTCTCTCTGCTCACTCAACTCTGCTTACCAACTCATTATGCTGTTACTACTTCTCTTCTGACAACACAACACTAGCTGCCTTTTTTTATACTGGCGTTTCGACCTGTAACTGGCGCTCAATTATGTATTACATAGGGGTGGTAAAGTGATCAGATGGTGTAAAGTGTTGTCTGAGTTCCGTAATCACAAATCTGAACGTAACACAATGTGTTCCAGTTCCGGTAGGACGGCTTGTGTGAAATCTACGGTGTTATCTCGTGGCGAACTGCGGCGTTACGATCCTACAGCAGGCGTCCTGGCCACGAATGTAACAGTGGGTGTCTGACACTCGTCGGAGAAAGGCGGTGGAGTGGTGAAGCATTGTTAAGTTCTGGTATTTTGGATAAGAATTCGTCTAATTCGACCCAAATACCGATATGCAGGTTCCTGGAAGCTTCTCCACGACATCGTGAAGATTGTGCGAGATTTTGGCCAACAAGCGTGTCATAGTGCTGGATCACTCTATGTATTTCCATGATTTGGGCGTATCTGACATCTGGTTGTTCCCCAAAACTGAAGTTGGCAATAAAAGGACATCGTTAGGGTTGAAATTAAGGATAGACAAGGAGATTATAATGCAGTATTAAATGCATTTCCAAAGAAACACTGTAGCAACTGTTTCAAATCACTTTTAAAAGGGTTTCAACCGTGTACTGATTTAGAAGGAGACTATTTTGAATCAGTAGAGTGATTTTATGAAGACAAACCGCGACGGGCCCAGAGAGTCACAGTCCTAACGGAACTGGAACACAATGTGTAGGTGAGGTAAACCACATAAAGGGCAATATACTTTTTGAAACATGACATAATTACTGTTTAACAAGGGACAGAGGGTAGTTAAAAGTTCTAAGGCGGAGGCGCCGCAATAGAGGTCTTAAAATGTATTTCTTAATAAGCGCCAAAGAAACTGGTGTAGGCATGGATATTCAAATACAGAGATATGTAAACAGGCAGAATACTTCGCTGCGGTCGGCAACGCCTATATAAGACAACACGTGCCTGATGCAATTGTTAGATCGATTATTGCTGCTACAATGGCAGGTTATCAAGATTGAAGTGAGTTTGACAGAGTTGTTGTAGTCTGTGCACGAGCGATGGGACACAGCATCTCCGAGGCAGCGATGAAGTGGGGACGTTCCCGTACGACCATTCCACGAGTGCACCGTGAATATCAGGAATGCGGTAAAACATCAAATCTCCGACATCGCTGCGTCCGGAAAAAGATCCTGCAAGAAAGGGGCGGACCGAAGAGAATCGTTCAACGTGACTTAAGTGCAACCTTTCCGTAAATTGCTGCAGATTTAAATGCTGGGCCATCAAAAATTATCAGCATGCGAACCATTTAACTAAACACCATCGACAAGGGCTTTCGGAGCCGAAGACCCCCTCGTGTACCCTTGATGACTGCACGACACAAAGCTTTACGCCTAGCCTGGGCCCGTCAACACCGAAATTGGACTGTTGATGACTGGAAACATGTTGCCTGTTTGGACGAGTATCGTTTCAAATTGTATCTAGCGGCTGGACGTGTATCGGTTTGAGACAACCTTATCAGTCCATGGACCCTGCATGTTAGCAGCGGACTGTTCAAGCTGGTGGATGCTCTGTAATGGTGAGTTGCGTGTGCAGTTGGACTGATATGGGACCCCTGACTTGTCTAGATACAGCTCGGACAGCTGACACGTACGTGAACATCCTTTCTGATCATTGCATCCATTCATGTTCATTGTGCATTCCGACGGTGTTGGGGATTTCCAGGTGGGCAATGCGACAAGTCCAGAAATGCTACAGTGTGGCTCTAGGAATATCTTCTAAGTTTAAACACTTCCAATGGCTACCGAACTCCCCAGTCATGAACAGTATTGAGCATATCTCGGATGCCTTGCAACGTGTTGTTCAGAAGAGATCTCCAGCGCCTCGTACTGTTACGGATTTATTTGCAGCCCTGCAGGATTCAGGGTGTCAGTTCCCTCCAGCAGTACTTCAGACATTAGTCGAATCCATGCCACGTCGTGCTGCGGGACTTCTGCGTGCAAGCTGGCGCCCTACACTATATTGGGCAGGTGTACCAGTTTGTTAGGCTCTTCAGTGTATAATGTAACGGAAAGCATCGGGAAACTTTTGTAGTACTTTCCACATGGACTTAAATAACGACGATCAATGTTTTTGCGTATGTTGATGTAGAGTGAAGTTTGCGAGCATTTAGAAGTTAATATTACTGCAGCACCTTTCTTCGATGTATCTGAGTTTTGGGGGCATTGCTTCTACAGAATACAGTCCTTATGGGCTACTAGAAGGCTTAACTACCTGCTTAAAGTTAGTTAAATCAAAAGGGTTGTTGAACCTTCTGTTATGTTTTAGAAGTCATTAACCAACGGTTAATGCTTCGATAAAGACACAGTTTTGCTTCTGGCATTGGCAGTTCTAACCATTCTACAAAGGGATGCTATGTCTCTAAAAGTCTCAGTACAGAGCATTTGATAGCAGTAATATAAGCTGAGATGAAATGAGTATTGACATCGGCCGCAATTGGGCTATGAAATGAATTCAAGAGCGACAAGGGAAAATTTGTGCCAGCCTGGGACTCAAACCCTGGTTTTCCACTTTACGCAAGTGGCCACCTTAACCGCTTCGAATCTCCGAGCACGTTTTTGCATCCTGTAGCACACTACTTACGTAGCACCTCCCGTCCACCATACTCATCGCTCTCCACATCACGCAAGTTCAAAAATGGTTCAAATGGCTCTGAGCACTATGCGACTTAACTTCTGAGGTCATGAGTCGCCTAGAACTTAGAACTAATTAAACTAACTAACCTAAGGACATCACACACATCCATGCCCGAGGCAGGATTCGAACCTGCGACCGTAGCGGTCGCTCGGTTCCAGACTGTAGCGCCCAGAACCGCACGGCCACTCCGGCTGGCTATCACGCTATCACGCAAGTGTTTAGGAGAGAAAGTGCATCCGCACTTAAATATACAGCGTCTCCCAAAAAAAAAAAAAAAAAAAAAAAAAAAAAAAAAAAAAAAAAAAACCGACGAGCTTCAGGGGCCGGTCCCCTACACCAAAACTAGAAAAATGTCTAGTACATATGGGCTCTAAAATGCATACCTTAAGAGTTATGAGCACTTGTTTATCTGTGATACTATGAAATACATCTCTTAAAGCTCTCGAATCCCTCCCATTCTGCTATGCCTTTAGAAGCAATTAATGAACGGTGGTGTGTATCAAATGGCTCTGTGCACTATGGGACTTAACGTCTATGGTCATCAGTCCCCTAGAACTTAGAACTACTTAAACCTAACTAATCTAGGGACATCACACACCTTAGGTCAGTTAGGTTTAAGTAGTTCTAAGTTCTAGGGGACTGATGACCACAGCTGTTAAGTCCCATAGTGCTAAGATCCATTTTTTTGAAATCACACACATCCATGCCCGAGGCAGGATTCGAACCTGAGAACGTAGCGGTCGCGCGGTTCCAGACTGTAGCGCCGAGAACCGCTCGGCCACACCGGCCGGCTGATGTGTATCAAAACAACAAAATATGTTTCATAAAGATGGGCTCCACAGTGGATAACTTACGGATAACTTACGAGATATGGGCACTTGCGTGGTATCATCCGGCAGAACCTTTCAGTCGACAGTAGATATGAAATCAAACCTAGTACTTCTTCGCGTAAAATTCCCATTGGCACCCGGTCAAAAGCGAGCTCCTTCAGTTAGTATTGATGCTAAGACTTTTAAGGTAATGGTTACCGGAAATTTGACACTTTTTCAAACAGTGATACATAAAAGGTCGAAGATTGTTTCGTATTATCGAGGTCATTCTAAGCATGTACGTGTGTGTCTTTTACGATCACAAAAAGCAGTGGGAAATGGTTATTTTCAGAACTGAATTTGAATAAAAAACAGACTTTGAATTTCCGTGTTAGAAAATGTCAAAATTCTGGCTATACTCAATAGTGCATGTGGTATTCGAAGACAACTGTATTTTGAAGATACTGTGAGTTATAGGCGCAAAGCAGTTAGCCATTGACACCAACGTACCTTACACGGTAATTTTTTACTTTTCCGTCGTTCCTTAGTGGCTTCTAATTCTAGGACCTGTGATCTGTATGTTAGACTAATTGGAACGCGGTTTCTTTCATGCCATAAGCATTACACTTTTTTAAATTTATGAAGCATCGTTAGCAGCTTGTAATTTATGTTTACATTATATAATGATTTCAGATACGTTGGTATTTTACAGTTTTTAGATTTCCTCCCATCGTTAAGTAAGAAACAACGTTCTCGAGCGCAGGTTTCTTAAGGTTAAATTAACACTTAGTACCGGGTTCCTCGTACGAATTAGTGATGTTATTCCGTATGTTTTGTCCTTGAGTTAGATGGACTGATCAATTATTACAGAAAACTTGTAACATTACAGGAAAGGTTTCACATACAAAGAGGCTTAACAATGAACAAGAAAGTAATTAACGACCCAAGCAACGTAATTATAAACTCACTGGTCACTTTGGCAGCCGGACGCTGTGGCCGAGCGGTTCTAGGCGCTTCAGTCTGGAACCGCGTGACCGCTACGGTCGCAGGTTCGAATCCTGCCTTGGGCGTTGATGTGTGTGATGTCCCTAGGTTAGTTAGGTTTAAGTAGTTCTAAGTTCTAGGGGACTGATGACCACAGACATTAAGTCCCATAGTGCTCAGAGCTATTTGAACCATTTGAACCGTTTGTCGCTTTGGCCACTATACAGTAACAGGCAGGCACGTATAATATAACGAGACTAAATAATAACTCAATATAGTACCACAGAGACGTAAGAAAAATGTATTTGCGATTCCCTCAACAAAGCACTCCCTACTCCCCACCACATGCCAAAACACACATCAAATAACAAAACGAACGAATATCAAACTATATACAAATACAACGACACCAATGAAAACAGAATGAAAAACACACAGTGACATTTTGCGACAGTATTTACAACAAATACACTCAGCTAACAAACAGCCAAAGTGAAGAGACCAATTGAAACATGTTCGTGAAGGTCAAAAGTCAGGCATCCTGATGTACACACGCCAGGTAAATGCAACTCGAGGATGACGCATATGGTATAAAAAGATGAGAAAATCGTAAGCAGAACCAAATAGTAACTTAAACGTACGAATCTTGGGCTCCAAAAAGTTGTTTCCTACATAACAATAAGTGAATAGCAAAAAATGAAATAATCGCGGAATCATTATACGACTCAGTTATTATATATATAAGAAACATGTATTACAGGCCAGTGAATACGCTTCTTAAATGAAAAGAAGTGAAACGCGTACGGCACAAAACAAGTAACCCTTCATTTAATTGTGTAGACGGACTACGTCTCCAAGAAAAATTATTTTTAACTTTCACTGTAAGGCTGACTACTTTAAATGAAGCAGAGGTAAATTTTCCTCTGTTGATACATTCGATTTTCTTGAAGAAAAGAAAAGAAAAGAAAAAAGACCCTCGTAAGTTTGCTGTTACTATATGTTGTTATCAAAACTGAAATACCTATATTTTTATAGGTTTGAATCTTAAAAAGATAAGTCGCTCTTCCCAATGTTATTAAAACATTTGGAGTTCACATTTTTTTAAATTTTTTAACTTCATCAGTTCATTAAATTATTAACAGTATACTTAGGTTTCATACAGCTAAATAATATGTAAAAAGTACTTACGGGAAGCAGAAGCTGTATAAGTCAATTTAGTAAAATGAAGAAATCTCACAACAGTTGCTGAATCAACAATTTTTTTTTCTTTGTAAAGACGACTTTGTAAACTGTAATAACGAAAACATTGTGTTACACGACACTGGGAGGAGATCCTCAAGTCTGCAATGCCAGGTAAGAAACCATGCCGTTAAAACTTCTAAAATAAATTAATAGAGAAGACAGGATGTTACTTACAAATAAAATGGCTTAAACAGTTGAGCTGGTACTCACCGCAGAGTTCTAATGGAATCAAACGTTCGCTGTCAAAATGATGAAAACGGTGACTCCCGGTGTTCGATCGTGATGTCCGTTTCTCCCTCTTTTTTGGGGAGGGGGATTGCCAGTTGTTCCCTTTTATCCCTTTGAATGGAACGTTTGATTCAAAGACAACATTGGGATGAGGATGACCTCCGATGGTTAAGTGATTTTTTTTGTAAGTGAGACCCTGACCTACCTTTTAATTTGTTTTAATTCGTTTTAGAAATTTTAACAGTGAACCGTGAATTTACTTTCAAAATATTTTCTTAAAGAATTTACTTTATTTACTAACGATTCATCAAGAACATTAACACATTTAATCACACTACGTGAGCGTGGAAGTAGTTGCCACTGAGTAACTGATGAAAACGAATTAAATTTCAACAAATGGAAATTTTATTCCTAAAACCCTTTCTTAAAAAAAAAGATTTTTTAAATTTTTTTTTATTTTATTTATTTATTTATTTATTTTTTTTTACAGTGTGAGCTTTCAGGCTGAGAAGCTTGCTGCTCCCTTTTAACACGGCCGTAGTCACGACCGCTCACAACAATCTCTGAAAGGCTACACTGGTGCAAATCTGCAAGACACCAGATTACTTTAACGTAAAATTTTTAACAACTCACACAAACACATAAACTATGCACAACGTAGGAGGGATGGAAATGGCACAAAACACTCACATTAAAAAAACTTGCCACCGAAAGTGCAACTTGATTTTAAAAGAACCTCTTAGGGTGGAAGGGTGGCAACTTTATATACTAAAATGACCATTTAAATAAAAAGGCATGAAATGCAGTCTTACATAAAATGTACAACATGGACTACATTAGACATATACCGCCTCTCAAGATGATAGGCAAGATAAAAACATATTTCAGGAATTCGGCCTTTACACCTCAAGCAAAAAGTTCGTTAACACCGAATCCGACAAAGATGACAGAGGCAGGTATTAACGTATGGCAGACCGACAGACAGACAGACACTAACTGCCTAACAAATGCGGACGAGAGACAGACGAGCAAGCTGGGGACGAGAGACTGACCAAGAAAACAAGTAGAATTTAACAAGTAAATGAACAACATATCAGCTTCAACGGAAGCAGAAAGGCGCGCCGATCTCTCGTCTCACGACGTCGCAGCTCGCGCCGGCCAGACCGATGTCGAGGGTTGACTCCCGTTGTTCTCGTGTCTGCCGCGAAGCCACTACCCCTCGCTAGAGGGCGCGGGCCACTGGACTGACGTTGCGACTTCACATGCGCCGACGCTCAAGACGGGCAAGTCATCTTGTCACTCCGGACGACAGACAGACACTGACTGTCCCACACTGACCCGGTTGACCAACTGACCAGAATCACCGAGACTGACAGACTGACCCAGACTGACCGCCTGGCGAGTTTTTTTTTTCCTTTATTGATTTTCAGTTCCCCCCGAAGGGGGCGCGCTGGCAGCAGCGTACAGCCTACAGACTTTTTTTAAACATGGAAGAAGAAAAGAAACAAGAAAAACAGGCGATAAAACGGTGACTTAAAGTGTAAAATGGCGGAAAAATGCGGAAAGTTAAAACAGAAAGCAAAGGGGTTGGCAATGTTAATAAAATACACAGGAACCAGACAAGTAACATAGTAGACACACAATTAAAAAAACATGGCGACAGTCTGGTTTCTGTTCACAAGAGATAAAAAATCACACCCAGCGACAGTATGATGGCCGTTCGCAACACTTCCCAAAAGACACACAACACGGAACACTCACTGTAAAACACTCACTGTAAGACGCTGCACGAAAATGGCGGCACAAAGATGACACTCCCGACCCAAGGGCACATTGGGGGGGGGGGGGGAGACCTGGAGGAGGGGGAAAAAACATGGAGGGAGGAGACGAAAAATCGAAAAGGGGGGGAACTAAGGAGTGAGAGGACTCATAAGGGGGGAGAGGGGCAGGGCAGACGCGAGAGGGAATGAGAAAAGGCAGAGGAGGGAAATGCAAAAGGACTCGGGGGAGAGAAGGGGGCAGAGAGTGGAGAGGTGGGGAAAAAAGAGGATGGAAGGGGGGGGAGAGGGAGCCCAGGAAAAGGACAGAGGAAAAGAGGTGGAGTGAGGATCAAAGTCGATAGGAGGGATGTATGGAGGGAGAGAGGGCATCATCCAGGAGGGGGAGTTGATGGAAGCCACCTTGGGAAAGGAGATGAAGGGTGTAGAGATGGAGGGTAGGGGGGACACAACAGTGAAGATGTGGCAGGGGGCAGGGATGGGAGAGGAGAAGAGCAACCAGGGGGTGAGGGGGATCAAGGCAGTGGGAGGTGTAGAGGATGCATATTTGTTCGAGGAATAGAAGCAGATGGGGGAAAGGAATGAGGCCACAGAGGATCCGCATGGGGGATGGGATGCGTATATGGAAGGCGAGGCGGAGTGCATGACGCTCAAGGATCTGGAGGGACTTATAGAATTTGGGGGGGGGGGGGCAGATATCCAGGCAGGTCTGGCATGACAGAGGATGGGAAAGATTAAGGATTTGTAGGTGTGGAGGATGGTAGACGGGTGCAACCCCCATGTCCGGCCAGAGAGGAGTTTGAGGAGTCGGAGGTGGTTGTGGGATGGTGAGGCCAAGGTAGGTGAGGGTGGGGGAGAGGCGGACAGGACGGGCGCAGACGGTAAGTGAGAAATCCAGGAGCCGGAAGGAGCAAGTGGTACGACCTACGATGATTGCCTGGGTCTTGGAAGGATTGATTTTCAGGAATTACTGGTTACACCATGCAGCGAAAAGGTCAAGGTGATTCTGGAGAAGGCGTTGGGACCGTTGGAGGGTAGGAGCGAGGGCGAGGAATGCGGTGTCATCGGCATGTTGCAAGAGGTGTACTGGAGGGGGGGGGGGGGGTTGGGTCATATCTGCCGTGTACAGGAGGTAGAGGAGAGGGGAGAGGACAGAGCCCTGGGGCACACCTGCAGAGGGGTAGAAGGTGTGGGAATTGGCATTATGGATAGTAAGATAGGAGGGGCGGCGGGACAGCCTGGCGAGGTCATAGCGCCCCTTAAATGCACGTGAACAATCAACCAAAGCTGCGATTGCCACAGCGGCGCCACCGCCAGAAACGGAGGGCGACTGCTTGACGCCGCGCGCTCTTCACAGCAAAGTTTACCACGGCTCAAGCAGCATAATTCCTTATCTGATATTTCAGAATTGAGGGTATGCTCCCCTTGCCATGTAACACAATATTTTCATTACTACAGCTTACACCAGATGGTGCTCCGAAACCGGTCGTGTATACAACGAAAGATTGTTGGTTCAGCAACTCTTGTGCAGTTTTCTCATTTTACAAAATTCCATGCCCCTTAAGAGCGGTGTCATTATACGTTTTTAATTCGAAAACTGCTCTAAAAAATGCTGATTTTCCCCGGTCGTGCAGGCACCGCCGCTTCAGCCCGGGGCCCTGCAGATGTTACGTACGGCCCAGGCCGGTAACAGTGAAGGCTACTTCTCTTGTGTGCTCAGCGGGAGCCGCGGCCAGCCCTCTCGCCTGTCGGGCGAGTGCGAAAGCCGGTGCTCGCGGAGAGGCCAGGAGGTAGGAGAGCTGTGCGGCGTACCCACCCACTAAGTGGGCGGCTGCCCCGCTGGATGCGTGTACGCAGCTCGGGACTTCCCCGTGTTTCAGACGCAGCCGGCCGGAACGGCTGGCAAGAGCACTCAGCCGCCGCCGGCGCCGCCGCACGCCGTGCTGTGCGGCGCCGTGCCCTCCTGTTAGCGTGCGCCGCCCCTTCCAGCTACCGGGCCCCTCCCTCTGTTCCTCCCGCCCGCCGAACATAAACACATCTCGGCACGCGCAACCCAAATGTGCCCTTTCCGCTCCGTGCACTCCGTGCAGCTATCGTCAGAAAATTTTTCCTTTCTTCTTCTCTGCTCCTCTCCTTTCGTAAAATCTGCTACAGCAGTAGCAGGCTAAATTCTGAATAGTACACGCTTGTTAAGATTTCTAGTAATATTTCTCAAGTAGCAATGCTCAGTAAAGTGGTACAACCTATCTCTATAATATTGTACTTTTAATGAAACGTTTCTCTACTGAGGCTGTGGCCAACCGTAGTCAAACGAAAAACAGAAACAAAACTGCCACACTGGTTTGAAGTAGTCATTAAGGCAAGAAAACAGCTGCACTACTGGCCATTAAAACTGGTACACCAAGAAGAAATGCAGATGATAAACGTGTATTCATTGGACAAATATATTATACTAGAACTGACATGTGATTACACTTTCATGCAATTTGGGTGCATAGATCCTAAGATATCAGTACCCAGAACAACCACCTCTGACTATAATAACGGCCTTGATACGCCTGGGCATTGCGTCAAACAGAGCTTGGATGGCGTGTGCAGGCACAGCTGCCCTTGCAGCTTCAACACGATACTACAGTTCATCAAGAGTAGTGACTGGCGTATTGTGACGAGCCAGTTGCACGGCCACCACCGACCAGACGTTTTCAATTGGTGAGAGATCTGGAGAATGTGCTGGACAGGGCAGCAGTCGAACATTTTCTGTATCCAGATCGCCCGTACAGGACCCGCAACATGCGGTCGTGCATTATCCTGCAAAATGTAGGGTTTCGCAGGGATCGAATAAAAAGGGCAGAGCCACGGGTCGTAACACATCTGACATGTAACGTCCACTGTTCAAGGTGCCGTCAATGCGAACAAGAGGTGACCGAGACGTGAAAACAATGGCACCCCATACCATCACGCTGGGTGATACGCCAGTATGGCGATGACGAATACACGCTTCCAATGTGCGTTCACCGCGATGTCGCCAAACACGGATGCGACCATCATTATGCTGTTAAAAAGAACCTGGATTCATCCGAAAAAATGACGTTTTGCCATTCGTGCTCCCAGGTTCGTCGCTGAGTACACCATCGCAGGCGCTCCTGCCTGTGATGCAGCGTCATGGGTAACGGCAGTCATGGTCTCCGAGCTGATAGTGCATGTAGCTGCAAACGTCGTCGAACTCTTCGTGCAGATGGTTGTTGTCTTACAAACGTCCCCATCTGTTGGCTCAGGGATCGAGACGTGGCTGCACGATTCGTTACAGACAAGCGGATAAGATGCCTGTCATCTCGACTGCTAGTGATACAAGGCCGTTGGGATCCAGCACGGCGTTCTGTATTACCCTCCTGAACCCACCGATTCCATATTCTGCTAACAGTCATTGGATCTCGACCAACGCGAGCAGCAATGTCGCGATACCATAAACCGCAATCGCGATAGGCTACAATCTGACCTTTATCATTGTCATAAACGTGATGGTAAGAAGTTCGCCTCCTTACACGAGGCATCACAACAATCTTTCACCAAGCAAAGCCAGTCAACTGCCATTTGTGTATGAGAAATCGGTTGGAAACTTTCCTCATGTCACCACGTTGTAGGTGTCGCCACCGGCGCCAACCTTGTGTGAATGCTCTGAAAAACTAATCATTTGCATATCACAGCATCTTCTTCCTGTCGTTTAAATTTCGCGTCCGTGGCACGTCATCTTCGTGGTGTAGGAATTTTAATGGCCAGTAGTTTATAAAAGTAGCTAATTAGCTCTGTCGCTTCACTATTACAGTAAGTAGCACCTAGAGATTTTTACGGAAATCGTGTTATTTCTGACCACTGGTTGGAAAGAGTGGTGCTGAAGGATTTAAACGATACTGGAAGAAGGAATTATTGGCTGTGAAAGAAAAATAACAATCAGAATCCCACAGCTCTTAATTTTGGGTCTACTCCTACTCCTTCTACATTCTAAGACAAAATAATAATAATAATAATAAGAAGAAGAAGAAGAAGAAGAAGAAGAAGAAGGAGAAAGTAAATTGGAAAAAGAAAACACTACATGGCAAGTACCCGTATCATCTAACACAGCCACACATCGATCAAGACGCATCCAACACATGGCTAAGAAAAGGCAATATATACAGTGAGACGGAAGGATTCGTGATTGCAATACAGGATCAAACAATAAACACCAGATATTACGGCAAGCATATTATTAAAGATCCCAATACCACAACAGATAAATGCAGATTTTGTAAACAACAAATAGAAACAGTAGATCACATCACAAGTGGATGTACAATACTAGCAAATACAGAATACCCTAGAAGACATGACAATGTAGCAAAAATAATACATCAACAACTTGCCATAAAACATAAACTAATAAAACAACACGTTCCCACATACAAGTATGCACCAAAAAATGTAATGGAGAATGATGAATACAAATTATACTGGAACAGAACCATTGTAACAGATAAAACAACAGCACATAACAAACCTGACATCATACTCACCAATAAAAAGAAGAAATTAACACAACTAATCGAAATATCCATACCCAATACAACAAATATACAGAAGAAAACAGGAGAAAAAATTGAAAAATACATCCAACTGGCTGAGGAAGTCAAGGACATGTGGCATCAGGATAAAGTTGACATTATACCGATTATACTATCAACTACAGGAGTCATACCACACAATATCCACCAGTACATCAACGCAATACAGCTACATCCAAACGTATGTATACAACTACAGAAATCCGTAATTATTGATACGTGTTCAATAACCCGAAAGTTCCTAAATACAATGTAACATATAGCCTACAGTTAAAAGGAAGTCGCGCTCGATGAAGGTCCGCGTCACTTTCCATTTTTAACCAGACCTAAGGTCTGAGAAAAATAGAAATAATAATAATAATATGTACACGTGCAGTTAAACAAATGATTTCATTTTCAGAAAGAGCTTTACATACTGAGTAAGTCAACAACGCTTTCGTCCATCGCTGACCCCCATAAAAGCAGCTAGTCTGCTTGGAATTGATTTACAGAGTTGTTGGTTGTCTTTCCGTGGGATTAGTGCCAGATACAGTCTAACTGGCACGTTAGATCGCGAAAATCCCGAAATAGCTGGAGAGCACTTCCAATAATGCTCCAGAAGACCTCAACTGGCGAGACCTCTGGCAACGTTTCTGGCCAAGGTATGATTTTTTAATCACGAAGACAAGCAGCAGGCTCTGTGGCCTCGCTGCTGGCTGCCATTATCTTGCCTAGGAGTCCAGCTGTGGAAAAAAAAAGAGCCCCCAGACCATCATTGTCGGGCCGTATGGTGGGCGACAGTCAGGATGGTATTCCACCAATGTCTTGGGCGGCTCCACCTGGAATCTTATTGCCTGGAGTAGAAATGTCTTCAGAGATGAGTCGCTCTTCGAAATGAGCCCCGACAACCAGCGAAGATGCGTCTGGATACGCTCCATACAACGATCCAATATTAACCTGACTGCTGTGCGCCGTACTGCCCGACAACCAGGAGTGATGGTCTGGGATGCCGTTTCATATCATAGTGGGACCGCTTTCGCTGTCATTCGCGTCACCCTTAATAGCACAGCGGTACGCTTACGACAGTCTACGTCCCTGTTTGTTGTCTTTCGTAGCATTCATCCTGGTTTTAAATTTAAGCAAGATAATGCCCGCCTGCATACGGCGTGAGTTTCATCTGCTTGGCCAGCAAGAACGCTGGATCTCTCCCCAGCTGAGACCGTTTGGAGCGTTATGGGCCTGACGCTCCGAACAACTGTTGATTCTGATTATCTAACGCGCCAGTTGGACAGAGTCTGGCACGATATCCGTCAGCAGGATACCGAACAACCCTCTCAATCAATGCCTAGTCGAATAACTGCCTGAACAAGGGTCGGTGGAGGACCGATGCGTTATTTATTTTCTTACTTTGTAACGGTCTTTCTCTTGAGTAAATAATCCCATTTTTCTGAACTTGTAATCATTTGTTTGTCTGTACACGTATATCAAATACCGATTTCGCTCCAATTCGGATAATTTCTTGGTGTTACGTCGCATTTCCTTTCGACTTGGAGTGTATATTTGACCGATCCTTTAGTTAATATTTCTCCAGTAGAGTTGAAACATTTCGCAGTTGGCACTAGTATCAAAATTAATTCCATTTTGCAAGAATGTTTTCAACGTATAAGTTCTCTGTGGTTCAAATGGCTCTGAGCACTATGCGACTTAACTTCTGAGGTCATCAGTCGCCTAGAACTTAGAACTAATTAAACCTAACTAACCTAAGGACGTCACATACATCCATGCCCGAGACAGGATTCGAACCTGCGACCGTAGCGGTCACTCGGTTCGAAACTGAAGTGCCTAGAACCGCACGGCCACTCCGGCCGGCTAATTTATCTGTGAATTGACTCTTCCTTCATTTCGGAAAACAAAGAAAATTAATTCAGTTTTGCGTGACAAAAAATATAGCACAGCAGTAGCCCACGAATAGGACTGGGTGAATGTTTCGTATGTACGTAGTGATGAGAATTTAATGTGTAAGAAAAATGTTGCTAACGGTCTTAAACAGCGAAGTGCAGCAGCTATTATCCTTTGCCTAACTGGCCTGGAAGCAATAAAATCAAGAGGACGTAAAGACATGAAACTGTGAGGAGGTTAGCAGATCGTACGATTCAAATGATATTATAATGAAAGTATATAAAAAGAGATTATACGAATACTGGGAGAAAATAGCGAAATCCATTACCGAAATAAGCGACCTTGACAAAGGGCGGATTCTTGCGGCCACGCGCATGGGAACAAGGATTTCGGAGACAGAGAGGTTCGTCGACTGTTGTGCTACTGACGTGAGCATATATGAAAGTATTTTAAACATAGCTGAACAACAGCAACGGTTCCACGTAATAAAATTATAAACAGCCGACCAGTTGCAAATATAAATTTGTCTTCTACAGAAGGTGGCAATTTTACATTAGTAAGGACTAATGTACCATCGCCGTTTTTACAAATGTCGGCATAGCTCCATTTGTCAAAAATGAAATATAGCCCTAGAATTAGGGTTTGTTACGTAAATGTAAATTAGTACATCGATCTTGCAGAGCTCACAACCGAAGTGAAAAACCCTAATTTTAGGGCTATATTTCATTTTTGACAAATGGATCTATGCCCACATTTGTAAAAACGGCGATGGTACATTAGTCCTTACTAATGTAAAATGCCACCTTCTGAAGAAGACAAATTTATATTTGTCGAAACCTAGGTAAAGATGGTTCAAATGGCTCTGAGCACTATGGGACTTAACATCTATGGTCATCAGTCCCCTAGAACTTAGAACTACTTAAACCTAACTAACCTAAGGACATCACACAACACCCAGTCATCACGAGGCAGAGAAAATCTCTGACCCCGCCGGGAATCGAACCCGGGAACGCGGGCGTGGGAAGGGAGAACGCTACCGCACGACCACGAGCTGCGGACCCTAGGTAAAGAATTCTTATCCATTGCAACTGGTCGGCTGTTTATAATTTTATTATATATGAAAGTTGTTGTTCGAAGTTGCAACTACGAGCACTCCCCGAGGTGTCGGACGTCCACGTCTCATAATATAACGTGGAATTCGGAGGCTTGTCGTCTCCATTCAGCTGGGCAGTCGGAAATCAGTAAATCATCTGTTAACAGAGAGCAATATAGGTGCAGGTAGAAGTGTTTCGGAGCGCACCGTTCATCGCGCATTGATGAACATGGGGCTCCGCACAAGGCTACCCTACTTGTTCCCACGTCGACCCAACAACATTGTCAGTTATTACTATTGCAGTGAGCACAGCATCATCGAGCCGGGACTGTGGATCAATGGAAACGTGTCACCTAGTTGGAGCAATAGCGTTTCTTGTTACAAGTCGACGGCCCTGTCAAATGGAACCGTGTCACCTAGTCGGAGCAATTGCATTTATTTTTATAAGTCGATGGTCCTGTACAAATACGCCACCTCCTAGGTGAACAACCGCTTGAAACAAGCGCCGCGCCACGGATGGTGGCCGGTGGGGGTGGTGGTATGCTATGGGGAACATTCATCTGGGGTGCTAGAGGACCTGTGGTGGCAATAAAAGGCAGCGTGGCAGCTGTGGACTGCATGAAGATTGTTGCGGACCATCAGCATCCCATAATTCTTGATGTCTCTCCACACGGCGATGGTTTTTTCGAGTAGGATAATTGTTCATGTCACAAGGTCAGACTCGTTGTACAATAAATTTTGGAGCATGGAAGGAACTCACGTAGGAATATTAGCAGAAAGCTTCGCTCCCACACTGCCGCAATCCTCCGACCATTAGTACTGAATGACCTATTCGTAAACATCTGGTGCAACTTACCTCCGGAAACCTATGAGGAACTTGTCGAATCCATGCTGCTGTATTGTGTTGCAAAGGTGGAACAACACTCTATTCAGCAAACGGTCAAAATGTTATGACTCATCAGTGCATGTATAATGTCAAAGGAAACTCTTAGACGAATATAACTTCACAAAAGTGCGCCGTCTGCAAAGGAATTAAACGCTGAAATACTAAAAATAAGACTTCCTTAAGAAATTTTTTAGAGCTATGTCAGAATTAGATGAAAGAATATTGTAATTCTATCACAATTAGTAACAGCCACGTACAAATTGTAGCGGGACTCAGCAGTATGTCATTGGATGACCTTTGTCAAGCACTATTAGAAGATGTGATGGTCTATTCCGTACATTCATAAAAAAGCTTACAGATTCAGGTGCTGAAATTTTCAATAGATACATAAATGAATTCGCAACTGCATGTACTGAAAAGCTATAAAATGGAATGACGACAATGAAAATTATGCCATATCGGGGTTCTTACCTGGATTTCCCGCGTTATGTGTGTGGTTGTCCTACCCACTTGGCTAGACGGGTATGTCTAACGGACTAACGGACGGTTCGAAACTTCCGTATGTCGTCGTTCTTGTGTCAGACCTGTACTCGTACACACATTATGTAATTTTCGCACTGGGGAGGACAAAAGCAAAATGAGTATAATGGAATGTAGTTGAATTAAATCGGGTGATGCTGAAGGAATTAGATTAAGAAATGAGACACTTCAAGTAGTAAAGGAGTTTTGCTATTTGGGGAGCAAAATACATCTACATCTACATCTACATTTATACTCTGCAAGCCACCCAACGGTGTGTGGCGGAGAGCACTTTACGTGCCACTGTCATTACCTCCCTTTTCTGTTCCAGTCGCGTATGGTTCGCGGGAAGAACGACTGTCAGAAAGCCTCCGTCCGCGCTCGAATCTCTCTAATTTTACGTTCGTGATCTCCTCGGGAGGTATAAGTAGGGCGAAGCAATATATTCGATACCTCATCCAGAAACGCACCCTCTAGAAACCTGGCGAGCAAGCTGCACCGTGATGCAGAGCGCCTCTCTTGCAGAGTCAGCCACTTGAGTTTGCTAAACATCTCCGTAACGCTATCACGGTTACCAAATAACCCTGTGACGAAACGCGCCGCTCTTCTTTGGATCTTCTCTATCTCCTCCGTCAACCCGATCTGGTACGGATCCCACACTGATGAGCAATATTCAAGTATAGGTCGAACGAATGTTTTGTAAGCCACCTCCTTTGTTGATGGACTACATTTTCTAAGGACTCTCCCAATGAATCTCAACCTGGTACCCGCCTTACCAACAATTAATTTTATATGATCATTCCACTCCAAATCGTACCGCACGCATACTCCCAGATATATTACAGAAGTAACTGCTACCAGTGTTTGTAACGCTATCATATAACCATACAATAAAGGATCCTTCTTTCTATGTATTCGCAATACATTACATTTAGGGTCAGTTGCCACTCCCTGCACCAAGTGCCTATCCGCTGCAGGTCGTCCTGCATTTCGCTACAATTTTCTAATGCTGCAACTTCTCTGTATAGTACAGCATCATCCGCGAAAAGCCGCATGGAACTTCCGACACCATCTACTAGGTCATTTATATATATTGTGAAAAGCAATGGTCCCATAACACTCCCCTGTGGCACACCAGAGGTTACTTTAACGTCTGTAGACGTCTCTCCATTGATAACAACATGCTGTGTTCTGTTTGCTAAAAACTCTTCAATCCAGCCACACAGCTGGTCTGATATTCCGTAGGCTCTTACTTTGTTTATCAGGCGACAGTGCGGAACTGTATCGAACGCCTTCCGGAAGTCAAGGAAAATAGCTTCTACCTGGGAGCCTGTATCTAATATTTTCTGGGTCTCATGAACAAATAAAGCGAGTTGTGTCTCACACGGTCTCTGTTTCCGGAATCCAAGTTGATACGTACAGAGTAGATTCTGGGTTTCCAAAAACGACATGATGCGCGAGCAAAAAACATGTTCTAAAATTCTACAACAGATCGACGTCAGAGATATAGGTCTATACTTTTGCGCATCTGCTCGACGACCATTCTTGAATACTGGGACTACCTGTGCTCATTTCCAATCATTTGGAACCTTCCGTTCCTCTAGAGACTTGCGGTTGGCGGCTGTTAGAAGGGGGGCAAGTTCTTTCGCGTGCTCTGTGTAGAATCGAATTGGTATCCCGTCAGGTCCAGTGGACTTTCCTCTGTTGAGTGATTCCAGTTGCTTTTCTATTCCTTGGACACTTGTCAGCCATTTTTTCGTTTGTGCGAGGATTTAGAGAAGGAACTGCAGTGCGGTCTTCCTCTGTGAAACAGCTTTGGAAAAAGGTGTTTAGTATTTCAGTTTTACGCGTGTCATCCTCTGTTTCAATGCCATCATCATCCCGGAGTGTCTGGATATGCTGTTTCGAGCCACTTACTGATTTAACGTAAGACCAGAACTTCCTAGGATTTTCTGTCAAGTCGGTACATAGAATTTTACTTTCGAATTCACTGAACGCTTCACGCATAGCCCTCCTTACGCTAACTTTGACATCGTTTAGCTTCTGTTTGTCCGACAGGGTTTGGCTGCGTTTACACTTGGAGTGAAGCTCTCTTTGCTTCCGCAGTAGTTTCCTAACTTTGTTGTTGAACCACGGTGGGTTTTTCCCGTCACTCACAGTTTTACTCGGCACGTACCTGTCTAAAACGCATTTTATGATTGCCTTGAACTTTTTCCATAAACACTCAACAATGTCAGTGTCGGAACAGAAATTTTCGTTTTGATCTGTTAGGTAGTCTGAAATCTGCCTTATATTACTCTTGCTAAACAGATAAACCTTCCTCCCTTTTTTTATATTCCTATTAACTTCCATATTCAATGATGCTGCAGCGGCCTTATGATTACTGATTCCCTGTTCTGCGCTTATAGAGTCGAAAAGTTCGGGTCTGTTTGTTATCAGTAGGTCCAAGATGTTATCGCCACGAGTCGGTTCTCTGTTTAATTGCTCGAGGTAATTTTCGGATAGCGCACTCAGTATAATGTCACTCGATGCTCTGTCCCTACCACCCGTCCTAAACATCTGAGTGTCCCAGTCTATACCTGGTAACTGATGATAGTCGACGTAGAGAGGATGTAAAATGTAGACTGTCAATGGCAAGGAAAGCCTTTCTAAAGAAGAGAAACTTGTTAACATCGAGTATAGATTTAAGTGTCAGGAAGTCGTTTCTGAAAGTATTTGTATGGAGTGTAGCCATGTATTGAAGTAAAACATGGATGATAAACAGTTTGGACAAGAAGAGAATAGAAGCTTTCGAAATGTGGTGCTACAGAAGAATGCTGAAGATTAGATGGGTAGATCACGTAACTAATAAGGAGGTATTGAACAGAATTGGGGAGAGGAGGAGTTTGTGGCACAACTTGACAAGAAGAAGGGACCTGTTGGTAGGACATGTTCTGAGGCATCAAGGCATCACAAATTTAGCATTGGAGGGCAGCGTGGAGGGTAAAAATCGTAGAGGGAGACCAAGAGATGAATACACTAAGCAGATTCAGAAGGATGTAAGTTGCAGTAAGTACTGGGAGATGAAGAAGCTGCCACAGGATAGAGTAGCATGGAGAGCTGCATCAAACCAGTCTCAGGACTGAAGACCACAACAACAACTACAACAGCAACAGGGGAGGACATTTTAAATGAAAATCGCTGCCTGGTATTTGTGGATACAAATCATGTTACAGTGTCTATGTTGTTAAGAACAACGATGCAGTGTTCCTTCGGACATGAATAACATTAGCACTGAAATATCGTATTTATTTAAAACTCATGTTGTACCGTATCCGCCATCTAAGGTGCTTCATCAGGTAACAGGTGAATAGAAAATATTAAGCTAACGTAAACGGATATGCTATTCTACATTTTATTGTATTCTTTAAGTGTTAACAATCATCTATGAACGCCACATATTCGGACATGGCTATATGCACAAGGTATTTTTTGATTGTAATCGTTTTATTTCGAACAAACAATTGCATAATGCGCTACATTTTATGCACTAATATGACAACTTGACGAGAGATTCCGACTCACAACGAACATGCTTTGTAACAAAAGTTTTTACAGTCTAGACGATGACAAAACCGGCTGACGAAAATAAATAATTACTTATGCGGTATTGGCTATGAAAAGTTTTTTTAACAAGTAAACCAGAAAGCTCCTTCTCGTTTCTTAAGATGAGAAATTTAAATCAAATTCTTAAAACACTAGGAATGGCTGTAAGAACTGAGGCAAAATTAAAATAAACAAGCAGTAAAGTGGTGCGAGAAGTAGGTCTTTCAAGGGATAAAATTCTCGCGCTCTCAGCATGGTCCCACGTGATGTGGCCTCTGACTGATTCTTCCCGCCAGTGACTTTATTCTACTGTTGTAGTAAACTGTCTTACGCCGGTACCACTTTCACTTTCTATTTAACAAGTTGCTAACATGTAGTAAGATTACAGGGAAGTATTCAATTGTCGTTTCTAAATGCTAGTGGAGACAGGGACAACGGAAAACGACTAGACGTGACAAATGTGAGACAGAAGTTAGCTCCGATTGCAATCTCCTTAATTACCTATCCTCATTTGCTGCGATATATTGCCTTAATGGACCTGTTGAGGTCATCCATAGTTAACGGCGATGCCGTTGGCAGCGTATACAGTTTCGTTATCGAGTACTGCAGGGATCGGATGGTCTGTGGCAGCAGCATCCTAATCGTGTCTGTGCTCTGGAGGTATCAGCCTCCCTCGAAACCTCGTATGGCTATATTATTCAGCTAATTAATTGGTTATAGTTCAGGCATAATCATTCATTTGATATAAGCGTTTCATTAAGTAGAGATTTTCACCATTGTTCCCTGTAACACATGAATTTAGATAAAGGAAAGTTTTATGAAATTGAATATTCGTACTCTCACTTAGCTGTGGTGAAAAGTTTCATTTGCTATTTTGATGTAACACATGCTATGTTTAATAAAAAAGCTCAGAATCACCAGACTGTCCTAACTTTCCAGTAAGCGAAACTTTTGCGCTATTATATCTATCTGAGGTTAGAGCCCTAATGATTTCGTCAAACATCTCTTTTATCTGGTCCGTATTCAGAATATCACAGTATGGAAAATACATAAAAGTTGATCTTGCTTTCTTCCATCTGTTTAAAATTTTAACGTTCTTCCGAACAGCATTTGGGAACTCTTTGAATATAAAGACCGAAAATAGGAACTGACTGCAGAGAGGACGAGATCATGATTTTCAATCGGTGCTGATGACTTGGTGAAGGACCACGTGGCAGGCATAACCCACAGATGATACCTCCACTGCCTTCTGACGGCTGAACCGAATCTAGTTTCGTATAGTTTCGTTTTTGAAGAAGCCAGATTTCTTAAAAGCGTCTGTAAAAATTCCGTAGATCTGGTATTAAAAGGAATAATGAATCATTCTGTATATGACAAGAAGAAGGAACCTATCCACTCTGCGATAGTTACAAGCCAGGCTTACATGGTTATAGTTATCAAGAAAGTAATTACTCTACCCGGATAGTACTTTTACGTACTTAGACTGTGGTACGGGTGTCCTCCGTAGTCTCTTGAGACAGAGGAGAGCCTCCGTGTAATTTCCCAAGTACATGACTGTAGGCAACTTACATTATGCGGCCGGCCAGAGTGGCCGAACGGTTAAAGGCGCTACAGTCTGGAACCGCACGACCGCTACGGTCGCAGGTTCGAATCCTGCCTCGGGCATGGATGTGTGTGATGTCCTTAGGTTAGTTAGGTTTAAGTAGTTCTAAGTTCTAGGGGACTTATGACCACAGCAGCTGGGAGTCCCATAGTGCTCAGAGCCATTTTACATTATGCTAATTACGTGATCAATTCACCTTATCAAAGACGATGGAAGTGTGACATACACTAGGTGAACAAAAGTTCAAATAATGGTTCAAATGGCTCCGAGCACTATGGGACTTAACATCTGAGGTCATCAGTCCCCTAAACCTTAGATCTACTTAAACCTAACGAACCTAAGGACATCACACACATCCATGCCCGAGGCAGGATTCGAGCCTGCGACCGTAGCGGTCACGCGGTTCCGGACTCAAGCGCCTAGAATCGCTCGGCCACTCAGGCCGGCGAACAACAGTATCCGGACACCTACAAAAACATACGTCTTTCATAGTAGGTGCATTGTGCTGCCACCTACTGCTAGGTACTCCATATCAGCGACCATAAGAATCATTAGACATCGTGAGAGAGCAGAATGGGGAGCTCCGCGAAACTCACGGACTTCGAACGTGGTCAGATGATAGGGTGTCACTTGTGTCACACGTCTGTACGCGAGATTTTCACACTCCTAAACATCCCTAGGTCCACTGTTTCCGATGTGACAGTGAAGTGCAAACGTGAAGGGACACGAACAGTACAAAAGCGTACAGGCCGACCTCGTCTGTTGACTGACAGAGACCGCCGACAGTTGAAGAGGCTGGTAATGTGTAATAAGCAGACATCTATCCAGACCATCACAAGGGAATTCCAAACTGCATGAGGATCCACTGCAAGTACTATGACAGTTAGGCTGGAGGCCACATACACAATGTGGCGATCCGTTGGCAGGGCGTGGGTATGGCGAATGCCCGGTGAACGTCGTCTGCTAGCGTGTGTAGTGCCAAAAGTAAAATTCGGAGGTTATGGTGTGGTCGTGATTTTTTATGGAGGGGATCTTTCACCCCCTGTTGTTTTGCTTGGCACTATCACAGGACAGGCTGACATTGATGTCTTAAGCACCTACTTGCTTCCCAGTGTTCAAGAGCAATTCAGGGATGGCGACTGCATCTTTCAACAAGATCGAGTACCTTTTCATAATGCACGGCCTTTGGCGGAGTGGTTACACGACAACAACATCCCTGTAATGGAACGGTCTGTACAGAGTCCTGATCTGAATCCCATAGAACACCTTAGGGATGTTTTGGAACGCAGAGATCATGCCAGGCGTCACCGACTGACATCGATATCTCTCCTCAGTGCAGCACTCCGTCAAGAATGGGCTGCCATTCCCTAAGAAACCTTCCAGCACCTGATTAAACGTATGCTTGTGAGAGGCTGAGGGTGGGTCAACACCATATTCAGTTCCAGCATTACCGATGGAGAGCGCCACGAAATTGTAAGTCATTGTCAGCCAGATGTCCAGGTACTTTTGATTGCATAGTGTAGCTTTTCATTCTAGAAAGCGGTAGACGTTATTTCTCGTTCTTACTTAGTTGTACAACATGTGGACAAACTGCACAAAACGCACTTGGTAACATAACAACTTCATACAAATCTGAGCATTATATTCCAATATTACCAGTAACATAGAAGTGGAAGTGACTCAAGGACTGGCACATTCAGACACACATCTTCATTTCTGAGGGTGGACTCTGGCAACTGTTTTAAAGTTGACTCGTTACTGTGCGTACTACTAGAGTTCTCCTGACTCTGAACTCCATATTTATTCCATGTTTGTAATGCGGCAGTTACCCTATGCGATGAAATTTATACGATTACTTAACGCGGACTGTGTGAACGCAGCAGTGAACTACAAAAGCGGAAAGGAGTATGGTCAGACCACAAATTTGGTTGTGACAAAGCATGTGGGTCCTTTCCAGCTGTTGTTTCCACCCCTCAGCCCCCGTTTATTATTATTAGCATTTTTATGACATCATCAGTATAGTCATTTATATGGCATGTGGCAAGTACCTTAAAGTTTCGAATAATGACTCAGGGTGAATTAAAATTAACTTTATTGTCTGTTACCTTCTTGTGGTTATCCCGAAATCATCAGTATCCCTAATTTGGCTGAAAACTGTGATAATTACAAATATCATTAATTTCTGCTTCCGTTGTCGTTTATCATATGTAAACATATACGCGATTACTGAATAACAGAGAAAGTACATAAAAAAGCTACAGAAATAAATATTCAGTCAACGACGAAAATGTATTAGCAACCCCTGCACTCATTTAGTTTCAAAGTAATTAAAACCTTAAGATGAAACGTTGTACTAAAGCAGAATAGCATATTTAGGCGAAATAGCTGGTATAATTCTAGAGAAACTATTACAGTATCTGAAGGCTCATGTTCAAATGTATCTTCAATCCACTATTCATGTCGTGTTTCAGGTGTCTCCTGCAACGCCGCAAACCCGCAACGTATCATCGCTATGCGGGTCATCGCTCTATCACCACAGGCGCACCAACCGAAGTCAGCCGAACTTCACCTGACCTGCAGGAAGCACTCTAGTTCTGAGGGTATGCGCAAGAACAGTACGCGGCCACCACGCCTACGAACCAATTTGGTGCATCCTCCGCGACATCTTCCTCAGCTAAGCCGAGCCCACATCGCTAGATCTACAGCTATCTGCTAGTCATCCGCCACGCAGTTATAACTGCCCTTATCTGGCGAGAATCGGGCAGTTTGTCTTCGCCAGCAGAATTAGAAGATGCCATCAGCCAGCACCAGGCTGCTCCCCGCCCGTGTCGAGATCGCTCTTGCCAGCCGGGACCACCGAGCATCGCGACGCGCTGCTCCGGCCGTGGACTCTGATGATGGAACTCCTTGTTCTCCGCTTGAGATGGTACTTTAATTTTCTGCCTACTGCTGATGTCTATGAAGATAGTCTGCTTCGTTTGCCAGATAACTTTTCAGAAGAAAGCCTCATGCACAGATTACATATTTATTAGTATTGTTTTCCCAGAACTTTAATTTGTCAAATAAGTCATCCTTTTATTCTCAAGAAGGACTTTTCTTATTTGTCTTGAACTGCTAACGGATCGCAGAACTTATATATAAGAACATAAACCGATTGTGTCAATAAACTGATTTTTGAGTGTGAAAGTACTGCACGTCGGGACACTTCAATTCAGTTACTCAGAAATGTATATCTTTCTAAAACAAGCAGGTAAATAACGATAGATATCTTAAGTTTCAGTTATCACAAACTTATAAAAGACTCTTTGGAAGCCATTTTCAGTTTAATTTGCGGTGAGTTTGAAAGGAATAACTCTTCTGCCGGCTTTCAACGAAAATGTTCTGCAGTTGGTACAGAGAATACAATAAACTCAAAAGCGAACCACTTTCGCAATGTATTTTGTGTCCCGATGCTTATTGTTAAGTAATTGAGTGACAGTTCTTGATCACTACTTTTAACGTGAGTGCTTAGGTGGTGCCAATGACAGTGTCGATCTCTAACAATGACCTATACTTACATCGTTGATTACTGAGGACAGAAAATTGCTGTCCACATCTAATTAACATTAATAATTTTGTCATAATATACTCTTTAGAGGACATCCACAACTGTTGCTAAAATATTTCGTGCCGGATATATCAGCTCCAGTTATATTCGAAAAATACTTTATTTGGACAAAATCGGACACACGACCCGGGGTTCAGGATGAAAATCCCATCTTAAGGCGGTACAAAAAATTTATGGTTTGCTGGACACTTATATGATAAGCTGCTTTTGAAGTTCACAGATTGACGTTTTATAGCATTTATGCTCTCATTTTACTTCCTTCAGTCGTTAGCAATTGGTTCCTGGTTTACATTAAGCTGGTCGTGAATATTTATTTGCTGTTACATAACTTTTTCATTAGGTCCGTTTGCCTGGTGTGGTACGGTTGAATCAGAGAACATTTTGATGTCTCACCCCCATGGGATCTCACGAGCTACTTGATAAATTTGATGGATTTTTTACATGACTGCTAAGATATTCTCGTACAAAGTCAAGGTATGCCATGGCATTAACATTTTTCTGGACCCTTTTACTGTTAATTAATTTTATACAGAATCCTTCTTAGTTTCCCCTGATGTTAGTGGCGCCTGAAGATCGGATTCACATCCTGAAATACAGGTCGTGCGTAAGATTTTATCCAAATGAAAGATTCGTCAAATACAGTTGGGGCGGATTTATTCATCGTGACTAATTAATAATTGCATATGAGTGGAAGGACAGTGTACTGAGTTACTTCTTAAGTGACTGTGTTGACTATTTGTTTGCACACACTTGAACAAGTGCACTAGAATATTTAATAAGTGTAGTACATGACTATCCGCTTGGCTACGCATAATGTAGGTAGATAGAACCCGAACTGAGCATAAATAAGGGTTCAGACAAAATCAAAGTGCGACTGAAGAGTATGAACTAAAACTTTTGGTACCGTCTACATTTTGACAGTACGTCGTTTCCACCACGTAGTTTTCTGCCACTTTCGGCGGAGGCGGTAATGCACTGTGAACAGGATGTGTTGGTATGGTACGAAGGACATTCAGTAAGTAACGCAACACAATTTGTGTCGGGCAGACTGTGATAGTTTGTGGGACATCATAGGGTATTCCCGCTTCAAACCCTACAGTTTCATATAGTTCCGATAGGCGGCTCTACAGGTAACCTTCAAAATGGCATCCGTAACGGTGGTACGTTTCAAACAGAATTTATTTTGGAGGAGAGCCAGAGCATCGCAAGTATTCAAAAGCACGGTTACTCGTTAGGCGAGGCTTATCATCGCGACAAGGTAGCGCGAATCTGTCCGATCTTCTGTGTGCCAGTAGGCCGCACACAGCTGTGGCCCCTGCAATGTTGGAACAGCTTCTCCTTCCCGATTAAAATGCAATGCCTTACACAAGCCTGCGCATCCGAGAAGAGGTTGCAAAACTTTTTTGAACTGTTAGCCCGTATCCACCCTAAAGTCGGGATTTCGCGGTTTCCATCTGTTTGACCCAATGAAGGATGCACTCCCCCGGCAGCAGTAGACTGACTGTAACGTGCGCGTGGGGCACACAATACTCATTAAAGCCTGTACTATAGTAAGTGAGTGGGGTTCACCTTACGAGACAGGATTTTTGTATATATATTGACCGCGTGTACCTGAATGGTGGCAAATCAGACTTACACCCACTCTGTAATAACAATGATACGTCAAATAAGTCCGAATTGCAACTACACGTCAGGACGGACAAAAAGCAACACAGAAGATGCTATCAGTTGTTAATAATACGGTCGCCAGCCTAATTAGGCATTAACTGAGTTTCTTCCCTGTACTAGTTGGCAGATATTCGTGCAAAGCAACAAGTAGTAACACTGCATAATACAGTAGAATTTTAGAACCAGAAAATCTACTGAACTGATAGTTTCACGTTCTGTAACAATATGGAAAAACCATAAATACATAACACCACACTATAATGTATACTACAAAACTTCGTACTGTCTATTGATCTGATTAAAATCGGGCATAGGTTACCCTAGAAATAGCACTTTCGAATCACACACACAGCTATGGCTCTTGACGTATCGGCACTTTATTTCTTCGTAGCGTCGCAATACTTTTCCATTTAGTGCCTATGGAATTTTGCCATGCTGTATGGGCGTTGGAACGCCATGCCCGAGGCTCAGTGAAATTACGTCTACCAGGAGAGCCTCCTCGCTCCAGAAGGTGTTGCCCAAACCAGTGCCAAACTCCAACTACTACTGCTGAGCCCGTTGTGCCGTACAGTGCCCGCGTTCATTTTCCCGCGCTCGCCTGCCATCCACCTTTTACCGCTCCCTTACAAGCCGGGTATTCACCCGAGGTTTTGCATTCTATATATCCTAACACATTGCCTACGTATGGACCAGACGCACGTTTACAATTTTAAACCTCTTACATTTGCTACATTTCAATTTTATTACAATATTGCTTGACATTTGACATAAACATTAATATTCACATTGAAATTTGTTTACAGTTTTCTTAACACAATGACATGAAACAAAAAAGAAATGAAATCAGAACATCGATTACACTAATTTATCGAAAACTCATAAGAAAAAAAAAATATTTATATGTACAATAGTACAACGTCGTTGTTGTTACATGATGATGACAAGGTTATTGATTGATGCAACAAGACGTTGGCCTCACGCCGAACGGTTGCGTGGTACCATGCGGGCATAGAGGCCTTCCCAGCAAGGAGCTTATGCTAATAGGGTTTTGTAGCCAAAAGAGAGGCGAACAATGTGGTCATTGGAATCGTAAAGAAAAGCAACCTTCTTTCAGAAAAAGAAGTGTCATTTCCTTATTGAACGCCCCTCTTAGAAAGTGGAAAGAGAGAGCCGATAGTAGGTGAGCGGACAGGGCACGTAAGAAAGCATGGTGTCTCTTACGACGGGATTTAATTGGAACGATTGCGTATACGAAAATGGAAGGATCTAACCTTTGGTAATCTGAGAATGGGGATATGTACAAACGTTGGAACATAGCGATAATTGTTGAAGACGGAGTGATATGGTATGCGTTCCCTTTTTATAAGTCTACAGAAGCTTAGCTGTTTCTGAACACATGCTACAAATATGAAGTTCTTTGTTTTTACAAATACAACCATTTAACCAGAAGTTCTGAAATGTGGGCAAAATGTTGCGGAGATAAATATTAAGGACTGAAATACTTATCCCAATTATCCTTTATTCCTCAGAAGAACGGAGTAAAGATTGGCTTACGTACAACAGCAGTAGGCTCGTGGGTTTCGGCTGCTTGTTACGCGCATCACGCACTAGCCGACGGTGCTGCCCTCCTTCGGGACCCGCGCGAAGCAGTAGCCCACCTGCGGCCACAGTGGAACGCGCTCTGGCTGTCAGTAGCGTTCCCCGTAGGCAGCAACCCGGGTACAGACGTGGGATTCTGCTGACGAACCTAGACTGCGAGAAAGAGCCTGCAGCTCACCTTTTCGGCGCACAAACACTTCAAACACCATTTCATCTTCGGAGCTTTCATGGCGTGAAGTGAAATCTCATTTGCGTCCACGGATGCAATCAACTCATTCTCAGCGATATGCGGTGCTCGAGGCAAAAAAATGGTTCAAATGGCTCTGAGCGCTATGGGACTCAACTGCTGTGGTCATAAGTCCCCTAGAACTTAGAACTACTGAAACCTAACTAACCTAAGGACATCACAAACATCCATGCCCGAGGCAGGATTCGAACCTGCGACCGTAGCGGTCGCGCGGTTCCAGACTGTAGCGCCTTTAACCGCTCGGCCACTCCGGCCGGCTGCTCGAGGCAAATTAAGCGACGTATTGAACAGCAGGTTTAATCGGAAACGTTTATTAGCAGACACAGTTTAACCATCAGTACTTCTGCATTATTAAATCAATCTATATTAGGATCAGCAGCCTCTCTTTGACCCGGAAGGCGTTATGCTTTTAGTCAGCTTAATTATTGTTAGTGAACAAAAGATAAAACACATTAGGTACATCCTTACTGTCATAGTAATGTAAACGAACTTGTCGCAAAACTTCTATTTCTGCATCAACATATACGCTTCGTAAGCCACTGTACGGTACGTGGCGGAGGGTAGACTCTTCCTTTCCTGTGCCACTCGGTAATAGATGGAGTGAAAAACGACTGTCTACATGCATCCGTATGAGCCTCAATTTCTCTTATCTTAGAGGTCCTTACGCTAAATGTACGTTGGTGACAGTAGAATCGTTCTACAGCCAGCTTTGAATATCGGTTCGTTACGTTTCCTCAAAAGTATTCCTAGAAAATAGCGTCGCCTTCCATCTTGGGAATCATCTCCGCAGTACTTCCGTGTTGTCTGAACGTACTGGTAACACGTGCAGCAGCCCGCCTCTGGATTGCTTCGATATGTTCGTCTGATCCGACTTGGGACGGGATCAAAATACTCGAGGAGTACTCAAGTAGTGTCCTACAAGTGAACCACACATTCCTAAAACTCAACCAATAAACTGTGTAAGTAGGCTGTTTAGGTTTTTATGCTGGTAACGTCACTTAGCGCTCTGTATGAAAATCACTGACTGTGCTGTGTGCAGTCTGTGGCTGATTTGCATTGTTGGAATATTGCTGTTGTAGTGTTGGGCGGTTAGATGTGAACAGCGCGTCGCGTTGGGCAGTTGGAGATGAGCCCTGAAGTGGTGGATGTGGGGAGAGAGATGGCGGAGTTTTGAGAGCGGATTATCTGGACGTGTGTCCATCAGAGACAGTAAAGTTGTAAGAATGGATGTCATGAACTGATATATATATTATAACTTTTGAACACTATTAAGGTAAATACATTGTTTGTTGTCTATCAAAATCTTACATTTGCTAACTATGCCTATCAGTGCCTTCAGTAGTTAGAATCTTTTATTTAGCTGGCAGTATTGGCGCTCGCTGTATTGCAGTAGTTCGAGTAACGAAGATTTTTGTGAGGTAAGTGATTCATGAAAGGTATAGGTTATTGTTAGTCAGGGCCATTCTTTTGTGGGGATTATTGAAAGCCAAATTGCGTTACGCTAAAAATATTGTGTGTCAGTTTAGTGATGATTAGAATAAGTAAAGAGAGAAATGTCTGAGTACGTTCAGTTTTGCTCAGCTGTTTAACCAAATAACGTAAGGGGTTTACCAGCACAGTAATTCATAAAATTTTCCGAAGAGTATGTTTCAACTGAAGTACATCATTCGCCTTCCTAAAACAGTGCTTACATGCTCGTCCCATTTCATACTAAATTGTAACGTTACACATAGATATCCAAACGACGTGCGAGCACACTACTGATTCTGTATTCGAACGTTAAGAGTTTATTTTTCGTACTCATATGCATTAACTTATATTTTTATACATTTAGAGCTAGCTGCCATTCCTCACACCAATTGGAAACTCAGTCTAAGTCATCCTGTATCCTCCTCTGTCACTCAACGACGACACATTCCCACACACCACAGCATCATCAGCAAACAGTCACAGACTGTTATCCACAATGTCCGCCATCTATGAATACAGAGAATAATAGCGGTTTTATCACCTTTCCTGGGGCACTCCTGATGGTACCCTTGTCTCTGATGAACACTCACCACCGTGGACACGGTTGTGTACGACTTTGTAGACCACGGTAAGGAGAGGTGGGCCACAGTGTGCGCGGCAATCGTTGTAGGAAAGCTGGACAGGAGCAGAAATGATTACTGAAGAAGTTATTATGACAAACAGAAGATTGTATTTCTCCAAGTACATGAACACTCATTACAAATAACACGATGGTGTCGTAATGAAGAAGTTTCAAGTACAAGTGGGTAGAGTGGCTGCCACTGGCCATCTCATATCGCGGCGGCAGAGGGCGCTTGTGGTACAGAGCCACAGCAGGTGTGGCTTAATGGGAGTGGACCACTGGGTCTGCCAGATCTCGCGCGAATTATGCAGCAAACCGATGTTAAGGATATTGGTCTCTAACGTTACAGATCCGCTTTCTAATCCTTCTCATATACATGAGTCTTCTGAGCTTTTTTCCAGACACTTGGAACTTTGCACGACAAATGCAAGCTAAGTAAGGGATTAACGCTGCAGAGTGTCATTGTGAAACGGAACTGGTATTCCATCGGAACCTGGTGACTTAACTGTTTCCAACTCTTTCAACTGTTCCTTGACGCCAGGGATGCCTATTGATGTCTGGACCATACGGTAGTCTGTGCGATAGTCAAAGGACGGACTGTTTGTCCGATTTTCCTACGTGAACGATTCCTTAAACGCGGAATTTAAAGCTTCTTCCTTCCTTCTGCTACGTTCTGTTGCCACACGAGACTGATGAACGAGTGACTTTGACTCTCTTAGCGGTTGTACATAGGATCAGAATTCTCTCGGATTCTCGGCCAGGTCTTTAACGAAGGTACGACGGTAATAGTTGTTGTACGCTTCGCGCACAGTTTCTTTTATAGATGCACGAATCTCTACTAACATTTGCCTGGCGTCATTGGCACTTTCTCTTTTGAACTGAGAGTGCAAAACCCTTTTTTTACTCACAATTCCCCGAGTTTCATTGCTAAACTACGGTGGGTCCTTAATCCACTTAGCAGAGTATACTTCTCCAGAGAACGACTTACAGTCCGCTGAAACATTGACCATAATTCCTCTACGTCCATATTGGAACTAAATGATGGCAATTCATTGTCTAAACGAGATGCTGACAACTGCTTATCTGCTCTTTCTTGCGGAAACCCTCTCCTAGCCCTCTTGACTGTTTAATTAACTTTAATAATTACGGTCGCTATGATAACAGTGTGGAAGACAAGGGAAAGGAGGAGGCAAGAAACGACATATAACACATGTGGAGTTCCAAGACTTTATATCGTCAACGCCGTCTGCAAAACATGATCTAATCCATTGTGTGGAACGATCATTGCCCCCCTTAAACGGGTGATGACAGTGTTATATATTTTGGAAATTCTCAGAAAAATAGCTGGTAAATACCGGCCGTGAAGGCCTGTGTTATACGATCAGAACCTAAAGAACCGAGATGGAACAATAAGCGCTCGGATGAAAAAGAGTGTAAGACAGAGATGCACTTTTCGTGCCCTGCTGTTTCAACGAGTATGTCCAAAATGCAATGATGGAAATAGGAGAAAGTTTCAGGAGTGAGATTGGACTTCAGTGTGTTAGGATATGAACAATAACATACATTCGCTTATGCCACTGGAATCCTCAGCGAGAGTGAGAAAGAAGTACAGGGCGAAACGAGATTAGCGATAAAATGAACACAATGAGGGGATTGCGTGGTAGGAGAAGTGAACATATCATCCTACATAAAGCATTAAATACGCATAAAGAAGTAATTATCAGATTAACACGGACAAAAGCGACATTCTTGGATGAAAGGAGTGTACTAGTATCAAACACAGCACTTTTTTACCAATAATTTTCTGAGAACGTATGTGTGGGACGTAGAAGTCTATAGAGGAGATGTAAAAGGCTGTGGGGAAATAGAGAATGAAGAGAACTGAGTCGTTTGAGACGTGATGGTACTGAAATATGCAGAAAGTTATGCAGACTGATGAGAAACGTGGGGGTACTCTGTGAAACCGGTCACGAAAAATTTTGTGAAAAACAAACCCGAGAACAAGGTAAATGATCATATACATGTGTTAAGGCTACGGGGAATAACTTACCGTTACGTACATGATACTAGAGGTAGCCGTAAAGGTCAAAATCTTTCGTGGAACACGGAGACTGGAATTTTTTTGGGAATGGAATACATCCAAAAAATAACTGAGTACGTTGGATGTAAGTGTCACTGTGAGATGAAGAGGTTGACACAGCAAAGGAACTCGTGTTGCCGGCCGAAGTGGCCGTGCGGTTCTAGGCGCTACAGTCTGGAACCGAGCGACCGCTACGGTCGCAGGTTCGAATCCTGCCTCGGGCATGGACGTGTGTGATGTCCTTGGGTTAGTTAGGTTTAATTAGTTCTAAGTTCTAGGCGACTGATGACCTCAGAAGTTAAGTCGCATAGTGCTCAGAGCCATTTGAACCATTTGAACTCGTGTCGGGACGCGCCACACCAGTCAGAAAAGTGATACCACAAAACAGCGGTTTAAAAACATGTACCTCAGGTTCACTGTTCATTCAGTACCTCACACCTCTTGAAATTTCGAATCATCGATGTCTTATCCGAAAATGGTCAGTAGCGCTCTCTACGGTCCGTGTAAATTCCGATATATATCGTGAATATGTATATACGGTGTTTTAGGAGGAAAATGAGCTACAGGTAGTGATGTTAGTAAAATTCTATAGTGCACCAAAATCTGAGTTGGCATTTATGAAAGTGTACTACGAATTTGTTTAACAGTTTCTGTGAATATTTATTTGGGATTCAGTCCAACAGTTGCATCTCTGTAACCCAAAAATTTTGACACGTGATATATGAAATGCTTTATTCAGATTAGTCTATACCATAACCTAATAAAAGATTTTTATTCCTCCTAAACATGGTCTATATGAACCATCTAACCAGCGATTTGCATGCGAACCATCATGCGTTACAGTAACAGCATTGGTATGCAGCAAGAGTGACAAATTCCAGGGTGTATACACACACACACACACACACACACACGCACGCACGCACGCACTTTTTCCCAGAAAATAGGAATGAATACTGAGTGACATCTACAGCTGGGGTGGTATAAGGAGGTGTATTTGAATGGCCTAAATGTAACGCACTTTATCGCGAAATGAAAGAAACTCTGATTCGAGTCCAGATTTTGGCAGGATTTTGGTAGGTAAGTGGCCCATCACGAGTAATCTACATTTTATATCCCGTAAATTCACTCATTTACAAGACTGGGAAGGCAAATTGATTTTAATGCGCATTTGTGAGACTGAGAGGTACTCACGAGAAGCACTGACTTGTTTGATTCGTTTAAATCGAATGTGGGGCTCTGAATACTCACATTCGCTCAGTTTCGTAGTCGTAGCCCAGTTCCACTCTCGTCTTCTCACAAATCCGGTGGAAAGTTAAAGTATATCCTCATTGTAAGCACATGCGATAGAAAATAGTAACCTCCCAGGCGACAATACTGTGTAAAATCGCGTCTGGTCTTTATAACGACCATAACTGGGAGAGAATACACAGGTTTCTTCGAGTAATTTCCAGCTGAAACTGCTATGTGGTCCCGTAGGGTTACCAAATTTTGGGACTGTTAATTTCCATGATTTACCCGCTGTTTCAAATAGCTCCATACATTGTCTGTGGGATTAGGACTGCGTGATCCAACGGACCATTTGACGTGTTATGGGGTACCTGAGTATTCATCGGACTATAAACTTACGCGTGCAGTCCTTTGAACATGGCTGTTGCCATTGTAAGACGTGGAGGAAAGGACAACATTGGTCACTGAGAAATGTAAAATAAATGTCCTGTTTCATGTTGTAAGCCACCATTCTATCTTGAGCAATTACAAGTATTTATGCAAAGTGATCAAAATGTTTTATGCCCTCAAAGGTTCCCACAGATAAAACGATTTGAACTTTTTGTTAACACTAGGAGGAAGCGGGCTCACTCAAAGCACAATAAAAGGGGGAATCGTTACTCGAAAGTAAAACAATTGAACAATGAATATGACATAGCCTACGAGGAAAATAAGCTTAAATGTCTACTCATAAGTCACTTGAATATGTGAGTGAGATTATTATACATATACGCCATAACCTAAGAGAAAAATTAATGCAAACGTCTACTTGTAAGTCACTTCAGTTAACAGAAGCCTTATTCGCAGGCGGATTCAGATCAACTTCAGGTGACCAAATGTTCTGAATCAAGCGCAGTATGTGAACAAATAGGGTACTCTGCATGCGAGATGCGCGCACGAAACCTCACGAACCCGACTTTTAACCCGAATAGATTGAAAGACTTTCGGCGGACTTCGGTTTAACCAGATTCCCATGTTTGCTGGCCAAATCCCCTGATATTCACAGCAGAGAAAATGTCAACTAAATGCTATACCATCGACGAGAAGGAAGAAGCTCCACCCTAGACGACAAATACGTAGTAAATATGGTTTGTCTCGCGAAACGTGGGGAAAGCACAATGGATTATAGAGCTTTTCGCTTGTGATTGTCTACATCTGTTACATAATACGGAAAAAGCATATTTATGCCATCAGCTTTAGTATTTCATATTTACACTCTAACGGTTTCGATTGTTATAATCATCTTCAAGGAGAAAAGTATTGTACATCAACGAATCAACCGCACATTTCTATATGGTTAATACATGATGGAAATGTGTTATTGATCCATTATTGTACAATGTTTTTCTTCTTGAATCTCATTGTACCAATATAATCCGGTTGATACACTACTGGCCATTAAAATTGCTATACCACGAAGGTGATGAGCTACAGAAGCGAAATTATGACCGACAGGCAGAAGATGCTGTGATATGCAAATGGGGACGTTTGCAAGACAACAACCATCTGCACGAAGAGTTCGACAATGTTTGCAGCAGCATGGACTATCAGCTCGGAGACCATGGCTGCGGTTAACCTTGACGCTGCATCACAGGAGCGCCTGCGATGGTGTATTCAACGACGAACCTGGGTGCACGAATGGCAAAACGTCATTTTTTCTGATGAATAGCATCAGTATGGTCGCATCCGTGTTTGGCGACATCGCGGTGAACGCACATTGGAAGCGAGCATTTGTCATCACCATAGTGGCGTATCACCCGGCGTGATGGTATGGGGTGTCGTTGTTTACACGTCTCGGTCACCTCTTGTTCGCAATGACGGCACTTTGAACAGCGGACGTTACATTTCAGATGTGTTAGGACCCGTGGCTCTACCCTTCATTCGATCCCTGAGAAACCCTACATTTCAGCAGGATAATGCACGGCCGCATGTTGCAGGTCCTGTACGGGCCTTTCTGGATACAGAAAATGTTCGATAGCTGCCCTGGCCAGCACATTCTCCAGATCTCTCACCAACTGAAAACGTCTGGTCAATGGTGGGCGAGTAACTGGCTCGTCACACACCCGCCAGTCACTACTCTTGATGAACTGTGGTACCGTGTTGAAGCTGCATGGGCAGCTGTACCTGTACACGCCATCCAAGCTCTATTTGACTCAATGCCCAGGCGTATCAAGGCCGTTATTACGTCGAGAGGTGGTTGTTCTGGGTACTGATTTCTCAGGATGTATGCACCGAAATTGCGTGAAAATGTAATCACATGTCAGTTCTAGTATAATATATTTGTCCAATGAATACCCATTTATCATCTGCATTTCTTCTTGGTGTAGCAATTTTAATGGCCAGTAGTGTATATAAACGATTTGGGAGACAATCTGAGCAGCCATATTCGGTTGTTTGCAGATGACGCTGTCGTTTATCGACTAATAAAGTCATCAGAAGATCAAAACAAACTGCAAAACGATTTAGAAAAAATATCCAAATGGTGCGAAAAGTGGCAGTTGACCTTAATTAACGAAAAGTGTGACGTCATCCACATGAGTGCTAAAAGGAATTCGTTTACTTCGGTTACTCGATAAATCAGGCTAATCTAAAAGCCGTAAATTCAACTAAATTCCTAGGAAATGCAATTACGGACAATTTAAATTGTAAGGAACACATAGTAAATGTTGTGGGGAAGGCTAACCAAAGACTGTGTTTCATTGGCAGAACACTTAGAAAATATAACAGACCTACTAGGGAGACTGCCTACACTACGCTTGTCCGTCCTCTTTTAGAATACTGTTGCGCGTTGTGGAATCCGTACCAGATAGGACTGACTGAGTACATCGAAAAAGTTGAAAGAAAGGCAGCACGTTTTGTATCATCGCGAAATATAGGAGAGAGTGTCACAGAAATAATACAGGATTTGGGATGGATATCGTTAAAAGAAAGGCGTTTTTAGTTGTGACGGAATCTTCTCACGAAATTCCAATCACCAACTTTCTCCTTCGAATGCGAAAATATTTTGTTGACACCGACTTACATAGGGTGGAACGATCACCAAGATAAAACAAGGGAAATCAGAGCTCGTACGGAAAGATATAGGTGTTCATTCTTCCCGCGCGCTATACGAGATTGGAATAATAGAGAATTCTGAAGGTTGTTAGATGAACCCTCTGCCAGGCCCTTAAATGTGATTTGCAGAGTAGCCATGTAGATGTAGGTGTAGAACCACTTCTGCTATCCGAGAACGGCCAGACCCACGATTCCATATGACGTCGTCCATGTGTGTAGAAACTATATTTGTACATTCACTATGTATAGGATGTTTCCGTGAAAGTGTGTAGAACTGTAACAGGATACAGAGAATGCTCCACTGAACTATTTGAGACAGGGAACCTGGGGTCGGAAATTACATGTTAAGGAGATATGGAAGCAAACTTGTTCGAAATGTTCGAATGTGTGTGAATTCCTAAGGGACCAAAGTGATGATGTCATCGATCCCTAGACTTACACACTACTTAAACCAACTTATGCTAAGAACAACACACACACCCATGCCCAAGGAGGACTCGAACCTCCGGCGGGAGGAGCTGGTCAATCCGTGACATGGTGCCTCAAACTGCGCGGCCAGCAAACTTGTCCACTGCTTTGTGTGGCATTACTGTTTTCCAGCTTATTTACAACTAACATGCGTACAACTTTACACGTACTGTGCTATTTATTTACATGTACATTCTTTATTTCCTGTAAGAAACACGGAGGGCGAGCCTGATTACCAGGAAGTCATACTGCAGGTTTTGTTTACTTTACTTGCCCCTAAGTTGATTCTGTTGTATCGTATATATGTTGTCTCATCACAGAACGTGTTATGAATCAATGACAGATCCACTCATTACTCAGTGCTATTCAGAGGCGTACAGTACAATACGATGGAGCAGTAACGATACAGTATTTCCTGGTCGCTGGATTGGAAGGAGAGGCGATATTCCATGGCCTGCGACGTCGTTTGACGTGAATCCCCTTGATTGTTTCCTATGGGGATATCTATACTCACTTTTGCATGAGAGCCCAGTGGATACGCAGACAGAATCGGTTGCAAGAATTGCATCTGCCTGTGATGTAATTCGAAACACACCTGGGAAATTTTGTCAGGGTGTGTCAGAATCTTGTTCGCCGATATCATGCTTGCATTGAGGTTGATGTTTGTCAATTTCAGAAATTTTGCGAGATACAGTACAAATGGTACGTTCATTGTCTTAATGATGGTATTCGCAGCTAAGTAATGTAAATAAAAAGGTGCACAGTAATGTGATTTTATTCCTATGATCTACTTAAGCTGGCTGCTCCGACCCCAGGTTCCCTACCCCAAAGTGTACCGTGGGGCACGCTCCATGCCGTGTTAAATTTGTGCACACTCTTGTGGAAACACACTGTATATTCCCCTACAGGGGAAATATTTTAATTGAAAGACACTTGTCCGGTAAACTGTGCTCGGATAGCCGAAGTTGGTACATCTACATCTACATACATACCCCGCAATCCACCATACAGTGCGTGGCGGATGGTACATCGTACCACAACTAGCATCTTCTCTCCCTGTTCCACTCCCAAACAGAACGAGGGAAAAACGACTGCCTATATGCCTCTGTACGAGCCCTAATCTCTCTTATCTTTGTGGTCTTTCCGCGAAATGTAAGTTGGCGGCAGTAAAATTGTACTGCAGTCAGCCTCAAATGCTGGTTCTCTAAATTTCCTCAGTAGCGTTTCAAGAAAAGAACGCCTCCTTTCCTCTAGAGATTCCCACCGAGTTCGTGAAACATTTCCGTAACACTCGCGTGATGATCAAACCTATCAATAACAAATCTAGCAGCCCGCCTATGTCCTCCCTCAATCCGACCTGATAGGGATCCCAAACTCTCGAGCAGTACTCAAGAATAGATCGTATTAGTGTTTTATAAGCGGTCTCCTTTACAGATGAAACACATCTGCCCAAAAATTCTACCAATGAACCGAAGACGACTACCCGCCTTCCCCACAACTGCCATTACATGCTTGTCCCACTTCGTATCGCTCTGCAATGTTACGCCCAAATATTCAATCGACGTGACTGTGTCAAGCGCTACACTACTAATGGACTATTCAAACATTACAGGACTCTTTTTTCCTATTCATCTGCATTAATTTACATTTATCTATATGTCGAGTTAGCTGCCATTCTTTACACCAATCACAAATCCTGTCCAAGTCATCTTTCGTCCTCCTGCAGTCACTCAACGACGACACCTTCCCGTACACCAAAGCATCATCAGCAAACAGCCGCACATTGCTATCCACCCTATCCAAAAGATCATTTATGTAGATAGAAAACAACAGCGGACCTACCACACTTCCCTGGGGCACTCCAGATGATACACTCACCTCCGATGAATACTCACCATCGAGGACAACGTACTGGGTTCTATTACTTAAGAAGTCTTCGAGCCACTCACATACTTGGGAACCAATCCCATATGCTCGTACCTTAGGAGTCTGCAGTGGGGCACCGAGTCAAACGCTTACCGAAAGTCAAGGAATATGGCATCCGTCTGATACCCTTCATCCATGGTTCGCAAGATATCATGTGAAAAAAGGGCGAGTTGCGTTTCGCAGGAGCGATGCTTTCTAAAGCCGTGCTGATGCATGGACCGCAACTTCTCTTTCTCAAGGAAATTCATTATATTCTAACTGAGAATATGTTCGGGAAGCCTGCAACAAACCGATGTTAAGGATATTGGTCTGTAATTTTGAGGATCCGTCCTTCTATACAGGCGTCACCTGCGCTCTTTTCCAGTCGCTCGGGACTTTACGTTGGGCAAGAGACTCGCGATAAATGCAAGCTAAGTAAGGAGCCAATGCAGTAGAGCACTCTCTGTAAAACCGAATTGGAATCCCATCAGGACCTGGCGATTTATTTATTTTCAACCCATTCAACTGCTTGGTAAGGCGACAGCTCGCGACAAGCGCGAATTCCGGGTTCCAGTCACGTTCCGGCAGAAATTTTCATTGCCGTCATTCCATTGTGCAGCTGAAGGTTCTCCATATTTGCAACTGCGAGTACATCTTATATGTGTTATTTGAAAACGTTTGAGGTGGCAGGCAGCACCAGAAGACGTAGCGGCAGTGCTCCAAGCTGCAAGTCCACGGTAGGTCAGATGCGAGTGAACAGGTCACCGCACGAGCGTGACGAGGCCGCCGGCAGACCGCAAGCCAGAGCCGCCAAAGCCGTGGTCCGCGAGCCGACACATCAGCTTGCGATGCCTCCGAGGAATGCCTGCGTTTGTGGGCAATCTCCGTGGTGGCGGAGTCTGACGGGAGGCTTGGCCGGCAGTGTGGTGGGGGCAGTGGGTGGGGTAGGGGTCTCCGGGGGGGGGGGGGGGGGGGTGGTTAGTGGAGTGGGAGGGGCCTGCGTTGTTTAATTATCCGGATGCCACGTCCCAGCGGAATACCTCCGGCTCTGCGGTCGAGTTTAACAGTTCGGCACACCGCGAAAAATGGACGGAGGGACTGAGCCGCGACAGCGAGTCGTGACCGGGTAGGTTGATAGAGGTTGTAGGGGGAGGAGGGAAGAGGGAGAGGGGAGGTGGAAGCGCCTGTGTGAGCTTCAGTTTTGCGGCGCGCTTCAAAGAATGGAACGTCGATACAGACTCATCACACGCGGAGGGGAATAGGATTTTCAGAGCGCCCGCCAGCTACTGTGTTCTGGGCCACACTTTTCATTATTTCCAAAATCACCTTATGCTTTCAACAACCCGTCATTTTCAAACGTTACAAATTACAACGCAAAACAATGTGTTGTATTTTGTAGCCTTTGAGAAATGATAGACTGTCGAAACGCGTGGGGCGAGTGTGGAACTAATAGAAAGTGTGGTCAATAGACCTGAAAGCTGTTAATGTGCATCCAAAAGGCGACATTGTGTCAAAGCATTTTCATGCGAATTGCATCTGGTACTGTGTTGTTGGCTGCAGCAGTTAGCGACAGGACTACAAGCTGTCAACGATTCCGACTTACCACTAAATTCAGCATCTGAAAAACTACGCAAGAATTTTCATTTGGAATATCTTGTCTAGGTGTTTCTGTTACGACTTCTTCTGAAACGTAGTTACTTGTAACGTAAGAGACTCAGTTGCTAACTCTCAGTATTAGTTAGATGTACTAAGTTGGCTGATACTGATTTGCCCCGTGAAACAGGAGACTTCCGCGCTGATTGACACCGACGGTAAAGAACTCACCGCGGTCTTCTATCCGCAGCAGGAACACTGTTACGTTGCAAAACTAGCCACGCTGCCGCGAGAATGACGCCCGCTAGAGTGGCAGCACCACCAAGAAGAGTGACGAGCTCTTTAGTAACCGTGCACGAGCAGAAGTTGTCAGTTGCAAAATGGAAGTCAGTCCGGGTCTTATTAGGGACTTCCTGTAGGACGTTAGTCGTGTCTTCAAGTCGTCGAGTGAGTTAGAAACAATGGCTAACAAATAGGCAGTAGTTAGTCTTCTGAAGAAATAGAACAATGAACAGAGTTATCGTGTATGAACAGAGACCACCTGACTGGATATTTGAACTACCATTTGTGTTCACGGACTGTAGTCGATGCAGACAGGACAAACCTACATTCCACAATAGTGCATCTGTTTTCGGGAAATTGTCGTAAATGATTAATTATGTCATTTTACGCCCCAGGTTAGCAGGGGGCGCTACTGCGCTGCTTCCTGGACTCGGGTAGGCGCGCTGGCCCCAGATCGAATCCGCTCGCCGGATTAACGACGAGGGCCGGTGTGACGGCCTGCCTGGAATGTGGTTTCTAGGCGGTTTTCCACATCCCACTAGGTGAAAAACGGGCTGGTCCCCACGTCTCGCCTCAGTTACACGACTCGCAGACATTTGAAAACGTTCATGGGGTTACACTAGAGACAGACAGCTGGGGTACACCAACTCTGTTCCGGGGGAGGGGGGGGGGGGGCAGGGGGTTACGAGGGGCAACAGGAACGGCATCTGGCCACCCTCTGACGCTGACATCGCCAAATCCATAGCAACTAGGCAGACCCTGCGTTGAAGTGAGACAAAGGCTCACAGAAAATGATGCTTAATTTTGTCCTTTTATGCCTCTAACATGCCTTTTTCACTTTTGAATTTCACTATTTTTTTTACAAAAAAAGGAAATGAAATTCAAATAATTTGAACGCCAGCTAAAACGCTCTATTCGAGTGATGTAATAGCTGTGACGTCACTGGCTAGCTCACTGCTCCTACTGTCAATACTAATTCACGGTGAAGTCTTGTTTTGAATTTACGTTTCGAAAAACTGTTTAGAAATGGAATTTAGGACCATACTGTACAAATACACCTACAAAAAATACTGAAAAGTGATTTTTACTGTTCCAGAGAATGGGAAGACGTGTAAAACGTGGTTTCGATGCATGGTCAAATTGCTACCACGTCGACGCACAAATTCACTAAGTTAATTAAAAATTCGTTGTAGTGTGAAGTTAACATTAACTTATTTCCGAGATATGCTCTCCCTCTGTTAAAAGAAGCATAGCGTCATTCGACGAAATTAAACTGCTTGTCAAAATGGTCGTTTCACCTAACATCACCTCCATTATTTAGTAACTCAATCGTTGGAGCGGTAAGCCATCGAATTTTGTAAGACAATGTCTATAGATCGCTGGTTCGAATCTAACCCGAAAGAACATTTTAACTTATTTGTAAAACGACCCTACAGTCGTCTCGTTTGAAAACCAAATCACAATTACAAAACTTCACCACACCGATCAGCAAAAGAATATTATTGTGTTTTCCTTGCTGCTTACAAGCGCATGCATTTGAAGTAGTTTTTCACACAAGTCACGCTCAAAAAGATATTTACCCGCTAATGTGACCATACACTCCTTACTCTTTTTTAAAAAAACTGTTTTTTTATCTTCGTATTGTCTAGCTAGAATCCTTATTATTTAACCGTTGGCAGTTACATCATCCTACGTAAAGTATGTCTGCTTGAGACACTAACGTTAGTTTCCACTCACAAACACCACAACCCATACGTTTGCGTCACCTGCATATTGTACACGCTTTATATCTCTCCGTATAACTTCATCGTCCTACAACTCTTAGTATTGTAGACGTGTGGTAATATGTTCACTATTGGCAATGATTTCCAAAAGAGTGAATTGGTCGTCCGCAAAGTAAATGGATTTGGCCTGTGTTGTTCGCTTCTCAGACTAAGACTGATGTGAAGCTACGTGTAATATCCGCCAATCGAAACAACTGCTACAATGAGTTCTTGCTAACGCTATTTTCATATTTCGTGTAAAGCTTTTAAAATCATATAATGCTATCTGGATTCGAACACGTCAGCCTTTTCGTTGCGGTCCGTTGCACCACGGAAAGCCTGATGAGTGCAATGTCCCTGCTCAGTGACTTCTATACAGTAAAAAAGCACTAAGCACTACCAAGAATAATGTTGTAGTGCTCTGGGTCGTAGCTCATGACTGCTAGTCACAAATCTAGTTATAATATACAGACTAATTTGCAAAAGTTCTACATTTCCTTAGTTTTGAGCGTGTCTAATGATGTTGCACGGAGCAGGGAAGATAATGTCCGTCTTTGCACATATCGCCACTCTATATGGGTGGAGCGTAAACGCATCAACTTTCGCAAGGCTTTCACTATCAGCGTTCATAAATTTCTCAGTGTTCAGAAAATTCCTTTCTGTTGGTACTTAAAAGTTGTAACTGAGTTTTTCATCAGTAAATAGCTAAACTGTTTGCAGTAAAAGTAGGCAAAAGCCTCGTAACTTTGGCTAAGGCTCATATAACCCAAGTATAGCTTCGTCTTACCCCTAGCCTGTGACGTCACCAGAGAATCAGCCAACAAAAGATCATGTGACCAGATATTGGTATTTAATGAATTTTAAGCTTTAATTACATAAAAATAACAGATATTTTGTTAGAATATTGACTGTAAATGCTCCACTACCGGCCATTAAAATTGCTACACCACGAAGATGACGTGCTACAGACGCGAAAATAACCGACAGGATGACGATGCTGTGATATACAAATGATTATCTTTTCAGAGCATTCACACAAGGTTGGCGCCGGTGGCGACACCTACAACGTGCTGACATGAGGAAAGTTTCCAACCGATTTCTCATACACAAACAGCAGCTGACCGGCGTTGCCTGGTGAAACGTTGTTGTGATGCCTCGTTTTAGGAGGAGAAATGCGTACAATCACGTTTCCGACTTTCATAAAGGTCGGATTGTAGCCTATCGCAGTTGTGGTAAATCGTATCGCGACATTGCTGCTAGCGTTGGTCGAGATCCAATGACTGTTAGCAGAATATGGAATCGGTGGGTTCAGGAGGGTAATACGGAACGCCGTGCTGGATCCCAACGGCCTCGTATCACTAATAGTCGAGATGACAGGCATCTTATCCGCATGGCTGTAACGGATCGTGCAGCCGCGTCTCGATCAACAGATGGGGACGTTTGCAAGACAACAACGATCTGCATGAAGAGTTCGACGACGTTCGCAGCAGCATGGACTATCAGTTCGGAGACCATGGCTGCAGTTACCCTTGACACTGCATCACAGACAGGAGCACCTGCGATGGTGTACTCAACGACCAAACTGGGTGCACGAATCGCAAAACGTCGTCTTTTTCGGATGGGTCCAGGTTCTGTATACAGCATCATGATGGTCGCATCCATGCTTGGCGACATCGAGGTGAACGCACATTAGAAGCGTATATTCGTCATCGCCATACTGTCGTATCGCCCGTCGTAATAGTATGGGGTGCCATTGGTTACACGTCTCGGTCACCTCTTGTTCACATTGACGGCACTTTGAACAGTGGACGTTACATTTCAGCTGTTACGACCAGTGGCTCTACCCTTCATTCGATGCCTGCGAAACCCTACATTTCAGCAGGATAAATCACGACCGTAGGTCCTGTACGGGCCTTTCTGGATACAGAAAATGTTCGACTGCAGTCCTGGCCAAGAGATTCTCCAGATCTCTCACCACTTCAAAACGTCTGGTCAATGATGGGCGAGCAACTGGCTCGTCGCAATACGCCAGTCACTACTCCTGATGAACTGTGGTATCGTGCTGAAGCTGCATGGGCAGCTGTACCTGTACACGTCATCCAAGCTCTGTTTGACTTAATGCCCAGGCGTATCAAGGTCGTTATTACGGCCAGAGGTGGTTGTTCTGGGTACTGATTTCTCAGGATCTATGCACCTAAATTGCGTGAAAACGTAATCACATGTCAGTTCTAGTATATTATATTTGTCCAATGAATACCCGTTTATCATCTGCACTTCTTCTTGGTGCAGCTATTTTAATGGACAATAGTGTACTTAAGTGATATAAGCAATTAGAATAAGAACAATCCGAACCACATTTTTAACGTAGGAAAAATCCTACTGATGTAACCAGCGTTACCATATTTTTAACGTAGGAAAAATCCTATTGATGTAACCAGCGTTACCATTACCATGTGTCTGTGCTTCCCTAGAATCCACGCATCCTTACTAACAGGGACCCCTTTATTAGTCTTTTTCAGCAGTAGCGAAACTTTCATCAGTGTGCTCGAACCCATTCCACAACAGTTTCCATACTGGTTAGCCGTGGTGCGTATATTATCGATTATGGAGCTGGGAGGCACGGTATTGCAGCGCCGATCTTCTCGATGTCGTCGGTCACCGTGCAGTGGATGTACGTTGCGTACCTATAAATTCAGGCTCCACAATGTATGTGGTATACCGTCCCCAAACTGCTAGAGTTGAAACGATTTTAGTGCGACACAGAACATGAATCGAGATTTCTGTTTGCGCAAAAGCCATGAACGAAAATTAACTCACATATTCGTCAGTAATAAAGCAATTCAATACTGCTCTGACTCCTTAGAGAAGCAAAGAATCGTCACTGCTTACGAGAAACGCTCCCAGTGGTGAAATCGACACTTTGCTAATTCTGACTGGGAGACTCTTCACTGAGGCTCTTAGTCAGCGAAATCTCAAAGTAGCTCCTCAGGCAATGTGTCCCCTTTCGCCACCCAGAGCAGTCTCCAACAAGCCGCGTGCCGGCTTCCAGCAAGGCTTGCGGCGATCGCGTCTGTGTTACCAGCAACGAATCCTCGCGCCAGTTGCGAAAGCAGTGCATCCCACTACATGAAGTTGCCAGCCAATCGCCTGCAGTTCATACTCCGTATAGAACACTGTTCTAGAACTTCCTAAAGCTTCACCTACGACTAAGGCAACCACCAAACAAATATAGTTCTCTGCTTTTTGGAGGGAAACGTCGATCGTCGTTTCGCGTCATCAGATGTGCGAAAGGTCTGCAGTTTGTGATTCTGACGCATTCCTCCGTATTAAAAGGACGCCATCCTCTCTTGTAAGATGTTACCGCTCTCCACCCCCAGCTGCCAGCCTCTAGCTGTTTTTTAGCAGCAGGAGTGCTTCTGGCCAAAATACAGCGGCCCCGCCTCAGGTAGACCGCCTGTAGTGCAGTAAGACCGCTGCCTCCGCACTCTTTGCTGTAGAGCAAACATCCCTCTGGGTCTAACACAACATGTTTCCGTTTGCAAACCATCCTTGCGACTATCGCCGCCTCCTAAGGAAACCATAACCGTCACCACTCCCTGCTGTCTGCTCACAGCTCAAATTAATTCGCAAGCATGCAGTCATCTTCATCATCATCATCATCATCATCTTTTAAGACTGATTATGCCTATCAGCGTTCAGTCTGGAGCCTAGTCCCCCTTATAAAGTTCCTCCATGATCCCCTATTCAGTGCTAACATTGGTGCCTCTTCTGATGTTAAATCTATTACTTCAAAATCATTCTTAACCGAATCCAGGTACCTTCTCCTTGGTCTACCCCGACTCCTCCTACCCTCTACTGCTGAACCCATGAGTCTCTTGGGTAACCTTGCTTCTCCCATGTGTGTAACATGACCCCACCATCTAAGCCTGTTCGCCCTGACTGCTACATCTATAGAGTTAATTCCCAGTTTTTCTTTGATTTCCTCATTGTGGACACCCACCTGCCATTGTTCCCATCTACTAGTACCTGAAATCATCCTAGCTACTTTCATATCCGTAACCTCAACCTTACTGATAAGGTAACCTGAATCCACCCAGCTTTCGCTCCCATACAACAAAGTTGGCCGAAAGATTGAACGGTGCACAGATAACTTAGTCTTGGCACTGACTTCCTTCTTGCAGAAGAGAGTAGATCGTAGCTCAGCGCTCACTGCATTAGCTTTGCTACACCTCGCTTCCAGTTCTACAGTACTACAGAAAAATGTTATGGCCTGGTGGTACCCAGTATCAGCCAAGAAAATGTGAGTTACCCGTCACCCGTTGTCAATCGGTATCTCCTATCGAATAAAATACAGAGAACTGGTATGATATTACATGTATGGAGGCAATATATTGCCGCCTTACACTAAATCGATCAATTATTACCAAGAAAACATTATTAGCTACAAAAATGAGAATGAACAAACCTCACAACGAAAATTCTCAAAAAGAACATTACGTAAATTGCCTTTTATGCTGTCTGATAAATGTATATGGTCACGGCAGGCGGACCCTTTACTATAAAAGGAAGCGGGGAGTACTGTCTTGTCAGTATGGAAGTAGTAACAGCAGAATGGTTTAGTAAGGACAGCTCAGTGACTTTGAACATGGACTATTCATGGACATCAGGTGGAAAAAAAAATCCATGAGGAACATTTCAACCCTTCCAGATCTGCCCAACGCGACTGTTGGTAATGCGATTGTGAAGTGCAAACGGCCTGCCGGAGTGGCCGAGAGATTCTAGGCGCTACAGTCTGGAACCGCGCGACCGCTACGGTAGCAGGTTAGAATCCTGCCTCAGGCATGGATGTGTGTGATGTCCTTAGGTTAGTTTGGTTTAAGTAGTTCTAAGTTCTAGGGGACTGATGACCTATTCAATAACAGGCAAAGACAGATCGTACTTTAGAATTACTTTGTGAATTTTTAATGTGCTGTTTTATTTTAATAAACTATGTTAAATTGTGATGCGTGTTTTACATTCAGACCTCTTCCCTTTCCTAAGATGTATTAAAAATAATCTCACCTGACGTTTCTTAAGTGCAAAAGGCAGGTCCATTATTTTTGGACTTTTGGCACATTATCTCATTCTTTTTGTTGAAGATTAAGCTCCTGCTAGCTCTGAATTATGTGATTTAGCGTTTATACTCAAACTGTTCCTATATGCTCATTCCATAGATTCACTTGCATATTGTAATGAATATTAACACGTTAGTTATGCTTGAAACGTCCCCTTAGAAAAATTATACATGACTGTGTTTAAACTGACACACAATATTTTTGGCACAACGCAATCTGACTTCCAAAAATCCCCACAAAAAAATGGCCCTGACTAACAATAACCTATACCTTTCACAAATCACTTACCTCACAAAAATCTTCGTTACTCGAACTACTGCAATACAGCGAACGCCACTACTGCCAGCTAAATAAAAGATTCTAACTACGGAAGGCACTAACTACTGATAGGCATAGTTAGCAAATGAAAGATTTTAATAGAGAACAAACAATGTATTTACCTTAATAGTGTTGAAAAATCATAATATACTTAGCAGTTCATGACATCCAGTCTTACAAATTTCAAAACTCCGCCATTTCTCTCCCCACATCCACCACTGCTGGCGGCTCACCACCACCTGCGCAACGCTACGCGCTGTTAACATCCAGCTGCCCAACACTACAATGGCAGACAACAATGCAAACTAGCCACAGACTGCACACAGCACAGCCAGTGATTTTCATACAGAGCGGTACGTGGCGTTACCAATAAGAAAACCTAAATAGCCTACTTACATGCTTAGCAGTTCAGTGATTAATTCAGCACTTACATTAAATTTTCCCAATTTTAATTAAACTGGGTGGTGACTCAGCAAAATTTTGTGGCACACAAAACTTACAGTAAACTGCAGGGTTCCCCAGTTTCTGTTTGCAAATCACTCTCCAATTAACCATTCACCCACTAGTAACCTTTACAGTATTACGGTATGGGTGTGTTTTTCGTGATTAGGGTGTAATCCCTCTGTAGCGCGTATGATAACGTTAAATATGCAAGGATATAAACACATTTTGCATCGTCGTGTACTGCATACATTAGAGAAACAATTCGGAGAGGACAATTAATTCAGTACGACAGTGTTTTCTGTCATAAAGCCACACCTATGTGCCAGTGTTCTGCGTAGAATAACAGTCCTGAAATGGACTGGTCTGTCCAGGGTCCCGACATGAACACGATGGAGCACCTTTGGTATGAGCCAGAACCTCGACTTAGTTCCAGACATCACTTCTCTGGTTTCTGCTCTTGAGGAGGAAAGCTCTGCCATTTCTGCACATGCATTCAGACACCTCAGTGAAAATGTCCCCAGCGGAATTAAAGCCGTCATAAACCCAAGGGTGTGCACACATTACATTAATGTCACTCGATAGGTGTCCGGTTACTTTTGATCGAATAATGTATTACGATTGTCGTAATATCGTAGCTTACTTTTTGTAAGGACTTGATGAGGAAGAGGCAAAAGTAGTTACAACATTGACGACGGATGAAATAGGCAGCCTTTTGTTGTCTCCTGGCCGGCCCCTGTGGCCGAGCGGTTCTAGGCGCTTCAGTCCGGAACCGCGCTACTGCTACGGTCGCAGGTTCGAATCCTGCCTCGGTCATGTATGTGTGTGATGTCCTTAGGTTAGTTAGGTTTAAGTAGTGAGTTCTAGGAGGCTGATGAGCTCAGATGTTAAGTTCCATAGTGCTCAGAGCCATTTGAACCATTTTTATTGTCTCCTGATCCACCGTGACCTTCAATATATCTGCTGTGGCTACCGGTAGCGTTCTAGAACGTTAGTAATCTGTCCCTTTGTTATGTGTAAAGCTTGTAAGAAGTAAAACACTTTTGATCCGTCGCGCGGCTGGCGCCAGTACTTCTGTCCCACTAGTGTCATCTTTGCTTCCGATTTCCCTTCGACCGGGCGCCAGTCAGTTGTTCATTACGGATCCGGCTATTTAAGTCCGCAGTGTCGAGGCGGCGGAGACTGTGTTGTCTGTCGGTCGCGGGGTACTGCGGGGTCGGGAGGTTAGCCCTTACTTGGTGCACACGCTCATTGCGCGTGTTACGAATGTGTTGCTGCGGCCGGTGACGGTGGCGAAGTTGGGTTCAGTCTCGAGCGTGGTGTTTCGTTTTGTGCTCACCACGCAGTTTTAGTTTTAGTTTTTAGTTACGTTATGTTCCGTAGATAATTTTTTCGATTATTTTATTGATATGATGTGTAACAAATCAGGTTACAAGATATATATACACACATGAAAAGTGCTAATATTAATATTACTGAAATTTTTGGTTCTACACATGCAACTACATTTATAAGTACAATTTTTTAAATTTTTTTTACCAGTTCTGAAACAGAAACTCGTCCATGGAATAGAAGGAGTTGTCGTTCAAAAGAAATGATTTTAAGCTAGATTTAAAACGTGATCTGCTACCTTCCAGACACTTTATGTTATTGGGAAAATGATGAATTTGTTGCTGAATGATGTACTCCTTTTTGAGCAACTGTCAGCTTGAATAACGGATAGGAAAGGTCATTTTTCCCTCTAGTGTTGTACGTATGAACATCACTGTTCTTCGCGAATTGAGATGCATTATTTGCATCGAATTTCATTAGCGAATATATGTACTCTGATCGTGCAGTTAAAATACCTAACTCCTTGAAAAGGTGCCTACATGACGTCCTTGGGTGAACACCACTAATTATTCTCACTGCTCTCTTTTGTGTAATCAATACTTTGTGTCTATGTGGTGAGTTACCACAGAAAGCTATTGGTTCAAGTGGCTCTGAGCACTATGGGACTTAACTGCCGAGGTCATCAGTCCCTTACAACTTATAACTACTTAAACCTAACTAACCTAACGACATCACACACATCCATGCCCGAGATAAGATTCGAACTACGGTCGCGCGGTTCCATACTGTAGCGCCTAGAACCGCTCGGCCACTCCGGCCGGCCAGAAAACTATTCCATAAGACATTATTGAGTGGAAATATGCAAAGTACTTTAGGAGGCTGATCTGTTTACTACCAAGACTAGCGATCATACGAAGAGCGAATGAAGCTGAACTTAATTGTTTGAAAAGCTCAGTGAACGTTGAGAAGAACAGCTTGCCGGAGGGTCTCATAGATTAACCGTCCGCCTGTACATATGCGTGAGTTTGGTCCCGAGTGTGCCATGGCAAGCCAAGTTCCACATGTAATAATAACGGGCCTTAGGTATTCCACCTTGGTTTCTCACTACTTGGTAAAGGATCAGTACATATGTGTAAGCAAGACTGGTGAGCTGTTCATTGTTTAGTGATTGTATGTTTATGGTGGTGCTAACCGTGCTTTTTAAATACAAGTATCTACACATTAGTGACGAGTAACGAAAGACGACGCTGTCTCCTAAAATCACTTCATGGAAATATAGTTCTGCTCGATCTTGTCCTTAAAATAAGCTCAGGTGTTACTATCGCGTGGTGTTATGGTGTTTAAATGAATGCCTAAGCGGCTGAGCTACAAACCTTTCTTTTAGGCGATATTTCCTGTTTTAAATTTTATGGTTGTGTGTCTTGTGGAGTGTGAATGTTTGAATGCAAGGGTGCTGTTCTAGTTGATTTATGTTTCAGTTACGTGGAGAGCAGTGCATTTCGTCCGGTACGGTGGGGTGTGGCATCAGGGCTTGACAACTAGGCCGTTGCCAGCGGAACTGTGATTCCTTTGACCGGCTCCATGAGGAGGTCCTCTTCCTCAGTCACGTCTTTCAGTATTGTTTCGCTCTTGGTCTCTGTCTCCGTCAGGTCTTGGTACCAAGTTCCTCCGCCACCCAGGCGAATGTACTTTGGGTCTGGAGTATGACTTCGATCTTGTAATGCTGAGTGGCACTCTGTCGCTAGTACGCGATCAGATTCATTAAGGTTCCAATTGGTTAACTGTATTTTTTATCATTCAGGATGTTGTTATTTGTACCTTGTGTGAATTGTAATGATTTAAATTTTATGTGCGTAAGTTACTAATCAATATTTAGTGCCAAGGGTCTCTTTTATTAATTGTTCGTTATTTTAATTCGTAGAATGAGATTTTCACTCTGCAGCGGAGTGACCTTTGCCTATCGCGGGCAATTGCTCTACCACCTGAGCTAAACAAGCACGACTCACGCCCCGTCGTCACAGCTTTACTTCTGCCAGTATCTCATCTCCTACCTTCCAAACTTTACAGAAGCTCTCCTGGTAGAGCACTTGCCCGCGAAAGGCAAAGGTCCCGAGTTCGAGTCTCGGTCCGGCACACAGTTTTAATCTGACAGGAAGTTTCATTTTCATTAGTGTTCATCTGTAATGGCACCTACTTGATTGTTCTTTAGTCAGAAGTATGGGCATCGGGTGCCTTCAGTAGGAGGCGTTAAGATTTTTAGAAGTTACCTTTTTATTCCTTGGGTTTAGTAATATTTATTTACGTTATTCCTTTGGTATGAAATTCTATTGCAAGGGAAGTCATTGAATAGCCTACTCTCACCGGTTTTGAATTTGGGAAGTTTTGGTTTTATGAAATGTTGGCGCCGGGAGCAACTTTAATTAATGCTTTATACAGTAGTTAAGTAATTGTTCATAGTGTTTTGAGAAAAGTTTTATTGTAATTGCGGTGAGGTTGTCAAACTAAAAGCTATCCTGTTATATTAAATTGTGTAAGGTAAATAAAGTTGTTTACCACAAGCTGTGTGTATTTGATATTATGGCCCTGCTGCTTTCTGTGTAGTGCTAAGATGCAAATGTGCATCTCAGCTTTTATTGTCATACAGTACAAATCATCCGATGTCACAAGGCTATATTGTTTGCACGTATGAAAGTCGAAACTTGGGGTGAATGTGGAAGTATAGACCGAAACTAAAGGCTTACCTCGCCCCAATTACGTAAGCTGCCATTTTTTCTCCGGCAGGTGTCTCCGTGGAGCAACTAGCTCGCTCGTTTCCTCAGTCGCTCTTTCACAATCCAACGAAAGTGGAGTAGAGACGTTTTGCGTTCTCCGTCCCAACAGCGTAATTTAGTTACAATTCTGCAGCGTGATTTTCGTCGAGAGTGCGAGACTGCACCTCAGACACGGCGTGCAGATCTCACGTTGCATCATTGACTATCAAGGTCGCCTAATTGCACCATATGCAGTCTGCGAGTTGGGAAAGGACTCCGTCTAAGGAAGTGCAGTGGATGCGGTAACTCGCGACATCCTCGCAAGAGTGCAGAACGAGACTGATTATCGTCTGGATGCTTATTGTGCTGCCGGTGAACTGTACACTGAAAATTTGTGGAAGTTATTGAAAGTTGGGTTGCTAAGCGTAACTACAAAAAGAACCGCAAAGTTGTATGAGTATTCATTTGAAAGACAAAACCGACTCCGCATACTGTCACAGACGGGCCACGCAGTACCGAAGGAAAAAAATTGCCTTGCCATTGAATTATTCCATTTTCAAATAATACCTTTTTAGTCCTTTGCGGAAGTAAAAATTCAGCACAAGTTTGTGTATTTCCTCTAATGAAACCGGTTCAATCTCTTAAACATATCCTGCAGTATTCGAAAATCAACACAACATTGTTGTGCTTGATAACGCAGTCAATTTTCAGGTGAATCTTTAATTCTATTCAATTCTGGTAAGGATCTTTCTGGCCACTGACAGCAATGTAAAACCGCGCCAGTTGATCCAGTCCTACAGATTTCCATGTTTTTTGGGAGTTCTACCATTTGTCCATTTTTTCACGCTCCTGGGGATTTCTTTTCGAGACAAATACGCTTCAACAAGAAGTGGTGTGCCAGGTGTTGCGGATATCTAGTATATAAACGAAGATTCTAAACATCATCAAAGATGTGTACGGTCGCTGCTTGTTTTGTGTGGTTCACAAGCTCTCGCAGAGCCAAGAGAGGTAACTACTGGAGGCCAACCAAAGCTTTTTAAAAATGGCTGTGAGCTCTATGGGACTTAACTTCTGAGATCATCAGTCTCCTAGAACTTAGAACTACTTAAACTTAACTAACCTAAGGACATCCGGCGGGGTCAGGGATTTTCTCTGCCTCGTGATGACTGGGTGTTGTGTGATGTCCTTAGGTTAATTAGGTTGAAGTAGTTCTAAGTTCTAGGGGACTGATGACCATAGATGTTAAGTCCCATAGTGCTCAGAGCCTTTTTTGAACCTAAGGACATCACACACACCCACGCCCGAGGCAGGATTCGAACCTGCGATCGTAGCGGTCGCGCGGTTCCAGACTGTAACGCCTAGAACCGCTCTGCCACCCCGGCTGACGAAAGCTTTCCCTACTTGTCCTAGAATCTGTTATGAGAAGAGAAACAGAGGGAAGGAGAATGGAATCGAATGGAAGATTCATGAACGTCTGGAAACTTCCGTATTTTAATAAAAATGTGATGGTTGTCCTTCGATACACCAGTGGAAATTGTAAAGTAGACAAGAAGATAACATCGTAAATACAGACCTTTATAATTTGCCATGAATAAACAGAGGCGAGAAAAATGATTAATGAGGAGCCAAAGAAAACCAGATAAATTTAGAAGACCAGTTATGTTAGAGGAAGTGGAAATGTTCGCGGGTAGACATTGAGACAGCTAGACAGAGTTATCAAGAAGAAGACATTAGAATGTAAACCCCAGGCAACAAGGAAGAGAGGCATATCTAGATGTACATGGAACGGAGCGGTGGAAGGGATAGCAAGGCCTGGGCAGAACTGGGGGAAATAGCCAAAGGCAGGGATCGATGGCGATTTCTCCTGCATGTCCTATGAACCATAGGGGCCAAAGGAATTAAGTAAAAGAAGTCTGGTTCATTTCAGAAATACTTACACGGATAACACATCTCTCATCGACAGTTGACTTTTGTCTTGGAATCTTCTACAACGGGCGTTTAGTAGGATTTCTGAGTGCCTAGAGTCGTAAAAGTATCACCACTTCTGGCGTCCCAATTCAGATCTCTACCGGCAATGTAGGGTGACACTTTGACAATGACAGCCACTCGTGCTGGCAAAACGTCATAAAAATAATTAAACACACATAGGCAGGAAGTAACGAGACAAATTCAAGAGGAAATAAGTGGCCATTAAACCTTCAACAATTTTGTTTTGCTTTTACCGCTTTACGATAAGATTAGCGCCAATCTGGTTTCACGTTCAACATATTTCCAGAACGACTGAAGAATTTTAGTGGTAAAGCAAAGGTCTTAAATTTCAAGTTAAAAAGCTCGTGCTGGCATAATCTTCTTGTTTTGCATGGGGGGGGGGTGTCCTCCGAACATTTATGGCCTCCTTGTTACTTGTTTTTTATACTTAGGTAGTCATTTATTGTTGTTTTTTTTTGTTTTTAAATTCCTTTATCAGCAATGGCAAAATTAACAAGTGATTCGTTCTATGAGAGCTTAGCATTAGTTCATACGATGGCATGGAATCTGGTAAGTTAAATTCAGTTGTACAAAATGAATGACCTATCTTCAGCTCTCTGACATAAAATCTGTGAAATCGTTGAGGTCATGTTAACGGAAGACTTGTCCACTCTAATTTCGAACTTTAATGAATGGTGGCTTGTACCAAATCTTAAGAAAACTAAAGGTAGTTCCTTCCACCTAAATAACACAAACGAAAATCGCCCACTGAAAATTTTAATTACGCAGTGCTGAAACACCAACAGCATCCTGAATTTCTAGAAGTGACCTTATCTCTAAAACAACATACCGCAAATAATGCCTGCCAGATAAGGACACATAAATCCTCTTCTGTGCAGGAATTACATGTGTGTGTAGGAGAACAGGTTGTGTCGCATGAACGATGGCATGTGGAAGTCTGGGTGTGGCCAGGAGTCGTGCACGGATAGCCGAAACAGTTCGGCGCTAGCGGCCGTGCGAAGCGGAGGTCCGATACTTCCGCCTGTGCGGCGTGTGCGAGTGTTTGTTTACTTGTGGACTTACTCTGCGCGCGGGCTAGTAACAACGATCATGGCGAACAAGAACAGGAAAACTACATTACGATTCAATTTCTGCAAAGACTACGAACGATTCATTCGAGAGGACGTCAAGATACCGCCAAACGATATTGTCGGAATTCACCTGTCCATCGTTAGTCCCACGGTGTATGTTAAGATGGTAAATGACGCGGCGTGTGAGAGAATTCTACAGGCGACAAAAACAGGTCTCCGATTTTGCCATAGTGACGGGAATGTCGGCACGGTAACTGTAGAACATGCTGGTCTGGGTGTACGGACGATACGTGTTTTTGAGCTGCCATTTGAGCTCCCGGCTGACGAAGTTATAGAGGCTTTTAAGTCATACGGCACGGTACATGGTCACACAGCAGAACGCTGGACACAATTCGCCACGTACCCCATTCTTAACGGAGTGCGACAGATCACTATTGATCTTCAGAAGCATGTACCGTCCTATCTGACAATTGGTGGTTGTCGGGCGGTGGTGATTTACGATGGTCAACCACGTACATGTTCTGGATGTGGCCAGGAGGGACACCTCAGGTCGAACTGTATGCAACGGCGGATTACGCAACTGCCTTCAGATGTGCGGGAGCCGTCGCCGGCGGAGCACCTATGCCAAAGCCCCCGCTGCGTCCGCTAATGACCGTAAGGACACAGGCCCGGTGGAAGATCAAGATGGCACTCTCCGAAACCTTGTAGCAGAAGTCGGGATGACAGAGGATGCCGCTCCATCGAGCATACAATCTACGGTGACAACATCAGATGAGACCGTACTCCCACCAAGCACACCGATAATACACGAAGCAGTTCCAGCCACTACGGATGCTGTTCCGTCTGGAACGCACTCTGTGACGACAACATCGGTTTCGACCGAACTCCCGCCAAGTACAACGATGGGACTCGAAACACTTACAGTTCCTACGGATGCTTTTCTGTCGGGCAGCCGTGATTCCCTACAATCTGAGGACACGGAAGGAAGATCACGCAAACAACGTTCCCCGAAAAGGAGGAAACGGCGTCGTCGCACGACATCTCCTAGGGATGACTCCCCTTGCCCCGACGATGATGTGCCTGTGGACCAAGACGACACAACAGCATCTACGAAACAGGATGAGGCAATGGAAACTGTTCGATCAGACCCGCAGCGGTCTGTCACATTGACGGCACCGGGACGTGCTGATGCTGAAGAGGAATCACAACCAGTTGGCTCTCCAGACGCAGATGCTGTGGCTATGGACACGAATATATCACTGCCTGAAAAGATGTGGTATGAGGATATTGAGGAGGCGCCGGACGTCATACAGAGGCAGCCGGCACTCACGAAGACGGCCTAATAATTGCTGAAGGTGAAGGGAGACGGGCGAGAGAACATCTTCTAACTCAGCCCCCAGCGCCGATGCTGGGAGATGTTGTTGCGCCTCGACAGAGTGGGATTCAACGCCATGCGAACCGTATTGCGACATTAAATATAAATGACGTGCGTTCACCGGCCAAAATACACCTACTGAAGGAAACGATTTGGGCATCTGATGTGGATATTGCTTTGCTGCAGGAAGTCCACATAGCTGCACTCCCATACATCGCAGGCTACCAATCCTATTCGTCACATGGAGATCACAATGGGAGTGGGGTGGCAATTTACGTGCGAGATGGCTTCCCAGTGGAAAACGTGTGTTATCTTCCGTCGGCCAGGGGAATGGCTTTCACGATGTTTGGGACACGCATCATCAATCTTTATCCACCGTCGGGAAACAATCGGCGGCGGGAAAGAGCGCGATTTTATGCAGAAGACATTGCCCCACTATTCCATGGACGTTATGAATGTGTAATAATTGGTGGAGATTTCAACTGTGTTCTCAGCCAGAAAGACCAATGGCCGCAAGCAAACATCAGCCAGGAGTTGCGAATCGTAGTCAACGACCTTGTACTTAGTGACACGTGGGAATTATGACATGGAGATGCACCAGGATACACCTATGTGACAAGTCATTCGGCGAACAGGTTAGATCGCATTTATATCTCACGAGCTCATGCAAATGATGTCCAGGAAGCGGAACGCTGGCCATTGGCATTTTCCGATCACAGCGCTTACATCTGTACGGTGCTTCTTCCCCGTAGAGCGGTGTGGAACAGTAAGGCCCCGTGGAAATTAAACATTCAGTATCTACATGATCCTGAATGCCGGCAACGGATCCTTGAGACATGGACGATGTGCGAGCGAAGGGTTGGAAGGTATGTGACGAAGCTTGATTGGTGGCTGACTTATGCTAAACCGGCGCTTCGCCGTACGTTCATCTCATATAGCAGGGAGATGGCAGAATGGCGCCGCCGTACGACCGACTTTTATTTTGCAGCGCTGCGCGACCTGGATGATGGTCCGCCGGCACAGGACATCTGGATCGAACGCAAAAGGATAAAAGCTAAACTAGTGGCTTTAGCTCGGAAACATCTTCAGGGAACCATGGTGCGCGCCAGATGTCACGATACGATAATGCACGAGATTCCTTCCATGCACCACGTCGTGAATGAACGAAAGCACCGACGTCGCATTTTGGTACGGGAATTAATTACCCGCGAAGACCGAAGAGTGACGCGTCAAGCGGACATTGTCTCTGCATCTATCGGGAAGATACAGCCCCTGTCGATGACCTCGAACGTATAGCCACGTATGTCTCCCGTACACTGACGGTGGATGCCGCGGGAACCTTACTGGAAGCCATTATCTGTGAGGAAGTACATGATGCGATCGCAAAGGGTGCGTTGAATCGGTCCGCAGGCATTGATGGACTTCCTGCTGAATTTTATCGAGAATTTTGCAACGAAATGGCACCGCGATGGACGGAAATGTACAACGAGGTGTTAAATTCCGATTCACCTATTCCACCGGCTTTTATGGAAGGCCTCTTGGTGCCAGTACATAAACCTAAGCCAGGAAATGCGGTCACACATTATCGCCCCATCACCCTGCTTAATGCCGACTATAAGATCTTTGCACGGTTGCTAGCGTCCCGATGTCGTATGTTAATTCGTAGCGTTCTCTCTCCCGAACAGACGACACCGGGTGGATCGGTGAATGTGCAAACAGCTACTGGCGAATGCCGTGATGTGATAGCGCTGGCAGAGGAGTGCCGGCTTAAAGCGGCGGTGGTGGCGGTTGATTCTGACAGTGCTTTTCATAAGGTGCGCCACAACTATCTGTACGCTGTACTGGAACAAATGGGATTCCCAGACCGTTTTACTGGTGTCATTAGAAGGATTTATGGGGGCGCACAATCCTTGGTACAGGTTAATGGGCGTTTAGCAGGGCCCATTCAAATTCGACGATCCATTCGCCAGGACTGCCCTCTTTCGATGCTGCTGTTCGCGATAGCGTTGGAACCATTAATTGGGAGGCTCACAAATTCTCTTTCTGGGATAGAACTGCGGGGCTACACCTTCAAATGTCGCGCCTATGCAGAGGACCTCCTGCTGCTCGTTCGTTCTGAGGAAGAGGTGAAGACGGTCCTTGAACTGTTGTTGGACCACAGTGTGACGGTGGGTAGTGCAGTGAACATGAACAAATCGGCAGCAATGCCGGTTGGAAGGGGCCTTACGCCGGAAGAAATCAGCCCGTTTCCTTATGTGCAACGATTCCGCTATCTCGGCAAGGACTTTACCTCATCTGTAAAACATACTGCGGCAGTTAACTACCGACGTATTTTACAGACAACACGTACCATGGTCCGACAACATCTCTTACGGCGCCTCGATCCTTTGCAGCGAGTCGAATATCTGAACACTTATGTGGTTTCTCGAATGGTGCATATTTCGCAGATCCTGCCCCTACCACTCACGCTCGGACGTCGACTTCAGTCAGCACTAGGCTATTTTGTGATGATTGGGTCGCCCCTCAAGGTGCGATACGCAACGCTCACGCTCCCTACGGACAAGGGGGGACTCAGACTTACGAATGTTCACTGCCGAGCGACGGCGCTCCTTCTAGCCACGATGTACAAGCAATGGCGTAGCGGGCGTGATTCCTTTACATCCCGCCTACTGGATCTCCTAGTTCCAGCGTCCCTTACACCTCCGGTGGCGGTGGGCAACATTACGCCACATTTTGCGCATGTATCAACATTTGTCGTGGAACTTAGTTATTTAAGAGACGAGCTTCCGCGCACGAGACCGCCATGCGCGAAGGATTTTTATGTTTGGCTGCTACGACGGATAAGTCGTAATGTCATTGAACTCAAACACCCCAAGTTGCATTGACCGAAGATTTGGAGACATGTGCACAAAAAATTCCTTCCTACCTTCGTTCGGGCTCTGTGGTTCTCTGTCGCCTGTGGCAAGTTCAACACCAACCAACGGCTCCATTCAATTGGACTAGGGGACACTCCACTATACCCGAAATGTCGCCAAGTGGATGACGACCATCACCGCTTAACTTGTATCGCGGTGGAGGACGTATGGCTCCTAGGAAGACAGATGGTGGCTTGCTACCTTCGTGTGACCCCACAACATATTACACCTGCTTCCTTCTTACATCCGGAGAGTGACTACTTTCCGGCGACTAAATTACAGTCGATCATCTGGGTCAAAGGTTGGACGATCGCGTACCTCTATGGGGATGCTGCCAAGTCGTGACTTGACTTTTGGTATTTCTTGCAGCAAGCCCACAATAAGGTTCATAGATGGTCACACTATCGAAAAACCTTTGCCAACTATCTTCAGGCAGTCTTCCACGACCCCCCACGCAGTTGGGACGTGCCGGGTGCAGTCGGTGTGCACATTTGACAACTGATAATGAACCTCACGCTTCTCTCACCGCTCAATATGTAATGCACTTACTATACCATGAAATGATCATGTTCCTTTTAACAGAGTGATCTTTATGGAAAAAAATAAATAAAAACAACATCCCTGTTCCTTTAAATTTGTGATTTGTTTTACAATGACTTATATTTTTTATTTTATTTTATTTTATTTTATTTTTTGCCGATAATGCATTTCATTTAGCGTAAAAAAAAAAGCTGTTAAGGCGACCGATAGCGTAACGTGGAAAATCCGGGTTCGCATCCTGATCCGGTATAAATTTTTATCGTCGTTGTTCCCTTATACACCCGATGATTGTTCTTATTCGCAGCTGCAAATACATTTCAGTTATTGTACAACGGTGGTAGTCGTCAACGTGGCTGATCCTTCAGACATGTATGCATGACCGTTGGAACACTGCACCGTTCTTCTTAATAACACAGGCACTGCAATATCGTGAATATATGAAACTTGCCAGCACCAACCGAGGCATAAAGTCCTCTTTGTATAGTGGTAACTGACGAAGTCAGAGGAGTTTAATCTTGGCCCTACATCAGGACACAGAAAAAGGCGGTTGCGGATATGTAATGTTGTATAAAAAGCAGAAGTCTGTGCGTGTCCCGTTTGTAATCTGTTACGTGTCTGAGCATTTGTGTGCGTGACCACGTAGCCGGACTCCGGTGTGCGTTTCTGTGCTTGTGTACACGGGCGGCAAGTGCGTGAGCGCCGTCGCCGGCTCTCCATCCAGCCCCCTTCTACCCTTCTCTCACTCCCACTGCCCCCTCCCCCATCCCTAGTCCGCGGCAGGTGGGCGGCAGAGGTCGGGTTTGACAAACGCGGCCGCCATTCATCGCGGCCACTGTTAGCGGCCGCATATTTCAAGGCTCGCCTGCCGGTAAACACGCTCGCCGCGTCTGCGTGCGATCAATATCAATTTCCGAGGCGGGCCAGGTCGGGCCATGCCATGCAGGCGGCCGCTATATTGTCTTATATTATCGGCCTGTGCCGCAGCGGCACTGGCGCTGCAGGTGGAACCGCGCGGTACGGGACTTCCCCGCCGCCGGTGGTTACCCTGCGCCTCACGCACGGCTGCCAACCTTTATAGGTTTCCTTTCGTAGCCATAACACAGCAATACTGAATCACGGATGAATTTCCAGCCTATAGGAAAAGTAGGAGGACTGTTTACCTTGGAACCTTTCCCAGACTTTCTCCTTTAACAAACCACGTAATACTCTAATTTTAAGTCATAGCATTCAGTTTTTGTGTAATGTAGTTTTTTCGGAAAAATAAGGTTTTCCTCAATTTGAAGTAATGTTCCAAGGTATCGCGTTATCACGCACATAGAAACAAAAATTCTATTCAAATTTAAAATTGTAATCGACAAATAGTGTCAATATAATAAATTGTGTCTCACATTATTACTCCACTACATGTCAGTAATCAGTAAGTGAAATGAAATTAAGTAGAAGTATTAACAAACCAGTTACATGTTAAATGTAACTGTTGATACATTTAAAAAATCAGTTTTTTCAAACTATCAGATTTTCTATGCTAGAAGACGTCCTCCTGTTTCAAGGTACAATATGGTCCGCGATCGACGAAGTATAGCTTAACCATCAACCCCACTTATAACTAGTTTTAAAAATGTGTAGACTTTTATTCACGACAAAATACTGTAACGGAAGAATTAACAATATCTTCCAGACAGTGTTAATGTAAGTTATCTGACGGTACATATATACAAGGGGCATTCAGTAAGTAAAATGGTTCAAATGGCTCTGAGCACTATAGGACTTAACTTCTGAGGTCATCACTCCCCTAGAACTTAGAACTAATTAAACCTAGCTAAGCTAAGGACATCACACACATCCATGCCCGAGGCAGGATTCGAACCTGCGACCGTAGCGGTCGCGCGGTTCCAGACTGTAGTGCCTAGAACCGCTCGGCCACCCCGGCCGGCTCTCAGTAAGTAACAAACATGTTTTTTTTTTCTTTTTAATCTAAAAGCAGTACGGTTTTATTCAGAAACACGCCATAATATTCCCCAATCTTTTGGCTATAAAAGCGAAATTTTCAACGTAATCTCCGTTGAATGACAGGGCCTTACACTTCCTTACTGGGAGGGTCTGATGTCCGCTTGCTACCACTCTATTCCCTGCATCAGTGACCTCCCAATCATCCAAGTACAGCTTCCCGCGGAGTGCATCCTTCATTGTGCCGAACGGATGGAAGTCGGTTGTGCGAGATCCGGGCTGCAGGTTGGAAGAAGAGTCCAATGAAGTTCTGTGGGACCCTCTCGGCTGAGCAGACTTGTCTGACATCTTGTATTGTCATGCAGCAGAAGTAGTTCGTTTGCATTTTTGTGGCTCTGAAGTCGGCTGTTCAATTTCCTGTGGGTAGCACAACACACTTCAGAGTTTTCTTTGCACCATGAAGAAGGAAATCAAACAGAATACCCTTTACAGTCCCAGAAGATCGTCAACATAGCTTTACCGGCTGAAGGTGCGGCTCTGAATTTCTTCGCTGGAAATCTGTTGCGTCGCCACTCCGCGCATTGCCCTGTTGTTTCCGGTTACAAGTGATGAACGCATGTTTCATCGTCTGTGACGATGTTACACAAAAAACTATCAGGAACAGCCTAGCAACGGGCAAGCAACTCCACACAGATGATCCTTCGTTGCTTCTTATAGTGTTCTGTCAGGAGTCGAGGAATCTAGACGCTCCCCATCTTTGAGTACCCCAAATAGTAGACCACTGTTTCGTCACTACCAACAGAGACGTCCAGTTCTACAGCGAGGTGTTTGTGATCCGTCGATCACCTCGAATGAGAGTATCTCCAAGTTCGAACAGCTGTGTGTGACTGGCCAGCACGTGCGACATCGGACAGGATTGTACGACATTTTGCAGTGATGACAAATGCCTTGCCCTACAACTCAGCGTTGTTTTGCGCAGTGCCAGGTCTCCGTAGACACTCTGCAAGCGTATATGAATACCTGCGATACTCTGGTTTTCCACCAAAGGAAAATCTGTGACAGTTCTGCTCTTGGAACGCCATTTTGAAGGCTACATATAACGCCGCCACCTATGGGAACTTCATGAAACTATAGAGTCTGAAGCGAGAATATTCCCCGATTTCCCACAGCAAATTCCGCCTTTTTTCTACCGAAATTGGGCGAAGAAGAAAATGTGTTGCGTTAGTTATTGAAAGCCTCCTGTACATTAAATGAATGAAACACCCAGTCAGATATAAGAATTTACAAAGTGCACCTACTCCAAGAATGTAGTATTAAACTGTTAAGCCAAAAGTGAGTAAAGTAAAAACATAAAGTGAGAATGAAATTTCATTAAACAAACTGTAACGCACGCAGCCGCCGATGTATTAGGAATGAGAAAAAAGAAATAGATAAAAACGACAGAAAGAAGGTGAATCTAAAAACCATGTTTTCTACCTAATAAAGTGTTTTACGGAAATGATTAGAAAAGTAAATCTGCTTTAGTAAAAGAAAAAATACGAAAGATTCAATGGGGGGTTGGGACCGATATTCGAGTGAAATAGAACATGATACTCACGAAAGACAAACCAAAGCACTCAAAATTATCAAGCACTGGAACGAAAAAGAACTACTTTTCAGTTAAACGTAATATTCGAAAAAAATGGTTAAACTAAACTAAATGCCTGCGGACAGATAATGGGGAAGAATCAGAAACAAAAACGCCAATACCAGTTAAGCTGTAGACTTGATAACAATGAAAGCGCTACAAATCATGATCAAAGAAACGAAAAACAAAAAGTCTTCGGGCTCTGATAATATGAACATGGAGGTGATGAAACATGCATCTGAGCAACTAAATCATTAACATTTAAATTTTATAAATATTTGCAGGCTGAGGAGACATGTGCCACACGAATTGAATGAAGCATTGTTATGCTCTATTAGAAAAAAAGGCGATAATATACAACACAAATTTCTGTTACCAACTGTATACAAAATTATAAACAAGAGATTAACATCGACAGCAGCAGCATGTATGTTATAGGTACAACAAGGTTTAAGAGTGGGTAGATCATGTTCTGATTGTCTTTTGACTCCGGCACAAGTAACCGAGAAAAGAGGATTGATTACCTACTTAATTTATGTTTTTAACTACTGAGAAAGGGCATTTGACAAGGCAAAATGCTGCGGGAAAAACTTTAGGACATGGGAGTTGCTGAACATCAGATTACGGTGGTTTAGGTCATCACACGAAAATAATATAATAAGGATCTGTACTGTAACGAATGGGGCAGAACCTGCCGATATTAACCAACGAGTTAGACAGGCTGTCCACTGTCCCCTACTCTTGTCAATGTTTATACTGACAGTATCATTCGCAAGTCCTTGATATTATTGAACAACATATTACGAACTGAAATGGCTCCGAGCACTATGGGACTTAACTGCTGTGGGCATCAGTCCCCCAGAACTTAGAACTACTTAAACCTAACTAACCTAAAGACATCACACACATCCATGCCCAAGGCAGGATTTGAACCTGCGACCGTACCGCCTAGAACCGCTCGGCAAATCCGGCCGTCTTACTAACTGGCAGATTTAATTTTATGATGATAATTGCTGATGATTAGATTATGCCATGAGAATCTGAAGAAAGGCTTAAAATTGCACTTCGCAAATTTCGTAAATTTGACGCGAAATAAGGAACGAGAACGTCGACAGATGGAACAAAAGTGACGGCATTTCAAGGACTGGAACCCATAAGAGGCAAAATTGTTATAGATGGGCAAATAAACGAAGAAGCAAGCGAGTTTAAATATTTCGTGCGTCGTAGGTCAGATGATGTAGAGGTAAATGGGTTAGATTTAGACGTTTCTGTAGAACTATAGAACACAGATTACTGCATAACGTACGGGAAGAGAAATTTATGAAACTCTGCAAAGTAACAGTTATGCCTTTTGCTGCTGTATGGTAGTGAATGCCGGTCCGAAACATCTGATCAATTACGATGAATCGAATCTTCCGGGTAGTTGCTCCGCATTGAATCGAGATATTCATTGTTGGACCTTAAAGGAATTATCGATATCACATAAGAAATCAACGTTGAATCCTGACCTGGAAAGACCAAGTCCAACGTATGTCTAACGCCAGAACATTTATGATAACAACTTTAGTGAATTATTCAGAATTTAAATTTGTAGAGCTAGTAATATTTACAAATGCTGGACACTACTGATGGAGGTGTTCAGTGCGTGTACAATCATGTTATTATAAAACTGGTTATTAGACTTAAACATAGACCAGGAATCATCATTTGTTTGTAGGTTCGCCATCCTTAACTTACGACGTGCTTCCCTTCTTACACTTATTGAACGATACCATTTTGCCACACAGGCTGTTACTGATAGCATTAAACTACTCTATCATTTGAATAGTTCATTGCTATGTAGTTAAGGTGTTTAGCCATTCTGGCATGTAGAGTGTAACCATTAAAAAGCACATACTTGGGTTACATAGAGTGTGCTTGCCTACGTCGTACAATTGTAGAAACAGAGCGTGGTTGGCCACTAGGTGAAAAATAAAGAAGGCTGTCTAGGTAGGAAGGCATTCAGACCCCGCTACATAAACACCACACAACGTCGTGTGCTGGGGTAGCTTCGCTAGCGCCGTCTGCCTGTCGGCTTGTAAACACAGGGAACCAAGACGACAGTCCACAGCCTCCCTGATTATTCACTTTCAAGGAGGCCACCCAGCAATCGAATTTTTCTAATTTCTTGCATTTATGAGAACTCAAACATCAGTTTCCCAAAGCAGATGGATGTAGTTCTCGAGAATTTTCGAGAAAATCGATCGATTTTTAAGTTTTCTGAGGACCTTTAATTCAGCTTAGCAAGAGGGTTTTTTATTTTTTTTATTTTTCTCGTGTGCCTCACTCTTTAACATTGGAGAACAGTAGTCAGGTAATCAATGGTTGGTTTGATCGAATCTCGCTATGGTATTTTTTCGTTTAGTTTTTTCGTTAAATTCGAATATCTACATTATTTAAATATAGAATGCATCAAATATATACTAATTAACACGCATATAAACGTAAATTTTAATGAAATATGTACGTATTCTGCTTTCTAATTACATGATGCACACAAAACTACTGTTTTCACTGAAAATTTAAATTTTAACCATCGACATTTTGTAAAAGACGGTTAAAAATTTATGATGATTTTTTAATTTAAGCAATCTTTCATAGAATATCGATAGTTAAGAATTTTTATTTGGAATGGAAACTCGAATATTGCGACTAGTGTAAGTACATCCAGAATGATGTGCATTGTTCATAAAAAATTATAATTAGATTTATGTTTGTTATCATATTTTTGATGAGTTAAATATTTAAATGATGGAGGTATTCAAACTGAACGACAAAACAGAAGTAAGGAAAATATCATAATGAGGTTCGAAACAGACATTCACTGATTCCCCAGTTACCATCCACTAACACTACCGAATGAACCATGTCGACCCAGCGTGAGAAACCACGCAAGGTTCAGTGAATATTTCAGAGTCAGTTTTCTCGAGAATTTGTAAGAGTTGCATCGAACTGCTTTGGGAAATAATAAAAAAGTTCTGAAGTTCACATAATACAAGTATAAAAATTGCAAAAATACAAGTGCTGGATGGTCTTCTTGTTAGTGGACAACCTCGCTCTTCTTCTACAATTTTACGATGCAAACAAGTACACTAACTTTAAAACTACGTGCGTTTAGTGGGTTACAGGTGTTGTGTACATAGTTCAGTGTAGTCAGCACGTACCCAACTTTCCCACTAGAGCAAGCCCCGCTAAGCACAACAGCACAGGCGCAGCGCTCGTCCGTCTCCGCACTACGAGATGCCGCTGCCATAGAGACGGACCAAATTCTGCTTCCGCCGATCCGCGTATTAATATGTAACGCAGCCAATGAGATTGCTGCTAACATATAACCTTTTCTCCTCGCGGATCCCACTCGCGCAGTGATATATGAACGCGTGAGGTATTATAACGAGTGTACAGAGCTCCGATTAGTTAGTCTGCATTTGTCTGCACCAGTCTGTACCAGTCTGCATTAGTCTGTACCAGTCTGTACGAGTTCTACATTTTTTGTACCGATCTATATTCAAGTTTCAGTCTGCGCCCAATACGATTACCATATTCCTGTACGTAGCCATGAAGATAAATGTATAGACACTTTTGTCAAGTATCAGAGATATATGTGAGAATAAGATTAACGTACCAATACCAAAGGAACTTCAGATTTTCAATTGTAAATAGCATCCAGAACCAAGTTAAGTAATTTTTATGCTTGTTATTATTTTAATAAATGTGTGTGAAAATTAATCAAGTTCTGTTGAAAGTTGGTCACCGTCAATCTGCTACTCTAAGCGTGCAAGTGGCATTTCTATCGTCTGACCAAACGGCAGAAGACAAACACGCCGCAATAAGACCACGAGACATATTGCTGACACTCGCCTACTTCGTTAGAGCGACAAGTCAAATAATCTGATGGTGTGTGTACTGAAGGTCTTACAGTACGCACACCACAACAGGTTACATGTATGAATAGCTACACAATCTAAATTACGTACTACTGAATGGTACACGAAACAACGATTTAATTTTAAAATTAACTGCCACTGCTGTAAATTGATATCACTCAAGAAACTTATCATGGCTGAGAACCCCAATGTATACAAAATACTGAAAATCCCACCGTTATTGTCGCATTAATTGATCGAACAGTGAACATAGGAAATAACTAATATCATTTACAACAACTCAGTTTAGTACCATAAGCGCTATACCTGTCAATAAACTGTGAACAAGTCGTACATATGAAACATCCTTGATAATATAGAGTGCTTCATATGATGCACATAGTTATAAATTATGTTAACAGCAACTAGTGTTAATACACCATGGCCGCGCGGGATTAGCCGAGCGGTCAGAGGCGCTGCCGTCATGGCCTGTGTGACCGGTTCCGGCGCGGGTTCGAGTCCTCCCTCGGGCATGAGTGTGTGTGTTTGTCCTTAGGTTAATTTAGGTTAAGTAGTGTGTAAGCTTAGGGACTGATGACCTTAGCAGTTAAGCCCCATAAGATTTCACACACATTTGAACATTTGAATACACCGTGAAGACATGAAAGAGTGTAGAAAATATAATTAAGCAACATAAAATGAAAGGGGTATAATTAAAGTTCAAAGTGAGTAACTTTCAGGCTATGCACCCTTAAAAAATAAAGGAAACGAAAAAATGATTCTAATTTCAGAAAAAAACTGGATGACTTATTCATGAGAAAGTGATTATAAAATTGAGCAAATGAATACTATGTTAGTCCTGCTCTGGCTCTGATGCAAGCAGTTATTCTACATCTACATCTACATTGATACTCCGCAAGCCACCCAACGGTGTGTGGCGGAGGGCACTTTACGTGCCACTGTCATTACCTCCCTTTCCTGTTCCAGTCGCGTATGGTTCGCGGGAAGAACGACTGTCTGAAAGCCTCCGTGCGCGCTCTTATCTCTCTAATTTTACATTCGTGATCTCCTCGGGAAGTATAAGTAGGGGGAAGCAATATATTCGATACCTCATCCAGAAACGCACCCTCTAGAAACCTGGCGAGCAAGCTACACCGCGATGCAGAGCGCCTCTCTTGCAGAGTCTGCCACTTGAGTTTATTAAACATCTCCGTAACGCTATCACGGTTACCAAATAACCCGGTGTCGAAACGCGCCGCTCTTCTTTGGATCTTCTCTATCTCCTCCGTCAACCCGACCTGGTACGGATCCCACACTGATGAGCAATACTCAAGTATAGGTCGAACGAGTGTTTTGTAAGCCACTTCCTTTGTTGATGGACTACATTTTCTAAGCACTCTCCCAATGAATCTCAACCTGGTACCCGCCTTACCAACAATTAATTTTATATGATCATTCCACTTGAAATCGTTCCGTACACATACTCCCAGATATTTTACAGAATTAACTGCTACCAGTGTTTGTTCCGCTATCATATAATCATACAATAAAGGATCCTTCTTTCTATGTATTCGCAATACATTACATTTGTCTATGTTAAGGGTCAGTTGCCACTCCCTGCACCAAGTGCCTATCCGCTGCAGATCTTCCTGTATTTCGCTACAATTTTCTAATGCAGCAACCTCTCTGTATACTACAGCATCATCCGCGAAAAGCCGCATGGAACTTCCGACACCATCTACTAAGTCATTTATATATATTGTGAAAAGCAATGGTCCCATAACACTCCCCTGTGGCACGCCAGAGGTTACTTTAACGTCTGTAGACGTCTCTCCATTGATAACAACATGCTGTGTTCTGTTTGCTAAAAACTCTTCAATCCAGCCACACAGCTGGTCTGATATTCCGTAGGCTCTTACTTTGTTTATCAGGCGACAGTGCGGAACTGTATCGAACGCCTTCCGGAAGTCAAGAAAAACAGCATCTACCTGGGAGCCTGTATCTAATATTTTCTGGGTCTCATGAACAAATAAGGCGAGTTGGGCCTCACACGATCGCTGTTTCCGGAATCCATGTTGATTCCTACATAGTAGATTCTGGGTTTCCAGAAATGACATGATACGCGAGCAAAAAACATGTTCTAAAATTCTACAAGAGATCGACGTAAGAGGTATAGGTCTATAGTTTTGCGCATCTGCTCGACGACCCTTCTTGAAGACTGGGACTATCTGTGCTCTTTTCCAATCATTTGGAACCCTCCGTTCCTCTAGAGACTTGCGGTACACGGCTGTTAGAAGGGGGGCAAGTTCTTTCGCGTACTCTGTGTAGAATCGAATTGGTATCGCGTCAGGTCCTGTGGACTTTCCTCTATTGAGTGATTTCAGTTGCTTTTCTATTCCTTGGACACTTATTTCGATGTCTGCCATTTTTTCGTTTGTGCGAGGATTTAGAGAAGGAACTGCAGTGCGGTCTTCCTCTGTGAAACAGCTTTGGAAAAAGGTGTTTAGTATTTCAGCTTTACGCGTGTCATCCTCTGTTTCAATGCCATCATCATCCCGTAGTGTCTGGATATGCTGTTTCGAGCCACTTACTGATTTAACGTAAGACCAGAACTTCCTAGGATTTTCTGTCAAGTCGGTACATAGAATTTTACTTTCGAATTCAATGAACGCTTCACGCATAGCCCTCCTTACGCTAACTTTGACATCTTTTAGCTTCTGTTTGTCTGAGAGGTTTTGGCTGCGTTTGCTCTTGGAATGAAGCTCTCTTTGCTTTCGCAGTAGTTTCCTAACTTTGTTGTTGTACCACGGTGGGTTTTTCCCGTCCCTCACAGTTTTACTCGGCACGTACCTGTCTAAAACGCTTTTTACGATTGCCTTGAACTTTTTCCATAAACACTCAACATTGTCAGTGTCGGAACAGAAATTTTCTGCCTGGCACTAAGTGATAGAGATTTTGGATGTCCTACTGAGGGATACCGTGCCAAATTCTGCCAAATTGGGGTGTTAGATCGTCATAATCCCGAGACGGTTGGAGGGTGCTGCCCATAATGCTCCAAACTTTCTCAATTTGGGAGAGATCCGGCGACGCTGTTGGCCAAGGTAGGGGTTTTTCAAGCACGACGACAGGCAGTGGAAACTCGTCCCGTGTGTGGGCGGGCATTACCTTACTGAAATGTGAGCCAAGAATGGTTTGCCGTGAAGGACGGCAAAACGGGGCTGCGGATGTCAAAGAAAGAGGTTTTGCTGTGAAATGATATGGCACTCCAGCCACCACTCCTGGTTCGGCCGTATGGCGGGTGACAGTCAGGTAGCCAGCCCAGCGCTGTCAGGGGCGCCTCCAGACACGTCTTCGGCCTGCATTTTCGTAGAGTACAATTGTCTTCAGTGGAAAGTCCGGCTTAGAACTGACTCCCGATGACCATTGAAGACGTTTCTGGAGAGGCACCTGACAGCGGTCGGATACCAACCTGAGCGTCACACGCTCTTCGTGAAATTCTTTCTCTTAAACGAACTATCCAATTGTTTCTGAAATTGCAACTGTTTGTTTGTCTGTACATGTGCATCACATATACCTATTTCCGTTCCATCTAAATAATTCCGCCGTGGTGCGTTGTTCTTTTCATTGTTTTTGTTCTGGCTTTGTCCTACAATATATTAGTAGATCTTTTGCTGCGTGCCTCGGAAGAGTTTGACGTTTTTCGATTAACTGTAACTAATCCTACAACTAAGCCCATCGTTTCTTCACCGCTCTACGTTGTCCCCACTGGTAAAGGAGTGCCTGTGCAGTCGTCGAGTCCACACATACCTACGTGACTGGCCAAAGCATCCTTACTTCATTTTTAAGTTTATACGATATTGCAGTGCCTGTTTTGTTAAGAAAATTCTTCCTTCGGACATCCATGCATGTCTGGAGGAGCAGACAGTGCGGCGACTACAGCCGTTACGAAATACATGAAACCTATTTGCAGTTGCTAAGAACAACCATCAGATGTTCAAGGGAATGACAACAACGTAATTTTGTGCGAGACCGGCATCGAACCCGGATTTACTGCTTAACGCGAGCGGAGCGGTCGGCTTAGCTGCTTTGGCTTTCCGTGCACGACTTACGGCCAGACCCAGACACTCATACGTCAGCGTTCCTGCGTCACAATCTGAACACACATTATGTAAATGTAGTGCAGCGGAAGACATTTTAATTGAAAGTCGATAAGTGGTTTTGGCAGATAAATGCGATACTGGAATGCCTGTGATCTTCAGAAGAAGGGTACAATGTTCTTTCGCACATACACGCAAGTCTAAGCAAGCGACAACGACAACGTGGGTACTAACTTCCAGCAGTATTTCACAAACAGATTAAATTCACCTAAAAATGGTTCAAATGGCTCTAAGCACTATGGGACTTAACGTCTGAGGTAATCAGTCTCCTAGACGTTGAACTACTTAAACCTGACTAACCTAATGACATCACACACATCCATGCCCGAGGCAGCATTCGAACCTGCGACCGTAGCAACCGTGCGGTTCCGGATTGAAACACCTTGAACCGCTCAACCACAGCGGCCGGCTAAATTCACCTAAACACACTAAATTGTAGCTACTACATTACTCCCATATTTGACCGACAAGTTTAGTGTGAACTGATTAATCAAATTTTAAACGTCGGCTTGAAGCGCCGCTGTCTGGAGTGAAACAACTTGAGATTTATCATTTTAATCTTAAAGGGAAGCACAGACTATACCTTAAATTTTGATATTTTAAAGTTAAAAAGCTGCTCACAAACTTTAACACAACTGTTCCTAATTTCTTGAATGGAAACTTCAAGTCTTAACTTGAAAACAAATCCTCACAATAGAAAAATGTATACGCTGGGCCATCTTTAAAACCGGGATGATTTTTTTTCAAAAGATCAGGGGCACAAGTTTCTGAATTACAGATACGAAATATCAATTAATAAACAAGAAGTTCTATAGAATGTAACACGCTGGAGCGGTCTAAAGAACCGAGGCACAGCCAAGCCAAACCAAATGACAATATACAATAAAAATACACAAATAACAATATATTGTACACCGACGTGATATGGAACGTGTGGGCATTGGAACAATAACCATAACTTGTCAGAACCGGACGGTAGATCTCCTAACTAATGTGGTTCGAATAAAGCAACTCAAAAGGCTTTCATAGCAGCCAGCAAGACGGCAAACCAAAGCCAAGGGAGGCGGAGCCGCATTACAAGTGTCTCAGTAGGCGGCCACGGCAGCTCACACAGTCTCAACATCGAAGGGAATTCCGTGAAATGCACCTCAGACTGCCACAACGAAAACCTCTCCCGTCAAGCAGTCCGCTGCTCCTACGTTGCACTCCGACGGCAAATGACTGCTTCAAGCGTCCACTACAGCCCCGGCTCACTGCCCGCGCGCGACGCTCCGCCAAAACCCAATCTGCTCTATACACGCGACCGTTCCTTGAGCATCCACGTGTGCCCTGTGTGAAGTGCCACCCAACGTAGGCAGTCTTTTTTCATCCCGTTTTCCAGACTCCCACCAAACTGTACGATGGGCCCCACGTAAGACCTGACAGACCAAAAAGTAGTGACGTGTAGCAAAATCTCTGGCCAAACGCTACGGGCGCTCAAAAACACGGAACGCAAATATCACATTCCTCTGCATTTTTGTTGTGGGCCAGCACTATGCACCGTCTATGACAACTGGAAAAATTGGAGACCTCAGTTTGTCTGCAATCTTCTTACCATAAAGCACACCTGTCGTTGTCCATCGTTTAAGCCATGTATTGCTATCGTACTTTGCGATTTCGTGAACGAGTGAGCCACCGGCAGTAATTTTTGACGAAGTTACGTGGTGGAAACGTCCGATTTGGCAGCGTCAATGTGGGGTAGCTTCATCTGATGAGCACTGCACAACGACATGTGTTTCCAGAGGTAGTGCACTGGCTGCTGTTGAGATCTACTTCTCGTTTATTTCAAACGGCATTTAATCCTTCTCCCACTAAGAACACAGATTCTCAAATCCACAAACCCCGTGTATATAATCATCTTCACATGTGCAGAGTATTCAGTCCTTAACGCGATCGACTAGCGAGCATTTTGTTGCCCAGTGGCAGCTACACTATGTGATCAAAAGTATCCGGACACGCTCAAAAATATACGTTTTTCATATTATGTGCATTCTGCTGCCACCTACTGCCAGGTACTCCATATCAGCGACCTCAGTAGTCATCGGACATCGTGAGAGAGCAGAAAGGGGCGCTCCGCGGAACTCATGGATTTCGAACGTGGTCAGGTAACTGGGTGTCACTTGTGTCATGCGTCTGTACGCGAGATTTCCACACTCCTAAACATCCCTACTTCCACGGTTTCCGATGTGATAGTGAAGTGGAAATGTGAAGGGACACGTACAACACAAAAGCGTACATTCCGACCTCGTCTGTTGACTGCCAGAGACCGCCGACAGTTGAAGAGGGTCGAAACGTGTGATAGGCAGACATCTATCGAGACCATCACACAGGAACTCCAAACTGCATCATGATCCACTACAAGTACTATGACAGTTAGGCGTGAGGTGAGAAAACTTGGATTTCATGGTCGAGTTTCTGCTCATAAGCCACACATCATGGTGGTAAATACCAAACGGCGCCTCGCTTGGTATAAGGAGCACAAACATTGGACGACTGAACAGTGGAAAAACGTTGTGTGGAGTCACGAATCACGGTACACAGTGTGGCGATCCGATAGCACGGTGTGTGTGTGGCTAATGCCCGGTGAACGTCATTTGCTAGCGTGTCAAGTGCCAACAGTAAAATTCGGAGGCGGTAGTGTTATGGTGTGGTTGTGTTTTTCATGGAGGGGGCTTGCACCCCTTGTTGTTTTGCTTGGCACTATCTTAGCACAGGCCTACATTCATGTTTTATGGACATTCCTGCTTCCCACTGTTGAAGAGCAGTTCGGGGATGGCGATTGAATCTTTCAACACAATCGATCACCTGCTCATAATTCACGGCCTGTGGCGGTGCGGTTACACGACGATAACATACCTGTTGTGGACTGGCCTGCACAGAGTTGCAGACATGAATCCTATAGAACACCTTTGGAATGTTTTGGAATGCTGACTTCTTGCCAGGCCTCACCGACCGACATCGATACCTCTCCTCAGTGTAGCACTCCGTGAAGAATGGGCTACCATTCCACAAGAAACCTTCCAGCACATGGTTGAACGTATGCCTGCGAGAGTGGAAGCTGTCATCAAGGTTAAGGGTGGGCCAACAGCATACTGAATTCCAGCATTACCGATGGAAGGCGCCACGAATTTGTAAGTCGTTTTCAGTCAGGTGTCCGGATACTTTTGATCACATAGTGTAGCTAGTGTCGACGCTGTATGGATGGTGGTTATTTCTGAAACAACCGGTCTTCGGATATATCTTTTTTTCACACCAGTTTAACCTGACTGTGAAAACCGCAAAAAACCGGTTTCTAAAACAAACGATTTTCGGTTTTTTATTGTCTTTATTTTCTGTAAATAAAGTAGAAATCTAACAAACAAGATTATTTTCTCTCTCAGTTTCTAGCCACATAGAATCAAAATATTAAATTAAACATTCAAATAAAAGAAAATTTAATCTGTCCACAGTTCGCTGCTTTTCTCGTTGGTACAAAGAAGTCATCAGTACTGTCCCATTTACTCTTGTTTTTTGAAACTCTGCTCGAAACTCGTGTTGTAATCGATGATCATGCCAGTATTTAGGCATGAAGAATAGTCAGTGCTAAAGGATGAATAGTGAGATTGAAGAACTGGTTTTCTTGTTAATTTGTCTGTTTTCAAGGGCTACAAGCAGATAAAGGCATGTTGTGTAAACACAGGCATCAGTTCAGTACTTTCTTTTTTTATAGTACACTATAAATGAATTGTTGTTAAGTTTTTAATTTATTACAGTTTCCATAATTTCCTCCCTCTTTTATTACTTCATATCAATGGCAGCAAATCTTTAATCTTTCAAAACAAATGAAGCACTGTAATTTATTGCTACGTCCCTTGTTAAAAATATTTCCAGACTAGGGTTGGTGCCATTCTGCGAAAACAGCTAGAAACTACCGTGAGGGCAAGAAATCTCACACGCCACACTTAGTCTACACATATGCATTAAACCACGACACACAGAAACTATGGTTTTATTGTCTCATCAATCTTGTGCCAGTTATTGTGCGATGTGTTTGTTGCTTGTTTCTGTCGGCATTTTTATGAAAATAGCACTGTATGCTATTCCCATTTCTATTATAACGCAATGTCTCAAACAAATGAAAGCTTTTTGAATAAAAACTGCTAGGTTTTTAAAAAAAGATTGATCTAAAAGTAAAAGTATTTTGGCGCTGTTGCTATGGTTAATTTATATTTCGTTTTCTTTTTACTCGATTATTAGCAAATATAAAAAGAACACCTGTTATAACAAAAACCAGACAAATACCGAAAAATATCGGTTATTCAGAGCTAAAATCCGGAATCTATTTTAACTAGTCGGCTTTTCCCATCCCTGCCGCACTGGCTGGTAGTTTATTTCCTTCCGCTGCGATACATCTGTTTGCACAGATAGCACCGTTTTGTTAAGCGATGGTATACAGAGTACTGAGTGAAAGTGTTTCGGGTGAAATGGCGAAATACGTATATTCAATTCGGCAGAGTATTCTAGTATGATTCATATGTGCTCACAGAATTAGTGCAAGGAGTAAGGACATTATTTCAAAAGGAAGTTCCTCAAGCTCAAGTTCCTAGTCGGAATACGATTCATTGAATGAAACGGGTAGTGTTCTTGACAGAAAACATGGACAATCACGTACAGAGCCCAAAGAACAACTTCTGGATAACATGTGGCATGCTTGGAAAGGTCTCCTCGAAAATCAGTGCGATTTCTTTCCTAGGAAATGAAAACTTCCTGTGGCTCTCTCCAAACGGATACAGAGTTACCCTATAAAATAACTGCAATGCAAGAACTTAAATTTAGTGACCATGCAAAAAGGTTGCGGTTTTTGTGAATCGGACGAATCATGGTTCCACCGAAGTGGATACGATGAGTCACAAAGTAACCGCTACTGGAGTTCCGAGAAGCCTAATGTAATACACGAAATAGGCGTGTGATGTGCTATTAGCGGTGGGAGAATAATACGTCCTATGTTTTTTTCAGGACATAGTTAACACTGAGACACACGTGGAAAACATTTGGCTGCCATTTTTTACCAATAAATGAGAAAGAACGTGCCTTCACGATCTTTCAGCGGGACTCTGCGACTGTACAAATGGTTCAAATGGCACTGAGCACTATGGGACTTAACCTCTGAGGTCATCAGACCCCTAGAACTTAGAACTACTTAAACCTAAATAACCTAAGGACATCACACACATCCATACCCGAGGCAGGATTCGAACCTGCGACCGTAGCGGTCTCACGGTTCCAGACTGTAGCGCCTAGAACCGCTCGGCCACCTCGGCCGGCTGCGACTGTACATACAGCCAACTTATCATCACAGGAAATTTGTGACGCTGTTCGAGGTAGCGTTATCACAACTTATGGCCTCCTCTTTCCCCCAATTTAACCCCCCGTGATTTTTATCTTCGGGGGTTTCGTATTTAAAGAGAAAGTGTGCAACAAATGCACACACTTCAGATATACTGCAGATTGTAGTGAAGAGTTCCTTAGGCATTGGTCAGGAATGAAAACGAAACAGTCGAGCATCTCATCGCTTAATATACGTGAGTAATTTACTTTTCTTCCTAAGAGTTTATGTTACATATGTAGAAATAACTGACGCGACAAACCGTTCTACATTTACTGCGAACCTGTCACCAGCGCTACGGACACAGCAGCCGGCCTCACCGGGTCGCCGCACCCTTTACGTTTGAGATGACCTTTTAACTCCATAACAACGGAAGCTTGAAATAATCTTCGCTTATCACTGCTTTGCGTGTAAATAATAACGTAAGATTGGTGAACTGAACGACTGAAGTATCCATCTTCCTCAGTGAGTTAGCGCTGCCGCCTGCACCTTAAGCGAAAGCAATGCGGCTCCATCTTGCAAACAGACTCACGTCTGTCAACTCTTAAGGCATCAGCTTTTATTCTAGGATCTACTGATGTCATTCTCATAGCGTAAAACAAGCCTAACATCAGAATTACAAAGCATCTTATGACTCAAATTAAGTATCGTTTAAACTTAAATTGTATTGATGACTACTAGTACAATACAATGCATCCAAGTGATTCTGGGAATTCCGGCAAACAGCTGGTTCTGGTTACGCGCACTTTGTGTTTATAATGTTTCAGTTGAACCGGGCTGAAAGGAGTAGAAAGGGACAAAAATTTACAAAAACTAAAACCACTAGGAAAATTGCAAAAATCTAACAATGTTGTCGTGATATACAGCAACCGATTCCGTTTGATCAGTGGATAAGAAAACCATAACTGGACTTCTTCTAGACAAAGCATTATCGCAGTTATTGATATACTTGTATTTTTATCGATGTTTCAATACATAGATCATCTATTTTATGTGAAACTATTTGTCAGAAGCGAGTTATTTTGATCTCCTGTTTCGACTGAGATACATCATATGCTTCAAAAGGCTTTTTTTAAAAAATAGGGCTAGAACTGGCTTTGAATTGGTTGACGGAAGCCGTCTCTCAAAACCTGTTACGTCACTACGAATTCGAGGTGGTCCTGACTTTCAGTAAGTATTTGTAAAACTGGGGATAATTTCTAAAAGATAAACCAAATACAAAAACCCTAACCACTCGAAGAAGGCAGATAAAATTAGTACACGCAGACAAGCGACGAGTGAAAATTTGTACCAAGCCAAGATTCGAATCAAGGTCTCCCTCTCACAAGGCAGCTACATTTATCACTACGCCACCCTGGCACATTGGCTTTGCACCACTGCACGCCGCACTCTAGCACGCCGGCCTCCTTAATCCACATTCCCATTCGTCCCTCGGCCCGCTTACTACTCCTACGAAACTCGTAAAACATTGCAACGACTCTCCACCTGTATTGGCACAGCACCTCTGCACCGATCCGAACGGATGATTCTGCCTGAAACCCAGACACAGATAATTCAATCAAATGAAACTATGTGGTTCCAGAAAACTTTTCAAGTCTCTAACAGCCGGCCGCTGTGGCCAAGTGGTTCTAGGCGTTTCAGTCTGGAACCGCGTTGCTGCTACGCTCGTAGGTTCGAATCCTGCCTCGGGTAGGGATGTGTGTGATGTCCTTAGGTTAAAGTAGTTCTGTTCTAGGGAACGTATGAACTCAGATGTTAAGTCCCATAGTGCTCAGAGCCATTTTGAAGTCTCTAACTTTTATGATGTATATATGCAGACCGAATCATGTAGTTTCAATTGATTATAGTACTTATGCCAATGTTTCAGGCGGGATCCCCCGTTTCTTTCGACACTGAGGAGCCAGTCTAATACAGCTGGATTGTCTCTGCAGTGCTGGTCGACCTTAGGAGGAATAGAAGTGGGCAGAGGCGGAAATGGAAGTTTGTATTGACGAGGGAGGCGTGCTAGTGTTGTCAGTGCAATTATGCGAAGCCAGCGTCATACCTTTCCTCCTGGCTTTGTTTCACGGGAACTACGTATCGACCTCAGAACGCAGAGAGTTAAATTCTAATTACCCCATCATTTATGTCAAGTTATTCAAATAAAATGGATGAAAGGTAAAATTAGCCGGTACGTTATTTAAATCGGAACACTTTGCACAGGCTGTAACTATACGAAAGAGAGTTACAGTCTGACTTGAAACTTGGTTTCGTTGTAACGAGATAATACAGTGGATCTAGGTCTTTTATGTCATACCTTTTGCTATCTGAAACTGGAACAGCATGAATCGAAGAAAAGTCGTATATAGATACTGATAGCTTTTGGTAACAGTCTGGCTTCAAACTTGGTTCCGATGTAACGAGATAATCAGAGGATCTAGGTCTTTTATGTCATAGCTTTTGCTGTCTGAAACTGGAACAGCTTAAACCGGAGAGACGTCCTGCTTTTGATAATTGTGGAGACAAAGATCTATGGGAAAAATATGAAGTTTTCAACAGGTATCTTAGTGTTTTGTTATCTGACACAGCAATGAGTTTGCTATCTCCACTGATTTTGCTAGAGCCGTACTTTCCAAGTACAGGAAGGCGAGACTTCAGTTCTTCTACAAATTCGCGCTATTTTGCCCCGCCTTCAGAGTTTGTACTCGTACTTTTTTCTGAAGAGTGTCCCATTACTCTTGTTAGAGACTGTGTTGATTAAAACGGCAGACAAACTGTCACACTGGAAAAATCAGGTACAGGCCTCTCAGAAAACATTTCTAAAGGAGAGACAAGACTGCCAATAAATAACTGTTTCTATAGCCTTTTTGATGTGAATACAGTAAGGAGTAAGTGGTCTGCACCGTCCGTCGGCATTTGACAGCGTTTTCCGATAACGAGTCCTACAGCAACGAAAATATGGGAAACTGTGGAAGACGTCAGCAGTAAAGATCGTATTTTTTTGTTTATAACAAATTATATTTTTAACCCTACAAAGTGGTTTCTCAGATACACCACTGTTCAGGACAGAATAGTTATTTAACACAGTTTTTTGCTGTTTGTCAATACAGTCTACGTTCATGTTGACTTTGTGTAAAACATTGATTAAATTGTCAGAGAAACATTAGTAAGTCTGATACTGTTGTCTCATTTTACCTGTATTTTAAAGTGACTGTTGCGCTGAGGTACGTGGACTTGTAAAGTATCGAGAAGTAAGACGTCGGTAGAATGAGATTTTCACTCTGCAGCGGAGTGTGCGCTGATATGAAACTTCCTGGCAGATTAAAACTGTGTGCCGGACCGAGATTCGAACTCGGGACCTTTGCCTTTCGCGGGAAAGTGCTCTACCAACTTTTTTTAAAATTTTTTTTTATCTCATTTTGCTCGCCTTTGTTCGTTGCATCTGCTCGGGGCGGACATCGTAATACATCCGATTAAGTTCGTTGATGATCGATTAACCCTCTGACCGAACACGCTGAGCTACCGTGCCGGCATCTACCAACTGAGCTACCTAAGCACGACTCACGCTCCGTCCTCACAGCTTTACTTCTGCCAGTACCTCGTCTCCTAACTCCCAAACTTCACAGAAGCTCTCCTGCTTCCATTCCAGTCTATATCCACGCGATTTTCGCATTTTTGGAATCCACGTTCTTGTCTGTCGATTTGGTTATAACGCCTTTGTGCAATCGTGATTCCGTAGGCAGCTGTATACTTTTATCATGAAAGCACAGACCGTCTTGTCTCATAGCGGAATAAATGTGCTAACACTTATGGCTATTACTTTTGAAATAATGATCGATCTGCTTACTTCTTTCGAACTGCCTCGTCTTCATTTGACTACCGCTTATATTTCAGAAGCATTTACAATTATCATACGACTGTATGGCATCGGCTTATCTTGTTTCCTTTTATCATCATTTCGTAATAGATCCACCCAATATTGCTGACAAGGGACTACATGAATTGAAATTTTAATATAAATTTCACTGAAATTTTAATATTAACTATATTGAAATTTTATATTAACTAACAATTCCTAAAGTATTCACACGTAATGCTCACTGAAGAGGTGAGATACAGACGCGTATCTGTACAGTTCTCATTTCGTGAACGAGAACCGCGAATGGACGCGTGTTTCAATTGAAACATTATCATCTTTATCCTGTGGTCACAACGTGCAGTAAAATGGTGTGGCCGAGCGGTTCTAGGCCCTTCAGTCTGGAACCGCGCGACCGCGACCACAGTCAGTTTTTACTACGATGTCGGGGCAATTAAGTCATTAGACAAATTGTTTTTCTCGTATATACTCTTTCTCGGCAGCATGATTCAGCTGCCCCTACCCACCTTCATATTCTTTTCGTAACTAAACGCAGACTGTTAGTTCTATAGAAAAAATTAACAATTCTTCTTTTAGGAAATTAAATGCAATGGGTTACGTTGTCGCTGGATGGCACGGTTTTCGAGTTTTTCAAGAAAACATGAGTTTGAAGATCGCCTGGTATGTTTCTCTCTAATAATTTGAAGACTACGGCCTCTAGTTAAAACGTATGCCAGTAAAAAATTTTTAAGTGCATCAAATTTCCTAGAAAAAAAGTCCTTTCAATTTTGTTCTGTAGGACAAATAGATTGGGCATAGCGAGAGAGTATGAAAATCTTGCATGTAGTATTTGAGCCGGCCGTTGTGACCGAGCCGTTCTAGGCGCTTCAGTCCGGAACAGCGTTGTTGCTACGGTCGCAGGTTCGAATCCTGCGTCGGGCGTGGATGTGTGTGCTGTCCTTAGGTTAGTTAGGTTTCAGTAGATCTAAGTTTTCGGGGACGGATGACCTCAGATGTTAAGTCCCATAGTGCTCAGAGCCATTTTTTGTAGTAAAATGAATCGTAGTGATGTACATGAACTTTGTGTTGCTACTTAACAGCTGTGGCATCGGATTTTTATCTACCTGTACATGGATACTCGTCAAATCACACTTAAGTACCTGGCAGAGTGTTCATCGAACCACCTTCACAATAATTGTCTATCATTCCACTGTCGAACAGCAGGCGGAAAAAAGCGAACGCCTGTATTTTTCCGTGCGAGCTCTGATTGCCTTATTTTATTGTGATGATCGTTTCTCGCTGTGTAGGTCGAACAAAATATTTTTGCATTCGGGTGTGACATTTGGTGACTGAAATTTTGCGAGAAGATTCCGTCGCAGCGAGAAATGCATTTGTTTTAGTGAGATCCATCCAAAATCCTGTAACATTTCCATGCGTCTCTCTCCACTATTTCTTGATAACACAAACGTACCTACCTGGTGAGGATCCCACAGCGTGCAGCAGTACTTCAAAAAAGGACGGACAAGCATAGCGTAGTCAGTCTGTTCAGTAGATCAGTTTCATCTTCAAAGTCTTCTGCCAACAACACGCAGTCTTTGGTTCACCTACCTCACAAAATTTTCTATCTGTTCTTTCGAATTTAAGTAGTTCGTAATTGTATTTCCTAGGTATTTAATTCAACTCAAAATCAGAGATTTCGTTCATTTTTCGTGTAACCGAAGTTAAACTGATTGCTTTTGGCACTCATGTAGATGACCTCACAATTTTCATTATATATGGTCAACTGTTAATTTTCGCAACATTCATATACTTTTTCTAAACCGTTTTACAATTTGTTTTGATCTTCTGTTGACTTTACTAGACAATGAATGGTGGCATCATCTGCAAACAACCTAAGGCGGGTGCTCAGATTATTTCTTAAATCGTTTATATAGATAAGGAACTCCAGATGGTCTTTGACACTATGTTGAGATAAGCCAGAACTCACTTCTGTTTTATTCGATGACTCTCCGGCAATTACTACGAACTATGACCCCCAGTTTCATAATTCCATAAGAACACAATTTGTTTACAAGCCGCTTGTGAGCAACGATGTCAAAAGCCTTCTGGAAATCTAGAAATACGGAATTAATTCGAAATCCTTTGTCGATAGCACTCAACGCTTAGCGTGAGTAAATGGTACGCTGTGTTTCACGAGAACTATGTTTTCCAAATCATTGTTGACTGCATGTCAATAGACCATTCTCTTCGAGGTAATTTTAAGGAAGATTTTTCGACTGAAAGATGACAAAGATCGCCGCCACATACACCTGGCTGCAGAACTGTGTACAATCAGGTCCCGAAGTGGTGCAACAGGAAATTAACTATTTTGTAGGTTTCAAATACGTGCGTCACAGTGCTGTCTCCCTTTGTGTTTATAATTTTCTATATAGCTGCAAAAAAAAAAAAAAAAAAAAAAAAAAAAAAAAAAAAAAAAAAAATTCAAATGGCTCTGAGCACTATGGGACTTTTCTGAGGTCATCAGTCCCCTAGAACTTAGAACTACTTAAACCTAACTAACCTAAGGACATCACACACATCCATGCCCGAGACAGGATTCGAACCTGGGACCGTAGCGGTCGCGCGGTTCCAGACTGGAGCGCCTAGATCCGCTCGGCCACCCCGGCCGGCTGACTCTACAAGCAATAATTGTTTTGATTTTACAGGTGAACAGTGCACGCAACATTCATTCTAGGATATAACCATGCCTTACCGATGAGTGCATACTCCTGTTGAAGAACTTCAGCCATTTGAACGAGGGTCCGATTGTAGGCCTGCGGTATGCTCGATGGATGTATTGATGGGTTTCTGCACATGTTGGGCCAAATATGGTGGTCGCTGCTTTCAGTACTGGTCTGTGGAACATTCCACACCTACAGACGAGGTTTTGACCGTCCGGTGTAAAACAACATACGTCTTGATCGATGCATTGTATGGGCTGTGGTCGTCGAGTGAAAATCATCCAGAGACAAAGTCTGTGAACATGATGCAACTGCTCTGACATCAGGGACCACTGGGAACGATCTGGCTACAGCAGGACTAAGAACACGTGTGACTCTGGCTAGGCTATCTCTGCGAGCGAGCCCGCAGCTCGTGGTCGTGCGGTAGCGTTCTCGCTTCCCCCGCCCGGGTTTTCGGGTTCGATTCCCGGCGGGATCAGGGATTTTCTCTGCCTCGTGATGGCTGGGTGTTGTGTGATGTCCTTATGTTAGTTAGGTTTAAGTAGTTCTAAGTTCTAGGGGACTGTTACCATAGATGTTAAGTCCCATAGTGCTCAGAGCCATTTGAACCATTTTGAATCTGCGAGCGAGACACTGACGATCTTCACTACTCTAGCGCCTTGAAAGAGACGACAGGAGAGAGTAACGGAGCTCTGTTGGCTTCATTGATGAGGGTAGGTTCTGTCTGTATGCGAGCTATCGACTTACAGATATGTGGTGTAGATCACTTGAGGGCGTATTCTACTCTACAGGCTACCACGCCAAAGCTACTACTATTTCTTCGACAGGCAGGTGATTTGTTGGATACGAATTCTTACCTAATGGTAAGGAGAGGTGAGCTGCAGAGTGGTGTGGCAGCTGTCACAGTAGAGAAGCCGGAAAGGAATAAAAATGTTTAGCGACGAAGTTAACGCAGTATATAGATTTACTTAACTTGTATTTCTCCAAGTATACGAAGACTCATTACAAAGAAAGCAGCAAGAAATAGAACCCAGCCCATACAAAAGCAACAAAAGGAAGCTCCCTGAACTAAAGTAAGAATAAAGTTGTAGGACCTGCCACTATGAGGCGTCTACGTAGTATTACGTGACAAAAGGTCTCTGAGTGCAAGTGGGCCGTCTGGCTGCTGCCGGCCCTCGTATATCGCGGCGGCACAGGGCGCTCGTGGTAAGGATCCACTAGAGGCGTGGCTCAGTGGGCGTGCACCATTGGGTCCGCCGGATCCTGCACGACTGCTGTCGGTGTCTGATGGAAACTTGCAATTCCGTTGTCAACTTTGGCGCTCATGGGGTGGTATCGCTACGTGAAACAACATGATTTGCTTTTTTCAGCAGGTCAATGCTCATCCACATACGGCTGCTGCGACCCAATCGTGGTGTACAACTACCGTGGACAGCAAGATCACCAGATCTTACACCATCTAAACGTGTGTAGGACATGGTGAAGCTGGAGTTTACTCCAGGACATGCAAGAACCATTGCTGAATTGCAACAAAAGGCGCAAGGTCCTTGGAACAACCTTTCGTTTCACTGTGCACTACATTGAAAAATATCATAGTATCATAGTCGATGGTGATTAGTGGACAGTCATTTATAACAACAGCAGTAAGACCAGTAAACAATCTTTTTCATGTAAAGAAATATTAGGTTGCTCATTACAGCTCATCGAAGTTATCGCCGGTATTTATTTCAAGCATTTTTAATGATCCTAGACACACTCAACGAAAATATATTTTCCAGACACATGCTTTTACTCTTGCGTTCATTCACTATTGTAGAACGTTCGCCATCAGCTATGTGCTATTAATAACAACTTCAGTTATAGTCAATAAAAGTTTTTTGTGTTTGTGACCGCATTGTCTATACGCAAAATTACCGACAGTTCGATCTTTGTTGCAAGTGACCTTCTTCAGGGTGTTTTTGCTTACAACCCGAAGGAGGTCACTTGCAACAGTGACCGAAACGTCGGTAATTTTACATTTTGGCAATGCGGTCACAAATCCAGAAAAATTTTATTGACTGTGACAATGGCCGCGGTAGCCTACGTGTATATTTAAACTTCCGTTATATTAGTCAAAAACTGGAGCGGCCTTCAGCTGGAAGGTTAAAACGTTTCCTGAGAGATGTACAAAAACCTCACTTTGCTAGGTTAGGAACAAAAGAAGCGATTTGGACTACCGTATATTTTGAGGTAAAAACATCTACTCTTGCTCTTCTGATACTATACCGTCAGATTTGAATCGCAAGTAACTACGAGACTAATGATACGTAAGCTATAGTTGATTGTTTTGCTAGTGACGTTATCGTACCATTGTAGATGTGCGCGCGTGATGGTTACGAAATGGCAAAGTGTAAATTTATAAATTGGTGTAGGGTGGAAGCGCGTGTAGCTAATTAATTCTTTCGTGTGTCACTATGGAGAGCTTGCGGAGATCTACGAGGATCCAAAGTGAGACAAAAATATTCGCCTGGATGTAAGCGAAAATCGGAATTAAACTGAAAAATTACTGAATTATGAAAGACGTCGTCTCACGTGACTCGTAAGTATTCTCGGAATTATAGAAAACGCAAGTCGGAGGAAAGGTCGCCGTCAAAGGAATCCTAAAGGCTGGAAGTCCAGAACCGAGTGAACGAGAGAGGTACGGCAGTGTCGAAAGGAAATTGAAAATTATAAAATAATGAGAGACGTCATTCCATATGACTCGTAAATATGGCCGGAATTTTGTAACGCAAGTCAGACGAAAACTCCCATCAGAAGGAAGCCAAAAAGCATAAATAAGCCCAGTAACGAGCGATGCGGGAGGTACGGCAGCGTTGGATAGCGAATGAAAAAACGGCGCAGAGTGGTCACGGAGCTGGCGCGTCGGGTGTACTGCGGCCGGTGACTGCCCAGACTTGTGATTTGTTGATTTGTCTGTTCTGTAAACATTAGTCTGCTCTTTGTAGATGTCACATTAAAGATATTCGTAAATAGAATGATTACATATTGATATGGAACATTTGTTATATTATCCCGACGTTTCCACAAAAAAAAAAAACACGATGGCGCCGACTCGAATCGCACACAAAAAAATTTTTTCGTCTTTTTGCTTCAATATCACGGTAGAAGTAAGACATAAATAACTGTTCTCGTCCGACTGTTTGTTAACACTGTATGTAGGCAGTGACACCTCTCTTCATACATAAGGTCACATATCACTTGTAATGAGAAGTATGAATCAAATTCCATAAAGCAGTTCTCTACTTTTTTTTAGCTTAGCACTAGCAGAGTGCAGGGCCTGACCGGATGTTTTCTGCAACGAAGAATTCAACATCAACAAGACGGAAGGTGAGGCCTTAATTTCGAAGGAAGTCCGATTGACTTCAAGCAGAACAGATATCCAGTGCCTCTATAAATGAGTCGCATGACAATTGCTCCGTAATACAAAATCGATAGCACTGGTTTGCAGGACCACATGTAGTTGCAGATATGAAAAGCGCACTCGACATATGTATATGGTGAACCAGAAATCCACTCACAAACCTCGATCGTGGTTTAGGGATTTTTTTCTGAATATTTTGGTATAAAGGCCAGTCACAAAAACTGTCAATGGCCAGGAAAGTGGTGTGCTGACCACATGCCCCTCCATGTCCGCGTCCAGTGACACCTATCAGCTAAGGATAACACGGTGGTCGGCGAGTACCGTCGTGCCTTCCGCGACCCGTTAGGGCTGAGTTCTTTTTCTACAAGCGATCTGTGGTCTCTAGCGGTTTGTTACAGATTAAGAAAGGTAACTATGGTTTATTCAATGTATTACCACAATCACAACAGTGAACACATCTTTATTTCTATTACTAAAACATAAAATACAGAGTAACACAACAGACTTACACCAGTATAACAGTGTGTTCAATCTGTTAACGTCAGGGACTCCTTTTACTAAGGTTTGGAGTTTCTCTTAATGTCTTTCCGTGTTTGCTACTTAAAAATTGGGTTGTTTAGAGAATCAGCCCAATGTTATGTCAGAGTAGAGTTCAGTACCTAACAAATGCAGAACTCTTCCTTTACGGTTATTATTAAAAACGTCTAATCCATGACCAAGGTGTTACGCACTCAAAAATGGTTCAAATGGCTCTTAGCACTGCGGGCCTTAACATCTGAGGTCATCAGTCCCCTAGATGTACAACTACTTAAACCTAACTAAGGACATCACACACATCCATACCGGAGGCAGGATTCGAACCAGCGACCGTAGCAGCAGCACGGTTCCAGACTGAAGCGCGTAGAACCTCTCGGCCACAGCGGCGGGCGCACTAAAAAATTCCAGGTGTCTGTCGTACTACTTTCGCAGCTGCGATCATCCTACCTACTAGGTGTCAGTGTATGGGCTCAAGCTGGAGTCTCGGAAATGGGGCCTTCATATGCACAGGAAGCAGCCCACTGTTGTCGTTTTTGCTGGCCGACGAAATTCAGAAATTGATGAGTAGTCAGAGACTGTTGCACTCTCGCTTAAAACGAAAAAGGACTCGCAAATGACGCCAGTAAATTGGTAGGAATAGAATACGCAAAGCGTATAACAGCTAGCGCCACCGAAACTTAGTAAAAGATTTTCCAAGAACCCGAGAAAATTCTTCTTAATCAACTAATGTGACATTCAAGGGTGAAAATATTATCTTTCAAATGTGTCTTTGAAATTTGTTAAATATCAACCAACACATCACACAAGAAGTCTGAAATTTAACGTTTGGGGTATGGTATAGTTACTAGGAAGATGACAGGTGGTCGTAGTAAGTCAAATATTCTTTTAAGATCCAAGATGGGAAGTTAGTTTTTGCCGAAACCGGTCATCAAATATAAAATACGATCAGTGATTTCAACTGTTGAAGTTTTTATCTCTGTTTTTCAAATATCAAAGTGTTGCTTGTAGTTGGGCTCAAACTAGCAGTGTGTCTCTAATGTGAGATTCCCATTCCTAATAGAGCTCGATACGGAGCTCAACAAATACTAGAACTCTTGTTGTTCGAAAGTGATCAACGAATGGATCGTCGTTTACAAGGACCATTTTGTTTGTAAATGAGACTCGAATCCACATGTTTTTTCTGCAGAAAATAACTTCCAACGTATGTGCTTTTATTTATTGCTAGCTGTACCCGGCCACGCTTTCCTGTGGCTCAGTTTGGTTAAATGAAAAAAAAGAGGAAACACATGATTCTATTAAGTATGAGAATAGTATATATGTCCTGAACTCCTTCTCTCTCCTGTCTTTGCCCATCTCCCTCCTTTCTCTGTCCATATCCCCTCCTCCTTCCTCCCTCCCTCCGTTCATCAATCTTCCCACTTCTGTAAATCTTCTCTTCCGTCCCCCTTTCCCACCATCTCCTCGTGCCCCTCCTCTCTGCCCTTCTCTCAGTCCATCACATGCTCCACCACTTATCTCGCCCCCTCTTTGTCCGTCTCTACCCTACCTCCTCTTCCTGTCCGTGTCATCCTTCCACTTCTCTGTGTGAATTCCCTCACACACTTCTGTCCATCACCTCTGCCCCTTCTCTCCAACCTTGACTCTTGTTTATTGTTACTGCAAATTCGGATTCTGTAGCAGTATTTTAATGATGAAGCAACAACCTCTAAATACCTGTTTGCTAGCAACGTTTCACTGATACATACATATAGTGGACATGTGTGTAAACGTGTATTACCGAAACGAGGAAAAATTTAAAGTGTATGGGAAAGGTACACGTCGAGATTTTTGGTAACTACGTTTTTACCTAAAAACACGCCCATAGTAGAATCGAACGTTGCGTGAAAATTTCAAAACAATAGGTCAAGCACTTTCGGAGATTGACGATTTTGAACAAAATAATTTACCTTTTATTATCATGCAGCTCGTAGTCTTGCTGTAGCTTTCTCACTTCCCGCGCACAGGGTCCCGGGTTCGATTCCCGGCGGGGTCAGGGACTTTTCCTGCCTCGAGATGACTGGGTGTTGTTGTGTCGTCTTCGTCATCATCATTCATGCCAATTACACTCGGAGGAAGGCAATGACAAACCACCTCCGCTAGGACCTTGCCTAGTACGGCGGTGCGGGTCTCTCACATCGTTGCCTACGCTCTTCGGAGTATGGGACCTCATCATCATCATCACCTCCCGTATATCTACAACTACATCTACATCCATACTCCGCAAGCCACCTGACGGTGTGTGGCGGAGGGTACCTTGAGTATATCGGTTCTCCCTTCTATTCCAGTCTCGCATTTGTTCGTGGAAAGAAGGATTGTCGCTATGACTTTGTGTGGGCTCTAATCTCTCTGATTTTATCCTCATGGTCTCTTCGCGAGATATACGTAGGAGGGAGCAATTTACTACTTGACTCCTCGGTGAAGGTATGCTCTAGAAACTTTAACAAAAGCCCGTACCGAGCTACTGAGCGTCTCTCCTGCAGAGTCTTCCACTGGAGTTTATCTATCATATCCGTAACGCTTTCGCGATTACTAAATGATCCTGTAACGAAGCGCGCTGCTCTCCGTTGGATCTGCAGCGGATAGGCAAAGACAAATGTAATGTATTGCGAATACATAGAAAGAAGGATCCTTTATTGTATGATTATATGATAGCGGAACAAACACTGGTAGCAGTTACTTCTGTAAAATATCTGGGAGTATGCGTGCGGAACGATTTGAAGGGGAATGATCATAAAAAATTAATTGTTGGTAAGGCGGATACCAGGTTGAGATTCATTGGGAGAGTCCTTAGAAAATGTAGTCCATCCACAAAGGAGGTGGCTTACAAAACACTCGTTCGACCTATACTTGGGTATTGCTCATCAATGTGGGATCCGTACCAAATCGGGTTGACGGAGGAGATAGAGAAGATCCAAAGAAGAGCGGCGCGTTTCGTCACAGGGTTATTTGGTAACCGTGATAGCGTTACGGAGATGTTTAACAAACTCAAGTGGCAGAGTCTGCAAGAGAGGCGCTCTGCATCGCGGTGTAGCTTGCTCGCCAGGTTTCGAGAGGGTGTGCTTCTGGATGAGGTATCGAATATATTGCTTCCCCCTACTTATACCTCCCGAGGAGATCACGAATGTAAAATTAGAGAGATTAGAGCGCGCACGGAGGCTTTCACACAGTCGTTCTTCCCGCGAACCATACGCGACTGGAACAGAGAAGGGAGGTAATGACCGTGGCACGTAAAGTGCCCTCCGTCACACACCGTTGGGTGGCTTGCGGCGTATAAATGTAGATGTAGATGTAGATCTTCTCTATCTCTTTTATCAACCCTATATGCTACGGATCCCACACTGGTGAGCAGTATTCAAGCAGTGGGCGAACAAGAGTACTGTAACCTACTTCCGTTGTTTTCGGATTGCATTTCCTTAGGATTCTTCCAATGAATCTCAGTCTGGCATCTGCTTTACCGACGATCAACTTTATATGATCATTCCATTTCAAATCACTCCTAATGCCTACTCCCAGATAATTTAAGGAATTAACTGCTTCCAGCTGCTGACCTGCTATATTGTAGCTAAATGTTACGGGATCTTTCTTTATGTATTCGCAGCACATTAAACTTGCCTACATTGAGATTCAATTGCCATTCCCTGCACCGAGCGTCAATTCGCTGCAGATCCTCCTGCATTTCAGTACAATTTTCCATTGTTACAACCTCTCGATATACCACAGCATCATCCGCAAAAAACCTCAGTGAACTTCCGATGTTATCCGCAAGGTCATTTATGTATATTGTGAATAGCAACGGTCCTACGACACTCCCCTGCGGCACACCTGAAATCACTTCGGAAGGCTTCTCTTCATTGAGAATGACGTGCTGCGTTCTGTTATCTTGGAACTCTTCAATCCAATCACACAATAGTCCGTATCCTCTTACTTTGTTCATTAAACGACTGTGTGTCACCGTATCGAACGCCTTGCGGAAGTCAAGAAACACGGCATCTACCTGTGAACCCGTGTCTATGGCCCTCTGAGTCTCGTGGACGAATAGCGCGAGCTGCGTTTCACACGATCGTCTTTTTCGAAACCCATGCCATCTCAGATGGCGTTCTAGTATTTATATAAAACGCTTGAGTATTCGAATGCAACTTTGTGTCAGAATTTCAAAGCAAATGGTCAAGAAATTTCGGTGATCAACGATTTTCAACAAAGGATCATTTACATTTTTATTTGTGTAGATTGAATTCTTAGTTCATTTATAATTCCATAGTATGAATCATAGTATGAATGACAGTGCCAGTATCCCTCCGAAAAATCTCAGTAGATGGCATTCTGAAAACGGCGCCACTAGGATTTTGCCAGGGTCGTGTAGAAACAGCAGCACAGCTATCGCCGCATCAGGTGTCATGCCACTTCTGTGGCCTCACTTCAGCTGTTTGTGTGATCGTGTCTTAAACTAGCAAGCAAGCGGCAGTAAACACACATCAGTTGTTTCGCCGACACGGGAAATACGCATTGGAATCTGCTTGGGGGTGGCGCCCCAGTTACGGCCGCGTGTTGAGAATTCCTGGCATGACCCGGTGGGGGCGGTGACCGCTGCATGAAATACGAGCCGCCTGCAGGACCGCCGGGTAAATACGCGCCACAAAAGGGACGCCGAGACGCGGGACAAAGGGCGGCCCGCTGGCCTGGAGGAGACACCGCCCCAGGCGGCCGGGCCGCCGAGGTGGGCAGCCACGGCAAAGTGTTAGTTAGCTGCGCATCAGTCGCGCTCGCTCCTGACGTTGTGCCGGCAAGTGTCAGCCGCGCGGTCTCAGTAGTTAAGGTCGACTCAATCCTGACGGAACGGAACGTCAGAACATTACACAATACATTCACACAGAATGTCGACGGAACAGAAAGGGACGGAATTGGAGGTCCCATGTGGGGAAGAAAGTTTTGTCGTTGAGGATGGCTCCGGATGCTAACACCAAAAGTGAACCTATTCTCACCGAGCTCACTCATGTTACACCTCAACATTCATGATTTTGCGTTTCATTATTTTATTGTTCGATTTCTTTTCGTGGTACACTGCGAAAGTTCCCCGACGACTTCCACAAAGGAGACCACATAAGAAGTGAGCAGTGAGAAGACCTAAACAGTACGTCTTTTTGAGGCTAGTTAGATGTGGTCGGTCCCGAATTCCCCTCCTGTCCTCTTCGTATGTGAGTAGCACTTGCACACACGTCTTCAATTACTTGTTGGATACTTTCCAATGTCTGATGTGCTCTTCTGTTTTCACATTTCTTTGGCTCCTTCTACTACCAGAGAAATTACTTCCTGACGTCTGAACACACCCCCTGTCATCCCCTCCCTTCTTGTTGCCAATGTTTACCATACGTTGCTCTTCTCTCCAACCACCTCATTCCTTAACACTCCCTTTTGGTCAGTCCAGGATTGACGTCCATACCGTCCTGTGCTCCGAACGTACATTCGCAGAAATTTATTCCTCAAATTAAGGCCAGTCTTTGGTATTATGTTATGTTATGTTAACCGGGGAACTAGAAGCGACAGACGAGTGTAATCCCTATGTTTGCGTGGTAGAGTAATGGTGGTGTACGCGTACGTGGAGAACTTGTTGGCGCAGCAATCGCCGACATAGTGTAACTGAGGCGGAATAAGGGGAACCAGCCCGCATTCGCCGAGGCAGATGGAAAACCGCCTAAAACCATCCACGGACTGGCCGGCTCACCGGACCTCGACACAAAAACGCCGGGCGGATTCGTGCCGGGGACCGGCGTTCCCTCCCGCCCGGAAAGCCGTGCGTTAGACCGCACGGCCAACCGGGCGGGCATCGTTGATATTAGTAGACTTCTTTTGGTCAGGAATACTTCGTGCTTCTCTGCTTTTTATATGCTCTTACTTCTCCATTATGCGTTTTTTCCTTCCAAAGTAGCACAATTTTCTCATATCTGATATACTTTGCGATTTCTAATTTTGATTACTTTGTCCATAGTCTAATTTTTGATATTCCTCATTACGTCCGCATTCCTACAGACCATCCCATGCTGCAGTCCGTCCTCTTCTTCACTTACGATTGCTACGCCATCAACAATTTTAATCCTACCCCTGAAACTTTCTCTTATTTCTGTCATTACTTCTTCGGTGGACGGACTGAACAGAGAGGCCATCAGGTTGCATCTTTTCCTTACATCCTTTTTAGTCTGAGCATTTCTTTATTTCGTTTAATTAAATTAACTTTTTGTGGATAGTGAAAAGGTCACTTTGTCCGTTCTTGGCGTAAAAAGATTAGCCAAAAAGTCATCTGTGATGAAGGGAAAATTACAGCTTTTTATGTCATTTGCTAATATTAAAAAAAAACAAAAACAAAAAAACAATGGATTAGGTAAAGAGCAGTTATGTATTGCCTTTTAAATACTTTTGGATATGTTTGTATGTTGTCCCGTAAATAAATTTCGATATTATTAAATGGTTAGATGACACTTTTCTGCCGGCCGTGGTGGCCAAGCGGTTAAAGGCGCTACAGTCTGGAACCGCGCGGCCGCTACGGTCGCAGGTTCGAATCCTGCCTCGGGCATGGATGTGTGTGATGTCCTTAGGTTAGTTAGGTTTAAGTAGTTCTAAGTTCTAGGGGACTGATGACCTTAGAAGTTAAGTCCCATAGTGCTCAGAGCCATTTGAACCATTTTGACACTTTTCCTGCTTTCCTATTCAGCTGTTTATGATACAGAATTTATCAAAAACATTCGTTACGAACTTTGCTTAGGCCTGTGATTAGCATTGATAGCTCCTTAATTCAGATACATGTAAATTTTTGTCTCACTGGTCGTATCACATAATCTAGCATCCCCTCTTCTCTACTGGGCTAAGAGAAGTGACGTTACGTTGTCGTTTCAGTTAGTTTGAACACACCACTATTTGACACTGACGTCGGCTAGCTGCAGAAGCTGGTACCCGCAGCTTCAACCCTCTGTAGCGTGTTTGCTGACGCTTCCCGACGTGGTTTCCCAGCCTCAGTTCGTTCCGCAAGGTGCCCTTTCAGCCCCTCTAAGTATGTTGATATCGTTCTGTAACGATATAGAGAGCCGCGGAAGAAACTGATGCTGAAAACTGCAGTCTGAGTCGTTCTTTCTAGCCGATCAACAATAAAAATATTTTATAAGAACACAAAATTACTGCTTCATTCCTGCTTACTTTCTGTTAAGTTTCATACACGACATTTTTGCAGTCGTAAGTATTCATTACTGTTGGTCTAATAGCATAAAAGTATTTTCCCCCTGCAGAACATCGTTCCCATTTACTGTCTACATTATGCATTAGATACATTAATGTCTATAGAGTGCTAAAGTCTGCTGAAACGTTGCCTGGTTCCAGATGAATTTGGAACTTCGTCTACATCGCAATATACCACCGAGCAATTAGAGGAAGTTCAATGAAAAGTCTCGCCTTTACGTGGTACTGGGAACCTGTTACGTCGCAGAACATTATCCATCGTCCGTGGAGAGTCCGAGATGAGACGGCAGTAGATACTTCAGAGGGAAACAATAAAGGAATTCTCTCGCTTACAGAAATTCCGGAATTGCGAACGCCAGCGTCAAACGTATCACAGGACAGCGCCTTTACAACTGAGATATTAATTTGCAGAGTTATACTGGGAAACAGCAAAGACGGCACTTGGTCAGATTCTACAAAGTGAATGTACCATTCACTAACTGAAATGCCTTTGCATTGGACGTATACGAAAAGGAAGTACTGTAACTTTCATAGAGGAAATAGCGCTTCCCAGAATTTTTATTCTCATCCGCCTGAATCGTTGTGCGATCCAGAGAAATGGTACAGATCATTCGGACAGGCTTTACTCTCTTGGCAAACACGTAGCGAATGGTAAAGCAAATGGCGTCAAGAAAGATATACGAGAGGAATCTGACAGATTACATTCAATTGTTGTGACAGCCATTGTTACTATCAACAAAATATCCAGGACAACCTTGTTGCTCTGCTCAAAGGAGAAACGATAAAAATGGAACTATTTCGTATTAAAGGCATAGTTGACAATCATTTGGAACAAATCGTAGAACAGAAAAGTTCTGTGTATCTTCTAAGACAGACGTAATAGAAAGAACTTCCTAACGCGGGCAGCCATAGCCGTTAAACTTCATAATGAATGGAAGCAAAATGAATCACAATTTAGCTGTGGTCAGCGATTTCTTTATTGTCACGACCGGTTTCACTGCCTTAAAACAGCACCACGTCACCTGAGGATTCTGTTTTAATGCAGCAAAACCGGTTGGGTATAAGGAAATCATCATATACAGCTGTCTCGCGGTTTGTTTACTCCTAATGATTACGCAATGAAAAGAAGCCTGCATTTACTAATTCCGAGGATAGTAATGAAAACCCAGACCACCATCACGACATTTGTGAATCTAGAGACAGGAATGGTGTTATAAATACTGAACGCAATAACTACCAGAGTCAGCCAGCTGATTAAAGTAAAATGTATTATTAAAATGTTGAAGTCACAACAACTGACTGGAATATGTCAGATTCCTCTCGTATATCTTTCTTGATATCATTTGCTTTACCGTTCTCTACGTGTTTGCCTAGATAGTAAAGCCTCTCCGTATGAACAGTGTCATTGTAATCTTTAGGTTTTCATGGTCAATGAATAATGATATGAGCTCGCACTCCTCACATTTTTCCCAAGCCAGCTAACATGGCAGTTCATTTTCGCAGCGGCTAACAAAGAGAGCAGTTGAATAAATTAACATAGGATTGTACTGGCGTATAACGCGCTGTTGCACTCTGATCGAGGCATCCTCTTGCTGTGAGGGGAGATTGAGATTAATTTCCGGCTATTATTTCAATGTAAGCGAGTGCATATATCAGTTAGAGCAGATGTAGCTGCAGTCACCGTAGAAGCAGCTCCTTTTACTACTATTTCTATATACAGAATGTAACGGCTTTAAGGGCAGATGTTTTCATGTGTAGTATCTTAACATGTACCCAACTCACTGTTTTCGTTGTTACTTCTCTGCGTAGAACAGTGTTCCCACAAACACCGCACAAACTTCACGTCCTGGTGTTTTCTGTACTGTCGTAACTGCACCACTAAGTCAGTGAGTCAGTATAGCCTAACCATTTTGTGTCCACACGTCCACTTCTCAATACCTGACCTGCTGCCCAGGGGAGAATAAGTATTAATGGCTTGCTCTTGCGACATGTACTTGGAGGTATTAACCTAGCTAAATGCATACTACTCCTAATAACTATTAGTCTGCAAATGCAGCAAATACTGATGTAATATTGTTCAATACACCGTCCGCAGTCACCAATAAAAATAGCTGTAATTATTCCTGTAATACATTGTATAATTAGGTGCCCCTCTTAACGTGCAAGGAATAAACAAGTCAGGGTTTATTAAAATTATAGTATTTTGCGTCTGTTGTAATGTTCGCCTGATAGGTTTCTCACTTGAGTCGCATGCCTTCGGTGTGACCGTTCTGTTTGTTCCTCAGACAATAGAGGCTCCTTCCACATAATATATACAGACAGCAATGTGACACAGGCGGTCCCTCCCTCGTCTTTGATTTTAAGCAGTTGGTGAAGCCGTTAAATTTCGAGTTTGAATGCGCTGAAGAAGTCAGGTTCCAGTGGCGATAGTAGTGGCAGGTGCCTGCTATCCTGTAAACTAGTGCCTTTTTTTCGTGGTACATTAGTCTGATGAAGATATTTTTCAAAGTTACGCAAACTGGAAGGGGAAAGCACAGACGTTCCTCTTGTCTCATGGGCTGACAACGAGCCTAGAGCTCTGTCTGGCTGCCAGTATTACAGGATAGATTTTTCTCGTGGACATAACAGAACAGATGGGGGTTCGTGTGGAAAATTTCATCTACTTTGATAAGTCAACAAATAGCCACGAGTCTGGTTGGCTGACGCTGGCTTTTGGGGATCTTCTGTGCGATGGGATGCTAGTATTAAGGTAAGTATTCTCGCTTGTGCCTTTGAAATTAACTGACTGGCGTCTTGTGAATTTTAGGAAAGTTACGATAATGTCAGATTTTGCTTAAAGCGGTAGCCACGATTCTTATTCAATAAGCGATTTGGGAGTGGATACTTATAACAGGGAATCCTTTGCATCTCTGAACAGCACGTCCCCTTTTACCATGATACGGTGGTTATTCCTGCCAAGTCATTTGGAGTTGATTCTGTCGCGAACTGTGGAGGTAACATCTCTTTAGTACTATATTTCCTGGTACTTTGCTTCCCAGTCATTTCTGTATTACGTGTGACAGACGGTTGAATGGTTCATGCGCATTTGATCAGTTTTATAGTTAAATGTGTGCACGTTCAGTTTCTCTCCATGTGTGTAGATTTTTGTGAAATAAATGTTCAGTAACTGAATGCTTTTAGCTATTATTTCGGTAGCTCTTTCTTCTCTGTCATTCTTTGACTGCACATAAACCAGGCCCATCAGCCCTTATATATATGGCATTTTAGTTTCAAGAAATCCGTTGCATTACTACTCTACAAAGATAGATGATTTAACATGAACTCCCTCATTAACAAATACTTTTCACAATGTTAAGAACATTGAAAACGTGCAAGGAGGTGTCTATATTCAACTGCTAAAAAGCTCCATACAGGCAAAGTGGCAATGATTATAATTTATTATTGACTACCGATTTCGGTAGTTGAAACTGTGGCCGGCCGGGGTGGCCGAGTGGTTCTAGGCGCTACAGTCTGGAACCGCACGACCGCTACGGTCGCAGGTTCGAATCCTGCCTCGGGCGTGGGTGTGTGTGATGTCCTTAGGTTAGTTAGGTTTAAGTAGTTCTAAGTTCTAGGGGACTGATGACCTCAGAAGTTAAGTCCCATAGTGCTCAGAGCCATTTAAACCATTTGAAACCAGTTGAAACTGTCATCTTGAGATTTTCTAAAAATGTCGTTGGCTGTAAATCGTGCTCTATTATCAGTTTAACACTCATACAATACTGTCATTATGGTAGATGCTGTACCGTATATTTTGCACCTTAATGACGTCCGCAGCTCGTGGTCTAGTTGCTAGCGTTGCTGTCTCCCGGCCGGGTTGGGGATTTTCTCTGCCCGGGGACTGGGTGTTTGTGTCGTCCTCATCATTTGATCATCATCATTCGTGACAGTGGCTCGACTGAAACGGGTGAAATTAGAAGACTGTGTAAAAACTGGGACTTCGTACGGGCTCTGATGACCGTGAAGTTGAGCGCCCCACAAACCAAACATAATCATTACCATGATGACGTCATTGCGTGAGTGATAAACTCATAATGGTACACGATTTATAACTACAAAAACTGAGATCGGAAGATGAAGTATGTTCGAAACCGGTCGTCCATAATAAATATTAACTAATAATATACTGGCTATATAAAGTTTAAAAAATGTTTAATGGTAACTTCCAGTAAATCCATCTTTGGCTGACGGTAAAACCTCTCTGACATAACGTAAGGAGTGAATAATGTGAGTGCACGAGTCATTTGTTCGAAAAAACGAATTACCGATAATCTAAACAAAGAAAATGTGTAAGTCGTAGGAGAAACTATAGCAACCGTAAGACGTAACAGAAGGGGTCAAAGTGCTTTGCTATGTAGAAAGCAAATTCACAGGATGGGAGACGCGAGGATCTTACTAGCAGAAAAACGGGAACTGATGTGAATCAGGACGGAAAGGATCTCTACTGAGATGACAAAAGTCATGGGATACCTCCTAATATCGCATCGAACTTATAGTGTCGAACGTCATTCTGCCCGGCGTACTGCATCAGCTCGACGTGGCAGGGACTCAAGTCGTTGGAAGTCCACTGCAGAAATAGTGAGCCATGCGACGTCTATAGCCGTCCACAAATGCTAAGGCGTTGCCGGTTTAGGATTTTGGGCATGAACTGACCTCTCGATTATATCCCATAAATATTCGCTGAGACTTATGTCAGGCGATATCAACCGTTCCAACTGTTGAGAATGTTCTTCAAACCAGTCACGAACACCCTGCGACATGGCGCATTTTCGTCCATAAAAATTCCATCCTTGGATGGCTGCAAACGAACTCCAAGCAACATAACCATTTCCAGTCAATGATCGTTTTAATTGGGCGAGAGGACCTAGTCCACTCCATGTAAATACAACCCACATGATTATGGCCAGTACCAGCTTGCACAGTGCCTTGTTGATGACTTAGGTCCACGGCTCCATGGGGTCTGCCCCACACTCGAACGGCACCATCTGCTCTTATCTACTGAAATCGGGATTGACCTGACCAAGCCACGGTATTCCACTAATGGACCACGAGCCCAGGTGAGCCGCTACAGGCGATGGCGTGCTGTTAGCAATGGCACTCGCGTCGGTCGTCTGCTTCCATACCTCATTAACACCAAATTTTGGCACACTGTCCTTACGAATGCATTCGTCGTATGTTCCAAATTGGTTTCTAAGGTTATTTCTTGGATTAATGCTTGTATCTTAGCACTGACTACACTACGCTAACGCCGTTGCTGTTTGTCGCTAATGGAAGGCCATCGGCCACTGCTTGGTCCGTGGTGAGAGGTAATGCCTGAAATTTGGTATTCTCCTCAGAGTCTTGACAAGGTGGATCTGGGAATAATGAATTCCCTAACGATTCCCGAAAAGCAATGTGCCGTGCATCTAGTACCAACTACCATTACGCGTTATAAGTCCGTCGCACAGTCATGATCACGTCGGGAACTTTTAACATGAACCACCTGAGTACAAACGACAGTTCCACCAATGCATTGCTGTTTGACACCCTGTGTAATCTGTACTACTGCAGTCTTTATTGGTGTATATCGCTATCCCATGACTTTTAACATCTCATTTATGATTATGTACACTACTGGTCATTACAATTGCTACACCACGAAGATGACGTGCTACAGACGCGAAATTTAACCGACAGGATGAAGATGCTGTGATATGCAGATGATTAGCTTTTAATAGCATTCACACAAGGTTGGTGCCGGTGGCGACACCTACAACGTGCTGACATGAGGAAAGTTTACAACCAATTTCTCTTACACAAACAGCAGTTGATCGGCGTTGCCTGGTAAAACGTTGTTGTGATGCCTCGTGTAAGGAGGAGAAATGCGTACCATCACGTTTCCAACTTTGATAAAGGTCGGATTGTAGCCTATCGCGATTGCCGTTTATCGTATCGCGACATTGCTGCTCGCGTTGGTCGAGATCCAAAGACCGTTAGCAGGATATGGAATCGGTGGGTTCAGGAGGGTAATACGGAACGCCATGCTGGATCCCAACGGCCTCGTATCACTAGCAGTCGAGATGACAGGCATCTTACCCGCATGGCTGTAACGGATCGTGCAGCCACGTCTCGAACCCTGAGTTTGCAAGAAAACAACCATCTGCACGAACAGTTCGACGACGTTTGCAGCAGCATGGACTATCAGCTCGGAGATCGTGGCTGCGGTTACCCTTGACGCTGCATCACAGACAGGAGCGCCTGCAATGGTGTATTCATCGATGAACCTGGGTGCACGAATGGCAAAAAGTCATTTTTTCGGATGAATCCAGGTATTGTTTACAGCGTCATGATGGTCGCATCCATGTTTGGGGACATCGCGGTGAACGCACATTGGAAGCGTCTATTCGTCATGGCCATACCGGCGTATCACCCGGCGTGATGGTATGGGGTGCCATTGGTTACACGTCTCGGTCACCTTTTGTTAGCATTGACACCACTTTGAACAGTGGGCGTTACATTTCGTATGTGTCACGACCCGTGGCTCTACCCTTCATTCGATCCCTGCGAAACCCTACATTTCAGTAGGATAATGCACGAGCGCATGTTGCAGGTCCTGTAGGGACCTTTCTGGATACAGAAAATGTTCGACTGCTGCCCAGCCCAGCACAATCTCCAGATCTATCACCAATTGAAAACGTCTGGTCAATGGTTGCTGAGCAACTGGCTCGTCACAATACGCCAGTCACTACTCTTGATGAACTGTGCTATCGTGTTGAAGCTACAGGGTGTTTCAAAAATGACCGGTATATTTGAAACAGCAATAAAAACTAAACGAGCAGCAATAGAAATACACCGTTTGTTGCAATATGCTTGGGACAACAGTACATTTTCAGGCGGACAAACTTTCGAAATTACAGTAGTTACAATTTTCAACAACAGATGGCGCTGCAAGTGATGTGAAAGATATAGAAGACAACGCAGTCTGTGGGTGCGCCATTCTGTACGTCGTCTTTCTGCTGTAAGCGTGTTCTGTTCACAACGTGCAAGTGTGCTGTAGACAACATGGTTTATTCCTTAGAACAGAGGATTTTTCTGGTGTTGGAATTCCACCATCTAGAACACAGTGTTGTTGCAACAAGACGAAGTTTTCAACGGAGGTTTAATGTAACCAAAGGACCGAAAAGCGATACAATAAAGGATCTGTTTGAAAAATTTCAACGGACTGGGAACGTGACGGATGAACGTGCTGGAAAGGTAGGGCGACCACGTACGGCAACCACAGAGGGCAACGCGCAGCTAGTGCAGCAGGTGATCCAACAGCGGCCTCGGGTTTCCATTCGCCGTGTTGCAGCTGCGGTCCAAATGACGCCAACGTCCACGTATCGTCTCATGCGCCAGAGTTTACACCTCTATCCACACAAAATTCAAACGCGGCAACCCCTCAGCGCCGCTACCATTGCTGCACGAGAGACATTTGCTAACGATATAGTGCACAGGATTGATGACGGCGATATGCATGTGGGCAGCATTTGGTTTACTGACGAAGCTTATTTTTACCTGGACGGCTTCGTCAATAAACAGAACTGGCGCATATGGGTAACCGAAAAGCCCCATGTTGCAGTCCCATCGTCCCTGCATCCTCAAAAAGTACTGGTCTGGGCCGCCATTTCTTCCAAAGGAATCATTGGCCCATTTTTCAGATCCGAAACGATTACTGCATCACGCTATCTGGACATTCTTCGTGAATTTGTGGCGGTACAAACTGCCTTAGACGACACTGCGAACACCTCGTGGTTTATGCAAGATGGTGCCCGGCCACATCGCACGGCCGACGTCTTTAATTTCCTGAATGAATATTTCGATGATCGTGTGATTGCTTTGGGCTATCCGAAACATACAGGAGGCGGCGTGGATTGGCCTCCCTATTCGCCAGACATGAACCCCTTTGACTTCTTTCTGTGGGGACACTTGATAGAGCAGGTGTACCGCCAGAATCCAGAAACAATTGAACAGCTGAAGCAATACATCTCATCTGCATGTGAAGCCATTCCGCCAGACACGTTGACAAAGGCATCGGGTAATTTTATTCAGAGACTACGCCATATTATTGCTACGCATGGTGGATATGTGGAAAATATCGTACTATAGAGTTTCCCAGACCGCAGCGCCATCTGTTGTTGAAAATTGTAACTGCTGTAATTTCGAAAGTTTGTCTGCCTGAAAATGTATTGTTATCCCAAGCATATTGCAACAAACGGTGTATTTCTATCGCTGCTCGTTTAGTTTTTATTGCCGTTTCAAATATACCGGTCATTTTTGAAACACCCTGTACATGGGCAGCTGTACCTGTACACGCCATCCAAGCTCTGTTTGACTCAATACCCAGGCGTATCAATGCCGTTATTACGGCCAGAGGTGGTTGTTCTGGGTGCTGATTTCTCAAGATCTATGCACCCAAATTGTGTGAAAATGTAATCACATGTCAGTTCTAGTATATTATATTTGTCCAATGAATACCCGTTTATCATCTGCATTTCTTCTTGGTGTAGTAATTTTAATGGCCAGTAGTGTATTTATTCAGAACTACCTTTAATAAACGAGAAACAAAGCAGCTCAGAAATTTTTAAGGATTGAGAATATTCTTTCGATGGTAAACCCTTGCGGTAAGGTGTGACAAGTTACTGGACACGTGCTAAGGCATGTCGGCACAGCTGAGATGGCTCCAGAGAAAATTTTGTTAGAGGCATTGTTGTACTGATAGGAGTCAACAAATCACACTACGAAGTCTGTGTCAACTATTCATCACACAGTATAACAGCATCACGAACGCAGAAATATTGTGTTGAAGGAAGTCATACAGGGTGAGATTCACCTGGGCTGCACTGGAACCGCTCAGCCCTCCTTCCTGTCCGCTTGCTGGAGCGGACAGATCTGACGTCCTGTGGAGAGGAAGCGCTACGCCCCTAGGGCGGCAGGAACGTGCTGCTGCCGCGGGGATTCCGCTGCTTGGCTGCCCTAACTGAATTCCAGAACTTTTTAAACTCGTTTCTGACGTTAGCGCAGTCGTCACCGCAACTCAGCCACGACGGAGACGGGAATTCGCCTCAGCGGACAGGGACGGACGTAGCGAGCGCGGAATACGGGGCCAGCTGCGAAACTTTTATCTCCCTGCCGTACTTCAGCCACGGTCGCCAGTGCCCTAAATTAGCTGAAAGTGGATGACCAGTATTATGGGATTATTGTGGTACATTACGGAATTTAGTAGGCGAGTGAGGATGTAGAACTATACTTCCAGCAGCGTATTTAGAAACAGTGCGTGAATTTACTTCAGCTTGGCTTTGTTAATGTTTATACACTACTGGCCATTAAAATTGCTACACGAAGAAGACATGCAGATGATAAACGGGTATTCATTGGACAAATATATTATACTAGAACTGACATGTGATTACATTTTCACGCAATTTGTGTGCATAGATCCTGAGAAATCAGTACCCAGAACAACCACCTCTGGCCGTAATAACGGCCTTTATATGCCTGGGCATTGGGTCAAACAGAGCTTGGATGGCGTGTACAGGTACAGCTGCCCATGCAGCTTCAACACGATACCACAGTTCATCAAGAGTAGTGACTGGCGTATTGTGACCAGCCAGTTGCTCGTTCACCATTGACCAGGCGTTTTCAATTGGTGAGAGATCTGGAGAATGTGCTGGCCAGGGCAGCAGTCGAACATTTTCTGTATCCAGAAAGGCCCGTACAGGACCCGCAACATGCGGTCGTGCATTATCCTGCTGAAATGTAGGGTTTCGATGGGATCAAATGAAGGTTAGAGCCACGGATCGTAACACATCTGAAATGTAAAGCCCACTGTTCAAAGTGCCGTCAGTGCGAACAAGAGGTGACCGAGACGTGTAACCAATGGCACCCCTTACCAACACGCAGGGTGATACGCCAGTATGGTGATGACGAATACACGCCTCCAATGTGCGTTCACCGCGATGTCGCCAAACATGGATGCGACCATCATGACGCTGTAAACAATACCTGGATTCATCCGAAAAAATGACGTTTTGCCATTCGTGCACCCAGGTTCGTCGTTAAGTACACCATCGCAGGCGCTCCTGTCTGTGATGCAGCGTCGAAGGTAACCGCAGCCATGGTCACCAAGCTGACAGTCCATGCTGCTGCAAACGTCGTCGAACTCTTCGTGCAGATGGTTGTTGTCTTGCAAACGTCCCCATCTGTTGACTCAGGGATCGAGACGTGGCTACACGATCCATTACAGCCACACGGATAAGATGCCTGTCATCTCGACTGCTAGTGATACGAGGCCGTTGGGATCCAGCACGGCGTTCAGTATTACCCTCCTGAACCCACCGATTCCATATTCTGCTAACAGTCATTAGATCTCGAACAACGCGAGCAGCAATGTCGCGATACGATAAACGGCAATCGCGATAGGCTACAATCCGACCTTTATCAAAGTCGGAAACGTGATGGTACGCATTTCTTCTCCATACACGAGGCATCACAACAACGTTTCACCATGCAACGCCGGCCAACTGCTGGTTGCGTATGAGAAATCAGTTGGAAACTTTCCTCATGTCAGCACGTTGTAGGTGTCGCCGCCGGTGCCAACCTTGTATGAATGCTATGAAAAGCGAATCATTTGCATATCACAGCATCTTCTTGCTGTCGGTCAAATGTCGCGTCTGTAGCACGTCATCTTCGTGGTGTAGCAATTTTAATATCCAGTAGTGTACATGTTACTTTCTAATCTGGATGCAGTCTACTCCAATAAGCGGGTCTACAAAAATATTTAACAATTAACAGAGAAAGGTAACCACGTCATGTACTGACGTACCTTGTGTTTCGTTGGACTTCACGGAAGTTCACTTCAGACAGATTATTTGCCGTTTCAGTCATAGCAGGTGTGTGAGAAAAGTAATGAGACTGAATTTTTTATATACGAAAGCTTATATTTTTTCAAACAACAGTATTGTCCCCTTGAAAGCAGTTCCCTTCGGCAGCTATACACTAACGGAGTCGTTTTTCCGAATGGGGTTTTTTGGGTCCATTTTAGCACAAACTTTTCGCATGTCCAAAACTTCGGTCATAATTCGGTGTGTGGTGAAAGTCTTTAACAGGTCACCCGTCATCCTTATTGTTAAACGTCGGTCTGATTTTACAAGAGCACGCACACGTTCAACGTTGTCGCCGGTTTTTGAAGGTCTATCTGAGCGAGGCTCATCTTCAACGCCTCTCGGCCGTCCAAAAGTGATTTGTGCCAGGGAAAAACTTTTGCTTCTGATAAGGAATGTTCCCCATGGACCTGCTTCAACTTTCCAGAGGTCGCGCTCGAGGATTCCTAGTTTTAACACAAATCTTGATGCCTCAATATTGCTCTAAATTCTGCTGTTCCATTTCCGTAACACACACCAAAAACAAAACTTCACTGATTGCTCTCTCAAAAATCACGTGATTGTTGTACGGAGCTGATACTACACAACCAGAAAAACGCAGTGTTGCCAGATCGCTCACACTGTTGCCAGGCTCATTACTGTTCTCAAACAACTCGCAAATCTGTGTTCACCTCGATTTATGAATGTTGCAAGAGAAATAAGGATATAATTTTTCTCTCGCGTTGGAAGTCCTTATTTTAATTTTTCAACAAACGGAGTGTTTATATTCATTCTATTACAATATGCTACAATTAACTCCAGAACTCATGTTTATATTCCTACTTACGCTACCAACAGATCTGAAACGCGTTGCGCGAGAAAACAGGAGTTCAGTATAGATAATATTACCAACAAATTTATAAAATTCAAAGATGTATATCGAGTGTTGTGAAAACATAAATTTTATGTAGTTACTAGAAGTTAAATTTTTCATTTATAATTTCATTTATTCATATGTATGTTGTTAGCAAAGGAAGGCAGTTGATTTACAAGCTCACACGGATACTCAGGGCAACAAATACAAAGGCGGAATATGTTTCCAGTACACACCTCTCAACAAGATAGCAACCTTCTGTACGAGTAATTCAGAAAATACACTCCTGGAAATTGAAATAAGAACACCGTGAATTCATTGTCCCAGGAAGGGGAAACTTTATTGACACATTCCTGGGGTCAGATACATCACATGATCACACTGACAGAACCACAGGCACATAGACACAGGCAACAGAGCATGCACAATGTCGGCACTAGTACAGTGTATATCCACCTTTCGCAGCAATGCAGGCTGCTATTCTCCCATGGAGACGATCGTAGAGATGCTGGATGTAGTCCTGTAGAACGGCTTGCCATGCCATTTCCACCTGGCGCCTCAGTTGGACCAGCGTTCGTGCTGGACGTGCAGACCGCGTGAGACGACGCTTCATCCAGTCCCAAACATAATGGGGGACAGATCCGGAGATCTTGCTGGCCAGGGTAGTTGACTTACACCTTCTAGAGCACGTTGGGTGGCACGGGATACATGCGGACGTGCATTGTCCTGCTGGAACAGCAAGTTCCCTTGCCGGTCTAGGAATGATAGAACGATGGGTTCGATGACGGTTTGGATGTACCGTGCACTATTCAGTGTCCCCTCGACGATCACCAGTGGTGTACGGCCAGTGTAGGAGATCGCTCCCCACACCATGATGCCGGGTGTTGGCCCTGTGTGCCTCGGTCGTATGCAGTCCTGATTGTGGCGCTCACCTGCACGGCGCCAAACACGCATACGACCATCATTGGCACCAAGGCAGAAGCGACTCTCATCGCTGAAGACGACACGTCTCCATTCGTCCCTCCATTCACGCCTGTCGCGACACCACTGGAGGCGGGCTGCACGATGTTGGGGCGTGAGCGGAAGACGGCCTAACGGTGTGCGGGACCGTAGCCCAGCTTCATGGAGACAGTTGCGAATGGTCCTCGCCGATACCCCAGGAGCAACAGTGTCCCTAATTTGCTGGGAAGTGGCGGTGCGGTCCCCTACGGCACTGCGTAGGATCCTACAGTCTTGGCGTGCATCCGTGCGTCGCTGCGGTCCGGTCCCAAGTCGACGGGCACGTGCACCTTCCGCCGACCACTGGCGACAACATCGATGTTCAGGACGCTGAGTTGAGAAAATAATTTTCGCTCCTATAAACAGCTTTCATTTAATAAAAAGTGAGCAAGCTATGAGCTTCTGTTTCGACACGCGGATGGATATTACTACAAGTCTAGACATGGAGTGACTGTAAGTAAACTGCCTAGAAACTTAAAATTCACTCCCGAAATAACTTTCACATTCGTCAAATACTCACCACAGTAAGAAATTGAAAATATTTCGCCAATTAGTTTCATCATTGTTAACACACTGAAGCAGCTCGTACCGATATCAAACAATGGCACGTGTCTTCCGAAAGGAAACAGAACTGTACTCGACGCAACAAGACGTGGCAAGAACTCGACTAATGCCTGAAGTAGTGCTGGAGGGAACTCATACCATGTATCGTTCAGAGCTGTAAATAGTGCGAGAGTTTGGAGATCTCTTCTGAACAGCACGTTCCAAGGCATCCCAGATATGTTCAATAATGTTTGTGTCTGGAGTGTTTGGTGGCCAGCGGAAATGTTTAAACTCAGAAGAGTATTCCTAGAGCCACTCTGCAGCATTTCTGGACGTGTGGGGTACGCATTGTCCTGCTGGAATTGCCCAAGTCAGCTGGGAAGAATAATGGACATAAACGGATGCAGGTGATCAGACAGGATGTTTACGTATGTGTCACCTGTCAGTGTTGTATCTATACATATCAAGGGTCCCATACCACTCCAACTGCACACACCCCACACCATTACAGAGCCTCCATCCCGCTTGCACAGTCCCCTACTAACATGCTGGGTCCCTGGATTCATGAGGTTTTCTCCATTCCCGTACACGTCCATCCGCTCGATACAATGTGAGACGAGACTCTTCCGACCGAGAACATGTTTCCAGTCATCAACAGTCCAATGTCGTTGTTGACGGGCCCGGATGAGGTGTAAAGCTTTGCGTCGTGCAGTCATCAAGGGTGGACGTGTGGGCCTTCCGCTCCGAAAGCCCATATCAATAACGCCGCGCGGGATTAGCTGAGCGGTCTTTGACGCCGCAGTAATGGACTGTGCCGCTGATCTCGGCGGAGGTTCGAATCCTCCCTCGGGCATGGGTGTGTGTGTTTGTCCTTAGGATAATTTAGGTTAAGTAGTGTGTAAGCTTAGGGACTGATGACCTTAGCAGTTGAACATTTTTTTGAATGGTTCGCACTCTGACACTTGTTGATAGCCCAGCACTGAACGTTGCAGCAGTTTGCGGAAGGGTTGCATCTCCGTCACGCAGAACTATTCTCTTCAGTCATCGTCGATCCCGTTCTCGCAGTGTCTTTTTCCGGCCGAAGCGATGTCGGCGATTTGATGTTTTATCGTATTCCTGATATTTAAGGTACACTCGTGAAATGGTAGTACGGGAAAATCCCCACTTCACCGCTACCTGGGACATACTGTGTCCCATAGATCGTGCGACGACTATAACACCACGTTCAAACTCACTTAAATCTTGGTAATCTGTTTTGCAGCTGCAGTAACCGATCTAACAATTGCGCCAGACACTCTTTGTCTTACATAGGCGATGCTCATATAGGCGTTGCTAACCGCAGTGCCGTATTCTGCCTGTTTCCATATCTCTTTATTTGAATATCCTTGCCTATACCAGTTTCTTTGGCGCTTCAGTGCAGAAAACAATTTCAACAGCACAATGTGCTCATCGGAAGACTTATTAAATTGTAACTTACATCAACTGGTAATCAAACTTGCCGCAGGAAGTACCATTTAGCGCCGTACGCTAGCAAGTAATCTAGTCCACTGAAGGGAAATTCCTGGTATCGATTGCTTGGCGAACTTGAAGCTCGGCGTCACCAAGCGGCGTGTTTCCTGCGGCGGCCGGAAGGTATTTTTCAATTAGCGGCAGGCGTCGTGGTGAGCGACGATGCGGCAGCCCGCCCCCCCCCCTACCCCCCACCCGCTCCTGCGTCATCACTCTGCCGGTGACACCAGCGGCCGGCAGACCGGGGCCAGACGCGGCCGGCGCAGGTGAATTTATCCCCGCCGGAGCCGGCGGCGCGTGAGCGCGCTGCCCTCACTTCCGGCACGCAGCTTCCGGTTTCCCGGGACTTCCCCGTCTCTCTCTCTCTCTCTCTCTCTCTCTCTCTCTCCACTCTCTGCCCAACCCTTCCGCGCACTCGATTCGCAAGCTCCGCCTTCCCGTCTGCAGTGGCTCCCAAACGAAGTCACAGTTGGCCGCTAACTAACACGGAATGAAGTTAAATATTTTATGGGCGGTGTTCCCGCCAGTTTTGGGGCTCCGGTCTCTCCTTTCTTCCTTCCTATTCGCCATAACTTTCCCTCTCTACGCACTCCCTGTCCAAAAATTCGAAATATGCCATCAGTTCTCTTCAAAATACGCTATGCTGGCTGCCGGAATGGAGGAAGTACATTTCCTCATGGCTTAAACTGAACTGCTCTCATTTTGTTTACAACAGTCTTTGCCGTAGATATTACAATTTACAGCACAAATCTGGAATGGGCAAATTACGGCCCAAGGAATTCCTAAGGAAATGCTCACATGGTAGGACTTGACCCCACGACTGTTCAACAGCAATCACCATTTAATTCCCAACACAGACGTATATTTATCATAACGATTCAGAAAACATCAATATAACAGAGCAATTAATTAATTACAAGGAGGTTAAAAATGGCTCTGAGCACTTTGGGACTTAACATCTATGGTCATCAGTCCCCTAGAACTTAGAACTACTTGAACCTAAATAACCTAAGGACATCACACAACACCCAGCCATCACGAGGCAGAGAAAATCCCTGACCTCGCCGGGAATCGAACCCGGGAACCCGGGCGTGGGAAGCGTACAAGGAGCTTAATTTAAATCATCTATTAATCCAGGCGCTTCAATCTGGAACCACGTGACCGCTACGGTCGCAGGTTCGAATCCTGCCTCGGGCATGGATGTGTGTGATGTCCTTAGGTTAGTTAGGTTTAATTAGTTCCAAGTTCTAGGCGACTGATGACCTCAGAAGTTAAGTCGCATAGTGCTCAGAGCCATTTGAACCATATTAATCCAGAATTTGCTTTCCAATCTCAAGGTTAAGTAATGTGTCTCTAATTAATAACTTCAAAATCAGGTTCACACGTTGGCTAATACTTAGAGTAAAACTGTACATTAACTCAAAAACAAAATCAAATTCATTTACTGCAGGTAACTAGCTGCTTAAGCACAAAAAGTTGAATAAAATCTTGCTCTCTCCAAGAAAATTAACTAGATCAAAATTACAAGAATAATTAAAATTTTATCAAAAATACTGCCTTGAAGAAATGTTGTTGTTGTGGTCTTCAGTCCTGAGACTGGTTTGATGCAGCTCTCCATGCTACTCTATCCTGTGCAAGCTTCTTCATCTCTCAGTACCTACTGCAGCCTACATCCTTCTGAATCTGCTTAGTGTATTCATCTCTTAGTCTCCCTTTACGATTTTTGCCCTTCACGCTGCCCTCCAGTACTAAATTGGTGATCCCTTGATGCCTCAGAACATCTCCTACCAACCGATCCCTTCTTCTAGTCAAGTTGTGCCACAAACTCCTCTTCTCCCCGGTTCTGTTCAATACCTCCTCATTAGTTATGTGATCTACCCACCTAATCTTCAGCATTCTTCTGTAGCACCACATTTCAAAAGCTTCTATTCTCTTCTTGTCTAAACTATTTATCGTCCATGTTTCACTTCCATACATGGCTACACTCCATACAAATACTTTGAGAAACGACTTCCTGACACTTAAACCAATACTCGATGTTAACAAATTTTTCTTCTTCAGAAACGCTTTCCTTGCCATTCCCAGTCTTGAAAAAATAAAATTCAGAATAAAATACAATTAAAGGAAGACTAGGCCCGTAAGACTATTAATCAACAAAGTACCAACCCAATTGTAAGGTCCATCAGAACAATACAGGAAGCAGCTTCTTGGCATATGGAAAACAAATAATTTTCAGTTATCACATGTAATATTAAAACCCCAAGGGCAGTTTCCAACCTCAGTGAACAACAATTTGCCAGTTAGTTGGCCGGAATAGTTACAACAGGCACGCTATACAGACGAAGTCCCTCTGGATTGGTTACACAACACATCGCAGATATACGGACTGTCCAGCGCGACCTTCTCGGCGACCCTGCGGTAGGCAAGGCAGTCCCAAGCAAGCAAGTACATTAGCAACCAGTATGGGAGCAGACCTAGGACACAAAAGTATTAGTCGACATACAATAGGGGAAACTCGCGTCAGCTGCACAGAAAGGTATGCGTAACTGGAGCAACAGTACGAATATTAAAGTTTCTTTACTGAAACTTTTCACAAGGTCACTAAAATTGGGACTGACAAAAATTTAAACAATCGCTCGTAACACCTGCGCCTTACTACCTTGAAACCTCAATAAGATGAACAAGCTTACAAACGCGATGAAATGCAATCAATCTGCGGGCATAAATTTACGGAAAACTTAGATAAATTATACGCAGTAAAATATTAGTTATGTCACAAATTTACATCACCAAGACCTGCAATGCTGCATAGACTACTGCACGTAAAATCCAAGAACTTGAAACAAGCTAAATTAAGCTTCAATAGAGTACATTTTACGACAGCTCCGGCAGCGAGCCCGCAATTAAATAACACGTCGTACACACTTAGCTTAACAACCTCCCAGTGATGTTATTCCAGTGACGTAAAAAGTAATTTAAATTTACAGAATACTAGAACACACCAAGATTTCCATGAATTTACAGTACATAAATGCATTAGTTTAAAACAAATCTCTCACTTGCAGACGTAAACAATGTCACATTACACAAAGCCAAATTGGTGAAGGAAGCCATTTAAAAAAACAATCTCAATCCGTCTCTCAGCCACGCTAGCAATAAAATGCAATTGGAAGCAATTACAATGCTTGGATCCGGAGTTCCGACTTTCGCTTCCAGAAAATGGGCTTCGTCCGCCGTAGATATGCCTTTTATGGACAAACGGAAGGTAGCAAAAATCGATTCTGCCCGTTGCCCAACATTCGACCAAAATACGGCATGTCACCGGGACTGAGCAATCAGCTAATGAAATATTTGTAAGTATCAATGGTGGTGCACAGCAAATGGTTTGTCACTGATTTTTGACAAGACCCAGTACATATAGTTTAGTACCCCACAGAGAATATCTGACGCTATAATGTATTCAAACAATGAAGTAAAGCTGTAGACAGTGTCAAATTTTTAGGACTACAAATTGACCACAACCGGAAATGGAAAACTCGCACTCTGGACTTAATGAAACGCCTTAGTTCAGCTACATTTGCAGTACGCACGATAGCAGAAATAGGTGATTTAAAAATGAAGAAGTTAGTTTATTCGGCGAACTTCCATTCACTAATGAGTTATGGAATCATCTTTAGGGGAAACTCCTTTCACAAAGAGAACATTTTCAAAATTCAGAAACAAGTCATTAGAATTATATCTGGTGTCAGTCCTAGATCGTCATGCAGAGACGTCTTTAAGAAACTTGGTATTCTAACTACTATTTCTCAGTATATATCTCATTGATGTCCTGTGTCATTTCCAACATGATCCGTTTTACACAAAATAGTGCAAAACATGATTATAGTAGCAGAACCAAAAACGATCTGTATAAGGACTATAAAATCTTAACATTAGCACAAAAAGGAGTCAACTACATGGGCAATCATACATTCAATAACTTACCAGAGCTTATCAAAGGTCTTGTAAGTGATAAAGATCGGTTTCAGAGTGAATTAAAGCACTTCCTGTTGGACAACTCCTTCTACTCCATAGATGAATATCTTCACAAGGATTATAGCTCATAACTCCGTCTGCATTAGAATTGTACAATATCCATGTATCTGACTAAAAAAAAAAAAAAATACAAACAAATTTTTATTCTTTCCACATCCCAGAGACTCCTCTCCAAGGGATCCATGGAAAACGATAAATGTAATGCAATGTAGTGACCACTGGAAAATACTGCCAGCCCCCACAGTCCGCGGAACTACCACCGCTGTTTCTCGTAAAATGTCGTGCCAAGCTTGGTCCACTCACTTCACTGCCGCTACGGTAGCTCACCCTCGCTTAGCTTGCTTACAGGCCTCTGAGCGCCACCTAGTCACATGGCTCGGCAGCGAACCGAAGATACACAGGCAGCGATGGGTCGTTCGAAAATAACTGCCATGGCTGAAAATCATTCCAAGGTCAAATAGATCTCATCACCACCATGGGCACGCACAGTGGAACTGGTGTCATTTTTAACCATCATGGCTGTGGGAATTAAGGTATCACACATACCGAATGCTGGATAGCTTCAGATGCAACAGTAAAACACCAAGAGACTGTTCATCCACGCGGCTTACTTGCGGATAGGCTGGAGTAGGTACATATTTGAAGTACGTAGCATAATTTATATTCTGAGTCATCAGAAAAGATGACACCGCGGATTCTATGAAGCGGGGTGCAGTCTCCCCAATGAACATTGCAGACGTTAACTTTATCAGCAGTCTGCATCTTGTTTGAGTCGGGGAGTGTCACATTTCATGTACCAGTGTTTCGTCACCACTGATAAATACGTTTCCAGCATATCACTGACACACGTAAACAAAGAATATTTCATTGTTGCAGCCTACGTCCTAGGATACTACTAAGGAACGATAAACCTGGTTCGTTTGGTATGTGACTTCAGGAAAAATGTAACAATTCTAATTACAAGGAAAACAGGTGGTGACACATGTTACTATTACCGAAGGATCATTTTCATAGCTCATGCTTTCAAAATACAGAGGTAATCTGTTTACAGAAGGAAGGAGAGACTGATAGAAGCCTTGGAGAAGATGTTTGAGTGACGGAGGAAGAACTTCTCCGTTACTTAAACATCTTCCGAGTTTTAAGAACAAACGAAAACAAATCGACCAGGCTGAAGATAGGCAAACCTACGTCTGTAGCACTTCTTCCTTTGAGGAAAGCGTTTGACAGATTGGTACAAACTGCTTGAAATTATGAAGGTAGCAGATATAAAATATAAGGTTACCTACAACTTGTACAAAAACCAGGGAGCGTTTACAGGAGCCGAAGGACATAAAAGAGAGGCAGTTGTAGAGAATACAGACAGTGTTGGAGCCTGTCTCACATTTTACTGAAGCCCCATGTTGAAGAAGTGCCAAAGGAAGCCAAAACCTCAGGGACTACATTAGGAAATCCGAGACTAAAAGAAGTTTTTTTTCTGTTTATTCAGTAGTATAAACGAGGATGGCCGAAACAGAGAAGGTATAAAATGCAAACTGATAATAGCATGACAAGTGTTTCTACAAAAAGGATTATTTTATAATCTAATATAAACATAAGTTTTAGGTGAATCCCCACTGCATTTGCCTTTAATGGAACTGAAACGTAGACAATAGGCAGTGCAGACAAGAAAAGAATGTGGAAGTTGTGAAGAACGCTGAAATATCATCAGTAGAGCGGATGACTGATGAAGCTGTACTGTATCGAATTGGGGAAAAAAGAAATGTAATGCCTAAATTGACTAAAACCGTGGGTTTTTATGACACAACCAGAGGCGTCAAGGATTAGAAAGTTTGTTAACAGAGGGGTAAAAGCTGAAGAGGGAGACAAAAGTTTGACGACGGGAAACTGGTGTAGTTCCATCCCGGTGGCAGTACTCTTCGAGAGATGAAGTGGTTTCTTCGGGATAGACTACCGTCGGGAGATGCCTCAAACCAGTCTTGTGACTGCAAACTAAAACAACAGAGGTAAAGGCCTTGTCTGCGAACTAACAGAGACTAGAGATGGAAGCTGTCTATAACGTCTAAGGGACAAAATTCTTCCAGCCAGAAATCACTGACGGAAAAGAAATTCCAACACCATAAATGAACTGAAGCAGAGTAATGATATTTCGGGAATACATCTGCCTCGATAACATATTTAAGGCTCAATGTAAACGCGAGATGAGCAATTGCAAATGTGAAATGCTGGAACGCTAATAACCGATGTAACCGCCAGAACGTTGTATGCAAGCATACAAAAGTGCATGCGTTGCGATGTACGGGGACGGATGTCAGTTTCTGGGAGGGATTTCCAAGCCTGTTGTTCTTGGTCAGTCAATACAGAGATGGTTAATGCTGTTTGTGAATGACGCTGGAGTTGTCGTTCTATGATGTCCCATATTTGCTTGAGTCGAAATAGATCTGGCGATAGTAGTCCAAGACAACATGTCGACACTCTGTAGAGCATGTTGGTTTACAACAACGGTATGTGGGCTAGCGTTATGCTGTTTGAAACCAGCGGCTGGAATGTTGATCTCGAATGGAACGACATCATGTTAAATCACCTGACCGCCGTACAGATTTACAGTCCGGGTGCGAGGAATGGCTACAAGAGTGCTCCTGCTGTCATACGAAATCGCACCTGAGACAATAACTCCAAGTGTAGTGCCACCTGTGTCTAGCACGCAGACAGTTGGTTGCAGACCATCAACTGGTCTCCATCTAACCAACACACGGCCATCACTGGCACCGAGGTAGAACCGGCTTTCATCAGGAAACACAACAGATCTCCACTGTCCCTCCAGCGAGCTCTCGCTTGACACCACTGAAGACGCAAATGGCAGTGGTTTAGTGTCAATTTAATGCACGCTACAGGGTGTCTGATTTGATTTGATTTGATTTTAACAGGAGAGCTAAAACAGCTTAGGTCTAACCCGCCACTGCCCGCACCGAAACTAGGTTTATTGTGCGGTATCGCTCCCTGCATATCTAGTGAAGCCAACCAGTGCCCTTTAATAGTGCAAGGAGTCCCTCTTTGTTAGACACAATTTCTTAGGGTCTAGTTGTCCAGAAGATTCTGTATCTTTTACTCTCCAATGCCATGCATTCAAAGATTAGGTGTGATGCAGTTTCTTCACCCTCATCACAGATCCTACATTTAGGGTCCTCTTACGTTATACCCATTGTGTGTAGGTGTTTTTTGAAGTTCCCATGGCCGGTCATCAGTCCAGTCATGAGTTTGATCTCCTTCCTATTCAATCCCAGGATTACAGAGCTTCTTTTAAAACATGGCTTGGGCATCATTACTTACCATGTTTTTGTTTATGGGTCTTGGTCCAATATCCTACGTGCTGTTTCCTAAGCCAGTTCCATAGTTCTAATTTGATCATAGCCTTAGTGATTGACAAGACAGGTTCCGTCCAATAAATGGAGAGTTGTTGCCCCCATCCTAGCCAATCTATCGTCTTGTTCATTGCCACAGATCCCTGAGAGGCCAGGGACCCACACTAGGTACACCCTATTGCTTCCCCCTAACTCCATCAGAGCCCTGTGGCAATCTGCAACAATCTTAGATCTTGTTGCAGGAGCTGCCAATGATTTCAGGGCAGCCTGGTTGTCTGAATAAATGGAGATGCTGCGATCATTGTAGCACCTACTCATATTCTCCTCCACATGTGCCCTGATTGCAGTAATTTCGGCTTGGAATATAGAGGCCAGTTTCCCTAGAGAGATGCTGCTTTCCAGTCTTGGCTGAACCCCGTACAACCCTGCCCCAACGCCTAAATCTGTTTTCGACCCATCGATGAACCAAACGATGACCCCAGTACGGTGTCGAACTGATTTCTCCCACTGCTCCCTACTTCCAATTATTATGTTGTAAGGCTTGTCGAAGCAGTAAGGAGTTATTATATAGTCAGCGGGCATTTCCCCAGCCATACCTATATTTACCTCACTCACTATGTTAGAGTGTGATTCTGGATATCCAAATGAGACCCAGTTTTGGCCAGTTTTAAGTCTGTATGCCCCAGATGCTGCCTCCATCTTTACCCAAAGGTGAGTGGAGGCATGTCCAGCATGGCTTCCATTCCAGCGGTTGGTGTGCTGCTAATTCCGGCCGTTATGGCTAAGTAGGCCAATCTCTGCAGCTCTTTAGCAGCAACCCGCTGTTCTACCTTCTTCCACCACACTATGGACCCATAGGAAATCCTAGGTCTAACCACTGTGGTGTGTATCCAGCGCATACCCCTGGGGCTTAGGTCTCAGTTTTTGCCACAAGCCCTCCTAGTACTCACTAAAGTGCTTTTTGCCTTGGAACAGATACTCTTAATATGAGGGGTGCAAGTTAGCTTCTCATCCAAGGTTACCCCTAAATATTTCACTGTCCCCTTCACAGGTAGAGTACATGGTGTCTGCTTCGGAGCAGTTCTTGATAGTAACCGGTTTGTAACAGTTCGTTGTGTCACTGTGATGCCAACTGAGGCTCAAAGTGATACAGCAGTTGCAGTACCATGCTCGAGAGCCATAATCCAAACACGATGCTCTTCCTTCTCGGTAGTACCACGTGGCCATCCAGAGCCAGTTCTTCTTGCGATCGTATATTTCCGTGACCACCGCTGCCAGCAGTCATGTACAGTCGCTGTATTCCTGCCAAGTCTTCCTGCATTACCGCAGAAGGAAAATCCAGCTTCTCTTAGCCCTTTTACAGCACCTTGTTCATGCTCAGTGAGGTATTGAAAATGGTGTCCTTGTCGTCTTAAAGGCATTCATGACTAAGAATAGTACAGTTGTAACGCCGGAAATGCATATCCTCCTATTTTCATCTATTGTACTATTATTTTTTTCCTTGTTTTGTTACCTCAAGATATGACATTTCTGTCTCTTTATATATTGTAATTGTTTTACTGTTTGTATATATATATTTATGCATTTATGTCGATGTCTAATTGGTTTGTTTCGTAAATATTATCTGTATTTTTACGCTGGGTCTTGCCTAGGGAAAACTGCTATCGAACGATTACATCGATAGGTCGTGTGAAGAATCAAAGTGTGTAGGATCTTTGGTAGTGTGAACTCTGCCGCGTGGAGCGCGGGCAGAACAGGGAGAGCCTGGCTGGAGTAGCGAGTGGAGCAGGTGTCGTGCGACGCTCCCGCGAGTTGCCGCGCTTTCGGGGTTTGGCAGCAAGTAATTGCGCTCGACTCGCGATGATAGTTTCTGACATGGTGTCGCGGACGGGAAGCATTAGCTGGCGCACATCAAGAGCCCGTTTCGCCTGGTGACCGTGTCGAGAAGAAGGCGCGCCAACATCCAGCTTCTGCAACAGCGACGGCCGACAATGAGTGACTGTCGCCACCTCCTCGATCGACGGCTTCAAACCTTCAATCAACCAACAAGGAAGACTAAAAGCACGTAAAGTTTCAGAACTGTATGGCAGACCTCAGCTTTTCAAATTGTTCCATTTGCCTCGCAAAATTACAGCAACTTAGCATGAACCTTTGTTGCTCATTGTCCCAATTGCATTGCCAAGCAGGGTCCCTTCCTTTTCCGAAATGAACCCGAGTGTCGTTGAAATTCAAACGCCAGCATTAAAATAATATAATTAGATTTCACTGCTTTAATTTCAAAGTTCTGTAGCTGGCTACAATATTTAGGTTACACGAGCACAAATTTAGAGTGCGAGTTTTGTTAGCATATTTTAGCTTACCTGTGACTGCAGCTCAGCTTGGTACGTACTAAATTTTACTATTGTTAATAGTTCAGAATCATTTAATTCAAGTTCAAAGTTAAATCTCTTGTTTCTAAATTGCGTAGAGTCAAGTTGCTTTTGAAATGATTGTTGAGGTAGTCCAAGACTAACCGTATTTTACTGGATTTCGATGTGCTTCAGAAAGAAAGCTCACTATTAACTTCAGTCACTAATTAACTTTCGATTTTCCGGTTTTATTAATTCTTTTGCTAAATTAAGTCAGAGTGTAGCGAAATTTATTACTTCTGACAAACTTTCAGTTTTCACACTACACGTGTCAACCTTCAGTTGCCACGCTTCTAGTGCTAATTATATGTGTAATAACCTTTCTTTTTCAGTTACTATAGTAATTGTCCTTAGGACTGGCGACCGTGATTTCCCCCAAATCTCAAATATCTAATTACCGCTAGTTAATTGTTAACGTAACGGCCGCACATTCACTTTCTTTATTAACTTTACCCCTTTTCAAAATTGATTTCCACCAGTTTCATTTGCATTTTTCCTTTCATTTAGATGTAACCCTTTCCTCCCTCTTTACCGATAGATTAACTTCGGTGACGATTGCTTTTCCCAAATTTCCATTAGGTACACGCGGTTTAATTTCTCACTGTCATTAAGGTCGATAAGTGAGGGGGAGGTTACACGTGGCGACCTGGTGACAGGACAATCTTCAAATTTGAGGTTGTTCTGGACACGAATTTTGCATTGTGCTAATCTCATAACAGAGTACTGGTTACGAAATGGTCGATACGTCAGCGAGAATATTCGTGTGAGGAATCCTAATTAGAGTTGAGATTTTGCATTTATATTGAAAATTATTAAAATGAGTGAAGGCAACAATTACCAAAATTTTGTAGACTTAGATACGGAACAATCGGTCGAACAGTGGGAAACGCGCACAGCAGTACCCATTGTTCCGGGGCAGGCGGCTAGCATGAAAGATGCGACCACCGAAACGCAACAAAGAGCAGAAATGGAATTCCAGACTTTAGAAAATGTTTCGGAATCGGAAGTGAAAATCAAATCTGAATCCCCTGATGACGAATACGGGGGGATAATGAAAGAGGAAGCCGCTACGGAAGTAAAACCGGTGGTTTCCGGGAATTTAACTGATTTATTGAATGTTTTGATTAACGAAATCAAGAGTCAATCGGCAGAAATTAAAGATCAGGCTGCCAAGCAAGAAGCTCAGGCTGCCGAGCAAGCAGCTCAGGCTGCCAAGCAAGTAGCTCAGTATGAAAAAATTGAACGAATGCTAGACAATCAGAACAAAGCTATTAATGTTGTTAACAACAATGTTGAAGTTGTTAACACAAAAGTTGATAAAATCAAAGACGATATTGTCGTGATTAATACCGAAATCGGTAACCTTAAACAGGAAATGATAGGCGTTCAGGCGGAAATTGCGAGCATAAATACTCGTTTTGATTCCGAAATTAGCAGAATCGAGAAAAGTGTAGGAGACGCAGTTGCTCCGATCATCGAGAATAAGGTGACGGAACAAATTCAATTAGTGAGAAAAGAGGATCAACAGAAGGTGGAAACTTTAAAGGCTTTAGTATCCGAAGTAGATACCAAAGTGACGAAGCAGGCTAACACCTGCGAAGAGAAAAAGAGGGAAGTGGAAACGCTTGCGACAACCACTTGCCAAGTGATTACGAGGGTGTCGGAATTAGAAAGGAAACTTGACGAAAAACAGAGCTATGTGCCAATCTGTGCACATAGTTCGGAGTTGTTGACGAAAGAGGAGCGGTTCGACCCCTTGAAAAAAGGCGGTATACACCCGACGGATTTCATTAAAAATTGTGAAAGAATTTTACCCAGATCATGGACTAATGAGAGAAAAATTAATGCGATTATTGATGTGTTGGCTGGTGATGCCAAGCGTTGGGGCTTAAACCTCAACATTACGGACCTGACTTTTGACGAATTTAAAAATTTGTTTCTGGCTGAATACTGGTCAGAGCAAAAACAGCAAAGTGTCTGGCGCGAATTTGTCGTATCGAGGCCTTTCGATGCGAATTCGCGCGGTTCGATGAAGGAGTTTTGTGAGGGCTGGATCCGCAAGTTGGAATATTTGCGTGACCGCCGCTCGGAATCCGAAATAGTCTGGGAACTCTACAAGAAGCTTCCAGATGATACAAAACGATACGTAGGAAGCAATTACAGGACAATCAATGATTTCCTGGAAAGAGTGGAGGACGAGGACAATTGGCGCAATAATCGCGACAGTGGTAGGGGCCGTGGTAACAACAACGGGTACCACAGCAACCACACCAACGATAACCATGGGAATAATGCATACCGCAACCATGGCAGCAATAACAATAATGGTTCGGACCGTAATAACAATCGGTACAATGCAAATAATAACCGGAATGACGGAAACCAGTATCATACTAGCGTGATACGGGCTGCGCAGAATAGTAATAACGCCAGAGGGTGTGACCAGCCGCCCCAGCAGTATCCGGGGAGCGTATCTGCTGGGACGAGACAGGGAAACCATTAGCCGCGCCGGTGAGGGGCCGACCGGGCGTGGAGAAATTTTGGCGGCCCAATAACAGGAGAAAACCCAGGTGTCGTCGTTATGAAAATTCCGTATGGAATAATCAACGGCGGGAGAGTGTGCCAGTGTTAAGAGAAAGGAGTGCGCCCACAAGTAGTAGATCAGCTGTAGACACGGCAGTAGGAAGTACATTCACTGTCAGTGAGAACAATTTAAGTAGTGTTCCGGAAATCGATTATAAAGTGGCAGCTGTTATACCCACAGCGGAACTGGAGATTGAGTTTAAGAATGATTCGCAATTGTTGAGAGAAGATCAGATGTCGGATAAAACGTCCGTCATCGAGCGAGGGGATGCAGAGAGGGATGAGGTCTGGTTAAGGCAGTTCGGTCGCTTATACGACGAACTAAGAGATTATAGGGGTCTGTATGGGAGAAGTGTTTATGGGGAGCGCGTGCAGTATTTGCCGCGTCTCGTCCCACAGGAAGATAGTATTTGTGAAGTGATTGAAAGTTCTGGCCCTAACCGGCAGACTTTACCAGAAATAATTGATGTTAATGGGGAGCACGAGCAAGATTCGTCGTGTTTCGTCCCGCAGGAGTTAGATGTTGAAGGAGTAACGGAAAGTTCTGGCCCTAACCGGCAGACTTTACCGAAAGTTATAGTGGTAGAAGTAGCCGACCCATCCGACGCAAACCTCCAGTTTAAACATTGCGAGAGTATTAAGGGGAAAGATTACGAAAATTTTAGTGATAGCCGGACACAATTGGTAGAAAAGCACATAGATTTCAGCGTGTATGAGGTTAGAGCTGACGTTATGCGGTCAGACGGTAGCAGTGTGGGTTGCGCAGATCCAGAGGAAGTAATTTCAGATGCGACTGGGCACATTCCTCCAGGTAGATTGGCGGATGAGATTAATCTGACCAAAGTGGAATCAACGAAGGTGACGATTAATGAATTGATAGCAAAGCAACACTCACTAGTTGACGAGTTAGAGGAAAAGGTTTCGGTATTGGAGGCGAAGCTAGAGACTAAGCCTCAGGACAAACGTGTTGAAATTAAAACTGTATGTGAACAGAGGCTGAAAAAGCCGCCAGATAAACCGGATTTAGGATCAAAGCCGGATGGTTTTTTCTGGAATGACCTGGATATAGACGAGGATTTACTGCGGGAAAATAAAGAAACAGTCGAGAACAAGTGTAGACAGATAGTAATGTCTGTTAATATGCACGACCTACAACTAAACGTGTTGATTGACACCGGTGCAGAATTGAGTGCTGTATCTGGGAAAATATTTGAGTTACTGAAAGACAGACCTGGCATCGTAGTTATGCCAGTAACAGGAGTGAAAATTATCGGTGCTACTGGGAAGGCCAGTAAACCGGTCACAAAACAGATTTTTGTCAACTTCGAGATATGTGGGGCACGATTTGAACAAGAGTTTGTCGTCGTGCCAGACTTAACTACGGAGGTAATTATCGGGTTAGATTGGCTATTAAATTACCGTGCAGTGATTAACTGCGAAAGCAAAACTGTGACATGTACGTCCCAAGATAAAACAATAGTAGTTAGTTTTGACGAGGCAGGAGACGGTGTGCATAGGCAATACCAGCCTATACACATTGTTAACTGGCCGGATGACATTGACGTAGGAATGAGTTTGAACTGCCATAACATGAGGAATTTCGGCATTGACAAAAGTGTAGAAAGTGAATTGGAAGAGATAATCAAATTCCCTCCACGGATTAACATTAGTATTGGTGTGAAAAAAGATCGTTTGCGAGAAGTAATGAAGCTAAAAGCCGATGCTCGCATACGTCGTCATGACGCTAAAGCGCGTTTTGCTAAGTTTGCAATCGGAGACTTAGTACTTGTAAAAGCTCATGAGAAATCGAGCGAGATAGACCATGAAAACTCTAAATTTAAGTTTGTTTATAATGGACCATATAAAGTCATTGGTATGCCTCACACAAATGCTTACGGAATATTGTAGACTTGAAATTGTACCAACCAAGGATTGATTAGTACCACAGATAGGGTAATTTGCACAGTATGTAGATATAGAGTGTAAGATTTAAGGATGTGCCATGTGGCGATGCTTTTGCCTGACTTAGAGGTCATTAAAGAAGTTGTAATTAATAAGTAATTAATTTTGACTAAATGATTTAAGAGAGAGTGATTATTTATCAATTGAAAAATCCAAGCTGCTAATTTAAGTTTTCAGCTGAGTCACAGTAGATTAAGCAACGTAAATATGATTTTGTAACTAGCTGTAAGATTTCATGGATATGTGTTTTACTAGTCATTGCCGATGTACTTAGACGCTGTTTTAAGTTTCAGGCTAGTACATGCGTGTGATGATGGACAGTGTTGAGTTATCCACTGTGATAGTATTAAGGGACTCCTTGAGATTACTCGGGAGTGAGTTTTTCCTAAAGAATTCAGTGAAACGGACGTTCTGGAAACGCCGTCACAAGGGCGAGTGAGATCAAGCGTGCCGCACACGCGGGCGCAACAATACTGGCGAGGCGAGCCGCTGTCGGCTCTTGTGCCGCTGTTGGCTCTTGTGCCGCTGTCGGCATTCTTTGTACTTGCGAGTACGAAAGGCGGAATAGTTTTTCTTCCCGGGCAGCTGATGTGAAAGAATTCTGCTGTCAATATTTATGTTTTTTTCGATCTACTGAATATTATTTTCTTGTTTAGCGTTAAGTGGAATCTCATGACGAGATATTAATTATGAAAAGGTTATGTAAAAATGTGTATTCTATGTAATTAATTATTAACTTGCGTATTTTGATCTACCTATTTTTATGACCATGTACTCTGATTAATTTTGCAAATAGTATTCCATTTCTCATAGTGTTACGAATTTTAATGATTTTGGAATAGCTAAACCATTTTCTATATCTTCTATGAATTTTAATATGTTGTCAACCTGTTTTATTTTGTGCAAGATGACAGAGTGGAATACGATTAGGAGTGTCTCCACTCAATTATTATGGTCTAAAAATTGATTTATGGTTAATTAGACGAATGCTAAATTTTGTTGATGTTTTGAGCATATGCATTTCCCTTGGTTTTTTTTGGGACATTTTCTGAGTCTGTTTACGTTACACGAACATCCTCAGACAATGTGGGGCACGTGTAACGCCGGAAATGCATATCCTCCTATTTTCATCTATTGTACTATTATTTTTTTCCTTGTTTTGTTACCTCAAGATATGACATTTCTGTCTCTTTATATATTGTAATTGTTTTACTGTTTGTATATATATATTTATGCATTTATGTCGATGTCTAATTGGTTTGTTTCGTAAATATTATCTGTATTTTTACGCTGGGTCTTGCCTAGGGAAAACTGCTATCGAACGATTACATCGATAGGTCGTGTGAAGAATCAAAGTGTGTAGGATCTTTGGTAGTGTGAACTCTGCCGCGTGGAGCGCGGGCAGAACAGGGAGAGCCTGGCTGGAGTAGCGAGTGGAGCAGGTGTCGTGTGACGCTCCCGCGAGTTGCCGCGCTTTCGGGGTTTGGCAGCAAGTAATTGCGCTCGACTCGCGATGATAGTTTCTGACATGGTGTCGCGGACGGGAAGCATTAGCTGGCGCACATCAAGAGCCCGTTTCGCCTGGTGACCGTGTCGAGAAGAAGGCGCGCCAACATCCAGCTTCTGCAACAGCGACGGCCGACAATGAGTGACTGTCGCCACCTCCTCGATCGACGGCTTCAAACCTTCAATCAACCAACAAGGAAGACTAAAAGCACGTAAAGTTTCAGAACTGTATGGCAGACCTCAGCTTTTCAAATTGTTCCATTTGCCTCGCAAAATTACAGCAACTTAGCATGAACCTTTGTTGCTCATTGTCCCAATTGCATTGCCAAGCAGGGTCCCTTCCTTTTCCGAAATGAACCCGAGTGTCGTTGAAATTCAAACGCCAGCATTAAAATAATATAATTAGATTTCACTGCTTTAATTTCAAAGTTCTGTAGCTGGCTACAATATTTAGGTTACACGAGCACAAATTTAGAGTGCGAGTTTTGTTAGCATATTTTAGCTTACCTGTGACTGCAGCTCAGCTTGGTACGTACTAAATTTTACTATTGTTAATAGTTCAGAATCATTTAATTCAAGTTCAAAGTTAAATCTCTTGTTTCTAAATTGCGTAGAGTCAAGTTGCTTTTGAAATGATTGTTGAGGTAGTCCAAGACTAACCGTATTTTACTGGATTTCGATGTGCTTCAGAAAGAAAGCTCACTATTAACTTCAGTCACTAATTAACTTTCGATTTTCCGGTTTTATTAATTCTTTTGCTAAATTAAGTCAGAGTGTAGCGAAATTTATTACTTCTGACAAACTTTCAGTTTTCACACTACACGTGTCAACCTTCAGTTGCCACGCTTCTAGTGCTAATTATATGTGTAATAACCTTTCTTTTTCAGTTACTATAGTAATTGTCCTTAGGACTGGCGACCGTGATTTCCCCCAAATCTCAAATATCTAATTACCGCTAGTTAATTGTTAACGTAACGGCCGCACATTCACTTTCTTTATTAACTTTACCCCTTTTCAAAATTGATTTCCACCAGTTTCATTTGCATTTTTCCTTTCATTTAGATGTAACCCTTTCCTCCCTCTTTACCGATAGATTAACTTCGGTGACGATTGCTTTTCCCAAATTTCCATTAGGTACACGCGGTTTAATTTCTCACTGTCATTAAGGTCGATAAGTGAGGGGGGAGGTTACACAGTCTCAAAGGTAACTAACGCTCAAGGCCGTTACAGCACGTCTTTCTGAGGCAGGCGCGAAATACGAATAGAAAGCATCCTTCAGATGCAGAAACACCCCACCAACTTTCGACTATGCCGCACAACTCATTCTTGGCGTTGCGTTTTTTCCGTCAATGTAACATTGATGTATGTGTGTGTGTGTGTTTCTCGTCAGTGTATGATGCCGTTATTGGACTATCAGTTGACTACTGTGGCTCGGAGAATTTCTCTTCACGAGTTGTTCTAAACAGTGTTGTGACTAATAACTGCTGCACTTCTGCCACATTTTCATGCTTTCTCATTGTTACCTCTCTGTGGAATTATTTGTTTTAGGACGGTGTTTTGCTGACTCTACGTATCAGTTCAGGTGATATAATTAGGTGGTAATGGTGCATAGTTCCTCTTGAAAGAATTCATAGTTACTTAGAATAAATGTCTGCTACAATGATTACATCATATCACGTTCACGATGGCAAGTAGCACCAGGTTCAGACACTTAAAATGAAGCTTTAAACTACGTAAACTTACCGTTCGTCCACTTAAAACCCGTGGTGCGTGTTCTTGTGTAGTTACAACAAGTGGCAGTGTAATCGAAAATTGATAGACTGCTAAACACCTGTTTATTAAAATAACCAATAGACGGAATCAAGAAGGCGTTTGTGGACAGAGCTCTCGTTGACGTAAGAGGCGGGTGATGCCTGTTCTTCTGGTAATGGCAGCTACAGCGAAGTAATAACAAGGAGTGGTCTCCGCTACCACCATCGCCACAGTTCTGGCAACAGCGAGGATAAACTGTTCTGTGATCGATAGAATATGGCGGGCAGCGTGAATTATAGCGACATTAACGTTGCGAAACCCATCTCCTTGTGCTGAAGTCGTCAATAGAGGAATGTCTGCGTTCTCTTATACTCTCTCACCTGATTAAGAAAATTAATTCTTCGAGCTTTTTTTTTGTCAGTGGCATTAAACAAATATTCCTTCATAATAATGAAAACTAAAAAACTCACTGGTGAAGGAGATAAAACTTGGCAGTGGTGTATTATTGTCGCAAAAAACCTACCTTCTTACATTGCACAATTTCCTGTGCGGCTGAGTGGAACAGTTACTTGTCCGTAGACAGACAACACGAATCTCCGGGGTTTCATTTTTGTTTCACAAGAAAGGAAATAAAAGCGCAATTAATATCTTGCGATTCTGAGCCTACTTTTTTCCTATGCTTTACAGTGGAGAAAAGATTAATGAAATAATAGTCTTGTTGTATAATGATTCTTGGGTTTTGTGGGAGACAGAACGTTCGATACTTTCGTTGACACTGTACTGGCTCACTTGAAACTGGAATACAGCAAGCAGTCAATAGCAGAATTACGATCCTCGATACCATCTGCTTATTAAGCGAAAAGACTTCTGACACACAAGGGAGGGGGGGTTAAAGTTATCGATCTCCAAGATTTGTTAGATGCCGCTGCAATTATCTTCTTTCTGGGTGATATAGTGTTAAAAATTTGTATTTCAATAACTGTATATCATATTTTTCCTCCGAACTCCGACGTCATACAAACGTAAAGGATTTCCTAATTACGGTCGTACATCTCTTTTTTCTTCTTTTATCGGTAGCAGAAGTCCTGATGGAGACTGCCATACAGGGTGGCCAACATAGTGGAAATGAAGAGTTATATTCAGTTAGTAACAATATGTAAATAAGACACTGCGTATAAAACAGGGGCTCGCCACGGTTCCTAAATGCCACTGTTCTTTCTCGTTTTTTGTCAGATCCTTCTAAATGGAAATCTACCGAATAACGGAGCGTGACACTGACCTAGACATCAGCTTTTATTTTATACCGATAGGCGCAATTAATCGAAGCGACATCTTATCCAATTGCGTGCCTGTGGAGAATCGCTTCAGTTGTGCTGGTGGATTCGTGATTTTCTGTCATAAAGATTACAGTTCGTAGTAACAGACTAAAAGTTATTATAAGCATTCCAGTCTCAGGACTGAAGACCACAACAACAACAAGCATTCTGGTGCTCTTGATCTACGAATTGTTTCACAATTCATGTCACGTGCTTTTAGAGGTTGTAGAAGGGACTTACTGGTGTACGTTTTACGTAGGAGTGCATGTCTGGAAACGTCGTTCAACGGCGCTATACAGCGTCAAAACTATAGGCGCCGGAGCCTGTAAATGTACGTATATAAAGGGTGATTCCATGACGAAATTACAGAAATTAAACGATGACGGAGACTGATAAGTGTATCAATTTGAGGTAAGGATCTCTGGTTCGGTAACGAGCGAGTCGAAAGTTGCAAGCGAAAGTCATTCTGATAACTCTCACAATGCAGTACATGTACCGGCACTGTTGTTGCTAAGAATGTAGGACAGCAAATTTCAGAGATGGTACTATCCACAAAGACAAGAAAAACATCTGGTAAACATGGGCTCTAAAATGCATTCCTGAGGAGCTATGTGCACTTGTTCATCTTCGCTAGTGTGAAATGACTCCTACTGAGCAAGTGCTCATAGCTCTTAAGCTATGTATTTTAGAGCCCATGTTTCCAAGATATTTTTTCTTGTTATCGTCCGTGCTAGCAATTCTGAAAGTTGCCTACACTACAGTCTTTGCAAGAACAGTACTGGTACACTTATTCCACTGTCAGAGGTATCAGAACGGTTTCTGATTGTAAGTTTCGACTCGTTCGTTTCCGGTACAGGCATCCTTACCTCGAAGTGATACAATTATCCTTCTCCGTCGTCCTTGATAGTTTTGAATATCATTACGACTCACCCAATATACACATACATTTACAGGTTCAAATGCTTCAAATGGCTCTGAGCACTATGGGACTTAACATCTGTGGTCATCAGTCCCCTAGACTTAGAACTACTTAAACCTAACTAACCTAAGGACATCACACACATCCAAGCCCGAGGCAGGATTCGAACCTGCGACCGTAGCGGTCACGCGCTTTCAAACTGAAGCGCCTAGAACCGCACGGCCCATTTACAGGTGCCGGCGCCTACAACTTTGACGCTCTGTAACATTGTTGGATGACATTTCCGGACATGGGTTCCCATGCAAAACTTGATCTAGTAAACCTCCTCTAGAACCTCTAGAAGTGTGAAACACGCTGTATATAAACGATTCAGGGGGAAGTCTTAGAGGCCCTCTCAGACTTTCCAGTTGAAATTGTCGTTTATCATCTAATAATACCATCAAAAGATAAAAAACAATTGCAAAATGTTTAAGGCAACATGTCTGTATGGTGTGGAAAGTGGCAATTGATCGTAAATTTTCCAAAGTGGGAGGTCACCGACATGATTAGTAAGAAGAATACGTTAAATTTCGGTTACAAATTGAATCACACAAATCTAAAGGCAATACAACAAAATACCAATGGATAACAGTTACAAACACATGGATAACATTGTGAGGAAGGAGAACCAAAGACTGCGTTTTAATGGCGGATCATTTAGATGGTGGAACAAATCCACCAAAGAGACTGCCCAGCTACATTTTCCCCTTCTATGCTAGTGTATTGTTGTGCAGTATGGGAACATTACCTGGTAAGATTGACGGACGACATTGAAAAAGTTCAAGGAAGGGCATTTCGTTTTGTATTTAGATGTCTGTGCCAAGCCCCTGGTATGTTGGTAGTCCACTTCGCGATTTTTTCTGAAAACATCAGAGGCACACTCGACTTGGGTACCCCAACAAGTCGGCGGTAGCAGAGCACTGTTTGTCCGAAAAATCACAAAATGGACTACCAATATATCAGGGTCTTGGCACAGTTATGTAAATACTGGGACAGCGTCGTTAGAGACGCTATCGAAATTCGTACCAGGGCGGACTCAACAACCGAGATTGTGGCTACAACCTCAGCAGGGCATGGGATCCAGCACTGAGTCAAATTAAAAAGACGCTCGGCAAAGGAAACGAAAGGGCGACTAGGGCGGACGAGGCAATTACACCGACGCCACCTCAGATGCCGACGCCAGGATCTCACCGAGTGCTGACGCGCGGGCGTTGACCGCGGAGAGAACGCTTCGCGAGGGGAGGGGATTTAAGACTGCTGCTCACCCTCAGGAGCTCAGTTCGTCAGCGCACCTGACGACGGCGACGTGTCTGATCGCCGAAATATTGAGCCCGTTGGACACTATGGACCGGCAGTATAACCGTGGACTGTTCGAGCAGTATCAAAAATGTTGTATTTTCAACATTTAGCTAGACTTTCCGGCTACTTCCCTACACAGTCGCTGGTCCGACTTAGGCAATTGTGGTAGCTTGGCACCAACTTTTCAATACCCTCGTCACGGAAGGCAGCCGGTTGTACCTTCAACCAGTTCTCTATGCTGATCTGCAACTCGCTGTTTGTGCCAAAATACTATCCTCCTAGTTCATATGAGTAAAGAGATGAAAATCAGAGGGACCCAAGTTCGGGATGTATGGTGAGTGATCGAATACTTACCACTGAAAACGCAGCGGGAGCATTTTTGTTGCAGCTGCAGTGTGGAGTCGTGCCTGTCATGAAGAAGCGGATCGAGCATGTCATGAAGAAGGCCAACGCCTGATGGGAACATTCCTCTTCGCTTGTTCTCAATTGCCCTTCCTAGACTTTTCAAGAGTCGCGCTGTATGAGGTGATGGTCGTTCCACGTTCTATGAATTTCACCAACGAAACTCCTCGGTCTACAACACAGTAACAACACTCGTTACGATGGAGAAGGTTCGTTTGCATTTCTTTGGTTTACTCGGGGAATGAAAATACATTCAGTAATCAGAAAACTGTTTTGTTTCTTCATTTTCGAAATCGACACATGTCTCGTCCCAAATGACAACTTTGTTCAAAAATGCGCCTTCTTCATCATAACAGTGCTGGAGAAACGCTAAGGCGGTGCACATTCAATGTGTTTTGCGGTGGTCGTGCAGCATCTTGGAAACCGATCTCATACATGGTATAGTGAGCTGATTTTGCAGGTTCAGGAAACAAATCACTCAAGACGAATAGTGAACCGACGATTTTCTCGAATCGCCTGATGGACCCACTTCCTTCTCTGCCAGCCTTCATCATGAAAGTTTGTCCTCCTTCATAATTTCAGCACCACTGTCACACTTCGCTGTCACTCACGAAAGGTTAACCGTACACTTTACTCAGCTCAGATGGAAACCCAGTTCTAAGCAAAGAAGGGAAAGCAGAAAGGTGGAAGGAGTATATAGAGGGTCTATACAGGGGCGATGTTCTTGAGGACAATATTATGGAAATGGAAGAGGAGGTAGATGAAGATGAAATGGGAAATATGATACTGCATGAAGTGTTTGACAGAGCACTGAAAGACCTAAGTCGAAACAAGGCCCCGGGAGTAGACAACATTCCATTAGAACTACTGACAGCCTTGGGAGAGCCAGTCCTGACAAAACTCTACCATCTGGTGAGCAAGATGTATGAGACAGGCGAAATTCCCTCAGATTTCAAGAAGAATATAATAATTACAATCCCAAAGAAAGAAAGTGTTGACAGATGTGAAAATTACCGAACTATCAGTTTAATAAGTCACAGCTGCAAAATACTAACGCGAATTCTTTACAGACGAATGAAAAAACTGGTAGAAGCCGACCTCGGGGAAGATCAGTTTGGATTCCGTAGAAATGATGGAACACGTGAGGCAATACTGACCCAACGACTTATCTTAGAAGAAAGAGTAAGGAAAGGCAAACCTACGTTTCTAGCATTTGTAGACTTAGAGAAAGCTTTTGACAATGTTGACTGAAATACTCTCCTTCAAATTCTGAAGGTGGCAGGGGTAAACTACAGGGAGCGAAAGGCTATTTACAATTTGTACAGAAACCAGATGGCAGTTATAAGAGTCGAGGGACATGAAAGGGAAGCAGTGGTTCGGAAGGGAGTGAGACAGGGTTGCAGCCTCTCCCCGATGCTATTCAATCTGTATATTGAGCAAGCAGTAAAGGAAACAAAAGAAGAAATAAAAACTTTGAGGTTCGGCGATGACATTGTAATTCTGTCAGAGACAGCAAAGGTCTTGGAAGAGCAGTTGAACAGAATGGACAGTGCCTTGAAAGGAGGGTACAAGATGAACATCAACGAAAGCAAAACGAGAATAATAGAATGTAGTCGAATTAAGTCGGGTGATGCTGAGAGAATTAGATTAGGAAATGAGACACTTAAAGTAGGAAAGGAGTTTTGCTATTTGGGGAGGAAAATAACTGATGATGGTCGAAGTAGAGAAGATATAAAATGTAGACTGCCAATGGCAAGGAAAGCATTTCTGAAGAAGAGAAATTTGTTAACATCGAGTATTGATTTAAGTGTCAGGAAGTCGTTTCTGAAAGTATTCGTATGGAGCGTAGCCATGTATGAAAGTGAAACATGGACAATAAATAGTTTAGACAAGAAGAGAATAGAAGCTTTCGAAATGTGGTGCTACAGAAGAATGCTGAAGATTAGATGGGTAGATCACATAACTAATGAGGAGGTATTGAAGATAATTGGGAAGAAGAGAAGTTTGTGGCACAACTTGACTAGAAGAAGGGATCGGTTGGTAGGACATGTTCTGAGGCATCAAGGGATCACCAATTTAGTACTGGAGGGCAGCGTGGAGGGTAAAAATCGTAGGGGGAGACCAAGAGATGAATACACTAAGCAGATTCAGAAGGATGTAGGTTGCAGTAGGTACTGGGAGATGAAGAAGCTTGCACAGGATAGCGTAGCATGGAGTGCTGCATCAAACCAGTCTCAGGACTGAAGACTACAACAACAACATACTCACTCCTCGATAAATTTCTGCTGCATTACACCCCTCAACATGAAGAAATAGAATGACAACCCGCACTCCACTCTTGGTGAGATATTACTGTTCCAGGCATCTTTATGCGGTCATTGCGCGGTCAGAAATGACAAGTGCGACGTGACGCAGTAGACGGTTCGAATGGTTCAAATGGCTCTGAGGGACAACATCTATGGCTATCAGACCCCTAGAACGTAGAACTACTTAAACCTAACTAACCTAAGAACATCCATGCCCGATGCAGTGTTCGAACCTGCGACCGTACCGGTCACGCAGTTCCAGACTGAAGCGCCTAGAACCACACGGCCACACCGGCCGGACGCAATAGACGGGCATACTAGAGACACTGCGCAACACGTCTGGGCAAAGCGGATTTTTACTGTTGCTTTATTTCGCAACCGATGATACCTAAAAATTGGGCCTCGTTCTATAGAAGAAGTGTGTTTCGTCTACCAGCCTAGTTTTGGGAGAGGAATTACAGTGTTCACATTATTCCTTCTCACTGATGGAAAACGTGTAGCCAAACATTTAGCATCGTTCACGACGGATGTACTGAGCAGGATCACCACACACGATTACTACCAAGCGAGAGATCTTCGGTGACGAAGCACACTGACCGAAGGAGGCTGAATGATGTGTGATGAGAGAGCTATTTGCTCCTGTACGTCTCTATTTGGACTGTGACTTAAAGAAATCAAAGGCTGTCCTTTACGTAAAAAGTGGAACCTTGTTTTATCTGATATTCATCTGCAGCTTCATGCTTCCCGATCACTGCACCACTCTAAATGAGCATGTTAGTCTCCAACCAGTGGTGTGGGATGACAGAATGGTGGAGGGACTCGGATGGCAGGTGTAGATGTGAAGGCTTTACAACGACCGATGCAAAATAAGGCGATCCTCCCTCGTGGTGGCGGGGTTTGGTGGACCAGATTCTTGGCGACGAGTTCTTATCTGTTCCTACACACTTCAGCATCTGGCTACTACCACACACCTGGATACTGTTCGATTCGAACAGTTGTACAAATGGAGACCCATCATCTACATCTACATCTACACTTATACTCCGCAAGCCACCCAACGGTGTGTGGCGGAGGGCACTTTACGTGCCACTGTCATTATCTCCCTTTCGTGTACCAGGTGCGTATGGATCGCGGGAAGAACGACAGCCGGAAAGCCTCCGTGCGTGCTCGAATCTCTCTAATTTTACATTCGTGATCTCCTCGGGAGGTATAAGTAGGGGGAAGCGATATATTCGATCCCTCATCCAGAAACGCACCCTCTCGAAACCTGGACAGCAAGCTACACCGCGATGCAGAGCGCCTTTCTTGCAGAGTTTGCTTTACATCTCCGTAACGCATGTGGCCATTTTCAAAATATGATATGCTGATAACGCTGCCACACAGGGGTACGTGGCGTTTCCGTGTTCTTCACAGTGATCACTCAGCATCTGACGCTGTTCAAGCCCTTATATACTTTACCCTGCCTGGTAAAAACAGTAAGTAAGTAGAACTGGTGGCCGTTCTACCTGTCACAGAGAGTTGTAACTCTATAATTATTTACATACCCACCTACGGCGTGTACGTCTACGAAGTTACACTGTGATCCGACCACGTCTTCCGGATGCTTGACGTCTTTTCTTACGCAGTGTGTACCGATTTGTTAAAATCGGAGAGATATACTCCAGATTATTATTGTACTGTTGTAACTTGTACTCGTCCTGTAAAAAAAATTCGCCTCATTAAATACTCAACATATTTCTTCTTTCACTTTGTGGCGTATAATGATGGGAAAAAATCGCAGCATCAGGAAACAGCTGTGCCTCATGAACGAAAGTTGGTAGTCGTATTACTACATCTGATGTCCATACAGATTTAGCGCCAGTCGTTTAACAGCGGCGGTCGTAGTGCCACTATGAGGATGCAAATCAGGTTTGCTTTAAATAACGCTATAACAGTCGTAAGCGTTAGTTACTTTTGAGGTTGGACATGGGGAGTTGATGTTAATAAAGAACGCCTTTAATGTCACACGGATACCCCTATCGGCACTCATTGGGTTGCAACGAGGTCGTGTAAAAGGGCTACTAGAAGCTGACTCTTCTTCTGCAATAATGCAGAAAGATTTGACAGGGTAGTAACCACTGTACACGACTGCTGGCAGTACGGTGGCAGGGAGACCGCGGTCTAGATGACCGCCGGCCGGAGTAGCCGAGTGGTTCTAGGCGTTACAGTCTGGAACCGCGCGACCGCTACGGTCGCAGGTTCGAATCCTGCCTCGGGCATGGCTGTGTGTGATGTCCTTAGGTTGGTTAGTTTAAGTAGTTCTATGTTCTAGAGGACTGATGACCTCAGATGTTAAGTCCTATAGTGCTCAGAGCCATTTGAATCTGGATGAACAAGTCGCACTACCAAGAAGGAAGACCATCGTGTTCGGCGTATGAGTCTGGAGCATCGTACTGCATCTGCAGCAGTAATGCGAGCTGTAGTTGTTATATCGGTGACAAAACGAATTGTTAAAAATCGTTTACTTGAAGCACAGCACCGAACGAGACGCCCTGAAGCGTACATTCCTCTAACCGGAAACCACCACCACCTACGACTTCAGCTTAACAAGCAAGAGCTCATTCGAGGGCTGGATGGAGGTCTGTTCTCTGTTCCGTTGAAAGCTGGTCCTCCCTCGGTGTCAGAGAAGCACGTGTGTTGGATTGTTGGAGGCCAATTGAGGGCCTGTCTGCAGACACGATGGACCCACATTTGGAGTTACAATTTGGATCTGATTTCGTATGGCATCAGCAGAAATTTCGTGGCTATCCCACGCACCCTGACTGAAAATATGTAAGTCTATCTTGTTTTCCGTCCTGCTGTACCGCCATTCACGAGCAGGGCGTGTTTTCTATCACGACAACGTTCGTCCACATATTGCTGTTGTAACCCAACATGCTCTTCAGACTGTCGAGATGTTGCGTTCAAATGGTTCAAATTGCTCTAACCACTATGGGATTAGCGTCTGAGGTCATCACTCCCCTAGTCTTAGAACTACTTAAACCTAACTAACCTAAGGACGTCACACACATCCATGCCCGAGGCAGGATTCGAACCTGCGACCGTTGCAGCCGCGCGGTGCCGGACTGAAGCGCCTAGATGCTGCGTTGTTCTTCTCGATCACCACCTCTGCCCCCAATTGAGAACATCTGGGACATCATGGGATGGCAATTCTAGCATCATCCGAAACAATTACGAACCGTCCCTGCCTTGACTGATCGAGTGATACAGGCATGGAACTTATTCCCATAAACTGACGTCCGGCACCTGTAGAACACATTACATGGACGTTTACGTGCTTACACTCAACATTCTGGCTGTTTACTCAGGTTATTAATGTACCTGAATTTCACTTTTGCAATAGCTTATCTCGCGCTTACATTACCTTATGATCTTGCGATGTTTGTAACTTAAATATGTTACCTAGACAAATGCATTGACGAAATTTCAATGATCTAATTATTTTTCGGTGTTGCGATTTGATTTCCGTCAGTGTGTTTCAAGATAGGCCGATTTGACACTATTATATTATTTGTAATATCTAATTAATCGATTTTTTTAACTATTTACATACTTATAACGCTGATACAAGTAACTGTAGTTTATTTCACCCGTAGATGTGCGCAGTGGCAAACGGTGCGGAGGGCAATCCCAAAAAATTTTTGTTTTGGTGCAATAGTGTGGGCCTGTAGTTCCCTAGCTGCCTTTGTTCCTCATAAGCAAAACGGCTTGTTAGAATGTCGTTTCGGTACTGCCGAAAATATTCGAAGAATCATTGCAACGGACAGCTACAGTTGAATCCTGCTGAGGTATTCCAGCAGTTCTCTGTAGAATGCATATAGCATTTTCTGTGATTTACAGCAGCCATCGCCAATGTTTTACATGGGGTATCTTTGATCCATAAAATTATATTAAAATCGTTACCAAATAAATCATTTTTTAATACTTTACTGGCACTGTTGACGTACGTTTTCCACTGTAAACCATAAGTTGGTACTACCAATGCTACTAATAGAACAATTCTTTCAATGTAAGTCATTCGAATGGTACAATATTTCACGCTAGAATGCCTCATTGTGCGTTAGTATTTGGCCCGAAGTGTAGAAATAATAACCCACTTATTCCGTGCATAGAAATGAAAAGATGGTACATGGAATATTTGTGAATATAAAACGGCATACTGTAGATGTTTCAGCGCTGTTTTCTACGGCGTAATTGTACTGCCGTATTGTCACGGAAGAAGTTTAGGATATAATTCGTAATGCCATTTGAGAATAACTGAATGGTGCTGATAAAAACGAGCTCAGAGAGAACGCTAATAGGGTTGAATATCCGTACGCAGTGGAAGGAAAAAAAAGTTGCGCTAATGAAACGGGGGAGGAAAAAATAAAAAGGCCAGTCGTCACTCATTATAACAGTAAGATATAACTTTCCAGCTAATTAGCGTTGAATTAAACCGAGGCATGACATGCAAGTTGGCTCCATTCAGGCACAAGCTGTACCCTGCGCGGTCCAGCCACTTTCGCACACCCCGGTCTCTCTCTCTCTCTCTTCGTTTCCGCTTTCTGTTCCTCTACGTGCGCAACTGGGCCAGCGCACTGTGTGTGTGTGTGTGTGTGTGTGTGTGTGTGTGAGTGTGTGTGTGTCCGCGCTGCATGTTTGCGACACGGCTCTCTGAAAAGCTTTTAAAGAGAGCGTGGCGCGGCGTGGGGTGCGACAATGAAATTAGTTTGAACCCGCGGGCACGCGCCGCGCCGTAAAACAGCGGCCGAGCTCTCGGTCGCTCCGCCTGCGTGTTTTCCCAGCCTGGAGCAGCGCTAGGCTGGTTGCGGAGCTAGCGAGCTGCAGGGGCCGGGAAACGCGGATTATAAGCGCGATATTGCTGTTCGCTGTGCTCTCGTTTCAGTAAGGATTCCGAAGATGTAAGGCATGTAGTAGATAGAGTTTCCTATGTTCACTCCTCTGCTACGTACAGTGTAAGTGGCGGTAAAGAAAAGCATTTCTGGTTTGAATAATTTTTTTTAACTTCCAACAATAGTGTATAAGTTACGTGTGCACTCTTAGTAACACTGTGTAAAAGTATCATTCCTGAAAAATAGACTCATGTTCAGCAAAAAACAAAACACCTTGAAAGACTAAACCTCTGCTACGTACAGGGTAAGTGGTTGTAAAGATAAGCATTTTTGGTTTTAATAAATGTTTTTTTTAACTTGCAACAATAGTGTATAAACACGTGTGCAGTCTTAGTAACATTGTGTGAAAGTATCATTCCTGAAAAACGTACTCATGTTCAGCAAAAAACAGAACACCTTGAAAGACTAAGAATAGGACATTCATGTTCAGAGGACATATACGTCAGTATGTTCTGCAGAAATCATTAGCATTTAAAACACGTCGTTTCACCATGTGTCCTGTTGCCTAGTAAGCACAGGGCTTACCACGGGTCCCCACAACTTGTTCCACACGTGATGGCATCGACCACTATCAGACGCGAATGGCGCCTGTGGTAGAACCATCCATATTGCATTGACCTGGCTCAAAGTTCATCTGTGGTGCCTGGCATTGGGTCACAGTGCTGCACTCGTTTCACGGTATCCCACACATTTTGGATTGGCGACAAGTCTGGTGATATGGCTGTCCAGGGCAAAAGGCTGACATTATATGACACCAAGAGGCCGTGCATTGTCTTGCTGAAGAATGGCGTCTGGGGTGTTGTGCGGAAAGGTACGACTACGGGTCGCAGGATGTCGGTCACGTGAGTCCAACTGGTCGCAGTGTCCTGGACACGCACCAACTATACCATAAGGCCATGAGCTGGCTGTGTACGTCTTTTTCGAATGCAGTCACCGTGTTGCCGCTCCGCCTGTTTACAGAGAACCAAAATGTGACCATAATTTTGAAACAAATAGAAGCTTGATTCGTCCGAATCTGATGCCATTCCTGTCCCCAGCGACATCATTCATTCACCCTTGCCCTCTAGCATGTTTCTAGACATTCCTCAAAGGTAAGCGGAAAAGTTGACTGTCATCCCTGATAGCGTACAGTGTGTTACACAGTACCACTGTCTCGTTAGAGCCGAGGGAGATGCATACCTGTCCTGCATTGTCAAACGTTTAAGGTTTCGATCTTCTGGGGGTTTGATCTGGTGCTGCAACCTCACCCATTTCGTCGTGTTCTACGGCCTTCCGTGAGCCATTCTGCACACATATGTTGTACTGTCGAAGCACTTCGTCCATCATGTTGCATCACATTTTCTTATGCCAATAATTCATCCAGTTTCAAACTCACTGGTTTAGTGTTACTATTCGCGCATACATCTGCGAGGTATCCCGCGCGTCTGCTAAAGTCACATTGATCCATTACCTTCGGTTTATAGCGACAACTAGAGCCGCAGGCACATTTTACCGGTAGGTGATATTGCGCCACGATATCGATGCTGACCTTGAACCAGTGGGCCGATATGGTTCAAATGTTAGTCATTTCTGCAGAGAAAACTAATGTACACGTCCTATGAATAAGGACGTCCCATCTCTATTCGCCCAAGGTGAGTTATTTTTCCTGAATATGAGTGTAATTTTGAGTGCTCTTACCCAGGAGTATGAGGGCGTGGGGAAGACTTCGCAATGCTTACTGATGAAAATGAAAAGGGTTACAAGGAAATGCGTTAAAAACAAATTAGGAACTCTTTATCTATCGACGAATTCAAATTATAAATGACGTAATTATCTGAGAGTAATGCCGCAAAAACGTTTGCACTATTACCTGTTTTCCTCCAATGAAAGAGTTTTTGTGAATCGGCCGGAGTACTTTGTTTTAAGAAGTAATGGAGATCGATGAGGATATTGGAAACTTAAAGCCGCCAGTTCCTGTACCGAAATTATCCGATTTGTAACAGATTTACTGTCTCGTAACACTCAATCAAAAATATAAAAATTTTTACATCGATAACGTACAAAAATGATTTACCACATTTTCTCTAGCTGTAAGGGTCCGGCTGCCACTACTTTCCAGAACCAAACTGAGGAGATGACGAACTATGCGCTGCCCGGTGAGGGCATGATGAAATTCTGCTTTAAGGAGCAGAAAGCTTGATGCGTACTTTTGTCCCGTACGTACTTTTACAGTTCATAATCTTGCCGATGTCAGGGATTTTCAGGAAACCGAAAATCTCCACTGTAGAAATCAACATAGGTTCTGGAAACAACAGTCCCAAGTTCGCTCTGTTCGTTCACGACACCCAGAAGGAAACAGCTACAGGCTTCCAGGCAGATACCGTATTAAAACATATTTTAAAAGACTTTGTGATAAAATCTTCTAAAAAATTGTAGAATCCGCTTGTAGGTACTAATCCTCGTTAATTGTGGGATCGACGGTGTCTGTGGGCAAGTGGTTCTAGGCACTTCAGTCCGGAACCGCGCTGCTGCTACGGTCGCAGGTTCGAATCCTGCCTCGGGCATGGATGTGTGTGATGTCCTTAGGTAGGTTAGGTTTTAGTAGTTCTAGGTCTAGGGGACTGATGACCTCAGATGTTAAGTCCCATAGTGCTTAGAGCCATTTGAACCATTTAATTGTGGGATCAAGGTAGAACAAATTTCGTGATAATGAATCGCATCTTCTGGCGAATCTAAAGCAGCATACATACGAATTAGAAGTCGCAAGTGAAAAACTAAAAGTTTCTACTACGAAGGAGACGGAAAAGTATTCATTTGGCTGGATTACGTTAAACCACTACGATCTCGCGACATTCCGTATGGTACATATCCTGGCAACATCAAATGCAATGAATGTTGAAAGAACCATCAATAATGTTAGACAATTATTGGTCATCACTGAAGGATATACTGATCCGGACCTGAAAAGAGGGCGAATAAGAGGAAGTCCACGAAACTGTAGTATCAGAATCGTATAAATATAGGATGGTAGCAACTTGCCAATGTTGAATTCCTGATAGTACTCAGAAAAACCGCTATCTCGGCCTGCGATGAGAAAATGGTAACATCGTGTGCAGACGCAGCAACTAGGAAGTCAAAGCAGAAACTGACGGGCAATGGGTCGACCCCAACCGCGAGTGCTAGAAAATGCCCATAGAGGGCTTAAAGATAGTGGAAGACTTTAGTACCTCGTGTTTCGAGGGCTGGGAGTTGTTTTACAAAACTGACAACTGAAGAGAAATTATACAGTAACAACTGGTGATGCTTGTCAATGGTAATATTACTAACACTTTTAACACAGTGAAAAAATTCTGGGTATTGTGGTTAGTATTTTAGCTATTGTACAAATCCAACTAATTAAAACTTAACACTGATTAAAATGAGAGTTACGTTGCAGTTATAATCACTAATCTAGTTTAAACGATTTGATCTTGTGACGACAGCCAATTTTAAAAATTATTATTTTAATCAGTTTTAAGTTTTAATTAGTGGAATTTGTTCAACAGCACATTATCCAGAATTGGCCACGGTGTTAAAAGTGCTACTAATATTATCAACGGGAAGCAGCACCAATTGTTATTGTATAAATTATCTTCAGTTGTCAGTTTCAAAATGTAGACATGTGTTAATACAGTATCCCGGACCGTTCCTGTACGCTCAGCGGCAGCTGCTTCGCGTGTCTACGACGCGATTTTGTAAGCGTCTCTATGACAACGTCTCTTCATAGCTACAGACGTTTGCTCTTCGTAGCTGAAAGCGGTCTAACGCGTTGCCAGGTATCAGGAATTTCTTTGAGTCAATTGCAGGTGTGTTGTAAGAGCAAACAATAAATGTATTGAAACGTCATGCGTCATGCTGTATTTTCCCATGCATCTCAGTATTTATGACGCCTTGTGTCTTCAACTACGTGTCCTGTAACGATATACTTGCGTAGGTACTGTCTGCGAAATATTTTGCGAAGAGAGTTAGTAGCATAGAAGTGACAAATTTAAACGTCACGCATGATGCGGCAGTTTTTCACGCTTTCAGTGATTATGACGTAATTTCCTCTGATTTAGGAGTTTTACGACGGTATAATTTTGTACGTACATTAAGCAGCATGTACGCATACTGTCTGAAAAATGTAGCAAAGAAGTAATAAATTTAAATGTCATTCACAATACAGCAGTTTTTCACACATCTCAATATTTATGACGTCATACTTCATAAGCTGTCCGCAGCTCGAGGTCTTGTGATAGCGTTCTCGCGTCCCGCGCACGGGGTCGCGGGTTCGAATCCCAGCGGGGTCAGGGATTTTCCCTGTACCGAGATGATTGGGTGTTGTTGTGTCGTCTTTATCATCATTATTCATCCTCATTACGATCGGAGGCAATGGAAAACCACCTCCGCTAGGACCTTGCTCCTCGGAGTATGGGACCTCATCACCATCACCTCATAAACTATGTTTGGAACATTGAAATCATTTTGTAGTTGTGTTAGGCGGCATATGTGAATACTGTGTGTGTGAAATTTATTCCGAACAGAGTTAGTAGCACATAAGTATTAAGTTTAAACGTCATGTGTGATGCAACAGTTTTTCACGCATTTCATTGTTTATTACTTCATATTTCCTGACCCATGATGGGTAGGTAGTTGTTTTCTAACATACAAAGTTTAGGTAAAATCTGTCCAGTGGCTTACAAGGAGATGTGGAAAACAAAGCCGGCCAGTGTGGCCGAGCGGTTCTAGGCGTTTCAGTCTGGTACGGTCGCAGATTCGAATCCTGCCTCGGGCATGGATGTGTGAGATGTCCTTAGGTTAGTTAGGGTTTAAGTAGTTCTAAGTTCTAGGGACTGATGACCTCAGAAGTTAAGTCCCATAGTGCTTAGAGCCATTTTTGAGTGATAAAGATGCCAGACCGAGATGCATTAGAAGAATTCTCAGAAAATGTAATGCAACAAAGGAACGAACTTACTCTTCCGACCAGCTCTCGAATATTGCTGGTCAATATGGGGTCCATACTAGACAGGACTAATAGGGGAAATAGAGAAGTACAAATAAGGGCAGCACGTTCCGTTACAGGTTCATTTAGTTATCACTAGAACATCACAGAGTCGCTCAGCCAACTCTGGTGGTGGCTGCTGCAAGAGAGACGTTCTGCACCATGGTGTGATTTACTCTTAAAGTTATGAAAGAGTACGTCAATCAGTACATTTCTTACTCCTACATATGGCTCGCGAAAAACCATTCAGATAAAATCAGAGAGATTCGAGTCCACACAGAAGTTTACGAGCAATCGTTCTTGCCGCGGACTATACATGACTAAACATAAAAAGTGGTAAGTGATACTGGTATACCCCTAAACTACTTTCTGAGTGCAGATGTCGACGTAGATGTAGGTAATAAGCGTGCCGGACCAAGACATGAGGGTAATACCGTGTAACATCACCTCTAGCCGTTATAAAGGCCTCTTTACTCTGAAGAAAATGTTCCACCAGTTTCTTCAGGTGTGCAGTGTCTAACTGAGGTCACACATTGATTATTTGTCCCCAGAAACTACTAACTGGAACGGTTCACACGCTGTTCCTAATACTCCTAGAAACTTTCGTGGGATGAAGATCTCTTCGGCAAGTCAAGATGCTGAGATTTAATGTTATGGTACGCGTCCCGAGCCACGGATAGACGCACGCTGGGTTAAGGTGGATGTCTCTGACTGCCCTAGTGAGATGACAGCAAACACCACTACACGTCGGCCACGGACTTTGATCAGGAGGGTACGTCGGCTTTCCGATCTTGGTGTTTCCGACCGTTTTTGTAGGTGCTGCGGGTACCGTGGGACTTCCGACCAAGCAGTTGCACATCGCGGGTTTTCCGACCAGAGACTCTGTCACCGCTGATTAACGCCAGTTTTTCACCAGCAGGGGATGTGTTGTCACCGTCAGTCAGGCAGGAATCTCACCGCCAGCCCTCGTTTCCCTATATTTTCGTAGGCCTAAGCTACTCCAGTTCTGCCCATTGTGAGTAATGTAAATAATTAGAACAACGAAAGGGAATGCGTGTCTTCTAAAGGATGTACATCGCTATTGCGTGCACAGAACATGTGATGAGTATACGAACGTTGTGAGTACTGAGGTTGTTCAAAAGTTGCAAATGGCAGAATCAGAGCTGAACGGCAACATTTTTGTCCACCTGACGAAGCAGCAGTGCAGATTAGGTAATGAATGCCTCACAGCAGGAACGCAGTCTACAAAGAACAGACAGAACCTGTTCCCAAACCTTAAAAAAGGAATTTAAGGATCTGAAACATAAAGGTTTAGATTTCACCCCAATTGTACTAAATTACAAGAACTCCAAGACTGCAGTTATAAAGAAGAAGGCAAGCTATTGGGGTGAGGTAGAACCATGTCACTAGTTCCGAAATTCAGATGGGGAATACATTTTGAAGACGATAACCTTTTTTTCCGAAATTGACGATGATTTAGTTCCTCACAAAGAAAAATAATTGGGTTCGGTTGCGAAGAAGCGGAGAAAATCCTATATAAAAATGTAACTGTTCTTATGGACGAACTTTTGACAGTTGTTCTAAACAGTTCGGACAAATCTACACCATTAATGTTGACATCGGAAGACTCATAGGATTTTCTGTTTTATTGTCTTTGCTCCTGTACAAAAGTCAAAGTACATTTAGAAGGGAAGGAGCCAGATGGCACAGTGGTTAACACACTGGACTTGCTTTCGGGAGCACGACGGTTCAAAACCGCCTCAGGCCATCCTTATTATGCTTTTCGTGAATTCCCTAAATAACTTCAAATGCAGGGATGGCCAGCCGGAGTGGCCGAGCGGTTATAGGCGCTACAGTCTGGAACCGTGCGACCGCTACGGTCGCAGGTTCGAATCCTGCCCCGGGCATGGATGTGTATGACGTCATTAGGTTAGTTAGATTTAAGTAGTTCTAAGTTCTAGGGGACCGATGACCTCAGAAGTTAAGCTCCTAGTGCTCAGAGCCATTTGAACCATTTCTGAAATGCAGGAATAGTTCCTTTGAAAGCACATGGCCGACTTCATGCCCCATCCTTTCCTAATCCGATGGAACCGATGACGCCGCTGTTTGATCCCCTCCCCCCAGGTCAAACAACACATGGAAGACTTTTTTTGTGGATTAAAATATAATATGTGTGGGTAGCCATTAGGAACTGCAGTGCTAGACTTTGAAATTGCTACTGTTAAAGTTATGAAAACGTTATCCCCCAAGGCATCATCTTCCAGATCCAAGTTTCACTTCAGCCAAGGTCTGTGGAAGAAAATACAAGAACTGGTATTATGAGAAGAATGCAGGGATAAAGCGGAAGTCCAGTTTCACCACACGCATGCTGCAGTGGCTCATCTACCACCAGACAGTGTTGATAAAGTGTGGGTGGTAATAATGGACGAAATGTCCAGTGGAGGAAAGATAATGAAACTTGGAGGCTATATGATCAATCAATGGATGAAAATACTACACTGCACAATAAAATCGAAGGATCAGTTTTTCGAAACGTCGTAATTATAACCCACTCCGACACATAAACACCACCTGAGTGCTGTCGGAGGTGTTGCCTAAGCATCAGGCGCTAGAGCAGCCAAGCGGCAGAATGTGTGTTGAAGTTTCTGATAGGTGATCGCGTCTTAGAGTGGAACGAGAAAGTAGGGATGAAAACAAACATATGAACACTTCGCTGCTTTGGATCACTTTCAGATTTCGTAGAATGGTTTTTTAACAGTCCCTAGTGACTCCAAGCCATACAACAGAGCAAGACTTGCGGTCATGCATTGCTCCAAGAGGGTCTTATCACGTTCGGTGTGGTTTCAGCAGCAAAATTTCTTAGCGCAGGGTTGAAACACTCAGGGGGTGGCAGCAATGCTGAATTTTGTGAAGAGCGTCGTCCTGTTGATCATCACACTGTGAAATGTTACCTTCGATAGTGAAATTTGTCGAAATCAACGTCCAAGGCGAAGTAATGATTTCATTGACGCACTTCGTGCCACTAGCTGAGGCCTTTTCGTGTCGATTCTGAGGGAAAATGTGTCCGAAATGTTTTCCTATGCCACCAGTAGGAAAACCGCGTGATTTAGATGCTGATGACGCAGTTCTACTCTCAATAAGGCGTTAAAAGAAGAGGTGAAAAATGGGTAAGAGGGGATGTGACGACATTCCATCGTGTGACACGTGCATGGTAGAGTTGGGCAGAATTGTGGAGGACGACGAATGTCGAAGTCTGAAGTTTGAGCGAATGATGTCGAAGGCGGACACTGGAAACTGAAGTCTCCAACAAATCATAAACTTCTGAACGTGTTGTTTCTGATAAAGAAGCTGAACAAGGTATCAGTAAACGCTACATTTTAATTTTGCTTTATTTATTTTTGTATGCATATAGACCATTAATTCGGAGTATAAAGATTCTCAACGATTTTTGCCAGTAATCTATACAGATTCTAACAAGATATTGGTTCCGGTAAAATCAAGACCGTAACATAATCTCTACAATAGTTCCTCTGTCTAGCCCCGACATACAGAAGGAATCGAGCAGTGGATTTAATTTAATATATGTGGAGAGAGAAGATTTAATAAAATATTTTTTATGGGCTTTCTTGACTACAGCTTACATAAATGATGGCCTATGACGCTTTAGACGAATGATGAAAGCAATCTACGCTGAAATGGTAAAATATCTTTTTAATTACAGTTTAACAAGATTCAGAAATTTTGCTTTACGTGTACTGTGGAAACTAACATCTTGCCAAATTCCATGATCCTGGTTTAACGGGAAGCTCCCTACAGATTTTGATGTGTAAGTTTTCGAGTATCAAAATATGTGACTTACAAGTGAATGGCCATATCTTTTGACTGAAACGACTTAGAGGCTTAAAAGTTTTACACCACCGTGGAACTATAGACCTTAATATATAGCATAATTTTGAGCTGGATACGTCCACCCGTTTCTAATGAAACAGACAGATTGACAGATAGATTTGTGGTTGACCTTATGAAAGTTGAACTTTTGGGTTTCGCTGTCAACTCAAAGAGTTTTTTTTTATCTGTAGTTCTACATTTTCGTACTGTTATACACGTTCGCATTTCGTTCCATATAACTATATTCCAAACGAAATCCATTAATTCCGAAATAGTACACCATTGCTTCACCATTACGATTACCTAGGCATCAGTTTTTGTCAACAAATGATCCTAACTCTACATGTTCAAACACAATGTGCTAAGCTTCATCAGATTGCCTTCCATTAGGAAACTGGGTGCACTCAGCGACTGTTATGTAATTTATAAATGATAGAGCGCAGCAATCAGTCGTCCTTTTTTCTTTTTTGCAGGTTTTTTGAAGCAAATCCAGATTTCGGCTAGTGCTTAGCCATTATCATGCACTGTGCATATTGCATCAATGCACAATGCACTGATAATGGCTAGGCACTAGCCGAAATTTGGATTTGCGTGATTAAACATGAAAAAAAGGGGCAACTGATTGCTGCGCTCTATCATTTATAAATAAAATATGCTAAGCTGTTTTTTGGGTGTCCCCGCGCATTTACTTCAACCTGAGCTGTTATATATTCCGGTATTATACCTTTACGTTTTTTATGTAAGATAAAGGAAAAGTTAGCTTCTATTTGGTTTCAAACTGTTGCCACTCGTCTACGCTTATCTAAATGATTATACTGTATGTCATAAATATTTATTCGACTATTGTAGTGATTATAGTTGGTCATACTCAAGTGATATTTCATTTTGCGTTGGGTATAAACTGATAAACGCCGGAGAGTTGTAATCTCTAATACTATATTTTTAAGTTTTAAAAAATCCCTTTTATTGTTGATTTTTATTTCAAGTTAATAAAACTAATCCGGCCTCATCTAAATAGTTGTGTTATTTGGCCTTTCTTATATGTTCGTCTACTGTCATATGACTACATTTAGAAATGCTTGTGTAACATTTTATTTAGTGATGGTATAAACTTATTTCTTCACAACGTATATTCTATTTCATTTATATAACGGTTTTATATCTGTAGTGTAGCACACTACGTAGTTATTGGCTGCAAATACGTCTTCTGACTACCAACTATCTCTGTAACGTTGTTCACGATGATACCTAACGACACACATTCCATGCTCTCAATATATGAGCTTCTCGTCCATAAAAGTAGCATAAATGTATCTTAAGTCAAGTTGTTCACGAGGTTCTTCCATGTTCTTGACCACTGTGCATAATCGTTTGCAAAATTGCTCTTTGACTTTCTTTCTATAGATAATGCTAGTGACATCCACCGTCCTTCGTTTATTTCTTATTAGCTTAATGGTCGCATTCAGTTTGGAACTGGATCTTTTCGAATAGACTGCAGCACTGTCTAATATGACTGAATTGCATTCAGTCTACGTGCTGACTTTCGTGAGCTTTGTACTAAAGTTCTATTTTGTGTAAGTACGATACTAACTGAAATATCTGTGTATGGAATACTAAGATGCCAACTTATTATGTACATATTAGCTAACATTAATTTTCTTGTACACTTTATTCCACATTTTTAGCCTGATGATGAAATTTTCAAACGCGTAATACTTGATAAAGAATTGTGCGGTCAAGACCTTCCTGCCTCTACCATAGACGTATTTCTCCATCAAGTAATGGCCTTTCACGTTCCTTTAACTCAGACCAGAAGTCCTTGAATATCTGAAGATAAACTCCTGTATTGAGGATAGCTTCAAGAAACGTCGGGCCTATAATTCTGCTATGAGAATGTGTGGTGTCACCGCCAGACACCACACTTGCTAGGTGGTAGCCTTTAAATCGGCCGCGGTCCATTAGTATACGCCGGACCCGCGTGTCGCCACTGTCAGTGATTGCAGACCGAGCGCCGCCACACGGCAGGTCTAGAGAGACGTCCTAGCACTCGCCCCAGTTGTACAGCAGACTTTGCCAGAGATGAATCAATGACAAATACGCTCTCATTTGCCGAGACGACAGTTAGCATAGCCTTCAGCTACGTCATTTGCTACGACCTAGCAAGGCGCCATTACCAGTTTATATTGAGATTGTAATTATGTATCATCAAGAGCGATGTTCTCCAATTATGGATTAAAGTTAAGTATTCCAAGAGCTCCCTAGTTTATTTCTTAGACTCAACTCCTTTAACTGTTCCAGATCTCACGCCAGCCTGCGTGAGCTTAAACGCGTGCATTTCGGCCTCCTCTAGCAACACGGTGTTGGCTCTTCTGCCAACACATCAGAATGGTAGTGAAGAGGAATTAGGTGGACTAAGTGAGAGTCAACTGTGTACCAGTACGAATTACTCTGGCTGTTCCCGCGTCTAGAAATCTGAAATCATCCTTCATCACACACAACATGCGGTGTCGCGTCAAGTCTGCTACATAAATAAAACGCAGGCGAAACTTAAGCGTCATTTTTTATCAACTGTAACTGATGCCTGAACACATAAGTGCAATAAAATTTCAGGTTTAGGTATTCTGTGTAGTGGTACGTGGCCTATTTTCCGGGCATAGAGCTGCCTAGCGTTGCTGTCTCCAGACTTCCTTTTATTTCGCTCTTCATTTTGCAATACCAGTATTACGTAGTTTATTTACGTTCACATGGTTTCCAGTAAGCAGTTTCTTATTGTGCGTGAGTGCTTTGTGTACTTGTTAATGTTCCTGAAACGCGAAGTAATATTTTTTCCCAATTTAATGACGGTGATTTCCTGTTGTTCGAAGTCTGTGATATTCCTCTTCATGACTGTCTGGAAATGTCGAGTGAGTCGTTAGGTAGTTCGATGCCGTGAGATGTTGCTTCTATCTTGTGACAAAGATCACGCCGCTTGTCAGGATGGGAATTTTTCCATAGTCCCTTCAGCTGAGCTTGCAGGTTATAAATTGTCGGTATCTGCTTGGATCTGGGTTTAGTGTCGCATTGAATTAATCGTTCTATTTTTTGGATATATAAGATGAAAATTTATAACAAACATTGACATTGTGAGTTAATCAGGCATATTTCCTACGAGCCGACATTGAAATGGGCACGAAATATTGGACTAGTTATTAAAAATGTATTTCATATGTAGACAATTTCGAATTAATCATCAATTAACAGGACTAATACAATGAGGTGACGAAAGTCATGGAATAGCGACACGCACATATACGGATGGCAGTAGAATCGCGTACACAAGGTATAAAAGAACAGTCCTTGGCTGGGCTGTCGTTTTGTACTCACGTGATTCTCATGAAAAGATCTGCTACATCATTGAAGTCGCACGTCGGAAATTAACGGCTTTTGTACGATAATGGTAGTTGTAGTTACACGCATGGGACATTCCATTTAAGAAATCGTTAGTTAATTGAGTATTCCGAGATCCACAGTGTGAAGAGCGTGCCGTGAATACCAAATTTCAGGCATTACCACTCACCAGGGAAAACGCAGTGCCCGACGGCACTCACTTAACGTGCGAGAGCAGCGACGTTTCCCTAGTCAGCGCTACCAGACAAGCAACATTGCGTGTAATAACTGCAGAAATCAATGTGGAATTTACGGTGAACTTATCTGTTAGGACAGTGCGAGGAATTTGGCGTTAATGGGCTATGGTAGCAGACGATAGTCACGAGTGGCATTGCTAATAGCACCACATAGCCTTTTGCGCCTCTCCTCGGGTCGTGACAGTATTTCTTGGGCCCTAGATGACTGGGAAACCGTGGCCTGGACAGATGCGTCCTGATTTCAGTTAATAAGAGGTGATGGTAGGGTATGAGTGTGAAGCGCAGCCCACGAAGCCATTAACCCAAATTGTCAACAATGCACTGTGCAAGATGGTGGTGGCTCCATAATGGTGTGGGCTGTGTTTATAGAAAGGACTGGGTTTTCTGATTCAATTGAACCGATCATTGACTGAAGATGGTCATTTTCAGCTACTTGGAGACTATTTGCAGCCCTTTGTGTACACCATGTTACCAAACAACAAACAACGATTGAATTCTTGTGGATGACCAATTTTTTATGAACATTCTAGGAAATTCAAGGGAATGGCTGGGCCACCATGAACACCCGACAGCAATCCCATCGAATATTTATGGGACATAATCGAGAGATCGGTTCATGTACAATCCTGCAACGGCAACACTTTCGCAATTATGGGTGGCTATAGAGGCAGCATGGCACAGAATTTCTGCATGGGATTTCCAAAAACTTGTTGAGTCCATCCCAAGTCGGGTTACTGCAGTTGTCCGGGCAGGAGGTGGTCCGACACGATATTACGAGGTATCATGTGACTTTTGTCTCCTCATTGTAAATCATTTTTGGACTACCTCAAAGATCAACACAACACTGCTATAGCACGTTAAATGTTACAATTTAATACACACAACCGCCTGTTACAGGAGGTGATCTGCGTGCTGCTGAAGCATTTCGATTCAATACCGAAACCGTCTCTGACGTTAATTGCGAATTCTGTCAAACACATCTGAGTATTGATGAGACTGTTCTAATGTTTCAACTATGGCACCGCTAGTAATGTACACTTGTCTGTTGAAAAGACCCTAGATAGAAAAATCGTTAGAGTTGAAATAAGGTGAGCTTAGAGGCCTAGGTACGGACCAATTTACCGTCGATCTTGTTGGATCATTAGATGTCGTCTTACATTGGCAGCAATATCTGCCCACATCTAGGCGCACCATATTCCAAAAGTATGGCTATGAATGAAAATCGAGTGCACGGAGATTGAGAAATAATGGAGAAGTTTACATTTCAGACACAACTGTACCAACTGATAATATATTACATACAGAAATCAGTGGCGGCTATTAACCACAAGCTTGATGTATCTCGTTAACTGTGCGTTCACTAGGATTTTTCTGCTCCCATTATCGTACACTTCCATACGTTTCGGTTTTCGTTAGAAATTGTGACACAGTTTGATGTAGGTTGTTAATTTATTGTGGTAGATCATTTATGCCATTTTCTTATGACTGTGGTTTTTCTCATACGGGCCAACTAGGGTTACATCCCTACTCCAATTTTTATTTGTTGTTTTCTCCTTTTCTTCCACCTGTGCACTGTTTCTTTCCTGTCTTCGAAAACACTTCACACCAGTTTTTCTTATTCTCCTACTTTGGAATCCTTCCATATTCATTACTTTTCGCCTAAACACTTCTTTCTCTGTTTTTTCTTCAGGTTATATTTTTTTTTCTAAACTATTTCTTTACTTCATGGATCAAACTTGTTGTTGACTTCTTATCTGTCAATTATTTGAAGATTTTTTGCTTAATCCACTGCCTTGCGTTCAATATAACTGTCCAAAAAATACCAGGCTTCTTTTTATCATTACTTCTGGTATGTTTGTACGATTCCATAGTTCTCATCAGTACTACGAAATTCCCAAACTTCCATAGTTTTTCTTGGGCCTAACATTTTTTTAATGATTCACTACTGTACTGTAATGCCTTATTTTAGCATTTTTGGACAGCCATTACTTGTTGTAGCTTCCCATTTTATATATCCTTTACTCCATAGCAGCTTTTTCGAAACCATTTCCTTGGATTCTCCTTCAAAGATCTTTTTTTTTTTACCTTTTCAATTTGGTCGATATTCGGTTTCAGAAATTTCGGTGAACGTTTAATATTTGCTAAAGAAAGTTTTCGCTGCAGAAATTCTTCTACTTATTCTAAAAGATTAATATGTGACACATTTTCGGAAAGTGCAGCAACGTCATCTCAAACGCGAGACAGTTTAATCCAATATTTTTGTTTCCTCTTCCTAACGTTATGGTGAAATCTTAGTTTTATTCAGTTTTTTGTTCCAAGTTCCCATTGTCTTTTTTTCTAGGAAACAAGTAAAAAAAAATTGGTGGTAGGCCATCACTTTGTCGTATACCTGTGTTCATTTTGAAAGGCTGCGCTATTTCTCCTACAAATTTCAAAAAAAAAAAAAAAAAAAAAAAAGGTTCAAATGGCTCTGAGCACTATGGGACTTAACATCTGTGGTCATCAGTCCCCTAGAACTTAGAACTACTTAAACCTAACTAATCTAAGGACATCACACACATCCATGCCCGAGGCAGGACTCGAACCTGCGACCGTAGCGGTCGCGCGGTTCCAGACTGAAGCGCCTAGAACCGCTCGGCCACCTCGGCCGGCTACAAATTTCAGCCTAGATACTGTGTCTATTTTACATTTTTTATCCTTCATACCGATTTTGTGAGGGTGTCTGCATAAACAGTAGGTAATATATCTGAGAGAGAGGGTGTAAGATAAATGTATAATTGCTTGCGGCCGATAAATTATAACGCAAGTGCGAAGATGACTTGGAGAGTACGAAAAACTGTAAAGAATTTGAATCACAAATTAGCAGTTGATTCTAAGCATGCTGATTGTTTCCCAGCGGAGAGCAGTGGAGCTTCAAAGGTGGCCATCGGGCATGGAGCTGCAGGTGGGAATAGGGAAAACGAAACGACTCTCACGGAGGGGTACGGGTTGTATGCGTGTGTTCGCCTCCGCTGCCGCCCCCGCATCGCACACGGCAGCGGCGAGGCGCGGCGCATTTCACTGCTGTCACTTTCACGCACGCCGCCTCCAGTATCGAACGAGGGCTGCGCCCCCGACCACCCCCCCCCCCCACCCCCCCAAGCAACAGGAATTTGCGTGAGCCTCTCGCGGTGTTGGTGCAGACGCGATCCCGCAGCCTGGCTCCCAGACTTGTCCGCACCAGCGCCGCCAAAGCGAATGCGTAATTGCGGCGAGCGCATGCATCGAATAGATGCCCGAAAGGAACCTTCCGATCAATGTGCTATGTACTCGCCGGAATAGTTCGCCTGCCGATTCGTTGATTTTCTGTACTCGTCAGCGAGGGCTTACTAAAAAAAAAAAAGGGAATGAACCACTACAGCGTCTGTCAGTTGTTTTTTCTAATCGAGGTGGATGTGCAGCATTTTCCTGCTCCAAAAACACCGATAAGCCAAAACGATTTTACCACGGTCCACCGAGACGTTCGATTCCGTTTGATGGCGTTGCGGGGACCTGACACAGTAACAACGGTACGTAAGCATAGCAGACACGGATGGGGGATAACCCTAGAGAAGATATGGGCTACGAATGGGAAAATCCATTGAGATAATCGACATACAGAGACTGTAAATGAGTATCTTGAAAACGGGGAAGCTGGTCGAATGTTCGCATGCCACTGTCTTGAGCATCTACGGAAAGGTTTAGGACAGTGAAATTACCACTAGGCGGTAAAAGGTTCGGCGTCCGCGACACTTCACGGAACTTGGGGTTCGGAGGCTTGTCTGCTCTGTAAAGTAGGATAATTGATGATGTGTGGATCTTTGCTGAAAGAGCACAATGTTTCGGACTCGCCATTCATTGTACATTGTTGAACATCGAACTCCGCAGCAGACCACCCCTACGTGTTCACCTATTGATCCACCGAAGTCGTCAATTACGATTGCAGTGGGAACGGAACCATCGACCGTTGATCAATGCAAACGTTTTTGGTGCACTAGGTCGACGGTCGTCTCTACAAACGCCGTCGTCGGAGTTAATGGCAGCTTGTGTGCAGCGCGTCATGGACGCAGCCTGGTGGGAGCAGTATAAAACTATCGGAGACATTCTCCTTCGTTTGCATGTGACCTGCGGTAGTAATCGAAAACAAGCAAACAGCTGCAAATCACCTACATCCCTTCATGCTTGACATCTTCCCAGACGGCGATGTCATATACCAGCTGTGTAATTGTTTGTGTGTCAGAGCCAGAACCTTGCTACAGACGTTTGCGGAGCATCATAATGAACTCACATTGATGTCTCGGCGACCAAATTCGCCTGATGTAAGCCCTACGGATTCTATGTATATGTCGCTGTCGGACGCCATCACTGCTTACCCAAATCAGGGGCCCGTTATTTACGCGAATTACATACCTCCAGAAAGCTACCAACAAACTGTAGGATCCCTGATACGTAGAATCGATGATGCATTTCGTTTCAAATGCAGAATAATTGATATTAAGTACGTGGTCATAATGTTTTCTGTCTTATTCGATTTCTTGTAGAAGATCTCTGAAGCTTGGGTGTTGTAGAGTCTTCTTACATGTGATGGTAATTTTTTACGAGAACTACTTACATTAATTTAATGTAGGTTGATTCTTACAAAGAAGAAGACAGCAAACAGCTACTATTAATACTGCTATTTATTTAAGCAAATAGCAGTATTAACAGTGGTTGGGTGCTGTCTTCTTCTTTGTAAGAATCAGCCTACATTAATTGTGCACAGACAAGGTCTCACTAAGTCAGTTTTAGACTAAATAACATTACATTAATTTGTTTTTATTTACTAAAGCGGTTGTAGTGATCCAGAGGGGAGAACACTGGACACACGTCCTGCGGGATCTGCGAACTTTTCCTCGTTCCATCGCCTGCAGGACGGCGCAGGTGCATTCAGCCTGATATCAAATACTTACTGAGAACGTTTACCAGGAGTAAAAGGTGGTGGGAGTAAAAGGCCTGCTACCCCGCCACCCTGCCCCTTCTAGCGCCGTGGCTAAGAAAGGTTGCACTCTATTTGAAGTTAGGCCAATTGCCTTCCACCAAAGACTTTTATTCAAACTTTTAGAACCTTTTTCTGGCCATTCCACCTATTATTGGTGGTTAGAAAATATATAGTCAATGGGCATTAACATCCTTCATCTATGTAGTGTCTTAAAACAACCTTTTATGTACAATTCCTTGTGTGTTCGGACTGTACATGTTGTGGGTCACACGTAGATACGTAAACATTGTGCTATGAAGTATCCACGGCCTCGGCATTGCCTCTATGAGCAAAGAGAACAAACGGACACCCTATGAAAAATAATGATGTAGGTAATACCTAGATTCGGTCACGGTTAACTAGGAGTATACTGGCAGTGTAGAATGTGGAAAATGTTATAACCTGAATACGATAACACTACCATCAACATGAAATTAACACGTTGTTTAGTTTACGAGCATACAAACAGTTGCCCATAAGAGATTGTAACACGGGATTGTATAGATGATTCATTTTACTACCCACTGACTATGTAAGTCCAAGACGCATATGATGTGCGACACTGCCCAGAACTGGTCCCAAAGAAAAGTTTGGAAAAAAGCGATATTACAACCAGTTTTGCTAACACTTCCTGTCACCATTCAGAAATTTCATGTTACCTGATACAGCAGGAGAGAGTAGTTAACACTGAGCTCCACGATTTATTCAGCGATGAAAGATAAATATGAAGTATTTACACTATGTACATCAATGATAGATTAAAGGACCAAACATATTCTCAGTGCACTCTAATGGTACTATAATGCTATTCTATGTGCACTGATCATCCGGAACAATACGACCACCTACCTAATAGCCGCTATGCCCACCTTTGGTATGGAAGCAAAAAGGCCTTTGTAGGTTGCTGAAGGGCGTTGGAACCACATCTGCACACACAAGTCACCGAATTCACCTAAATTCCGGGGAGGGGGCGTTGAGCACTGACGCCACGTTCAATCACATCCCAGATGTGTTCAGTTGGATTCAGATCTGCCGAGTTGGGGGACCAGCACATCACTTACAACTCATCACTGAGTTCTTCCATCACACTTTGGCGCTGTGACACGGCACATTATCTTGTTGAAAAATGCCACTGCTGTTTGGGGACATGATGGTAATGAAGGGGTGTACGCGGTCCGCAACCAGTGTACGACTCTCTATCCGCCATGGTGGCTTGCACGCGCACCACTGGTCCCGTGAATGCCCACTTCAATGTTCCCCAGGGGGTAACCGCGCCACCAGCTAGTCTACGTCCCACGATGCAGGTGTCAAGGAGTTGTTCCCCTGGAAGTCGACGGACTCGCGCCCTTCAAAAAGAAATGGTTCAAATGGCTCTGAACACTATGGGACTTAACTTCTGAGGTCATCAGTCCCCTAGAACTTAGAACTACTTAAACCCAACTAACCTAAGAACATCACGCACATCCATGCCCGTAGCGGTCGTGCGGTTCCAGACTGTAGCGCCTAGAACTGCTTGGCCAGTCCGGCCGGCCTCGCGCCTTTCCATCGGCATGATGGAGGTGTAGGGATTTATCAGACAGTGCAACGCTCTGCCACTGTACCATCGTCCAGTGCCGGGTGTCATGTGCCCGTTTCAGACGTAGTTGCCAAAGCCGTGTCATTAACACTGGCACATGCATCGACTGCGTTATAAGTGTTCGGTGCACTGCGTGCTCAGACACACTTGTAATCTGCCCACCATTGAAGTCTGATAGTTCTGCCACAGTTCGTCGCCTGGCCTTTTTTACCAGTCTGCCCATCCTACGATGTCCAACATCTGATATGAGGGTTAGCAGCACAACCCAACGACATATAGACGTGATTTCACCTCGGTTTCGTCACGTGTTTGTTGAAGACACTCACCACAGCCCTACTCGAACAGCCGGCATGTCGTGCAGTTTCCGAAATGCTGGTTCCGAGCCTTTTGACCATCACAATTTGCCGTCGATCAAGTTCAGATTGATCGCGCGTTTCCCATTATACGCAGAGACAGGAAGCTCGCTGCTACGACAGGCTTCCAAAAATACACTGACGGAAAAAAAATCGCAACACCGACATAAATGAAAGATGGTAGGCATGATCTAGTAGCACCAATATGAGAATGCAAATCAGGTTTGTTTTAAATACACGCTATAACTGTTTTGAGTTACCTTTTAGATATGGTATGGTGAGTTGCTATTGATCAAGAATGCCTTTAAGGTGACGAATACACCACTGTCAACACTTTACTGAGTTTGAGCGAGGTCTTGTAATACGGCTACGAGACGTTGGATTTTCCTTCTTCGATTAACAGCCATTTCTCAGGAGATGATGCTGATATCGCCTGGACGGGTTTATATCGACTGTAAGTTGTTCATCATAATGTTCTGGCTGATCAGTGTATATATTGTGTCTCCAAATACTTACCGGGGACCTTTCCCATTGCTAAAAGTCAGCTGGGTCTTTGGTAAAACCTTCCATCAAAGTGAAAGAAGTGACGACATAGGAAATAACTGGGTGATCCACCGATCATTTACCGCAACTTTCAATTTATTATTTGTTTGTAACACATATGAGCTGATCAAGAATACAGTTATGTGGACCATTCTTCATATTCGCTTATGTTCGAAAGCTATAGCGAACGTTAATCAGTAAGACATGTCATATCTTCTAAACATAAGGAAAAGGTTGTCTCCGATTTGAACACATAGGGAAGAAATTTGAATTGAAGTTTGGTGCTATTAAGTCGGTTGGAGAGAAAATGGGGAATTAAGGGGAGGTGGTTTAAAGTTGGGACTAGAGGGTGGAGGAGGGGTGGAGAAAGAGACTGGTCTACTTTTTAGTTTGCATATAATTAATGAAATCATCTTTGAAGAACAAACGAGAGCTGAAAAATAATGTCAATATTTTAAAAGGGAAGATGGGGCCCCACCGATCGCTGTGCCTCATCTGTCAATGACATCATTGAAAGCGGTATGGAGAGTCAGTATAAGGTTTCTTGACCTATCGGTCGACTAGATCTTCAGTTGAGAGCAGCCCATACCATTCATCCCATTACGGAAAAATTCCTGGCAGTGCCGGGAATCAAACCCGGACTCCTCAAACAGCAGTCAGCCGCGGTGACCACTCGCTCGCAGGCGGTGGAAAGATAAATATGTAAATAGTAGAAAGTACAGTGCATTTTGATGCATAGCCTTATAAAAGGTCATCAAGACAGCATAAATTAATCACGGAGTGGATGTTGATGGACAGTAAGGGAAGGAGGGGGAGGGAAGAATACAGTTTCAGGTGCTCGGGTGGTGCCCCAGCGTTGTCTCCCTTTATTCATCACGAGGTAGCTACGACAGGCTTCCAAAAATACACTGACGGAAAAAAAATCGCAACACCGACATAAATGAAAGATGGTAGGCATGATCTAGTAGCACCAATATGAGAATGCAAATCAGGTTTGTTTTAAATACACGCTATAACTGTTTTGAGTTACCTTTTAGATATGGTATGGTGAGTTGCTATTGATCAAGAATGCCTTTAAGGTGACGAATACACCACTGTCAACACTTTACTGAGTTTGAGCGAGGTCTTGTAATACGGCTACGAGACGTTGGATTTTCCTTCTTCGATACTGCAGAAAGAGTTTTAAGCACTGTGGTCACTGCACATGACTGCTGCCAGCGGTGGTCACGAGAACGTACGGTCGGAAGAAGACCAGGCTCTGGCCGGTCAAGTTGCGCTACCCAGAGGGAAGACCACTGTGTTTGTCGTATGGCTCTGTTGCATCGTACCACATCTGCAGGAGTTTATGCAGCAGTTGCTACACCAGTGAAACAACGAGCTGTTACAAATCGGTTACTTTAAGGACAACTCCGAGCTAGACACCCTGTAGCGTGCATTCCACTGACCCCAAACCACCACAATTTGCAACTTCCGCGGTGTCAAGCGAGAGCTCATTGGAGGCTTGGATGGGGTCTGTGGCCGGCCGGTGTGGCCGTGCGGTTAAAGGCGCTTCAGTCTGGAACTGCGTGACCGCTACGGTCGCAGGTTCGAATCCTGCCTCGGGCATGGATGTGTGTGATGTCCTTAGGTTAGTTAGGTTTAATTAGTTCTAAGTTCTAGGCGACTGATGACCTCAGAAGTTAAGTCGCATAGTGCTCAGAGCCATTTGAACCATTTTTTTGGGGTCTGTGGTATTTTGTGATGAAAGCTTTTTCTGCTTCTGTGCAAGGTATAGATGTGTGTTGGTCAGAAGTATCCCAGTTGTTTACCTGCACCCAGCATGTCTACGTGTTAGACACACTGGACCTAAACCTGGTGTTATGGTGTGGGGTGTGATTTCGTATGACAGCAGGATCAGTCCCGGGATTATCCTACTCGCCCTGACTGCAAATCTGTATGTTAGTCTTGTGATTCGACCTGTTGTGCCGCTGTTGTTCTTCAATAGCATTCTAGGGGGTGTTTTCCAACAGGAAAACGCCCGCCCACTTGCCGCTGTTGTAACCCTACAGGCTCCACAGTGTGGCGACATTTTGCCTTGGCCTGCTCGTTCATCAGATCTGTCTCCAATCGATCACATATGTGACATAATCGGACGAAAACTCCAGCGTCATTCACAACAGCATTAACCGTCCGTGTATTGACCTACAAAGTGCCACAGGCATGGAACTGGACTCCAAAAATTCACATCCAGTACCTGTACAGCACAATGCATGCACGTGTGCATTCTTGCATTCAACGTTCTGGAGGTTGTATCAATTATTAAGTATCAGCATTTCACATTTAAAATGGTTAACCCAACGCGTACATTAACCTGTGATCTAGCAACGTTATGTTACCAAGACTCTACATTAATTATTTTTGGTGTTGCGATATGTTTCGTTAGTTTACTTCCTACACAAATAAATTTATCGAGATGCAGCTGTAGCTGATTTGTAGCACAGTCATAAATATTTCGACGTAGGCAAGTAATTTTTAACTTTTACACCTTGTGAATTTTGTCAGCAACTTCGTTTTTACTGGGACTGGCACATTTTTGCGGTGGCACTGGAAAGAACCTTTGAAGAAAACTTCAAGTGTCATGTGTGGAACTTGATCAAATAGTGGCAAGGTAACTGCAAAGGTGTCAACCCTCAGGAGAAGAGCTCACAAAAATGTTTGCAATACCGTGATAATATATAATTTGTTGTACTGATCAGTATTCTTGTATTTGCTGTATTTATTGACTATTAATTGCTACAACATTCAAGTTTTTTCTTCACCTTCTGCGTGGTGAAGTATTGTTGGTCACTCTGTACTACTATCCACTTATTAATAAAGCCCATAGTACATTATAATTTAATTGTATTAAATTGATAAGGGGACTGTATCTACTCGTAATTACCAATATTGTCCAAAGTTAGGGTTTAAGTAGGGTTTGGCCAGAAAGGAAAGTGACGGAAGTAGAAGCTCCAAAGGGCCAGGCATTTACAAAAAATAGTTTTTTTGTTCCTGGTAGGGCGAGGCGTGAGCTATTTACTTTAGGGCCGATTCCAAGCTGCGACTGGGAAAGCAGGAAAAGTGCACAACGACAATACGAGTGTCGTGGGATCGTGTACCTTTATGTAAAATTTTTATTTTCAGTTTTTTCGTTAGTTAAATTGCAAATAAATCGAAATTATGCTCGATGTATTGTATTTATTAATACTTTGATAAAAGGGACAACAAGTAGAAGCTAAGAAAGACTTTGGATTGCCAATACATTCTGAGGAAAGGACTCTAAGTCAGACACGAGAGCTGCGGATATAGAAATAGAAACTTTTATTATTTTACAGTTCATGGTTTACTCCATCTGAGGTGATATTCATCGTAAAAACGAGGGATGTAAACTTTACAAATGCGGCGTTGACAATTACGTGGCAGTTTTAAAGTCTCTACAGAAAAATAAACATTACATTTATAACAAGTAGCATAATGCAACATGTAACCAAATAGTGGCGAGAATAACTCGTGATGTACAATGGAATGTATTTTGATGCAGGCGTCTCGGGAAGTGATTTCGCTTTCACTCTCGATGGAAAAATGGCAGATTAGAAGATTTTTCATTAAATTGTTTAACTAGTTATAAAAACAAACATCACAGTGTCGGTCTAGTGGAGTGCGTTTCGGGTGAATCAGTTTAATACTGCATGTTAGCAGCCTTTCATCTTGAACAATCTCGTCGTATAATCGTGGATTTATTTCTTAACTTCACTAGTCAGTTACGAGAGGAAATTTGTTCTTCTGTGCCCAGGGTCTCGTCACGTCAAATACAATGCATTGAGCATTGTCACAGTTTATTTGAAATTTAAGTAAAGTGAAAACGGAAAACAAAAATTAGTTCCCACATAGGGACTTGATCCCACGACTCTCGGATTATTGCTGTCAATAGCTGCCTGGAAGCTATGCAGATATAATGGCTCATACATCATCCGACACGAGCCAAAAATGTTATTTCTTTTAAACGCTTGGCCGTCTCGAACTTCCAATTCCACCACTTTAATTTCTGGCCAAATCCTGAGTGTACCACAAATTTGGACGAAATAAAAAAATGGTTCAAATGGCTCTGAGCACTATGGGACTCAACTGCTGTGGTCATAAGTCCCCTAGAACGTAGAACTACTTAAACCTAACTAACCTAAGGACATCACACACATCCATGCCCGAGGCAGGATTCGAACCTGCGACCGTAGCAGTCGCACGGTTCCGGACTGCGCGCCTAGAACCGCGAGACCACCGCGGCCGGCTTGGACGAAATAGTTGATGCCGAGTGGACGCAGTTGCCTTGTAAGACTCGCATTGCAATCCGTCCGAATGGTATTTTCAGTTCCCCGCTGGCAGAATAGTTACCTCGCTAGGACAACAGTTTCAGCTACTGTAGAATGTCACCAAAACCTGCCTGACCCTGTTGCTTCACAGATTGCGATCTCAGTGAGTGATGATCGTGTCTTCCACACTGCTACTGTTTACGGTGTCCTCGTGATTTCGTGGGCCTCTCGCTCGCTCCACGCCACGGTGTGGGGTCGAAGAGCAGCCTCCGGCAAGGATGGGTCGCCATGGCTGCACGCGGCCTGTTATCAGCTACGCGGCGAGGTCCTTTGATTCGCCGCTCGTTATTCAGCACCTCTGACGCACAGATGGCCGTCACAGGAGGGGCCCCGCACAGGCGTCTGCTCAGCGTACGCGCTTTCGCTTCGTTGAAAGCCAAAGGGGAGGGCTCCTCGGGTTTCGACACCCGAAGCGGCATCCCCTGCCCTCTGAGCAGCCGCAGACATTCGACGACTGTCGATGCTTCTGCTTTGAGTCGATGGTCGACGGCAGCGCAGACGGCGGGGTAGGTGTCAGGAGCAGCTCTGCTCTGCGGCATCAGAGGTATCTGACAAGCTCCCGGAACGTGCTACAGTTTCTGAGCAACAAGTGAAATGCGAAGTTCAATTACTTAACGCCAATTCTCACTTGTTCATTATTACTTAGTACTTTTCCCATAACAACAAAGGAAGTAATTTTTTAAAAAATGTAAGCGTCTCAGACCTCGAAGGTCCAAATATTACTTGTCTCCTAGTCCAAGAGAAACCGGTAACTGTCAGTGATAGGAAATAAGAACAGAGTGCCATAGGCCGACAAGCATATTACCCGTACTGTTTAAATCCTCGGAGTACGTCTTCATAACAAACTGATGTACACTACTGGCTATTAAAATTGCTACACCACGAAGATGACGTGTTACAGACGCGTAATGTAACCGACAGGATGACGATGCTGTGATATGCAAATGATTATCTTTTCAGAGCGTTCACACATAAGGCTGGCGCTGGTGGCGACACCTACAACGTGCTGACATGAGGAAAGTTTCCAACCGATTTCTCATACACAAGCAGCAGTTGACCGGCGTGGCCTGGTGAAACGTTGTTGTGATGCCTCGTGTGAGGAGGAGAAATGCGTACCATCACGTTTCCGACTTTGATTAAAATCGGATTGTAGCCTATCGCGATTGCGGTTTATCTTATCGCGACATTGCTGCTCGCGTTGGTCGAGATCCAATGACTGTTAGCAGAATATGGAATCGATGGGTTCAGGAGGGGTAATACAGAACGCCTTGCTGGATCCCAACGGCCCCGTATCACTAGCAGTCGAGACGACAGGCATCTCATCCGCATTGCTGTAACAGATAGTACAGCCACGTCTCGATCCCTGAGTCAAGAGATAGGGACGTTTTCAAGACAACAAACAACTGCACGAACAGTTCGACTACGTTTGCAGCAGCATGGACTGTCAGCTCGGAGACCATGGCTGAAGTTACCCTTGACACTGCATCACAGAGAGGAGCGCCTTCGATGGTGAACTCAACGACGAACCTGGGTGCACAAATGGCAAAACGTGATTTTTTCGGATGAATCCAGGTTCTGTTTACAGCATCATGATGGTCGCATCCGTGTTTGGCGATATCGCGGTGAACGCACATTGGAAGCGTATATTCGTCACCGCCATACTGGCCTATCACCCGGCGTGATGGTATGGGGTGCCATCGGTTACACGTTTCGGTCACCTCTTGTTCGCATTGACGGCACTTTGAACAGTGGACGTTACCCTTCAGATGTGTTATGACCCGTGGCTCTACCCTTCATTCGATCCCTGCGAAACGCTACATTTCAGCAGGATAATGCACGACCGCATGTTGCAGGTCCTGAACGGGCCTTTCTGAATACAGAAAATGTTCGACTGCTGCCCTGGCCAGCACATTCTCCAGATCTCTCAACAACTGAAAACGTCTGGTCAATGGTGGCCGAGCAACTGGCTCGTCACAATACGGCAGTGACAACTCTTGATGAACTGTGGTGTCGTGTTGAAGCTGCATGGGCACCTGTACCTGTCCACGCCATCCAAGCCCTGTTTGGCTCAATGCCCAGCCGTATGAAGGCCGTTATTACGGCCAGAGGTGGTTGTTATGGGTACTGATTTCTCAGGATCTATGCATCCAAACTGCGTGAAAATGTAATCACATGTCAGTTCTAGTATAATATATTTGTCCAATGAATACCCGTTTATCATCTGCATTTCTTCTTGTAGTAGCAATTTTAATGGTCAGTGGTGTACTATCTTATAACTTATAGCGTCCACAGTAAATATCAATCAGGCTTCCTAAAACATTGAAGCGAGTGCTTCAACACGGCTGGATTTCAACAAGACATTGACTACTTATAAAAATCAGTCAGCTGCAATTCTCAGATATAGGTTGCTGACACTAGGAACTTACCTGCTGCTGTATCTATGAATGAGCGCCTATTTTCAGTATCACAGTGGGCATAAAGCCCCGGCCGTAATTATTTTATCATTGTGGTTAGACCATAAGAAATCGTACGTCATCTTCATACCACACCGAAAGTTTATCAACAGAAAGTTTCTTGAAATAATTCCTCCATATTCCTTGAGGAAGCCATTTACGCTGTCGTAAAACAGTAAAGGGTTCTGGAATAATCTTGGATGACCCCTTACGGGGAAGAACAAATTGTCACGGCAAGAATAAGATCTCTCTCTTACGTACATACAATCCAAAAAATTATGAAAATATTTGCACCTCAACAAAATCTTAACTTTAAAATCTTTACTGCTTTACTACTTTGATGTAGATTAACAGAACAAAAACAGTGAAATCATCGTAAATCTCAGGCCCGACCTTGCTACTATTAGTTTTGGTGGAAAAATGAGGCAACGAAGATCAGAGTTTAATGTGCCGTCCACATCGCCGTCGTTAGAGACGGAGCGCCATCTCGGATTACGAAACGATGGTGAAGGAAATCGGCCGTGCCCTTTTATCGGCATTTGCCTGCAATGATTTAGGGAAATCATGGAAAACTGTAGTCTGACTGGCCGGATTGGGATTTAGGTCCCCTCTGCCTTCCGTATCGACTCCTGTTTCGTCTCTGCGTGTTTTTAATTTTCCTTATGCTGAGTGAGACCTTCAGATGATCATTTCTTTTTAGGTTTCTTCACTTCTTCGTGCAGCCATTTTGCCTCGGCTGCTCTGCACTTCCTATATATTCATTTTTATGTGATTGACATTGCTGTATTCCTGTCTTTCCCCGAACACATTTTTACTGTCTCCTTTCGTTGAAAGAAGTATTTCTTGTGTTACAGAAGGTTTCTTCGGAGTTCTCTTCCTTGTGCTTATGTCAGATTCTCCAACATCTCCGACTGCTCTTTTTAGAGACGTCCACTACTCTTCAACTGAACTGTCTACTGTCATTTTCCTTACTACAGTGTATTACCTACTGTGATATTCCTTATTGCAGTATCCGCATTCTTAGCGTATTTCAACCACGTGTCCTCAATCTTCAGTACTTCAGTAGTCCACTGATTCCCCCGTACGATTTCCATAAACTTCAGTCAACTGCTCATCTTTTTTAAATTATGATCTGAGTCTATATCTGCACCTGACTACGCATTAAAATCCAATATCTGATTTCCGAATCTCTGCCTGGCCATGATGTAATCCAACTGGAATCTTCCCATGTGTCTGGCTCTTTTCCAAGTATTCTCCGTCCTCTCATTATTCTCGAACAAAGTATTTGCTATTATCATCAGAAATTTATTTCATAATTCAGTAAGTTTCCGCTCTCACACCGTCTGCCTAGACCACATTTCATGTAACCTTCTCCTCTATTCTTTCGTATAGATTCGCGTTACAATCCTTCATCTCCCTTTACGTACTATATTACCCAATCAGTATCTTCAAATACTTTCTCTGTCTCTTCATCTTCTACTTGCAACGTCAGCATGTACTCCTGCACTATTGTTTTTTTGTAGCATCTGATGCGAACTTCGCTATCGCTTAACTGTTCACAGTAGCTCACTCAATCCCACTTTCCTGTTTATAAAGAATCCTACTTCCTTACTCCATTTTGTGCTGCTTTTGATATCAGCCTACATTCGTCTGACCAGAAGTTCTTACCTCCCTTTCGGTTCACCTCACTGACCCCACTGTACCAAGACTGAGCCATTTCCACATTTAATATCTTTCCAGCTGCTTTTAAACTTCTGACACTCCATCCTCCGATTTGCAGCTTGTTATACCTTAGATGGTTATTCCATATTTTTCTGATAGTCACCTCTCCTTTGACAGTCTTCTTCCGGAGATCCGAATGGGGCCATAATCCGGAATCTTTATCCATTCAAGAGATCATAACAATTTTTCAAATACAGGCCACATGTTCTGTGGATACACATTACGTGTCTTTATGTAGTGGTTATCATTGCATTCTGCATCTTCATTCCGTTAAGCAGTTCTTATTCTTTCACCTTTTTGGGGCACTCTCCCATCCCAAGACAGTGCCCTGAAGCTCTGTCCGCTCGTTCGCCCTACTGATACTGTCGTTGGCAGAAAGACAGGACCCATGAAATTCTGATTGCAAGTCAAGGACGCTACACCTACGTCCCTAGAACAAGAACCATTACGGTTGTGGTTCAGATGGATGTGCGGCACGACTGGAAGAACTCTTCTGAAAGCCTGTCACACACCATGATATTCTAGAAGACACTGACAGTCACGAATGATATGCACTGCAATAAAGCATGGGGCATTAAGGAAAACGAGTCTTCCAAAAATATTCTACAGAAAGAATGCTTCTGAGAAAAACTGAAAGTTCCATGAATCCTCAGTAACGTAGTCAGAAGAGAATCGAAAAAGTTGCCAGTACTACAAAAAATCGAAGATTTATTTATTTTTTTAATTCATTAGTCTTATAATTGGTTTGATGCGGTCCACCAAGAATTCCACTTCTGCGTTAACCTTTTCATCTCAGAGCAGCCATTGCAACCCACTTCCTCAATTATTTGCTGTATGTAGGCCTATCTCTGTCCTCCTCTATAATTTTTACCCTCTACAGCTCCGTCTAGTACCATGGAAGTTATTCCCCGATGTAGTAAAAGACGTCCTATCATAGCGCCCCTTCTTTTTGTAAGAGGTTTCCCATATATTCCTTGCCTTGCTCCCATTATCAATTGCTACGTCGGAAATGCCTCTCTGATGCCTTTACCTTTCCTAAACCCAACCAGTTCGTCACATAACTGATCCTAAATTTTCTTTTCCGTTGTACTGCATATTGTTCTTGTCAGCAACTTCGTTGCATCAACTGTCAAGCTGACTGTTTTTCGCACTTGTCGACTCTTGCTGTCTTTGAAACTGAGAGGCACTCCGCTGCAGAGTGAAAATCTCATTCTGAGAGGCTGATGTTTTTCCGAAAGAATAATTGTGTATCACCAGCCTTATATATTATACACACAACCTAAATAGTCGTTTCGTTGCCACTTTTGCCCATTATTTTAGAAATTCGTACGGAATTTTGTCTATCACTTCTGCTTCATACAAACTTAAGCCGTCCAAAGCTCGTTTAAACTCTGATCCTAATACTGGATTCAATATTCATCAATGTCAACTGTCTTGCAAGCACCTATATAATGTTTAACCACTAATGAGGTGAGCTTAAGAGTAATCCAAGGGGTTTTAACGGCGGCTAACTTCTACACTATTGACTAACTGCTTAGTAGAATACATCTTCAATGCAGTAATGTAATCAACGGAAGTAAGTGCTGTTAGTGGTTTCTGTTTGATGACATGTGGCTACAATAACGTAGTTACACACATCACTGTCGGCCTAGAAACATTGATGTTTGTGACATAAAACGTGTTTAATGTTATTTTATTTCTTGTTATTTTATTTCTTCGACGTCTCTGAGGACCACTCCAATTAGTATGTCGGGAAGAAACAGTCGAACATCACTTTCTTTTGTGAATAGGTGTTCTGTATACTTGTTTTATGAATTGTTCTAGAACCTTGATGATCGTCTGTAAAGGGTAATTTCTCTAGCAGTATAACTTGCTGAATCTTTTAATAAATTGCGGTCATGTGTGACAGAGGAATACTGCACGTGCAGTATTCGAGAGAAGCGCGTCTTCCCTGATGTCGGAAGAGATGCTCCTGTCGACAATCTGTTTAAAGTGCGATCTGCATTTATATTACACTCTAACTCAATGCAGCCCTTTTTGACTTACAGAAGCGCACAACGTAGACGTCGACGAAGACGTGGAAAGATGTGCTTCCAGCGTGTGTACCGTAAATGTCGACACATCCTGCCCTTAACCGCTAGTAAAAGTGCACTCTCTTCTCGAAGAAAATGGATTTTAACGCTGATACGTCAGTCGTCGGCAACGTAACACTCCAGTGAAGTCCTGTAATATACACTCCTGGAAATGGAAAAAAGAACACATTGACACCGGTGTGTCAGACCCACCATACTTGCTCCGGACACTGCGAGAGGGCTGTACAAGTTTTGATCACACGCACGGCACAGCGGACACACCAGGAACCGCGGTGTTGGCCGTCGAATGGCGCTAGCTGCGCAGCATTTGTGCACCGCCGCCGTCAGTGTCAGCCAGTTTGCCGTGGCATACGGAGCTCCATCGCAGTCTTTAACACTGGTAGCATGCCGCGACAGCGTGGACGTGAACCGTATGTGCAGTTGACGGACTTTGAGCGAGGGCGTATAGTGGGCATGCGGGAGGCCGGGTGGACGTACCGCCGAATTGCTCAACACGTGGGGCGTGAGGTCTCCACAGTACATCGATGTTGTCGCCAGTGGTCGGCGGAAGGTGCACGTGCCCGTCGACCTGGGACCGGACCGCAGCGACGCACGGATGCACGCCAAGACCGTAGGATCCTACGCAGTGCCGTAGGGGACCGCACCGCCACTTCCCAGCAAATTAGGGACATTGTTGCTCCTGGGGTATCGGCGAGGACCATTCGCAACCGTCTCCATGAAGCTGGGCTACGGTCCCGCACACCGTTAGGCCGTCTTCCGCTCACGCCCCAACATCGTGCAGCCCGCCTCCAGTGGTGTCGCGACAGGCGTGAATGGAGGGACGAATGGAGACGTGTCGTCTTCAGCGGTGAGAGTCGCTTCTGCCTTGGTGCCAATGACGGTCGTATGCGTGTTTGGCGCCGTGCAGGTGAGCGCCACAATCAGGACTGCATACGACCGAGGCACACAGGGCCAACACCCGGCATCATGGTGTGGGGAGCGATCTCCTACACTGGCCGTACACCACTGGTGGTCGTCGAGGGGACACTGAATAGTGCACGGTACATCCAAACCGTCATCGAACCCATCGTTCTACAATTCCTAGACCGGCAAGGGAACTTGCTGTTCCAACAGGACAATGCACGTCCGCATGTATCCCGTGCCACCCAACGTGCTCTAGAAGGTGTAAGTCAACTACCCTGGCCAGCAAGATCTCCGGATCTGTCCCCCATTGAGCATGTTTGGGACTGGATGAAGCGTCGTCTCACGCGGTCTGCACGTCCAGCACGAACGCTGGTCCAACTGAGGCGCCAGGTGGAAATGGTATGGCAAGCCGTTCCACAGGACTACATCCAGCATCTCTACGATCGTCTCCATGGGAGAATAGCAGCCTGCATTGCTGCGAAAGGTGGATGTACACTGTACTAGTGCCGACATTGTGCATGCTCTGTTGCCTGTGTCTATGTGCCTGTGGTTCTGTCAGTGTGATCATGTGATGTATCTTACCCCAGGAATGTGTCAATAAAGTTTCCCCTTCCTGGGACAATGAATTCACGGTGTTCTTATTTCAATTTCCAGGAGTGTATTTAAGATTCACGGGCACATGTACAAAAGAAAATACGGAAATTATTTTAATTTAAAGTGAAGTTGAATGAGATTCGAATACTTGGGGCTATGTTTCACTGATTCAATATTTATTTCAACAAGCGAATGAACGAATTAATGAGTTTTAATTTTCTCTTTGTTAGAACTAAGCTAAAATATTTATCAGTTTTCGTTGTCTGGAGGGCTCCTAAGCTACTGTCACAATCGAAATCGCAAACGATGTAATTACTTCTGCCGCGCGGAGTGGACGCGCGGTTTGAGGTGCTATGTCACGGATTGCGCGACCCCTCCCGCCGGAGGTTCAAGTCATCCCTTGGGCACGGGTGTGTGTGTGTGCTGTTCTTAGCATAGGTTAGTTTAAGTAGTGTGTAAGTCTAAGGACCGATGACCTTAGCAGTATGGTCCCTTATTAATTCACACACACTTCAGCATTTTTAATTACTTCTTCACGCGTAAGACAGTTTATGTCTCTTTCTCAAACGAATATTTTAGAAATTATTCCATTCCATTTGGCGTGATAGAGCACCCATCTACTGCTACTATTTACAAAAAAACATTCCTAGGTTGCAGAACGTTCTTTATTAACTTAAGAAGGTCTCGTTTTGCCCTGACAGGGCATCATCAGGTTATCTGAAAATATATGGGAACGACGATATTATAATAAATTCGGCGTAGTCTAATCACGAGCTATTAAAAGGCAAAATAAGCTTAAAAAACCGACCGAATAAAATTATATAGGGAAACATAAGCTAACTCACGTTTAAGAATCGGAACTTTTGTACCTAAAAGCAACCGTCAATATGGCATGATGCCGCATGAAAAGGACTAAAAGTAAACCTATATGGAAAAACAATACTAAAAATTGGTTAAATAAAATCACTGTGATCAGGCATGAGTAGAGAGCGAAGCACAAACTGAAAAATGCGTATTACCTCATTGACAACATCGAGGCAACAGAGTCTGGGATATGCTTTGAGTGGCTAACAAATATTCTCATTCTGTCGCACCTGTACATATATTCCTTCATGGGATTTGTTATTAAGAGTATTGACTAATTCAGAAGAAATCGCACCATTTATCAAGTGAGAATTAAACGGATAAACGATATGTACTTTGTATTCTGTACAGGAGTTCCTCGCCGATGTATTGTGTCAACTACTCTGTAATGTGTCAAATGTGTCATTTATTTGAATACCCTCTCAAACCTTTTTTCGGGTTTATTACTTTTCAGTTCTCTTTTCGTTAATAATGTAGTAAGCATTCTGTAGTCTACATACTGCCTCGTTTCATCACCAAGAAGCCTTACGGGACTTGATAAATGCCGGCCGGTGTGGCCGAGCGGTTCTAGGCGCTTCAGTCTGGAACCGCGCGACCACTACGGTCGCAGGTTCGAATCCTGCCTCGGACATGGATGTGTGTGATGTTCTTAGGTTACTTAGGTTTAAGTAGTTCTAAGTTCTAGGGGACTGATGACCTCAGATGTTGAGTCCCATGGTGCTCAGAGCCATTTGAACCAACTTGATAAATACGAGTAAATACGAGGCAATTGTAAATGTACGCTACATTACTGATTAGATTCACAGAGGCGAACTATAGTAAGTTTATCAAATAACGATCAACATGATCTCGCGAAGTAAGTATTCATATGTCTGCATAAACAGTCGATACTGTAGCTATGCTGCGAAAAGGCTTGCTAAAAAGGAGTCATTCAGGACGAGCGAAGCTCATATTTACATCCGACAATCCAGACTGAGGGTTTTCTGCACACCATTAACGGCGAATACTGGCAAGGCAATAGCCGATATACCGCCGCAGTCGAAACTGTTTCTAACGATGTTAATATAGACAGTAAGTTGAAGTCTAACGTCACGTCTGCCTTCCTCTAGCATAGTTGAAATTAGTTGTCATGTGAGGTTTTACGTCCGAAGTTGAGATTTTATCGTGACATGTAACGTCCCAGTCTGCAGGCAGCCACCGCAGCACTCCACCCGCTACGGAGATAGAAAATCAGTTTAAAGCCTCTATCGCCTAAAGAAACGACTTGTAAAATGCCATATACATCTATTAATTGCAAGTACACCAAACATCTGTTCTAAGGGTTCATAATGACCGTTTTTTCTTTAATATGGCATGAAATTTCCCTTGTGGAAAAGAATTTCGAACTAAAAACTATTTAACTTACTGAAATACGTTGCTAGTTTCCTTGATTACGAAACTACCTCACTTGAAAACGGATGTTTCCAAACCTTCCTATAGTAATGCGTTTGCTGCGAACAACATTCACAAGATGCCACTTTTTCAGTTTTGTAATGTGTATCTCCGTGATGTCTTTGATTGTGTGAACATCACTGCTTAAGTTTGATTAGGGCTGGAGATATGAAAGGTGTCCTACCCGATTCTGTGACCTCGTGTATTTTGAAAACGAAACAAAATGTGAAAAATGCCATCAGCCAGGATGCATCCACGTCAGGGGCTCACACAATGGTTAGGAAGGCACAATCCAGAAAAATAAACAAATATGTACATTTTTCTCCAGAAATGAAAACTAGGGGTATAATTAGTGATAACAGACATTGTTCCACCGCTGTAAACATCATACTTTCTGAGTTACGCTTTGATGGATGGCAACGGCGGCAAATTTTCTGCCATAATGTCGTAATGCGGGTTGGCTGCACTGTCGTGAAGACTGCCGTAGGCAGCCCTTGCTCTGCACTGTAGCGATGTTACCATCCAGTACAGCAGGGGTCTCCTATCTACGGCCGGCGGGTCAACACCGGCCCGCGAATCCCATCAGTCCGGCCGGCATTAACGAGTGAGACATACATGGTACCCGGCCCACGGTAATTTCTTTTATTAAATTCGAATCTTGCTTTTGGAGCATTCCCTATAATGAGTGATTCGCACAGCGAGTAGAATAAGATGTAAAAAAAGTGTCTCGCTAAACGTGTAAGGTGGCTATAATTTCGCATCTTACAAGCACTCATCCACATACCTTTCCGTGATTTTAAACCTGAATTAGGTATCGTTTGATAGGTTGTACATCATATATATCAATATTTAAAGAATACTGACGTTTCACATATACTTTGTAAATAGCTGCTAACGCTTACAGCATGAAAGGTGATGGATTGTCTTTACTATCGAAACGGCGTAATGAATGATGGCTTGTACTAGCAAAGGTTGAAACGCCCGTGGAAACGATAAGGCAGGTGTAACTCAGGCCCTGGGTGGAAAAGTCCACACAGGTGTGTTGGTCTGCTTTAACACAAGAAGTATCCCAAGATGGATGGTCGGGGCACCTGAGCGTTGAAGCACAATACAGCGGCAGCTGGCCGGTATTGTAGTGGGGCCGGAAGGATAACCGGATAACTTTCCGTGCTGGACGACAAAAGGCTAAAATGTGGTTGGTCGGCGTTCGGAGGAATCTGTAGAGAGGGAGAGTATTCCATGTTTTCAAGAATATGATTCGCCCTCTGCAGTTACGAGGGAGGGGAGCCGAGCTTTTCTGGGAACCCAGTGGTGGAGAGAAATGGTCTTTTGTTTTGAGTACCCGTGTCTGACGATCACTCAGTATCAGCTTTGTTGCTACAGACGGACTTGCTGTCTTTGCTCTCAGGAGATTCTATAGTTAAAACAGTTAGGCACTGTACTGTTGCGAACTTATATGATTCTGGACTTCTCCTCCAAGTAGGGAGTCGACATTGAGTATGCAGCATTCAGTGATTGAGAGTACTTCTTCTGCCTATGCTCATGTTTAGACACTATCTGACCTTTGCACTTGTGGCTGAGAGCTGGCGTTTCTCGTCTGTAGAACACAGAGAAGAGAAGGCTGTATTAGATTATACTAGTCAGAGTTCTTCCATCGTCGCAGACATGTACGAGAACCATCACTCCGACGCACAGCTAACTGCTTGGGTTTATTAGGGCTCTAAAGCTGAACAGCTGTGATCACGTAAATTTTATTTTCACTGAGGTTGCACACCACTGCAGATCGTCTTTGAAAGTAGTGTCTTCTGGTGTTTGGTACGTAGATGATGTCAGTCATGTCGCGTTATTTATATTAGATCGCGTATCCATAAAAAAGGGGCAGATTTTAGCACTTGATCGATCATGTTAGTCAGGAAATTCATTTGGATCTCTTTCTGTCCATTGGAAATTGATATGTAAACATTTCTAATATATAAAAAGGTTTCAATCTACAATAAATTTACAAGCAGAAACAGCATTCATCATTTTGTAGTTACTAGTTCCCTTAAGCATTCATTTATGTTTATATTATAATTTTTATGTTAAAGAGCAAGAAGGAGGAGATAATATCATCATTAAGAAATCCTAACATCTGCTTCAGGCTGTAGTCAGACAGGGCCAAATCTTCATTTTCACGTTCAGTATTTTCCGTTGCGCACATTCATTTTACACCCGCCTGGAGTAGCGTCTTTGAAACGAACCGTGCTTCGCATAAGGAGGCTGTTTAATAATATTTTTTGATCTTTCAAACATTTCAGAAAACACGATCTATACAGGGTCGGTCTCTTTTCCACTATAAATTAGCGCTAAGTCACGTGTTCTCCCATAAACTACAGCTTTGTAAAGTAGAAGCTCCGACAATGGTGTATTCAGTCAACTGTACGGATCGCAATGCGCCTCGTGACGCAACTGATGTCACCCGTCTCACTGCTCTGCTACCGCGACGATGTTAGAAATTCTTGGAAGATATTTTCTTCTCCGGCGCATGATGACCCTTTTCCTTGCAGTGTGTTTTTATGAATTCCAATTCTGATTTGTCGTCATTAACCGACATGAATTCATAAAAGATACCCATAAGGCAGTAGCTGTGCACGTTACTAACGTAATTAACGATAATGATGTGTCTCTTTTTCGACAAATTTTGAAGCAGAAAAATTTCTTCTAAAATAACATGTGCTCTACTATAAATAAAAAATTAAAATAATATATTACAAATTTGTTTGAGTATGAATTATGGTTTGGACTGGAACGCATTGACGTTTTCTACATTGATTCCTACAGAAAAACGTGTTAATTACGACTAAGATTCAGGAATGAATCCTCCTCATTAAACGATGTAACACATTTATAATAGTTGGCTTCTGGTAAATTTGAAATAATTCTGAGAATATTTAGTCCCATAATGATGTTTTGTATTGTATATTTTGAGAACTAATATTGTTTCATTGCAAATTATATACATTGCCATATTACTTGACTCAGTCACGAAATATTGATTTTCCTATTGCTCTTTAAAATTTCAGCAATCACTATCTATCTTCCGTTTCGTTCTCATATTTACACAAATGTAAACAAGAGACAAATTAATATTACGGCAGTTAACAGTATTAAGATCAAGGGTTCATAGCAAAAAATAGCGCAGGATTTATCTTTAAGGCAATTTTAATTAAATACTCACTGTTAAAAACACTGTATCTTCACTAAGAAACTGTAGTCACAAAACACACTAGTCCCACTATAATTTGATTTTCATATTACACATATCGTGGTTCTGTACTATTGCACGTAAATTCCGGTAGATGTCACTAGTGTGCATTTAGTATTGTCGGAAGTAGTCGTAACAATGCGGAAAGTGCGACACGCGCATCGACTGTCACCGTGGCAATGAAATGATCTGTACACTTGCCAACACAAATCGCGGAGTGGAGTTCACCCCCGCTCCCTGGGTCATAGATTGTTCAATCACCGTCTAGTCTTGAAACAAATATTGACGTTTGATTCATCTCTACAGTATGTTGGTATTATGAACTGTAGTCTGTTTTCTTGAGACATGCCAAGGTGTCTTCAAGAAAAGTTGGCCTATAGGTTTTGGCACTTTGTGGAAGAGTCAGTCTGGCCCTTCGACTAAAATCTTTGGAGACCTCTGCTTTAAAGTGTCAGTATTTCAGAAGGTGTGATATTTAGAGCAGTGAAACCAAGACCTCCAACTCACCCTCTCTTTTCCAAAGCGTGACTTTCTTCTGAAAGCGATGTTCCTTAACTTTCATGAATTGTACATTCGTACCCATTGTATGAGCCTGTGACATATGTACATCCCTGGTAAATGGAATTTTTCACATTTTGTTTCGTCTCGGAAGTATATGACCTTCCTCAGAAAAGGCAAGCTTAATACTTTGTGCAGTGGAAATAGCAACAGACTGGGAGCCGATGCGAGCCAAAAATGGCAGGTTCCCATTAGTGTAGTGATGTCGAGGGGAGTGCAGTTCACACGCTCTCAAATGCCAACTAACTTAAAAAGGGCTACGCTTGCATGTCACAGAACAGTATGTGTGACAGAAATGGTGAATACTGCGCAGTGATTTGTCCAGTACCGTATAGAATCTGCTGATGGCCTATGAACTGGTCACCCCAATGCACCAGGGAAATGCGTTTAGCGTGAAACGCCACGTTCCTGCTTACAGCGAGAAGGATTCACCACCGTATAAAACCGCTGAGGCAGAGCCACCAGTTCCCCGCTACACACATATTTGTTTCACTGGCAGGGAATTCGCCGAAGAGCGCGGTTTTTTCGCCATACCAGAGCGGTGTTTCTCGTGCGTTTTGCGGCCGCATGCGTCCATAAAAACTAGCCAAATGAGAGCGCCGGGGCGGAAGCATTGCAGTCGGTGCTTAGTAAGGGATAACACGGCCCACGGCCGTCGGGTCGCATTAGACGCGCTCACGCGCTCGCCGCCGAGTGGGGTGAGCGGCGCGGGATGGGGTGGGTGTGTGGAGGGGATGGCAGCGTTCCCACTGCCGCCCTGTCTGCGGTAGCCGGCCGAAACAGGGTTGCCACTACCGCAGCCACCGCATTACCGTCGTCCCTCTAATAAGTAGCAATTACTGAGCTCTTCTGCCGCCGGCCGACACACAGCGCGTAACCGCATTAGAGGCTCGATTGTCCTCCCTTGGATGCTTTCCACTTGTCCGTCCCCATCGCTGCTGCCGCTGCTACTGTCGTTTTCCGCTCCCCTCGCGCGCTTCACGATCCCTGGGTCAAAAATTATATTTGGCTCCCCGGCCATCCACGGCCGTCTGGTCCGTCGGCGGGCTATGACCGAGGCCATTTTTATTAGCGCGAGAGTAGCTGTAACGTCACAGCGTTTTGCCTCCACTCTCACCCCAAACCTTCCGCTCTCCCAACGTTTCTAACCAACGTGCCGCAGTGAATCACTGTGTTTGCACTAAGTGCCGCAAAGTAAAATGGCATTCTGCTTCGTCCACTCGACTTGAAAAAATTGGTTCACAAGGTTGGTGACGCCAGCCTCAGCGATTTTATGCGTCGTTTCTCTTCATCGCTTGGTCCCCGAGAGTTCTTGGTGCTTCCATATTTATTAGGTCGCTGGAGTAAGGGTATATACGTACAATGATAACAGTCGGTGTGTGAATATCAATCGCTCGTTATACAACTCGGTAAAGCATGTGGCTTCTTACGTAGTGTTTATGGCAAATATCACTTGCCGTTTAAACTGTATCTCGACAAATGCTAGAGATAGTGACATTGAGGTACACTACGTGATCAAAAGTATCCGGACACACCCAAAAACATACATTTTTCATTTTAGGTGCATTGTGCTACCACCTACTGACTGGTACTCCGTATCAGCGACCACAATATTCATTAGCCATCGTGAGAGAGGAGAATGGCGCGCTCCGCGGAACTCACGTGGTCAGGTGGTTGCGTGTCACTTGCGTCATACGTCTGTACGCCAGGTTTCCCCACACCTAAAAATCTCTTGGTACACTGTTTCCGATGTGATAGTGATGTGGAAACGTGAAGGGACACATACAGCACAAAAGCGTACAGGCCGACCTGGTCTGTTGACTGACAGAGACCGCCGACTGTAGAAGAGGCTGGTAATGTATAATAGGCAGACATCTATCCTGACCATCACAAGGGAATTGCCAACTGCACCAGGATCCACTGCAAGTACTATGACAGTTAGGTGGGAGGTCATGGTCGAGCGACTGCTCATAAGCCACACATTACACCGGTAAATGCCAAATGACGCCTAGCTTGGTGTAAGGAGCGTAAACATTTGACGATTGAACAGTGGGAAAATGTTGTGTGGGGTGACGATACATGGTACACAATGTGGCGATCCAATCGCATGATGTCCGTATGGCGAATGCCCAGTGGACGTCATCTACCAGCGTATGTAGTGCTAACAGTAAAATTCGGAGGCGGTGGTGCTGCGGTGTGGTCTTGTTTTTCATGGAAGGGGCTGGCACCCCTTGTTGTTTAGCGTGGGACTATCTTTTGTGTTGGCGGAAGAGCCAACACCGTTTTATGTATGGAGGCCGAAATGCACGCGTTTTAGGTCACGCAGGCTGGCGTGAGGAGGGAAGGACTATACTTACGTGAGGTCTGGAACATGACAAGGAATTAGAATTCAGAAAGCGGACGTAATTAGTGTGATACTTCACTTTAATCCATTAATGATAAACGTCGCTCTTGACGGTACATGATTCACAATATTATCAGTTCAGAATACATTCTTGAAGAATAAGTCGGCTTGCTAGGTCGTAGCAAATGACGTAGCTGAAGGCTATGCTAAACTGTCGTCTCGGAAAATGAGAGCATATGTAGACAGTGAAACATCGCTAGCAAAGTCGGCTGCACAACTGCGGCGAATGCTAGGGAGTCTCTCTAGACTAGACCTGCCGTGTGGCGGCGCTCGGTTTGCAATCACTGATAGTGGCGACACGCAGGTCCGACGTATACTGACGGACCGCGGCCGATTTAAAGGCTACCACCGAGCAAGTGTGGTGTCTGGCGGTGACACCACACAATCACAGCACAGGCCTGCATTAATGTTTTAAGCACCTTCTTGCTTCCCACTGTTGAAAATAATTCGAGTATGGCGATTGCATCTTTCAACACGATTGAGCACCTGTTCATAAGTCACGGCCTTTGGCGGAGTGGTTACACGACAATAACATCCCTGTAATGGGCTGGCCTGTACAGAGTCTTGACCTGAATCGTATGGAACACCTTTGGGATGTTTTGGAACGCCGACTTCGTGCCAGGCCTCACCGATCGATATCGATGTCTCTCTTCAGTGCAGCACTCCGTGAAGAATGGGCTGCCATTCCCCAAAACACCTTCCAGCACCTGATGGAACGTATGCCTGCGAGAGTGGAAGCTGTCATCAACGCTAAGGGTGGACCAACATCATATTGAACTCCAGCATTACCGATGGAGGGCGCCACGATTTTGTTTTTCAGCCAGGTGTCCGGATACTTTTGACCAAATAGTGCTCCTGGCACAAGACAAGCTAGAGGAAATTGTGGAGCTCATCTCCAGTATATCAGTATTGTAACCTATTTAGTAAACACAGTCGTGATCAAACTTAATTTCTTAATTTATATGGCTTGTAGATATTATCCTGTGCCATCGATATGTGTGTATCTAAAATCAAATTCTATGGGCCATCAGTTGTCCGACTTATGTTCTAATGTTCATTTTAATATTTTAAATGTTTCACTTTCTTGAGAACATGTACGTTATACACATCGAATATTTAGCAAATATTGCTGTATTTTATAATTCCCCTCTAACTGCTTTTTAACCTTTAACAACTGGCACACGTTTTATGTTATGCAGAGCTGCTTTTACCACTCCATCAGTATTACTACATTTATCGTTCTCTGCGGCTAAGACTTATCGACGATATAAATTCATTAAGATTTCTGATGCATGCATGTGTTTTACATTTGTGTAAATGTTACATGTGGATATGTCTTCCATACTGTAAGAATGTATTATTGTAATTTTAAACAGGGGTGTGGCCATTTTAATGATAAGTATTATGTCCGTGCAAACGTAACGCTATAACGAACTGAAAATTATATGGAGATGTGTAAATATTTACAATATGTCCATACAGGCATCTAAAGAATAAAAATTAACAACTTAGATACCATCACGACTGTTTTACTAAATAAGTTACAGTATTACTAGATCGCTGTATTCCTGGAACAATGTTACAGAAAATCTTATAGCAGTGCCGCTTTGGCCCCTCTAGCGGTGTGCTGTGGTAATATGGCGCAGGGATATAAATGAGCACCATATAATGATACTTCTCGCAGATACATTTATTTACTAAGAGTCATTTACAATCACTACAAATGGCCAATAGAAACTGCTCAATATTTTGTGAGTCCGAAGATGAAAGAACAAGAGGAGCGTTAGTAAAGTGTAGAAAGACAATGAGGACTAGGAAGATATCATGGTAGTCGGAAAGCGGATGTATTAAATGTTCTGCGTAACGGCGTGCATGCGTACTTGCAGGAGAAATCGGTGACTATACTGATACCCTGCATTAATAACATTGATCGTGAGCTTGGTCAACAGATATACGATTGTTTGTTTTGGGAATAGAAAAAAATGGCTCTGATCGCTATGGGACTTAACATCCATGGTCATCAGTCCCCTAGAACTTAGAACTAATTAAACCTAACTAACCTAAGGACATCACGCAATACCCAGCCATCAACAGGCAGAGAAAATCCCTGACCCCGCCGGGGATCGAACCCGGGAACCCGGGCGTGGGAAGCGAGAACGCTACCGCACGACCACGAGATGCGGGCTTGGGAGTAGAAGTTCCTCAGCTACAAATGTAGTTGTGGTACTTCTGTTTTCAAACCAAACTGTTTTCCAACTATGAACCAGAAAGTACAAATACCTTTCGAAAATAACGGAACAGGTCACTACATAGGAGGACAACGGACTTTTCAGGCCACATGAACAACTTAGTTTATCATACAACAGTTTACTGCAAAACCATCGATGGTATAAATTACGAATGAGAATCCTGCGACATGTTCCTCCATAAGTGTAATGCAGCACATCCTACGTACAAATTTGTTTCTTGACATTGTCTGAAACATAAGGCACAGCACTATACCAACAGATAAATTGACGTGTCGTAACAAAACATATATCAATGAATAAATGTTTCAGTTTTTGAGCGGCATAATTTCTGTACCAGATGTGTTGACTGCTAAAGTGACTGGAACAGAAAAGCTTTCACGATAACTCGAAACTCTGATATTTGAACTGTTAACGTAATTAGATTATAAAAATTCTCCAGTTCAATCTTCTAGGCTGAAAGTTTGAGGTCGATACCGGTATATAAAACTACACCCTTCGGCAGACATCTGCGGAGGTGAAACGAAAACGGTAATGCCTCCCACAGTCCGAGAAGAAACGTCAGTGAATAGTTTTATGTATCGACCACAGGCTCTCAGCTCTGAAGTTTTAGCTGAAGGACACATGGGGAGTGAAGCAACAGTAACTGTTTACTTATTTCGGAATCAGTCTTCAATGAAGTAGATGTGAGCCTCATAACAAATGGTTTATCTGATCGTAATGAAGTATGGAAAACGATGACTACGAACATGTGAGGTGTGTTAAGGGTGGGTTGTAGTATCGTAAGGTCACATTACGCTCGGGGGGGCTGGAGGCTCATTGCGATTTCAAGCAATGCCGTTAGGCATTGTTTGCTCGTAAGCCGAACCCAGCCAAGCTAATTTCCCTGTGGAGAGAATGCTTAGATGTATGCTAATCAACGTACCCAACGGACGTGCTGTCTAATAGAGGTTACAGAAGCGTAAGGCTTTCTTCCGGTAATGACACAATTTATCTCTGTTGATAACTTCACTTGTTACGTATTTTTTGCATTTGTACTATACTCAGGCTAAATTAATGTGAGAGAATCTTCAACAACTCTGTGATTATGAAACTTTATCCCAAATACCTTCTGACTATGCAACTTGACTAACAAAGTTTTTCATATGCAATACAATCAACGAAGAAAATAATGGAAAGGTATGAATACTGCCGTCCTCAAAAGACAACCCCGAAAATATTTGCCGTAAAAGATAAGCGACTAACACTGAATTTACGATTTAAATACGATGATCTGTTCACCGCTTGCGTGAACGAAGTGATATAAAATCCGTGGTAAGTGAAATAATGTGACACGTTTCAACCTTCATATGCGCTGTGTTGAACGTTTTAGTCAAGTTAAAACTGGACGCAGGACAGAACCTCGAAAACAGTATTCTTGCCTTTCGCCGACAGTGTGCTACCAATTCAGATATCCGAGCATGGAACACGATCTGTGTTTCGAATTACAGAATAATAAAAATAAAAATGGCAAAAGTCATGTTACGAAACTTATCAATTTGCGGTTATTCGCACAGTGTCTCCGTCCGATTGTAAGCTGCAGTCACAAATGTTAATGTTTCTTGCCAAAAGAATCTGAAGGGCGATACAGGAGATTATAATTCACGCGACGCTACCGTAAAGTGCTACTGAGTTGAATGATTTATGGATTATTGCATTAGCACGATGTGTACTAAACGCTGGTGGTAAAACTTAATTCAGTTATCTGAAACATTTTCTTAAAGCTTCTTGACAACAAATCCTCTTGCAGTTATTTGTAGCTTTTATGGTGTTTGCAATAGTCACGATAACCACGCGCATCTCAAGTATTTCAGTAGCCTCTGTAACATTGCTTTGAGACTTTCTGGCAGAAAATCCTGTAGTAGAGTGCAGATCTGACAGAGAAATCTGTCAACCACAATGGTAATTCTCCGTTGTGTTAAGAACCATTAGCTGCATCTGCTCATACTTCTATTCGCATAAAAAATAAGTAAATAAAAAAAGGAAATTCCAAGTTGCACCGTAGTTTCGAATGTACTTCAAATTGTTGGTCCTAATATTACTTCCTTGGTATGTCTGTTCAAAAATCGGAAGGCACCAACGGCATACCACTTGAAGTAGCACCATTCACTTAGGACCATTCACTGCGGTACTGAAATTCATTTTCGGGGTGAGTACAACTTTACTTACTTGTGAAAAATACTACTTTCCACCATAACGCGAACTGTATAGTGTTTAAGACTTCTAAATCTACATCTACATGGATACTCTGCAAATTACTCTAAAGTGCCTGGCAGAGGGTTCATCGAAGCACCTTCACACTAATAATTCATTATTCGTTTCTCGAACAACGAGCGGAAAAAACGAACAGCAGTGTCTTTCTGTGTGAGCTCTGATTTCCATGATTTTTTTTCTCCCTATGTAGATCAGCGTCAACTAATTAATTTCGTGAGAACATCCCGTTGCAACGAAAAACGCCTTTGTTCTAATGATGTCCACCCCAAATTCTATAGCATTTCCGTGGCACTCTCTCCCATACTTCTCGATAAAACAAAACACGCTGCTCTCCTATGAACTTTCTCGATGTACTCCGTTAGTCCTATTTGATAAGAACCTCATGCGTGCAGCAGTTCTCCAAAAGGGGGCAGACAAGCGTAATGCAGGCAGTATCTTTAGTAGATCTATTGCATCTTCAAAGCGTTTTGCCAATAAAACGCAGTCTTTGGTTCACCTTCCCCACAGCATTTTCTACGTCTCTATATCAATTCAGGTTGTTCGTAATTGTAATTCCTTAGTATTTACTTGAATTTACGGCCTTTAGATTTAACTGATTTATAGTATAACCAAAAATGTAACGGATTACTTTTAGCACTCACGTAAATGAGCTCACACTCTTCATTACTTAGGATCAACTGTCAATTTTCGCACATACAGGTATCTTCTCCAAATCACTTTGTAATTTCTTGATCTTCTGATGACTTTACTAGACGGCAAATGCAGCATCATCTGCAAACAACCCAAGACGGCTGGTCACATTGTCTCATAAATCATTTATATATCAGGGTTATTCGAAACGTAAGCTCCGGTCGGTGACTAAATGGAAACCACTGTGAAAATCAGAAATTATTTTGTACTATTTAGTTACACCTTCTCTGCATCGCCGCCTCTGCGATTTAGAGATCTGTCGTTGCATTATACCAACATTGCAATACTCTCGTCATAGAAGGTAGCCGCCTGTGCTTTCCTCCAGTTCTCTACGCTGGCATGCAGCCGGTGCCAGAATATGGTCTTCGTAGCCAGTCGGTCAGGTGCTTAGAGTTTCGGGCTGTACTGCGGGCGATCAGAGACTTCCCTCTGAAAACGCTACAGAGACGTCTTTGTTGCCCCTGCAGTGCGCTGCGGAGCACTGTCACGAAGAAGGAATTGCATGACAGTTACATTACGTGGGCTGCATTACATCAGGCGAAATCTCCCAGCGTGACCCATACTTGGCAGGACACACTATCTTCTAGGCGTTTTTACGGGCTCACTGTGCTCCCAGAACTGAAAAGAGTGACGTAAAGCGATTGCAGTGTACTACAGATACTGGCAAACACATCTGTGCAAAGCTTCATCTCATTTTCACTGTGGTTTCCATTTCGCGACCGATCGGAACTTACTTTCCGAATAACACTCGTACATAAGGAACACCAAAGGGCCTATAACACTGCCTTGGGAAACGCGGGAAATCACATCTGATTTACTCGATGACATTCCGTCAGTTACTGCAAACTGTGATCTCTCTGATTGGAAATCATGTATCCAGTCGCATAATTCAGATGTTACTCCATAAGCAAGCAATTTGATTACAAGGCGCTTGTGAGGTACGGTGTCGAATGCTTCCTGGAGATGTAGACATATGGAATAAATTTTAAATCCCTTGGTGTTAGTAAACAGCTAGTTGTGTTTGACAAGAATGAGGGTTTCTAAATCTGTGCTGACTGTGTGTCAATAGACAGTTCTCTTCGAGGTGATTCATAATGTTCGAACACAAATATATGTTCCAGTATCCTGCTGCATGTCAACGTTAATGATGTGGGCCTGCAATTCAGTGGATTACTCATACCGACTTTCTTTAATATGGGTGTAATCTGTGAAACTTGTCAGTCTTTGGATAAGGATCTTCCGTCAGACAGCAGTTGTATGCGATTGTTAAATATAGAGCTATTGCTTCAGCATACTCTGAAAGCCATGTATGGAAGTGAAACATGGACGATAAATAGTTTGGACAAGAAGAGAATAGAAGCCTTTGAAATGTGGTGCTACAGAAGGATGCTGAAGATTAGATGGGTAGATCACGTAACTAATGAGGAAGTATTGAATAGGATTGGGGAGAAGAGGAGTTTGTGGCACAACTTGACAAGAAGAAGGGGTCGATTGGTAGGACATGTTCTGAGGCATCAAGGGATTACCAATTTAGTATTGGAGGGCAGCGTGGAGGGTAAAAATCGTAGAGGGAGACCAAGAGATGAATACACTAAACAGATTCAGAAGGATGTAGGCTGCAGTACGTATTGGGAGATGAAGAAGCTTGCACAGGATAGAGTAGCATGGAGAGCTGCATCAAACCAGTCTCAGGACTGAAGACCACAACAACACAACTCTGAAAGGAACATAATTGTTATGCAGTCTAGACCTGAACACTTGCTTTTATTAAGTGATTTAAGTAGCTTCACTTTTTCGAGGATATCTACTTCTATGTTACTTATGTTGGCAGCTGTTGTTTCAAGCTGTTCATGATTCGAATCCTGGAAAATTTACTTCGTCTTCTTTGATGAACGTATTTCAGAAGGCTCTGTTTATCGTTACTGTCGTTGATACTACCTCCATTGCTATCGCACAGAGAAGACACTGACTGAATCTTGCCGCTACCATACATTACATACGAGCAAAATGTCTCTGCATTTTCTGCCAGGTTTCGAGACAAACTTAAAATGTAATTTCTAGTATTTAGAACTCCTTTTATATTTATTTTTGTATGTTTCTTATTTATTTGATTTTGAGTTTGAACTTCAATGGATAGAGATACCCTGCCAAGTGCTATACGTGTTTTGAATCGAGTTTTACGCACTTTATGGACACCCGGAGAACAAGCGTTATTGCCACTCCTCTTGCACCACAAAGTACGCAACATCCAGACAGAATATATCTCTCAATAACTGGTAAGCTGCAAAAAAAACCTGAGGACAAGTAACACTTCTGCATTACCTATCGAAGTTTCGTACAATGCTACAAACAATCTGAGAGGCTATCAATTAAAGTTATCATCCAAGCACTTATTAGCCGAACATCACAATTCATTCTGATTTTTACACTGATTTTTTTAGCAATGTTTGTCACATAAAATTAAACCTTAAGATTTTTACCACTTAATGTTGCATTTAGCATACCTCCCCGTGAGAAACATACGTTAAAAGTTCGCATCGACGTACTGATTTCACTAAATTGTCTTCAAATGACATCACTAAAAACAAAACGTGCACACGTATGAAGCACTCGAATAAACAAGAACGTGATACTTTATGAACTAAATACAGTATCCCGAAATGAACGGTTAAACTACTTTGAATGTTTATGGATTGATAATGAAGATGACCAAGAGGTAAACAACAACAATAATCACCTTGATGATCTGATAACAATGGAAGAACTGCTAAAAGTATTCCAAGGAACAAAAAGTTGCCAGGCATTGATAATGTAAACATGGACCTGATTAAATACGCATGTGATCAACTAAACATAGACTTTTAAATTTTACCTATGTTTGCTGATTAAGTGGACATGCGGAAACCACTGAGGGATAAGTCTATTAAATTACTGTTACAAAAAGTATACTAAACTCGTAAATAATAGATCAATGCCAATAGTGGAAGCTCGTATGTTAGGGATATAACAGGGTTTTAGAAAAGGTATATTATGTTCTGACAGTCTTTCCACTTTCGCACAACTAAAGGAGAAAAGAAGAGAAATTAAATTACCAATTTCTTATTTTCATATCGATTTTGAAAAACGTTATTGTAATCACTAAAGATAACGGAAGTTCCAGCTCATATGTTTGCAGCACTTTAGTCGTTACTTAAAATTGTTAAAATCATGATCGATACTGCATGTAATGGGATAGAATCTGCCAATATTAGTAGAGGAGTTAACGCCACACACTTTGCCCTCATTCGTGAATGGTTGATTATGTTAAACAGTACTGATACGTGGTACAGTTGTCGCCAGTCGCTTCTCTGTATTCATTTAAGACCTCTGCGATTGACTCTGTATCGAGTGGCCGCGGGATTTTTCTTTGGTCGCTTTTCGGCTATTTAAGCGCACGACGCTGTGGGGAAAGGACTGGTCTTAGGTCACTTGATTGGCACTCCGGTGTGCAGTCTAGTTGTCGGCTGTAGCTCTTTGCGTATGCTCTGCGTCTTTCTGTCACGTGGGCAGTGGGGCAGCGGACGAAGACGTGTGTGCGGTCGGCGAGTGTGTACTGCATCTAGTGAGAAGGCACTGATCTCATCTGTACTGCTAAGCGATGTGGACATGTGAAAGGTTTTCGAATGTACCAGCCCGCAACCGGATACGTTATAGGATCTAACAGTGTCAATTATCCAGGTTTTTAAAGTCTTACTGTATATGTGTATATTGAATTTCGAGCTGTTTGCAGTTAACGGCTCTTCCAGTGCTTAGTAGCCCATGTTATCTGTTTCGTATTGATTACTGGTGCACAACTTATTGAACAGTGGTTACCTGTGTGAATGATGTTTGCATGTTTTGGACTCACATGAGGTACAGGCAAGTAGTGTATATGTGCGTATCGGTGCACTCCGAAAGAACCACAGGTTCGATTTTCTGGCTATCTGCTGATATTTAAGTAATGTGTGCAGAGGTAAACAAGCAGGGGCTTAATGATGAAAACTTTATAGTGTGCTACATTCCTGTCGTATTGTGTGTGTAAAATATATATAATATAATTAATCGAGTCTGGGGATATGTTAATTTAGGAGTGCGTGATTTAGCACTATGATCAGCTTCTTGTATATCTAAGTATATTATCACTTCCTGTTCTTGCAATAATAAGCCTGTCTGCACATATTATTAATGACAAAGTATTGCAAATATTTAAAATGGTCAATTCTGAATGAGAATGGCCTGTGGGTCCCTTGTGGCCGCAGTTCTGTTTTGAAATTTTTCTAATGTTTTAAGGATGGACTTACTCCGGATACTGCCCAGTTGCTGTGTGGTTGTATGTTGTTGTTTCAGTGGTATAATTAGCGGTGCGCGTCGACCATTGTAGCTGATCGCTTAAGTGGGGGACGACACCTTGGCGGCGGCCAGTTTGAATTGTAACCAATAGCGCGGTCGCTGTGTTTATCAGTGGACTCCAGTTCTTCGGCGAATTGGAGTATTTTATTATTTGTTCTTGATGACGTCGAGGCGTCAGTCTTTCCTTCTCCACCTTTGTTTTCAGCTTTAACCCAGGCTCAAAATGAGATGTAGTTTCCGCGCACCTCTGCTATGCCATTACTTCTCACTCAAATTTTGTAACACCTTAAAGATGCCTCTCATTATACTGGGTTTTAATATATTATTCATAAAGAGAAATTGTGAACTGTTTCTGATGTTAATCTTAAAAGGCGTCCTGCTTCTGTGGAGATTTCTCAGTAAACCATTTATTATTTATGTGGTATTTCAGATTTATGTAAAGAGGGTTTTAAAATACTTTATTGTTTGAGGTAGGCTTTAAAGCCCGTAGATATTTTGTCTGTTTACTAATGTTTCAAGCCGGGCGGGGTGGCCGAGCGGTTAAAGGCGCTACAGTCTGGAACGCGCGACTGCTACGGTCACAGGTTCGAATCCTGCCTCGGGCATTGGTGTGTCTGATGTCCTTAGGTTAGTTAGGTTCAACTAGTTCTAAGTTCTAGGGGACTGATGACCTTAGAAGTTAAGTCCCATAGTGCTCAGAGCCATTTGAACCATTTTTTAATGTTTCAAATTCTACGGCAATTACGTATATTATTCTGGAGTAAGAGCAGTTTGCTGTCGTCACACAACTGTTAAATACAATCTGTTGGAAATTACAAGCCAGACTTTGTGTTTGACTGGTATTTATTGCCTTGCCTTTATTGAGTTGAAGTATTCTTGAACGTGTGTTCCATTTCTCAGATACATTAAGAACTGATAATTTTAATTTCTTGACACTTATGGGCTTCTGTTTGCTGACAATTAGTATTAGCTTATAATTGGAAAATCGGAAGGAAGCTTGTAACTATTTCGCGTAACATGTCTCAAATTTCCGTTAAATACGGAGTGATAATTTCCATAGATAACAAAAATACTGTGGTATTTCAAGGATTGGAAACTTTATGGGCTAAAGTTGTTGTACGAAGGGAGGTAACTGTATGAATAAGAGGGTTTAAATACCTTGGGTGTAATTTTAAATTTTCGAAGTCGGATAGTGTAGAGCTTAAACAGGATGGTTTCAGACATTTATGGAGAGCCATACAGCGTACATTCAAACATACCATATGGAAGGAAACATTAATTAGACTTTGAAAAGTAATCGTCTTGCCTCTGCTACTGTGTAGTAGATCATGTTGAACCCTAATATCAAATGAGTTACCCCACTTTGTAGCACAATATTCATTAGTCAACCATAAAAAAATGCAATATTAGACAAGAACTAAATTTAGAACCCTTTGCAGCTACAATTGAAAAAGTACAGATTGAACTGCAAATACCATGTCCAATGTATGTTTAATAATAGGATTACTAAAGCTGCAATACTCTTTAACACAGTAGGAAAGAGGAAAGCTGGACATCGCTTAAAGAGACGGTGTGAACAGCTGTGGGGGCAGAAAAGGCAAATGGACCTAGTCATTGAAGACGCTGATGATAATGTAGACTTCAACGTTACAGGTAATTTCATCTGTACGATCCTTTAGGTTTTATCGCACTATACGTGCGCGTTCGTGAGACACATTGCGTAGGAAATAAAGAAGTCCCACAATGGTTTCTTGCAAGCAGTACTTCTGTCATAGCTGTGATAAATAAGAGAATGTGACAGCTACTGATACACTATAGTGTATTAACTTCCCTCTTTTAAAGCATTTCTAAAATTAAAAAATTAACACAGCAAGTACATGCTACGTAATTGTAATGTGTGTTGTTTCAAACTATTTTTAAGTGGTCAATTCATGATAACGTAACAGCAAGGGAAACAAAACGAAAGTTAAACATCAAAAGTAATTGTTTATTACTGGAATATTTAATTTAGAGGTGATATTTGTTATTACGTTCTTACACTTCAAGGGTTTATCTAGAATTTAATATAGTCCCGTGAGAGAAAAATTACAACCTCACTTTCTTGCTTCCAATAGATGTCTAGATGGTATTAGTCCTATAAATCACTTTTTACCGCAACTACTCCAGGGGGTCATTAATATGTAGCTGAAAAGTGAACAAAGAGCTTCCCAGTGTTTTTCGCGAGAGTGTTTGCTGAAAAAACAATTTGATAAACGAGGATTTGATAGTTCCCAGAGTGGCTCTCGCTTTTTCGGCAGATAATTACTTCTTGTGGTCCTCAAACTTCATCGAAACTTTACGAGGAGGATGAAATTAATCTGCTGTCTCTTGCTATGACATTACTTGTGACATGCTGGTAACGCATAGTTCGATGACTGTAGATGACTTGACAACACTTGTCTTGTTGCACTTAACTATTTACTATCCGAGGCACGGGCATGGCTGAATAGTAATTTGCGGCCACTTGTATCTTCTTTGATTTGACAGACGTGTTTCAATAAGTGCAACACTCTGTATCTTTGGAGAAGCTACAGGATTATGGACTTAGGGGATAAGATCACCAATGGTTCTGTTCTTGTCTAATAACGTCTCATTTCATAGTTTCTCATCCCACTTAATATCTACCATTATGCTCTAGCGCTATATTTAGAATTATCTGTTTCGTCTATTTCCTAACTCCCATTACCCACACCTAACTCACAAACATGTCCAAATGTGTTTGTGTAATTTTAGTAATAAATTCCTGGTATTCATACGAATAATAGTTATCATTACTACTATTTTGTTGAGGAATGTTACATTCACCTACGTCCACTTTTCTCTGACTTTTCGCTTTTACTGACATTCTAGGTAGAAGGACTTATTTACCTTTTCAGTGTAGCTTCACATTATTTAACACTTTATAAGCAGTTTTTCTCATGTTTACTATATTTTATAGTTAGTTTGTGGTTAGTTTGCCCGAAAGAAAATTCTGTATAAATTGTCCGCTATTTCCAAGCAAATGTTTTTCAAGTAAGAGCTCATACCCGACAGTGTAGCTTAATTTTCGGATGTTCCGTTTAATCACTGACAATGAGTTATCTAGCCCTCTCACAGTTTCGACAATATGCTGGAGGACAAATTGAAGGAACTGTCTTCTTCGCTCGTAGAGAGTAATGGTAGATCAAGAGTGGCTCATGATAACCCCAAGCCGCGAGAACCCGTAACGCGTTATTAACCTTTGTCGGTAATTAGAAAACCACTTTGTGAACACACTTTTATTCTGGTCATCAGTCTTTTGATTGCTTTGAAGCAGCCCGCCACTAGTTCCTCTCCCGTGCCACTCTCGTCATCTGAGAGTGTCAGTGGCACCTTCTGTACCACTTGCACCTAACGTATTGAGTTATTTGTTGGATATATTCCAATATCTGTTAGGCTCTACATTTTCACCCTCTACAGTTCCCTCAAGTACCGTGGAAGTTATTTTTTGATGTCTCCATAACCTATCGTCCTGTCCCATCTTCTTGTCAGTTTTTCCCACATGTGCCCCCCCCCCTCTCCGATTTTACCAAGATCCTATTCTTTTCTTAACTTCTATTTAATTTTCAATCTCCCTCTATAGCACCAAAACACAATCGCTTGGATTCTCTTTTTCTCCGGTACATACAGAAACCTTTTGTATCTAGCATCGATTGCTATTTACTTTGCTAATACCTAACTCCATGAACACTAAAAAGGTAAATAGTTAAATCATCGTTAAATTAACTTCATTAATTATAATTATAATGCCCAAGGAACATGAAACACATTCGCAGTTTAAGGGAATGACGGCAATGAAAATTTATTCTGGACATTTCAACTAAAATGTCCTCCCCTGTACGGGAACTGCTTAATGTGTGTACGAGTACAGGCTGTGACACAGGAACGACGACGTATGGAAGTTTGGCCATGAGTCGTGCATGGATAGCCAAAGATGTTAAGGGACCCGCCAGCGTAAAACGGGTCGTCTGTGTTCGAGTTCCGGTCCGGCACAAATTTTCACTGTCGTTGTTCGTATTCACAACTGCGAATACATTACATGTACTTCATGACAGTTCCTTTGGACATACGTGTACGTCCGAAGGTACAATGCAGTATTCCTCTTAACAACACAGGCATTACAATATCGTACAAGAGCGACTGTTTGTTAAAATTGACATTAAAATAATTCAGACAGTAATGGATATGTATTTGGTAAATGTTTTAAATTAACTCACCATCTTCTGACCAGTTCAGTTTAAAAATATTAGGATAATGGATAAGCACGATGAGGGCGCATCGTTGGCAGTATAGACGAAATAACAACTTTTAGTACGAATCAATCATATGGCAGACGAAATATTTATGACGGCTCAGTATCAGGACTATAGACTGTGTAATCTCCTCCCTCCCTGCCTAAGTTGCACTTTCAGCGCGGGTTTTTGTTGGGCTTACATAAAAAATTTTCATTCATATAGGACCACATTGCCATTTTACGTTATATTCTATTTAATAAAAAAGAAATTTATGTAACAGAAACTTGTCACGCAATACAAAGAAATCTCGATTTGTACTTTTTTAAAGGTAAGTTTTAACTACATCATCTTCTTCAATCATAGGTCAACATCGAATGTCATTGTGATTCAGAAATCGACAAAAGCTGCACCATATCATTTACTCAGGTACCAGACGTGTGTTACGACAGATTCCCATGATAAGCCGGAAAAACAATAAAATGCAGCCTCGTACAGTTTATGGTATTCAAAGGGCACTGCGTACATTTCGGATTCTCACAGCTGGCTAAAAATATGCTGACGACGACAGCGTATGAATAAACTGCTTGCTGTTGCTGTAAGACGCTAAATTACACAGTTCACGTTGGTCGTATTATTTCTACAGAATTTCCAAATCTAGATCATACAACGTAATGTACATACTATCAGATGCAAAATGTTTCATTGCTTTTGGCCGCTAAAAATGAGCATTTATAAACATCTAACTTTTCGTGAAAGTTTTCACTAGTTCCGAATCGCAAGGACCCTCCTAAAATTTATATAAATTGTGTAAGGCCAGATACACGAAACATTCACAGCTAGATTGCTGACTACATATTCTGCGTCTCCCGTTAGTTATATTAGATCTTCCGTATCTAAACAAGATTCTTGATCCCTTAGGTGCCACAATTGCTCCTCTAGAGTCTGATACTCACAGAAACAACTCATAACGATCTAATTTTTCCTTCTTATCATGTTTGTAATTTCCTCCCTCCTACTGCGTTAGTTATGTAATTTATTTCTCTATACAACTTTTTAATTATGAGTTTGCGAAAGAGTATTTATGTCCACTCACCCCTTGAGGTTAAAGAAATAAATAAGTAATCAAATAGTATTAAGAGGATAAGAACAGAGTGGTTGGATTGACACACCGGAAGAGCCATGAAGGTTGGAGTGTACTGCCCAAGATGATGTACTTTGTTTGGGATTCAAACATAATCAAAAGACTTAAACGAACTACATACATGCTCTTACACCCTCACATTTAGTGTCATAACATCATATGTATCTTCATCGTCGCATGTAAGTCGAATATGTGTACCAGAGTTCTTAAACCATGTGCGTCTAAATGTTGTGTTTTCAAAACGGTTGTAGTATGTCCTTTTTAATGTGCTGTACAAAATCAAGAATCACATAAAGTGTATGTAACAAAATAATACGACATTAATTTATCCGCGAGAGTAAAACGTCAGAATCTACGCAGAGTCCAACTATTTTATGAAGCGCCAGTATCTCAGTGACTAGTGGGATCCGGTATGAGAGAAAAGTATTGGAAATACCCACTATCTGAAGATGATACTGCTGTGGTTTGAAAGCTGCAATAAATGGGAGACTAAAAATGCATTAAAAAGGATTATATAGTGAATGGTCGCTGCGTCAGTAAGAAAAGTATCTGGTATTTTAACCACAGACGCGAAATCAACTCTCATCGTGAATAATATATTTACAGAGTTTCTGATTCTTTAAAAATTACTGGGTCAGTGACTTGAAATTCAAACAGCAATAGGTATCCTCGCTCATACGAGTAGAAATAATAGAGAGCGAAACTATAGTTTTGTAAAAAGCATGTGACTACACAAGAGTTCGCAGCATAATTTAGTACGTCAAGATCACCTAATTATCACAAATATTCAGCGTACTCGTTTCAGCGCAATATTCACATCTTCAGAGATGAAAATTAATCCATAAACAGTTTCATCTTGATGTGTTTAACTAGAGTCTATATATCACGATAAAACTGTTTGTCCATTAATTATCATATCTGAAGCTGGCAATATTGTGCTGAAATTAGTAATGTGAAGATCTGTAGTAATTAAGTGATATTTACGTAATAAACTATTTTATGAAAACTGCAGTTCTCCTTCTTCTTCATCTTCCTTGTGCCTTCCTGTTGGAACGGGGTACGCTTTTTGGTCAACGCGTACTATTTCTTACGAGAAGGTATTCTGTCGTCTCATCTTAAGTGCACAACTGGTAACGCTCTTGTCTTTGTGCTGCCTTTGCGCACGGATTTATGAAGACAGAAATAATTTCAAAACGCGTCATGTGTACTTTGTTATAAACAAATTAATTCTTCAAGCGCTGTATGACATTTTACAAGACCTAGCCAACTTAACTACAATTCCACTAACATTTGCTAGGAATGTCGTTAGGCTCGTACGTGACTTTATATCACACCTTTATTACTGTTTTTTAAGGTCCAATGTTTCATGTGAATTTATGTTCTTCCATCTCAGATCTGCCGCCGCAATTTAGGTCTTCCACGCTCTCTCTGTCCTTCGATAATGGGATGATCGGCTGAGCTAATGATTGAGCTGATTGGTACCTGTATGATGCTTCCATACCATCGGAATCATTGTTCTTGTATCTACTCATTGACTGTGTTCAGCTAGTTGTCAGACCACTGTATTATTTGTATGGCAGAGCAAAGAGATGTCTAATGATCTTCTCAGTATTTGCATTTCCATGACATGTAAAGAGGGCTCATGTCCATTATAATTATCCGGGCTGTTATGCCGTGGTCGGTTGATGAATTCTGTGTCAATCCCCAACGTTTCGTCTCCGACTGCGGGAGACATCATCAAGGGGGTCTGTAGCTCGATGGAAGGTCTAACACACCCACTGGCTCGCTACTGACTGCCGCTAAATCCCGAGTCCGCGCGCTCCAGCGCCGCGGCGTGACGTCACGTGTTTTGAAAACGTCAGTGCAATTGGCCGTTGTCCGTTGCCGTCGATCGCCGTTGCCATCACCCAGTAGTGGACGGGTGGTACACATCTTGTTAAACACCGGCATCCATATACCGTTTAATTTCACGCCCTCTTCCTTTCGATTGAAATTATTAGGGTGTTTAGCGATTTCGATTGCCTCTCTGTAGAGCCTTTTGTAATATCCGCTTGTGGCCGCTAGTACTTACGTCTTCTCGAAACGAATATGGTGGTTCTCTGGCTGGAAAGCATGCTCCGCAACAGCTGATCGTTTCGTTTCTCTTCTTCTACAAATGCCCTTGTACTCTTCCAAACATTTAGAAACAGTTCTTTTAGTGGTACCCACATATTACGAAAGGTTCTACAGGGAGGCAATCGAAATCGCTAAACACACTAATAATTTCAATCGAAAGGGGGAGGGCGTGAAATTATATGGATGCCGGCGTTAAAGAAGATGTGTACCACACGTCCACTACTGGGTGATGGCAACGGCAATCGACGGCGACGGACGGCATCCAATTGCACTGACGTTTTCAAAACACGTGACGTCACGCCGCGGCGCGGGAGCGCGCGGACTCGGAATTTAGCGGTAGTCAGTAGCGAGCCAGTGGGTGTGTTGGACCTTCCATCGAGCTACAGACCCCCTTGAGATGTCTCCCGCAGTCGGAGACGAAACGTTGGGGATTGACACAGAATTCATCAACCGACCACGGCATAACAGCCCGGATAATTATAATGGACATGATATTTCCGGCCGTGAAAGTCTACATTTTAGTAACGAGTGCTCAACACTTGTAGGTGAGGGCCAACAATCGGTACCGTATAATGCAGCTGGCCTCACCACTGTGCGGCATATCTTTGATTCGAGGTACAGGGTGTCCCGAAAAGGACTCCCTGATTTCAAAATTAAATATCTCGAAAACAAAGGTCGATAGAGGAATGCAATAAACGGTATGTTTATTGTGAAAGCTGTGAGAAGTTTATACAGCAGTTAGAAATAATAGTTACAAAAGCTGCTAACAGGTGGCGCTGTAATCGCCATACGTAATGCCTATTATAAATCGTGATCCGAAGCCCAGAGCGATCAGTTCCACTATTGAAACGTGAAAGGAGGTCAGCGTACCGAAGGAAGAGATTAAAACCATGTACTCCATTGAACAACGTGTTTTTCTGGTGCAAGAGTACCACAGGTTAGAAGAGAGTCCTACGGCAACAAGGCGAAGTTTTCAAGCACGATTTAATGTTCCAAAAGGACCCGATGCAAAAACCATTCGTACGCTCTTTGCAAAATTTCAACGAACAGGCAGCGTAACTGATGATCTAGTGGGGCATGTTGGCCGCAAGCAAACCGCAGTTACGCCAGAAAATATCGCCACAGTTTCAGGAATTATTCAGCGAAATCCAATGTCATCCGTCCGTAGAATTGCATCTGAGACTGGTTTGAAGCGTTCCAACACGCAGAAAATACTGAGAAAGAGCCTACACATGTTTCCACTCAAAATTCAAACGCACCAGGCCATACCCGTACGAGTTGTGCAACAAAGGGTTGCCTTTGCTAATCAGATGCTCACAATGATTCATAGTGAAGGATTTGATGTTGGCTGCATCTGGTTTACAGATGAAGCACACTGGCGATCAACAGGTATGGGAAGGGGAGGTAGGCAAAGCTTATAGGTGACAGCATAGGTGGGGTTGGTGGGATCACTCATGGGAAAATTCCTGCAGTAGTGGGTGTTAGAGCTGCACCTTTTTTAGATTGAAGTCAGCTGATAGGTATTTCTGCTTAAGGGAATTCTCGCTAACAAGGGAATCACTTTTGACAAAGCTTAGGTATGCGAGTAATGAGGGAATTAGTATATTTCATCAAAATATACAAGGTATTAGAGATAAAGTTAGTGAACTGCTTATGGGTGTTGACTCTGAAATTATTGGTATATCTGAACACTTCTTAAATAAGGAGATAATTCAGAGGCTTCCTTTACCAGGATACAGGTTGGCTGGCAGCTTTTCGAGGAGCTCTTTGCGGTGTGGGGGAGTAGCCATGTATGTGAAAAACGGCATCCCATTTGAGTCAATTGATGTTTCAAAGTACTGCACTGAAAAGGTGTTTGAATGTTGTGCAGGTGTGGTTAAATTTAACGGAGCTAAACTTCTAACTGTTGTTATTTATAGATCCCCAGACTCCGATTTCACAACATTTTTGTTAAAGCTAGAGGTGGTTCTTGGTTCACTTTATAGGAAATACAAAAGGTTAGTTATATGTGGTGACTTCAATATTAATTGTATAAGTGATTGTGCAAGGAAGAGGATGCTGGTAGACCTCTTTAATTCATATAATCTTATGCAAACCGTATTCTTTCCAACGAGAGTGCAAGGGATCAGTAGAACAACCATAGACAACATTTTTGTTCATTCCTCATTACTAGAAGGGCATACTGTTAGCAAAAAGGTGAATGGCCTTTCAGATCATGATGCACAAATTTTAACTTTAAAAGATTTTTGTGCTGCAACACGTGTTAAATATAGTCATCAGCTGTTCAGGAAAGCTGATCCAGTTGCTGTAGAGACCTTTGTAAACCTTATAAAGGAACAAGAGTGTCAAGATGTTTATAGCGCTGATACAGTAGACGATAAATATAATGCTTTTCTCAAGACTTTTTTCATGCTCTTTGAAAGTTGCTTTCCGTTAGTACGTTTAAAACAGGGTACTAGCACAAACAGGCAGCCTGGGTGGCTGACTAGAAGGATAAGAATATCTTGTAGAACAAAGTGGCAAGTATATCAAAACGTTGGAAACTGTCAAAATCTAAATGCAGCAGCCCATTACAAACAGTATTGTAAGGTGCTTAAAAATGTTATTAGGAAGGCAAAAAGTATGTGGTATGCAGATAGAATAGCTAAGTCTCAGGATAAAATTAAAACCATATGGTCAGTCGTAAAGGAAGTTGCTGGTCTGCAGAGACAGGTCGAGGATATAGAATCAGTGCGTAGTGGGAATGTCCGTGTTACTGATAAGTCGCATATATGTACAGTATTTAATAATCACTTTCTGAATATAGCAGGTGAACTAAATAGAAACCTAGTCCCAAGAGGGAATCATATAGCGCTCTTAGAGAAAAGTGTTCCGAGACTGTTACCTGAAATGCTCCTCCATGATACTGACAAGAGGGAGATTGAGTTAATAATTAAATGACTAAAGACCAAGAACTCTCATGGATATGACGGGGAATCTAGCAGAATACTGAAGTATTGTTCTATGTATGTTAGCCCAGTTCTCAGCCATATCTGTAACTTTTTCTTTAGGAGTGGTCGGTTTCCTGACCGATTAAAATACTCGGTAGTGAAGCCACTTTATAAAAATGGAGACATTGATAATGTTGACAATTTTAGACCTATTTCTATGCCATCGGTGTTTGCTAAAGTTATAGAGAAGGTTGTATATACAAGGTTACTGGAGCATTTAAATTCACATAATTTGCTGTCAAATGTTCAGTTTGGTTTTAGAAATGGTTTTACAACTGAAAATGCTATATTCTCTTTTCTCTGTGAGGTTTTGGACGGATTAAATAAAAGGTTGCGAACGCTGAGTGTTTTCTTTGATTTAACGAAGGCTTTTGACTGTGTTGACCACAAAATATTACTGCAGAAGTTGGACCATTATGGAGTAAGGGGAGTAGCTTACAATTGGTTCGCCTCTTACTTTAAGAACAGAAAGCAGAGGGTAATTCTCCGCAATATTGAGAGTGGTAGTGATGTTCAGGTCCAATGGGGCACTGTTAAGTGGAGCGTTCCCCAAGGGTTGGTGCTTCGGCCACTGCTGTTTCTTATTTATATAAATGATATGCTTTCTAGTATTACAGGTGATTCAAAAATATTTCTGTTTGCTGATGACACCAGCTTGATAAGGATCTTGTGTGTAATACTGAAACAGTAACAAATAATGTAGTTCATGAAATAAGTTCGTGGCTTGTGGAAAATAATTTGATGCTAAATCACAGTAAGACTCAGTTTTTACAGTTTATAACTCACAATTCAACAAGAACCGATATTTTGATCAGACAGAATAGGCATATTATAAGCGAGACGGAACAGTTCAAGTTCCTATGCGTTCGGATAGATAGTAAGCTGTTGTGGAAAGCCCATGTCCAGGATCTTGTTCAGAAACTAGATGCTGCTTTATTTACCATTAGAACAGTATCTGAAATAAGTGACACTTCAACACGAAAAGTAGTCTACTTCGCATATTTTCATGCGCTTATGTCGTATGGTATTATTTTTTGGGGTAATTCTTCTGATTCAAAAAGGATATTTTTGGCTCAAAAACGGGCTGTTCGAGCTATATGTGGTGTAAGTTCGAGAACGTCTTGTCGACCCCCATTCAAAAATCTGGGAATTCTGACATTGCCCTCACAGTATACATTTTCTTTCATGTCGTTTGTTGTTAGCAATATTAGCCTATTCCCAAGAGTTAGCAGCTTTCACTCAGTTAATACTAGGCAGAAATCAAATCTGCGTGTAGAATGCACTTCCTTGACGCTTGTGCGGAAAGGAGTGCAGTATTCGGCTGCATCCATTTTCAATAAGCTACCACAAGAACTCAAAAATCTTAGCAGTAGCCCAAACTCTTTTAAGTCTACACTGAAGAGTTTCCTCATGGCTCACTCCTTCTATTCTGCCGAGGAGCTCCTGGAAGAGCTAAAAAATTAAGCAAATTCCAGTGTTACATTGTTGATTTTCTTCATTTAAACGTACGACTTGTCACCTGAATATGTTTTTTTATATTTCATTTTATCTGTTTCTAATATCGTGTTATAATTTCATGTATTGAGTCGTTCCATGACCATGGAGACTTCTCCTAAATTTGGTCCCACGGAACAATAAATAAATAAATAAATAATACACCTGAATGGATACGTGAATAAGCAGAACTGGCGATTCTGGGGTTCCGAAAAGCCATATTGGTGTGAAGCGAAACCCCTGTATTCTCGTAAAGTTACTGTGTGGGCTGCAGTATGCAACAGAGGCATTATTGGTCCTTTTTTCGTTCGAGAAACGGTCACTGGTGCACGTTACGTTGCAATTTTGGAACAATTTGTCGCCACACAGCAACCGTTAGAGGATCGACCAGGTACTGAATGGTTTATGCAAGATGGAGCCCGACCACATCGGACCGAACAAGTGTTTCGCTTTCTTGAGGAATTCTTCGGAAATCGAGTCATTGATTTGGAATATCCGAAATTTACTGGTGCAGGCATGGATTGGCCTCCATATTCGCCGGATCTGATTCCCTGTGACTTCTTTTGTGGGGCACAGTGAAAGACATGGTCTACCCGAAGCATCCCACCACGCTGGACGAGCTTGAATCGGCGATCTCTGTGGCATGTGAATCCATTTCGGTTGAGACACTACGAAATGTGAGGACGAATTTCATTCTTCGTTTGCGCCACCTCTGTAGAGCCAATGGTGAACATTTTGAAAACATTGTGATAAGATTGTTTGCAAAGATTGTTTTCATACGATTATTTCACTTATGTATGCTGATATGAGCTGTACAGCGTACAGCGCCATCTGTTAGCAGCTTTTGTAACTATTATTTCAAACTGCTGTATAAACTTCTTACAGCTTTCACAATAAACATACCGTTTACTGCATTCCTCTAGCGATCTTTGTTTTATCACAAGCAAAACCTGTGACGTCTCGGAATCAGTGAAAATTTCTGCTGTTTTCGATATAAAATTTTAACCATTAATTTCAGTCGATGGCCGCTTACCTTGTACTGGAGCATAGATGTTGAGGTAGAGGCAGTCTTCGCTCTGGTTCTTGAGGTGTGGCAGCAGCCTCTTGAGGTACTCGAGGCGACCCTTGGGCATTCTCTCGAGGGCCGCCGTCTCGTTGCTGATGTCGGGCAGCTTCTGCGGGCAGACGGGGCCCAGCGTGTCGGCGATGCGCACACCTTCCCACGGGGACGGCGTGCGCGTCGGGCTGAAGCGGTTGGAGCGTACGGGCGGCGTCGCGTACGGGATTCCCAGGAACACCTCCACGGGTCGCAGGTGGCGCGCGTGTTCCATGGGCAGCACGAGGCCCTGCAGTTTGCCGTAGCGCGTCTGCACGATGCGCGTCGACATGACGGGCGCCTGGCCCACGCCCAGGACGGGCAGGGGCCCGCCCCCGACACCGACGCCGAGGCCGCCACCCCCGACGACGCCCCCGGGGGCCGGGACGCCCCCGGCAGGGCCCGACAGCTGCCACAGCAGCAGCGCCAGCAGCTGCAACAGGCTCGACCGCGACCCAGCCCGCATCACAGGCGCCGCGCCATACGCCAGCCTGCCCCTGGCTATTAGACCCGCCCGCGGTGCAAATCCCGCAGTTCGCAACCCATTTGACCGTCTCGTGGCAGACACTGGCACAACCGACAACACTTCTCTTCGCGAAGAAAATACGGGGTAGACCCCTTGACTAATTCACGGTACAAGCTACTTTCGACCGAGAACTTAACGCAGTCCACACGTATCCTAACAGGAACACTTAAAGTGGCTATTATGCCAGATACCCAGCAGTTACTTTCTACTAATTAGGCACCGGTTCAAGACACTGTATACTCTCAGCATGTTTGCGTTGTGAAACGAAGCATAAATTCCTGCTACCATACAAGAACATCTCCGTCAGTCGAAACCGTACGCCCACTCACACTTTTCTCAAATGAAACAAAATTCGTACAGCCTGGCATGACACTTCTGCTTTGCACAACGCATGGCAACACAATCCAAAATCTCATCAGTTTCTTGTTTTCAAGCTAAATAATTACAGAAACTTGATGAAATTTGTACTTTGAGCTGAAAACAATAACTAAAAACTGCTGTCTTTCAAAATCACACATGAATTTCACAGTTAGTAACTGAAACAAAATAGAAAATACCAATAACTTTTATTGGGAAATAGGTTGCTGTTCTTTCCTTGCGTACCGAAAACACTAAGGAAATTCTTGGTTTATGAATGCAGTGTTCTAAAAGGCTCCGTGAAACAGGCAGTGCACGTTCGTTTCTTGGTATTAGAGTTTCCATTGAAACTTCAATCTCCTCTCGCCGACACTACTACTACAGTACTTAGTTGACTGCTCTAACATGCTGATACAAAGCGGGGATCGACGGGCCGTCTCACAGCCGGACAACTTCATCGTGTGACCTTCCTTCGCGCTGGTATGCCGGCTAAGGGAGTACTTGATGCAGGGCGAAGGATCTGAGCTCCGGGCAGAGCTTGCGACATTTTGGCCATATTCCACGATGAAGACTCCTTCTCGAGGACAGAAGGGGCAGGCAGTCTCAGCGACCGTGTCTCTTCATGGTATCCTGCAACAAAAGAAACCTAGCGTCAGAATTGTAGCTATTAATGTTTTTTTTATAATTTGTCCTTCATTGTCAATATCTACCTAAATAGAAAAATTCAGGGAACGAAATGCTAATTAAAAATTATACAGGAATCGGACTTCAGTTATAAGAGTCGAGGGCATGAAAGGCAAGCAGCAGTTGAGAAGAGAGTGAGACAGGATTGTAGCCTATCCCAGATGTTATTCAATCTGTACATTGAGCAAGCAATAAAGAAAACCAAAGAAAAAAATTGAGTACCAATAAAAGTTCAGGGAGAAGAAATAAAACCATAAAGTTTGGCCAGTGACAATGTAATTCTGTCAGATCTAGCGAGACTTGGAAGAACAGTTGAATTGAATGCACAGGATATAAATGAACATCTATAAAACCAAGACAATGATAGTGGCATGTAGTCGAATTAAATCATTTGATTCTGAGGGAATTACACTACGTAAAGAATTACTTAAAGTAATAGACAGGTTTTGCTAATTGGGCAGAAAGATAACTGATGATGGCCAAAGTAGAGAGGATACAAAATTGAGACTGGCAATGGTAATAAAAACGTTTCTGAAGAAGAGAAATTTGTTAACGTCGAATATAGATTTCGGTGTTAGGAAGTCTTGACTTAAGGTATTTATCTGGGGTGTAGTCGTGTATGGAAGTGAAACATGGACGATAACCAGTTAAGACAAGAAGAGAGTAGAAGCTTTTGAAATGTGGTGTTGCAGAAGAGTCCTGAAAGTTAGATGCGTAGATCACTGGTAGTGAATAGAATAGGGGAGACATGAAATTTGTGGCACAACACAGCCAAAAGAAAGGATCGGTAGACAGAACACATTCTGAGATATCAAGGCATTACCGAGTTAGTACTGGAATATAGTGTGGGTGTAGAAGCAGACCAAGAGATGAATGCAGCAACAAGATTCAGAAGGATGCAAGTTGCAGTAGTTAATCGGAGTTGAAGAGACTTGCACAGGTAGAGTAGCACGGAGTGCTACATCGAAGACGAAAACATCTACTACAACGACAACAATGACGACTACATGGACGACAACATCACAGTAGAAACGGAAGGAAGAACTAAATTATCTCAACTGCTAATTACATTTCAGCTGCTCATGTACTGAGACATCAAGGAATCTTAACAGTATCTATGGAATATTCGAGTTTTATTAGCTGGTGGTTCTTCCGTCTGTCCATAACTGCATTGGGTATCTTCAGAAGTTCATGTAGCAAGACCGCGAAGCACCTCTAAAGCGGTCCATCGCAGATCTGGACGAAACATCAGGTACAAAAAGTTTCAAGGACCACGACCATACAACCTGGAAGATTACGCATTAGCTAAGGCAACCGTTCAAGTCATCATTGTATGATTCTAGCTTTCTTTACACAATATAGCGCCTACGATGGTGTACCCAACGACGAACCTGGGTGCACGAATGGCAAAACGTCATTTTTTCTGATGAATCCAGGTTCTGTTTACAGCATCGTGATGGTCGCATCCGTGTTTGACGACATCGCGGTGAACGCACACTGGAAGCGTGTATTCGTCATCGTCATACTGGCGTATCACCCGGCGTGATGGTATGGGGTGCCATTGGTTACACGTCTCGGTCACCTCTTGTTCGCATTGACGCACTTTGAACAGTGGACGCTACATTTCAGATGTGTTACGACCCGTGGCTCTACCCTTCATTCGATTCCTGCGAAACCCTACATTTCAGCAGGATAATACACGACCGCATGTTACAGGTCCTTTACGGGCCTTTCTGGATACAGAAAATGTTCGACTGCTGCCCAGGCCAACACATTCTCCAGACCTCTCACCAACTGAAAACATCTGGTCAATGGTGGCTGAGCAACTGGCTCGTCACAATACACCAGTCACTACTCTTGATGAACTGTGGTATCGTGTTGAAGCTGCATGGGCAGCTGTACCTGTACACGCCATCCAAGCTCTGTTTGACTCAATGCCCAGGCGTATGAAAGCCGTTATTACGGCCAGAAGTGGTTGTTCTGGGTACTGATTTCTCAGGATCTATGCACCCAATATAGCAGCCTTAGGCTAGGCGCAAATTGAGAAGCGTATAGCACGTGTGACGTGACACTAGACTACAGCGCGACACGCACGTGCCGCACGGGTCGCGAGGGTCCAGCGCATATTGCGACGCGTACACCATACTTCGCACGTGTCGACTGGCGACGCTCTGCGCTGACTGAACCGAAGCGCGCGCGCAACCTCTTATCTTTCTCAAAGGATTTTACAGAAACTATTCTCTGAAAATATATGATTTTTGCCTTACTTGTAGCGCTATATGGCAGCTTCGTGACGAAGTGCCCATCACCTCGCTAATGACCATTCTTATTGTGATGTACACATTTTAGTAAGACACTACGCAAAACTCAAAAAGTTTGCAACGAAAATTATGGGTCGCTATGATTTTGCGTTTGGTGCGTATTACACCATATGTTGCTGCGTATGAAATTTAGCTAACATGCTGAATTTTTGTTTAGACTTGGGAGGAGATCTCTATCTGCCTCCGATCTCGAGAAAATGGATCCCATGTAGTGCGCTCACTTCCGATCTCACGCCCGCGAGAATGAAATACTCGCAACATCTCTCGTATCTCCTAAACCGCTCGAGACATCGAAACGAAAGTTTGGCGAATGTTTGCACACAAGGAGGAGAGTGTTTTGCCAATTATTAAACACACGGAACTTTCTTATCTATGGCGATATATCACTACATATACTTCTTATTTTTTTATTTCACTCCAGTGACTGTAATTTTTTAAGAGTTATCGACAGCTAGCGAAACAAGAGCTTCCTAGTATGAAAATAAACATGAAATTTCTTCTTTTATATTACTGCAAACCGATACTATGAGGTTTTTCGTAAGCTATCGAGCTCTGTGATTGCCAATTACTTGTTTAATGAAGCCCACCGTTTCGGAATTCTGTCTCAATAGCTGCTGTGAGATGAGTTTGGCAAATTACTTTGTGACAAAGGAAGTACAATTAAACCAGTGACCAAGAGAAATGTGGCCTTTACTCATAAATGGTGATGCTTCTTCGAATGAGAAAAGGTTAACAACTCACACAAAAACAGATTGGCAATTCTGTTGGAATTTTGGTAGAATCCCCGTAACTCATAGTATTTTTAACACTGAGCGACTGGAATGGAAACTTATGAAAGGATTTTATTCCTTCTCTTGATCTGAGCAGTATTAAAATAATGACGTGCGTTCCTACAGGCGGAATGATAGGCACATGCCAGATACTGTTTACTCACCTAGGGCTTGCCAAACTGACAATGCGTGATCGCGAATAAAATAGTTGTTATTGAGAAAAATAAACAATTGATCTGTCGCCCAACTCAATGGTCAGTGTATCGTCAGCAGTGAAGGATAATGCGCGGGACAGGAATGCACAAGCTAGCCATGTGTGCCTTGTGAGATGGAGTTCGAAATACATTGTCATGAAAGTAGATCTGCCTTTGTCAGCAACACATTTCAACAAATTAAATATATCTAATCATAACACTCTTTTAGAATATTCCTACTTTCCTAATAATACCGACCATTTTCTTCATTTGTGTAGCCTGTTGTTGTATAATTAGTTTATTAATGCTGATAATGTCCGTGCAACAATTGAAATGCTTTTTCTCATCACGGCGAACCAATTAAAACATTGTTATTTGTGACTGCTTTTCGACTGTTTCTAGCTTGCAGTGGAAATATGTTGTTCACATGCATGTAGTACAGTGTGTCGTATTACATTATTACATACATATCAGAGTAATCACAGTGAAACTTCTATACTTCAGATCTTGGACGCTTTTTACCACAAGAACAAAGGGATCACACCTGTGGAGATTATCCCTTTCTAAATTTTTGTAACAGATCGTACAGATACGCTAGCTTACTAGGCAGCGAGAATATAGCCTTGCTTTACTTTCCTGCCTTGATTCTTAATCACATGATTTTATAGTATTCCTTGCTTCCTTATTCACTACCCTCTGTGCCTTCTTGCGATCTGAAAACATCGCGGAGACATATGATAGAATTCCAGAGGCTGAGTGGTCAGCGCGACAGACTGTCAATCCAAAGGGCCCGGATTCGATTCCCGGCTGGGTCGGAGATTTTCTCCTCTCAGGGACTGGGTGTTGTGTTGTCCTAATCATCATCATTTCATCCCCATCGACTCGCAAGTCGCCGAAGTGGCGTCAAATCGAAAGACTTGCACCAGACGAACGGTCTACCCGACGGGAGGCCCTCGTCACACGATATTTAATTTCATTTCCAGAGGCCAATGGCTCAACAGTTACGGAAGTATGCATTTTTCTTGTCAGAAGAAAAACAAAACAAAACTATACAGATAACAAAAAAGCATAATGTAACTACGAAGAGAGCTGGAGCGCTTAAATGCGATAAACGAAACACTACCCAGAGGCAATAAAATTTAGTACACAGTAAGGCAAAATTTATCGTATGGGCAATACTACCACTGCTTATATGCGTCGTTCCGATGTGAGCATATGGCCGGTTCCGCTCCCCGCCTCAAATTTCTCACGATGCTAGCGAGGCACGCGCGACGCACGGCGCGAGAAACTGTGCCTCAACCACAACGCCACGCGGCCTGGCGCACGCGCGTCCCAGTCGCGTCGCGTCGCAGTTTGCGCGGTCCCATTCGAACCTGTGATGTTGCAAAAACGCGCGACTCAATTTGCGCCTAGCCTTAGTGTGAGGGCGCCACAATGGAACACGTGGCTGCAGCGGACAATAGCGGCGTCCGCGATAGAGTACTTAAGCGCCTGCCTCTTGACGGACGTGGTTCTCGAACGAATCTCAATATCTATAGCGCAAATAATTTTCCACATAAAATAGTCTTTCATTCCCCTTACGGCTATTGATGTGCTGAATATATACCTCCCTCATGATAGGACACGCAGGTAGCGACCACCATACACTCGTACATATACCACGAAGACTGTTACACAAAGGCTGGGTCGGTACCCCTCGGCAGAAAGACGTCACAGCTTCTGGCCCGTAGCTGCTTGCTTGCTGCACCCATCGCAAGACTCAGGGATTACAAGAACAAATGTATTTTCACATGATTTGCCAGAATATTATACCATTAAAGAAATACTTTTTGATATTAAGCACATGACAGTAACGCTTGTACAGTGTAATTCCGAAGATATAGACTGGGAATTATTTCTCTAGAAACCCGAAACTTTAGCGAGGTGGAGTATTTTTAAACCACTGAGTAATTAGAAACTTTTCCTGTGTACGTAGATCTTTACGTGAAAACTCGAAAAAAAAAAAAAGGAAATGTATTTCCACTCCCGAATACTGATATCAGGGATGTAACAGATTCCAACTCATCCCTATAATTTACAAAGGCAACTAAGGTGTTTCTCATGTCTAGAGAACCAGTAAACGTGTCTTCCTGCTAGATGCGCACACCACAGTCGATGTTACCTCAACTAAATAAAGATGAGAAATGTGCAGAAGCAGCCAACCGGATAATTTACATGGGAGGAAATAATGGTCCAGCGCAAACACACGTCCATATTTAATCTTCTCAAATTTCCCCGTGAACACGGAGACTGTCCAACATATACTAACGCTTTCCCATTCGGACGGCTCTAGCCGTTAGCGGGAAGCGTGAATCTTTTCCACCACAGGCCAACACCTCTGCCCGCCATACACCCGTAGACAGAATCGTCCTAAGAAACCGGCTACGTAGACATTTGATCGCTAAACTTACAATTAAATATTGCGATCGCTCTCTCAATTGGACCACATTCGACTATAAGGGAAGTATCATTAACACCCCCTGCTGACGGCTGTGGCTCTGGAAATAGACATGTCTGTACCATTAATATCGTGCATAGGTCAGCTGCATTCCAGTACCCCAAACGGCCTTTCCACTCGGACAGCTCCTGCTGTTAGTGAGAAATGTGTATCATTCCCACCACAGGCCACTGCAGGCGTGTACCAGGGACCCCTCGATAGAATCGTCCTCAGAACCCAGCTCCATATATATCTCATTACTGTAATTACAATTAAATATTACGATTGTGATCTCTAAAGTTACATTCGATAATAGTGACTATCGATCGCAATATTCCATGTCAAATCAATACCTTCCTTATGACTATACACAGTCATTTTCTTTGCACATGTCGGAACACACAGACACACACACACACACACACACACACACACACACACACACACACACACAAACAAACAAACATACATGCTTTATACGCCTGATGCTCAAGGGGAACCTATATTCCACAGCCCAATAACAAGACACGTAAAGTAATAAACATGAGTGTAGTACTACAGTAGACCATATGGAAATACTGCACAGAGCTTCAAAGAGTTTTTATTTCAGTGTGTCAAAACTGGCGTGGGCAAATAGCACATGCGGCCCGCCAAGGGTTTTTGTGTGGTCCACCAAGATGGTCGGAAAAAATCTGCCTTTAACAGAGATTTGTTTTCCGTGGGCGACCAAAGATTTCGACTAGGATGGCCATGTCAACGCATATGAGCAGTTGGCAGTGTAGACACTAATTGCAGAAAGGAAGTTGACGCGGCGCGGTGGTTGATAGTAACAATCACAAAGGCGTTTTCCGTTTATTTACTGACATGCAATCAGATGAGATCAGATGAGAGACATATTTAATGGTGTGACATTAGCTGACTTTGACAAATGTTTGTCGTCTGAAAATTTCTGTGTATAATAAGTTTGTTGGGAAAATGTTATCTATATTTGTGTCTACATCTGTTTGTGAGCGAAGTTTGTCCAGAGCAGAAATAGCCCCTTGGATGCTGTTCGACAGGCATTAAAGTGCAGGCTATGATGAGAATCTCAACAAACAATCTCGCGCTTGATTCTTAAGAAGAATGATAAGATAAATTTATCTAATTCAATGGGCTTGTAGCTATAGACGATATGAAATTACCATAATAAATAAATTGATTAAAGCTAGCAATATTTTATTTAATTTATATTTATTGATTTTTATGTAGAATTGACAACTCTTCTGGAATGTAATGTTAACTAAAGAGCGCAGCCCACCACTATTCTCCGTTTTTACAATGTCGTCTCCGAACCAAAACAACTGCCCTCATCTGTGTTAGAAGAACCTGAGAAATACGCTGACGAGATAAAAATCCCCGAAGAAATGTTGAACGGACAAAGTGATTATGCACGGAGGAAATTTTGAAAAACATGTTTTAGCCTTGGTCAGCGCACCCTGTTAGCACAGGATCGGATGGTATGGCACGCTTTACCACGTATCCGTTGCTGCGGTGATGGCACGCTTTACGACGTATCTACTGCTAGCGCACTGGCAACGCCAAGTTTGACACGTTGCAAGAAACATTAGCGAGGAGCGACTTCTGTTCTGTCATTTACGCAGTTCGTTCTACGGTGGTTTAATGCGAAAGTAGAGAGGTCACATCTTAAAACTATTTTAACTATTTTCCTTCAATAATATCAAGGTATGAAATCCTCTGTAGCGTTTTACATTTAATGCTCTGGAATGTTTTACGTACAAATTGTTTCAAAATTGTATTTTTAAATCCGTTAGTACCTATAGGAGGCATTCGTTAACAATACAGGCGTTACATTCCAATTACATTGCTTTTAAATGTTAAGTGGGAGCGAGAGCATGGTAGATTGGCTTTGTATATGACAGTGAAACTGACGGTGTTATCCAACGTTAGACAGATTTTGTAGCACAAGATTAGAATCCAAGTGTCATTTGTCTTTATGGTTTTTTAAACACCTTACGAGGTACGAAATCACGCGCAACCTGTCAGTTTGAGATAATAAAAACAGCGAGCAATACGCGGAAAACAGGTAGGTTTTCTAATGCCTCTTGTATTGAATTTAGCCTCAACCGGTCCCTATCGTTTGACGCTGAAATGAAATGCACTTGAGATCGTTAGGGGACTGGTGAGATGCGAGATCTCCGACTGAAGTATAAGTGGAAAAAATTTAATTCCTCGTGTTCGACGTACTGCTGTTGGAGCCCGTACAGTCCTTTGATATCAAGACCCGTCAATCGAACCAAATCTCCGTGATAGGCTCTTTCATTTCCGACCGTGTTGGAAGATCTGATTTGGAACGACGTTGTCAAACAGCGCCATCGGTAATGGGTTCGAGTGGCCACCTCGCATGACTAAACGGATCACCGTAAATGAACTTTCAGAATCGGTGCTGCTCTGCTTAGCGGAATGCGATCCTGCGCTATTGAATATCTGATTGATGTCCCAGAAGATGGTCAGGATCACCGACGCATTTCTGCTCATAAAAATGAATTACTGAGCTAACGTTAGAATGAAGTATCGATCGGACCTATACATCAAGGACCGTCCGACGCTATTTCACGGCTGTCATTATTAATGAGCTAAATTTTTTAGGTTATTACTTTGCTCTCGTCGTCTGAAACAGCTTATTGGATTTCAAAGTACAATTCCTGTATTAAATTCAGTTTTTTATGATTCCTGTGAGTCTTACCTCTGCGTTACTTTGATCTACAGCGTCACTGATGTGGACACAGTGCTGCCGTTTCATTAATATGCAGTACACCACCAAAACATAAATAGAACTAGCGACGTAACAAGAACGAAACTAATTCCACCAATTTATTACACTGTTTTGAGAGATACATTTCACTTTTCAGGTTTTGGAGACGATTTATGTTACTAAAAATAGTAGCTACTACATACATTTCTATTTGTCATACTTGTCCGCGTTTTTTGTTTCATTAATGTTGGACAATCACGCAGTTTCGAGTATTTTATATCTTTTTTCCTTATCACAACCGTCAGTTTTCAGAATTATAAGAAGCAAAGGATGGTAAAAAGTCTTATTTGTATAAAACTATGAGACAAACAAACATTTTTTCGTCATTAGTTTCAAACTTTCTGGTCATCAGCAGTATTTCCCATGAGCGATTACACAATATTTTAATGTTGATGTAACTGATTTTAAAGCTTGCTTCCAAATTTACTGCCTTGTGTTTTCTATTTGTTGTTTTAACTTATCTTCCGTAGAGGAAAGCACTACAGAATGATCAGTAAACGAAAGTATTTCAGTTATGTGCTTCATGAGTTTCTCCCGGCGTATTTGATAATCAAAATATCCACGGGTGTACTGCCGGTCTACAGTGTCCAACGGGCACAATATTTCGGTGATCATACATGTCGCCATCATCAGGTGAACTGACGGACTGAGCTCCTGTGAACGGAGAGCCGTACGCTATGGCTGCTCAGGGGGAACTGGCTTCGGTCGCGGCGGCGGTTGCTACATGTGATTAAGGATTTTCCGTGAAGACACTCATAGTCGGTGCGGAAACCTGGTAAAACTAAAAATATTGTTGCAACCGGTTGCTCGTTTTTAACTTAGCGTATGTGTGCTGTCGTATACCTCATTTTTTACCGCTGATGCCGCTCCCGCCTGAATCTTATGCCCCTAACAATCTACGAAATAAACGATACGAAACCCAAAAAAATGGCTCTCAGCACTATGGGACTTAACATCTATGGCCATCAGTCCCCTAGACCTTAGAACTACTGAGACATCACACAACACCCACTCATCACGAGGAAGAGAAAATCCGTGACCCCGCCGGGAATCGAACCCGGGAACCCGGGCGCGGGAAGCGAGAACGCTACCACACGACCACGAGCTGCGGACTACGAAATCCAGCAAGGGAAACTACACTGATGTGCAACACTAAGGGACGAAAGTAACATTTGCATGATATGTCACTGGCAAGCAATGTAGCTCAAAGAAACGTGGACCATACACAGGTTGAACCACATCTTAGCGCTAAAGTAACTCAAAGAAATACGCAGTGGGGGAATACAAAGGATGCTTTTATTCAAAGACAATAACTGCACTGAAGTTACCACGATTTACGATGCCACCTGGACATTACAAAATTTATTTATTTATTTACACTTCAAGTTCCATAGGATCAAATTGAGGAGCAAATCTACAAGGTTATGGAACGTGTCAGTACATGAAATTACAACGTAAAAGTAATAACAGAAAAAAATTAAATGTTAATGAACCCAAAAGAAGTCAAGCCATAAGTTTAAGGAAACGTAATCAACAAAACAAGAATCAGCTTAATTTTTCAAGGAACTCCTCGACAGAATAGGTGACACATGAGGAATCTCTTCCGTTTCGTTTTGGATTACCGCAAACATATTTGAATTCTTGTGGTAGTTTATTGAAAATGGATGCAGCAGTATACTGCACACCTTTCTATACAAGAGTTATGGAAGTTTTGGATTACCGCAAACATTTTTGAATTCTTGTGGTAGTTTATTGAAAATGGATGCAGCAGTATACTGCACACCTTTCTACACAAAAGTTATGGAAGTCCGATCCAAATGCCGGTTTGATTTCTGCCGAGTGTTATCTGAGTGAAAGCTGCTTATTGTTCGCAATAAGCGTATATTGTTAACAAGACATGACAGTAAAGAATATATATATTGAGAGGCCAATGTCGAAATGCCGCGACTAGTGAACAGAGATCGACAAGAGATTCGCGAACTTACACAACTTTTTACCCGAACCGCTCGTTTCTGAGCCACAAATATGCTTTTAGAATGGGAAGAATTACCCCAAAAGACCATAAGACCATACGACATAAGCAAATGAAAATAAGCAAAGTAGCATAATTTTCACGTGGAACGATCACTTATTTCAGATGCCGTTCGAATAGTAAAAATAGCAGTATTCTCTGAACAAGATACTGAACGTGGGCTTTCCATGACACTTTACTATCTATCTGAACACCTAGAAATTTGAACTGTTCAGTTTCACTAATCACATCCCCATTCTGTGGAATTAAAACGTAATGTTTTGTTGAATTGTATGTTAGAAACTGTAAAAACTGAGTATTACTGTGATTTAGCGTTAGTTTATTTTGTACAAGCCATAAACTTAGGTCATGAACTGCACTATTTGAAACCGAGCCAATGTTGCACACAACATCCTTTACTACCAAACTAGTGTCATCATCAAACAGGAATATTTTAGTGTTACCCGTAATACTAGAGGGCATATCGTTTATATAAATAAGGAACAGGAGTAAATTGGAAAATTGTGGTAAGGTCTTATGGGACCAAACTGCTGAGGCCATCGGTCTCTAAGCCTATGCACTACTTAATCTAACTAACTTACGCTAAGGACAACCACACACACCCATGGCCGAGGGAGGACTCGAACCTCCGACGGGGTGAGGCACGCAGACCGTGACAAAGCGCCCTAGACCGCGCGGCTACCCCGCGTGGCAAGGAACAGGAGTGCCCCAACACTGATCTCTGGGGCAACCCCCATTTGACCGCATGATACTCAGACCCCACATCACAGTTATTCTCAACACTATGAATAATAACATTTGCTGTCCGTGGCGAAAGTAAGAGGTGAACCAATAGTGAGCTACTGCCCTTATTCCGTAATGGTCCAACCCGTAGTTAAACTTCTAAAGCCGAACCGTACATTTGATAGCAAATTTTATGATATAAAATGATGAATTATCTTTACATACAAAGCTTTTTCAATATCTTTATCAAACACTGATGGCATAGAAATAGGTCGAAAATTGTTGAGATTATTCTTTTCTCCCTTTTTATAAATCAGGAAACTGATCATTCCTAAAGGAAAAATTACAAATATGGCTAAATACAGGGCTATCACGTGCTGCACAGTACTTTAATACTCTGCTAGGCACTCCATCATATCCATGAGAGTCCTTAGTCTTCAGTGATTTCATTATTGACTCAAACTCTGCCTTGTCTGTACCACAAAGGATTATTTCAGACATCAATCTCGGAAATGCATTTGCCAAAGGACAGATACTTAATAAGGTTTGTGATCACCACGGATTGCAACGAATGTTTGCAGCGTACTCCCATACCGGCCACAAGGTTTTTGAGGAGTTCTTGTAGTAGTTCGTTCCAGTCCTCAACCAACAGAGCTTGGATGGCGTGTAAAGGTACAGCTGCCCATGCAGCTTCAACACGATAACACAGTTCATCAAGAGTAGTGAGTGGCGTATTGTGACGAGCAAGTTGCTCGGCCACCATTGACCAGACGTTTTCAATTGGTGAGAGATCTGGAGAATATGCTGGCCAGGGCAGCAGTCGAACATTTTCTGATCCAGAAAGGCCAGTACAGGACCTGCAACATGCGGTTGCGCATTTTCCTCCTGAAATGTAGGGTTTATCAGGGATCGAATGAAGGGTAGAGCCACGAGTCGTAACACATCTGAAATGTAACGTCCACCGTTCAAAGTGTCGTCAATGCGAACAAGAGGTGACCGAGACGTGTAACCAATGGCACCCCATACCATCACGCCGGGTGATACGCCAGTATGGCGATGACGAATACACGCTTCCAATGTGCGTTCACCGCGATGTCGCCAAACACGGATGCGACCATCATGATGCTGTAAACAGAACCTGGATTCATCCGAAAAAATGACGTTATGCCATTCGTACACCCAGGTTCGTCGTTGAGTACACCATCGCAGGCGCTCCTGCCTGTGATGCAGCGTCAAGGGTAACCGCAGCCGTGGTCTCCGAGGTGATAGTCTATGCTGCTGCAGACGTCGTGGAACTGTTCTTGCAGATGGTTGTTGTCTTGCAAACGTCCCCATCTGTTGACTTAGGGATCGAGACGTGGCAGCACGATCCGTTACAGCCATGCGGATAAGATGCCTGTCATCTCGACTGCTAGTGATACGAGGCCGTTGGGATCCAGCACGGCGTTCCGTATTACCCTCCCGAACCCACCGATTCCATATTCTGCTAACAGTCATTGGATCTCGACAACGCTAGCAGCCATGTCAAGATACGATAAATCGCAATCGCAATAGGCTACAATCCGACCTTTATCATTGTCGGAAACGTGATGGTACGCATTTCTCCTCCTTACACGAGGTATCACAACAACGTTTCACCAGGGAACGCCGGTCAACTGCTGTTTATTTATGAGAAGTCGGTTGCAAACTTTCCTCATGTCAGCACGTTGTAGGTGTCGCCACCGGCGGCAACCTTGTGTGAATGTTCTGAAAAGCCAATCATTTGCATATCATAGCATCTTCTTCCTGTTGGTTAAATTTCGCGTCTGTAGCAATTCATCTTCGGGGTGTTGCAATGTTAATTGCCAGTAGTGTATATTCCAGTACTGGACGTTGCACTATAATATAATTGTGCCCACACTTCCTTTCCTATTTAGTCACATTCGTACTCTTAATATTAACTAATGACTGAGAATTGTCTCTCCACTTACTCCAGTCACACGTTCCAATCTCATTACACGCTCCGCACTTTGTTCTCGCTTACAGGTTCCCCACTGGCATGCTACTCACCTCACTATAGCTGTTTGGGGATTAAATCCCGAATTTCCCATCCATATAACCACATGTCGTTGGTATTAAGCTATTCTATTTATCATTAGGCTTTTATATATTACTTATTACTCTGCTCACGTGCTTTTTGGAGACTAGTTCCCAAATTACCCATTCATAGTGACATTCGTCGTTGGTATTAACGTATTTTATTAGTGATTAAATTTTTATTTATTACTTATTACTACTTATTATTTTGCTTAAGTGCACTTAAATGTTTTTTTATGCCATATGACCACTATACGGTTTTATTTTACTAGTTTAGTGTACCAGCACTCTGAGCTTAACATAAAGATGTGCATGCCGTTAGCATATTAGCCCTAGTTATGGCTTGTGTCTGCACTTGTTTGATTTCTTTATACCATTCTTGTACAGGAATTATGAAACACATGCAAGCATTTACGAGCTCTTTTTGTATTAATGGATTCATTATTGTATTACTTGTAGCTCTTGTATTTTTTTTAGGACAACAGCAATACGCTGCATGAATCTTACTGCTGACACTCGTAAATAATGCAATAGTTATAAGTGAGCACAATTTTTTATCCTTAAATCTTTAAAAAATTTTAACCCTGTCGTCCTTGCTTTTAGTATTCTTATGTAACTTCTACTAATTTCTGTTATATTTTCCCGTACAGCCTTCTGAAGAAGGGTCAATAAATGCCTGAAACCGGTTAAGAACTTAAATTTCTTTTATGCAACTAGTAAGGGATTATTTCGGTATATATGGTAATATTGGTAGTTTTTCTGTCTTAGATCTATACAACATAATTTTTAAATCTGGTGCGACCTGTGGAAATGTCTGGTATCGTAAGTAAAGTCTGGGTCGCATTTCAACTTCTGTTTGTTGAACACTTTCAGTTGATAGGTTTGCAAATTAGCTTATCTTCGCCCTTAAGTTATTTTGCTATCTATTTATTGACGTTTTTAAATTTTCTTTTTTTTTTTAAATTTTATCTTAGCGGAGCCTTTAGACAACTCAGTTACAAGTGCTTTTAAAAATTTTATCTCATGTTGTAGTATTCGATTGTTTGTTAACGCTTTCAGACAAGTTAGTAATTACTTAATTACGTCACTTTTTCCTGTCAGGAGCTGTCGATTTTTCGGTCCAATACTGGGCTAAGTCGAAAGCAAAGCCAGAGGTCGTCTATGGAGTGACGTGCCGGACAATTTGAGCATGTTAGAAGATGTCCTATGTTTTGTACTTCTCCACAGTAGCACTTAATGTCATCAGGATCTAATAAGCTCCATTTTGTCAGATTGGTTTTTACAGGGGCTACACCATTATTGAAAAGGTTTAGCATTTTCAATGACCTCTAGATTCTCTGGGATGGAAGCCCACGGGAGGTTCATCTGAAGTGTAAATGAGGAACTGATATGTTGATTTTAGCCTCTTTAATCCCTAAAGGCTACCGTATAGAGCATGGCGTTTATCAGATGTATTTGTGAACTGCTCGTTAAGTTCATGAGCTACCCTGCGAGTCTCGGGACTGCTGAAACCTGAAGCTTGATAGAGCATTTCCTGTGGAGTAGGCTACATGCGTCCTGTGATTAGCCTATAGGTTCCGCTAATGTTTATGTCGATCTTCTTTGCATGCGCCGATTTAGACCAGACAGGGCACGTGTACTCAGCTGCGGAGAAACAAAGTGCTAAAGCGGCAGTTGTAAGCTCAGTAAGTTTGGCATCCCACTTTGTGCCAGAAAGGTTTCTAAGTATACTGTTTTATCAGCGTGTGCCTTATGCAAATTAATTGTATGAGATAAATTTTGTGAAATTACTCTGCTGAGTGTGGGCTCAGACGTTTACCACTCGCAGATCGTCGCATCCATACCTTTTCAACTTCCATATCTTTATTACATGTCGTTTTACTCTTTACTTTGCATATCTAAAGTTAACTCATTACGAACATTACTTCTAACTTCGTTGCTTCATCGGCAGAAACCATTGCGTTATTCTTTTTCATATCAACTTAATTCTACAGCTTTCTCGGGCTGTTCAAATAGTTCGAATGTCTCTGAGCACTATGGGACTTAACGTCTGAGGTCATCAGTCCCCTAAAATTTAGAACTACTTAAACCTAAATAACCTAAGGACATCACACACATCCATGCCCGAGGCAGTATTCGAACCTGCGACCGTAGCGATCCCGCGGTTACAGACTGAAGCGCCTAGTACCACTCGGCCACACCGTCCGGCCTTCACGGCTGTTATTCAGTTAATTTGGTTTAATGGTAAACACTCTTTCATTTACACTTAGCAGTGCCAAGTCAACAGAAAATCATATGCATTTGATTCTCTTTCCTCCTATCGGCACACCACTCATTTGGTGGAAGCAGTTTTGAACGAAATCGTATAAACAGATAGCTGACCATTTCCAACCTCGTTCGAAACTTTTCTTCCTTCCGTCATCTTGCCTCCTCAACCTCAGCAATAGCACAATCTGATGATTTGTCGAGCTGAAGCACCGTAACTCATGACGGTCACAACGCACCTTGTATTCGGTTTATAACCACTGTTCACGAGTAATCTTGGCCATTACTAGGGCGAGGGTGAGCCTCTGATGCAATTACTGCTGCTATTCGAATAGGATACCAAACAGACTGGACCGATTAATCCCCGTGCGCGCCCAATAGAGAAGCCCTCTCGCTGAACACGATCACGTCGATAACTAGAGCATCGCATGCGTCATTAGGGAACACGTGCAGGATAATAGGCAAATCAGCGCTTGCCGCTAGCTGTCATGCGCTCTAGACATCGCCTTTGTGTTTTGACTGTTCCGTTCGAACAGCATGTGAAACATGCAGCGCTCTGCGAGTTCGTAGAACTTGTTAGCTGTTACACGGATCACATGAAGTGTTTACAGAAGGAGGTTTGCCTAGACATCAATGGTGGAAACTCGTCGAGACTTACTGGAAGAGGCGGGAAGACAAAAGAATGGTGCAGAAAAAAAACTGGAAAAGGAAGACGTAACTTTCTTTCTATCTTTCTTTTGCTATTGCATTTATTCCCCATTGTGCGCTGGGTCGGCAGGGTTAAGTACGGATTTGGCATGGTGAATTTTAAGGGGTGGCCGGATGCCCTTCCTGCCGCCACCCCGTACCCCCCAGGACGGAATCAATGGACCCCCAGCTTTCTGCGTGAAGTGTAAATCGTGAAATAGTGTGAATGTGTTTCAACTGTCTGCGAGTCGTGAAACTGAGGCGGGCCGTGGGCACCACCCCGGTATTCACCTAGGAAGATCTGGAAAACCTCCTAAAAACCAAATCTAGGCTGGCCGGCACACCGGCCGTCGTCATTAATCCGCCGGTCGGATTCGATCCGGGGCCGGCGCGCCTACCCGAGTCCAGGAAGCAGCGCTTAGCGCTCTCGGCTATCCTGGCGGGTAAAAGGAAAACGTAACTAAGACTAATGAATATGAGTGGAAATGGTGGGACGTACAATCATACAAATGAATAGCAGACGGACCATGTAGGTTCTTTGTTCGATTCTAACACACAAAAAAGACCTACAAAACAAAATGGTTCTAAAAAATTGTTCAAATGGCTCTGAGCACTATGGGACTTAACGTCTGTGGTCATCAGTCCCCTAGAACTTAGAACTACTTAAACCTAACTAACCTAAGGACATCACACACATCCAAGCCCGAGGGAGGATTCGAACCTACGACCCTAGCGGTCACGCGGTTCCAGACTGAAGCGCCTAGAACTGCTCGGCCGGCTACCTAGAAAACAATCTAGCTGAAGGTACTGTAGGTTGACCACACTAGAAAACATGCAGAGTAACATGGATCTTCTTTTAGGGTCTCGTACCTTAGTCGGTCATAATGGAACCTTACAGGATCACTTTGTCGTCCGTCTGTCTACCTGTTTGACCGATTATCTGTCCATCTGTTAAGAACCTTGTCTCTCAGGCACGGTTAAAAGTTATCAAGCTGAAATTTATGGTCTTCGGGCCATTATCGGTGTAAAAATTTTATCTTCTAGCTACATGCAGTCAAATGATATAGCGTTGTATGTCACATGTCTGATACTCGCAAAGTCACTCATCAAAACCTGTGGGGTACTTACTGTTGAACTAGACTCATGACATTTTGCAGGTAGCAAGGTTCAACAATAAAGTTAACGGGAGAAAGATTCGAACATTGTTAATTTGTATATATATCACACGAAAAATTTATTTGGTATTTTTCATCCGACTCCCTGTCTATGAAACTTGCTTTTCTCTCAAGAACGGGTACATGTATCAAGTTGAAATTTATGTCACTCACTGAGCTCCATGATTTCCTGGTGGTGTAAAAGAATTTGAGCTAGGCCAATGCAGTCAAAAGATATGGCTGTTTATGACACATATTGTAATACTCGCAAGTTGACTCTTCAAAACCTATAGGGTACTTCCAACTAATCTAGAATCGAGAAATTTGGCAAGGTTTCACAGAACGAAATAAGGAACAATCCAAAAGAAGTTAATACGTAATTGTATGAAACGAAAGAAATACGTTTTTTGTCATTTGTTATCCGACTATTTGTCCGTCAATTAAGGCCACTTTTCCTGAGGAACGCAATAGCAATTGCGAAATTACATAAAAAATTAAAATTGTTACTTAAAACATTATCAAAAGTCTTGAAATTGCCTGAACTAATATCTTGCCGCTATCGATATCGAGAACAGGCAAAAACTGTCGAGATTCTCGATTCCTGGGATAAATACTCTATCAGCATACATAATTAAATTTTTATGTGACCGTCAGAGCTAAAGTCTCGTTCGCTCGTTACCATCTTTTGTCGGTCATGAGAACGAGATGATTCAGGTTATATGCAACTGTAATAGTTAATTGGAAACTACGGGGGCTGTTGAAATTTATTTTTGGTTTTTGATCCCTGAACAAGTTTCAGTCACCAGGAACATTTCTAAGTAGTTAGTGTCAGAAATCGGTCATGGTATTAAAAAATAAATAGAATTTCAACTTGTGCTGTAATTTTTTACAAACATGAAAGAGCTTCAGCGAAGATTCTAGAGGAATGGTGGAATGGTTTATTCAGCAATAGATACGAAATGAGTGTTAGTGTTGACGATCATGATGTGTGAAAGACCAACAGGTAACCTTTTTTTTTTCCTCAGTCTCCTGTCTGCTTTGATGCGGTCTGACAGGAATTCTCCCGTGCGCCAAACACTTCATCTCAAAATAGCACTTGCACCCTACGTCCTCAAATATTCGTTCGGCGTACTCTGTTCTCTATATTCCCTTACAGTTCTTTCTTATACCATGGAGCTTACCTCCTGATATCTCAACACATGCCCTGTCCTTCCTTCTTGTTAGTCTCTTCCATTTCTTCCTTTCTTCGTATATTCTGCTGAGAACCTACTCATTCCTCTTCTTGTCGTTCCCGGGTTTGATTCCCGGCGGGGTCAGGGATTTTCTCTGCCTCGTAATGACTGGGTGTTGCGTGATGTCCTTAGGTTTGTTAGGTTTGAGTAGTTCTAAGTTCTAGGGGACTGATGACCGTAGATGTTAAGTCCCATAGTGCTCATAGCCATTTGAACCATTTTTTCTTCTTGTCAGTCCACCTGGTTTTCAACATTATTCTGTAGCACTACGCCTTAAACGCTTAGATTCTCTTCTGTTATGGTTTTTCCACTGCCCGTGATTCACTACCATACAATGCTGTGCTCTAAATGCACATTCTCAGAAACTTCTTCCTCAAATTAAGGGGTGTTTCACACCAAAAGACTTCTCTTAGCCAGGAATGTGCTTTTCGCCTGTTCTAGTCTGCTATTCTCACTTCTGCTTCACCTATTTAATTTCGTATTTTTCCGGTAAACTCTTAATCTATAGTACGTACTCATTAGACAGCTCATTTCACTTTCTCCACTTTCGTTGAAGACACGAACTTCATTAGCGAATCTTATCACTGATATCCTTCCACCCTAAATTCTAACCCCACTCTTGAAACTTACTTTTATTTTCGGCATTGCTTCTTCGAACTGTAAAATGAACAGCTCGTATCTTACACAATTTTTAATCAGAGCACTTCGTTCTTGGTCTTCCAATCTTCATGTTCCCTGTTGGTTCTTGTATATACCAAACATAATTTCCCTACAGCCTACTCCTGTCTTTCACGGAATTTCGAACATCCTGCACCATTTCACACTGTTGAACGCCTTTTCTAGTACGACAAACGCAATGAGTTTAGTTTGATTTCTCTTCAGATTTCTTTTTCCATTCTCAAGTGCACAGTCAGCCCTGCTTCTTTGATGCCTTTACCTTTCCTTAATCTCAAACTGAGCGTCAACTAACCAATCCTCAGTTTTGTTTCCCATTCTTCTCTATATTATTCTTGTCATAGCTCTGGTGCATGAGATATTAAGCTGATTGTGTAATATTTCTCGCACCAATCTGCCATCTTGGCTTCTGTGTGTGATACTGGGTGAAAGTCTGATGATGAGTCACCAGCCTCATAGATTCTGCACCAAAATTGAATAGCCATTTGCATTTCCCCAAATGGCTTCAGAAATTCCGATGGAATGTTTTCTATCCGTTCTGCTTTATTTGGACTCAGGTTTCACAGAGATCTTTTAAATTCTGTCCTTAACACTTTTTTTCTATGTCATCTTTATCGAATTCAGTTTTTTCTTCCATCATATCTTCAAAAAAATCCTCCTCCTCATAAAAGTCTTCAGTGTACTCTTTCAATCTACCCACTGTTTCAACTCCGTTTCACAGTGGAATTCCAGTTGCACTCTACATGTCACCAGCATTGCTTTTAATTTCACCGAAGGCTGTTTTGACTTCTGTATGCAGAGTCAGTCCTTTCCACTACCATTTCTTTTTCGACTTCTTTACATTTTCCTTCTGCCATTTAGCTTTGGCAGCCCTGTGCTTCCTACTTCTTTCATTCCAAAGTGAGCTATGTTATTGTATTCGTGTCTTTCCTTGAATGTTTCTGTACTTCCTCCTTCAATCTATCAACAGAAGTTGTAAGACGTCATGGTCTCCTGACCTTCCATGCTTACATATTCCGCCCTCACAATCATATTCCGCACATCAAGACGATTCATTCGAACTCAAACTCGATAAGATAAAGTCAGTGTTGTATGAATTCATGTAAACGATATGCAAATAACTAATAAATCGCAAATGCGCACCGAGATTGAAATACTCGAGGCTGGTGTACACACACACACATTCAATACACAATGGTCACAGGGGCTTTTAGTTCAGGAGACAAAAACCGCACGCCGGGGGGCCGGTCCCCTTCAGAGGACGACTCAGCCTATCTATGTCGGCTGGTGACTGCCCATAGAGCAGACAGCGTTTGCCCGAGTGAAAGGAAGAATGACCCCGTGTTCGGCTCAAACGCAAATTCTGCTACATTGTGTGGGAGCGCCCAGTATACGCATTCTTTACAAATATAGCACACAGTTTCAGAGATCTTCACAGGGGGACAGCAAACGCCAAACGCTGATGCTACAGATTTCTGGATTGGTCGCCTTAAACAAAACGTCATTCTCCAGTTTTAGAAGAGCAATGCTGATTGGCAGACGATATTCCTGGCACCTTGAGCTGAAGGAGTAATAGAAGAGACTGAAAGATACACCCCTTCACATCTGGCGTGGAGAGGGGCCGTTCCGTTGTCGGTCTTGGAGTAAGAACACGTAACGAGAGCGTGCACGCTCGTACGTGTACTCAAAGGGCGAGGAACAAGTCTCTCCTCAGTACTTCACTGGGAGAGCATCTCTGTTGAGAGTGAATCAGAGTGCGACTCTGTATCGAGTCCTTGCGATTAAGCATTGTTCACTGTGTTGGCTGACACACTTATTGTGCGGTGTGAACAGACAGATTTATAGTTAAACGCCTGCAAGCGAATTTTTGAGTGGCATCACGGTGGACTGGTTATCTGACCGGTGTACCACGCCAATAGTTAGACTAGGAGCGAATAGGAGTCCTTGACTTCATCAAGGCGTAGGGAGAGTTTGATTGGCGAAGGTCAATCCAGATAGAACGAGAGTTATCTTATTTGTCAGCAGCGAGCGGCGCAGACAGCAGTCATTGCAGCTTACGGTATTGTGCGCTACACCTCTTGCGAGCCCCATATTTCCTCCACAACAGTACACTTCACTGCATTTCACACACGACAGCCTCGACTGTACCTAGCAACATTCTAATGGATAATTATTCAAGTTGACTGCGCGCAGCTCTCAGCCATTCCGTCAAGTCAATAACAATCTTAAACTTTGTATAGAAATTTCATTAGCGAATCCTATCCTTGAGAGGTAACTTCACATTCCGAAAAGAACTCAGAAATAACTTGTTAAGTTCATAACTAAAAGTACTCAGAATTTTTGCAAAATAAATAATAATTTTCGTTAGTTTCATGTTTTTCTTACACTAACTAGCACTACTCCAGTACCCAAGTATCCCACTAGTTACGTAAGAAATTTTGTGAATTTTTGTGTTATTTCCTTAGAGCAGACGACCCCAGAAGATATTTATTGCTGAAAGTTTTTCAGACATTTCTCTTTAGAACGTTAGGAGCGTCTGTCTGACTTCTGTAGTAGTGTGGGGGTGGAAATTACGTTTTGCAGGAGCCACAGGGTAAAGGGTACATCTCAGATTAATCCGTTGCGCAGAACGACAGAATAGCAACACGCCGCTCACAAAGTAAACTAACTGGGAAAAAGTCTCAGCACCAAGAGAGAGCTATGCAACACAAGCGGAAGGAAGCTGGTAGGCGTGTTTCTACATCTGAAAGATGATTTCTATTCACATTTCGCGCCAGTCTCTTGAGGGTGGTGCAAGTGGAACCACTACGAGGATGCAAATCACGATTGCCTGTAGCGGTCGTGAACGTTAGTTACCTTAGAGAATGGACATAGTGACTTGATGTTATCCAAGAATGCCATTATCAACTCCACTGAGTTTGTGTGAGGTCGTACAATAAGACTACGAGAAGCTAAACGTTCCTTCCCCGATATTGCAAAAAGAATTGCCAGGATTGTAGCAAATGTACATGACAGCTGGCGGCAGTGGTCAGGAGAATATATGGTCGCAAGAAGACCACGTTCGACTGCCGAGAGGGAAGACCATCGTTTTCGGTGCGCTGTTCTGAAGCATCTTACTGCATCTGCAGCAGCAATTTGAGCAGCAGTTGGCACTACGTACTGTCACAAATCAGTCACTTCATGCACGGCTCCGAGCCAGATTTCCTGTAGTTAGTTACCTTAGAGAATGGACATAGTGACTTGATGTTATCCAAGAATGCCATTATCAACTCCACTGAGTTTGGGTGAGGTCGTACAATAACACTACGAGAAGCTAAACGTTCCTTCCCCGATATTGCAAAAAGAATTGGCAGGATTGTAGCAAATGTACATGACAGCTGGCGGCAGTGGTCAGGAGAATATATGGTCGCAAGAAGACCACGTTCGACTACCGAGAGGGAAGACCATCGTTTTCGGTGCGCTGTTCTGAAGCATCTTACTGCATCTGCAGCAGCAATTTGAGCAGCAGTTGGCACTACGTACTGTCAAAATCAGTCACTTCATGCACGGCTCCGAGCCAGATTTCCTGTAGTTAGTTACCTTAGAGAATGGACATAGTGACTTGATGTTATCCAAGAATGCCATTATCAACTCCACTGAGTTTGGGTGAGGTCGTACAATAACACTACGAGAAGCTAAACGTTCCTTCCCCGATATTGCAAAAAGAATTGGCAGGATTGTAGCAAATGTACATGACAGCTGGCGGCAGTGGTCAGGAGAATATATGGTCGCAAGAAGACCACGTTCGACTACCGAGAGGGAAGACCATCGTTTTCGGTGCGCTGTTCTGAAGCATCTTACTGCATCTGCAGCAGCAATTTGAGCAGCAGTTGGCACTACGTACTGTCACAAATCAGTCACTTCATGCACGGCTCCGAGCCAGATTTCCTGTAGTTAGTTACCTTAGAGAATGGACATAGTGACTTGATGTTATCCAAGAATGCCATTATCAACTCCACTGAGTTTGGGTGAGGTCGTACAATAACACTACGAGAAGCTAAACGTTCCTTCCCCGATATTGCAAAAAGAATTGGCAGGATTGTAGCAAATGTACATGACAGCTGGCGGCAGTGGTCAGGAGAATATATGGTCGCAAGAAGACCACGTTCGACTACCGAGAGGGAAGACCATCGTTTTCGGTGCGCTGTTCTGAAGCATCTTACTGCATCTGCAGCAGCAATTTGAGCAGCAGTTGGCACTACGTACTGTCACAAATCAGTCACTTCATGCACGGCTCCGAGCCAGATTTCCTGTAGTTAGTTACCTTAGAGAATGGACATAGTGACTTGATGTTATCCAAGAATGCCATTATCAACTCCACTGAGTTTGGGTGAGGTCGTACAATAACACTACGAGAAGCTAAACGTTCCTTCCCCGATATTGCAAAAAGAATTGGCAGGATTGTAGCAAATGTACATGACAGCTGGCGGCAGTGGTCAGGAGAATATATGGTCGCAAGAAGACCACGTTCGACTACCGAGAGGGAAGACCATCGTTTTCGGTGCGCTGTTCTGAAGCATCTTACTGCATCTGCAGCAGCAATTTGAGCAGCAGTTGGCACTACGTACTGTCACAAATCAGTCACTTCATGCACGGCTCCGAGCCAGATGTCCTGTAGGGTGCATTCAATTGACACCAAACCACCGCCACTTTCGACCTCAGAGGTGTCAAGCGAGAGCTCTTTGGAGAGCGGTGTGGAGATCGACTGTGTTTCCTGATGAAAGCTCGTTCCACCTCGGTTCCAATGATGGCCGTGTGTTGGTTAGAAGGAGGCCAGATGAAGGCCCGTATGCTAGGCACACTATACATACACTTGCTGTTATGGTGGCGCTGCAATTCTGTATGAAAAAATCCCACGGACCCTAACTGCAAATTTGTATGTCAGTCTGTTGATTTGACTTGTTGTGTAGGCATTCATGAACAGCATTCCAGGGAGTATGTTCCAACAGGACAATACATCCCCAAACACCGCTGCTGTAACCCAAAGTGCTTTACAGAGTGTCGACATGTTGTCTTGTCCTGCTCGATCACCAGATCTGTCTCCAATCGAGCACATACGCGACATCAACTCCAGCGTCATCTATAAAAAGCGTTAACTGTTTCTGTACCGACCGACCAAGTGCAACAATCACGGAACTCCATCCCATAAACTGACGTCCGGCACCTGTACAACACAATGCATTTACCCTTGCATGCTTACATTTAACATTGTGGCTGTTACATCGGTACTTAATGACCAGCATTTTACGTGGGCAACTGATTATCTTGCGCTTGGTCTTGCAATGTTAATAACTTAAGTATGTTAATTAGACTACTGTATTCCAAAAATTTCATTACTCTACCCTAATAATTTTCTAGTATCGCGATTTTTTTCCGTCAGTGTATTCCTTCTGTTACGGATTTTTTGCGGTTATTTTCTTTCCGTCTTCGACTGTCCAAAATCTGTCGTTGCCATTTTTAGGTAAGTCCACTACTCATCAGCCGAAATGTCTGCTGTGGCAAACGTTATAGCAGTATCCACATCCTTAGCGAACTCCACAACTTAATACCCCACTTCCTTCACCACTGATTCTCGGGTACGATTCTTTTAAACTTCAGCCTACTCTTCGTCATTATTAGATTATGATCTGAGTCTCTATCTGCTCCTGAGTACGCCTCACAATTCATCGTCTCATTTCAGACTCTCTGACAGTGATTTAGACCAGTTGGAGCCTTCCGTTTCTCCGGATCTTTTCCAATTTAAACTGCTCTTCTCGTGATTCTTGAATAGAGTATTATCTTCTGAAATTTATTACAGAAGTGAGGTGCTCTTTCTCCTCTCTGATTCCGTATTCTCCCATAACTCATTTTTCTGTTCCTTCCCCTACAACAGTGTTTCATTTCCCCATGATCATTGGATTATCGTCTCCCTTTACATACTGAATTGCTCGTTCAGTATCATATATTCTCTTTAGTTCTTCATCTTCTGCTTGCGACGTCGGCATGTATGCCTGAACTATCGTTATCGGCGTTGGTTTGCTGTCGAATATGATGAGAACAACCCTATCACTGCCCTGTTGACAGCAGCTCACTCACTTCTCCTCTTTCCTATTCGTAACGAATCTTAGTCCCGTTACACCATTTTTTCTGCTGCTAATATTACCTATATTGGACTGTCCAGAAATCCTTATCTTGTATCCATTTCAGTTCATTGACACACACTGTGTATATACAGAGTCTTCGCGTTTCCCTTTTCAAATTTCCTAGCTTCCCTTCTTCGTTCGAACTTCTAACAGTCATGCTTCACATAGCTTTAGTCCTTCGTTGGTTATTCTTTTTTTTTCCTCATAGTGACCTTCTCTTTGACAGTTTCTTTGCTGATTCCTCCGCTTTTTACGGGCAGTTTCCCTACAGAAGGGCGAGGGAGTGCTCTGAACCGCTAAACGCTAAACGGCCTTCTGTGACAAGGCCGTTAGCAGAGCGAGAGTGACATCTTATTATGCCGGATGTCTACGGCCTCCATTGCTGATGATTTCTGTTTGTAATTTAAACATTGCCTGGGTTCGAACCCGGGAGCAACGGTGATCTGATTATTGATAAAACACGCTACTCCTAGACCACGGGTTCGTATTTATCAAAATGTCAGTGTCGATATTGAAATAAGAAAGAAAGAACGAACGATTATTTTAACGTCCTATCAGCGAAGAGGTCATTAAAGAGAGCCATAAATTGGGCGCAGACATTTTGGGGAATCCACACACAGATGGAATTTTGATATGCGTAAGATCTTGTACATCAAATGCCACTAGAAAATATGCAGAGGCAACATCTGAAAGTAACGCATGTAAAGTTCTAGAGAAGGCCTCTATCGAACAGCAGAAGTCAAATTCTTCCCTGAAACTTTTGTAACTGGGGCGCTTAGGAGGTTCCGCCGTAAAACCGTCGATCCGGCTGTGGCCAAGGCAGACAAAACTTTTCAATTTAATTGCTTACGATCTTACGTAATTACTAAACTAACTGACTGAGACGATAACTGACCAGAAGCAGAGAAGAAACCTCTTCGGCTTCTCAGGATCATAGAGACACGGCTAGCCGAATTATAATTTTTTGACAGTAGAATTAGTTTATCAATTTTTCAAAGCGCTAAACAAAGTTGTAACAAAAATTTTAAAGTGTTTTACGTGTTCCACATTCTTTTCCCAAGCACTGTTTAACACTGTTGTTTGTCATTTGTACTCCGTTGTCCACGTTTCTCAAAGAACCTAGGCTCCAGTGTATGTTGGTTTTATAGTTATGAGAAATCTTACGGTGTCTGCCTCAATAATTGCGGAAATTTTAGCATGGAGCGTCATGTGTGGCCCTGTGAGTTTATCGAGAACTGGGAAGCAGTGTATTATTCCACATCATACTGCTCGACGAAGAAGATAAGATAGTAAAATAAATAACAAAGCAACTGGCAACTCAGGGTTTACGGAAGAGACAGACAAGATGACAGTGCATCTTACGCAGACCGAGTTTGATTACCATCAAATTTCCTTCTCTACTGTAGACCACAAACCTTTCTAGCTTAGCATAATCCGCAGCTCACGCTTCACAGTGACGACCGTAGACTAATGCTTAGGGTAGGTTGTAGAAAAGCTATTCGTTTATTAATGTACAGTCAGTCGCGAAATGGAAATCGCAGTGAAAATCCAATGCAACTTTGCATAGACATGTAGGATAGTATCCCTAGTATGCTCGTCGATAGCATCACGTCACACTATTTACCTCAGAGTGTAGGGGATCCGTGATCCCACGAACACAGATATTAGTATCTGACACCCAGGTCGATAGCAGACAGGGGTCGATTGTCGAGCGCTGCAGGAGGCAGTGAGATGAGTGTCGAGTGAGAGGTGGTACTGGTGAGACGGGCAATAACGGTGGTCGAGTGAGTAGTAAACGGTAAATTCACCAAAGTATGACAAATGAGCGCGTCCACCTGATCGTCGTGGGATGGACCCTCATCGATATCGATTCGCGAGTGATATGAAACCAAAAGTGAGAAGTGCCGAATTACGTGTTTCGCGTCAATCACGTCGGCCAGCAACAACCGTGGATTGCAATGGGTATTGTTGTGAATGTTAACCATCATCATTGCGTGTGACGAAGTACTTACAAGCCACAATCAATAAAAGATATAACCGTAATTAGGCGTGTAGGCGAAGGTAGCAACTGCCTCAGAATTTGTGTGTTAGTAGAAAATACATAGCAGTTTATACATCGCAATCTTTGTGGTCCTTAATAATAGACAAACTTTCAATCATTCCACTATTCGGGCTCAGACAGTCGCACTCGTTTGAAATACTCCCGAATTCACAGTAGAAAAACCGAAAGCCTTCATTCATTAAGCACGCGGTCATATAATCATAATAATTAACTGTTTTGGCGGTTTCGGTAAATCACACAAAACCCAATAATGGACCAAAAAGGGGGTGTTTCAAGAGCCCACTCTACGCACGTAAAGATGCCTAGAAAATAGTGTCTCCCGCCAAGTACGAGTGTCTGCCGAGAGATGTCGCCTAATTTTATGCAGCTAACATTTCCATCTCCTGCAGAGTTTTCGATAGAATGTGTTTGGTCACCCACCAAACAGCCCGGACTTGGCCCCCTCTGAGTTTCAACTCTGCTCACCGCTGCGTATGAAGACCACATTTCTGCACATACACAAGCTGCAGACCAGCGTAGAGGAACGGTGGAAAACTGCCTTCTGTGACGAGGATATTGGGTAGTCGGTAGAATTCTATAACAGATTCCTAAGTCGGAGAGGCGTCTGTGTGGAGAAGCAGCTCGAAGGTATAGCTAACTGTTAAAAATAAAAATCTATTTTCACTATGGTTTGCATTTCTCGACCGATCGGCCCCTAATAAACGATCAGTTCTTGTAATGAACTGAAGACGAGAATGCAAAAAGAATCTACTGAACCACTGCCAAACTGAGACTTACGAACCCTCTCTAACCTCGACTTCGATTGAAGGCTGCTCACAAAGTCACTGAGTCAATGTCTGGAAAATTAAGGAATGTATTCCAGATGCAAGGAAGAAGTAAGGTTATCAGTTTGACAAGATTTGGAGGAACTGTCGCTGTTACTTGAGTCTCAACAGTCTAAGGTGAAGCCTAACAATTGATCTAGCATGAGACGTAGGGTTTATTACTGCCCCTTACAAGGAGAAATTAAAACAGTGAGCACAGGTGGACGTGCTGGATACAGTCTCATCACTACATTGTCTACAACCGAAGCGACAGAGAACACATAGGGAGGCTGAGACATTATTTAGCACTCCCTGCGAGCAATTCCATGCTATTATTCGCCACATTTTACGAGGTCATTCAACAGTTGTTTTGAGTGCGTCAGTATAATATAAATCTGAAATTGCATCTTAGTCGCATCTGAATGGCAATAACTTCGCAGTCGGGTGACCTCTTGATCTCATGGTGTGTCTTATGTATATCTAGCATATTTAAAATAATTATTATAGTACGGAACAGATGAGAGTTATAGGTTTTATTTGTTCGGTAGTTGGTACAGTGCTGTTTATATTACTTACTGGACAAGCACAGCTTCCGTTTCTTTATTCCCTATTTGTCAGTTCCAGGTTGTGAGCCTAGACTCTTACTTACTATATATTACGCTGATTTCATTAATGCTTTCGTCTTTTTTTTTGGCCTCACAATAACGGATGTTTTTTTATTTCGTTTTTCGTCATTGGCAGATAATTTTATAGAAAATACCTCTGCTTTTTGTTCGGCTCCTCTCATTTACCGTATATTGCTCTCATTTCACATATGGTATTTGAAGATTTCATTTTCTTATATTTGACTGCCTAGTAATTCGGTGCGTTTTCATGGAGAACGAATCCCTGCACACTATCTGTTATTGGATAGCCTCTTTAAAATCATGTTTTATACTTCTGCTCAGAAAAAAAATGTAGCTTAATCTACTAGAGATAGGATGTTCGTATTCTAGGCCATGTATCTTAGTATGTTCTACAGAAATGATCAGCATTTCAGTCAGCTCGGTTCAGCGTGATTCCTGTTTTCCAGTGGGCACAGGGTTCGACATGGCCCCTGATAACTTGTTCCATGCTTGATGCCAGCATCGACGCGCAAAGGGCGCGAATGGCGTCCTGTGGTATAGCCATCCATGCTGCATTCACCTGGTTCTCAAATTCATCTGTGGTGGTTGGCATTGGGTCACTGCAGTGCGCCCGTCGTTTCACCATATCCCACACATTATCGATTGGAGACAAGTCTGGTGATCTAGCGGGCCAGTGCAAAAGGCTAAAATCCTGTGACACAAAGAAGGCACATGGTCGTGCACCGTCTTTGAAAAATGGCGTCCGGGGTGTTGGGCAGAAAGGGTATGGCTACGGGTCGCTGGCTGTCATTCACGCAGGCCACACTGGACGCAGTGCCCCGGACATGCACCAGCTGTGATTTGTGGTTGTACACAAAAGCACGCCTCACGAGAAGGCCTGAGTTGGCGGTCTATGTCTTGTGTGAATGCAGTCACTGTGATGCCGCTCCCGCTGCCTGTGGCGAACCAAAATGCGGCCATCATTTTCAAACAAAGACATCGAAGACATCGCTCCATACATCATTGCCATCTAGCATGTTTCTGCAAGTTCGCCAAGGGTAGGCGGAGAAGTGGACGACGCGAACGTAACACATGCCGTAATAAACGGCGACGGACTGTCACCCCTGATAGTGTACTGTGTTTTACACTGCGTCACTGTTGCACCAGGGCCGAGGAGGACGCAAATTTGTCTTGCAGTGACATTCGGATGAGGTGTCTATCTTCTCGGGGGATGGTCCGGGTGGTGCGATGTGACCCATCTTGTCGTGTCCTACGGCTTTCCGTGAACCAATCTGCACACACCCGTTGCACTGCCGAAAGACTTCGTCCCGCATTAACAGCAATTTCTCGAATGGATGCATACATATTCTCTCATGCCAGTAGCGCACCCTCTTTCAAAATCACGGACTTGCGGTTCGTGCATATGTCTGAAGGGCATCCTGCACATCTGCTCAAATCACACTGTTCTATTCCCTTCGATTTATAGCGACATCGAGAGCCGCAGGCACATTATACTTGTAGCTGGCGTTGAGCCGCGATATTGATATGGATATTGACATCCTATTGTAGGTAGGCTGTTTAGGTTTTTATGTTGGCAACGCCACGTAGCGCTCTGTATGAAAATCACTGACTGTACTGTGTGCGGTCTGTGGCTGGTTTACATTGTTGGAATTTTTGCTATTGTAGTGTTGGACATTTGGATGTAACAGCACGCAGCGTTGCACAGTTGGAGGTGAGCCGCCAGCAGTCGTGGATGTGGGGGGAGAGATGGCAGAATGTTGAGGGCGGACGATCTGAACGTGTGTCCATCAGAAAGAGTAAATTTGTAATACTGTATATCATGAACTGATATATATATGATGACTTTTGAATATTATTAAGGTAAATACATTGTTTGTTCTCTATCAAAATCTAACTATGCCAATCTGTAGTTAGTGCCTTAAGTAGTTAGAACCTTTTATTTAGGTGGCAGTATTGGCGCTCGCTGTATTGCAGTAGTTTGAGTAACGAAGATTTTTGTGAGGTAAGTAATTCATGAAAGGTATAGGTTATTGTTTGTCAGAGCCATTCTTTTGTAGGGATTACTGAAGTCAGATTGCGTTGCGCTAAAAAAAATATTGTGTGTCAGTTTAGTGTTGATCAGAATAAGTAAAGAGAGAAATGTCTGAGTACGTTCAGTTCTGCTCAGCTGTTTGAAAATCAAATAACGTAAGAGGTTTATCAGCACAATAATTCATAAATTTTCCTAAGGGGAGGTTTCACTATGTATAGTCGTTCGTCTTTACTATAATCTTACCAAAACTTCTAAGCAGGTTCTTGTTTTCTATTTCTTTAAGTATAGATCTCCTTCGGGGTTTATTGTTATAGTTTAACGTACGTAATTGTCACAGTATGTTCAGAGGCCGCACTTGTCCTTTAATGGGAATTAGTTTTACATTTTTATACTGCCTTACCTTAGCCTTTACAGTCATTTGTTCGGTAACTATGTGTAGACAACTAATGGATAGGACAGATGTTTGCATTTCATTGACACTACCGTTTTATAGTTTATCTGTTAAGTGACTGATATTCTTGTTTAATGTACGCATTTCATCGACCAACCCCTGTCCACACACCTAAGTCGGAGACGGAGTTACATTTATCTAGAGAGGATGTTGTCCTAACAGCTGGAGGTAAATATTTGTCATCTTATTGCAGTGATTTTTTCGTGTTGCTATGGTAATCGGTAATTACCCAATACACGGTCCAGTAAGATTCATGTAACTGCGATGGTATACAGTGTGGCAGATTTGTGTGTCCTGCTTAGGTCTGTGACAGGCAATGCAATTTTGGGCTCATGCCCCATAGAGACCACCGAACACATATTACAAAATGGGTGGGACATCAAGAGCAGTAAAAATGCGTAAGTCAAACAGCAATACTTGGTTTTGACGCATATAATTCGAAAATAATTGAACGATATCGGATCTGTGGCTTTATTTGCGGCTGCGGTTTCCGTCCAGCGACGAATTAACCGCCGCTCTCCACACAATCAGTGATTCGGTGGAGGGAAATTAGCTTAGCAAACGAGCACCGCGAGCCGCTACGCGCCACACATTTGCGGCGGCGACGGAAGGAAAAAAGTATTCTTCGGAACTGTATTCGATACACGAGACACACAACAAAAGTGAGTGACTGAAAATAATGTTAAAAAATGTCATTTGTAAACTGTAATCGCACCAGCCTAGGAGTAGGATATATGATTTTATAGCCCGTTGTCCTCAAATTCCCTACAGCTTCCGACTATGGGGTAATTATTACACTGCTTCGTTTTTAAATACAAATAGTCTCTTTAATACAACCCACTATTTTGCGGTAACTGTATTTAAATTTATGCCTCTCTTCATGTTAATTCTAATGACAACAATGATGCAGGCATTTTCCTGGGACGTCATAATTCATTTCTTTTTTCTCTTTCGCCGTTGTACTTGTATAGTACGTCGCACATTGACGACATTTAGTTGTTTTGCATCTAATGTTATCCTCTGCCACTGAAGATTTTCACTGTGTATGATCGTCGTCATAGGATCGTGGGTCAACGGATAGACTGTCATGGCCAATAATCTTAGTATCTTGCCTAAATTTTTGTGATTCTGCCTGTCTTCATAACTGGAAATTCTAAATGCTGACTATACCGGACGCTTTAAAAGCACTTACATAGATTAGGTTCACATGGACTGAGAAATCGAGTTTCCTCAACGAGCGATATTCATGTAGATAATACTAAAATAGGTAGCACCATATGTGGACGTTAAACTAAGTAAAATTTCAGGTATCCTTCCCCGGGTGGTATCGGTCTCTCATTCCACATCTACATCTACATCCATACTCCGCAAGCCACCTAACGGTGTGTGGCGGAGGGTACCTTGAGTACCTCTATCGGTTCTCCCTTCTATTCCAATCTCGTATTGTTCGTGGAAAGAAGGACTGTCGGTATGCTCCTGTGTGGGCTCTAATCTCTCTGATTTTATCCTCATGGCCTCTTCGCGAGATATACGTAGGAAGGAGCAATATACTGCTTGACTCTTCGGTGAAGGTATGTTCTCGAAACTTTAACAAAAGCCCGTACCGAGCTACTGAGCGTTTCTCCTGCAGAGTCTTCCACTGGAGTTTATTTATCATCTCCGTAACGCTTTCGCGATTACTAAATGATCCTGTAACGAAGCGCGCTGCTCTCCGTTGGATCTTCTCTGTCTCTTCTATCAACCCTATCTGGTACGGATCTCACACTGTTGAGCAGTATTCGAGCAGTGGGCGAACAAGCGTACTGTAACCTACTTCCTTTGTTTTCGGATTGCATTTCCTTAGGATTCTTCCAATGAATCTCAGTCTGGCATCTGCTTTACCGACGATCAACTTTATATGATCATTCCATTTTAAATCACTCCTAATGCGTATTCACATATAATTTATGGAATTAACTGCTTCCAGTTGCTGACCTGCTATTTTGTAGCTAAATGATAAGGGAACTATCTTTCTATGTATTCGCAGCACATTACACTTGTCTACATTGAGATTCAGTTGCCATTTCCTGCACCATGCGTCAATTCGCTGCAGATCCTCTTGCATTTCAGTACAATTTTCCATTGTTACAACCTCTCGATACACCACAGCATCATCTGCAAAAAGCCTCAGTGAACTTCCGATGTCATCCACAAAGTCATTTATGTATATTGTGAATAGCAACGGTCCCATGACACTCCCCTGCGGCACACCTGAAATCTTACTTCGGAAGACTTCTCTCCATTGAGAATGACATGCTGCGTTCTGTTATCTAGGAACTCTTCAATCCAATCACTCAATTGGTCTGATAGTCCATATGCTCTTACTTTGTTCGTTAAACGACTGTGGGGAACAGTATCGAACGCCTTGCGGAAGTCAAGAAACACGGCATCTACCTGTGAACCCGTGTCTATGGCCCTCTGAGTCTCGTGGACGAATAGCGCGAGCTGGGTTTCACACGACCGTCTTTTTCGAAACCCTTGCTGATTCCTACACAGTAGATTTCTAGCCTCCAGAAAAGTCATTATACTCGAACATAATTCTCTTCGCATCTTACACCAAAAATGTATAATTTCCTACTTACGGATTCCTGTATTTTTCTTTAAAAATTAAGTGTAGTTGTTACAGCACAGACAAGGGAACACCATGTAGCCCGACCTCCAACTGGTGGTGCATAGGAAACAGTGCCCGTGGCCTGAGCTGCGTAACACAATGTTGTTGCGCGGTGATGGCCATGGGTACTGGCTAAGCGGTGTGTGTGCAGCACTACGACCTGCATAAAGCAATAAGATGGTAGGCCTTACTAATCATGATGCTGCGTGAAAAAAATTAATCTTGTGAAAGCTGTAATGTACACAGTTTCTGCACTAGATGCCGAATGCGTTACTTCCAAGAAAGCGTCGCCTGTCTTCAGTCCTAAAAAATTTAAAACGTTTGAATTACTAAAAGTATGCATTCCTCGCATTAATCGTTAAAATCACGTACAATATTTAAATGAAAACTTTTTTAATTACCACTATTGTTCCAAAAGTGCTCGTTTTTAATTTTCCACTAGTGTATAATTTGTTTAAAGTTTCAGTGATATCAGGAACCCGTTTTCAGTGGCAAGCGATAATTGGAGTTTCAAAACAACAGCACAGTTGTCAGAGTGCAACGTACTATATACAGTACATATACATTTTTTGCTGCTTTTCTATTAATATCAGTGCCCATTCATTGGCGAAAAGTGTATTAAACTAGCCATTATATGGGTGTATTTTGCACTCATGAGCATTTTCTGCTCAAGTTCGGTACCCCTTGCATGCCTTAATAGCTGTGACCATTACCTTTTCTTGTGTTGCTTCTAAGTGATAGGTAGAAGAAGCATTGACCTATCTGGCTGTTTCTTCCAGTTCTTTGTGATTGTTAATCACCTGTGACGCCTCCGATACGAGAAGGAAGAATTTTATCAGTAACATAATGAAGCATGGACTGTGGCTATTTTGCTGTTACATACCGGTTGTATGGGATTTTCAATTACGTTCGACGCCTCGAACACGATTTGCAAGAGTTTTTGTCGATAAACTCAGTCGCGGTGCAATATCTTCTCACTTGAAATTTACGTCCCTCATCACCGCCTGAAATACAAACGTGGCCCTGTGCTGCATAGTCCAATCGATGTTTCTCTTTTTTTGTTATTTTTAATTTATTCGTTTATTATGGTCTTTAAAAGCTGTCTGTACTTATACCAGTTTGTAATTTCCCCAGACTGTCTGATGATGCCTAGAACAGGCGAAACACGTCACACGGCAAGATTAAATCAACCTATCTGTTGCAACCAAGCCTGTTTTTTGTGTCCAAAATTCTGTAATATGTTACTAAGAAATATAACGTGAACATAGTTGTTCTTGTGCATATTCTTCTCGCAGCGAATAACCCTGACGATGTGACACTTATGTGAATTGTCGCTGACGAGGTTAGGCTCCCAACGTACCATCCACTAACCAATCAGCGGGCTGCGAATGGTCCCGTGGGGGCTGGCGAGAGCGAGGCAGGAGCGACCTGACGCTCCCTTGGAGGCCAGCCTTCGACCTGAGCAGACATGGCTTCCAATCGTCTCTCTGGCAGTATGCGCCTCAATCGCTTAGTGGCCTCATAGGCGTACTTGTATCACTTAGACTTCTGGAATTAACCTGGCACACCAGATAGTTTTTCAAATTTATTTCCCTGACGTTTTCCATCATATTTACCCACTCCCGGACATCCACATCGCCTTCGTCAGGTCCCACAGAACGCACTAAAATACCTCTGCCGCACTGTCCGACATGCACTTCACAGTAGTCTTCGGTGTATACATACGATTTGAAATAGTCATAAGTTTTTGTTACATTAAACAAAATTCACTTTTTCCTCCTGCTTCACATGAATGAAGAAAATGTATTTTCAGTCGACGCTTCTTGTTTGTATAACTACAATTTAGGTGAAATAAAATGGGTTAAAACACTTTTACACATATTATATTCTAAAACATTTGAATGTTCTGACAGTGACGTAATCAGTCTACATTATCTCTGTCTATTTCTTTATAAACTGTTTTTAATTTTTGTTTCATTCTGTCCCTCCCTTGGCCACCCGTTGGAAATTCCTTGGCGGTAGTACAGTGGGAACCTGTACAATGCACTGATCTTCTTAAGCCTACCTGACATTCCGTCGCATCTACATGTAACACCAGTATCTATTGTGAGTTGGTTATACTATGAAACTATGTGTATGTGACTATGGAGTGGTTGTTCTTTACTAATTAAGGTCATTGATTCATGAGAGAAATTTTAAAGTTTGTTGTGTATGTATTGTAAAAGCTAAAAGAAGTTTAAAATTAATGAAATATTATAAAATATGTATTGTTGTAAAAAAAAGATTTGTACATTGGAAGGTGGTTCATGCTCAGGGAACTTGCTTGTATTGTAAAGTATAAAAGTTATAGGGAAACCCCTCTGGTACGGAAGTGGCTAGGCGCGCGATAAAAGGTGGTTTTGGCGGTCGATCTGGGCGGCTACTTGGTGGGAACGCTAGGCAGTTAGTGGCTAGCCGTTGTACGGTAAACAACGAGGGTGCCAAGTGAGGCAGTTAGAAGGCGTTTTATATTGAAAAATGTCTTGGATGTGGTTTCGGCTGTTGCATGATGCTCCTGGTATTATAAAAAGGCTCTAAAATAAGAAAAATCCGTCACCAAGAAGAAATTGTGAAGAGAATTCAACATCAAAGGTGTGAGACCAGTTAACCGTCACGTTGCTTGCAACCACTACTGCGCCACTGCTCTGCCAACGTCAGGAACACAGATATGCAGTATAGCATGGACCAGTATATTTGTGTGAGTATTTTTCAATAATAATTCAAGTGCTATAAACCTGTGTTAGAAACTTAAAGTTATCCTAATCAGGAACCGATTCATGATCCCATCCTAAACGTGCAGAAACCGAATATCCTATTTCTAAATAAATGGTGACTTGTTTCCGTATTAAATTTGCTAATGTTCAGTACCAGATTGTGTAAATGTTGCTATTAAAATACCTGCTTCACAGATGGTGAAAAAGGCACATAAATTGAACTTATATGAAACGTAAATTTGTATTGATTGTCACCATGAACTATTTTCTGAGGTTAATTGAGCTTTGTGTTTGAGTAATTTGCTTTAAAGGATGGAAATATAAACTATTCCAAGTGGAGTTAGGAATCAATATTAGTGAATTGCACTTTGGTTCTGAAATAATCACAAAGTTTGTCTGGAGAGACAGCAACAGTTTATGGGTCCCCACGATGTTCTTCTCTTCTAAGAAAGATAATTGGGATTTTCGTTCCTACTAAAAGAAATCTATGACATTTCTAAAAATAGGAGTATAAAAAGTGTATGTGTAGTATTATTTTACTTCATTGGTGGTATTCATATGTTAGTTAAGTCATAACTCTTTTCACGCCCAACTTTAGTCTTGTGTTGCTTGCAGTAATATCTTAGTGATGTGTTGATTAATGACTGCAATAGGAACTGTTATTATTAAGAGGGAAGTACTATTTATCGTCCTATGATTACTGATTTGTGCAAATGACAACTACTGCGACCTACAACTTAGTTCGCTCTGTAGTCATGTGTATCCAGTGCACTATTCAAAGGGAGTGTTGATGAAAGTCACTTTAGCTACTCATATTCAATTTCCTTGTACATAATGTTTCAAATTATTATGCCTAACTAGGCTGGCGACCGTTTGTTATTTAATTTGTATGAACTTCACTTCTTTCATTATCCCCAAAGTAAAGCTTGGTAAGTTTTGCTACTCATTGCCATATATACTAAATTACTGTTCGATACCCTCTGTCCATTAGGTAAACACGCGGTTAAACTCCTAAAATTCCTCCCAGAGGGTAACGCTAGTTTGTGTGAGCGTTATACTCGGCGAAAACTTGCAAAATAGTGTTACATATGGAAACCGTAATTCTTCAATCATGTAAGAAGTGATTCAGTCTGCTTCTTATCACCGTGTTTCTTCTAATTCTAACTTACAAATATAATTACTTATACCAATAAAATACTGATTTAAAGTTCCAGTTATTACAGGAACTGATTATAGTATTTATTGCACCTCTCTGGTGAACGATCAAACGTTTCATTTTCCTACATTTGAGGGATGCAAGAGTTCAAGATAATTTATAATATGCAGATACAGTCCACATTACAAAAATTTCGTTTCTTCATGACACAATAATTTTTTATGCCACAAATATTACCAATTTCGACTTACAATGGGAATCTTCATATGCTATGGGCGTAACTTGGTGAACTAATGTTCTTCGTTTGCAGCAGCATTGCTACATGGATAACGTTATACTTCCAGTGTTGACAAATGAAAAGAATAAATGAACATAAATTTATAATAATTCAACCTGTATTTCCACAATACAGACCATATTTCATGCAGTTCGAGAAAGACCCAAATGTTGCAGAAAAAATTAGTTAAATACCTCCTTTACTACTACAGAACAGTGTCCGACGTGAAGCGATTGTATCGATCGATCGGACATGCTTTTGGAAGTATTTTTGGTATGCTTTGAAACAGATAGATTCCTACGAGTGTGTGATTTTTGCTTAGTCAGTTGTTGGTTTCCCCCGAACTCTGTAGTTGGAATTGAGTTACTGGTTTCATATGAGACTATGCATCAAAAACCATGCTCTTTGTGTGCCAAATCTGTAACATGTGATAACTTTTGCAAGTAGTCATGTGGGTATTACTGTGTTTCGCATGCGTGTTGCCGAAGAAGCACATGATGTTGTGGAAACTGAAGAAAGAGCATTATGAAAGGCTTTCATTCCAGGTGGACATGTATTCTATTGGTTCTATAGGTGAAGAGGGTGCTGTAGAGGCTCGTTAATGTAGGAAATTAGTCGTAATGAGTACTAAAACATGCCCATATGATTTTAACGAATGTGAGCTGCCTCGTTTAGAAGACTGTTGGTGCCGACAGGAGTCGTAACAGTGCCTGTAGTTGTAAGACAGCAGTGTTCTGCTACTTCAGTCACGACAAAATTGCGACGTGCACCTGACCACTGAATAGTTTGAAATACTTCTTTGAGATTGCACCCGATAATTAAACCCTATGTAAACTAATGTAGATCGTTTAGCCCAATCCAATGAAGCAGTTCTTCTGTCCTGAGTAATTGAAATGACCATTAAGAACTGTAGTTACTCTAGTTACGTGGACGTCAATATACTCGAGAATAACGAAACATTCACGAGCAATGTTATTTCTTTCAGCTTTTGCAACTATTCTAATGTTACACTCAACAGATTCTGTAAAATCAACTTGAAAATGCTACACTGCTATATCACAGTTGACATACTGTTCTTTGAAAGAGTAAATAACACTGGTAAGTTCCATGGTTTACATGTATGCATGTATATGTGTGCTGTGTTTTGGTCAACCACTACAGCATAAATTAAAGCGTTTCTTTCTTGCACATTACTGTTCTAGAACTGATTCATCTGCGTTACCTGTTGTATGTTTTTAACTATTGTGTTTTCTTTGTCATACACCGCCTCTACCGTAACAATATTTCTTAATTATAATGGAGAGCATTTATTGTGATTACTTTGCTCCATCAGGTGATGTCTCCAATAACAGGAGAGTTAGTCCTGGACTAAACATGTCCGATGTAGTTAGTAAAAATTTAAAGTCGTGTTTAGCGGTGAGAGTGATGTGAGTGCTGATGGGCTGCAAAATAATCTTATTTTTTCTCAGAAGAAGTGAATATGAGTCTCCACAGAACAACTTTAGTTATTAGAGTTAGTGTGGTGTCACCGCCAGACACCACACTTGCTAGGTGGTAGCCTTTAAATCGGCCGCGGTCCATTAGTATATGCCGGACCCGCGTGTCGCCACTGTCAGTGATAGCAGACCGAGCGCCACCACACGGCAGGTCTAGAGAGACGTACAAGCACTCGCCCCAGTTGGACAGCCGACTTTGCTAGCGATGCTACACTGACGAAGACTCTCTCATTTGCCGAGAAGATAGTTAGCATAGTCTTCAGCTAAGTCAATTGCTACGACCTAGCAAGGCGCCATATTCAATTGATAATTAATATTATGAACCATGTACCGTAACGAGAGATGTTCTACAATTATGGATTAAAGTTAAGTATTCCAGAAGCTACGTACTTTTCTTTATAGCATTCATTACGTATCCTGTTTCAGACCTCACGCCAGCCTGCGTGGGTTTAAGCGCGTGCCTTTCGGCTTCCTCTCATTGTGTCTAGACTGTCTTGTCTAGACACAACATTTTTGGCGACGAGTCTCAAAAGAGGATTTAGCGTTCGTATTGCCCTAATTTACTTGTGTCATGGCTTCTCCACAATCTCCAGATGTATTGTCCGAATTTTATCGCTTGCAGAATCAGCAGACGCAGGCGTTATTGGATGCCCTTGGACAGCTCGTCCAGGGTCAACGTGCAATGGAAAATGATGCGGCCGCCGCCGCTCCGCCGCTACCGCAGCCACAACACGCAGTTGCACCACCTTTTCGTCAATTCGATGCGGCACTGGAAAGCTGGATGGAGTGGTCACGCCAATTTAGATTCCATCTCGCCGCCTACAGAATTCAAGGTAATGAGCGGCAGCCTCACTTATTGTCGTGTGTAGGGGTGCAGACGTACCGTGTGATAGTGAAATTGTTTCCCCATCGCGACGTAGCAACTCTCTCCTATGACGAAATTTTGTCTGCATTAGATGCATATTTCAATGTAGTTGCAAAAAGGTATATGTTCCTTCGTACAAAACGTACGGCCGGTCAAACTAATCGGGAGTGGGTTGCAACTTTGCAAGGCCTTACAAGGGATTGTGCTTTTGAGTGTGAATGTGGACTCCCTTATTCAGATACTATGGTACGTGGTGCAATTGCACAGAACGTTTCTGATGTTCGTATACGGGAGCAAATTTTGAAACTAGTCAATCCCTCCCCTCAACAAGTGATAGACATATTGGATAGGCAAGACACACTTGACTTTGCTCAGGATCATTTGCAACTTCGCCAGCCGTGTGTCACGTTAACCGGCATGCCGGGCGAGCTGCACGGAACAGTAAACAGCCCCCGCGCTTGGCCGCGCAGCTGCCGCCAAGCTCTCCGCTACGTTTGCCGCGCAAGCACGCAAATGCAGTGATAAAATCATGCCCATGGTGTGCTACTAGACATTCGCGTGAGAATTGCCCGTCACGCCAAGCTATTTGCTTTTTCTGTAATAAAAAAGGACATGTTCAGAGTGTTTGCCAGAAAAAGCTCAGATCGGACACTAACAACAATTCCAGGCCCTTTGCCTCGCGCCGGAATCGAACCAAGAATACTCAGGCTCGTGAACTTTCGCCCATGGAAATTCATGTAGTTAATTCCACTCCGCCCAGTGCTAATCTCTCTAACAGTGACTGTGTTGGTCCCACAAAAAGTGTGCGTCGACGTCGCCGGAAATCACGTCATTTAGCAAGTGATTCTGTACCAGTGTCTGTTCAAATTGCACGAGACAGTCGCTCTTGTCGTCAGCAGGACAATAAACTTTTTGTAGACTTGGACATTAATGGCAACGTGATGCCATTCCGGCTCGATACCGGAGCTGCAGTTTCGCTAATCAATCACGACACGTACCAACAGCTGGGCAAACCTCCGTTGCGTGCCGCAAATGTTATGCTAAATACATATTCAGGTCAGAATATCCCTGTGTTAGGACAGTGCAGCCTTCTTGCCACATACAAGGGACAAACAAAACTTGTGTCATTTTACGTACTTCGTTCTTCTTCTGCAGTGAACTTGTTTGGTTTAGATTTATTTCAGTAAATCAGGTCCTCTCAGTGAACCAGACTGTGCCTTCAGCCGGTGTTTCTCGTCTCTGTGAAGAATTTGCAGACATTTTTGCACCGGGCCTCGGTTGCACTAAGAACTATAAAGCACATTTGGAACTGAAAGTCAACGCGCAACCGAAATTTTTCAGAGTGCGCAATGTTCCTCACGCATTGCATGATGAGGTCGCAAGAACCTTAAATGATTTGGAATCACAAGGTGTGATTGAACGTGTGCAGGCTTCTCTCTGGGCATCACCCCTAGTAATTTTGCCAAAACCTTCCAGAAAACTGAGACTTTGTGTGGACTTCAAGGCAACAGTGAATCCACAACTAGTGATTGCAACTTATTCTTTACCCCGCCCGGAAGATCTTTTTGACAAACTGTGCCTGGGTAAATATTTTTCGAAGTTGGACCTAGCAGATGCGTACTTGCAAATACCAGTGGACGACGAATCCCAGCGCATCTTGGTGGTTAACACGCATCTTGGTTTGTACCGATTCAAAAGACTGCCATTCGGGTGTGCATCCGCCCCTGCATTGTTTCAGCAATATCTGCAAACTGTTTGTGCGTCGGTCCCTACTGCAGCAAACTATCTGGACGATATTGTGATCTTCGGAAAGACGGAAGAAGAACATTTAGCCAATCTCAGAACATTATTTCAGGTCTTGCGCCAAAATGGTCTTCGCTTGCGGAAGGACAAATGTGTTTTTTGCTCGTGACTTACCATATTTGGGACATGTAATCAATGCCCAAGGCATACATCCGAGTCCCAAGCACCTCCGTGCCATACAGGATTTGCCTTCGCCGCAGAATTTGAAGCAGCTACAGAGTGTGTTGGGAAAAATGAATTATTACCATCGCTATGTTCCCCATGCCTCTTCCATTTCAGCTCCGCTTCATCGCTTACGCCGTAAAGGTGTTCCGTTTGTCTGGACGACGGAATGCGAACGCGCCTTTCGCCAGTTGAAATCGGCGTTGCTTTCAAATACTTGCCTTACGCCATTCGATCCCCAGAAACCCCTTTTGTTGATGGTAGATGCATTGGATTTCGGGATCGGTGCTGTGCTTGCGCACAAAGATGGCTCGCATGATCACCCTATTGCCTTTGCGTCCAAATTGCTCTCGTCTGCGCAAAGAAATTATTCACAGATAGAGAAAGAAGCCTTGGCTCTCGTATTTGGTGTTACTAAGTTTCACGATTTCTTGAATGGTCGTCACTTTACCATCATCACAGACCACAAACCTTTGACATCGCTTTTTCATCCGAACAAGCCTGTACCTCCACGTACAGCGCAGAAATTCATTCGCTGGTCTATTTTTCTCTCGCAGTACCGCTACGATATCTTGTATCGGTCCACTGCTAAGCACGGAAACGCCGATGCGTTGTCCCGTTTGCCTGTTGCTGAGGATCGAGCATTCGATTCTTCCGAACTTGCTTGCATGTTCATTGATGCGGACACCGATGACGTGGTCGACTCGTTTCCGATTGATTTTCGTCGTGTAGCTACAGCCACAGCTGCTGACCCTGTCCTTGCTACCGTTTTGCGTTTTGTTGCTACGCAATGGCCCTTGTCGAAATCACGGATCGAGGATCCGTTGGTTCGCCGATTTTTTGCTCGCAAGTAGAGACTTTTTGTACGACGTGGTGTTTTGCTGTTGCGTTCTGATAATGATCAGTCCAGGGTCGTGGTCCCACGTTCGTTACAGTCCTCTGTCTTACGACTTCTCCACCGAGGACATTGGGGTATAGTGCGAACGAAACAACTTGCTCGTCAGCACTGTACTTGGTTCGGAATCGATGCTGCGATTACGAAAATGTGCTCTTCTTGCGTGGCGTGTGCCGAACAACAATCCGCACCACCGCGGAAATTCTTTGCATGGCCGAAAGCCACTTCCCCTTGGCAACGCTTACAAATCGATTTTGCTGGTCCATTCTGGAATGCTCGATGGTTGGTTATCGTCGATTCATTCAGTAATTTTCCTTTTGTTGTCCGGATGTCTTCCACGACGTCATCTGCCACCATCCAAGCGTTATCCGCTATCTTTTGTATTGAAGGTCTTCCACAGACTATTGTTTCCGACAATGGCCCACAATTCATGTCCGCAGAATTTCAGTCATTCTGCAAGGCCAATGGTATTCAACATCTGACATCCGCGCCGTTTTCGCCTCAGTCAAACGATGCCGCTGAACGATTGGTCCGGACTTTCAAGTCACAGATGTTGAAGTTGAAAGAGTTGCATTCTCGGGAGGACGCGTTATTGCTCCTTTTGTCTTCGTATCGCTCTCAGCCCCGAGATGGTCGCTCGCCGGCTGAGTTGCTCCACGGTCGTCCTCATCGAACCTTGATGTCTTTGCTGCATCCGCCGCATCAGGTTCCTGTGCAGCGGCAGACACCTGCTTTTGCTCCAGGCGACGTTGCATACTATCGCAACTATCGAGGTTCACGGCGTTGGCTCGCAGGGCGCATTCTTAGCTGCCTCGGCCGCGCTATGTATCTGGTTTTGGGGGCCTCTGGTTAGGTGCGTCGGCATCTCAAGCAGCTGCGCATCTGTCGTCGCACGGGCTCTGCCGCTCCCCGTCTGCTTTCAGCGACGGTGCCGTCCGGTCAGCGCCCTGGGGACCCATCTACTGGCTCGCCTCATCCACAGGTGTTGCCGACGCTGCCTTCCATTTTGCCCCATGGCGACGCGCCGCCGCCGCCGCCGCCGCCGCCGCCTGTTCTCCTGCCGGCGCCGCCCGCAGTGGACGCTTCGCTGCAGCCGCCAAGCGCCTCCCTGGGTCACGCGCCGCCGTTCGCTTCCCGTGACCAGCTGTCCTCCGACATGGAACTCTTGCCCGCTCCGGACCAGATGTCGTCTTCGCCCGTCGGCTACCCCGAAGCGATGGAGGTCGACCCTTCGGCCCCTCCTGTCTCTCTACGGGCGCATACACCGCATGTTGACGTGCACCCTGGACTAGGTTTTCAGGCGTTTCCTAGCTCCCCTCGGACCGAATGCCCGGGTGCGGGTGGCACGGCCTCGCCTGTTGTTAGGCTCCCCACCTCGTCGCATACGTCACCATGGGGTCCTCCCCACGGCGGGCGGAAGCCTTATAACACCACCGTTCGCCGATTTGCGGGGGAGGAATGTGGTGTCACCGCCAGACACCACACTTGCTAGGTGGTAGCCTTTAAATCGGCCGCGGTCCATTAGTATATGCTGGACCCGCGTGTCGCCACTGTCAGTGATAGCAGACCGAGCGCCGTCACACGGCAGGTCTAGAGAGACGTACTAGCACTTGCCCCAGTTGGACAGCCGACTTTGCTAGCGATGCTACACTGACGAAGACTCTCTCATTTGCCGAGAAGATAGTTAGCATAGTCTTCAGCTAAGTCAATTGCTACGACCTAGCAAGGCGCCGTATTCAATTGATAATTAATATTATGAAGCATGTACCGTAACGAGAGATGTTCTACAATTATGGATTAAAGTTAAGTATTCCAGAAGCTACGTACTTTTCTTTATAGCATTCATTACGTATCCTGTTTCAGACCTCAAGCCAGCCTGCGTGAGTTTAAGCGCGTGCCTTTCGGCTTCCTCTCATTGTGTCTAGACTGTCTTGTCTAGACACAACGGTTGGGTTATTATATAGAATGCTGTATTGTGTCAACAAATACAAAATTATACTCCGATGCTACGATTACAGTTGGGCTGGCCGGAGTGGTCGAGCGGCTCTAGGCGCTACAGTCTAAAACCGAGCGACCGCTACGGTCGCAGGTTCGAATCCTGCCTCGGGCATGTATGTGTGTGATGTCTTTAGGTTAGTTAGGTTTAATTAGTTCTAAGTTCTAGGCGACTGATGACCTCAGAAGTTAAGTCGCATAGTGCTCAGAGCCATTTGATTACAGTTGTTTTCTCTGGACTGTACGATCTTTGACAAGAGCAATGAAGGTACTACATGTGATTGCACTTCTGCGCCAATCGCCTCAGTTCTCATGTAATCAGTTCGTTGGAATTCATGTTATAAATGCTAACATTGGTAATAGTGATTTTAATTTCTACGATTTTCCGATGTAGGTATCCTTGCGCTCGTTAATGTAGCTGTATTATTATATATAATATGCTCCGATACGACGGTAGTAAGTGTACTTGTCACAACACTTGACATGTGCTAAGCATATTGGAGGTGATGTGTTACTTCTGGGAGCTTTTGATGCTACCTGGTGCTTAGCATTAATAGTGCCATTCGCTATATGCCCTCTGTTCCTTATTCTTTAGCTGTTTGCAGTGTGCCATTAGAGTCCAAAACAATAAGTAAAGAAACTCCCATCGATTTTCTGCAATTTTCGCTACTGCAGTGCCCCCTAAACGGCTGGCATGTGTTAACGCGCCTAGAAACGATTGTATATTGTGTACATGGCATGGAGCAGCACATTCAGAATGCAGATGCGGTCGTATTTCGGGGCTTATTGTGTCGGTATGAATATGGAAAAGCGTTTCATTATGTGGGACGAAATAAAATGTTTTTCCTTTTTTTAAGCGGTGTGGTATCGATAAGAGAGACGAATAGAAAACCACACTCTTTCTTTAAAACAATTTACAGTATTCTGTACTGACAGAACTGTGTATGAAGTCAAAACAGAGAGGTGTAAGACAAGTTCATTGCCACCACTGATGTTTATTTCTTCACTGAAAAGGGAATGGGGTAATTATGGACTGTTATTCCACTGCGGAGAAAAATTACATCCATAAAAGAAAATCTAGATGAGATATATAAATTTTCGAAACTGGGAAGCAGAATACACTGACAAAAAAAAAAAAAAAAAATCTGAACGCCAAGAAGGAGTTGTGCGACATAAACGAATGTTAGAAGACATGTTCCTACTTGTTAAAGATGATTATTCAACTTCGCGCCTGTCGCGTAAGAGTGGCTTTAGTTGCGTCACTAAGAGCGTACAAATCAGTTTTGCTTTAGACATACGCTGTAACAGTAGCGAGCGTTAGTTACCTTTGAGATAGTATGTGGTGAGTTGATGTCGGTCAAAAATACCGTTAAGGCGACAAAGATGCCATTATCAACACCTCACTAAGTCTGAACGAGGTTGTGTAACTGAACAACGAGCGATTGGATGTTCCTTCTGTGATAGTGCAAAGAGACCTCGCCGAAATGTAGCCACTGTTTACGATTGCTGGCAGCTGCGCCCACGGGAATCAAGGGTCGTAAAAAGATCGCATGGTCACGTGCCCCTACGCAGAGGAAGATTCAAATGGCTGTAAGTACTATGGGCCTTAACATCTGAGGTCATCAGTCCCCTAGACTTAGAACTACATAAACCTAACTAACCTAAGGACATCACACACATCCATGCCCGAGGCAGGATTTGAACCTGCGACCGTTGCAACAGCGCGGTTCCGGACTAAAGCGCCTAGAACCTCTCGGCCACAGTTGCCGGCGGAGAGGGAAGACCATCGTATTCGGGGTACAGCTCTGGCGCATCTTACTGAATCTGCAATAGCGATCTGAGAAGCAGTTAACACCACAGTAACACAAGGGATCCTTCAGACCGGTTACTTTAAGGACAGCTCCGAGTCGGATACCCTGTAGCGTGCGTTCCACTGAGCTCAACCCACCGCCGTTTGCGACTTGACTGGCGTCAAGCGAGAGCCCACTGGTGATTAAAGCTGTCTCGTTGGCCGTGTGTTGGAAGCAGACCAGTTGAGAGGCTGCTACCAACATGTTTGGGTGCTAGACATACTGGACCAACACCTGGAGTTATAGCCTGGGGTGCGATTTCGTTTGACAACAGGAGCACTCTCACTGTTATCCCAAGCACCCTGACTGCAGATTTGTACGTCAGTCTGGTGATTCGATCTCTTGTGCTGACGTTCATGAACAGCATTCCAGGGGGTGTTTTCCGACAGGGTAACGCTCGCCCACATACCTCTGCTTTAATCCAACTTGCTGTACAGAGTATCGACAGATTTCCTAGATCTGCCCCATAGCCACATCTATCTCTAGTCGAGAACATATGAGACATCATCGGACGACAACTCCAGGATCACCCACAACTAGAATTAACCATCCCTTTATTGACGGACCAACTGCGACATACATGGAGCTCTATCCCAGAAACCGCATCCGGCACCTGTACAACACAATGAAGACACGTTAGTATGTTTGAATTCAACAATCTGGCGGTTACACCGTTTATTAATGTACCATCACCTCACATTGACAATGGCTTAACTCGCGTTTACGTTAACTGAGATTTTTCAATGTCAATATATTAAATACCTTTCCTAGACCAATGTATTCCCGGAATTTCGTTACTGTAAATTAATAATTTTGTGGCGCAGTGATTATTTTTCCCTCAGTATGAATAATCATGACAGGTACACGCAAGGCACAAAAACAAGGACAAGGCTAAAAGGTCTTTAATAATAATAAACAGCGGCTAATGCCGAAGAATCTAGAGGTCGTGCTTAGTTTTGTATGTATTAAAATGAGTCTGAAATCGCCAAGAAACTAGTGAACCGCGATATCGTCGTCACACAGCATCAGAAAGTACGTGGCAAGCATGCGAATGTACAGACAATCAGTTTCTTTTCAATTTAATCACATTAGGACACAATTAATATCTCGTGTTAAAGGGTTTTCGATGATACGATTACAACTCGGCTGCTGTATAACGTACGAATTACATTGCACTCTTGTATGATTGTAAATATTAAAAATAATAGTAGGTGGGAAATTGGTATAATTATATTGTGCTCTCCGTATCCGAAAAAACACCGCCCTGTTTAGTGACTAGGAAAAACGCAAGTAACAGCATTAGAACAGCAATTTCTGTGTTGAAATCATGCCTATATTGCGTTTTTGCGCGCTTGTCTCTTCGAGCGTTAGCGTCGCTGCAGCTGGCAAAGGTTGCATTTTTTTCCTGTAGAGTTTCGCGACTTTTTTACCGTACACTGTGAAACACTTGATAATGGCTCTTTGGCCGGAATACCAGTAGTGAAACAAAAATAATATCTACAGCGAGTTCGGACTATAAAGTCTTTTAAAAAGTTTAGACAGTTTTGCTTAGTTTTGACATGTTCATATTTAACGATAAAGTATTGTGGTCTGCACTCCGAGGGCTTCAACGTACTTGCACGTGAACCTGCTTACTGTAGTCAGGCTTTGGTCTCTATCTACAACTTTTATCCACCACCCTTCCATTCATTACCAAACTGACAATTCCTTGATGCCCCAGTATAATCCTATCAACCAATCTCTTCTTTTAGTCAAGTTGTATCTTTCTTCCTCGATTCGGTTTAGTACCTCCCGCCCCCCCCCCCCCCCCGCAATTATTCGGTATGCCTGTCTAATGTTCAACAGTCTTTTGTAGCATCATATTATAAAAGCGTATATTCTCTTCTTATCTAGACTGTCCATCGTTTAAGTTTTACTTCCGTAAAAGACAACACTTCAGATAAATACTTTCAGAAAAACTTTATAACACTTAAATTTATATTCGATATTACACAATTTATATTTTTAAAAATCTGCTTTCATGCTCTTTCAGAGTAAATTTTATGTATTTTCTGTTTTGACCATCATCACTCGTCTTGCTGTGTAAATAGCATGTCTCTTCCGCACTGTCATATTTACTAAGCGAATTCGCTCAGCATCATCTAATTCGAAAACACTCCGTCAGTCTTGTTTCCCTGTTGTCGATATTCCTCTTTAAATCTCCATTCAAGACAGTATCACTTCCATTGACCTCATCAGATGCTGGAGAAGAAAATATTCAACATGTAGGCCAGACATATTTAGCGACTCTAGTTTCAGTCTCAATGTTAACAGTGTCTTCTGACACAACTTCCCCTCCAAAAAAAATCCTAAGTAAAAGGAGTTTACAAGGTTCAGTATCACGAAAAATCGTCATACTACTTAATTTTATATGAAAAGTATTAGCTGCCTGAAGATATCTGAAGTACAAGGAGGGTACCTCTGCACCAGTGTAACTGATGCACCTTCCTTCTGTTCATAAAAGTACGATCGTAGGGTAATGGATGAAGGGTACTCCAAAACGAAATTTATGACTGGATCCGAAAACGTTTATTTTGACTTTATTTATTTACTTGCTAAACGTCCAGAAACACGTCAGTAACTATATGACCTGATGTTTTTTTCATAGCCATATATGTACCACTACATGCACTACATGCACTACATCTGTCAGCATACACTAATCGTTTTTCCTCCACACATCTACAATTCAACATGTGTCCTTCTCCCCAGGGGGAAAATAAGCATTAGTGGCTTCCTTGTGCCTCATGTACTTGATGTACTTGGAGGTACTAAGCAACCTAAAAGCATACTGCTTGTAATGGCTAAAATTATAATGGCTTTAATATAACAATTATTAGCCTGCAAATGACGGAAGTACTGATGTAATGTTATTCAGTGCAATGTTCTCAATCCAAATAGAAAGGTCACCTGTCACATCGACTCACATACCCTCAATGTAAACTGAGCACCTTCCTTCTGATAAGAAGATATATGTTCACATGGACTCCAGCAGGCACACGCTACTAGTCTGCAGTACTGTGCTACAATACTACCTCACAAATTTGGTAATAGTCCAGTCTCAGTGGCTAGAGATATGATCATGTGTGTCTGCGTTTTGCTAGTGAGCATGTGTGTGTGTGTGTTTTCTACAACACCTATTGGCAGAAAGCTTAAATGTATAGCAGTCTTTATATTGTGCCTGTCTGCGATTCAGCATCTCGTCTGTATGTTGAGTAGCCATCTATTATTTTCACAATATTGTCGTTATTCTATCATAGAGTTTCCATTGTTTAAATTTTGTACTTTATAATTGTAGATTAAAGCCAATGATACAATACTGCTCTACATGGAACTACACTGTCTGAGAGGTAAGTAACTAGCTCCAAATAAAACGGTAATGTGGTTTTCGCATTTTGTTTTGATGGGACTGGAAATGTGGACCATGGTTTGACGTCACGAAAGTTCCGATAGGCCTTTGGAGACGGCACAGAAGCTCAATCGGCGCTTAGCAGTCGACGCTTCGCGGCAGGGTGCGTGCGCGCGCCGCGCCCCAGCGCCGTGGGTAAGCAGTATTAGGCTCCTTCATTACAGCGGAGTGTGTGTGTTCATCAGGCTGATGGCGGCACGCGGATACGCACGACCGGCGCCCGCTGCTACCGCGTCAGACAATGGGCGCAGAGCTGATCCCTGTGCGGCAGAGCGTCCCGGAAGCGGCGCGCTGGGGAAATCGATGTCGCGTTCTTCGTGTAATTAACTGCTCCTCTTCTAGGAATCCTGCGACCAAGTCGATCTTTCTCTTGTTGGCTCATGAACTCGTGAAAGCACTGGGAACGTACACGGTTCAGCCACACTAATGTGAGCACCGCCTCTTTTCGACGTCGACATGCATCAACCAGGCGCATACAGGTGGCAGTACTAGCAGTGGAGGGTATATAAAGAAAACAATGCAGTCGTTGTTGCAATGTGGCAATGTAGCGATTTATCTGAGGTGCAAGAGGGCAGGATCATTGGCTTTCGGGTCAACGGTTGAAGAATTTACGAAACGGCTAAATTTGTAAACATCTACATCTACATGGATACTCTGGAAATCACATTTAAGTGCCTGGCAGAGAAATGGCTCGGAGCACTATGGGACTTAATATATGAGGTCATCAGTCCCCTAGACTTAGAACTACTTAAACCTAACTAACCTAAGGACATCACATAAACCATGCCCGAGGCAGAATTCGAACCTGCGACCGTAGCAGCAGCGCGGTTCCGGACTGAAGCGCCTAGAACCTCTCGGCCACTACGACCGGCAATCTCGTATAGCGCGCGGAAGGAATGAACACCTATATCTTTCCGTACGACCTCTGATTTCCATTATTTTATCGTGGTAATCGTTCTTCCCTATGTAGGCCGATGTCAACAAAATATTTTCGCATACGGAGGCGAAAGTTGGTGATTGGAATTTCGTGAGAAGATTCCGTCGCAACGAAAAACGCCCTTTTTTAATGATTTCCAGCCCAAATCCTGTATCATTTCTTTAACAACCTCTCCCAGATTTCGCCATAGTACAAAACGTGCTGCCTTTCTTTGAACTTTTTCGATGCACTCCGTCAGTCCTACCTGGTAAGGATCCCACACCGCGCAGCAACATTCTAAAAGAGGACGGACAAGCGTAGTGTAGGCAGTCTCCTTAGCAGGTCAGTTACATTATCTGAGTGTCCTGCCAATAAAACGCAGTCTTTGGTTAGCCTTCCCCAAAACATTTTCTATGTGTTCCTTCCAATTTAGGTTGTTCGCAATTGTAATACCTAGGTATTTAGTTGAATTTACGGCTTTTAGATTAGACTGATTTATCGTGTAACCGAAGTTTAACGACTTCCTTTTAGTACTCATGTAGATGACCTCATACTCCTCGTTATTTAAGGTCAACTGCCACTTTTCGCACCATTCCGATATTTCTTCTAAATCGTTTTCCAGTTTCTTTTGATCTTCTGATGACTTTTTTAGTCGATAAACGACAGCCTTATCTGCAAACAACCGAAGACGGCTGCTCAGATTGTCTCCTAAATCGTTTATATACACTACTGGCCATTAAAATTGCTGCTCCACGAAGATGACATGCTAAAGCCGCGAAATTTAACCGACGGAAAGAAGATGCTGTGATATGCAAATGATTAGCTTTTCAGAGCATTCACACAAGGTTGGCGCCTGTGGCGACACTTACAACGTGGTGACATGAGGAAAGTTTCCAACCGATTCCTCATACACAAACAGCAGTTGACAGGTGTTGCCTGGTGAAACGTTGTTGTGAAGCCTCGTGTAAGGAGGAGAAATGCGTGCCATCACGTTTCCGACTTTGATAAAGGTAGGATTGTAACCTATAGCGATTGCGGGTTATCATATCGCGACATTGCTGCTCGCGTTGGTCGAGATCGAATGACTGTTAGCAGAATATGGAATCGGTAGGTTCAGGAGGGTAATATGGAACGCCGTGCTGGATCCCAACGGCCTCCTATCACTAGCAGTCGAGATGACAGGCATCTTATCCGCATGGCTGCAACGGATCGTGCAGCCACGTCTCGATCCCTGAGTCAACAGATGGGGATGTTTGCAAGACAACAACCATCTGCACGAACAGTTCGACGATGTTTGCAGCAGAATGGACTATCGGCTCGGAGACCATGGATGCGGCTACCCTTGACGCTGCATCACAGATAGGAGCGCCTGCGATGGTGTACTCAACGACAAACCCGGGTGCGCGAATGGCAAAACGCCATTTTTTCGGATGAATCCAGGTTCTGTTTACATTTGTCGCATCCGTGTTTGGGGACATCGCGGTGAACGCACATTGGAAGCGTGTATTCGTCATCGCCATACTGGCGCATCACCTGCCGTGATGGTATGGTGTACCATTGGTTACATGTCGCGGTCAACTCTTGTTCGGACTGACGGAACTTTGAACAGTGGAGGTTACATTTCAGATGTGTTACAACCCGTGGCTCTACCCTTCATTCGATCCCTGCGAAACCCTACATTTCAGTAGGATAATGTACGACCGCATGTTGCAGGTCATGTACGGGCCTTTCTGGATACAGAAAATGTTCGACTGCTGCCCTGTCCAGCACATTCTCCAGATCTCTCAGCAATTGAAAACGTCTGGTCTTTGGTGGCTGAACAACTGGCTCGTCACAATACGCCAGTCACTACTCTTGATGAACTGTGGTATCGTGTTGAAGCTGCATGGGTAGCTGTACCTGTACACGCCATCCAAGCTCTGACTCAATGCCTAGGCGTATCAAAGCCAATATTACGGCCAGAGGTGGTTGTTCTGGGTACCAATTTCTCAGGATCTATGCAGGCAAATTGCGTGACAATGTAGTCACATGTCAGTTCTGGTATAATATATTTGTCGAATGAATACCCGTTTATCACCTGCGTTTCATCTTGGTGTAGCAATTTTAATGGCCAGTAGTGTAGATAAGGAACAGCAGTTAAAGTATTCTGTGCCTGTCAAAATAGAACTAACCAAACTCAGTGCCGACAACTGTGGTGCACGACGGGATGTAGAGCACAGGGGTGAAAGACGGCTGAGGAGATGTGTACAGGGAAATTGACGAGCAACTGTTGAGGAACTGACCGCCCAGATGCAACCAGTGTGTCATTAACGACCGTTCAGCAAATGTTGCTTCTCATGGGCCTTCGCAGAAGGTAACTGGTTCATGCAGCCATGTTGACTACTGTTCATCGGTGACGGAGGATGGAATTTTCATGCCAGTACTGCAACTGGGCGTCCACTGAACGGCAACATGTAGCCTTTCCAGGGGAATCACGTTTTATACTCCATCGGCGTGAAAGTTCTGAAAGGAAACACACTGCAACAGGCGTTGGATGGGTCCATGCCGGAGAAGGCAACATTATGGTGTGGGGAATGTTTTCGTGGCATTCCCCGGGTGATCTCGTCGTTCTGTGAGGCGCAGTGGATCAATCCAAGTAAGCATTAATCCCTGAGGACCGTGCCCATGCGGTGTGTTTTTCCTCGCCACGATTACAAGTACCAGCTTGAAAATGCAACGTGTCACACAGCTCGCAATGAGTGCGAGTGGTTTGAAGAGCACCACGATGAGTGTACTGTCCTCCCTTGGTCATCAAACATCCGGGATATAAATCCAATTGAGAATATGGTAGACCACCTCGACTGCGCTGTTCTGACCACAGATCTACCTACCAGAACATCACTGGCTCTCTTCCTGCACGTCCCACTGTAAAAGGTAGCTATTCAGGCTCTTAACAAGTGGTCACATTAAGTGAATGGACCGTGTATATGGGAAATCCTAACACCACGAATGCTGCTAGAGGGGTTAAAATATTGGAACTGTTCCCAAACAACATAAATTTTAGCTTTACTTCTGGTCGATGATATTCAGAGTTCCGTTGTAAGTTCGTCCAAAACGATTCCTACACCGATTAGCTTCAACATTACGCCACCAGCTTAATAACGCGTTGCTCCACATCTGGAAAGCGATACGCATGCGATTCTGCGTGGTAGGGGTGTCAAAAAGTCCTTGGTAGCATTCCAGAGGTGTATCGCACCAGATATCTACACCGTAACGCAATTCCCGTACATTGCGTACCAGTGGTTAGTGGGTGCTGGACTGCCGAGCGATAGCGTCGCAGAGGTGTTCCTTGCCGTTCAGTTGAGGCGAATCTGATGGCAAGGCCATCTACTTCAGCTTACTATCACGTTCCTCAAAGCATTGAAGCATCATTCTGGTCTTGTGGTAAGGACAGTTATCCTGCTGAAAACAATACCATCGCCACTGGGGAAGACCTCAGTAATGAAAGGTTCCGGGTGATCTGCAATGAAATTAACTGTGTCCAAATATGTCATGACGCCTCCGATACATCACATGGAAGCCCCATAGCAGAATACTGCTAGCCGGCCGTTGTGACCGAGCGGTTGTAGGCGCTTCAGTCCGGAACCGCGCCGCTGCTCCGGTCGCAGGTTCGAATCCTGCCTCGGGAATGGAAATCTGTGATGACTTTAGATTAGTTAGCTTTAAGTAGTTCTAAGTCTAGGGGACTGACGACCTCAGATGGTAAGTCCCATAGTGCTCAGAGACATTTGAACAATTTTTGTGAATACTGCCACCGCTGATATGCATCCATGAATGCGATTCATGCAAGTAGCGGTTCGCCAGCACGACGATGTATACAGACCCAACCATCGACCTGGTGAAACAAAATAGGTGATTCATACAACAAGGCGACGTGTCTCCATTGACCCACAGTCCAAGGTTGACAATCCCCTGTGCACTGCAATCATGATGGATCATAATGTTGTTTCAAAAAAGGGAACTCACAATCATCACGTGCTGCGAAGTCGCGTGCTTAACAGTCTGCACTGAACGATCTGTTAAGAAACATTTAGCCTACACCACCATTGTCCTCTCTTAGGTGCTACACACCACCACCTATATTCCTTTACAGAGTGGGCAAGCCTCTGACCTCCACGTTTTCTGATGAGATGCTTAGTTTCGTCAGTTTATTGCCCTTTAGTAGTTTCGTTTTCCTTCAAATACGTTCCTTTTTTCAGGACGTAGCAGTGTTCCGTTTCTCAAAGTTCTTTATAACAGTGGACTTACCCATTTGCGGCCTCTGTCGTCGCTAAAATGATTCTCCATTCGTGCCTGGTTCGCTTGTATACGAGTCCCTTAACACATCAGATGCCCGTAACACTACCAGATGGCACTCAGTCTCACGGGGCACAGTCACCATAATATTCTGGAGTATTAATGTACATCTCTCAACACGTCCCTACATAAGAATTGCAGTTCATCTGTAGACGCCACACTGCGATAATTAGCACATAAGAAACAGATGGACAATGTAATTTCTTGCTTTACACAGTTTATTTATCCCGCTAGTGCATCATTTAAGGCCTTACACGTTCTTCATGTGGAGTCTTTGACTTGCATTTATGTTTACGTTAAACCTGTAACAATCTTACAGATATGCTCTTAGCGACAGTTTCTCTTTTCATTATGCTAGAAAATCTGTATCCTTAGGGAAACCAGAAAATGGAAATCTTTCTAGAAAACGAATTTTTTTGGAAATTGTGTTAAGTTACACACCAGCTTGTCCTGAAGAAGAATATGTATAATTTTTATATGTTTGATATACATTGACCTTAAAGAGAGAGCATTTTCTGAATAACGTTACAGTTCCCTTTGTCAATACAGCTACGTTTATTCCGGCTGCAGCAGATTTTCTCAGTATTTTCTCTTATTTATTTTTTGACCACTTCTTTTCATTTGGTCACCTCAGTGATTAGCGAGTGTAGGTAGCATTTGAAAGTAAATTCCCAATTCTGTGTACGGTTTACCCGTCGTAGTGATTTGAAGGTTACGCTTCCTTTCAAGAAATAAGCTTATTGTATTTAAAGTTATATTTTATCCGTATCGAGCATAAAAATAGGAAGAATAATACGAAGAAATACTAATAATTTTAAATAAATGAGAAAGACTGTATGAGTCACTTTCTGTCACAGGATTGTTACAGACGAGGATCCCAGTCACTCTCTCCGTCCAAAGGTTCCCAAGTTATGTAGAGCTTATGTAACTGGTTTTGTACACAGGCACAACCATCCCCTAATAATGTTAACGGCAGATGTTATAAAACCTACACTTCAAGCAAAAAGTAGCTTGGTAAATTCATCAATCGGAGAACTTAAAACACTAAAAAATTTTCAATAATTGTGTATTGGAACGATTGCCTAAAAGCCTAAGAACTGGTGCCATGGATGCAGTATCGTGTTTTTATGACGAGTCAATCAGCAGGCTGAAGTCTACAGGCATATCGTCGTAAAACCTGGGGTGAAAATGAAGAATGTTCTTGTGTCAACCGACCAGCCGAGGATGCAGGACAATGAGAGAATTACCCTATAAGGGACAAAAGATGCCAGAATTGAAAAGGGGAGTCCAAACGTAAGTTGTGCGAAATTTTTGGCTTTAGGTACAATTTTCTCTGATTCTAATACAGCTATGTGAACGAAACTTAGTACAGAAATTAATTACATCACTTTCATTAAAACATTCTAGAATAGCGGCCATCAAATAAATGGTGCGACAAATATTTAGACATTTTTTTCTAAATGCCAGATTTTTAGGTCACATATTTTTCTGTAAATTTGTATTTTGATAATGGAGCTACGGTCGAAGAGGACAAGGCAACTTTTACACTTCACAAATTAGGTTTGATTTGAACGAATAATTTTTGAGGAATGTGTACCAACGATAGCTCAGTTAGCAGTATAACATACGCTCATAGAAGGATTCCCTTAACATGATGGAAATAAAAGTCAGCCGAACAACTTAACATACAGTTACATTATGTTAACTTACAACTGTATGAGCTCGTGAGCTGGCAGAGTACTTCCATTTGGTAAACCGTAGCATAAAATCATTAGTGTCATACCATTGGTGAACTCATTGGCTTCCCATGCTAACAGTTGGTGGAAAGGAGGAAAAGGAAATATACTGAATGATTTGTATACACACACAGCCCAATTATTCTTTTTCGAGTCGTCAGTCTTTTGACGAGTTTAATACGGACCGCTACGAATTCCTCTCCTGTGGCATACGTTTCATCTCAGAGTACCACTAGCGTGTTTCCTCACTTATTTACTGGATATATCCCAATCCCTGTCTTCCTGTACAGTTCCTACCCTCTATAGCTCCCTCGATTGCTGTAAACACAAAATTTAAGCCACATATGTACGTACATAGGTAAGACAGTACATTACATACCTATAGTTGCGGATAATTTCCTGTGTACTAACGTAAACGAACCAAACAGAAGATTTATAATTGAAGTATGTTATAAAAAGGTTTATTTGAAACAAACCAAGACAGGTTTGAGATTTCTTACAAATCCAACTCCAGACGATTGTAACAGGGCTTCTGTTCTTTTCTTGCTGGCGCCTCGTTTTGAATTCGTTATTGGTTTGCAGAAATGCTGTACGGTTCCATGCGACGAAATCGCTCTTCGTTTTTTACACGAAGAACCAACGGAACAATCAGTGCCCTTTGTTTTTGTTATGAATTTTGATATCAACACATTTCTGGACTGCGCTATGTTGCTACTGTTCAGCTCACAGCAAAATTCTTTACACCATACGATTCTCTGTTTAATGGCAGCATACACTTTAGATATTTACAGAGCGTGTCTGAAATTCACGAAAGTAGCGTAAACCGTACTTGACGCTGGTTGTTGCTTCAATTGTTAACCTCGCAGTGTTACTGTCACGGCTCAATTTTCGACCAAATAGGATCAACATATAAATTCCAGCACAAATCAAGTCGGTCAGAGGAACTGACTCTGGGCTACCAAATGCTCCGGCTAATGCGTGGCTAGTTTACTGTGACACAGAAAGCCATCAAAACACTGTTTGGTTACGGAATGCCAACGCAACGACTGTTCTCATATCGGCTACCAACCATCGTTCAGCAATCCCATGACAATGTGTGCAGATCTCATAGACTACGCGTTTCCAGACAAATGGTTACTGGACGTGTTTCTCCCGTTTCATTCAGTACCACCATCTCTCAAATTATTCCTCACTACATTTGACACTTTTTATAATTTGTAACTGTTTTGCAGTCCCCATCTCTTTAGATTCCTTTCATATGTGTAATCTTCTTCACTGACACTCTAGATGTCTGTGGGCCGGTTATGAGTATGACTGTAGGTCAGAAACATCCACTCACTCAAGTATTGTAACCAATAGGATGCGGAGATCGTGTGCTGTACACGCTTTTTTGTGTTCAAAAGGTTTTATAGTCTGTACTAATAACTTAAACAAAAATAAATTTTGAATGTGAGATGTTTTCAAACCGGGCTAAAAAGTATAAAATTAATTTCTCGTTGTCCCATACAAATTCCCAATCTCATACAGGTAGTCCTGAAAATTGCGCTTGTGCATTTTTCATAGGTAGGACAATATTTGTAAGATTTATAACGGGAAACATCTGGTGCATGCAACACATAACTGATACGATAAATAATTTACCCAACAATTATCTACTGCCTGCACCTCCTTCACTCGTTAAAAATTTTACAAATATTGTCATAGCTGTCAAAAATTCACAAGCACATTTTTCAAGACTATGCATATGGATTTATATATTTTTATGGGCCTAGGAGACATTATTTCATGCTTTTTAATCCGATTTAAAAGCGTTTTATATCAACAATTTATTTTTATTTTATTAATTATTCTCTGATTTTTAGTCTTGCATATGAAATTTCTCAGTTTACATTTTGATGAGATTATATTTAATACACCAGCCATAGATTCACCTGTACATGCGTATGCTGAGAAAGATCTGTCAGATCCTTTTCTTATCTTTTTACTTGTCTACATGTTCAAACGCTTTTCCCACTTGCTAAATGCTTTCGAATACAACCAATGTCTCAGAAAGAAGTGTACCATTGTATTCTCTAGGTTTGCATGTTCGGTAAATGATAATCTCTCTCTGCACTCCTCACTTCCTTCCTAATCCAACTAAAGTGAAAATCATATCTAGCAACAGATGACAAAGAGGTAGATTAACAAAACGAACATGGAAATATGCTGCCGTGTATCTCACTACTTGCACTTATCCGGGACAACCGCTGAACATTGATTCCACCACTAATTTCAGTGTTTTATTAGAAGGTATTAGAGAGACGATTTGATACTCTTCTTAAAGGGGCAAGGAAGAAGCAAGTCAGATCTTACTGAAATAATAGCTCTCTATTAGTATGAGGCAAGGCGGCCCTTTGTGCCTAGTAGACAATGGAGAGTTCAGGTTGTGCCTAGTGGACAATGGAGAGTTCAGGCAATTTATACAGCACAGCCGCTGCTCATAGTGGTCGCTCTACAAGCCTGTAAGGGGTTCGTCGTGGTCCGTTCCCGATGGGGACACTTCACTGATTAATGGTGGAGACGCGATTGTTGCAGACATGATGGCTCCAACCTACAAAAGGTAACTCCGATGATCGTTTACTCCCCCAGGCGACATACTGGCGCCATTAGAAAGTTGAATGCCTGCCGTTTAAATAGGAAGTTATACCCCTGGCAGGCGCATCGACACAAAAAGTGTTAACAAAACCATGGGAGATTAAGACGCTTTTGAAAATTGTTCAGCATGGTAGTGTGAGAGAAAGAGCAGTTGCTCACGTCTCACAAGGTAACGCCAAGACTAGAGCTCTCACTGGCTTCTAATACGTGGCGTAGATCTCTTTGAGGCTCATATGACGAGAGGCTGTGTCAAATCAGTAAGGCCCAGTCCGGGTTCGATGACGTGAGTTTCTGGTTGAACTATTTTTGATGAGAAGCCAGAGTTGGAGAAGCGAAAAGTATGTGGATCGATCTGTTTCAGAGAGAGAGAGGTACAGATAACATTCGGTTTCGGAGATCAGAAGAGAAGAGATTCTGTTCCGGAGAACAACTGCTTCCTGGTTCTGAGATCAATGGAGAGCAGATGGTCTTCGTTCGAGATCCAAGGCCGCAGCAAGAATGAGAAATATTTTCGCTGCAGCGTTAGGATTTAACTGATCAACATCATGTAAAGTTTGAGTACCTAGCGACCTACTTAGAGACGTTTCACAGCTCTGTTCAAGATTCTTATTTCTTTACTTCACTATTTTCGCGATTGCGAACACGGTCATGACTTGCTCGTTAACTCGTCTGGCATGATCTATGCAGTTATTTCCTCTACATCATTTAAAGTCGACTCAGTCGGGATCTCTGGAAGTAACGCAACGCCTCTGTTGCACAGTGTTTCCCAGTACCTTCTGAACTCGCCGTATAGTTTAATACTTCGATAGGTTAAAACTTTTTTTAAATAAACTTTCGCTGTGGTTAGCTTTCCCAATCTATATAGATCTTTCTCAAAGAAACGAGTTTGATATCATTTTGGTAGTTAATTAATCCCATGTCGCTTGAACATAAATTATCCAAGACCACCGGCCATACAAATGTTGAGGGGCACTATTTTCTTTTGTCATTCTTCTGAATATTCTTCTAAATAACAGTGCAAAGGTCATAGGATTTATTTCTTTATTTTGTATTAATTACTGAAGTTCGGCCAACTGGAAATCCTCATATTATGCATAAAGAAAGTAACAGTAACAACATATTTTGTTCCTTCCCTTATAGTCTCCATTTGTGGGCTACTTTCATATAGCTCTCCCTGCCTGGGCATTGTTCCTTACATAGTTTCCCCGCAATAGACGTCTTTTAGTTAGATCATCCTACCAGCATGGTATTCATTAATAAGAGATACCTGTCAATATCACATATTTTGCACGTATCTCCTGCTCCTCACTCTGCCCCACCTCTCTCAACTCAGCCATGCCCATCCACTCACATCCTGCATAGAACATATTCTGATACTACATGCACAACATTGCAGTCATGCAGGGCAGCCAAAATATCAGGCGTTACGAGCCTTCTTCATTGCCACACCTACCAAACAAACTGACAAGGAGGTGAATTAATATATTGTCGTCATCCAGTAATAATACAGTATCATCCAATTCTGGGCTGTGTTTGAAGCTCATTGGAAAGTTAAAATCACTTGTAACATTTCTGCTGAGTGGGCACACAGACAATAAAGCGACCTAATAAAAATGTGTTTAAAACAGCCCCTGCTCAAGCAAATTCCATAATATGATTTCTCTAGCAGTGAGGTGGCCAATTAGCACCAACAGCAATAAACCTTCTGGCAACAATGATGCAAACTACACATTCATGACACAAACAGGCAACAAATTTATAGAGGCTCTTTATACCTACAAGAGTACTGCGCTTGTAATTCCAGAGAAGAACTAATTATTTCAAAAAAGGTGAACTTCTTAAGCAGGATCTCTCCATACAACCTATATTATCGATTAACGGTTTCGGTAAACGTGGTTACCATCTTCAGATCTCGATAAAAGGATATTACATGTCTCCTATGCCAGTTGTACAAATACTCTTTCTAAAACATTATCAAGTAAAAATTACTTTCTTTCATTTTGGCAGGGTACTACAGCAACCAGTTTCGATTTAATTCAGAGTAAAAAGAGTTCTGGTTGCAAAATTTTTTAATCATAATGGCGTGTTTCATCCTTTAAGGAGATCATCAGATTGTGTAAAAGTAGTGTTCGTGTACATGCCAAACGGAGAGAGTGCTATGTGCTGCTCATACCGGGTTCCTTTTGTAAGCGTGACCTTACTTCTTACTCGGATGGCCAACTGGTGTTCTCAAGGTCAACCTTGCATTTTATATGTTTTTAAGATGGATGGATTTCACATCCGGTTACTGTTGCGTCAAATTTCCATTTTATATAGTTTTGTAACCGGTGGGTTACATATGCAGCTATTTTTACACAATTGGATGATAGCCCAAAAAACTGAAACACGTCACTGATATAAAATAATTTCGCAACTAAGACGGTTGTTAGTCTGGAACATTACCAGATTTGTGACGGACGAGATGAGCGATGCATCAGCAAGTCAAGGTAGAAAACGCAGTATACAGAGTAATTCACACAACGCTCGTGTCCCATAGCGCACACTACTGGTATGGACCACAAGCATTTGTCGAGTTACTCTGTGTATTTAGGTTTCAAACCCGAGTTTCCACCGAGCGAGGTGGTGCAGTGGCAAACACACTGGACTCGCATGCGGGAGGACGACGGTTCAATCCCGCGTCCGGCTATCCTGATTTAATTTTTCCGTAATTTCCCTAAATCTCTCCAGGATAATACTGGAACGGTTCCTTTGAAAGGGCGCGGCCGACTTCCTTCCCTAACCCTACGAGACCGATGACCCTACTGTCTGGTCTCATCCTCCAAACAACCCCACCATGACTTTCCGCTGCCTTGCTCATTAGTGCCTCACGTATTTGGCAATGTTTTAGAGGCAGAACATGAACAGTTGGTGTAGCAAACATTTATAACCCTATATCGAGATCTGTACTAAGCAAAGAAGGGAAAGCAGAAAGGTGGAAGGAGTATATAGAGGGTCTATACAAGGGCGATGTACTTTGACGACAATATTACGGAAATGGAAGAGGATGTAGATGAAGATGAAATGGGAGATATGATACTGCGTGAAGAGTTTGACAGAGAACTGAAACACCAGAGTCGAAACAAGGCCCCGGGAGTAGACAACATTCCATTAGAACTTCTGACAGCCTTGGGAGAACCAGTCCTGACAAAACCCTACCATCTGGTGAGCAAGATGTATGAGACAGGCGAAATAGCCTCAGACTTCAAGAAGAATATAATAATTCCAATCCCAAAGAAAGCAGGTGTTGACAGATGTGAAAATTACCGAACTATCAGTTTAATAAGTCCCGGCTGCAAAATACTAACGCGAATTCTTTACAGAAGAATGGAAAAACTAGTAGAAGCCGACCTCGATGAAGATCAGTTTGGATTCCGTAGAAATATTGGAACACGTGAGGCAATACTGACCCTACGACTTACCTTAGAAGCTAGGTTAAGGAAAGCCAAACCTACGTTTCTAGCATTTGTAGACTTAGAGAAAGCTTTTCACAATGTTGACTGGAATACTCTCTTTCAAATTATGAAGGTGGCAGGGGTAAAATACTGGGAGCGAAAGGCTATTTACAATTTGTACAGAAACCAGATGGCAGTTATAAGAGTCGAGGGGTATGAAAGGGAAGCAGTGGTTGGTAAGGGAGTGAGACAGGGTTGTAGCCCCTCCCCGATGTTATTCAATCTGTATGTTGAGCAAGCAGTAAAGGAAACAAAAGAAAAATTCGGAGTACGTATTAAAATCAACGGAGAAGAAATACAAACTTTGAAGTTCGCCGATGAGATTGTAATTCTGTCAGGGACAGCAAAGGACTTGGAAGAGCAGTTTAACGGAATGGATAAAGTCTTGAAAGGAGGATATCAGATGAACATCAACAAAAGCAAAACGAGGATAATGGAATGTAGTCGAATTAAATCGGGTGATGCTGAGGGAATTATATTAGGAAATGAGACACTTAAAGTAGGAAAGGAGTTTTGCTATTTGGGGAGCAAAATAACTGATTATGATCGAAGTAGAGAGGATATAAAATGTAGACTGGCAATGGCAAGGAAAGCGTTTCTGAAGAAGAGAAATTTGTTAAAATCGAGTATAGATTTAAGCGTGAAGATGTCGTTTCTGAAAGTATTTGTATGGAGTGTAGCCATGTATGGAAATGAAACATGGACAATAAATATTTTGGACAAGAAGAGAATAGAAGCTTTCGAAATGTGGTGCTACAGAAGGATGCTGAAGATTAAATGGGTAGATCACATAACTAATGAGAAGGTATTGAATAGGATTGGGGAGAAGAGGAGTTTGTGGCACAACTTGACCAGAAGAAGGGATTGGTTGGTAGGACATGTTCTGAGGCATCAAGGGATCACCAATTTAGTATTGGAGGGCAGCGTGGAGGGTAAAAATCGTAGAGGGAGACCAAGAGATGAATTCACTAAGCAGATTCAGAAGGATGTAGGTTGCAGTAGGTACTGGGAGATGAAGAAGCTTGCACAGGATAGAGCAGCATGGAGAGCTGCATCAAACCAGTCTCATGACTGAAGACCACAACAACAACAACATCGAGATCTGCACATGGTAACCATGCTTATCGAAACCGGTACTCGAAGTAATGGTTGTTTAGTAGTACTCTTGCTAAAAGCTCCTTTTCTCAAGAAACCATTACAGGTTGCCCCTTACTACCCTAGATGAGTAAACTAAAGAACAAATTAGCTTGGCTTTTGTACAATTTTAGCATCCTCATAATACAACATAAATGGCAACGAGGGAGCTGTGGATGCTGCAAACCCTTAACAGACCGCTTCTCGCTCTCCGACTGCCGCCTACTCCGGCGCAGGCAACGCACTTCCGGTACTCCGAGGGGCTGCTGCTGATGCTGCTGAGGATGGGGTGGTTGGCGCTGCTGCGAGCGGCCGCATGCTTCCATAATTCATGCGGCCCGAGGGTGGCAGCGGGGGCGTGCGGGGGCGTCCCTGGATTGAAAACGAAAGCCAGTCGCTGGTGGCGGCGAAGGTGCCTGCGCCTGCGTCTCAGCCTCCGACGTAGACGACGCGCTCGACGACTAGGAGCCGGTATTGTTTATCGATCAACTCGGGTCGATCCACTGGAATACATTCCGGGTCGTCGTTGACGCCGGAGACATCAAGAGAGGTGCCCTCTGGAGGCTTTCCCTTCGTCATCCCCCCTCCATCCGCCGTATCTCTCAGTGCCCCCCCCCCCCCCCCCCCCATTTTCTGTCCTCGTTCCCCTTGCCCCACTGTCCTCTCTCTCGTACTCGTCCTATCTCACTCTTACTCCACCTTCCTTGCCTCTCTCTTTGCATCTCTCGCTCTCTGTCTGTCTGTCTCTCTCCGTCTGTCTCTCTCTCTCTCTCTCTCTCTCTCTCTCTCGCACACACACACACACACACACACACACACACAAGTGAAGAGAATGAAGAAGAGACTGTCAGGAGAATATTGCGAATCGGTAGGTGGCTTCCAAGATTATACAATCTACAAGGAATTTTGGAAGCGCCGTGAAATGAACGCAGGAATTTCAATTTTGAAAACACATCTTTCGTGGCAGGTTACGTAAAAAGTACATGCGCAATTTTTATCTCATATATTCGACGCTTTCCTGCTCGCCCACATCTCGCCCACACACCGACATGAGTTTAAATTCCCCGTTTCTCTTTTCTTGTACGATAGGGGAGCTCAGGTCCGGTAATTATTGCTTCTTTTATTTCTGTTTTATGGTATTTATGGCATGGTTTACGGCATGCTACTACCGCTAACTTTCCGTCTTCTTACGCTGGAGACATCGTTAGGTTCAAAATGGCTCTGAGCACTATGGGACTTAACATCTGAGGTCATCAGTCCCCTAGAACTTAGAACTACTTAAACCTAACTCACCTAAGGACAACACACACATCCATGCCCGAGGCAGGATTCGAACCTGAGACCATTTCAGCAGCGTGGTTCCAGACTGAAACGCCTAGAACCGCTCGGTCACTCAGGCCGGCAACATATTTTCATATTGCCTGATGCCAATTTCATGTTGTATTTTTGTAGCCTTTGAAAACGACCGGAAGTCGAAACGCGTAAGGTTTATGAAAAATAAAAGTTTGGTCAAGACAAAGTTAAGTTATTAAAAGTGCATCCAGATGGCCGCGTCGTCTTAAAGCATTCTCATGCAAATTGCAGCGGAATATGTAACGTGCCTAGGACACACAAACACACAAACACCCACTCACACACACACATAAGCACGCATAAGCATACACAGAAGCACAATACAAAGTAATTAACCGAATGGGACTGAAATCGGAAGACTTGATGTACAGGCAAACAGGTGATCACAATCTCAGTGAAAAACTGATGATTTGTTCAAGTGAAAGAGCTTCACAATTTGTGCAAGTCAGTAATGCATGGGTCCACCTCCGGCCATTTTGCAAGAAGTTATTCGGCTTGGCATTGATAAAATTGTTGAATGTCCTCATAAGGGATGTCGTGCCAAATTTTGTCAAATGGGCGTGTTATATCGTCCAAATACCGAGCTGGTTAGAGGGCCTGCCCATAATGCCCAAACTTTCTCACTTGAAAAGAGAGAAATACTTAGGAATTAACAGTCATAAATTTTTCACTTACAAAGCAAGAAGGGATCTGCCAAGACTAACTGCATAGAAAACCCTTCTTGTTGGAAGTGATGGTTTTAACGCACCGTTTGTCGACGAAACCGAAGACATCATAATAAATCGCGATGCCAGCAGTGTGTATGAGATAATCTAAAGCCTGTCCTCGAAACCAGATGATTGCTTGGTATTTCACGAGAGGATAGTGTGTAGCCTGGGACAACAGCAGGAGCTCCGGGTAACAGTCGTGCGAACCGCGGAGGTAAAATTCCACGATGCATCGAATGACGAACCAAACGTCTCGTATTAGGAGACACGTAAGGTGATGGCAGTTAGAGCAAAGTATCAAAGCAGCTAGTCCTATGTGGCGAAGTCTGCGATTGGTCAGGAATTTGCCATTGACAACGACATACGAGAGTGCAGACACGTTCGAAGGTAAAAAGAGTGCGAGGACCACCCCCAAACCGTCTGACAGTTAACGTCTGGGGGCTGTACCTCTATGGGTTTGCGAGGAGTGGACGATGTAAGCAAAGAATGAATGTACTTCTCATGCGGAGATCGGGTGACCGGGAGATCGTTTCGAACGTAGCTGAGTTCGACGAAATGAGTTACGATGTGGTACAATAATTGGAAGGTAAGTGCTATATCGACCGTTTGGAGAGAAGCTGGTAGTATGATATTTAAGAGACTCGTGCTAAAGACTGGGAGGACACATGGCAGTGCAGCAGCGTAGTATGGGAGCTCGCACGTTGACGAGTCAGAGGTCTCCTATTAGATGGGCCGACTATTGAGGTATGGAACCGGACTACATACACGTGAGTGGCAGGTAGCGCACGGCGCTTTGGGGGCGCCCTGGTACGGGACAGGACGTGAACTGCCGTGCATTCCACTGGTATTAATCCCAAGCTGGCAGATATGCGGGTAGAGACCAGTTGTAGGAAGCTCCATTGTGCTCAATGCATTGAGTCTGACGCCTCTGCCAGTAGAGCAGCCTGTGGCAACCAAGTGCGGTTGGGTCATAGAGGTTTGGTTCTGCGACCAGCCTGATACATAAACGATCTGTGCCATCTGTCGGCGTACAACTCCAAATTGCACATGTGTTTGCCACCAGTCAGCTGTTGTATATGTGTCGTAGGCTGCACATCTATACACTGATGTGGCAAAAGCCATGGGATACCTCCTACATTAAGAAAACACAAACCTACGTTTTTAGCATTTGTAGACTTACAGAAAGCTTTTGGCAATGTTGACTGGAATACTGTCTTTCAAATTCTGAAGGTGGCAGGGGTAAAATACAGGGAGCGAAAGGCTATTTACGATTTGTACAGAAACCAGATGGCAATTATAAGAGTCGAGGGAAACGAAAGGGAAGCAGTGGTTGGGAAGGGAGTGAGACAGGGTTGTAGCCTCACCCCAATGTTATTCAATCTGTATATTGAGCAAGCAATAAAGGAAACAAAAGATAAATTCAGAGTAGGTATTAAAATCCATGGAGAAGAAACAAAAACTTTGAGGTTCGCCGATGACATTGTAATTCTGTCAGAGACAGCAAAGGACCTGGGAGAGCAGCAGAACGGGATGGACAGTGTCTTGAAAGGAGGGTATAAGATGAACATCAACAAAAGCAGAGAGTAGAGAGGATATAAAATGTAGACTGACAATGGCAAGGAAAGCGTTTCTGAAGGAGAGAAATTTGTTAACATCGAGTATAGATTTAAGTGTCAGGAAGCCGTTTCTGAAAGTATTTGTACGGAGTGTAGCCATGTATGGAAGTGAAACATGGAAGATTAATAGTTTGGACAAGAAGAGAATAGAAGCTTTCGAAATGTGGTGCTACAGAAGAATGCTGAAGATTAGATTGGTAGATCACGTAACTAATGAGGAGGTATTGAACAGAATTGGGGAGGAGTTTGTGGCCCAACTTGACTAGAAGAAGGGCTCGGTTGGTATGACGTGTTCTGAGGCATCAAGAGATCACCAATTTAGTATTGGAGGGCAGCGTGGAGGTAAAAATCGTAGAGGGAGACCTACAGATGAATACACTAAGCAGATGCAGAAGGATGTAGGCTGCAGTAGGTACTGGGAGATGAAGAAGCTTGCACTAGATAGATTAGAATGGTGAGTTGCATCAAACCAGTCTCATGACTGAGGACGACAACAACAACAACCTCCTACAATCGTGTCGGTCCTCCTTTTGCTCGGCTTAGTGCAGCAACTCGACGTGGCATTAACTCAAGAAGTCGTTGGAAGTCTCCTGCAGAAACATTCAGCCGTAGTGCCTCTATAACCGTTCGCTGTAGCGGAAGTGTTGTCTGTGGAGGATTTTGTTCACCAACTCATCTCTCCATTATGTCCCACAAATATTCGATAGCAATGATGTCGGGCATGTGCGTGGCCAAATCAATCGCTAGAACTATTAAGAATGTTATTCAAACAAATCGCGAGTATTTGGGGCTCAGTGACTTGGGTCATTGACATCCATAAAAACTCCGCCGGCCGGGGTGGCCGAGCGGTTCTAGGCGCTACAGTCTGGAACCGCGCAGGTTCGAATCCTGCCTTGGGCATGGATGTGAGTGATGTCCTTAGGTTAGTTAGGTTTAAGTAGTTCTAAGTTCTAGGGGACTGATGACCTTAGAAGTTAAGTCCCATAGTGCTCAGAGCCATTTGAACCATAAAAACTCCATCATTGTTTTGGAACCGTGTATGGCTGCAAACGCTCTCCAAATTGATGTACATCCAGAGGACCCAGTCCATTCCTTGTAAACACAGCTCACACCATTAGTGCGTGATCACCAGCTTACACGCTGCCTTGTTAACAACTTAGACCCATGGCTTCATACGGTCTGCGCCACACACGAAACCTCCCGTCAACTCTTACGAACTGAAATCCGGACGGTTTTCCAGGCCTTCTAGAGTCCGAATAACATGGTCTCCTAGGAGAGCCGCTGAAGGTGACGTGCGGTTAAGTAAGGTACTCGCGTCGGTCTTCTGCTGCAGTAGGCCATTAACGCCGAATTTCGCCGCACTGTCGCAATTCCGGTCTCAGAATCTGGCATACGGCCGGGAGAGCAGAGTGCTGACCACATGCCCCTCCATGTCCGCATCCAGTGACGCCTGGAGGCTTCGGATGACACGGCCGGCTGGTCGGTACCGTTGGGCCTTCATGGCGTGTTCGGGAGGAGTTTAGTTTTTTTTTTTTTTTTTTTTTTTGTTTTAGTCCTAACGGATACGTTCGTCGTACGTCCCACACTGCTTTATTCGGCTATTTCACGCAGTGTTGCTTGTCTGTTAGCACTAACAACTCTAACCAAATGCAGCTGCTCTCGGTCGTTAAGTGATTGCCGTCTGTCACTGCGCTGTCCGCTGTGAGAAGCAGCTTAATATTTGTCTTGGATCTCGGAATATCTAATTCCGAAACGATTTCCGAATTGGGCTACGCGTCTAGCTCCAACTATCATTCCACATTCAGAGTCTGTTAATCCCTGTCGTACGGCCATAATCACGTCGGTCAGATTTTCACATGAATCGGCCGCTGTGGCCGAGCGTTTCTAGGCACTGCACCCCGAAATCGCGCTGCTGCTACGGTCCTGCGAATCCTGCCTCGGGTATGGCTGTGTGTGATGTCATTAGGTTAGTTAGTTTTAAGTAGTTCTAAATCTAAGGGACTGATGACCTCAGATGTTAAGTCCCGTACTGCTTAGGGCCATTTGAACCATGACATGAATCTCCTGAGCACAAATGACAGCTCCGCAATGCACTGACCTTTCATGCCTAGTGTACACGATACCATCACCATCTGTTTATGTTCCATCATGGGCTTGGAAGAGCATTAGCCGTGGTCTCTGTTAACGACAACCTTTCCACGCTGACGTGGAATGACGCCAGACTGAGGACGATTCTGTCATCGATCTATATATGTGGCTTCTGGCGCATAATTAGTTCAACTAGGAGTTTCTCTGCGACTGGAACAAAATAAGTTTCTCTTGCAGAACTGCAGCTTTGTAGGGGCGTGACGAACTGCGGTGGGCGGCGCAGGAGCAGCAGGCGACAGCAAGACGGACTGCTCTCGCGATTGCCGGTTCGCGCGGCAGGTAGTCCCGCTATCTGTTACGGTGTTTCGCTGGAGGCGTTAATCCGCGGCCCGCAGTGGCGCCCTGCAATCCTACCGCCCAAGTTCACAGTCGACACGCGCTTTGTCATGCCGCCCAAGGTGTTCCCTCTACGCTACGTAAGCGGGCAGAAATTGGAAGCTGGCGTGGAAGAAAGGCTGTTTACGGCTGCTCCCCGTTTTCATCTGACTTGGGAATTTCAAATGCAATACTACGTGCTTCCCAGTTTGCAGAATTTTGAGAGGATGAAGCGTTACGTTCGAGATCACACTCCAAAAGATGAAGGCATGCTGATGCCGCTGAGGGAGCCGACCATATCACATTGCGCTGCGTCAAACGGCACAGCTATTTCCCTGGCGCCAGCGATTATGGTCACTGGTTTGTGGCACTGCCGCCACCACAAGGCGGCCACCTGCGTTCAGAGTTAAGGGCCTGGCAGAGGGTTCACCGAACAACCTTCTCTACCGATCCACTCACGAAGGGTGCGTGGGAAAAACGAATATTTAAACCTCTGATTTATTTTATTATGGTGATCATTTCTCCCTACGTAGAATGGCCACAGGATCTCTTCCCAGTTGAGAACGTTTGCAGCATTATGGGCAGAGCCCTCGAACAAGCTTGGAATTTTATCTATCTAATGCGCCAGTTGCACAGAATTTGGGCATTATCCCTAAGGAGGACATCCAGAAACTCTATCAATCAACGCCAAACCAAATAAGATCTGGCATAAGGGCCGGAAGTGAACCAACGCGTTACTGACTTGCTGAATTTGTGGTGATATTCCTCTTGAAGAAATCACCCACTTTTTCTGAAACTATAATCATTTGTTTGTCTGTACATGTACATCCATCTACTGATTTCGTCCCATTCGGATTATTTCTTCGTGTGCGTCATTTTTTTGTTTTGTTTTAGAGTGTGTGTCAACTACATCTAAAGTATATGTCACATGTTCGTACTGTACCTGCAGTACCCATCGAACGATTTCAACCAAACGTAATACAAATATTATTTACTATATTGAAAGAAGTAGTATTTAGTTAAAATCACCAGCGTACTATCGGGGCATTGGTAATAACTTGGGGACAGAAGGTGGGGAGAAGGATGTAGGCAGAGACGGGGAAGAAAGAGATGAACTCAGGTAGGGTGAGGAGGAGATGGGAAGAGACAGTGGAGTAGAGAGGATTCACAGAGATGACGAGGAGATTGACAGAGCGGGACGAGGAAATGGACTGACAGAAGATTGGAATACATACCTGGGCCGGTACAAAGTTAGTCTTACATATAAAAATAGGTGATGGCATAACTTCCGCACTGAAAGAAAGTTGGCACACACACACACGTATTTTTTCATCGAGATAGTTTTCATGCTATCCATTTTGTCGTACCTAGACATTGGAAGGCGGTGCGGCGCATAACTTCTACACTGACGTTAAACTCGGTTCACCAATTCTGCACCTTCTTAGCAAGTCAGAGTTTTACAATGGAAACAAACTTTCCGTATAAAAACTGATGCCGAATATGGCTGAAGCAACAAAAATAATTAACGTCAAAATTGAAGGTAAGTATGTGCTGATCCCGTGCATTCCAATTATTCTCGCTGATTTGTCCTTAAAATTCAAACAACTACAGTTTCTCGTGTCTCTTGCTTCTGCGATGACAATCAAAAAAGATCAACGGCAGTCACTGCACCTTGCCGTAAGTACTGTCGCAAGGAACTAATAAAGCACTAAAATAGGTTAAATAACAGCAACTGATGATGCACATCTCGAGGAATTCTGAAGCAGCCATGGAAAGCAGGATCAAAAAGACAGAAGGTGCGCCAGCCGCGCTGGCCGAGTGGTTCTAGGCGCTTCAGTACGGAACCGCGCGGCTGCTATGGTCGCAGATTCGAATCCTGTCTCGGGCATGGGTGTGTGTGCTGTCCTTAGGTTAGTTAGGTTTAAGTAGTTCTAAGTTCTAGGGGAATGATGACCCTAGATGTTAAGTCCCATAGTGCTCAGAGCCATTTGAACCTTTGAACATAAGGAGGAATTAGGATCTAAGGTGGAATCCTGTGGAGCAGGGTAATATCACATATAACAAATAAGAAGATTCTGCCAACGTTAGCTGAAAAATATTAGCATATGGTGCCGTAAGAGGGACACTGGGGGAACGGAAGTCAAGAGGTGTGTAGGAAGAAGAGGTGAATAGAATGTGCGGGACCGAGAGGAGAAGGCATGAGGAATTTACGGAGATAATGGATATGGAACAGCCAGCCGTGCAAAGAACTGAGAAAAGAATTGTTCAATATAGTGTGGTGACAGAAGTCATGGGATACCGATATGTACATTTGCAGATGGCGGTAATACCACTTGCACAAGGTATCCAAGGGCAGTGTATTGGCGGAGCTGTCACTTGTATGCAGATGATGCATGTGAAAAGGTTTCCGACGTGATTATGACCGCAGGACGGGAATTAACAAACTCTGAACGCGGAATAGCAGTTGGAGCTAAGCACGTGGGCTATCGGTTTCAGAAATCCATAGGAAATTTAATAATATGAGAGTCACAGTGTCAAGAGTGTGCCGAGAATACCACATCTGAGGCATATCCTCTCACCACGGACAACGCAGTGGCTGATGGCATTCACTTAACGACCGAGAGCAGCAGCGTTTGCGTAGAGTTTTCAGTGCTAACAGACAAGCAACACGGCGTGAAATAATCGCAAAAATTATTGTGGTATCTACGATAAACGTATCCGTAACATCAGTGCGCTGAAATTTGGCGTTAGTGGGCTATGGCAGCAAACGACCGACGCGTGTGCCTTTCATAAGAGCAGGACATACCCTGCAGCGCCTCTCCTGAGCTTGTTACCTGATCGCTTAGACCATAGACGACCAGGAAACCATGGCTCGTCAGATGAGATCTGATTTCAGTTGGAAAGAGTTGATGATAGGTTGGTGTGTGGCGCAGGCCTCACGAAGCCATGGACCCAAGATGTCGACAAGGCACTGTGCAAGATGGTGGTGGCTCCATATTGGTGTGGGCTATGTTTACATGGAATGGACTGGGTCCTTTGGTCAAAGTGAACCGATCATTACTGGTAGTGGCTATGAGAGGCTACTTGGAGACAGTTTTCAGCCATTCATGGAATTCGGATTCCCAAGCACCGATGAAATGATTATGGATGACACTGCTTTGAGGAACTTTCTGGACAATGCGAGCGTATGATTGGACCACGAAGGCCGCTCAAAATGAAATCGATCGAAACTTTATGGGACCTAATCGAGAAGTTACTTCGTGAATAAAATCCTGCACCGGAAACATTGTCACAGTTACAGTCCCCTACAGAGGCATCACCACTCAATAGTTCTCCAGGGGACTGCCAACGATTCATCGAGTCGATGCCACGTTGAGTAGTTGCACTACGCCGGGCGAAAGGAAGTACGACAAGACATTAGGAGGTATCCCATTACTCTTGTCACCTCGGTGGCGTATGGCCATGTACGGTTAATGCGGCAAGTGCAATGGACAAAAGCAGTACTAGAGGGGTCGCCGCCGGGAAGGAGGAAGCGCGAATGGCTGAGAATAATATGGAGAGCGGGAATAATAGGAACGACGAGGAAGAGAACTCTGAAAGACGAAGAGTCCAATGATCGTCAATTCTGGTGGATGGGTAAACAGTGGAACTGCTGAAGAACAGAGAAACACTTAAAAGTGAATAAAATGAAAAATAAAAAGTGATTCTTGCTATTAGCTGCTTAAGGCGATGGTAAGGTTGCGCTGAGTTAGTTGCCATACATAGAGAGGTAGAAATTTATCGAGCTTCAGTTCGTGCATGAGGAAATGACGCGGGCGATACTGGAGGTATGGAAGAGAAGACTTACTCCAGCGTATTATTTTCGACGACATTTCGTAGCAGCTGTGGCGGCACCCACGAGCCCGACCGCACGTCTACGGGCCAGACGTGCTGAGTTAGCCGCGGCTGACCGATTAGCATGCTAATGTTGACCTAATCAGCGGCGCGCCGTGAGAGAGGAGGGGCGCGCCCTTAGCCCGGCGCATCGCGTCGGGAGTGCTGCGTCGCTGTAGGTAGGGCGGGAGGGGTTAGGGGATTCCCAGCAGGGCCGCCAACATGATCACAACTCAGCGCAGGCAGACGCCCTTAGCATCAGAGGAGCTCTGCTGCGTCCCACTCAGTGACAGCGTGGTAGACAGAAGCGGTTGCACAGTCTACCCTGAGTGCCTCAAATTCTACGACAAAATGTAGTCTTACGAAAAAAAGAACCCTGAAACAAATTTTTCGCACGATATTTACCAAAATGTACTACCATAGTTGTCAATAATTTCGATCTTTTTTCTTTTCAAGGTCCAAACTAATGGCAACTTACATTACGTTTATAACATAGTTCACGTTGTAACACTACTTTTTTGTATGTACTACATAATATTCATATGCATAGTGCTACGGTGTCGTCGTGGTCTAGCGGGTAGAGCACTTGACTCCAGCCCTGGGTTCAGTCCCTGATGGTAGATGGGGACGTTTTCCTCCTTCTAGTTCCTTCAGGAGGACCTCTTTCCCACTTAACCTGCTATGAAAAGAGAATCGGGTATCCTTCCCGGGGATAAAAGGCGGCCGAGTCGACAGGCTCGCCACCCAATCCTTGCTGGTGCCGCGGCTAAGAATGGCTGAATTACACCTAATGTCGGGCCCGTGGGACAGTAGTCCGGTCATGGACTTGTGCCATAGACTTCATCTCTGTCTTACATAGCGTTATACTGTAAGTCGTATTTTGTTTCTACGATTCCACTTTTATGTTTACTTTAGTTTAAATAACAGCGGTGCTTCTATATTAAGTATCACTGCAAAAGTGTTGAGCCTTTCGCTGCCACTTTTGACACGTTGCCTGTCGTCCCTCATGTGGGGAAATCCTTTTAAGTTTTTTTAAAAACATTTGCCAGCACGTTTGCTGCTCAAAAACTAAGCTGTTTCATGTATATCTTAGAATGAGATTATTTGGAATCGCAATGTCTACGAAATACTGGAAGGCATCGCAATGGGTAGTCCACTAAGTGCCAATAACTTCATAGAGCACTTCGTTTTAAGGTACCATGAAGGTATAATCTATGGTACAGATACATAGATGATACTTTGGCCGCGTGGAGCCTTCTGTGGAAACATATATATGCCAGCAATAAATTTTCTATGGAGGTACAAAAGGGTCAACCGCTATCCTTTTCCGATCTGCATGTGACCCACAGCACATATCTGAAAATGTCAGACATGGGCCGATGTCCGCACAAGCCTTCAAATCATCACCAGAGATAGGACAGGAGCGTGATTAGCAGGCTCGTAAATTCTGAGGAGAGAGGGGATAGGTAAATTCGAGCGGGACCAATATTAGATCCGAAGCACCCCGATGTGCCGATTCGAGATGCACCACCTGGAATGCGTTGTGAGAAAACTTGGGTACTCCGTCGGACATGTAAGACGTGGCACGTCCGAAAAAGTATTGGGTACGCCCTTTCTGCCATACCTCTCCAGTGTGAAAGATTAGTAGGCTCGTAAATTCTGAGGAGAGAGGGGATAGGTAAATGCGAGCGGGACCAATATTAGATCCGAAGCACCTCAATGTGCCGATTCGAGATGCACCACCTGGAATGCGTTGTGAGAAAACTTGGGTACTCCGTCGGACATGTAAGAAGTGGCACGTCCGAAAAAATATTGGGTACGCCCTTCCTGCCATACCTCTCCAGTGTGACAGACAGAATGGACCACATGTTGTCCAAATGGGCGTAAAGACTGCGGTGTGTTTTTTAATAAATGAGGACAAATTGCAGGAAACGATCCCTGGGAGGATAACGAGCAAAATACGTCGTATGGATAAAGGCCAGAAGTGAATTCCTAGGGAAATAAAAGATCTTTGACTGTGACTACCGTATCAGCACAAGGCAAGTGGGGCACCAGAATGGCGTACGCCGAACGATCGAGTGGACCACGATAGCTGCCTGTCTGCATCACTTACTATGCCTGCAAGCATGCAGGCCTTCATTACCACCGGGGTTGCCTCGAAGGCGGCTGTTTTGTCGCTGGTTCGTCGTTCAGGCTGCCAAGGAGTTTTGATTTCTGTTATCTATCCTCTTTACAGAAGCTGAAAGGGAAACCACAGGTGCAAGGAAAGTAACTCCGAAGAAAACATGCGTCACAAGAAATACTTCAGCTGATCGACGAAAGAGGGACGTACAAAAACGTGCATGGGAATTCAGGAACACGGAAATAAATGTCACTTGGGACTGAAATATAAATTATGTGCAGGGAAGCTAAGGTGAAATGGCTGCATGAAAAATTTGAAGCAATCGAAAAAGAACAGAGGAGTCAAAATAACCTTCGGTGAAATTAAAAGCAAGAATGCAATGTTAAATGCTGAGTAGAGAGTGGATAGTTATAAAAGCTCGTTGAAGGGCTCTATGAGGGGAGGACTTAGCAGATAAAATACATTAATGGCCATTAAAATTGCTACATCATGAAGATGACGTGCTACAGACGCAAAATTTATTCGTCAGGAAGAAGGCAAATGATTAGCTTTTCGGAGCATTCACACAAGATTGGCGCCTGTGGCGACACCTACATCGTGCTGACATGAGGAAAGATTCCAACCGATATCTCATACACAAACAGCAGTTGACCGGCGTTACCTGGTGAAACGTTGTTGTGGTGCCTCGTGTAAGGAGGAGAAATGCGTACCATCACGTTTCGGAATTGTAGCCTATCGCGATTACGGTTTATCGTATCGCGGCATTTCTGTTCGCGTTGGTCGAGATCCAATGACTGTTGGCAGAATATGGAATCGGTGGGTTCAGGAGGATAATACGGAACGCCATGCTGGATCCCAACGGCCTCGTATCATTAGCAGTCGAGATGACAGGCATCTTATCTGCATGGCTGTAACGGATCGTGCAGCCACGTCTCGATCCCTGAGTCAACGTTTGCAAGACGATAACCACCTACACGAACAGTTCGACGACGTTTACAGCAGCATGGACTATCAGCTCGGAGACCATGGCTGCGCCTGCCCTTGACGCTGCATCACAGGCAGGAGCGCCTGCGATGGTGTACTCAACGACGAACCTGGGTGCACGAATGGCAAAACGTCATTTTTTCGGATGAATCCAGGTTCTGTTTACAGCATCGTGATGGTCGCATCCGTGTTTGACGACATCGCGGTGAACGCACACTGGAAGCGTGTATTCCTCATCGCCATACTGGCGTATCACCCGGCGTGATGGTATGGGGTGCCATTGGTTACACGTCTCGGTCACCTCTTGTTCGCATGGACGGCACTTTGAATAGTGTTTGTTACGACCCGTGGCTCTACCCTTCTTCATTCGATCCCTGCGAAACCCTACATTTCAGCAGGATAATGCACGGCCGCATGTTTCAGGTCTTGTACGGCCCTTTCTTGACACAGAAAATGTTCGACTGCTGCCCTGGCTAGGACATTCTCCAGATCTCTCACCAACTGAAAACATCTGGTCAATGGTGGCCGAGCAAGTGGCACGTCGCAATACACAAGTCACTGTTCTTGATGAACTGTGGTATCGTGTTGAAGGTGCTTGGGCAGCTGTACCTGTTTGACTCAATGCCCAGGCGTATCAAGGCCGTTATTAGGGCCAGAGGTGTTGTTCTGGGTACTGATTTCTCAGGATATATGCATCTAAATTGTATGAAAATAAAATCACTTGTCAGAATATAATATATTTGTCCAATGAATATCCGTTTATCATCTGCATTTCTTCTTTTTGTAGCAATTTTAATGGTCAGTAGTGTAGCAGTCGGTTACTCCAGTATTGGAGTAATAATTTGAAAGAGCTATGGACGGATTAAAATCAGATGAGAAAGCAGATATAGATAACATTCCATCGGAATTTCTAAAATCATTTGCGGAAGTGGCAACACAACGACAATTCATGTTGGTGTGTAGAATGTATGAGACTGGCGATATGCCATCAGACTTTCGGGAAAACATTATCCACATAATTCCGAAGATTTCAAGAGCCGACGAGTGGCAGAGTAATCGCACAGTCCAAGTACAGCTCATGCATTCAAGTTTCTGAGAAGAGTTACATACAGAAGAATGGAAAAGAAAATTCAGGATCTGTTGAATGACGATCATTTTTGCTTTAGGAAAGCTAAAGGCACCAGAGAGCAGTTCTGACTTAAAAGGTTGATATCTGAGCCAAGACTGAAGAAAATCCAAGACACATTCGTAGGAATTGTTGACTTAGAAAAAGCGTACGGAAATGTAAGATGGTGCAAGATGTTAGGAATACTGAGAAAAAAGGGGTACGCAATTGGGAAAGGCGGGTAATGTATAGTAAGTACAAGGAAAGGGAGGAAACAGAGGGGGAGACAAAAAATGGAGTACTCTGATTAAAAACGTCATAAGACAGTAGTCTTTTCCCATTAGTGCTCAACCTATATATCAAACACACAATGATGAAAATAAAAGAAAGGTCAAGAATGCGTTAAAATTCATGGTGAAAGGATATCAGTTAATAGGTTCGATAACGACACTGTTATGCTGAGTGAGAGGGAAGACGAGTTACAGGCGCTTTTGAATGAAATGAACTCTCTAACGAGTACAGGACATGGACTGAGACTATATAGAAGAAAGACGAAAGTAATGAGAAGTTACAGAAATGGGAACAAGAGAAACTTTACATGCGAATAGAGGATCACGAAGTAGACGAAGCTAAGGAATTCTGCCACCTAGACAGCGAAATAACCCATGACGGACAGAGCATGACGTACATAAGAAGCAGCCTCGTACTGGTAGAATGGTCATTCCTGACCAAGAGAAGTATCTAATATAGATCTTAATTTGAGGAAGAACTTCCTGAGAATATAGGTTAGGAGCATAGCATTGTATGATGGTAAAACATGGATTGTGGGAGAATCGAAGCATCTGAGATGTGGTGCTACAGAAAAACGTAGAAAATTTGGTGGGCAAGTTAAGGAATTTTTGAGATTTCTCTTCGAGAACAGTGGTTTATTTTACTTAAAATGAACATCAGTCACAACCACAAGAAACTCCTTTTTTTGAGGCTCCCAGCTTAGGTCTGTTTCGGCCAGACCTGCCACCATGATGGTAGACGGTGGTGGTGAACTGAGCAGGTGCTACATATCACCAAACGCATCTCTGCAGAATCGGCGAGGAAAGGAATACATACAAAACACTGACAAGAAGAAGGAACAGGATGATAGGACATCTGTTAGGACATTGTGGATTAACGTCCATTGTACTAGATGTAGTGGTAGAAGGTAAAAGCTGTAAAGGAAGACAGAGAACTGGAAAACAGCTTGCAAATAATTGAAGACGTTGGATGCAATCGCTACAATGACATGAAGAGGTTGGCACAGGAGAGGAATTCGTCACATATCCTCCCCACAGATGAGGCTGCTTTTGCCTAGAGGTGACATCGTCAAATTCCAAGCGGATTCCCCATGATACAGCGGCTGCAAACTACCTGCACCGGTTCAGTCTCAGCGTGTGGCGGTGGACTAAGTCGACCGCCTCGTGAACCAGTCATCCATCCACAACGCCTCGTAGGTGAGACGTATCTCAAGTTCCCACAGATGACCCTTCTTCCCCCACCCCAGCTCCTCCTCTGCAAGAAGATTTGCCTTTGACGATACAGTTGTGTAGCTACTATAGGATGGTCCTCCAACACTCCGCCCCCTTCAGTGAGGCTAATACGTCACCACATACAGAACATTCATACCTGTCTGGTGTGTGCTCATGTGTGCTTTCAGTAACTGCAACCGACACTGAAGTGGGTACAAGTCTAACAGATGTACTACTATACGGGGTATTCGGAAATTCCCTCTACCAATTTCTAGGAGTTCAAGAGGGGAATGAGTGCGTAATATTTTGAACAGGAACACATGTCTGGTAACGTTCCGTTTCCGTTCTATAATGGTTTCAGGTCAGATGTTTAACCCATCCGCTTCTGCTTGAGGAACTGAATTAGGCGTGACTCAGTACAGTCATTAGGTTAAAATTTCGAAAGGGAACATAATAAAATATCCATTTATTACACAAGCATATTTGTTAGAGTTAACACTCAAACATTACGTATTTTTCAGTATACCAAAACAAAAGAGAACCTAGCATACTGTACGTGCAGAACAATACTGATGCATGACAACAGCGGCTCGATGTGACGATCACCAACATATTTACAAGCACTTTACCTACTTCTGGTACACACTTTCCATCCCACTTGTTGTCTTCATTTCCAGTGCAGCGGCGTGAACTCGCGCCGGCAGATCTTCCTCTGTCTCTACAGGAGTCTTGTAAATTAAAATTTTCACACGACACTACAAGAAATAGCCCATAACAGTTAAATCCTACGATAATCGGCAGCCACTCGTTTGGACCTCGTCGGCTTAAAAATCATTCGCCATATAGTATTTTAAGATGTACAAGTGAGAAGTGAGGTGGTGCACCATCATGCTGACACCACATTTCCTGGCGGACATACAGAAATACAGCTTCCAAGATCAGATCCAATACGTTTTGTAGGAAGATCAAGTATGCAGGACCAGTTACCTTGAATGGAAGGAGATATGGCCCGATCACATGATCGCCCAAAATATCTATCCAAACGTTATTATCAAACCGATGGTGAAATCTCCGAATATTCTTACCACGACCGTTTTCACGTGTCCTGACGTGGCTGTTTCCAGAATTCAGAACACAGTCCTTAGTAAACTTATGTGCTTACACCCTCTACAAATCCTGGAAGTTTGTAACGGGAATTTTCGAGCACCCTCTATACCCATGAGACCCTATTTGCTCCAAATCTCGTCAGTTTGTCCTCATTTAGCAAAACCACCCTACGTATACCAACCGACCATGAAGAGTTGACTAAAGAAACATCGAACTTCTTCGCAGTCTCCGAATTATACCGCCTACTGTATAACGACCTACGGAGTAATCTATGACCTGACTACGCATCAGTGTCACAATCTTCAAACATAAAAGTCACTGCAGGTGGAGTAATCTGCCGTGGCGGAACGAGACTCAAGGGTACCAACTGCCGCTGGTTCCTCTCTGAGTAAAGAAATCAGACTGCACGCTATATTTTCCAAAAAAAATGGTTCAAATGGCTATGAGCACTATGGGACTTAACATCTGAGGTCATCAGTCCCCTAGAACTTAGAACTACTTAAACCTAACTAACCTAAGGACATCACACACATCCATGCCCGAGGCAGGATTCGAACTTGCGACCGTCGCGGTCTCGCGGTTCCAGACTGAAGCGACTAGAACCTCTCGGTCACTCCGGCCGGCTACATTTTCCACTTCAGAGGTGCTAACCTAGAAACGCGTGAGACAACCAAGGTGGATTTTGGTAGAAACCAAGAGATGTTAGTGGCTAATTGAAACTTTGAGCCTGTCAGGGAAATCCAAGCCACTGCTCCAGCACTGCTCTAACTTATAAAAATATGAATATTAGCAACATTTCACAATATATGAATTGTGAACAAAAATTTTGTTTAGCCGTACAGAAACGAGTGAGATTGCTAAATTAATTAGAAAATTTGTTTTCTGGTGCAAATATTCTCGATTGTAGTACGCTGCTGGAAAAAATATCACACCCTTTCAGAGGTTTCCAATTCGCTTAAGATTTATTGTTGCAACAATGCATATAGAGAACATGAAGTGATTACATTTACGGATCAATAGCACAAGCGGTTCTGAGGTTCAAGGTATCGCCCATGCTTGCTCTACGGGAGCATCCTGTCGATTGTACAGATGACGAAATCTGTCCTGAGACACGTTAGTCGACGCCTGCCCAAACTTCACATAGTTCTGTAAGTGTTGTTGGTTGACGAGTCGCACGAGTCATGTCTCATCTCTTCATATCCCATACGTGCTCGACTGGAGACAAGTCTGGAGATCGTGCTGGTCAGGGAAGTTGCTGCATGTCTTGAGTTGCACGGGCACTGTGTGGGCTAGAATGATCTTGTCGGAACAACATGTAACCTTCGTGTAGCAAGAATGGATAAAGATGGATCTAACAACATTTTGCACTACCGAACGCTGGTTAGCAACTCGTCCACAAACACCAAAGGTGAGCGAGAGCTGTAGCTTATCGCGCCCCAGATTATAAAGCCTAAGGTGGGGTCAGTGAGTCTTCATCGGTGAAGACCACGGAGCATCACTTCATTTTCCAAGTGTTCCTCTGACAGCACCAGTCGACTGTGCACATCGATGCTGTAGCGTGAGAGGAAGACGGGGATAGAAGTGTGGATGCCCGTAAACCCAGGGCGAATAATCGGTTCGCAGCAGTTCATGTTGAGACATCAGTGCTCACAAGCCCTCTAATCAGTACTGTGGTTGATGTACGAACAGCCACTGCTGCCCCTACAATACGACGATCTTGTCTGACGTCTGTTCTGCGTGGACATCCAGAAACTCGTCTACGGGTGTGAGAATGTTCACGTGACCACTGGTATCGGAATGATGGCACAACTGACGCGGCACGTCCAACTTGTGTGGGAATTCTCCGAAAGGGCCATTCCGACGATCGGCAGCCCACAATTAGACCTCTTTCAAACTCGCTCACTTAGCTATAAGAAATTCTAGTATATATCCGTGGCACGGTAGCCTGTTTTCTTCACACGTTTGCACCATGCACAGCCTTGTGGCTGTGAGCATTCCCTTTTAAAGCGCAGACAGAGATGGTACTCTGGTAGATATGCCACTACCCTATGTGTTGGAGGCAGACGTTGAATCAGTACATCTACTATCCTCCTGGTGGCGTAAGCCGTCATCAGATTAAAATCGACGTCTTTCAAGGGGTACTAACTTTTTTTTCCTGCGGTGTATATCAGTACGTAGCTAGGACTGAATACAGGAAAAATAGCGTCTGACCTTTCACTGATGCACCACACTAGAGTCTCCAACCCCTATTGACAAGGTAAGTTCCACCAAGGACGTTACAGTAGCCGGTCTCACTGTTAATGAAGTACTCGACTCCACGTTTTGTAGATATTCGCGTAGTTAGTCATTACTTCTATTCCTTTATCCTGGTAGATAGCTATGGAAATATTCGTTATGCTATTCATTCGAAGATATGTGTACTCTGAAAAAACTACTAACCCAGGTATTTTTACGTACAACTTATCCAAATCGGATAAAACAAATTGATAATTTCAATAAAAGTCTATTTAGCAATAATACACAAAATTCTGTCTTTAAAATGTGCAAAATGAATGTCACAGAATCGATCAACGTAACTTCTGTGAAAAAATCGTTATAGATCAGTCTTTGGTTGCACGTTGTTACCATACCACGAAGCAATCTGTGTTATTAAATGGTTGTGCCGCCACCGTGTTTAGTTTCGTCTCTCTTTTGTGGTATAATGTCGAATATTAAGGATATGAATCTGATTCGAAGAACTGTTAAATAAAAAGCTTGACTAGTTTTACCTTTGGATTCAAGAAAGCCGGAGAACTAATTAGCATTAAGGTAAATTAGCGATACAGTGATTTTGTAAGAAAACCAGAACATGTTGATCGAAAATCCAAATAAAATTTAACTGCCTCTGGACAATGATGATGCAATAAGATCCAGATCATTTTTCTCAGTTTCCTACAACTGCTACTGTTATATTATTCAAGTCATTGCAATAAATGTTGTATACACATAATACGTAGTGCCAATAATTCATTTTGACGAACCATTATTAATAACAGCTGAACGGTATTGGTGGTATTAGGACCTCCATGTAGCAAAAATAATAAAACGTAATATACTTCTGAAAATTTTCAGTTCCCCCCGTGTGCGATTTGCAGGGGGGGATGGGGGGCGATTTCCCCCCCTCTGCATCAGACCATCCCCTTCTCTGGTTTTAGTTTATGCATCCCAACCTGGGATGTTTATTTCCCAAGCACTGGAGTAAAACTTTACATATAATTTAAATTTGTGGAGCCGAACACTGGAAGTTTACTATTAATATGTTTGCTTATTAATTTTGAAAAAGTTATATGTAGTAGTTAAGCATTTCAAAAAATCTAGAACTAAATGACAAAAGACGACGCACGCCACATTTCCGTAGCATGCCACAATGTTGCAATACGTCGCCCCAGCGAAACGAGGCTTTAGAGCCAGGTCTGTATTGTATGGTGGATGTGATGTGTTACGTACGAAACTAAAACCTGCAATCAGATCCAAACGTCGTGGAAAACTGTGAAGAGGTGTCATCCTGCAACAAGATAACGCTCGCCCACATTCTCCCAAACGGACAGCCGACGCAATATAGGAGTTGAGATTCGAGGTTCTGGAACATCCACCATACAGTCCGGACCTGGCTCCAAGCGATTTTCGCATGTTTGGACCCTTAACGGAAGCACTACAGGGAAGAAGATTTGAAAGTGATGAAGACGTCATGCGGTGCAAAATTGATTACAGATGCCACCGATAAACGTATTTTCTGATGAATAAAAAAACTCGTAAAACGTCGGGAAAACTGCATTGAAGTCCAGGGAGGTTACGTAGAAAAATAACGCATGTTTCAGTTTTCTATCATCAGAATAAGTACAGCTTTTCACAAATGTGCCTTTACTTCTTGAATTCCCCTCGTATACATGTATGTAGATGATTTTGTAAACAAGCCTTAACTGTAATGTACTTTTAAAGATATAACAAGGGATGGCTTTTCTGATAGTGCATACGCGTGAATAGTGAGTTTCGGCATTAACATCTATTTGTAAATAACTGTTTAACCATGGGTAACACCACGGTCCAAGCTAGTAACATATATAATTATCCTACCCACTAAGACATCCCCCCCACTGGTAAAAGCACAAATCGCACACTGAGTTCCCCTGTTAGTCATCGACATATGCTATAGCAATATAAATTTCATATTGAAGCTGAGAGTATTATCATAGAATCAAAAAAAGTTCTGTAACACGTTTTACTTGGCGTCAGCGAACGTGATAGAAATCGAACCTTGTCTTGGGGAGCACTCAAACTAGTGTAACTATATTACGGTATATTGATAAGTTTTACTTTTTGGACCGTCTGACTACAACAGAATGAAACACAATTTTCGTGTTATATGCGTTTCGCCTTTATTCTGTGTAAGGCGTCTTCAGTGGCCTGGAATATGTATATATTTTTACTATTTAGTTACATTTTGGCCAATGTACCTGTAGGTTATGAACAGCTCTGGTGTTTGGTTTTTCCTATTATGTAGTAATATTTTGAATTGTACTTACGGGTTGCATGGACCATTTTCTACATATTACGCTTCTGTTCCATTTGTGGTGCCGTTCCTCTTTTCATAAATGGCACTTGCGGTTTTTTCCCATATTTCACAGCACTAGGAACAGTCAGACGGTCCAAAAAGTAATACACCGTAATATTACACGCAACTGAGGGAGACAGGACTACAAAAGTTGAAGATGTTAGTGTACTTATACTACAATTTCCAGGAATTCTGGTTACCTCACCAGAGATCTTACATTCTTTTGGTGGATAAGATAAGAAGCAGTTGGTAACCATGAACTCAGTTGATTTCCAAACACGAGATCCTAAAGCACTTGTACGGTCTCTCACCTTTAGAAAGCAAAAAATGAATCACTGGACATTGTTCAACTGAAATGAAAACCTCTGGCGGACACGCCATTGTTAAATTCATTATTGCAGTAATTTCCAAAAAAGCACAATGTTTTATCCATCAGCTGTTCTCAGCTCATCTAAACTGATGAAAATACAAAAGTCTTCTAAACTACTCCTTCAAACTGTTTCATTCCTACAACAGTTTGACTCTTTAAGTACTGAACATCAGTCGTAGCTTAACGCGCTGTGTGCTAGCTTGAGAAATACGGACGTGTGAACGATCCGTATAGGAACCACGTGGTTGATCATTGACCGTTGTCTGGTACGTCAGCCACCCTCAAGTTCGCCGCACTCATTTAGGCAATTTCTGGGTTGGTCCCCAGTTTCCGCCTCAGAAAATACGTTACACACTCAGCTAAAACACGATAACACAGAGAACAAAGTTTCCACGATTCACAGGAAGGTGGCCGTACATGACTTATCTCATGTAGGCTAACTAATGACTGGAGCTTCAGTCAGGGCATCTAGGAAATATTTAATTAAAATAAATTTGCCAAGTCATGAAATCTCAGGACTCCGTACGAAGAGAGAAACGCCGGAAACAAAGATTTGTTTTAGTTGCTAATGAGCCTTCCGGGCTGGTGGCAGTGGGCGCAGAAACTTTTCAATTCCTGACGTTTCGTCAGAGCTGCGCTGGACATTTTCGGATGTGCTTCCTGGGGACTCTGAATCTTAACGACTAACGAGTCGGACGCCAGAGGGCAGCTTAAATACTGAGTAAAGCGGTCGTGATCAAGCCTACATGTGACCAGCACAGATATTGTTTCTTGGAGATAAAACTTGACTATTGATTATCTCCTATGAAATATAATAACTTATCTATCGATTCTGCATAACCACTGTCCATATATCACTTTATGATCAAAAGATTTTGTTTTCTGTCAGCTGGGTTTTCCTTTTAGTGTACTTCAGTCGGCTTGTTCATGCAGATTAGAAACTTAGGTTATATGCCAGTGTTAATTTTCTTCCCAGACGTCTGAATGGAAGGACAAAAGAGATATTGCGTTGTACGATCGAAACTTAGGCGATAAGTCTGCAGTTTTGACATCAATAGGCAAATATTTATGAGTTATCGTCCACAACGACTTCAGCTGCAACGTCACCATAAATCTATGGAGAAGTGATTTCTGCGTTTGTCTGCGTGATTGATGATAGTATCCTTTATGCTGCCCAGTCATATCATTCTTTAGGAGAGTCCTTAGATTTAACCGATAACTTGATCGATCAGCCCTTCAACCATTTCTTAAGAATACCCCTGTGGCAACATATTTATTGTTGTTGTTATTATTACTGTTACTTTTTGGCCCATTAGACCATAAGATGTACAACGAGGAGCCGTTCCAGGATTTTCTTTCAGCTTTTCTTAAAGCCCAAATTCCTTCCATTCTTTCATAATGGGCTCTTTTCCGCTCAATAGACCAAGTTGTTTTTCCAGAACAACTGATAAGTCATCAATATTCCGCTTGATGTTTTTCTATCTGGCGCATTTAGTTGTGTTACTCCGCCTTCTTTCGGGTTCTCTTTCGCTGCGGCAATCCATCTTCTCTCCTCATCGTCCGAAAAGGCCTCGAAAGGCCCAACGGTACCGTCTGACCGCCGTGTCATCACCTGCTGACGGGCGGCACTATATGCGGATATGGAGTGGCATGCGGTCAGCACACGTCTCTCCCGGCCGTTGTCAGTTTTCGTGACCGGAACCGCTACTTCGCAATCAGATATCTCCTCACATGGCCTCACAAGGGCTGAGTGCAACCCACTTGCCAACAGCACTCGGCAGATCTATATGGGTACCCATACAAGCGCTAGCCAAGCCCGGCGGGTGGCGTTGGGGTGTTCAACATGCATCGATGATCGATATTCGGCTGTCCTACTATCTTTGACTGCTCCCCCGGTGGGTTTTCCCGGTGAACGTGTGACGAGAGAGTCTCCGGTCGGCGTTCAACGAGCCAACTTGTGTTCAAAACAAGCAGGCGTCCCTAACCGTGGTGCATGGGCCTTGCCGTACTCGCCGCCCTTCATTTTTGGAGCGCGCCGGATGTAGGGTGCCAATCATTGGGCGCCTTGACGTGCAAAATTGTGGTGGGTTTGCCGTCTCACGCTGAACAGCTGCGCAGCTCGTAACCTGCAAGCTCCTAGTTACGTTCGACTTTTATTCTGTGTTTAACTAAGAAGATTGTTGAAACTTATTGTGGCATGGGTAGCTGCCGGAGACGGTTCTGAACTTGGTTCCACAATGGCTATTGTAAGGAGGCTGATGTTCCTCAATCCATTTTTGATCATCCGTAGAGTGTGTGTTTTAAGTGGTTTGCATGCAAATTTTAACTGGGGACTGGCTACTGTTGTGTACGTGCCCGGCAGCCGTAGAGTTAATGGTTTAATCATTTGTCACGGCACCATTTGGAAGTGATCTCTAAGTTTCCTGCTAATGTACTGGGAGACGAGTAATGTTATTGCTCCTTAAGAATTTGGGGCGTGCTTATTATATATTCCAATGGGGCTGTTACTTGGCCTTCGTCTCATTGCAATGTATTTGTGCTGCAGGCCATTTGTTAAGACTGCTCGTTCCCTGGCGTCGGCGCGGTTATGGATTCTTGTCAGGCGCGCTTATTGCGGGGCCAGTCGGATTATATATAAATATATACCGCCCGTTATGTGGCCCTGTGCACAAGCCGTCGGGAGTGAACGCTCGTATTGCCTGCCGGTCGTAGCGTTATTGCTTCCAAACACTGCTATGGGCCTTAACGCTGTTCTCTAAAGTTAAGTGCAATTTGGAAATTATTCTGAGTCATTATGTCCGTTAGTTAAGTGACGCCACCTTGTTAATATTGGCGTTTCTGTAAGTCATTTTATTGGTTGAGTTATTACTAGCCCTTGCTATTTAAGACTTATGTTAACCAATTGTGTATCTTTAATGAAAGTGTAACTTGTTATTATTCCTGTGTGCAAGTTTTGCGACCTTGGTTGCTCACTTTGAATTTTTAGTATAAGCATGTTTCACTGTGGACCTTATGTGAGCAGTTCAGTTTTATTAAGCTTTAAGATCGCTTTATGAAATTTTGGTATTATGTGGCTGTGTAACTTTGGTTGGAAGTGTATAATGTTGTTAGTCTCTTGAGACACGGTTAAACAAGAACGATTGTTTGTGACTGATTATTCACCGTGCCTACTATCAATGACTGTGCCTGCGGACGCAAAACAATATTATTCTTATTGGTGTTTATGTAATTCAATCAAAGTGAAGATGTCGATATTGCATCAGTAAGAGGGGAAATGTCCGAATTGAAGTTTATAATAAGGTCTGCTTCAAGTCAAGTTAAAATTGTAAAACAATCACAAGCTTGTTCATCATCAGTGATCCCGGGCTTCCCATTTCCTTTAAATAACTGTCGTGAGATTGTAATTTTGATTTTCTAAAGAATTGGACAGTACCCCGGTTTAGTTGGTGATTCCCGGGAAACGGTGTTGCTACCTCGGCGAGGCCGTTGACGCCTCCCCGTTTTAATGTTTCAGATTTCGCTTCAGTATGAGTTTCGCAGAAGTCCACAATACGTCTAGTAAATCCGGCTGACTGCTTTCTTTTAAAATACCTTCACAATTTAAGCCTGTTTTTCATACCCCAATGGCTGTTGCTATACTTTTCTGTATCTTTATTTGCTGTTAGTCTGTGATTTCCTCCTTCGGTATAACTTGGATTAAAAATTTTCCCGATTACTTTTCTTTGTCTCTTTAGGTGTTCATTTAGTGTGTCTCTATCTGCTTGAAACGTTTATTTCCGTATCATAAAAACATTTTGGTTTGAGGATGGCGTTGTGGAGTATTTTATGTATTTTGGTATGAATATTTTGTTATGGATATCTTCCCTAAGGCTGAAAGCTGTTTCCTTTTCGTGACAGCGAATTTCGTAGTCAATCTTTTCGAGGAGAGTTTCTTGAACGATTTCTCGTACTTCCAGTTTCTGGGTTTTTAGAACTTTGGGTGGCATTATTTTGCTAGACGTCTATTTGTTTTTCAAAACATATTTTGAAGCCCACTCTTTCTGCTGCTTTTTTTTGTGAGATTGTCTATTTGTTTCCAACTGTGAGGATGGCCTGACACAGAACTGACAGTACTCTGTAAAAGTTAAGCAGTCTATCGTAAAACAAGTTTTTAAAGAGATTTTCGTAATCAGAATGAGATTTTCACTCTGCAGCGGAGTGTGCGCTGATATGAAACTTCCTGGCAGATTAAAACTGTGTGCCCGACAAGAGTCGAACTCGGGACCTTTGCCTTCCGCGGGCAAGTGCTCTACCATCTGAGCTACCGAAGCACGACTCAGGCCCGGTACTCACAGCTTTACTTCTGCCAGTATCTCGTCTCCTACCTTCCAAACTTTACAGAAGCTCTCCTGCGATCCTTGCAGAACTAGCACTCCTGATAGAAAGGATACTGCGGAGACGTAGCTTAGCCACAGCCCCGGGGATGTTTCCAGAATGAGATTTTCACTCTGCAGCGGAGTGTGCGCTGATATGAAACTTCCTGGCAGATTAAAACTGCGTGCCCGACCGAGACTCGAACTCGGGACCTTTGCCGTTCGCGGGCAAGTGCTCTACCATCTGAGCTACCGAAGCACGACTCACGCCCGGTACTCACAACTTTACTCCTGCCAGTATCTCGTCTCCTACCTTTCAAACTTTACAGAAGCTCTCCTGCGAAGTTTCATATCAGCATACACTCCGCTGCAGAGTGAAAATCTCATTCTGGAAACATCCCCCAGGCCGTGGCTAAGCCATGTCTCCGCAGTATCCTTTCTTTCAGGAGTGCTAGTTCTGCAAGGTTCGCAGGAGAGCTTCTGGAAAGTTTGGAATGTAGGAGACGAGATACTGGCAGAAGTAAAGCTGTGAGTAGCGGGCGTGAGTTGTGCTTCGGTAGCTCAGATGGTAGAGCACTTGCCCGCGAAAGGCAAAGGTCCCGAGTTCGAGTCTCGGTCGGGCACACAGTTTTTATCTGACAGGAAGTTTCAGATTATTGTAATGTACGCACCTCTTGATTTTAAGTTTTGGTTTTAGTTTTTGCCACCACTGGATTACTTTTTATAAGAAATAGTTGATTAGAAATGAAGATAGTCAATCTAGTACTCCCACTCGTTGAAAGTTTACATTATATTTCTGAGCTGAAGCCGTGAATTTTCCCTTAGGTTTTGTACTACTTAATACTTCACCAATAGTCACTGTAGTTTTATCGAATGGCTCTGAGCACTATGGGACTCAACTGCTGAGGTCATTAGTCCCCTAGAACTTAGAACTAGTTAAACCTAACTAACCTAAGGACATCACAAACATCCATGCCCGAGGCAGGATTCGAACCTGCGACCGTAGCGGTCCTGCGGTTCCAGACTGCAGCGCCTTTAACCGCACGGCCACTTCGGCCGGCAGTTTTATCTTGTTCTTACAGGATATGGAATATATTGTGAATAAACTAATGCTGTCTGATTATCAACATGTGTCGAATCACAAAAAAATAAAAATGTAAAATAAAGTGAAAATATATATAATAAAATAAAAGTTAAGGAAAGTTATTAAAATTAGCATACACTTGCCCACACAAATGTATGTGACACGGCCACATGGAAGAAAAGACCTGAATGTATGGAAAGTCACACACGCATCGGGCACATGAAGCTAGCGCACTGCCAGACTTGAAGAATATTCTGGAAGGATTACATTTACGAATTGCTTTTCACAAGAAAGTGAACCGAGATAGACTAATTAAAGGGTGCAGTGTCATAAATGAATCATGTCCAAGTTTGGGATGTCCCGTCTATCTGTAAGGAAATAAAGACAAATGCAATGTCAATCAGTCACATCGTCTTTAAATTGTCTTATAGTGTCTCTACGGTTTGTATTTATTGTACTCCACTTCTGTCATTATTATAAAGATAATTTTTTTGTTTGTGAATAAAGAATAAGTTATATAAGCTTACTGTAAACACATAGAGAAATTGTGTCAGTTCACGTAAACCGTATCTGTGGAGTGAGAGGTCAAGCGATGTATTATTTGTAAGTCCTTTTGCTTGGTACCACCGAGTGCGCGGTAAGAGAGGTGGGTAGTGTTACTCTTTGTAGCGACGTGATGTGTGACGCTTAAGAAGACTGGCAGAAATAGCGTAAGTATCCTTGATTTGGTATGCTGTGATTCGTGCACAAAATATCCCTCGGTCTGTTACTGATCTTCAGGCCAATCATACAATGAACAGCTACGCAGTAAACTGGCAAAGAGCCGCAAATTTTTAAGGACCTGGATGCAGTGATTGCGGCATTGGTATAATTAGAGCACTATATCAATAGTCCAAAACAGGACGTAACCAGTATGAAAACTTGACACACTGAAGAAGAATCAGATTCGTATAAGAGAGCATACAATTTATTTTTAAATTTGCGTGGAACTATCATCATGACCAAATTAGGATTCTGCTCTGCAACAAATTGTTTAAAATACGAGTATTAGATGCAGTCTTGCGGTTCAGTTACTTGATGGTGACAGTCATGCGTGGATCTTGAGAACGAATGATGAGTTATTTTGAACTGTTTAATACCTGAAACCCACCTGGTCAGAAAGTCATTTCATTTGAGGTCATAGTAGTATATACACTAAGTATCGCACTATACAAGTAAACTCACCCAAGCGATATACTTAGATTTTGGTCAGCCACAACCTGCATTAGTCGTTGTTCTTATCCTCTAGCCCCTTCACTGTTACCATTCCCACACACTACACAGATATCTGTTCTACCAGTGTATCCACAGTCTTTTAGCACCTCCCTGTTTTTCAGCTAACCCACCCCCGTCCTCTTTCCAACCTACCGACTGTACCTAGCTGCCCTACCCTCTCTCCATCTTGTCCACGTAGCCGGCCGCTGTAGCCGAGCGGTTCTAGGCGCTTCAGTCCGGAACCGCGCTGCTGAAACGGTTGCAGGTTCGAATGCTTCCTCGGGCATGGATGTGTGTGATGGCCTTGGTTTTAAGTAGTTCAAAGTCTAGGGGACTGACACCCTCAGATGTTAAGTCCCATAGTGCTTAGAGGCATTTTTTGTCCACGTATTCTCCCACTTTTCTGTCCCGCGCCCTACTCCACTATCCCCCTCTCCCCTCACCCCGGCCTCCTCCTTACTTCCACCAATCGTTTGGGCCTCCAGTCGTGCTCACTGCTCACAATAGGCCTCAGCAACCAGAGATTACAGTCAAATATATGCCAGTTGTCTTTGCGTGTGTGTTTGTTTGCTTGTTTTATCTCTGGCGAAGGTCTTGTTGGCTGAAAGCTCATGTTCTCACAATCTTTTGTTGTGCCTACCTGCATGTAAGCTGTATGGAGAGTGGCAAGTTTCCTTTTAATAATATTGTTACAGTCCATCCTGGGTCTTCCTGAGTATGGAATATGGATTGAGAGTAAATCGAAGAAAGACGAAAGTTATGGGAAGTAACAAAAATGAGAACAGCAAGAAACTAAATATCAGAACTGGGGCTGAATAAGATGAGGCTGTTAAGGAATTCTGCTACTAGGTAGCAAAATAAGCCACAATGGAAGGAGCAAGGAGGACACAGAAAGTAAAATAGCACTAGCAAAAAGTCTGCTAGGATCAAACATAGGGCTTAGCTTAAGGAAGAAATTTCAGAGAATGCAACTTTGGAGCACAACGATGTACTGTGGTCAAACATGGACTGTGGGGAAACCGGAATAGAAGAGAATCGTAGCAGTTGATATGTGGTGATACAGACGAATTTTGGAACTTAGTTGGACTGGTAAGGTAAAGAAGGCGGAAGTTCTCCACAAAATCGTTAAAGGAAATAATATATGGAAAATACTGACAGGAAGAAGGAAAAGGATGATAGGGTATTTGTTAAGACATCAGGAGGCCGGCCGGGGTGGCCGAGCGGTTCTAGGTGCTACAGTCTGGAACCGCACGACCGCTACGGTCACAGGTTCGAATCCTGCCTCGGGCATGGATGTGTGTGATGTCCTTAAGTTGGTTAGGTTTAAGTAGTTCTAAGTTCTAGGGGACTGATGACCTCAGAAGTTAAGTCGCATAGTGCTCAGAGCCATTTGAAGACATCAGGAATTAACTTCCGTGGTACTAGAGGAAGCTGTTGGTAAAAGCTGTAAAATAAGACAGGGGTTGGAATACATTCAGCAAATAATTAAGGACATATGCTGCAATTTCTAATATGAGATGAAAAGACTGACATAGAAGAGGATTACGTGGCTTGCCGCATCAAACCAATCAAGAGACTGGTGATGAAAAAGTGTTGCAACTTAGAGGAAAACCTTCATAGTCTAGGAGCGTCTCGCGTTCACTGTGAGTGTTGCTTACTACTATTTATCACTACTTTTATGTCATCTGGTGGCCAGATGTAACTAATAGGCTTATCCAACTGCGAGAAGGACAGATACACGTGTATCCTTGCTTTGGAGTTACATTTAAAATGCATTCGTGCGTGGTGATAGCGGTTCACAGCAAGCCAAATTTTATATGAGGTATGTGTTGAATATTAATCAGCATCGCTGTATAATTAATTATTATTTCTATTATTATTATCTAATACGCTGCCCATACCTCGTAAAAAAAAAAAATGAAAAAACAGCCAACCCCCTAAGACAAAGGTGTAAGTTAACGAATTTCACTGTATTCCGTGTCGTTCCGTGACATTGTAGTGCACGACGTGCTGATAAAAAAGGGTGTTATGGGGTCACAACTCCCGCAAAACATTTTACGGTATGAGCGTTTCTGCTGTTACAAAAATCAGTATTCCGCACCTAACTTTCATAGAATAAAGTACCATGTAAACGCCAAGGAATTCCATAAATTATCAGCAACATTTATAAAGGATACTATGCAGTTACTGGTGTGAGGACTTACATTATTGGGCTGAAGACTTGATCCGTAATGTTGTAGGCTGGTGAAGACGTACTTACCAGCCTTACTGAACCTATTATCACAGTAGAGCTGACACGGTTCGTAGGACCACAGGTAGAACCTACAAACCACATTATTTAGATTAAGGGAAGGGATCCGGCCCGGCTAGCCGCGCGGTCTAACGCACTGCTTCCCGAGCGGGAAGGCTTGCCGGTCCCTGGCACGAATCCGCGCGGCGGATTAGTGTTGACGTCCAGTGTGCCAGCCAGCCAGCCTGCCTGTGGATGGTTTTTAAGGCGGTTTTTCATTTGCCTCGGCGAATGCGGGCTGATTCCCCTTATTCCGCCTCAGTTACACTATGGCTCAAATGGCTCTGAGCACTATGGGACTTAACATCTATGGTCATCAGTCCCCTATAACTTAGAACTACTTAAACCTAACTAACCTAAGGACATCACATAACTACCAGTCATCACGAGGCAGAGAAAATCCCTGAACCCGCCGGGAATCGAACCCGGGCGAGAGAAGCGAGAACGCTACCGCACGACCACGAGCTGCGGACAGTTACACTATGGCGGCGATTGCTGTGCGAACGCTGTCTCCACGTACGCATACACCATACTTACTCTACCACGCTAACATTTGGGAGTTACACTCGTCTGGTATGAGTCGTTACCGGTGAGGGTGTGCGTCGGGTCTGCTGGGGGGGGGGGGGGGGGGGGCGAACTGCACAATAACCCTGGGTTCGGTGTGGAACGGTGGTGGGGTAAATGGACTCCTGTAGCCTGTTGTGGGGTTGTGAACCATTGAGGACTACGGCGGTGACGAAGCCCTGCCTCGTTTCTAGGTCCCCGCTGTGATACATAAATAGACAAAGAGAAGGGAGTAAGGGAAAGACGCTCCACTAAGAAGTAAATAAATAAAACAGAAAGACTAGCTTACTGTAAGCAAACGACTGAAGGAAACGCCATTGCCCTCGTTCTCTCTCTCACATAGCCATAGACTTTGTAAGTAGGCTGTTTGGTTTTTTTTGTTGGTAACGCCACGTAGCGCTCTGCATGAAAATCACTGACTGTGCTGTGTGCAGTCTGTGGCTGGTTGGCATTGTTGAAATATTCTCTACTGTAGTGTTGGGCAGTTGGATGTGAACAGCGCATAGCGTTGCGCAGTTGGGGGTGAGCCGCCAGCAGTGGTGGATGTGGGGAGAGAGATGGCGGAGTTTTGAGAGCGGATGATCTGGACGTGTGTCCAGCAGAAACAGTAAATTTGTAATACTGGATATCATGAACTGATATATTTTGAACACTATTAAGGTAAATACATTGTTTGTTCTCTATCAAAATCTTTCATTTGCTAACTATGCCTATCAGTAGTTAGTGACTTCAGTAGTTAGAATCTTTTATTTAGCTGGCAGTATTGGCGCTCGCTGTATTGCAGTAGTTCGAGTAACGAAGATTTTTGTGAGGTAAGTGATTCATGAAAGGTATAGGTTATTGTTAGTCAGGGCATTTCTCTTGTAGGGATAATTGAAAGTCGATTGCGTTGCGCTAAAAACATTGTGTGACAGATTAGCGTTGATCAGAATAAGTAAAGAGAGAAATGTCTGAGTACTTTCAGTTCTGCTCAGCTGTTTGAAAATCAAATAACGTAAGAGGTTTATCAGTACAGTAATTCACTAATTTTTCTAAGGGGACGTTTCAACTTGAGGTCTACACATTCACAGTACTGAGATACTGATAACATAGAGTTCACACCTCAGCTTTATATTTTCTAATTTACGACATTGTTGAAGGTGTGAGAGTTAGTTACTGCAGTGCTTATATAAGTAGTTGCTGTCGCATGTTCTTTTCAAGTTTTCAGACGAAAGATTTTAAATGCTGTATTATTCTGAGATAAATTTGTTTAGATGTTATACGTAGCGATGTGCTAAGGTCTGATGCAAACAAATTATCGTTACGTTAAAAAATTTTATATATTTTTATTATTATTAAAATCGTAGGCGTCTGTGGCACTTTAAAGCTGGAGGTGCAGCCAGAAATATTTAGGAGGCTGTACCAGAAGAAACAGATGGAAACTGTAAAAAGCATATGACACCGTGACAGGAGAATAGACTGTTGGATTTGTTCAGAAAGCGTGAAAGGAGCCCGTATGGTCAGCTATGAAGCCGGCTGAAGAAGGGGGGATGTGAGTTTAGGGTCACGTTCACAACGATTGATTACAGATGAAGGGCAAGTTTGGTACGATTAATAAGTTAAATGGTAGTGGATTTAGAAAACATAAATATGTTGAAAAATATCGAAACATAGCTTCGTGAAGCCGTCGGCACATGGACCATGCAATCGAACGTTGAGCGTTGAACGTGCCGAGCTTCTGACGTCATACCGTGGAATAGCACGTTTGGGGGTCCTTCTAAACGTGCAGAGCAATATCATGTCAGCTATTCAGAACCTGCGGTTGAATGTTGGCCAATGAGATGGCAGACCGCGACCTACGTCACATTCACGCTATCTCCCTTTAGTACGGAGCTGCGGGGCGCCATATTGGCTTTTAGCTGAAGCCCTTACATAGAATTGCCATTTCTGAGCACCATAAAACTGAGGATCTCTTGAAAACCCGTCTTTAATCGTAAGAGTCCTTGTAATGGATTGACAAAAAACTGTCAAATTCGTGGTTAAAGGATTATTTTTTCTCGCGTATTATGAAACTATGCCCTTTGAAGACAACAGAATATTGAGGATCCATCAAAAATGCATTGTTATTGGTATAATTTGTTATAGTTAAATTTCATGTAGTAAGATAGCTGCCATTAAAGCTTTTAGAAGATGTAACATGGTAGATATAGTCCTGTAATACTCGTGGTCGATTTGGCGCAATGACTAGCGTCACAAATTTGTAAAATAGTCTGATGTTTAGGTGCTTCGCGTCCTTTTTAACAGGTTCTGATATTTTCTTATTAGTTTGATATTTAATATTTCGTTTAATTCTAGCATTTTTTGACTTAGAGAAGGCTTCTGACAATGTTGACTGGAATACTCTCTTTCAAATTCTGAAGGTGGCAGGGGGCAAATAAAAAGATCTAAAGGCTGTTAACAATATGTACAGAAACCAGAGGGCAGTTATAAGAGTCGAGGGGCATGAAAGGGAACCAGTGGTTGGGAAAGGAGTGAGACATAATGGTAGCCTATCCCCGATGTTATTGAGCAATTTTGAGGTTTGCAGATAATAGTGTAATTCTGTCACAGACAGCAAAGGACCTGGAAGAGCAATTGAACGGATTGGACAGTGTCTTGAAAAGAGGATATAATATTAACATCAACAAAAGCTAAACGAGTATAATGGAATGTAGTCTAATTAAATCAGGTGGTGCTGAGCGAATTAGATTAGGAACTGAGACACTTAGAGCAGTAGATGAGTTTTGCTTCTAGGAGAGCAAAATAGCTGATGATGTTCGAAGTAGAAAGGATATAAAATGTAGAATGGCAATGGCAAGGAAAGCGTTTCTGAAAAAGAGAAATTTATTAACATTGAATATAGATTTAAGTGTTAGAAAGTCTTTTCTGAAAGCATTTGTATGGAACGTAGCCATGTATATAAGTGAAACATGGTCGGTAAATTGTTTAGACACGAAGAGAATAGAATCATTAGAAATGTGGTGTTAAAGAAGAATGCAGAACATTAGATGGGTAGATCACGTAACTAATGAAGAGGTACTGAATAGAACCGGGGAGAAGAGGAATTTGTGGCACAACTTGACTAGAGGGAGGGATCGGTTGGTAGGACACGTTATGAGGCATCAAAGGATCACCTATTTAGTATTGGAGAGCAGCGTGGAGGGGAAAAATCGTAGAGGGAGACCAAGAGATTAATACACGAAGCAGATTCAGAAGGATGTAGATTGCAGTAGTTACTCGGAGATGAAGAAGCTTGCGCAGGATAGAGTAACATGGAGGGCTGCATCAAATCAGTCTCTGGACTAAAGACCACATCAACAACAACAACCGTTTAATATAAATTTTAAATTTATACTGTAATATTCAAGGTTATGTAAACGTAAGGACGCTCTTTGTCAAGAGTGAGTTTGTTCGATTGGTTTAATATACAGGACAGCTTGCACCACTTGCAGTAACATAGTTGCCCTTTCTTCTTTTAAGTTTGTATTTCATGCGTTATAAAGATTCAGGTACTGAACGGAAAAAGTGATCAAGTATTAACGACCTTAGGGTTTTACTAAAAAGTGAGAATAATGAAATAATTTTTCCTCATTTTTAGAGCTGTTTTAAAATTGTATTGTACTACTAGTAATGGGACTTTCTTATAAGCCGATGTCCTTATTGACTGGACATGGTTCAAAATGGCTCTGAACACTATGGAACTTAACATCTGAGGTCATCAGTCCCCTAGAACTTATAACGACTTGAATCTAAATAACCAAAGGACATCACACACATCCACGCCCGAGGCAGGATTCGAACCTGCGACCGTAGCGGTCGCGCGGTTCTAGACTGAAGCGCCTAGAACCGCTCGGCCACACTGGCCGGCGACTGGACATGGTACTTCCCTTTTTATCTTATAACGTGTTCACGGATATTGAAGCTTTTCCAAACGTATATTACTATGGACAAGGAAGGAAACGTACGTTTTAATAGAGCTAATATAGAAACTACGCCCGTCCACTTAAAAAAAAGTACAATTTAGGAGGCAGATACAGCCGTAAACTGTCGCTGGAGCGCGTTGCAGTCGCGTATAGCACGGTGGGGTCCACGTACCGTGTGCTCAAGCCGCATGGTCACTGAGCTTTCAGCAGCAAGCTGAACTCGGCATGCTTAACTTTGACATTCAGAACCACAGTCCGTGCGACGACGGCATAAGAGTAAAATGTTAACTTACGAACGAAGATGAGAGGTCATTTCAAATACATAAGAGAAAGATAGGAGAAGTAACACGAAGGCTTGCATCACTTTGAAGTAGCTTTCCGAAGTGTAATATGAGGAAAAGGGGAAGTCTTTGTCGAAAGGAATATGAAATGGTCAAATGGTACAAGTAACTCAGCAACTGCTGATGATGTATACACTCGAACACGTAGAAAACGACACATCACGAAGGAATTATCCGAATTGGACGGAAATCTGTGAATGCGTTATGGATTTACAGGTAAATAAATGATTACAGTTTCAAAAAGAAACGGATGATTTATTTAAGAGAAAGAACTTCACAAATTGAGTAACTCAATATCGCGTTAGTTCACCTCTAGCCCTTATGCAGGTGGTTATAATGTTTGACATTGATTGATAAAGTTTTGGGAAGTTCTCCTAAGGGATCTCGTGCCACGTTTTGCCCCACTGGCGAGTTAGATGGTCAAAATAAGGAGCTGGTTGGAGGGTCGTGCCCATAATGTTCCAAAGTTTCTGAGTCGGGAAGAGATCAGGCCACCTTGCTCGCCAAAGTAGGATCTGACGAGCACGAAACAAGCAGTAGAAACTCTCGGCGTATGCAGGTGGGCACTGTATTGCTGACATGTAAGCTCAGGATGGCTTCACACTAACGGCAAAAAAATGGGACAGAAAATATCATCGACGTTCCGCTGTGCCGTAAGGATCCCATGGATGACAACCAGAAGGTCTTGCTATGAAATGAAGTGGCACCCAAACCATCACAGCTAGTTGTCAGGCCGTATGACGACCGACAATCACGTTGCTATCCCACCACTGACCTGCTCATCGGAACAGTGGTGGGATACCAGACTGTCACATGCCATACGGCCCGACAGCCTAGGATGATGGTCTCGGGGGCCATTTCATTTCATGGCAGAACGCCTTTGGTTGTGATCGCGGCACCCTTACAGCGCGATGGTGCATCGAGGGTATGAACCCCCCGTTTGTAGCCCTTCATGGCAAGCCATCCTGGGCTCACATTTCAGAAAGAGTATGTCTTCGTACTTACCAGATCCACCCTTGGCAAGCAATTGTAAGAAAATGAAACACCTATGGCCGTCCTCAAGTTGTCATTAATTGTGTAGCTACAAGATTCGGCCCTTCAATGCATGATCTTCAGGCCTTAGATGATGCTGAAGGGCTATCACGATCGATATATACGATACATTAGTGGCCAACAACTGGTTTACGCAGACTGTAACAGTGATGTCGTCTCTCCAACCATCTACTGTCAACTGATGGTTGGAGAGACCACATCACAGATGCAGTCTGCGTATACCAGTTCCTGCCCAGTGATGCATCTTATACATCGATCGCGATAACCCCTTCGGCATCAACCAAAGCCTGAAGATGGTGCAATGGAGCGCTGAAACTGGTAACTACACAATAAATGACAATGTATGAACGGCAGCAGGTGTTTCAGTTTCATGCAATAGTGAACGGCTGTAGTCATCCAGACCTCCTGTCACAAGGATGGACGTATGAAAACTTGGCAAGCATGGTGCCAGGTATCTTCCTAATTGAGAAGTTTTGGAACATTATAGGCAGCACCCTCCAACCAGCTCGGGAATCTGACGATCTAAAGCGCCAATTGGACAGCATTTGGCACTATGCCAAACGAAATAGTAAATTTGTTTCTCTGAACATATAAGACTTATCTACCGATCTCCTCGGACAGTTCCTCTGTGGTCCACCTTTCTTCTTCTTTTCTTCTTTTTTTGTTATAGTGTATTTGTAATCACTGAAATCTGTTGTGGTGTAGCAACTCGAAATTCCTCTTAGTTGACGTCAATCTATCTATCAACACATTTTCAGAAACACTACCACAGAGGGAACGTGTGGGTACCTGCGTTTACTGGGAAGTAGACTGACAAGTCAAACTTGAAGGACAGGTATATCGGAAGAATCTTAACAATATACAAGTGACTTACGGAGGAAGAAAGATCATCAGACTTACACACCACATTCACTTAAAGGAAGTGATATAGAAGCTCAAATGACCAGTGGTACATCAGGAGATCGTGTGGTATGTACGAGACATACTCTTCAATTCCCAGCACCAGACTCTACAATAAAGGCGTTGTGTAACACCGAAATGTTCAATGCTGAATGAGAGCATCTGGTGACATATTTCGTTCTTATATGTTTTCGTCGCGTAATGACCACGACCAGAAAATTAGAGATCGTACATGTTTTCCGACCATCATTCTACCTACGTTGTTGTTGTTGTTGTTGTTGTTGTTGTTGTTGTTCAGTCCGAAAACTGCTTTGCTGCAGCTCTTCATGCCAGTCCATGCTGTCCACGTCTCTTCGTCTCTGCCTAAGTACTGAAACCTAAATCTGTTTGAATCTGCGTACTGTACTGGGGTCTTCGTCTCCACCTGCAAGTTTTTCCCACAACGGTTTATTCCATTATCAAAGTCACGATTCGATGGTGCCTCAGTATGTCTCCTACCAACCGAGCCAAGCTGTGTTACAAATTTCATTATCTTCTCCTTCCTCAGCTTTTCCCCCCGGGAATGGCCGTTTTCGATACCCACGGGCCTACTTCGTTCCTGTCGGATCCTACATTACTGTACCTCCTTCCTTGGCCACCTTTGGTTAGGAATTCTCTGTTCGTGCCCTAACTACAGAGTCCCTATCTTCCCCAAAATTTTTGATATAGATTACGTTATCTCCATTCGACTCCATGCCTCATTTCCTGTCCTATCCTGCCTCGTTAACCGTAGACGTCATATAGTCCATTTTCATTGTTCTTTCTCCTTAACTTTCATTGTTTAAGGCCACATCTCTGCTCCATGTAAAACTATATTTTCCGCCGTACTGTGACATGTTCTATACTCAGTTTCCTGCCGAATATTATTGTTCCGTATCATCCCATGCAAAGCTTTCTTTCTCGCTACTATTATGGAATTAATATCTTCGTCACATATACCGGAATTATCTACTACTGCTTCTCCGAGATATTTGTAGCTTATGCAGAATTTTATTTCTCCTTTTTTTGTGTCAAATGTCACCAAATCCTGTTCCATACACATACACTCCGTCTTGTCCAGATTTATCCTCAAATCCTGTTTGCTACACTCTTCTTAAATGTTTACCCCATATCCTCTTCATCTGCAGAGAATATTACCTGGTCATCCGCTGGTAAAAGAGAATAAGCAGTAACGTCAGCAGTCTTTATTCCTCAGGCTGAGCATTTCCTGTACCAGCCATTCAGTGCCTGCTGCGGATAAATGTTAAACAGAGCAGGTGACATTCCATAGTCTCGTATTACAGCTTTGTCAACGAAAATGCTTCAGGCGAACTCGTTCACCATTTTAGTCATTATTTTTGTGTTCTTGTATAACTTTTTAACCAGGTTAACCCATTTTTCTCTCCATTAAACCTTCTGATTTTTCCCATCGTTCAAATCTAGGGACACTGTCGGGGCTTTTTGCAGGTCTACCAAGGTCGCGTGGAAACTTCTTTTGTTTCTGATTTTTTTCTTACAACTGTTTGGTCTACTAAAGTTACAGGAGTATAGATTTATTATTTTTCTCAGTCCTATTCAGTGCCACCTAATTAGTTACTCATTTCACCTATGTAATTGCATTGAAAAGCCTTCTAAGAGGGCAAGTCAAATGAAAAACTTAAATATTTTTTTAAATATTATTTATTGTGCAGAAGTGGTACAAAGCTGTATCACTTTTCAACATAGTCTCCCCCACGCTCAATGCAAGTCCTCCAGCGCTTACAAAGTGAATAAATTCCTTTAGAAAAAAAAAATTCTTTTGGTAGTCCGCGCAACCACTCAAGCACCGTGTGGCGTACCTCTTCATCAGAACGGAACTTCTTTCCTCCCACTGCGTCTTTGAGTGGTCCAAACATAGGAAATAACTTGGTACAAGGTCTGGTGAGTATGGTGGATGAGGAAGACACTCAAAATGCAGGTCTGTGATTGTTGCAACTGTTGTACGAGCCGTGTGGGGCCTTGCATTGTCATGTTGCAAAAGGACACCTCTAACAGCAATCCACGTCGCTTTGATTTGATTGCAGGCCGCAGATGATTTTTTAGGAGATCTGTGTATGATGCCCTGGTGACAGTGGTCCCTCTAGGCATGTAATTCTCCAAAAATGACGCCTTTTTCGTCCCAAAAGAGAGTCAGCATAACCCTCCCTGCTGATTGTTCTGTTCGAAACCTCTTTGGTTTTGGTGATGAGGAATGGCGCCATTCCTTGTTTGCTTTCTTCGTTTCCGGTTGGTGGAAGTGAACCCAGGTTTCGCCCCAAGTAACGATTCTTGCAAGGAAGCCATCACCTTCTCGTTAAAAGCTCCGAAGAAGTTCTTCACAAACATCAACACGTCGTTCTCTCATTTCAGGAGTCAGCTGCCGTGGCACCCATCTTGCAGACACTTTATGAAACTGGAGCAGATCATGCACAGTGTGGTGTTCTGACCCATGACTAATCCGAAAACATGCTGCAATGTCATTCAGTGTCACTCGGCGGTTTTGCTTCACTATGGCTTGAACTGCTGCAATGTTCTGTGGAGTCACAACTCGTTCTGCCTGACCTGGACGAAGAGCATCTTCCACTGAATTCACACCATTTGCGAACTTCCTACTCCATTCATAGACATGCTGCTGCGACAAACATGCATTACTGAACCTTTATTCGTCGATGAATTTCAAGAGGTTTTACACCTTCACTACGCAAAAACTGAATAACAGAACGTTGTTTTTCCCTGGTGCAAGTCACAAGTGGGGCGGACGTCTTTATACTGATGCTGCGACGGTATGTCTGCATCTGCACTATGCTGCCACCTACTGGCCATTCTACACGCTGTTTGTAGCACGCTTACCAATTTACAGGATAACGGCGCGAAATTTCGACTTGTTATTACAAATTTAAGGTTTTCATTTGACTCACCCTCGTATTCTTTCCTTGTCTTCGATATTTATAGTAAACGTTTCAAGTCTGTACAAGAGTACTCTCCATAGGGTTACCTCCAGAAATGGGCATAAAATTTAAGTTTATATTTTATTTTAACGAACCTTCCTCCTTCAGAAACTGATTCCTTGCTATTGCCAGTTTGCATTTTATATTCTCTGTACTTCAGTTATCGTCTCTTATTTTGCCGCTCAAATAGCAAAATGAATTAATCCTTTTAACGTTTTATTTACTTCGTTATATCCTTAGAATCATGCGATTGAATTCGACTACATTTCATTACTGCAGTTTTATCCTTGTTGATGTTCATCATGTAACCTCTCTTTAAGGCATTATCGTTCCATTTAACTTCTATAAGTCCTTTGCTCTCTCTGAGAGCATTACAGTGCCGTCAGAAAACCTTAAACGTCTTACCTCTTCTCACTGAACTTTAATCACTTTATGAAATTCCTTCTTCGTTTCCCCTACTCCTTGATCAGTGTACAGTTAAATTACATCGGGAAGAGTCTTATTGCCTTCCCACGTCATATTCCCCTTAATGTCTTTTGCCTCTCATACCTAATGTTTCCTTCCTGTACAAGTTGTAGATAACTCTTTGCTCTCTGTAGTTTACGCCTGCTAGTAAACATGCTAAAAAAAACTTGTAAAAGTCCATGAGATAAATGTTCGTGAAGAAATTATCTAAAGAAATGAGAACAAATTTCAAAGGAAGAATAAAACAGTAAATCACGATATCATTTTTTTCCGACATCTGATTTTGATGACGTAAAGCCTATACTTTTCCCAAAGTTGCGCTCAAGTTGTCTATTAAAGGCCCAAGAAACTTCTTCTAGTTTTGGAGATCAGATTTCCTCACAGATTACGTATTCTGAACACCAACATTTTTGTTACTGCAATGACGACTTTTTTCTCCTGTGATATAATAAAAAATTCAAAATCGTAAGATTTCTTTTTCCTTTACTTGTACAATGAAAACTTGCTTGTTGCAGATATGATGATTATCGTTTTATTTCTGGTTCGAAGTGACGATCTCATGTTTTATCGCCCGTGATAAAAAGTGGTAACGATAGGGCTCGTAACATGCAAGCAGTTCACACGATTCTACATAATCACTTACCTGATGATTAGGTTTCCTGCAACATGTAGATTTACTGCCCATTTACAACCAAGAACAATTAAGTATTGGGTGTTGTCTATTTTACTGAATGTGTACACTTTAAAGTGTTCCAGTCTCACCAGTCTTCCAATGTTCGATTCGTAACGGGTCAGGCAAGAGGTAAACGGTAGTGGTAAAAGAAGTACACTCTACCTCACGCCGTATGACGACTTGATGAGTACAGTTGCGGATGAAAAACAACTTCCTCGCTCCCCTCTCCTCCACGCCTCATTTCCACTTGCCAGCACTGGTGTAGGTCGCGCCAAACAGTTGCAAGCATTTTGTTTTGAAGCATGCCGTATCTGCCTCGTTACGAATACCGTTAGCGCTTTTCTCAAGTGTTGGGCAACTTGTTTTGAAGTGTCTCGTAAAATTCGCGGAAAAGTTTCAGCTTTCGCAAGCGCGAAAAAAGCGTCGAGCGTAACTCTGAAGTAAGCGAGGACCGAAAGCCACGTTACGAGGTAAGCAGGTGAGCTGCTGTTTCAGCGGCGGTGGTTTGGGGTCAGGCTGCGCAGCGCCGTGCAGCACTTTAGGTCCAACCACTTGTAAAAAATTCAGGTGCTGGAGACCAAGTATGTGCGGCATTATTTAAAATATTTCTGACACATTTGTGTTTGATATATCCTAAAGACTAATACACTGCAAAAAGACCAAGCTTCATGTTTTACTTTATATTTTTTTATTTATTTTTAATTTACTGATTTCACTATAATGGTTGTAGTGCCAAGTCTTGCTAGTGCAACAACATTCTCAAAAAAATCACTATAAGAGAAAGACTGAGACTAATTTGGTCATATTTCCAGTTCACTGAAAGCGAAATGTGTGCAGTTTCATCCCGCAGATATTTACAGATTAGATTACAAATAATGGTGACGCGTGTAAACCTTGCACAATAAGGCATTGGTATTGGGACTGGTGTGACATTATACACTTAATTTCAAGAACGACAAAAAAGCTTTAACCCAACATAAGTATTCAATACTAACGTGCGGTCTTAAAAAAATTCTTTTCACAAGTCAGTACCCAAAGAAAAAAACATTATTAATTCACATTTATGTTGGTAAAACTGTTGTAGCGTAACAAGACAGCTACGCCACACTGAAGTAGCCGAAAGGCACGCGTAATCTCACTTAGGCTAGATAGAGGTCTGAAACAAGATACGTAATGAATGGTAGCAAGAAAAGTACGTAGCTGCTATTATACTTAACTTTTAATCCTTTATTGGTATACAGCATTGCTTGAGGATACAAGTGTGACTCTATCTTAAAATGGTTAATGGCGCCTTGCTAGGTCGTAGCCATTGACTTAGCTGAAGGCTATTCTAACGGTCTCTCGGCAAATGAGAGAAAGGCTTCGTCAGTGTAGTCGCTAGCAAAGTCGTCGTACAACTGGGGCGAGTGCTATCCCGTATCTCGAGACCTGCCTTGTGGTGGCGCTCGGTCTGCGATCACACAGTGGCGACACGCGGGTCCGACATGTACTAAATGGACCGCGGCCGATTTAAGCTACCACCTAGCAAGTGTGGTGTCTGGCGGTGACACCACAAAAACAATCGGTAGTACGCAATATTTACCACTTTTACTTTTATTATTTCTAATTTATAGGTCGTTTGACGTCAGAAGCATGTAACACTGAAGTGAAAAGCAAAGGAAATTGGCTTATTGGCGAAAAAGTACAACCTCCCATTTACTGAAGAAATTAGAACTGGAGAGGCTACAATCTTTCTGTAGCCTGTCTCCTCTCATTTTCCTGAATTTTATTGGTTTTACATGATTTTATTCATGTGTGTCACTAGGGGAGGGCTGAGAAAGATCATTGCAGTAAATGAAACCGCTAATGAGGACTTTGAGTTTTATTCGTGATATTTCAGTTGGTGTTGCTTGCTCCTCTGTCCTTGCGCTGGTTCTGGACGACAGTCACCTAGGCTGAGTGTTGCTTAAAAAGTTGTAGTCGGTCCAGACCAACTTTTTAGCTAATACGAAGAGAAGTGTACAATAGCGTGTGGTGGCTCCTCAATGTGCCGAAATACTACGGCACTTGGTCACTCACTGTATTAGGCTTGAAGCAACGGCAAGCTTGACTTTCTCGAGCCAGCATTAAAAGTTTCATTGATATTTTCCATCTGGGCTTTGCATAGCTGACGCCAAGAGATAGTGTTGTCTTCAGTCCTCCTCGGAATGAGAGGTCTGAAGCCACGGGACACCCGACGCAGTGGAGTTTAGTGTCCGGCAGATATTGTTTTTTCGTTTTTGGTGGCGATTTTCACAGCTACTTTCCTAGATCCCACGAAATTCAGGGAGTTGATGGGCAACTCAGGCAGACATGATGTGGCGTCAGAGAGCCCTGCTGAAATCTGGTGGCAACGACCACGATCGGCATAAAAATGTTGCTGTCCAGCTTGGTGGGATTTTGTTGATGTTTAGTAACACAGGTGATAGGCTTATTTTTCCACGGACTTCTACAGTTGTGTTTATTCGAATGTGAGGAGGACGCGCTGCGCACAACACAGAGAAGTCTCCTCAGGACCACCGGGAAGAATAGGTGGATTGATAGTGTGGAGATACTCTTGCTCAGACAGAAGTTCAGATTCCTTCGGAATATATCCCATCGAGTTTTATCTGCGATCCTCGATCATCAGGGAGCCCAGCAGTACACAGGTCAACGACTTCACCGTCGTGCTGTGTGTCGTCTACATACTGCTTTAAGATCACGACGGTAAAGTATTTGCAGAAATGGTGTAATAGGGACCTGTAATTCTTCTCTGACTCACTCAGCAGCGTACACTCTCGTTTTGACACTACACTACCCACAATTTTGCATGTGAAGTCTTCACGGAGTCTTCATTTCCAGTCGGCGTTCTGTTGCACAGTCGGGGCTTATCATTATCTCTGTTGATTGCCCCACTTATAACACATTACCATATTCGTCATCTAGGAGCAGGTAAAAAATAACTTGCTGATTACTTGTTCTCAACACCATTATTTTGTGTTCTTGTTCTATTGAAGCACTGTTCAGTGAATCGCTTATTTACATGTTTATTAGATAAAATAAATCTCTTAGTGATACTTAATTTATCATTTAGCAGTCAGATTACAAATTTCATTTCCTGCCCGTTTTTATAACTAATGTACAGAGAGATTGATTAGTAACTTTTTAAAACAAGGACAAGTGTGTAACAATTTTTACTACTCACCTACAGGGTCATTTTATTTATTATCTTATCGTTCACTTCTCCACTGTGCATAAGGTGGTAATTGAGTGTATGAGAATCTCTCATGCAAATTCAGTGATACACGCTTCTCCGTCCCGGCACCTTGCAAAATGTTCTCTTTTAACCGCTGCTAAGTTTTTTCTGTGACTGTACCACAATAAGAACTACCGAGAACTTCGCAGTTATAAAATAGTAAATGAGAAATGCGTGTTCTGCAATCAGCAACTCTGACACAATGAACCAAAGCAAAAATTGAAATCTAAATTTCGTCGTCTATTAATTCCGGAGATCCTACTGACTTTAATTTCCATGTATTAAAAACAATCGTCTGTACACTACACAGTTCAGTATGCAATACGTGGCACAGACTGCACATATCACGCTCTTTATTATAGTTGGTATTCTCTCCATCCGTTATTCACTTTTAACAGCATCACTTACCCACGTAGGCAACCTGGAATTAGTTTATATTACTACCAGGCAAAAATTCATAATGAAGTCTTTTGCACTGAGACAAAATTTATTTCTTCTACTGCCATTAAATTTGAGAGAGGCCACAATTACTTCATGCAAAAGAGTGAACTGAAACGTATCCCTGTGAAAAATCAGTACATTGTTGGTAAGTTCGTCCAATCATAATACACGAGACCTCACAAACCATAACCTTACTCAAGCAAACAGGCGACTTCGTTAACCAGTTATTTCCAGACTTATCTCTAAATGAATTGATTAGTTGAGTTCTTCTCGTAGAATACCAGTACCTTTATTCCTAACTAAAATAGCTGTTACAAGTAATCAGTTTTACAACTTATAGTCCCAAATACCCTCTGTTTTTTAACGATTATTTACGACATATGGTTGCAGATCGGCTGTGTGTGTTCCGCCAAAATCTCCGAAGTCTTTGTTCCTTTGATAATATTGCCACTCTCATCAGACTGTCTGTTCATAATCCACTTACAGAAAAGTGCTACACTTTATACATGTTGGTTTACAATAGTGGAATACAGTATATACAACACCACATCGATATTTACAGTTCAAGTTTATAAGTATTAGAAATACTTAAACTATTATTGACATTCAGGTGAACTTTTTCTTTGACATGGGGTAATTCTCATACACAGTAAAGTGAAAACAACGTAGTGACATTTTGTAATTCTTTTACAACAATAAAGCATTCTTACAACACTGCCTTGCAGATGCTGGCGCTATTCATACTCAAAGCTGGGCCAGTTGCCACCTAGACGCCTCCTGCGTATCAGTTCCGACATTCGCATCTCAAATAACTTTCACGCTGGAAACGAACATTATTTGGAATTTGACGGTAGAGGTGGCAGCAGCATTCACTTAAAGGTACTACATTTTATTAATGGCTGGTTCAAATGGCTCTGAGCACTATGGGACTTAACATCTATGGTCATCAGTCCCCTAGAACTTAGAATTACTTAATCCTAACTAACCTAAGGACATCACACACATCCATGCCCGAGGCAGGATTCGCCTGCGACCGTAGCGGTCACGCGGTTCCAGACTGAAGCGCCTAGAACCGCACGGCCACACCGGCCGGCTACATTTTATTAATCTTACTATTAAATATGAAACGTGGCTGATACGTCACATAGTGACTCAGATTACAATTATCTTTAAAAATGCGAGGCGAGTTCTTGGGCAATTTCACTCGTAACCCGCTTCTGTATGGAAACGTCTGTAGCATTGTGGGATGCATAGAGGTATCAGTGTGGAGAATACCAGCTTCTTCCTTTCCCGCTCGTTATGATAATAAATTGTCTCGTATTCTTCGAAGAAACCTTGGAAACACGTATTGGATGTTGCTGTGTCCTGACACTCATGTGTAAGAAAATGGAGAGTAAGACATATCACCCAGAACTGACTTATAATTACTGCAGCTGTGTAAGTAGTAACAATATCAGCAGACAAAAAAAAAATTGTAGCAGACCCTTCTTAACTGAATATGACTCTTCTGTAGCCTGATCCCACTCACATATTTTTTCCCTCCGCTCAAGAATAACTAAATCCTCTTCGAGACTCGAAAAGCTCTTGCTCAGTCAACTAACGTGACATATTTGTAACAGAATCACAGTAAAATGCAAAACCTAACGAAAACAAATACAAAGCTAATGAAATCGCAAAAACACAACGGATGAGTCAGTCACCACAAGAGCTGTTATGTTCGCTACTACTTTTTTCGAAGTAATTCTGCGAGGGCTACTTTTCTTTCAACCTCCGATAGGTCAAAAAATGAAAGTAAAAATCATATATGGAAGAAAAAATCAAATATGTTTTTTAGCTAAACCTTCCAACTACTTCATCATATAGATGCCATCTGCCGTATCGTGGTATCGGCTTTCCAATACCCCGTCATAGAAGGAAGCTGTCTATGATTTCCTTCAGTTCTCTACGCTGTGTCTGGAGCTCGTTGTCTGTGCCAAAATACTGTCCATATAACCAGCGGTTCATGCTGTCACCAATAAACTGTTTTAGGGTGCGGATTAAGCTGTCGTTGTAACATAGCGGTTGAAGTTGCCGCTCGCTAGAGTCATATCCTGCGGAGGCCCGAAAAGCCTCCACACACAGGGCGGTTACAAAAATTACGGATCGGGAGAAACCAGAACTGCGCAGTACTTGATAATGGGTGAACTTCCATACGGGGGGACTACGTGACCGAATGGAGGGTGGATGGCGCCCAGGGCAATAGGAGTTTCCCCAGAGGTTGTAGGAAACGTCAGCAGGCACGCTAGGAAGCTTCTGGAAAGAGCTGAGGTCAGGAGAACAGCGCGTAATGGTATGGTAAGCATGTCATGCGAGCCTATATGAACGACGGCGTAACCGGCCTGAGAGATTTCGTCTTACTCCTCCTTCGACGCCGTCTGTGTGCTACTCTGCACCTAGCTCTGCACCTAGCTACACAGCGTAGCGATGCCTCTCCAGTTTTCTCAATGAGTCACTTATATTAGTAGTACATGGAAAGCTTGCATTACGTCATCAGCCTTTCATATTTCGTCTGCACACTGAGTTCCCTGGTCTGAAACCTTTTCAACTTGCAGCTCTAACTCCAGAGAACTACGAGTTGAAAGAGCCCACTGTACTACTGGAAACTTAACATCAAGCCCCATTCATTTCTGATTCGCTCCCAGGAATTCGCACACGTAACAAAGTGAGTGAGGAGATGAAAATCAGAAAGAGCTATGTCCAGGCTACATGGTGGGTGATCGAACATTTCCCATGGAAAACACTCCAGAAACGTCTTCGTTGTACCTGCAGAGTGCGGCCGATAATTGGCATGAAGAAGGAAAAGCATGACAGTTACGTTGTAAGGGCTCCATGACTCTTCAGCAGGCACTGCTCACTTGTTGGAAGACACTAATATTCCATGCATCTTTACATGGTGATTGTGCCTTTTTTTCATTGTGGTTTTACCTTTCCGACCGATCAGTCGTTCAGTGGTTCGAGCATCGTAAAAATAACTGTCCGAGATAACTCGAGCGCGATCCTTTGAACCCAGTGTTGTGGCTCGAGATATGCTCGGGCTCGGTCGCCAAAGTATTAATGTATTTGCGCCGCTGTAGCTGCCGGTGCCTTGGAGCGATGTGTGGGTGTGATAAGGGCCGCGACGGCGGCAGGGTGGCCCGCCGTGCAGTAAAGAGGCCCTGTGTGAGAGGCCCCTGAGTTACGGGGCCATAAAACGGGGCGTAGCCCCGGCAGTCGGCGGCTAGGACGCGGCCGGGCGGTCATCAGCGGCTCCGGGCCCGGCAAGGTTTCAGGCTGCTGACGTCTCGCGATTGCTTTATGGCTCGTCCGGGCGGCAGTCATTAGGAACCTGCCCGCGACTCGCTGCTGCCAACCTGGCTCTACTCACACACACAGGGGCACACTAGGAACGCCTCCGCTATTTTCTTTGTTACCGTTTTATATCCTGGGAAATGAGTGCCTTTCGGCGACACAACACTTAACCACAGGCGGCAAAGTAAAAAAAAAAAAAAAAAAAAAAAAAAAATAGAAAGAGACTTGAGAAAGAAAAATACCTGCGTCCTCACTCATAGCCGTTTTTACGTGCAAGCTATATAGGTTGCAGAGCAGGTGGCTGGATTACAAAGGACCGCATCATAAAAATATCTCTGTTCCAATACCATAGTGCGGACGCTCTTGTAATAGTAAACGATGTACAGGGTGAAAAGTATTTAAACCGATAAACTCTGGGAGGTTGTAGGGGACATCAAAACAAATTTTACCCCTAATGTAGTTTTTTCCTATGGCGAGTATTTAAACTGGTAGAGGAAGATTTCTCTGGCGGCAAATTATTTAAACCAACAAACACTTTTCCATTTTTTATGACCAAGGGAAAACACATTAAGACAACCCAATTTCAATTACAGAAGATTTTCAAAAATGCCTCCATTGACACGTAAACCTGTCGGATCATGTTCTGTCTGACACGGGCAAAAGCCCCAGGAGTATCCTGAATTGGCCGGCCGCGGTGATCTAGCGGTTCTAGGCGCTCAGTCCGGAACCGCGGGACTGCTACGGTCACAGGTTTGAATCCTGCCTCGGGCATGGATGTGTGTGATGTCCTTAGGTTAGTTAGGTTTAAGTAGTTCTAAGTTCTAGGGGACTGATGACCACAGATGTTAAGTCCCATAGTGCTCAGAGCCATTTTATCCTGAATTGTTTCTGCTGCTGCTGCTAATATCCGGGCAACCAGATCCTCTTCTGATGCAACAGGAGTTGCGTAAACAAGGTTGCGCATCTCTCCCCACACAAAAAAGTCCAGAGGGGACATATCTGGGGATCGAGCAGGCCATTGTACAGGATCACCTCTGCCAATCCACGTTCTGGGAACCGTCGGTCCAAGAATCGACGCACACGACGACTGAAATGTGCCGGCGTTACGGCCCAATTAAACAGTCCCCGACAACACCGACCCACACATTAACGATGAACCGCACTTGATGTGCGCTAGTAACTGTAGCATGTGGGTTATCCTCACTCCAAACATGCGAATTGTGCATGTTGAAGACTCTACCACACCCGAACGTTGCCTCATCGGTAAACAACACAGTGGATAGAAATGTAGGATGCATTTCACACTGTTCCAGGTACCACTGCGAATACTGTGCTCTGGGTGGATAATCAACCGGTTCCAGGTTGTGAACACGTTGTAAGTGAAATGGACGTAACAATTGCTAACGAAAGACTGTTCTTACATTCGTCTGATTCGTCCCCATGTTACGTGCAATTGCACGAGTGCTGATTGAAGTGCTGCGAGACAGCTCCCTCAAATTGCAGCGTTCTTACCGTGCGACGGCGTCCCTGTCCAGGTAATCTGTAAATGATCCGGTCTCACGCAGACGTTGGTACACAGCAGCAAAGGTCGTAAGATGCGGGATGCGGCGATTAGGATATTGTTGTTGATAAAGCCGCTGTGGAGCTCGTCCGTTGTGGTGCGCGACGTAGTACGTAATACGGCCTTCACGGGTTTAAATAATTCTCGTAGGAAAAAATGACATTAAGGAAAAATATTTGTTTTGATGTGCCCTACAACCTCCCAAAGTTTGACGGTTTAAATACTTTTCATCCTGTATACTCCATTGTATTGTAGAGTGCTTATTCGGCTGCATTTTTATCACGTTTTTGTTAGGTCACTTTCTGGTTTGTCTGTTCGGCACAAATTTTGCAAATTTTAAATTAACGTCCTGAAGACTTACAGATTGGAAATTTTTAAACATAGATCAAAACTGGAAGAGAGAGAAATATTAACTCGCTTTCTTTCCGATCTATCCGGTAAGGAAGGGGGGGGGGGGGGGAGATAAGAAAAGGTTGGTAACATCTGGCATCTCGACTGCTCCGCAGGACCAGCATGTTGTGTGAGAAGTATCGGAATGAGTTTGAAGCGATATGCGAGTGGACGGGAATGGCTGAGCAGAGACAGGGAGGAAGAATAGACCGGTACGGCTTTCTTGTCTGTCTGTTCACTGAAAATTTTGTAATTGCTCTGAAATCAACTTCCGAATTGCTCACAGATTTGAAATTTTAAACATTGTTCAGCACACGATGTCAACGCTATATTAACTCGTTTTCCCGTCTGGTATGTGGTGGAAGGTACTTTACTTACCACTGTCGTTCTCCTGATCAGTTAAACACTTGAAATTTTCGTCACAGCTTGTAACTGGCTGCACTATTAACTCGCTTTATTGTCTGGTGTTTGGCGGCAGGTATTTTGTGATGTACCACTGCCATTTCCCCTTTTTTTACTATGCCAGTCGTGTATGGATGTATGGTACGTGGGAAGCACAATTGCTGGCAAGCGTTCAAGAGGCTTTTGCAAGATGAACCTAGGAGGAAGCAAAATACTTGCTGAGTCAGGCGAAGAGAAACTGAAATAAACCTGAAATTTATCACATTTTTCTGTTGTAGTCTCATCAAAATGTTTGAAATCAACTGAAAAATTTCACACACGCATCCACACACACATACACCTACACCTAAAAATCAGAAAATTCTTAAATTAGATTAAAAAGTATGAAATAATCACTCCTAGCCCTATACAATTCATAGCCCTATACGATAATCCTGAAAAGTTGTCGTAGTGAGGATTTAATAAACATGAAAATATTTGTAAAATTTAATATGAAAAACAGGGGATGTGTATATTACATTATTCTTACATGACTAGTTCATCTCATTACTGCCACATTAATTACTAATTGATGCACGCAGAGTCCACCTCCTTCCTATTATCTGTTGCATACACCTCACGTTATCATTTTAAATATAATAAGTATTTTCCTGGCTATTAAGAAATCTCAATCACTAAATTTCAGGGCTATTTCTATGGTGTTACGAAAAATTATTTTATATTTTTAAGTCAGATTTAAAAACGAGGTATCGTAAAAATTCAGCTTTGTTTAAATAATTATTCAGTAGACAGATGGTTTAAGTCAGTATTCATCTCTCAAACCGATTTTTTAAAAGTGAACTCTTCAATTTGGGGAAACAGTTCTCTGATAACCTCATTCGATAATGAGTCATAGCTGAAACGTACAAGCGTCTGATAGCTGACTGAGTCATGCTTTCACAGCAAGGTCACGTGAACATCATAATCGCTCTAGCAGGAAACACACAAGTGAAACAGAGAAACGCGTTTTCTTGAAAATTCCAATGAATTTTTACAAAAAATATGTTTCACTCCTAATAATTTTACTGCTAGTAATTACTTAATGTTACAGAATCTCATATTGAAAATTGCAGTACTGATTCTTGCGTGGATTCTGATATTCACTGATTTTTAACATGATGTAATGCAGTGTTAATAAATCATGTTGAATACCTTAAGTATTTAAATTTCTTTCATTCTTTTAATCTCAAGAATTCAGTGTACATAACTGTTTTATAGAATGAAATAATAAACCTAAAAGGGGCATTATAAGGTTTTGTGGGTTAATTATCACCAAATTTATCCTCACAAGGCTCGCACCCCAGGTGGAGCCTAGGGGCCTACTGTTTCCAAATATGTGCCTGTCTTTAGTTAGTCTGTCCTTAATTATGGACATTCGGCAACATAAAAGTGCAGAACAGACGGACAAAAAAAAGATGGTCTCGTTCCCAAGAAAGAGTACGATTTTGTGGTGGTGGTTATTACATCTGCTATCGTTCTCTGACCTCAAGACACGTTATTCGGCTTCTAGTGGTTGAAGTGATTTCCATTATAAATTTCACTCTTTAGTAAGAGACGGAGAGCGGAAGGCATGGTTTGTGATCAGATCGAATGCCAGTTGCAAAGCTGTATCTAGAAAGTGTCAAGGGAGGAGATCTTCCGAAGCCCTAGAAAAAGAGGTTATCATCTTCGTAAATCGTTCTCGCATACTGCTCCGCCACGAAGGTATAAAGCCGGTGTAATTTGAAGAGATTCTGAAGACATCTTTTAGTTTATTCGCTTTCTAAACGTGCACATACAGCCATCTCAGCAATGGAAATGTTATACTACAGTTTCTTTCGAGAATTCAGAACACTTATTAGCTTAAGTTGTGCACTGGTACAAAGTTACTTACGCTTAACAAAGTATAGATTCCGACATAGCACAAGTTTTACACCTGCAATTTACTGAAACGAGTAAACAAGATTAAAATGAACACAGGACACACAGAGGCAGAATGCTACTTAAATCATACTGTTAACGCAATAAGAAATGATAAACTGCCGTCGGTACACATTTGGGATATTCCCAGTTTAATCCATATTAATGACTATGTGCGTAAATTAGCGATAAAATTTTCTTTTGTATGTTCCATTTCAAAAGCTAAGCACAGAGAATTGAAAATTTGTGCACGTCTGTAAGTATCATCTAGAAAGAACATGAGAATAGTATACAAGAACTGGTTTCCGATATTACAGCCATTTGTATACAGAAAAATATTATTGGTACTGGTTTATAGCAAATATGCCAAGAGTCATTTGTTGTGAAGTCGCGAAACTATCTCGTTGATTCCAGAATAACATTTCGTTGTTCACCACTATTTTCTTGTAAGGGATAATCCCCCACGGCTTGGGCTTATAAAAGTTTTCGGTGCCGTTGTATCTGCAATTTGCGACGGATCTGGATATTACAGCCATGTGTAATATACACTTTTCAATCCAATCATTTCGCACTTCATCTTCCAATCTTATTCATGTTATATATTACACCTATAGTTTAAACGTATTTTTTGGTGTTTTCGAACATCTTGGACTATCTCATTTTGTCGAAAGCTTTTAGTAGATCGACAAAACCTACGAACCTGTCACGATTTTTCTTACGTCTTCCTTCCAATATCGAGGAGCTTCAGGACCACCTCTCTTACGGAAGTCGATATTTACCTTCCCTAACGCTAAACTGACAGTCGTCCACACACGCACACGCACACTCACACACACGCACACACACACAGACACACACGCACACAGACACGCACACACACACACACACACACACACACACACACACACACACACACAGCTCAGATTTTGAAAAGTAAAATTCCAAATTCTTCTTAATCGGATCTCACTGATTCTCATCATGAGCCATTTGCTGTCCACTGCTTGATATAGTACAGATTTTCCCATGAGTTACCAATTTTTGTAAGCTTCCAAGTTGCTCCTGCATAGTTTGTTCTCAAACACTCCATTTCCATTGCGTCGTAGCCTTGGTATTTAATTTTCCTTTGGAATCCAATAAAGTAAGAGTAAAAGCAAAAACGTCAAAATTAAGAGAACAGGAGGTATTCCACTGCTTGATATAGAGGCAAGAGCGGATCTGTGGGAAGAATACATTGAAGGCGGCTGCGAAGGGAGGTACTGTCTGATGACGTTAGAATAGAAAAAAAAGTAAATATGAAAGACATCATGGACCCAGTGTTACAGTCAGAGTATGAGAGAGTTCTGGAGGACTTGCGATCAATAAGTTGGAAGACATGGACAATATCTGTATCTCTAAAGTCATTGGGGAAAATGCATACCAGCAACTATTAAACTTGATGTGTAGTATCTAGGAGACTCAAGACATACCATCATACTTCCAGAAAAATGTCATATATACAATTCCGAAGATAGTAAGGCAGATAGGAGTGAGAGCTACTGCACAGTCAACTCAGCGGTACATGCATTCATGGCTCATGCATTCAAGTTATTGACAAGAATAATAAAGGGATGAATGGAAGAGATAACTAAAGATCTCTTGGACTGTTGTCAGTTTGGCACTAGGAAAGGCAAAGATTGATTTCCTTGCGAGTCAGTTCTGACGCTCCGCTTGACAATGAAGACAACACTTGAAAAATTCTGTCGATCTAGAAAAAGCTTTCGACAAAATGAAAAAGACGTTCGACCGCTACGGTCGCAGGTTCGAATCCTGCCTCGGGCATGGCTGTTTGTGATGTCCTTAGGTTAGTTAGGTTTAACTAGTTCTAAGTTCTAGGGGACTAATGACCTCAGCAGTTGAGTCCCATAGTGCTCAGAGCCATTTGAGCCATTTTAGCCATTTGAAAAAGACGTTCGAAAATATCAGAAAAATAAGTTTAAACTAAACATATACGACTACACCGAAGAGCCAAAGAAAGTATACTACCTGCCTAATATCGTGTAAAGCCCCCGTGAGCACGCGGAAGTGTCGCAACACGACGTGGCATGGACTCGGCTAGTGTCTGAACAATTGTTGGAGGGAACTGACACCACGAACCATAATGGGCTCTCCATAAATCCGTGAGAGTACGACGGGGTGGAGATCTCTTCTGAACAGCACGTTGCAAGGCATCCCAGATATGCAAAATTATGTACATGTCTGGGGAGTTTGGTGGTCAGCGGAAGTGTTTAAACTCAGAAGAGTGTTCCAGGAGCCACTCTGTAACAATTATGGATGTGTGGGGAGTCACATTGTCCTGCTGGAATTGCCAGAGTCCGTCGGAATGCACAGTGGACATGAATGAATGCATGTGCTCAGACAGGATGCTTACGTACGTGTCATCGGTCAGAGTAGTATCCAGACACATCATGGGTCCCATATCACTCCAACTGCACACGCTACTCACAATTATAGAGCCTTCACCAGCTTGAGCAGTCCCCTGCTGACATGCAATGTCCATGCATTCATCAGGCTGTCTCCATACCTGCGCGTTCATCACCTCTGTACGATTTGAAATGAGCCTCGTCCAACCAGGCAACATGTTCCCAGTCATCTACAGGCCAATGTCGGTGTTGAAGGGTGCAGGCGAGGCTTAAACCACTGTGTCATGCAGTCATCAAGTATACGCTACTGGGCTTTCGCTTCTGAAACCCCATATCGATGATGTTTCGTTGGATGGTTCTCATGCTGACACTTGTTGATGGCCCAGCATTGAAATCTGCAGCAGTTTTTGAAAGGGGTGCACATTGAAGGATTCTCTTAAGTCATCGTTGGTCCCGTTCTTACATGATTTTTTTTTTAAATTTGTGGTAAGTTCCTATGGGACCAAACGTCTGACGTCATTTGTCCACAGGCTTAAACACTACTTAACCTATCTTACACTGGATAAAACACACACCCAAGCCCGAGAGAGGACTGGAACCTCTGACGGGGGGGGGGGGGGGGGGGGGAGCAGCGCGAACCGTGGCAAGGCGCCCCCTAGACTTGGACCGCACGGCTACCCCGCGCGGCTTGCAGGATCTTCCTCCGGCCGCAGTGATGTCCGAGATTTGATGTTTTACCGGATGCCTGATGTTCACGGTACACTGATGAAATGGTTTTACGGGAAAATCCCCACTTCATCGCTATCTCGGAGATGTTGTGTCCCAACGCTCGTGCGCCGACTGCAACACCACGTTTACACTGACTTAATCTTTATAACATTCCGTTTTAGCAGCACTAACGGATCTAACAACTGCTCCTGACACTTGCTGTTTTATGTAGGCGTTGCCGACCACGGCACCGTATTCTGCCTGTTTATATATCTCTGTATTTGAATACGCATGATTATACCAGTGGCGCTCAGTTGTATAATATTAAGATCCAAGAAGAAACAATACGAACGGAAGATCAAGTGCGAAGGGTATAGGACAAGGATGCAATATTTCTCCCTTGCTGTGCAATGTGCACATCACAGAGGTAACGACGGAAGTAAAAGGAAGACTTAAGAGTGGGAGTAAAATTCAGGGCGAAAGAACAGCAGTAATAAGGTTTCCAGATGACTCCGCTATCCTCAGTGAAAGCGAAGAAGAATTAAACAACTTACTGAATGGATTGAAGAGTCTACTGTGCACAAAACATGGAACTATAAAAACCGAAGTAGGACGAAAGAGTAGCAGGAATTAGGTTAGTTAGAGACTTATCATCAAAATTGGCTAGCACGAACTAGACGAAGTGAAGGGATTCTGCTATCATGAAAGCAAAATAATACGAAGGTAGGAGGACACAGAAAGCAGATTAGCAGAGGCAAATTGAGATGTCAGAGGGTAACATCCTTCGTACGAGTGTGACATGTAGAGGATGAAAACTGTAGGGGAAGAGTTACTGGAATACATCGAACAAATAACCGGAGTGGTTGGGGTGTAACTACTTCTCTGAGATGAAGAGGCTGACACACGCGAGGTGTTAGTGACGAGCAGAAGACTGATGATTAAAAACAGTTTTGAAAAATGTGCAATGGAACTCGATTCAGTTCGACTAACAATACGTAATCCTATTGATGTTAGCTAACCTTGTAAGTATTAAACGTAAAATGATATTGTTGTTGTTGTTGTGGTCTTCAGTCTTGAGACTGGTTTGATGCAGCTCTCCATGCTACTCTATCCTGTGCAAGCGTCTTAATCTCCCAGTACCTACTGCTGCCTACATCCTTCTCAATCTGTTTAGTGTATTCATCTCTAGGTCTCCCTCTACAATTTTTACCCTCCACGCTGCCCTCCAATACAAAATTGGTGATCCCTCGATGTCTCAGAACATGTCCCTTCTTCTAATCAAGTTGTGCGCCAAGCTCCTCTTCTCCCAAATTCTGTTCAATACCTCCTCATTAGTTATGTGATCTACCCATCTAATCTTCAGCATTCTTCTGTAGCACCACATTTCGAAAGCTTCTATTCTCTTCTTGCCTAAACTATTTATTGTCCATGTTTCACTTCCATACATGGCTACACTCCATACAAATACTTTCAGAAACGACTTCCTGACATTTAAATCTATACTCGATGTTAACAAATTTTTCTTCTTCAGGAGCGCTTTCCTTGCCATTGCCAGTCTACATTTTATATCCTCTCTACTTCGACCATCATCAGTTATTTTGCTCCCCAAATAGCAAAACTCCTTTACTACTTTAAGTGTCTCATTTCCTAATCTAATTACCTCAGCATCACCCGACTTAATTGGACTACATTCCATTATCCTCGTTTTGCTATTGTTGATGTTCATCTTATATCCTCCTTTCAAGACACTGTCCATTCCGCTCAGCTGCTCTTCCAAGTCCTCTGCTGTCTGTGACAGAATTACACTGTCATCGGCGAACCTTAAAGTTTTTATTTCTTCTCCATGGATTTTAATACCTACTCCGAACTTTTCTTTTGTTTCCTTTATTGCTTGTTCAATATACAGATTGAATAACATCGGGGATAGGCTACAACCCTGTCTCACTCCCTTCCCAGCCACTGCTTCCCTTTCATACCCCTCGACTCTTATAACTGCCATCTGGTTTCTGTACAAATGATATTACTATAAGTAATTAGAGGTGTTTTAGCATGAACTCCCGAAAATTCAATAAAACCTGCAAGCCCTTCGGTAAAAGTTTGAATTCCTCCCATAATAATTCTGAGGATGAAGAGTAACAGTATTTTATTACCCTAGAAGAGTGCAGTTAGTGACTCATAAAGAGGAATCACCAGCTTAATGAGATCGGATAATGTGTTACCAGAGGATAATTTTTTTAGTATGACCTGAAACATTTCTAATGAAAACAACTTTGTGCAGGAAAGTCACTTGTTTTGGAGAACCTAAAAGTGGCAGGAGGTAACCGAGAAAACACGTGGTAAGCGTCAGAGGCTCGGAAGACACGCGGAGCGGTGGTCGAGGTGCGGACCGAGTCGGCGACGGTGGAGGCGACGCAGAGGCGAGGGGCGGCCCGGGGGCCCGGGGGCGTGTAGCGGGCCCGCTAATGACGTCGCCGGCGGCGGTGGTGGCAGTGGAGGCGGTGCTGACGAGGCGTCGCGACTGCGGGGGCCCGCAAGGTACGGCGGCGGCTGGCGTGTATAACGACTGCCCCCGCCAGCGACGGCCACACCCGCTAACGACCGGCCCACGCCCACTGTACGCCACGCCACGCCACGCGCTGTGCGAGCAATACGAATCGCGCTCCAGGCAACCGCGGAGTACAATGGAGGCAATGAGTTCGCCCGCCCCCGCCTGTCGATGGCTGTTAGCAACGCTGCTGAGCTAGTAGGGGAGAGACTGCGCGCGGACCCAACTTTCTCCTGCAGCCCCACATCCAAACGTTAGTAAGTACCACTTCTGTGACGTCCGACCAGAAGTGTTGCGTACCTTTCGCTCTTGTTTCTGAAAGCGGTTAATCCAGGATACGCAGTGCTCTCATTTGGTATTCCGTAATACGAATCGTCACTCATTACGTGTCTCTGAATCGAGCCTAGTTTCCACTACCTCGCAGTACTGAATACGTTTCATTAATGGCCAGCCGGCCGCGGTGGCCGAGCAGCTCTAGGCGCTTCAGTCCGGAACCGCACGACTGCTACGGTCGCAGGTTCGAATCCTCCCTCGGGCATGGATGTGTGTGATGTCCTTAGGTTAGTAAGGTTTAAGTAGTTTCAAGTTCTAGGGGACTGATGACCTTAGATGTTAAGTCCCATAGTGGTCTAGGGGTAGCGTCTTTGTTTCATAAACAAAACGTCTTCGGTCCCGAGTTCGATCCCCGCCACTGCCTAAATTTTGATAAATAATCAGCATTGGCGGCCGAAGACTTCCGGCATAAGAAGTCAGCCTCATTCTGCCAACGGCCTTGTCAAAGAGGGCTGAGGAGCGGATAGAGGTTCAGGGCACACTCTTGTCCTAGGGGTGGGAAATTGCCCCTAAAGGCGGAAGAATCAGCAATGATCAACGACATGAGGATGCAGAAGGCAATGGAAACCACTGCATTAAAGACACGTAACGTGTATCCACAGGACATGTGGCATGATGATCTCTCCATTGGCAAAAGATTCCGGAATAGTCCCCCATTCGGATCTCCGGGAGGGGACTGCCAAGGGGGAGGTTACCATGAGAAAAAGATTGAATAATCAACGAAAGGATAACGTTCTACGAGTCGGGGCGTGGAATGTCAGAAGCTTGAACGTGGTAGGGAAACTAGAAAATATGAAAAGGGAAATGCAAAGGCTCAATCTAGATATAGTAGGGGTCAGTGAAGTGAAGTGGAGGGAAGACAAGGATTTCTGGTCAGATGAGTATCGGGTAATATCAACAGCAGCAGAAAATGGTATAAGAGGTGTAGGATTCGTTATGAATAGGAAGGTATGGCAGAGGGTGTGTTACTGTGAACAGTTCAGTGATCGGGTTGTTCTAATCAGAATCGACAGCAGACCAACACCGACAACGATAGTTCAGGTATACATGCCGACGTCGCAAGCTGAAGATGAACAGATAGAGAAAGTGTATGAGAATATTGAAAGGGTAATGCACTATGTAAAGGGGGACGAAAGTCTAATAGTCATGGGCGACTGGAATGCAGTTGTAGGGGAAGGAGTAGAAGAAAAGGTTACAGGAGAATATGGGCTTGGGACGAGGAATGAAAGAGGAGAAAGACTAATTGAGTTCTGTAACAAGTTTCAGCTAGTAATAGCAAATACCCTATTCGAGATTCACAAGAGGAGGAGGTATACTTGGAAAAGGCCGGGAGATACGGGAAGATTTCAATTAGATTACGTCATGGTCAGACAGAGATTCCGAAATCAGATACTGGATTGTAAGGCGTACCCAGGAGCAGATATAGACTCAGATCACAATATAGTAGTGATGAAGAGTAGGCTGAAGTTCAATACATTAATCAGGAAGAATCAATACGCAAAGAAGTGGGATACGGATGTATTAAGGAATGACGAGATACGTTTGAAGTTCTCTAACGCTATAGATAGAGCAATAAGGAATAGCGCAGTAGGCAGTACAGTTGAAGAGGAATGGACATTTCTAAAAAGGGCCATCACAGAAGTTGGGAAGGAAAACATAGGTACAAAGAAGGTAGCTGCGAAGAAACCATGGGTAACAGAAGAAATACTTCAGCTGATTGATGAAAGGAGGAAGTGCAAAAATGTTCCGGGAAAATCAGGAATACAGAAATACAAGTCGCTGAGGAATGAAATAAATAGGAAGTGCAGGGAAGCTAAGACGAAATGGCTGCAGGAAAAATGTGAAGACATCGAAAAAGATATGATTGTCGGAAGGACAGACTCAGCATACAGGAAAGTCAAAACAACCTTTGGTGACATTAAAAGCAACGGTGGTAACATTAAGAGTGCGACGGGAATTCCATTGTTAAATGCAGAGGAGAGAGCAGATAGGTGGAAAGAATACATTGAAAGCCTCTATTAGGGTGAAGAGTTGTCTGATGTGACAGGAGTCGATTTAGAAGAGATAGGGGATCCAGTATTAGAATCGGAATTTAAAAGAGCTTTGGAGGACTTACAGTCAAATAAGGCAGAAGGGATAGATAACATTCCATCAGAGTTTCTAAAATCCTTGGGGGAAGTGGCAACAAAACGACCATTCACGTTGGTGTGTAGAATATATGAGTCTGGCAATATACCATTTGACTTTCGGAAAAGCGTCATCCACACAATTCCGAAGACGGCAAGAGCTGACAAGTGCGACAATTATCGTACAATCAGCTTAACAGCTCACGCATCGAAACTGCTTACAAGAATAAAATACAGAAGAATGGAAAAGAAAATTGAGAATGCGCAAGGTGACGATCAGTTTAGCTTTAGGAAAAGTAAAGGGACGAGAGAGGCTATTCTGACGTTACGACTAATAATGGAAGCAAGGCTAAAGAAAAATCAAGACACTTTCATAGGATTTGTCGACCTGGAAAAAGCGTTCGACAATATAAAATGGTGCAAGCTGTTCGAGATTCTGAAGAAAGTAGGGGTAAGCTATAGGGAGAGACGGGTCATATACAATATGTACAACAACCAAGAGGGAATAATAAGAGTGGACGATCAAGAACGAATTGGTCGTATTAAGAAGGGTGTAAGACAAGGCTGTAGCCTTTCGCCCCTACTCTTCAATCTGTACATCGAGGAAGCAATGATGGAAATAAAAGAAAGGTTCAGGAGTGGGATTAAAATACAAGGTGAAAGGATATCAATGATACGATTCGCTGATGACATTGCTATCCTGAGTGAAAGTGAAGAAGAATTAAATGATCTGCTGAACGGAATGAACAGTCTAATGAGTACACAGTATGGTTTGAGAGTAAATCGGAGAAAGACGAAGGTAATGAGAAGTAGTAGAAATGAGAACAGCGAGAAACTTAACATCAGGATTGATGGTCACGAAGTCAATGAAGTTAAGGAATTCTGCTACCTAGGCAGTAAAATAACCAATGACGGACGGAGCAAGGAGGACATCAAAAGCAGACTCGCTGTGGCAAAATAGGCTTTTCTGGCAAAGAGAAGTCTACTAATATCAAATACCGGCCTTAATTTGAGGAAGACACTTCTGAGGATGTACGTCTGGAGTACAGCATTGTATGGTAGTGAAACATGGACTGTGGGAAAACCGGAACAGAAGAGAATCGAAGCATTTGAGATGTGGTGCTATAGACGAATTTTGAAAATTAGGTGGTCTGATAAGGTAAGGAATGAGGAGGTTCTACGCAGAATCGGAGAGGAACGGAATATGTGGAAATACTGATAAGGAGAAGGGACAGGATGATAGGACATCTGCTAAGACATGAGGGAATGTCTTCCATGGTACTAGTGGGAGCTGTAGAGGACAAAAACTGTAAAGGAAGACAGAGATTGGAATACGTCAAGCAAATAATTGAGGACGTAGGTTGCAAGTGCTACTCTGAGATGAAGAGGTTAGCACAGGAAAGGAATTCGTGGGGCGCCGCATCAAACCAGTCAGTAGACAGTCCTACACACTTTTCAGATATCTGCTCCCATTCGGGAGAAAAACTGCTGTGGCCAATTTCGCCTGAACGATCTCCAAGCCTCATTACTCTCGAGCGCACTGTTACTAGAGACCATTTGTCATTCTCTTCTTCATTCCCGGTAGGTCTTCTATTCCAGAATGAATCTTAACTCTGCGGTGGAGAGAGCGCTGATTTTCCTGGCAGATCAAAACTGTGCACCATACTGGGATTCGAACCTGTGACCCATTGTGGGCAAGACATATATATCCAGGCACGACTGACAGCCACTGGTGGCCGAGCAGCTCTAAGCGCTTCACTTTGGAACCGCACGACCGCTACGGTCGCAGGTTCGAATCCTGCCTCGGGCATGGATGTCTGTGATGTCCTTAGGTTAGTTAGATTTAGATAGTTGTAAGTTCTAGGGGACTGATGACCTGAGATGTTAAGTCCCATAGTGCTCAGACCCATTTGAACCATTTTGGAACCAGGCACGACTTACGAGCCATGCTCACTGCTTTTGTTCCACCAGTACCAAACCTCATAAACGTTCGCCTGCATATCTCGGGGATTAGCCATCAGGAGTAGGCGATATAACATCGTTGTAGCTTGTGGAGTTTTAACATATCGAAGGTGTCGAACAGATGAGCGTTATTATTACATTTCCAAAGGAATCACGTCCAGGAAAATGTTAAAACTATGGGCCGATTAGATTCTACACCTTGCACAAGTTTTCGTCCACACGAAAATTACATGACCGACTCTTCCTGACTTACTACAATCAGATAATCAACCGCTATTTACAAATAAAGCGACTGATGGTCTGGTTTTACTATGGAGCTCAGATGAGGATGTCATTCATCAAATCTTATCCTGCTGACGTGTTTGAATTCAGATCATTCAGTGTATCGTGAAACTCATACTGTATTACTTGACCATGTGTTATGCAACGAACGTCCTCATCGTCTTCCACCACATCCAGAGTGCGCTATCGTAGCCAGTCGATACCACACGGGGAGCAATCGTTCCATATTCACAGGCTGGCACTAGGGTTTTCTCTGATGTCCTTTCTCTGATGTCTGACAGCGGCAGCAACAGAAACCGCCGCTCCCCAACCGCTGGCCACACGAGCTCCACGCCTCCTTATCTGAGGCACCACCGGCTCCTCGGATCACATTCATAACAGATGCCAACTGCAGCTCTAGCCCAGTTGTAGTCCAGTTAACGGCTGGTTCAATGGCTCTGAGCACTATGGGAGTTAACATCTGAGGTCATCAGTCCCCTAGAACTTAGAACTACTTAAACCTAACTAACCTAAGGACATCACATACATCCATGCCCGAGGCAGACACAAATAAATCTTTTTGATGTAACTTAGCACATTCTCTTCTTGGTTCGTCATCGTATCCTAAGTTCCTTTCTCAGCTCACGTATTCTGGAGGGGTTATTTTTATAGGAATTGTATGTACGAGAAATTAGCTACCACATTAATATATGTACGACGGTTGAAGGAAATTAACGTTCGATAACCCTTGCGCCACAGTGTTAGCTTGCGTCCTTTTGAGGGTGGTGGATATCAAAATTTTCCCTTTTTGATACTGAGGAATCAGTCGGCACCAGGAGGACCCTCCTCAGACTAGCTTCCAACTTCAGAGACGTTCACATCTCCTGGGACTAGCCGGCAGGAGTAGGTGATATAACTTCGGCGTCAAAGTAGTTCTGGGGAATTGTCGTGTCGACGATAACGTAGAAAATGAACGTTACCATTGCGTTACCTCAGGAAGCAAGTTCAGGAGAACGTGAAAAGTAAGAAACGACTAGATCCTAGATCTCCCACAAATCTACGCTGTACGGAAATTACATCACCGACTCCGGATGACTCCAGGTTATTCAATGTTCCGTGAAAGACATTCAGCATTATAGGTTCGACTTTTAGCACGCTCGGAGACCGTTTCAGGGACACTTACTGTCCATCACACAGGCCTATGTACTGCAGTCAGTTGTCTGCCCATTCTTCGGCATTTAATTTACGCCCAAGTAGCCGAGGCCTCTAACGCATGCCTGTGTCGTGGCTATAGTCTTAGAGGTGATCAGTTCCAGTATTGGACGGCGAAAAAATTTACTCCACCAAATAAGTGGCTGGTAATGGACGAAGGAAGAGTTGTGACGTAAAGTCCCAAATCGCTAAACTTTGCGTCATTTTTAGGATGAAAATGCAAACTTCTGTTCCAGTGAGGGCACTGTTGATGGTGACCCATTCGTCGGATGGTGTTTCTCTCGGCCGACCCTTTGGTACTATTCGAAAGATGTAGGATATACGTCAGCACCGGCTTTCATCCTCTTCCTTCTCACATCATGATCAAATACTAACATGACATAATGTATGCATATCTGCCACCATGATGTACACTCAACGGATAACTTTGAGTCACATGTCTCACAGATCACAAGGAGCGGGGCCATAATGCACGGATGGACAAAACCGGTTTCGGTTAGGCGGTAAAGTTACCCTCGGAGCCTCCCTGTCAAGAACACAACTGCTAGATGTCTCCCTATCTGCATATCGCAGGGGAGCATCTTTGCTACATTTGTGTATGCAGTATCGATTTCAGACCGATGTGTATGTAGCATCCTGCCTTTGGAGGTACTAGTTTCGGTGCAATACTGAAGACGCACTGGAATCGTACGTGAAACGTTCTGTAGATCCGGTTAGCCGTCGGAAGTGCAGAAATCTCCGTCTGAACGCCAGCTGAAAACAATTACGTTTATAGTTTATTACATGTTTTTAAGGAGCAACTGTGTGGACAGGGAGCCACTGCATCACAGAGGGGGGGAAGCGTTTCTGCCTCGGGTCCTATCTGCTAGAAAATTGAGTATAATTTCCGGTATCAGTCGTGGCCGCGTAACGATGTTTTAAACTGATCGATTAAGACACCGATGAGGTAGATAAGAACTACAATCCGCAGTGAAAAAAGTTGTCACAAAGTATGCAGATATTGAAAGAAAGAACATTGACATTGCCGAGAACAGCCTTCAGAAAAGTACAGAAGCACCCAAGTACTTCCTGCATACAACCACAACCAGAACGCACATAAAAGGACACAGGGATTTATCATCTTCGTCTGGGTGAGCGCCACAGCTTAGATAAATTTGAAGAAGGGCGTATTCCACAGGAACAGATTTTAAACATTCATTGCTTCCTAACTATAAAAGACAGAAACATAATTCCAACGTGCCTAGAAAGAGGAAAATTCCAATTCACTTTCATTCAATGTGAGCACCATGTGTTACACGAGATATATCAAATCGGTGGCACATTTCGTGCCACACACGAAGCAGTGAAGCAACTGGTCTCTCATTATCGTCTTCACAGCTTCTACAATGCGATGTCGCAGACTTTCAAAAGTGCGTGCATAGCTGGGATAAAAACGGGGTATTTCATGTAACGTCACAGGTGAAAGTTAAAAGGTTTGAGGTCCGGAGACGTGGGAGGCGACTGGTGGTGAAGTTCATCTTCTACTCCACCATTTCTGATCCAACGTCCCAGACCTCACACCTGGTGACTATTATCCGTTGGGCTACGTAAAAGACTGTGTTTTTCCCCCCTGTGCCTGACAATCTTGAAAGTCTGACATCGTATTGTTGGAGCTGTGAACTGACAAGGAGAGACCAACTGCTTCGTGTGTGGCAGGAAATGAGACACGTTTTGATGTTTCTCGTATAACACATGGTAGTCACTTCGAATTCATTAAAGTTTGAACTCTTTTCTTTTTAGGAACATTGGAATTGTTTTTCTATCTTTTGTAGTTTGGAAACAATAAATGTTTCAAAGTTGTTTCTTCTTTTTGAATAGCCCTCTTCTATATTCTGCACTACTGGTTTAGAGTAGGGCCCATTCTCAAGTTCCTCACCTTTTTCGTCAGTAAGTGTATGTGGAATCAAGTTGTCGCGTAGTCAGAAAATTATGGGAATTACATCACACCGCCCTGAATTAATCTGCCTTGGAGAATCGGGAAGCGCCGTAACTTTTGCAACTGCTACCGCATTAGTTAGCTCGACATCAACTTTCTAGAGTCCCTGCAGATCGCTCTCGAATTTGGCGGACTAGGATTGTAACAGTCAAATCGATGCCTTGGGGCACCAGCCAAGGGCATAGCTGAGTGGCTTAAGACCGAAGGGAGTTAAGTGCGCCCCGGCGTGTACGTGGTGAGTGGGATCGAGCAGTTGCTCTGAGCCAGCTGGGGCTCACAGCGGAAGCGGGGGCGAGCCGAGAGCCAGACTCGCATTTCGCGCATTCCGGCGGTCGGTCCGGAGCGGCGGAGCGGAGCCGACTCCGCCCCTGCGGAGGGCCCTCTCCGCTAATTAATTCTATGGCCAACATTGTTAATTAGAGCCGCGAAACCAAACTGGTTTACGTTTCCTGGACTGAGAGCTGCGCGACGAACTATTTCGCAGAAACAGAGTGCGTACTCACACAGGACAAACCGTTTGGTTCCGGGAAGACTGATGTACGTTACAGCTATATCATCACCATACTCTGCAAGCCCCGTAATGGTCTTTGACTGAGGTCTCTTCTGGAAAACACTGACTGATGCCCCCAATATCGAATAGCGCGTTGGAAGATCGATTATCGGTAAGCCTCTGTACTGCAACCCCTTCGTTGCGTCTCATTACTTGAGACGTATGTGGGAGGAAGTAAAATGTTATCCAACTCTTCCTGGAAAGTACTCTCCCGAAACCTCAATAGTAAACCTCTCTATGATGTAGAACGCCTCTCTTGTAGCGACTGCCAACGGTGTTTCTTGGCCTTCTCGGTAACGCTCTCGCGCCGATTAAACGATCCCATGACGGAACGCCCCGCTGTCAGTCTACCTGGTAAGCACCCCATAATGATGAACAGTACTCAAGTTTGGAAGGTAGGAGATGAGATACTGGCGGAAGTAAAGCTGTGAGGACGGGGCGTGAGTCGTGCTTGGGTATCTCAGTTGGTAGAGCACTTGCCCGCGAAAGGCAAAGGTCCCGAGTTCGAGTCTCGGTCCGGCACACAGTTGTAATCTGCCAGGAAGTTTCATATCAGCGCACACTCCGCTGCAGAGTGAAAATATCATTCTGGAAACATCCCCCAGGCTGTGGCTAAGCCATGTCTCCGCAATATCCTTTCTTTCAGGAGTGCTAGTTCTGCAAGGTTCGCAGGAGAGCTTCTGTAAAGTTTGGAAGGTAGGAGACGAGGTACTAGCGGAAGTAAAGCTGTGAGGACGGGGCGTGAGTCGTGCTTGGGTAGCTCAGTTGGTAGAGCACTTGCCCGCGAAAGGCAAAGGTCCCGAGTTCGAGTCTCGGTCCGGCACACAGTTTTAATCTGCCAGGAAGTTTCATATCAGCGCACGCTCCGCTGCAGAGTGAAAATCTCATTCTGGAAACATCCCCGGTGCTGTGGCTAAGCCATGTCTCCGCAGTGTCCTTTCTTTCAGGAGTGCTAGTTCTGCAAGGTTCGCAGGAGAGCTTCTGTAAAGTTTGGAAGGTAGGAGACGAGGTACTGGTGGAAGTAAAGCTGTGAGGACGGGGTGTGAGTCGTGCTTGGGTAGCTCAGTTGGTAGAGCACTTGCCCGCGAAAGGCAAAGGTCCCGAGTTCGAGTGTCTGTCCGGCACACAGTTTTAATCTGCCAGGAAGTTTCAGTACTCAAGAATCTGTCCAATAAGGGCCTTACACGCCACCTCCTCCGTGAATGGGTAAATGAAACTCATTCTTCCTAAGAAACTTAGTCTGGCGTCTGCTTTCCCTACAGTTTATTTTATGTGTTCATTCCACTTAAGATCGCCGTGGATAATTACTCCTAGATAATTTGCATTATATAACGTTTCTAGCAGTTTCTCATCAATACTGCACAGTACTGGAATTCGTTCCCTATGTATGCACAACATGCTAGATTTACTTACGTTCAGCGTCATTTGCCAGAGCCTGCACCATTGACAGTCCATTCTGCAAATGGATATTGTCTTCTGGCGATACTACTTTCTTGCAGACAACCGCATCAGCTGCGATCTGGGTCTGAAACAGCGTCCGACGCTTTCCACTTGATGACTTACATACATTATAAACAATAACGGTCCTAACACACTCCCTTGTGGTTCTCCAGAAATTACTTTGTATTTCTCGATTTTGTTCCGTTAAGAGCGACGGGTTGAGTTATACCTGCAAAGAAGTCTTGAATCCAGTCGAAAATCTGGTCTCATACTCAATAAACCTGTTTTTTCTTTTTCGCTAAATGGCAGTGCTGAACGGTGTGAAATACCTTCCTGGCGTCAAGGAACACGATGGCATCAGCACGAGTGCCGCAGTTTACAGCGCTGTGGATCTCGTGAGTTTCGCAGGATTTGTGTTTGCGACGTCCATGTTGACTTTCATAGAGGAGGTTTTCGCTCTCCAAAAGCGTCATAATTCTTGAGCATAAGACATGTTCTACAACTCTACAACAGATTGACATTAATGATATAGGTGTATAATTGTGTGCATCTGTCCTACTGTCCTTCTTGAAAACGGGAATGACTTGCGCTTTTTGCCAGTCGCTACGTACTCTTCGTTGGTCCATCTTTGTACGATACGCTGGTGCCAAAAGGGGAGCAAATTTTTTAGCATAATCTTTGTAGAATCTATAGGTATCTTACCTGGTCCTGACACCTTTTCACTACTTAGCGATTGTAGTTGCTTTTCTATTTCGCGGTCGACTATCTCCATATTTGTCATTTCGGGGTTCGTACGATGATTGAAAGAAGGTACTGTATCACGATCTCCCATGGTGAAACAATTTCAGAAGACAGAGTTCAGTATTTCGGCCTTCTCTCTGCCAGTATGGTCACTGAGGGAGTGAATAAATGATTTGGAACTGCTTAGGGACTTTACTCACATCGGTTGACCAAATTTTACTTTCAGTGTCACTGAACGCAGTCCTTACACTCATTTTCGCTTCCTTCAGTTCATTTTTTTTTTTTAGTTAGATTTTTCCTCCTGTCGAATCTGAGAGAAGCTCTCTTTGTTTACGGAGCAATATTCTGAGACGGCCACTAAATCACGATGGGTTTTTCCCTTCCCTTAAAACCTTGCTCGGAACAAACTAGTCTAAGGCATGCTGAATATGTTATTGATTTTTTTCCATTTGTGCTTCACATTTTCGTCCTTAACGCTGAATATTTGACGCTGATTAGAAAGATACTCTGAAATTTGTATCCTGTCGCTCTTGTTAAGTAGAAATATCTTCCTACCTATCTTAATTTTCTTTTTAAAAGACGAAGTCATAATTGCTTTCACAGCCTTATGATCCTGATGCCCTATGTGCCAGAGATAGTCGTCAGAGAAGGACGCAGATCTCGAAAGAAGAGTGGGAAGAACAAGGGAAAGGATGAAGTGGATCTGGTAGCAGAAGGAGGAGATTCAGTTCATGATGGGAAACGAATCGTCGAGCAGATATCTTTACGCAAGAAAAATAATAATAATAAGAAGAAGAAGAAGAAGCAGAAGAAGAAGCGGCAGCCTCTTACCCCTGGTGCATAGTCGTCAAGTTAGCATGCACACGCAGGTGCAACATGTCTGTTGTTGCTAGAGGTCTAAGACGTTACCTTCACGTGCCGGGTCTTCTTTACACCTACATCTACATCTACATCCATACTCCGCAAGCCACCTGACGGTGTGTGGCGGAGGGTACCCTGAGTACCTCTATTGGTTCTCCCTTCTATTCCAGTCTCGTATTGTTCGTCGAAAGAAGGATTGTCGGTATGCCACTGTGTGGGCTCTAATCTCTCTGATTTTATCCTCATGGTCTCTTCGTGAGATATACGTAGGAGGGAGCAATATACTGCTTGACTCTTCGGTGAAGGTATGTTCTCGAAACTTTAACAGAAGCCCGTACCGAGCTACTGAGCGTCTCTCCTGCAGAGTCTTCCACTGGCGTTTATCTATCATCTCCGTAACGCGATCGCGATTACTAAATGATCCTGTAACTAAGAGAATGATACAGGAGACAGAGAGACAAAATGAGGACAATGAGAAGCACTGTATGTTGCAGACACTTAGCGATTACGGCGGGAGAATTACAGTGTACGTAGAAATGAGAAACTGCTTGCTTAATGGATGGCTGTACTACGCGAGATAAGCGGTCGACTCGTAACATTGATTTGTCTTTACGGAAGTTATACTATCGACGAGAGATCCAAGGATGCTTTTTCTTTTAAGTAGTGAACTGTTCTCTCAACACCTTTTACAGAAAAACTACACACACAGGACGTGGAAATATGCGTTTCTCAACAACTGAAAGCGGTTATCAAGCCACACAATCCTTTGCTGAGAATGGTGGCGGGAATGCGTTATTCCGGCAGACAAAAGATCTGTGCCTAAAAAAATAATGTGTGATGCGAACCATGTGGGATGATGATGAAGTCCCATACCCCGTAACAGAGCGTAGGGGACAATGAGGGAGACCCACACCGCCGTACTAGGCTAATTCCCAGTGGAAGTTGTTTGCCAGTGCCTTCCCCCGGCCCTAATGGGGATGAATGATGATGAAGACGACACAACACCCAGTCATCTCGAGGCAGGTGAAAAATCCCTGACACCACTGGGAATCGAACCCGGGACCCCGTGCTTGGGAAGCTAGAACGCTACCGCGAGACCACGAACTGCGGACGAACCACGTTGCAGCTTGACATATTCGTATGATAAAACATTGTCACAGTAAAAGTGAGGCTAAGTTTCGGAAAAGAATGCTAAGCTATACAGTGAATCGAACTCCGAATCTTTGGCTTCCTTGGTTACGATAACCAAGTCCTGTGTTGCCTGAGAGGGAGAGCATCAGCCACATGACAAATGTGTATTGCTACTTTGCTATGAGCGAAAAACTTTTATTAATTTGCGTTGAACCTATTCAAAACGTTCGATGTCGGGAAGTCTGTGATTCTCTCCATTATTTAGAAAGAAAAAGATCTTACACATTTGCCCCATTCTCTAAGCCAGACGGAAATTATTGACCAAGAAGAAAAAGTAACGGTCCTCTCAAACTATGATATAGCTCACAATATGAACGTTACTCCCGAAATATGTCCGACTAAGTCTCTGCACATGCTTTAATGGCACAGAGCGGTTATTGCATCATTAATAAGCGGACCCTGCCAACAGATAACTTGTTGCTCCACTACACGTGTAATAGAAACGTAAAGACCATATAGACAATCTTGTTTGCGAAGCGAACACCAAATAGAAGTTCAGTTGAAACTCTCTAATTAATTGTTGCAGATCGATGAATGACGATACATGCAAATACCAATCCAGTTACTGCGTGTGAGGTTTTGTGCACGAACAGTTAGACTTGAATAGACGTTGCCCAGTGAAGCACAACACGCGAAAATACACAGCATGCGAACAATGTTTATGCGTTTATAACGGCAATCGGCTATCCCTTGTACCAGAGAGACTGCAAATGCTCGATTTACACCCGCATTTTCATTCACTTGACTACTAGTGTTGACATTTCGCACAAAGGTATTGAAATTACGCAAATGGATTCTCAGTCCGCTGGCTTTCAAAGCTGCTTCTTAAAATCAGAGGTTAAGCACTCTAGTAACTGTCTAGGCAGTTTATCTCTCGCAGCTACATTTTTATGATCATTATGTGTAACATGTTGTTGTCTTCACTCCGAAGATAGGATGGGTGCACCTCTCCACGCTAGCCTATCCTGTGCAAGCTCTTTCATCTCTGCATAGCTAGTCGAACCTATCGAACCTATATATATTGTTATAGAAGTGAACTGTCACTTACGAAAACCTTTACAAATGTTTCATTTTTATGGGTTATTCATTCACGCAAAGGGATAACGAAATAGCGACGTGATGTGAGAGTCCGAAAATGAATCCTTTGTGGGAGAACGATAATGAGAGACTTTGCACAAATTTTGAAAAATCAAGGGGAAAAGCACTGCAGTTTCTTAAGTCTAAACTGTTTGTGGCTAAGGTGAAAATGTTGCAGTGTCTACGTGGTCGCTAGGATAGCGAAAAATTGTTTATCTTACATATTTTTATTTGTTATACGAGTATATCCACTGAACTACGCGTTCCATGATTTAGCTCGTCGTCTGATTTACAGTGAGTGGGCAAAGGTTACGGGAAGGCACTGAATTAGACGTCGGTAGTTCGTTAATGAAACCTTCATGGTGCATATGTCCCCATTACCTTTAAGTAGGCCCTTCGGCAGCAATTATACCGATCCTAACGTTTCCGCCACTTTTGAACCACTTCCTGTGTGTTTCTCCTGTCTGTTGTGCTCAATGGCTGTCTGAATCTGTTTCGCCCTATCATATGTTCGCACCTTCAATTTAATCTTCACCAGGCGGAAGAGGAAGAAGTCACATGGCGTTTAGTCAGGTGAATACGGCGAGTGGGGAGGACTGTTGTCTTCTATTTAATGAGAAACTGCTAAATTTCAGGATCATGGTTATAACCCATCTTTCACCGCCAATGAAACCTTTGAAAGACTCGATCGTGTTGAAGCAGTTGTTTGCTGCCCGCAGACTCCTACATAATGTTGCTTCTGATCGTCTTGAAGAAGTTGTGGCCAAAATTTCATCAAAATCATGTTCAACTCTTCTCACATAACACGTTCACATCCACTATAACTTATTTCCAACAAGCCAGTCAACGATGAAAAGTTAGGGGAAAAAATGGCTTAGGCGCAAATTTTTGTACAGTGGTGGGAGGGAGTGCCGTGAGGAAGATACTAAAAATCCTGACTGGTGGGAAGTTTAGACATCAGTTTCTTAAATTTTTATTGAATAATTCTAAAATCACAACTTCTAGCGAAAGTATTTCCTAGTATAAAAGTAGACTACATAATGTTTGGTACAAAAAATATTTTTTTTCCTTGGGAGTAATATTAGGTTGGTACATAAGTACGTAACGTTCTCCCTTAAATTTAACAAACACGACAGATACACATAACAGAAACTTTAGTCAACACCATTATGTTCTCCTTCAGTACTTACAACAGTCTGCCACACTGGAATAACTTTTCGATACAGCGGCTATAAAAGCACGTTCTTTCAAGGCGAAGAACTCGTCGAGACAAGCTCGGAGCACATTTTTATCAAGAAAGGAAGTTCCTTGAAGGTTCCTCGATAGAGAGTAGTAAAGGTGAAAATCTGTGGGAGCGAGATCAGTTTAATGAAGTGGATGCGGAATGACGTCCCAAACCCAACTCCTGTACAGCGTTTTCTGTGAGTCTAGCAGAATGCGGACGGCCTTATCTTGCAGTACTTCTGGTCGTTGTTCTTGAGTTGCATCTGGGAGACATCTCAGTTGTTGACTACAGAAGTCAGCAGTGATGGTTACACCGCGAGGAAGCAATCCGTAGTACACCACACCGCTCCTGTTCCACCAGATGCATAACATTATGTAGGTGTTCATACGGGAAGTTGACGCTTTGTTTGGGCTCAACCATTCCTTTCTTTTCCTTTCGATACCGTAAGGACACCATCCCTCGTCATCAGTAAGGTTTAGGATAGGAACAGTCGGTGTTGTTCACGCGCCAGTTGATGACGAGCAAGTAGAGATGCACATATCGCCACCTGCCGAATTTTGTGGTTTTGTTTTAGTGCATATGGTACCCTTAAATCCGATTTTTGAACCATCCCCATTCGATGTAAATGTCGCACGATGGTGGAACGACCGCAGTTCATCACATTTCCCAGTTCTCGCATACACTGATGTGAATCATTGTGGATTAATGCGTTTATTCGATTTTCGTCAAACCACGAATGTCTTCACGCACGTGGAGAGTCACTGATGTCAAAATGAACCTCCTTAAAAAGAGAAAACTATTTCATTTCCGTGTTTCGTCCAGTGACATCATCCCCATACAATTCACAAATGTTTCTGGCTCCCTCCGCTACTCTCTATCGAACTCAAACATACGAATGTGTTGGAAATGTTGCGATTTCTCCACTTGGCACTCCATTTTCTAACGTCAACAGCTCCATTCACTGTCTCCAAATCACAAAATGACAACATGTAGATTCAAATAGCAGCAGTGAACTAAGAAATAAGAAATGAAAATCTGTGAATAAACCAATAGAAGCCGGAATAACTACATGCAAAACAACTTATGCAACAACCTGACAGATTCCGTGTAGAGGGGGATTATTAAAAAACAGTGTCTTAATGGCATAAAATTAATTTTTATTTTTAATGAAGTTATTTTAGAACTAGCAACATACGCGTGTGCCATATTCAAATGTAGTAGAGTCGTAATAGGAGATATTCTGTTCTAGGAGTGTAATAGGCTGGAGAGGGAAGGTGGACACGTGGTGGAAGGAGGGGCGCCAGATTGTGGCCAAGCTCTACCCTCAGTCGTAGGTCTGCGAACTGAACAGCGAGCTCGTGAGTCACTCTCTCTCCCCACTTCATCACAAGAAGCAAAAAGTTATACCTATCATTCTGCAGTGCACCTTAAGAATCATTGGTCACGCTGCGCGCAGACGTACCTAGAGGTTCCCAGAATGAGTTTTCACTCTGCAGCGTAGTGTGCGCCGATATGAAACTTCCTGGCAGATTAAGACTGTGTACCGGACCGAGACTCTAACTCGGGACCTTTGCCTTTCGCGGGCAAGTGCTCTACCATCTGAGGTACCCAAGCACGACTCAGGACCCCTCCCCACAGCTTCAATTCTGCCAGTACCTCGTCTCCTACCTTTCAAATTTCTGGAGGAAACTTGCCCTCGAAAGGCAAAGGTCCCGAGTTCGAGTCTCGGTCCGGCACACAGTTTTAATACGCCAGGACGATCTGTGCCTAGAGGTGTTTATTTTTCACAAATTGCACTTACACTGCATGGACTAGCGATTTAAGTTCTAAAAATACTAAAAGTTCTAAAAATACTGATTAGAAAAAGCGCATATGGACAGATTCACTGCTAGAGGGGAGGTCGACTCTTGTTTACTCTGTATAGCTGTTGCACCGTTCTTCGAGGAAATGCGGCTTCCCCCTTTCCCCACCAGGAGCGCTGATGGCTATACAGGCGTACCTCTTCACCATTTCCTGTCCAGTTCTCTTGTGTGAGTAGACAAAACAACTTCACTGAGCTGTTGTTTAGATAGTAGAGTTATTTTCAGTTTATTAAGCAGTGCTGATTTAGGTAGTTCAGTTAGCTGTTATGTAAAAAAGGTCAACATCTGGAGCTGTCAGCTATCTACCGCACTAGAGAGCCTGCCTATTCGATCTCTTTTGATCTTTGTTGCCTGGGCTACTAGGTGTTTCAGAGATCGACTATGGTCTGTCTACGATCTTGCCGATTCAGTTCCATCACCTTTTGAATGTTTTCTGATGATATCCACTTGACAGCTGACCAGAGTGGTTCAAAACGGTTCTAAACACTATGGGACTTAACTTCTGAGGTCGTCAGTCCCCTAGAACTTAGAGCTACTCAAACCTAACTAACCTAAGGACATCACACACATCCATGCCCGAGGCAGGATTCGAACCCGCGACCATAGTGACCAGAGTGGTCTAATCGTGAGCGGTCTCCATGGTTTGAAACTCTGCTACCAGTCGTAAGTCTTCGTCTGAGCTTAAAAGATTTTTGTAACAATTGGTAAGTTTGCTGCAGCGGTTTTTCAATTATAGAATAAAACTCTACATAGTCACGCTTCTTTTCCGGTCAGCCATCACAAAACCACTTGACCATTTATCACGCTATTTCACAGGATGTATGGGTGAAACCCGGTGGGTTTTCAGAGTACACATTTTGCGTACAAAATTCAAATTTAAGCAACTTTTGAATGGCACAATTACGGTAACGTGTTCCTGACGTGCTCTGTATGCAGTTATCTACAAGTAGGCAAACCAGAAAAGTCCCTCGTCTAGATGTGACTGCAGTCACTGAAAAAGAATCGGCTACAGTCGGATGACAGTAATGACGGTGATATTATTCCTCACAACAGGAGAAACTGTAAACCGTTCCCCTCGTTAGTTTCAAATTCTGAGGGAAGTTCGCAACGAACAGAGAACGGTGCTCTTTTGTGTGAGACATTAGCGGATCTAAGCGATAGGTTGAGGACAGTAGGTATTTACTTTAACAAAAACGTTTCGTTGCGTAGACGATGCAGCTTTCTTGCATAATAAGCTGTAACATGAAGGAATTAGAGAAGCAGCCCAACAATGGTTCAGGTAACAACTGAAAAGCAGGAAGCAGAAGGTTGTCGTCCAGCTACAACATATGGTGAAGATATTTGAATCTGACTGGAGTCATGTGAAGTAGTGGATGCCACAAGTTTCTGTTGTCGGTTCTTTGCTTTATATACAGGGTGTAACGGATATAAGTGCAGACGTTTCTAACAAGGGAACCTCCCCATCGCACCCCCCTCAGATTTAGTTATAAGTTGGCACAGTGTATAGGCCTTGAAAAACTGAACACAGATCAATCGAGAAAACAGGAAGAAGTTGTGTGGAACCATGAAAAAATAAGCAAAATATACAAACTGAGTAGTCCATGGGCAACATAGGCCACATCAAAGATGATGTGAGCCCAAAAGCGCCGTGGTCCCGTGGTTAGTGTGAGCAGCTGCGTAACGAGAGGTCCTTGGTTCAAGTCTTCCCACGAGTGAAAGGTTGAAATTTTATTTTCAGACAATTATCAGAGTTTAAGCCCTCACACATAATCAACTTCGATCTCCAAAATTCCAGGAGATGTTCATATTTGCTTGGACATATGCAGGATTTGACGGTCTACACACGGAAAAATTTGAACACGTTAAAAACATATGTTTTGACAGAGCACAGAGAAAACTGTGCGACTGTGAAACTGTTGCATTCATATGTTGCAGTTTATGTGACACACACTTATGTTTTCATCACTTTTTTGGGAGTGATTATCACATCCACAAGAAAACTTAAATCGGGCAAGGTAGAAGAATCTTTTTACCCATTCGCCAAGTGTGCAAGTTAGGTGGGTCGACGACATATTCCTGTCATGTGACGCACATGCCATCATCAGTGTCGTATAGAATATATCAGACGTGTTTTCCTGGATCAAATGTTTTCGGTTCCCATTGGAGAGGCACGTCCTTTCGTCTACTAATCGCACCGCACGGTGCGGTCGCAAAACACAGACACTAAACTTAGTACAGTGAACAGAGATGCCAAAAAACGAACGGACAGATCATAACTTTGCAAAAAAAAAAAAAAAAAAGTAAGTAAAATTTCCGCTCGAGGGAAGACTTGAATCATGGACCTCTTGTCCGCAGCTGCTCACGCTAACCACGATTCAGCCTTGATGTTGCTTATGTTGCCCATGAACTACTCAGTTTGTATATTTTGCTTATTTTTTCATAGTTACACACAACTTCTTCCTGTTTTCTCGATTGATCTGTGTTCACTTTTTCAAGACCTATCCACTGTGCCAAATTATAACTAAATCTGAGGGGGGCGCGATGGGGAGGTTCCCTTGTAAGTGTGCTACCTTAAAATGTACACACATCACTGTCTTCGTTGTTTTATCTCTGTGTTGAAAAGTCAAACTTTACGACCTGGTATTTTCTGCACGTTTGTACTGCATTAGTAAGTGGACTATGCTTGTCAGTATAGTTCAACTGTTTTGCGTCCATGTGTACACATATCAGCAGCTGACCTGCTGTCTAGGACAAAATAAACATTAATGGGTTGCTGTTGCCACTTGTACTTGGAGGTACTAACCAATCTAAAAACATATGACTTGCAATGGTTATAATTGTAAGTCTGCAATGACGTTAATACTGAAGTTGTTCAGTAAACCATCTTCAGTCACCAACAGAAATAACTGCACTCATATGCTTTACACCCTGTTTTTATGTGTTTATTTGGCCTCTAAACATAAAAGATAACACAGAAATGTTTCTCTCTGCGGATGACACCTCATTGTCAAAGACTTGCAGTGTAATATGAGTGATGTAGCTGGTAGGGTATTCACTTACATCAGCATATAGCTTTCAGAGGACAGATATACGCTCAACTGCAATAGAATACAATACATACAATTTCCGATGTGCAACTCTTGTAAACTCGAAATTATATTGTCCTAAGTGATCAAATACTCTGGGAGGTTGACCCTTTTATACGAAGGAGTGCTGAAAAGTTATGCCCCCGAATTTTTTATGTGAAAATTCTTAAGACTTTTTAAATAAAATAAACGTTATTAACATCCTATACATTTCTTCTTCTAGTCTACTCACGTTTCTCAGTCACCCTGGCGACGGACACATTCCTGTCAACGACCGATTTGTTGATACCGTCACTTTATAATGTTTGACGTTGTTGAAAGAGCCGTAACCTCATCTCTGCTTGCACAACTTCATCAACATCAAAGCGAAGTCCTCAAAGATTCTGATTCAGATTTTAGAAACAGATGAAAATCGGATGGGGTGAAGTCGGGGCTATGTGGAAGACGACTGAGGAGAGTAAAGCCAAGGCGTCGGATTGTTGCAGATATCGCAGCACTCGTGTGTGGTTGGCATTGTCATGCTAAAGGAGAGGGTGGACGAACTCTTCAAATTAGAAATTTTATAACAGTACGCTGTTTCTCAGACATCGACATAGTTACATCACACACCATCACGTTACGTGCTACAGTTCGGAGCTCTATAGCGGCAGAAGGGGTGCTTCTATGTAGAAATTGAGAGTAAAGATGTAGATTGTTAATAACGTTTGTTTAATTTAAATAGCGTTAAGAGTTTTCATGTGAAAAATTCAGAGGCATTAGTTTTCAACACTCAACTTAGGGTACATTGAAGCACATCAAGTGTCACGCATCAACTATTACCGAAATATCATTTTGTATCCAAATTATAAATAAAAGTTAATGGTTCATCTTATTTTGTTGCCATGTTTGTGATCTAATGCCTCCCCGTCAAGCAAGTATTAAGTAGATTTTAATCAGCTTGCACACAGACAACTTTTTAATGAACTGTAGTAGAAATATATCCTCTGGTACCATGGATGTTTATACTGAACTGATGGTAACATTCAGCTACACTCACGCTCATAAATTAAGGATAATTGCAGAATGTAGTGCCACACAACGTGGCACTACACAGAACTGGGCCTAACAGCATGGGCACATAGGGAACACACATGTCACAGACCTGTAATTCCACAGAATTTGTGATAAGTTGAGAAAACCATCCCGAAGCACATGTGCTACGAAACGCCACTGTTCCTTGCGTAAGTATCCCGATATCAATATGGGATATGATCGTCATGCACATGTACACAGGCCGCACAACAGGTTGGCATACTCTGGATCAGGTGGTCGAGCAGTTGGTATGGTATAGCCTCCCATTCTTGCACCAGTGCCTGTCGGAGCTCCTGAAGTGTCGTAGAGGTTTGAAGACGTGGAGCAATACGTCGACCGAGAGCATCCCAGACGTGCTCGATGGGGTTTAGTTCTGGAGAACAGACAGGCTACTCCATTCGCCTGATATCTTCTGTTCCAAGGTACTCCTCCACGATGGCAGCTCAGTGGGGCCGTGCGTTATCACCCATCAGGAGGAAGGTGCACCCCCTGAAATGGTGGACATACTGGTCCAAAATGACGTCCCGACACACCTGAACTGATACAGTTCCTTTGTCAAAGACATGTAGGGTTGTACGTGCATCAATCATAATCTCACCCCACATCATCAAACCACGACGTCCATACAGGTCCCATTCAAGGACATTAAGGGGTTGGTATCTGGTTCCTGGTTCACGCCAGATGAAAACCCGGCGAAAATCACTGTTCAGACTATACCTGGACTCGTCCGTGAGCATAACCTGGGGTCACTGTTCCAATGACCATATACTGTGTTCTTGACACCAAGCTTTACGGGCTCTCGTGCGACCAGGGGTCACTGGAATGCACCTTGCAGGTCTCCGGGCGAATAAACCATGTCTGTTCAGTCGTCTGTAGACTGTGTGTCTGGTGACAACTGTTCCAGTGGCTTCGGTAAGGTCCCGAGCAAGGCGACCTGCAGTAATCCGTGGCCGTCTGCGGGCACTGATGGTGAGGTATCGATATTCAAAAAATGGCTCTGAGCACTATGGGACTTAACATTTGAGGTCATCAGTCTCCTAGAACTACCTAAACCTAACTAACCTAAGGACATCACACACATCTATGCCCGAGGCAGGATTCGAACCTGCGACCGTAGCGGTCACGCGGTTCCAGACTGAAGCGCCTAGAACCGCTCGGCCACACCGGCCGGCAGATATCGGTATTCTTGTGGTGTTGTACGCTGTGGACGTCCAGTACTGTAGCGCCTGGACACTTTTCCTGTCTGCTGGAATCGTTGCCATAATCGTGAGATAACACTTTGTGACAAATGGAGGGCCTGTGCTACGACCTTCTGTGTTTGACCGGCCTCCAGTCACCCTAGTATTCTACCCCTCATAATGCCATCAATATGTATTCTTTGACCCATTTTCTTACACAGTCACCATTAGCACGTCTGAAAACGTCTGCAGACTTATTCGCTGCACCGTAATCTGACATGCACCAACACACCTCTGCGTATGTAGACTGCTGCCAACGCCACCGTGCGATGACCGCAGGTCAAACGCACCTCGTGGTCATACCCCGAGGTGATTTAATCCCGTAAACCGCCCACCAGAGCGTTGTTTCACCATGTATCAGCATTATCCTTAATCTATGAGCATGAGTGTGCATCGTCCCAACATAGTCTTAGTCGTCAGACTGACCTGACGTCAGTTTGGAAACATCGTGTAGGCTGGAACGAAATTTTCACTCTACAACGGAGTGCGCTCTGGTATGGAACTTCCCGGCAGATTAGAAATGTGTGTCGGTCCGCGACTGGAACTCGGGACCTTTGCCTTTCGCGGAAAATTGCTCCACAGACTGAGCTACGCAGGCAGGACTCACATCCCGTTGTGAGTCCTGCATTCCTTAAACTGTGCACTGACACCTTTCGTGACCAGCTTAGGCTCGCATGGCCCCACAGAACCAGATAAATAAAAAGAGTCAAGAAATCTAGATATCAGCAAGTGAAGAAGTATTTCACAGGAATCAAAATTCCAGTGAAGGAGCAGAGATCTATACGAGCACGGGACTGGCTAAGAGAGGAGAGACTGGATTTAAAGGCCCCCACTGCTCCATAAAGCAGGTACGCCCGACCAACGTGCAGTCACAGGCCAGCGATGTATGGTTTCCTGCGGAAGCAGCAGCCAGCGCGTATCTGAGTCACGGAGGAAGGCGGCCGGTTTGCGTGGTTATGGTCGCTGCTGGCGGATCTCGGCGCTTGTCAGTGGAAGGAGATCAATGAAACGCTGATCCGCTCTTTTCTGCAATCTACAGACACGCCTACTATTCTTGCTGAATCCATTTTATATCTGATGCCTATGATGAACTACACAGTCATCTGCTTCCAATTAAATGTCCCGGGCTATTATGCCGTGGCCAAATGGATTTCACCTTATAACCCAACGCTTCGACCCCATCTGTGGAGGACATTTACAAGGGGGGTCGTAACTTCTTTGAATGTACGATTCACACCCTGGTTCGCTAGATCGGACGTTCAAAATGTCCTCCGCAGAGGGGTACGAAACGTTGGGTTTTAAGGTGAAATCCGTTCTACCACGGCATAATATCCCGGAAAATTTTATTAAGTGTGACATTTCCGGCATTGAAAGCTTACATCTTACAGTCATCTCCGTTCCGTGAAAACTGCAGTGTTTCGAAGTAACAGAAAATTGGGACAACGAAGATGTTAATACAGATATGCCTCCAATGATTTAATCTGTATTCCTTTTAAATCTCTACACAGCTCTATAATTTTGTGCTGTATATTATTAGTGGTGATAAATTAAAACTGTCTTGCCTCGGCTTTGAATCCTCTCCTATTCTTTTGAGTAATAGGTTATCTGTAATGAATCTTCAACGAGTACGAGGAATTGCCTGTCTCGTTCAGTCAGCTGTCTACTGGTTGGTAATGCTGCAAACACGTCAGTATTACGATGTAACAAAAGAAATGAATTCTAGGAGAAAAGACTTCATGCCGTTTTACTGATGGCACCATATAAGTGGCCATGTCTCAGCTGATCATATTGATATTTTGAGCAGACAATGCACAGTATAAATTCGTGTCATTAATGCTGGGGGTCCATGGTATGTCTAGTCCCACTTGGCTACAAGTGGAACTAGGCATACCATGGTCCGCCATCATTAATGGCATGCATTTATACCGCACAATGGCGTGAATTGATTGTTACTGGAAACGGTATCAAGGTTTAAATTGTTGTAGAACTTCACTAAGATAGACAGCCGTAAGCAGATCATTGTATACTTCAAGAAATAAGCGCAGGTGGCGAACACTTTCCTCAATACTGTCTGCCTCTAACGCAGAGGAATGTAACCTATTCTTTTATGACAACATTTTTGTCATTCACTGTACTGTGAGTTAATGTGGACGAAGAATATAGTATAGACGTTGATGACTGTGTTGTCGTTCAAAAAAGTTAACGAGTCTATGAAACAAGCCGATATGCAATTGTTTTATATAATTACGGTGTCTTTAGGAGGGAAATGTTGCACTGAATGTTCACGTTTCCTTTAATTCTCAAGAAATGTCCGAACTTCCGACAATACGAGAACATTGCCTCACGGCGACCCAAAATAATGAAATTTTAACAATTGACCAACCACGTCAAGTAACGGAATATCCACAAGCTTTCGGACGAGTAGTCCTTGGCCATTCTCAAATAGTACCTGTCGCCTGAATGCTACTTCCATCTTTACATGGCTGTGTCACCTTTTGTGACATCAGTGTTGCCTACTCCAGCTCCGTGAAAGTTATGGTTCCGAGTGTACCCTAATCTGTAGGTGCGTTATGCTACTTCAGTAAGAATGTAGATGGTATGCATGCATGTGTGATGGTTATGATCAGACGCTTACTAGCCGTGCTATTTAAAGGTATTTGACCTTCGTCTGTTTCATCTAATACACCAGTCGCACAGACAGAAAGTCAAAAATGATAATCTCATTTCGAAAATCATAACCTCTTTACATCCTTATTTGTTCTCAGTATATTTATTCTATAACATTCTCAAACAATTTGCAACTAAGGTTTAAACTCTGAACTATGATATACATTATGTATTTCTGACGATGTTGCCCCATAGTTGCCACACAGTAAGTGCCATTATAATTAAAAAGCTTGATGGCAAGCGTGAAAATAGCACAGTTGTGTCTGGCACAGTCAATTAACACGAATAACAGGTTTCTGAATTTTGTACTAGCCCTACACATATGACGAACTGATTTCAGATACCAAAAAAATGAAAAAAAAAAATTCGGTCATACGTTTTGTGAAGTGTTTTGTTAAAAAAAAGAAATAAAATAGGTTATGGAAACATTTGATGGACCTCATTTGCTGTACATCATTTCGAGCTTCAAATGTTTCTCTAATATGTTTTATTTATTACTCCTAGGCAAACCATTTCGCTAAACATTTGACCGATGTTTTTATTTTCTTTATTTTTAAGCTTTATTCAGAACACATGATCATACTAATACACCACTTTCCTAGCATTTTCTTTTCTTGAAATGTTCTGAATTTATTATTTGATTCATAGGAAACTGTTCTTATTTTAAATATCACACAAACGTATTATTTTACACGAAAACTATCTAGACGTTAAAAAAAATGAAAGTTTTTATATCTTATTTGCCTCCCTAGTATCTTTTGTTCAGAAAATGCCCTAAATTTAGTACTTTATTCGAAGGAAGGCTTTTTGACATTTAAATATCACACTAATGTAACTTTGTATGAGCAAAATGCTAGGCCTTGAATAGCTAAACTTTCTGATACTTCATTTAAATAGCTAGCGGCAGCCGTAGGTGAAATTTTCCCTCACATCACTAATAACGCTTTTCTCAATTATGGCGATTACTTTAAAGCAACTAAATATTTATTGATTTATATTGTAACAAATAAGCCCTCGGTCACAAATATTAAGTCAAAATTGACCTGGTTTCGACGCTACTATGAGCGTCGTCTTCAGAATTAGACTAACTGTACTAAAGCATTAGGTATATAGTACATTAATAAAATTAAAGTTCGTACTGACTCGAAAAGATGCAGTACTTACAAGTCACATATTAAAAAAGATCTCAGCCGGAAAGGCGACGTCATGAACACTTGTCAGATGGCGAGCCGCTAAGGGCTGCTCGTACTGTGGACAGGGGTTGCAACAAGACTCTTTATTGATTTATTTTTGTAAACCTGGAAGTGACGCTGGTCAATTTCATACCCCACGTATCCTTTTCCTAGTCGTCGTTGGCTACGAAAATTCGGACAAAAACCAATTTTGTAATTTGTAGGGAGTCTAGGTTTTGCTCCGCTCAGATATAGGTAGGGGGAGTACAATTTACCATCAATGATGAGGCATTCATTACTGTACAAACAAATAATATAGACGGTAACTACACGAGGTCTCTTTGTGATAAACCGAAACCTGTGTGTAACTAAATTTTATTATTTAACTGGATAACATGTTGCCGTTTCCAGATACTGTACAGAATCGGTACAGGCAATCACCTGCTGCACAGTGAATTTTTTCTGTATAGTTGTTGCATCTATCCATTGGAATTTCCATGTAAGATAAGCGCGTGACTGCGTGTGAGATCGCTCTCTAAGTTTTCATCTATTTTTAGGTTTCAGATATATATTTTAACTGTTTTTGTGATAATATTTACTATATAAGTAACTTATTAGTGGTTTCTTCATTCACCTCTGCATTTCTTGTGTTGTGGCCTGATATTTGTGAGTGTTTCGTATCGAGCAACTTAACCTCTTACCCGTGTTTACATTCAGCGCTGACCAGTTGCAGCTGTAGCGGCGCATCGAAAGCTAAGTACTAATTAATTGTTTGTGTATAGTAGTTTATTTAGGAACTTTAGTAGTCTTCAACCGGTGTTCTTGGTGTTTTCCGGTGAAATAACTTCAGAAGAAATTTTTGCGAACTGCTTTCAGTTTCGTTACTGTCATTAGACGTTTGATTTTCTTTCTGTGTTAGTATTTTTTTATATTCTCATTTGTTGTTGATTAATACTGTCAATAATAGTAGTTACTTCCCTTGTAGAGCAAGTTTGTGATAATTGTAGTCAGTTTTTAACATCTTCTTATTGTAGTAGCGGAACTTAGATAAAGTTGTTTTCTTGTTTCAATAATTGTAAAATTTTACCATGAGTGAGAAGTGTGGGCTTTACCGTAGGTTCGTGAGTAGTGGATTGCGGTGTGAGACTTGTTCGAAGTATTTTCACGGGGGGGAATGCAGTGGGGAAGCCAGTGGGCATTCTGGTGAGATCCTCTCCTGGAACTGCAGGTTATGTAGCAAGAGTAAGTTGATAGAGGAGCAGGAGCGTAAGATCTGTGCCCTTCAGGTGCAGTTGAAAAACGCACAGGAGGAGCTAGATAGGATGAGGAGGGAGAAGGGGGTTGGGGAATGGGAGCTGGCTGTTGGCAAGAGATCTGCTAGGAGAAGGAGATTTTCAGATAGTTTTACTATTGGTGTTTGTAATAGATATGACCAACTGTCAGAGTCTAGTGGAGAGGAATCTCTAGTAGCTGTAGATGTAGGAAGTATGCAGCAGACCTCAGCAGTTACGGTGGCTAGGACAGTTGCAAAGTCTAAGAGAAAGAAGAAGATTCTGCTGTTAGGTAATTCTCATGGTAGAGGTGTAGGCCAGCAGTTGCAGGAAGTTTTGGGGAGTGAGTACCAGGTCACCAGCATTGTGAAGCCTAATGCAGGATTAGCTCAGGTGACTTTTAACATAGGGGGGGTATGTAGGGATTTTACTAAAGAGGATCAGGTAGTGATTGTGGGTGGGGCTGGTAATAGTATTGATAGCGATGGGGAGTATGACATAGATGGTGACCTGGAAAAGGTAGCCACTCAGACTGGCAACACGAATATGCATTTCGTGGAACTGTTTCAGCGTCACGATCGGCCTCATCTTAATACAGCCGTCAGGCGTAATAACATGAGACTTGGGGGTGCGCTGATGCCAGAAGGCATGAGTCACATTTCAGTGGGGTCGGTGCAGTCTATCAGTAGGATGGGTTTCACTAGACATGGCCTGCACCTCAACAGGTATGGGAAGGGGAGGTTGGCAAAACTTATAGGTGACAGCATAGGTGGGGGTGGTGGGATCACTCATGGGAAAATTCCGGTAGTTGTGGGTGTTAGAGCTGTACCTTTTTTAGATTGAAGTCAGCTGATAGGTATTCCTGCTTAAGGGAAGTCTCTCTAACAAAGAAACCGCTTTCTACAAAGCATGGGTATCCGATTAATGAGGGAATTAGTATATTTCATCAAAATATACAGGGTATTAGAGATAAAGTTAATGAACCGCTTATAGATGTTGACACTGAAATTATTGGTATATCTGAACACTTCTTAAATAAGGAGATAATTCAGAGGCTTCCTTTACCAGGATACAGGTTGGCTGGCAGCTTTTCTAGGAGCTCTTTGCGGTGTGGGGGAGTAGCCATGTATGTGAAAAACGGTATCCCATTTGAGTGAATTGATGTTTCAAAGTACTGCACTGAAAAGGTGTTTGAATGTTGTGCAGGTGTGGTTAAATTTAGTGGAGCTAAACTTCTTACTGTTGTTATTTATAGATCCCTAGACTCCGATTTCACAACATTTTTGCGAAAGCTAGAGGAGGTTCTTGGTTCACTTTATAGGAAATACAAAAAGTTAGTTATATGTGGTGACTTCAATATTAATTGTATAAGTGATTGTGCAAGGAAAAGGATGCTGGTAGACCTCCGTAATTCATATAATCTTATGCAAACCGTATTCTTTCCAACGAGAGTGCAAGGGAACAGTAGAACAACCATAGACAATATTTTTGTTCATTCGTCATTATTAGAAGGGCATTCTGTTAGCAAAAAGGTGAATGGCCTTTCAGATCATGATGCACAAATTTTAAGTCTAAAAGATTTTTGTGCTGCAACACATGTTAAATATAGTTACCAACTTTTTAGGAAAGCTGATCCAGTTGCTGTACAGACTTTTGTAAACCTTATCAAGGAACAAGAGTGGCAAGATGTTTATAGTGCTGATACAGTAGACGATAAATATAATGCCTTCCTCAAAACTTTTCTCGTGCTCTTTGAAAGTTGCTTTCCGTTAGAACGTTCAAAACAGGGTACTAGCACAAACAAGCAGCCTGGATGGCTGACTAAAGGGATAAGAATATCTTATAGAACAAAGTGGCAATTATATCAAAACGTTAGAAACAGTCAAAATCTAAATGCAGCAGCCCATTACAAACAGTATTGTAAGGTGCTTAAAAAAGTTATTAGGAAGGCAAAAAGTATGTGGTATGCAGATAGAATAGCTACGTCTCAGGATAAAATTAAAACCATATGGTCAGTCGTAAAGGAAGTGGCTGGTCTGCAGAGACAGGTCGAGAATATACAATCAGTGCGTAGTGGGGATGTCCGTGTTACTGGTAAGTCGCATATATGTACAGTACTTAATAATCACTTTCTGAATATAGCAGGTGAACTAAATAGAAACCTAGTCCCAACAGTGAATCATATAGCGCTCTTAGAAAAAAGTGTTCCGAGACTGTTACCTGAAATGCTCCTCCATGATACTGACAAGAGGGAGATTGAGTTAATAATTAAATCACTAAAGACCAAGAACTCTCATGGATATGACGGGGTATCTAGCAGAATACTGAAGTATTGTTCCAAGTATGCTAGCTCAGTACTTAGCCATATCTGTAACTTTTCCTTTAGGAGTGGTCGGTTTCCTGACCGATTAAAGTACTCGGTAGTGAAGCCACTTTATAAAAAGGGAGACAGGGATAATGTTGACAATTATAAACCTATTTCTATGCCATCGGTGTTTGCTAAAGTTATCGAGAGGGTTGTATATACAAGGTTACTGCAGCATTTAAATTCACATAATTTGCTGTCAAATGTACAGTTTGGTTTTAGAAATGGCTTAACAACTGAAAATCCTATAGTCTCTTTTCTCTGTGAGGTTTTGGACGGATTAAAAAGAAGGTTGCGAACGTTAGGTGTTTTCTTTGATTTAACGAAGGCTTTTGACTGTGTTGACCACAAAATATTACTGCAGAAGTTGGAACATTATGGAGTAAGGGGAGTAGCTTACAATTGCTTCGCCTCCTACTTTAAGAACAGAAAGCAGAAGGTAATCCTCCGCAATATTGAGATTGGTAATGATGTTCAGTCCCAATGGGGCACTGTTAAATGGGGCGTTCCCCAAGGGTCGGTGCTGGGGCCACTGCTGTTTCTTATTTATGTAAATGATATGCCTTCTAGTATTACAGGTGATTCAAAAATATTTCTGTTTGCTGATGACACCACCTTGGTAGTGAAGGATCTTGTGTGTAATATTGAAACATTATCAAATAATGTAGTTCATGATATAAGTTCGTGGCTTGTGGAAAATAATTTGATGCTAAATCACAGTAAAACTAAGTTTTTACAGTTTCTAACCCACAATTGAACAAGAACTGACATTTTAATCAGACAGAATGGGCATGTTATAAGCGAGACGGAACAGTTCAAGTTCCTAGGCGTACGGATAGATAGTAAGCTGTTGTGGAAAGCCCATGTTCAGGATCTTGTTCAGAAACTAAATGCCGCTTTATTTACCATTAGAACAGTATCTGAAATAAGTGACATTTCAACACGAAAAGTAGTATACTTCGCATATTTTCATACGCTTATGTCATATGGTATTATTTTTTGGGGTAATTCTTCTGATTCAAAAAGGGTATTTTTGGCTCAGATACGGGCTGTTCGAGCTATGTATGGTGTAAGTTCGAAAACCTCTTGTCGACCCCTATTCAATAGTCTGGGAATTTTGACATTGCCCTCACAGTATGTATTTTCTTTAATGTCGTTTGTTGTTAGCAATATTAGCTTATTCCCAAGAGTTACCAGCTTTCACTCAGTTAATACTAGGCAGAAATTAAATCTGCATGTGGAATGCACTTCCTTGACTCTTGTGCAGAAAGGAGTGCAGTATTCTGCTGCATCCATTTTCAATAAGCTACCACAAGAACTCAAAAATCTTAGCAGTAGCCCAAACACTTTTAAGTCTAAACTGAAGAGTTTCCTCATGGCTCACTCCTTCTATTCTGTCGAGGAGCTCCTGGAAGAGCTAAAAAATTAAGCAAATTCCAGTGTTACATTCTTGATTTTCTTTATTTAAACTAACGACTTGTCGCCTGAATATGTTTCTTATATTTCATTTTATCTGTTTCTACAATCGTGTTATAATTTCATGTATTGACTCGTTCCATGACCATGGAGACTTCTCCTAAATCTGGTCCCACGGAACAATAAATAAATAAATAAATAAAAACTTTAGCAACAAGTAGGTATGAGTGAAGGTGTTTCCTTGTGGTGGTGTTAGTGGTGGTAGAGACAGTAAGTGCGGCTAATAATCTAGGTTTTATTTGGAGCAAAATACTTGCCAGTGTAATAGGTTGTAGCCGCCGCAGAATAGTTCAACAAAGGTCTAGTCCTTACACAAACTTCTCCATGCCCGGAAAGAAAAAAAAAAAATAACACGAATTGATCCAGCTTTCATTTTTTCTGTACCTGCTTCTGCCACTACTGTTTGCCATGTGCCATGTTCACTTCCTGTGTACCACACGGCTGCGATCAAATACTACGGTTTATGCAACTGGAGTCTGGTAGCTTACAGAATACGCGGGAACCACAGGCTGCAATCTGTCCCCGCTGCTGCCGACGCTAGCGGAAATAACTTTGACAAATGTCCGTATCGTCGGAGAGCAAAGTGCAGAGATGTTTTATGCGCGTACATTTAAATAGCACCCATTTACGCTGTCCGCAGTAATGTGGGATGCTGGAGACACGTCTCGCCGGCGTACATCTCCGCGGGAAACGCGAGCCGGCGAGGCATTTATAAAAGAGAATGCGAAGTGACGTCAACGACCGAATGCTAAGGATGTGGCGGTCGTTTTTCCACGTCCGTAAATCTATTCAACAGCACTGTGTGCAGCCCATTTCTAGAGAACAGCCAGTAATTTAGTAACTGAATGAACAGCAGATATGATTACAGCGCATCACTTTACCACATGTAACAGCGAAAACTTCTAATACTATCCAATGTGCATCTCATTTTCTGTTAGGTATTTAACGAATGGAAAAAATATATTCTTCTCGTACGGCGTGATCTCTAACATCAAAAAGCCCCTGAAATGTTTATTATCTGATTCTGCTTCATCTAGTATGCTTTGTACCAAAGGTCGCAATCGAGAAAGATTCTACGAAAATATAATGTAAATATATATGACCACAGGCAGTGTATTATTTGATTATTACTAGTTTCGCTCTCGGATGTCTGCATCTTCAGAACTATGGGTAGAAGTTATTGTATATAAAGATAATAACTAGAGCTCAACTTACAAGGTAACATCACTGAACTAATGGCAGCACATTAAATGTTCGAAGCTCTGATAGGCACTATCTTCAACACAAAACGGTGTGAACTGGCTCAGGAATATTGGTTGTAAACTTACTGGGTCGGGAGTTAATTATCGTTGTTGTGTTTTAGGCCTCTCATCGCTATCGCAGTTTTACAAATAATATGGGACGTATTCTGTATTTGCGACTATAACAGAAATCTTATTTAGACTAGCTTCCTTTCAGATCATTAAAAATTCTCATATTTTACGCAGTCATTATTACTCGTGTTATTTTTGCTCTTATATTCTTTTACGCAATGTATAGGAAGTAGAAAAAATACCGTGACAGAGAGAAAATAATAATTAAAACATTAGAAGTGTTTAATAATAGAAATCCAAGAGATGGCAGCCTTATATAATCCCGCCAAACCGATTTGTAAGAAACGCCACAATTATTATAATCACCACTGAGATGCGCTGAAATAAAATGAAACCTGTCTGATCGGAATAAGACTGTTATTACAATGGCAGAAAAGGATTATATCTCATACTACTTCTTACCTTAATCTGTTGGGAAAGAAAGAGCCATTTCGAAAATTGCAGTTGGTGAAGATGTTAATAAAACGATTCGTAGCCAGAGTCTTAAGGAAATGCAACTCAGCTACGAAACAAATGGCTTACAAGGCGCTTGTTCGACTGATTCTTCGGTGTTTTTCGTCAGTTTTGGACCCTTACAGGACACGACTGATAGAAATAGAGAAGATCCGGCGAAGAGCGATGTGTTTCGTTACGTGAACTTTAGTTGGCGCGACAGCGTTGCAGAGATGCTCAACAAACTCTAGTGGCAGAGGCTACAAGAGAAGCATCGTGCATCGTGGCGAATTACTACTGCAACTTCGAAAGAGTGCTTTGTCGTAAGAGTTGAACAACATATTACTTCCTGCCACATACATCTGGTGAATTGACCACGATGAGACAGTTCGAGAAAATAGAGCTTATAAAAAGGCCTACAGACAACTATTATTTCTACGCTCCATTCGCGGAGGGAACAGGGAAGTGGGGAGGGGGAAATCAATTAGAGGTACCAGAAGTACTCTCCGCCACGCACCTCATGGTGGCTTGAGTACCATTGGTATGGATGTATCACATATGCCACTTCCATAATACACCACAAACTATAAATAAGTGTACAATCTAGCTCAAACGTCAAAATGCTTTGTGGGCTTCTACGGATCTTGTATGCTTGCTTAGATAGTAAATTTTTTTCCACCTGGAAATAAGTTTACGTGGAGAAAGTTACTCGTTAGTAAAAAGTGTAAAATAACTAGGTTAAAATATCGTTTAATAATAACCTTTAGCAAGTGAGCACTGGTAGGATCGTGTTCAAACCCAACACACCCAGGCGCACACAACCCACACCCACACTCGGCCCCCTCCCCCTCCCCCCCGCCCCCACCGCCACCCCCACACACTGATAAGTTAAATAAATATTACCCTTGCACTGGCATTAATATATATGGTTTGAGCAGACAGTCGGGACAGTCATAATGTAGAGGTTACCGAAACACATTTACGAGTATAATGGCTAATTCGTGTTACTGTTACGGTATCTGTGTACGGAAGTTCAGGTAGACACAAAAAAGGACGCATGAGGAAAGAACTAACAGAATGGGACGTAAAACAGTAGATGTAATCTATAGACGCGTCGGTCCATCTCTGATCCTTATGCCAACAGTTATTCGGCTTCACAGTGATTGACAGAGTTGTTCGATGCCCTCCTGAAGGACTGCAGTTGATTTCAATAACATTGCCACATGTCGAGCCGAAGCCACACGTTTAGTTGATGGTGATTGCTCCCGTTTCTAGTGACGTATGTTCTCCCCTCTGTGCGCACAACCGCCGTGAACTTGTCTCTAACACAATGGCTACATTTTGAACAGCTCGTTATATGTTGCGACGGTAAAAGAAGTGTCTGGTCCATTAGCCTGTTCCCGAGCAGTGATGTCAAGTGATTTGTCAGTCTATTAAATTTCTGCATGTCGCATGCTGCCATTTGTACGTTATATTTTGCGAATTTTTTTGTTAGTGTTTCTTTTCTTAAGTCTTGATTTAGTCTGTTGCACTCTATTTTGTTTACCCGGTAGCAGGTGATATATTTGTTAATCTGTTTTTCTTGCTCAGAAGCTCAGAACATTTGACTATGGTCTCCCCCACTTGCGGACAATTATCGTATATATCATTCAATATAACACATGGTGGTGTATGAATTCAGTTACTCCAAGTTCACGAATCTTGTCATTCGTGTGACTCTGTAGTAAGCCAGGGTAATAATCAAATCTGATTATTTAAGTGTTTTTAAAGTTTGGTTATAAATTTATAATTGTATTTTTACGTGATGGCTAATTTTTACTGTACTAGGTCACGCAGTCTCATCAAATGTAATATTTTATGTTTCATTTCGTTCGCCTTAGCGCGGAAGTAGGCCTTATTATTAATTGTATATGGTTCTTGAGTGTTCATATGTAAGCACATATAGTTTCTCGGGTTTCGGTTTGAATCAGCAGAAGTCAGTGGGTCAGTGTGGCCGAAAGTGCTGAATCCTGGGTTCTAGTTGTTACATCTGATCTTTGAATCTTATCTTCAAACTTGCTATTTCAACGTCTGATCTGTAGTTTGTATGCCAGGTAGCCGCCTAACGATTACATTTCTCCTAGCCCGGACTGATGGTTTCACATCGTGTGACTAACTTTTTGTCTGTATTTTCTTTTCTGTTTAGTCTTTCGTGGGCAGCCAGCGGGGTTTGACTACGACGGGGACGAGCTGAGCACGCACTTGAGATTCCGTGGTCCTGAGTTCGGTAACGGAACCTGGGACTAAGCCATGCCGTATTGTCCAACATATTCGGGATAAAAGTTAAGTTACCTACAGGATCTTTTTCAGATGTTTTGGCATCAGCCACTACAGTCCAAGCACCCCAAGAGTCCGCTAGACCTAATGTATCAAATCAATTAATAACCTGGCCATCAGCTTTTATACCTCTATTGGGGCCACTATTCACCTTATTTTTCTGCACATTAAAATTTCTTCCGTGGGAGCTGTATTGACGATGTTGTTATCCTATTCACTAACGGCAATGTAATATTCATGTGCTGCTGAATGTTTGTACACCGGAAATTGTCCTGTTTTGGTGCTTATGCTATCGTAAGTTTAGATCTGGATTTGAACTGTAATGGGGTTAAAGCCTTGATGTCTCTTTCTTATAAAAAACTATGTTCAAGGTTCTTACCGAAGATTAAATTAATATTATAATTGTAGCTAAATGACTGACCTTATTTTCATTGGGATTTAAGTGGCTTCCATATTAACGGATTGTTTCTTAACATACGTTACGCAAAATCTCTGTTCAATTTATAAAAATTGTAAAATTGTTTGGTGACCATTTTGCCAAAGATCACAGAGTAAATGGTTAAATTTAACGGTCAATAAAACCGTGTAGTAAAAAGATGAAGTTTTGTAAACCCCTGGTCCAGCCCAATACGAAATTCCCTGTAGTCACCGTTCAGCATGGACTCACCCTGCAGAAATATTGAGCCATGCTGGCTCTGTAGCCGCGAATTATTGCGTAAGTCTTGCCGGTTCAGGATTGAGAGAACCAACTGACCTTTCGATTACGTCCCACAAATTTCCTATAGGATTTATGTCGGACGATCTGGGTGGCCAAATCACTCGCTCGAGTTGTCCAAAATGTTCTTCAAACCGATCGAGAACAATCGTGGCCCAGTAACATGGCGCTTCGTCATCCGCAAAAATGAAGTCCATGAATGGCAGCATATGGTTTCAAGTAGCCGAATATTATCATTTCCAGTCAGTCATCCGTTCAGTTCGACCAAGAGACCCAGTCCATTCCACGTAAATACAACCCACGCCATTATGAAACCACCAACAATTCTCCACAGAGCCCTGTTGACAACTTGGGTCCATGAGTTCGTGGCGTGTGCGCCGTACTTGAACCTCCCAGCAACTCTTACCATCATAAACTGAAACATGTGACTAGGTCACGGTTTTCCAGTCATCTTGGGTCCAACCGATGTTATCACGAGCCCAGGAGTGGCGCTGCAGGCGTTGTCGTACTGTTAGCGATGTCACTCGCGTCTGACGTCTGCTGCCATAGGCCATTGACCCCACATTTCACCGCACTGTCCTAACTGATACGATCGTCATACGTCCTACATTGAAATCTCCGGGTATTTCGCGCAGTGTTAATATCTGTTAACAATGACAACTCTAAGTAAATGCTGCTACTCTCGGTCGTTAAGTGAAGGCCTTTGGCTGCTGCGTTGTGCGTGGTAACAGTTAATTCCTAAAATTTGGAGCCAGACGGAGTGGCCGAGCTGTTCTAGGCGCTTCATTCTGGAACCGCGCGACCGCTACGGTCACAGGTTCGAATCCTGCCTCGGGCATGGATGTGTGTGATGTCCTTAGGCTAGTTAGGTTTAATTAGTTCTAAGTTCTAGGGGACTGATGACCTCTGATGTTAAGTCCCATAGTGCTCAGAGCTATTTCAACCTAAAATTTGGTATTCTAGGCAGCCCCTTGTCGCTCTGGATATCGTAATATTGAATTCTCCAACGATTTTGCGAAATGGAATGTCCCATGCATCTAGATCCACTTACCATTCCGCGTTGGAAGTCTTAATTTCCACCTTGCAGCAAGAATCACGTGGGAAACCTTTTCACTTGAATCACCTAAGGGAGGTGACAGGTCGGTATTTTTTTTTTTCTTTATTGAGTTTCTGAGTATCGATTCCCCCTGAAGTAAGCGGGCTGGCAGCAGCTTAGTATGCCGCTCTCCAGCCCACAGAATTTGTTTTAAAAAGATGAAGATAATAAATAATAAAAACAGGCGATAAAATCGGAGACTTAAATGGTAACACAGCGGGAAGTTGTGGAACTTAAAGTAGAGAACAAAGGTGTGATGGTGCTACTAAAATACATATGAAGCAGACAGGTAAAAGACAGACAATTAAAAAACACGGCGACAGTCTGGTTTCTGTTCACAAGAGACATAAAATTCACAGCCAGTGACAGCATGATTTCTGTTCGCAACACTTTGGAAAGACGAACAACACTGAAAAGTCACTTGAACACTGCACTAAAAGGCTGGCAAATATGACATACCACAGCCAAGGGCAGATGGGGGTAACCTGGACAAACGATTGGAAAGAAAAAGGGGGGAAGCAGAGGAAAACGAAGGGGAGAGGGGGGAAAGGAGCTGATGGGGGACAAGGACCCATAAGAGGGGGGGGGGGCAGATGCGACAGGGAGTGGGGAAAGGCAGAGGAGGGGAATACAAAAGGACTAGGGGGGGAGAGGGGAGGCAGGGAGGGGTTAGGTGGGGAGAAAACAGTATGGAAGGGGGGTAAGAGGGAGCCCAGGGAAAGGACTGAGGAAAGGAGGGGGGGTGAGGATCAGAGTTGATAGGAGGGATAAATGGGGGGAGAGAGGGCATCATCTGGAAGAGGGAGTTGATGGAAGCCACCTTGGGAAAGGAGATGAAGGGTGTAGAGATGGAGGGTAGGGGGGACACAACAGTGAAGACGTGGCAGAGGGAGGGGATGGGAGGGGGTGAGGAGGATCAAGGCGGTGGGAGGTGTAGAGTATGTGGATATGTTCGATGAATAGGAGCAGATGGGGGGAAGGAATGAGGTCATAGAGGATACATGTGGGGGACGGGAGGCATATACTGAAGGTGAGGTGGTGTGCAAAGAGCTCAAGGATCTGGAGGGACTTACAGAATTTCGAGAGGGCGGATATCCACGTGGGACTGGCATAACGGAGGATGACAGGTCCGTCAGTGCATTGCCCTTTTATACTTAGTGTACAAGATACTACTGCCGTCTGTATACATGCGTATCTCTAACCTAAGTGTAATCTGTACTTATTCCTCTTGTAAGTTTTTTATTCCCGATTTTTACATTTTGTACATTTTGTAGTTTGAGACAGACAGCAGCATAGTTTTAGATAATTGTGTACATGTCATTGCATCATTTTACTATGAGACGATTTTTATACGTTTTTATTTCTCCAAAATTAGATTAGTATGTACGCGACTGTTAAAGGCAAGTATTAATATTATGGTTTTTTGGCCTTACAGAGGACCCTCATTTTCGGACCACTTACAGGCGTGTCATGACATTTGCCAGTGTATTCAAGTGCAACATAATTATTTTATGTAATTACGTAACCAACGGCAATAACGTTCTTATTAAAAACAATTGATATATTTGTAAAAGTTTTGTCATTAAACCTCTCAAGACGCCGAGCACAAAGCAGGCACTCGTGTAATTAATAGGATACGTTTCCAGTGTTGGCCTGATGGCCTAGAATCTCACTGATGGAGTAGAATTGTGTTCAGTGATGAGTCCCACTTCGACTTGAGCCATCGAAGATATGTCTGGAGGCGGTTCGCACAGTGGTGGGATACCAACAAGACTGCCGCCCGCTGTACGGCCCAACAACCACGAGTTGGTGGCATTTTATTTCATAGCAGGACGCCTTTGGTTGTCATTAACGGCTCTCTTATAGCACAGCAGTTGCTAGATGACATTTTGGAGCCCGTCAAGACTAGCCAACCTGGGCTTACATTTCAGCAAGAGAATGTACGCCCGCACACTGCGAGAATTTCAACTGCTTGCTTTCGCGCTTGTCAGACTCAACTTTGACTGGGAACGTCACCAGAATTCTCCAGAACTGAGGGTGTTTGCAGCGTTATGGGCAGGACCCTCTAACGTGCTCGGGTTCTCACTATCTAACGCAACAATTGGACAGAATTTTGAACGATATCTCTCAGGAAGAAAATTCTATCAATCAGTGCCAAGCCGAATAAATGCTTCCATAATTGCCAGAGGTGGAACAAAGCGTTATTTACTTGCTTAGTTTGTCAAACTCTTCTCTTGATTAAATCAACCTATTTTTCTCAAATTGTAATGATTTATTTGCTTGCTAACGTACATCACATATGCACATTTCCGTCCGATTTGGATAGTTCCTTCTTGTTGCGTCATTTCTTCTTTTTTTAAATCTTAGAGTGTGTTTTACATATGTTGGTGGATTGTAGTCAACCTATGTTAGCATGTATTAAATAAGGTTTTTGCCATTATACACACGCAACTTGAAAAAGTTTTCGCTTATTGGTTTGTTCTTCCGGTCACTTGTAGAGCAGTATGCCAAGCTTTCTCCTTATAATCCCAAGCTTCGACATGCAAGTCGGCAGTAGGTGACTGGTGACTTTTAGTATTTCTAGCGGCTACTTGTACCGACTGCACGCACAACCTAGGGCAGGGCTTCCCAACGTGTGGTCCGCGGACCCGTTAGGGGTCCACCGGCTCTTTCTAGGCGGTCCGCGGACACTTTTCACCAAGCCGTGTAAAATGATGAGTAAAAGTATTGACTAAAAATGTGAAAAACAACTTCATCACTATTTTTTTCGTGTGAGGTATACTTTTACTTTAGGCAGTATTCCCAAGCAGCCTTTGCGGTTCCTGCTAGCTACCGGCTATGGACTGACAGCTGACATTCAGTAGATACGCAAAGACGTAAAAATAACTAGACTTTCCGAGCTGTTTACATGGGCATGAAAATCAATTGTGGACCTGGAAACGGATTTATAAAAGGAAATTTCCAGAATCGATTTTGAAGTGTTTACCTAACCAACCAAAAGCGGAACTGGGACATCGACTTACGAAATTCGGTTTTGGAAACGCATGTAAACTGGGTGGATGTATTCCCACACAGTGCACAACAGATGTCACGATAGTCCTTTAAAGGCAATTACTTGGCCTCTTTTTTTTCGTGATGTGTTTGTATCCCGAATCATAGGTCTGACTCTTTTCTTCACAGCCGCGCAGAATGGCCGCTCAGTCTAAGGCGCCATATCGTCGTCGATTGCGCAGCCGTTCCCGCCGGAGGTTCGAGTCCTCCCTCGGATATGTGTGTGTGTGTGTGTGTGTGTGTGTGTGTGTGTGTGTGTGTGTGTGTGTGTGCGTGTGTGTGTGTTGTCCTTAGTGGAAGTTAAACTTAGGTTAATAGTGTGTAAGACTAGGGACTGATGACCTCAGTAGTTAAGTCCCATAGACTTTAGATACATTTGAACATTTTTCCACGCACATGACTGTTACGAAATATGCATGCTCCTTACACAACAGTAGCCAAACACTGGAAGTGAACAGACCACAAGCGGAAGCTTGTCAACAGCGAACAGTTTGGACATGACGTAGATTGCTCTTGCAGGAAGGCAGCTCCAATGTGTGAAATGTCAATTACCATGTAATTTTAATCAGGCTATAGTGTGATGAACAAAGGGAGTAAATCCACTAGTAAGTGTCTAGATACAGTTGGAATTCACATTGGATCGTTAATTTCAAGTTGTTTTCATTCATCTCTAAACGAAAGACTATTAATACTTCGGGGGGGGGGGGGGGGAGGACGGGGGCGGTGTGGACGGGGGGGGGGGGGGGGGGAGGACGGGAGGGGGTCATTGGGAACATGGCACTAGCATTAAGAAGCTTTCAGTTCCCATGGGTTTCGCTCTGAGATTTAAAGTTACTGTGCTCTTGACTGACTAGGGGTCCACCATGGATTTTCGACTGAAGAAGGGGCCCGCCAGCTGAAAAGGTTGGGAAGCCCTGACCTAGGGTATACACAGATTTCGTCTGGTAAGTATGCTGTTTGTGTGTTATTTTGTGTGGTCAACAGCTCTATCGTACTTGGTCCCACTTATTTAACTTCGGAGATAGTTGTTTGAAGATTTTAATTTTTGACTGAAACTGTTTACCAGAATAAATAAATTTTTGTTGCGGTCTATGTTGATAGTTTTTGTTATACTTCAGGAAAGACTTCCAGACAAATTTATATTCGATATTAAATAATTCTTTTTATATTTTTTAGCTATTGCTGGTGTACTAATCATATCCATTGCCGCTTATTCGCTGTCGAAATCGCCAAAACAACAAGTTAAGAAATGCTGCTAAAATAGTTGCATGAAATGACCTCATCCTTATAACAAACGTCGCTTTTACAGGTGCGTATCCTCGTGTACAAAACATGAAGCGTCAGTCATGTCAAAGCTGCATGAGTTAGCTACGACTGGTGCTTCCAGACGCACTGTGTGCGATATGATTCATGTGTTCTCCTGCACTGGTCATTCCGTTCTGCAGTTTCATGGAATTTTTGAATTACCGACCTATTTGAAGCTTGCATTCGAAGATACACACAAAAGAAAGTGGCTGTTTCATAAAAATAGTTTTAATAACCTGTGGGGTTAGCTCTATATCTCCAGGATGTAACTAATAGATATTTTGGCTTAAGATGTATGTCAGCGCCAGGTATTTTCTCATGTGCTAAGTTGAAATGATCTATGGATCTAAGTTGTTGTGCACTATAGTTTTAATCCACAGGTCTCAAGTTAGTAGTAATAAAGCATATAATAAGCGACCGCTGGTGTTTCATCTGTACATTAATTCCTAACAGCTGCTGCGCCATAAGCTGTCGATGCCTGCGTTTGCTAAATATGTCTAATACGATACATTTTCCATGCTTTCTACTTGCACAGCTTGGCTTCTCATTATGTCGTATAAGTTAGTTAATTATTTAGTTGTACGCTCCGTGGTTCATTTGTGCGATTAATCATAATCACGTGGACCGATTTATTTTACTTTCGCATTACTCATTATTTATCTGTAAATATAGCTACATGATGACTTTCTACAAATTATTTTATATTCATATGCAATTCCTATTTTCCACTGTATAAATTCATTTTCACGGAGTGAAAGGAGTTGTCAAGGAAAAACTTTTCCTGTTTGTTTTCAGATTTTACTTTGCCGTCCGTCAGGCGTTTTACATCATTAAGTGATTTATCAAAAATTTTGGTGGTAGCGGTGTGCACACCCTTTTTGTGCTAAAGACAACCTTAATTTGGATCAATGATTGTCACTTTTTTTCTTGTGCTCCTCCAGTTAGCTTCATAGTTGTTGTTTTAGAAATGTAGTGCGTTATTTAACAATTTCATAACGGAACATATATACCGTAAAGCGGTGGTAAAACTGCCTAATTCTTTAATCACATGGTTACTAGATGATCATGGATGAGCACCACACGTCATTTTTACTGCATGTTTCTGAGCAATTAAATCTTTCTTTCCTAAAGATGTGTTACCCTAGAACACTCTCCATGCGATATTATTGGGTGAAAATACGCAAAATGTGTTTAAGATTTGTCTCTATTCAAGAATTGTAATGATTTAAAGTGAAAATGTGGCTAAACGGAATGTTTTCAGAAGTTAAAATAAATGTTTTTTATCAGTTTAAATTTTCACCGATATGGATACTTAAAAATCTTAAGTTATGACCCTAGTTATTATTTCATCGCCACGAATTAAATTTTCGTGTAGTACCTCTAAACGTGGAGAAGTCAATAAGACGTGGCTTACTGAAAAAAAAATCGGTAATACATTTTACCAAGTCTTCTCTTGCCGTAAGTATGTTTGGACATTTGCAAAAAGAACTAGGTCTGACGGTTGCGTATTACACGGGAGGCCTTTAATTCGGCCTCTGTGAGAAACAATGGCTGACCTAAGACTGACTCTTGTGGAAAACCGTAAGTGGTTACTCCTCGTCTGAAGAATATCTCTTGCTTACATTATTACAAAATACAACTTGTGCATTCTTTTGGTTTCGTATGACATTACCTATACCATCGATTCCGTAACATATCAGTTTATCTTGCATGATATTGTGATTCTCGCAGTAAACGCCTTAAACAGATCACAGGAAATACCAACCAGTTCTATTTTGTTGATATCAAACTCTACGACAAATTTGCTTTTGTATTCACATCGACTGAGAGCTCTGTCGGCAACAGCAGTGGAGTCTATGAGAGTCGTATTGTGTTTATGTGTGGTTTTTGAAGCGTTGTCATAGTGTCTACAAGGACTTCACATTTTATCGCAGAAATAACGTCATCCTCGCACGGCAGCTGCCCGAACTTTCGCAGCTCGAGTACCAAGCCTCTGGGGGATTTCACGTCACAGTTCCAGGAATTTTATAGGTAGAAGTATGCGACAGTCGTAAAATGCAGTCCAGACGGGAATTACAAATTCAAATGTCCGTGTATTCGTTCTTTTATGCAGCGGCAGTTTTTTGCAGTCGTAAAGCAGATGGTGGGAGGTTTTTAATATGCCGGCTCACTCTTCCACACGGCTTGAAAGCGAGGGACCAGGGACAGGGCCGCAGCGTTAACACGGCTTTGTGGAAACTGGCTTCACTAATGCCATGATAATGAATTAGCCACCATTCTGGTTAACTATCCTGAGAAGATTTTACACATAAGATGGTTCTGCTACCACATGCTTTCTCTGAAACCGGTGCTTCCTTATAATACGTTAGCTTTATCGACTAATATTGTACAAGAAATTGATTAAAATAATGTACGTATACACATTTCGTTCCATGATGTATCACAGTTCGGATTTCAGAAGAGTTGCTCTACTGAGAATGCCACTTACTCTTTTACGCACCACATTTTACAAGCTCTAAATAACAAAATAGTGACCTACCTAAGGCATTTGACTGTAATAATCACAATATTCAGCTAGATAAAATGAGGTTTTACGGGTCTGATGGTATAATCAACCATATCAAAGGAAAGTAGTTAGTTGTAGTTAATAATTCACAAGTTGCGACATCGTCGTGAAAAAACAGTGACCCGTATATGTAATAAGTTTCCTTTAATTTACGTCTATGGTCACAAACTTTTTGTTAACAGGTTACCGGTTTCGGTCTTTAATGACCATCATCACATCTGTTTCATATAAACAAAGTCCTAATGTACTGCACCCATAGTGGCATCGTCAAATGTTAAATGCGGAATCAGCAGCAGCATCGTCAAATGCATATAAATAACATCACATGCACGAGTCATGTTGTCAGTAGAACTATTTTTTAAGTATCCCACACATATGATTATACGCCAGGATGAGCTAAGTGAGTGTTTTTAAGCAGTCTCCAGTGTAGACTGTATTTCCCCAGTATGCTGGGCCTGAACCAAAATATGTGACCTGCTGTATCTGCGACTATGAGCATTCCAGTTAAAATCCCCAAAAATTATCACGTCCACGTATGCAGACGGCTGCCTGATTCCTATTATACGAGGTGTGTGAGAAAAGTAACACTGTGTTATTCTACTTGAGTACACCGGTGTGTTACTTACTTCCAGAAGCTCAGCCCGAGTTTAAGCTCCGTAGGGCCATCTTGTGATTTTTGAGAACTCCAGTGGTGAAGATGTGTTTCTGTTGCATTTTATTAAAACGGAACAGCGGAATTCAGAGCAACATTATGCCATCAAGTTTTGTGCTAAGCATGGTGAACCCACGAGTGTGACTTTTGAAACGCAGAAACAGGTCTATGGGTAACATTCCTTATCAAAAGCAGACTTCATTTTTGGTTGGTTGGTTGGTTTGGGGAAGGAGACCAGACAGCGTGGTCATCGGTCTCATCGGATTAGGGAAGGATGGGGAAGGAAGTCGGCCGTGCCCTTTCAGAGGAACCATCCCGTCATTTGCCTGGAGTGATTTAGGGAAATCACGGAAAACCTAAATCAGGATGGCCGGATGCGGGATTGAACCGTCGTCCTTCCGAATGCGAGTCTAGTGTGTAACCACTGCGCCACCTCGCTCGGTAATTCATTTTCGGAAGACTTAGAACACGTAAAGATGAACCTCGCTCAGGGGGTACTTTAGCTTCAACGATCTGTTTCTATGGCAGTAGGAGTATCGTTCAGCCGGCCGAAGTGGCCGTGCGGTTAAAGGCGCTGCAGTCTGGAACCGCAAGACCGCTACGGTCGCAGGTTCGAATCCTGCCTCGGGCATGGATGTTTGTGATGTCCTTAGGTTAGTTAGGTTTAACTAGTTCTAAGTTCTAGGGGACTAATGACCTCAGCAGTTGAGTCCCATAGTGCTCAGAGCCATTTGAACCATTTGAGTATCGTTCATAATGAATTTGATCCTCCCTACAAACTGTCAACCGTTTTACAAAGATGTCCTTGAAAGGCTCAGACAATTGACTACTGCACCACGACAACGCCCCACGTCACACGGCCACTTCCATCACTGAATTTTTGAACTCAAAGGGATTTTTTGTTCTTTCACAGCCCCCACTATTCACCTCTTGTGAATCCTTGTGACTTTCTTCTTTTCCTAAGATTGAAAAATGTCTTTAAATGACTTCATTTTGGGGCTCCGGAGAACATTCAAAAGAATATGGCCATACCAGTTGAAGCATATCAGCACTGATTCCAAGATTGGAAACAACGACTCCGGCGGTGTACAGCTACAGAAGGGAACTACTTTGAAGGGGACAATATTGTTGTTTCAAAGAAAATAATGAAATTGTAAGATAAAAAATCAATCTCATTACTTTTCTCACACGTCTCGTAACTCATTGATATTGTAGACCTGTTTTCTGTATTTTGTTAAGAGCACAATTTTAGGATTCTTAAATACCATTAAGTCCGTTCTAGAAGCGACTGTAAGATAATGTTTTAACGGTTACGTAGGCTGCTGCAACGTGTGTGGACGGGAGTTGCTAGTAACTGGGGAATCGGGTTCGTTCCATTTGAGGCTTGGGGAACGTCTGCAACCGCTCATCGATTACTGTGCGCAGACAGAGTGTATCAGATGCCCGTTACATAGGAAAGCAATTTCGAGCTGGCAGAGTATTACCGGTTGCAGCAGAGCACGCCCTCCAAACGGGCACGATGATCGGATTTTCGAGTGCGCTGATAGAATTTTGTAATGAAACACTCTGACGGATGTTGGGAAATTCTACTATTGGTACTGTGACAAATTTATTGGGGTCATTCTAGCTCTGTAACAATTCACCTAAAACAACATATAATTAAAACAAAATGACCTCATTGATGAAAGTCAACCATAATGCGTCTATGAATAAAAAAACATTTCGTTCCTTTCGAAGGATTCACTTACTAGAAGTGTGTTTCATTTTTACCTCGTATGTGATAACTTCCCATCGAAAGATGGAGAAAATAAGAGATTATTCTTTGGCAGTATAAATGGCGTGAATTTCTTCAATGGGTGCGAATTATAAATGCTAGGTAGAAAGTCAGTGCTTTGCATACTATATCACACATTTCATACCATCTCTTGGAAAATGAGTGCAAACAAGGTATGATTTAAGTCATACGGAGATGAAAGTACTAATGTACAGAAATATTATCTCTTTGTATACTGCCATTTATATCAATTTTATACAGTGAGATGGAACATGACTTTGAAGGTCTGAGTTGCTATGGAAGCCCAGGGAACAGTGAGCTGTGTATTATAACATCAGAAAAAAAGTCCAACTTGGAAGGTTATGAGGTTAGTAAACATTGCATTTGGTGAGTTAGTGAAACACACATTGTTGCTACTGGAGTATCTCTTAGAATTGATGATGAAACTATTAAGCACACGAGCAACGTTTTGTGGAGTGCTACTTCATACAAAATACATGAATAGCTGTTTAAAATGTCATCACAAGAATCTGCACTGTAATTATAAATATAGTGTCGTGAACGTTTCCTCGTAATTTGAAGGAGACAGTCAAAACAAGCTCCTCATTTTACAGTTATTAGTGTTGCGGCAAAAAGGCTCTAATAACCGTAAGACACTTAAAAATATGTGATGGACTGAAGTTTTGAACTATTTTAAGCTAAAATATTATAGAAAACCTACAAACCTACGAGGAATTCTAGATGACTTAACAGTAATAAAATTTCGGCTGGTTGATTCCGGCGCATGCCTGTATGCGAAAAAAGTCTGTTGTGGAGACCTACTGAAGGAACGTGGAAGGGAGTGGAATTCAATAATACTTCTATGAGTACCTCCCCCATGACAGTGCTTCACTGCAACGCGCTACGCAGATACCTTCTTATCTGCTTTAGAGAGGAGACAGTCCTTCGACATCCATATTAGTGAATTAACCGTTAACATCGTAGTATGCCATCTTCATCTATTTTTTTATATTTATTTTTACGATCAAAAGCTCCCTCTAGTTATTCCGTGTCTTAACTGATGTCCTAACATCCTGTCCCTTCTTCTTGTCAGTATTTTCCATATGTGTCAGCATAGGATTATACATCCAGCCGAATGCCAATAACTCTTAGGTACACTGACCTAGGTTTCGACACTTACTAAGGGTACTTCATCAGAAAGAAATTTTGATAAATTGTAAAATTACAATGCATAAAAGCAATGGCCAGAATTTAGAGCAACTATGCTCAAGCCAAAAGTTAAATAAAACGTTCCAACCTTTGCCACGTGTGCCTAGCTGGAAGCATCATTAGTGTGACGTTCCCAGTTAGGCGCACGTGGCAAAGGCCGTAAAGCTTTAGTCCACATTTGAGCATAGCTGCTCCGAATTCTGATCATTGCCTTTTGGCTATGTAATTTTACAATTTATGAAAATTCCATTCTGATGAAGTCACCCTTAGTAGGTCAATGTACCTAACTGTTATTTGCAACTGGTTAGCTGTATAATCCTGTGTTGAAACTAATACACAGTTGCTGAGAAACAGCAATATTTAAAATTTTACGTTTACCATATGTTCTTTTTTCGCCTATTCTGCCGAGGACTTCATCTTTGTTTATCTTATTAGTCCACCTAATCTCAACATTCTACTGTAGCACTAATCTCAAACGCTTCGAGTCCCTTCTATTCCGGTTTTTCCAATGCCCATGTTTCACTACAACGATGTGCACTAAATGTATGCTCTCAGAAATTTCTTCCTCACGTTAAGGCCTATGTTTGATACCAGTAGATTTCTCTTGACCAGGAATGCTCTTTTTCCAGTGCCAGTATGCTTTATGTCCTCCTTACTTCGTCTGCCATGGGTAGACTAGATCCACGTAGCAGAACGCCTGTACTTCTCTACTTCGTATCATCAGTTATGATGTTAGGTATCTCGCTATTCTCATTTTATCTACGTCTTAATACCTTTGCTTTTCTTTCGGTTTGGTCTCAATCCAGATTCTCTACTCATTACACTTTTCATTCCATTCAACAGATCCTATAATTCTCCACATTCACTGAAGACAGCGATGTCACCTGCAAATCTTGTCGTTGATACACTTTTGTTGTTTTAATCCCACTCCTGAGCCTATCTTTTATTTCACTAATTGCTTCTTCAATGTATAGAATGAACAGTAGCGATTAAGAACAACATCCCTTACACCCTTTTATTCCAAGCTCTTCATTCGTCTTCCAGACTTGTTGTTGCTTCTTGATTCTTGTACATGTAGTATATTACTCGCCTTTGTCTCTGGCTTACTCTGCTTTTCGGAGAATTTCGAACTTCTTGCAGCATTTTACACTGTCGAACGATTTGTCTAGGCCGGCCGTTGTGGCCGAGCGGTTCTAGGCGCTTCAGTCCGGAACCATGCTGCTGCTACGGTCGCAGGTTCGAATCCTGCCTCGGTCATCGACGTGTATGATGTCCTTAGGTTAGTTAGGTTTAAGTAGTTCTAAGTCTAGGGGACTGATTACCTCAGATGTTAAGTCCCAAAGTGTTCAGAGCCATTTGAACCATTTCAGCTTTGTCTAGGTCGAAGAATTCTATGAGCGTGTCTTGTTATTCAGCCTCGCTTCCGTTGTGGAGCACGTGAGTAGGCAACCAGGGGCTCGCTGCCTCCTCCCAGTTTTATTGTTCTTTTTTTCGTTCATAATATAACAATTGGAGTAATTAATAAAGAGACGTTACAGTAATAATTTAACTCATGAGTGCCCAGAAGTTGTTGTGTGATCGTATGGCAACTTCATTTCACTGTATTTTCCCAATGTTCGCCCCTGGTAACTGAGTGGTCAGCGCGACGGAATGTCATACCTAACGGCCCGGGTTCGATTTCCGGCTTGGTCGGAGACTTTCTCTGCTCAGGTACTGGGTGTTGTGTGGTCCTTATCATCATCATTTCATACCCAACAACAAGCAAGTCACCGAATTGGCATCAACTCGAAAGACTTGCACCAGGCAAACGGTCTACCCGATGGGAGGCCCTAGCTACACGGCATTTCCATTTTCCCAATTTTTGCATTCTTACGTAATCGCAGTGCATGTTTTCATAAAGCTAAATGAAAGATGGTTTCCTGTTTGCTGAGTGATCGAGGGAGAACCCTGTATGAAGGACGGATTCTGTAATCAGTGCTAGGTCTGTTGGTTGGATCGTCAGTGGGCGTTCCAAAAGGCGCCTATCTCATGCGCACCACCTGTGTCTCCGTACAGCTCATTCAGCCGGATAGTGCATTGTGACCTGACTGGCCATTATGTCTTTCAAGGGGGCATCAGTGTGGGCAGCTGAAAGCACGGCGGGGTTTAGGACAAAAGGCTGCCCTTCCTGTTGAGCTGGCTGCTGGAGGGAAGGGGGAGGTAACTGCTAATAACAATGTGTCGCACCCACCGATGTGGATTGCATTGGTTTTCTGCTGTGGTCAGGAGAAAGGCGCCATTTGCAATACGAATTCGGGGAACCGATTTGCGGCGCTTTCCGTACCCAGAAACGATAGTAACTGGCCATATGTCTTGTCGATACACAGTGTGTGTCCTTAATGCACTGGTTTCCACTGCCTTCTGCATCATCATTCCTTTGGTCACTACTAATTTTTCCGCCGTTTGGGACAGTTCCCCTCCCAGGGGCAAGAGGGTTCCCTGTACCTCTGTACATTCCTACGTCCTCTTTGACAAGGCTGTAAGCAGATCCGGGTGACTTCTTATTGCAGAAGTTTTCGGTTACCACTGGTAATGATTGTTATTCGGCATTTAAGCGTTTTTGATTAGTAGTCAAAGGCGCAACACGTATACCAAGGCTTCACTTACAATCGAAAAATTCAGAGGACGGCAGGAAATAAATGTTCGCCTTCCGTTCCCGTTATCCTGGTTCCTTGACGCACAGAGTAATGTCATCCTGAGCAACAGTTGCTTTCATTTCTGGACGCGTTACGCCACTATAAGGTGGAAGGGTAGAAACGGTACGATAACAAATAACAACTCCGATAATGGAGTAACCTTTTTTAATATAAACGGGGGCTGTTGTAGTTTGAAGTAGTTATATTTCTTCTCTGTTTATGAGATACATTAGGCTGTAACAACGACCAGTTTGATGTCATATTTCTTGCACAAAGATTTCTATACAGTTTCTTAAGAAAATACTTGTTTCAGTCGTAGGACCAGGTAAGTAAAAGGATTTAAGGCACCCTGTCAAAGCTACCACGCATTACGAGGTGTGTCTTCTTGGTGTTACTGTTTACATGTGGCATTTTAGTAGTGTGGTAATGCTATTCTTGCAAGCATTCTCATACCTTGCAACTTATACAGTGCTGCGCACAAATATGCATAGAACGCAACTTTTATGATGATATCAGGACGCTGCATCCACGACTGTTGCTATAGGAGCGCATGAGAATGGACCTTGCTGGACACTAGTAGTGCAGAACAAAATAATTTACAGCCTGGTGGAAGAACGTCCTTTTCGAGGTTTATCGAGGCTGCGATGTTCACCAAGAACAAAGTGAATAAGTATTATCTACTCTACATAATATATAATTAACAGCAGCTAAAACTGGGCTCAGAATTCTGAACAAGGGCTCTTCTTTCTATTTTAAGACTTTCTGCTTATCTCCCTGTTAAGATTAGAAAGAATCACGCCCAGTTATATTTGTGTAACATCCGACAGCGAGATATTAACCCACTTCCTTCTCAGATCGGCAGGTCTAGCATTTCGAACTATTTACCTTGCTCTGAGGATATTAAGTTAAATGTGTTGTGACCTGTTCTTTCTCGCACGGTTCCACTGAATAAATGGGTAAATAAATGTCTAACAATTTTGTTTAATTACCTACCTTAGTGCAGTGTAGTTCTTTTGTTCTTATTTTACCCACCCTGATAGCAGTGCACGTTAGCACGTTGCTTTCAGGACTGGGAGATGCGCCGGTCCCGGTTCGAATCTTCCCTGCGGATTAACGATGAAGGCAGGGCAGCCGGCGAATATGGATGTGGTTTTTAGGCGCTTCCCCACATTCCACAAGATAAATACTCAGCTAGTACCCACGTTCCGCCTCAGATACGCGCTGTGCAAACATTTAGAAAACTTTCTCCCACTTGCACACAGAATTAACTCTTAGACACAGATGGAGCACATTTATTCCAGCCTGTAGCTTGAATAAGAGACACATAACTTTAGATATTTAGTATCCCTAAGTCCATAATCAGCAGTAGTAGTTACTCTTATCTTGTTTCAATAAGGATAGACCTATACTTATTGGATGTTAAGAAAATTCTAAACATAAATCTTACAAATTCGCAACATCTGACCAATGTTTTTCTGTGTATCGATACAATAACACTCAAAATAGGAACAAAGCTGTAGCTGTGTTGCAGAAAGAAACATTAGGTCAGCCCAATTTTGTGACACATGAATTTAACTCTGCTTTACATGCCACGGCATTTACGTCACAATGTTTTCCTGAGCTGACACGTAACTTTGTGATAATTAATGTTACTTATTCCGAGTACTTCATAGCAAATAAAAACAAACTTGTCATCAAAATTAAAGAATAGAGGTTATAAAATTCCACATAAGTCGAAAATTAATGTCACAGTGTATATTTGTGTGACTCTGTACCTCACAAAGTGCTGAATGTGTCACAAAGTTGCCCTGTCTAATGTTAAGGGAAACGTGAGGATCTTTTGACATCCACTTCATAGACCACTGTAGCGAAGGTGACAATAAAACAGCTTGCGTCAGCCTTTTGCGAAAATGTGGGAATAAAGTAGACCACATAGAAACAATATATAAGTAGCGTTCATGGGCTGTCCTAAAAGATCCAACTGGATATACTCAGAGAGTTTCAAGTTTATTTGATTTGCTACGTCTTTTCCCTTTTCTTCTACTTCTTTGTGATGGTGTAACGTTTCCTGCCGGTTTGTCGAGTTTATCTGTAGGCTGAATTAACAAATGTCTCAACCGATTGTCTGGGGTACCCTAAGTAATAACACCGCCTACAGGTCTGCTACTTGCGGATCGCGTCTTTAAGCAGTGCCATCTTAACTTGCTTCTGACGAACGTCTAGCTTACCTATACAAACAGATACGTAAATGCTATTATCCATTTCACTGTTAATGTTATATTAAGAATATTTTAAATCGAGTATTTGATATTTAAGGTTTAGACACTTTGATACATGCAGTATCCAGTTCCACCAATCCGAATGCAGACTTGTTTACATTGTACTCTGCTCTCTCGGTGTACTTTGACGACTTACTAAGAAACGAATTTAGATGGGCGAAACTTTATACAGAAGGCCGTTTGAGATTTTCGTGCGGAGATCACGATGTATCAGTTGTTCAAACAATAATAGCTACATATGGCTGAATGGCCGAGAGCAGGTCTTTCTCTTGTACACCGCTCCTGCGACTCGCGTGTTTCTAATCTACCCTAGTTGTTCTGCAAGGTAAAGGGTACCTAATGTATGGTAAGATATCCGAAACAGCTGTCGTTTTGGCGACTTCCCACCTCTTTGAGAGGTGAATGCTATATTACAAACAGGTTGAAAACTTCCGTGGTTCGGTCGCGAACTTTCGGTCGTCCTCCGACAGTTGTCCAGATGTGTGATTTATTTAATATACAAACAAAACGCAACATTTTTTGCACAGATATGATCCCATTATTAATTTCTTAAAAGTATCAAGCCATTTTCACAGTATTGTACGTAATGGCATAATACTTTCAAGAATCTGATAATCGGGTCGTTCCTTCCCAACACGTGTTGTATTTTTAAATTAAGTAACTCACACATTTGGACAAATGGTGCGTCATTATCTTTGCCTTCACAGCAGATATGAGGGCTGAGGTTTGTAATTTAATTTCTTACCAATTCACAATTGCCCTTCTTTCTTGCATTTTAAGTATATCATCTAATGATGACTGCTATTGTTATGTTGCTCCCAAGACCGAAAACTGGTTTGGAGCAGCACTCTACGCTACTGATCCAATCTTCTCATCTCTGCATAACTACTGCAACCTCCAACCATCTGGATCTGCTTTCTACACTGGAACCTTGGTCTCCCTCGACGTATTTTACTCCAGTACATGTCAATTCATTAGCAAATCGAGGATTTCTTCGTGCCTCAAGAAGTTTCCTATCAACTGATCTGTTCTTTTAGTTAATTTATGTCAAGGATGTCTTTTATTTCCACAGTTTGATTCAGCATGTCCTCATTAGTTACATGATCTAACCATCAACTCTTCAGAATTCTCCTGTAACACCAAGTTTCAAAAGTTTCCGTTGTATTCTCGTCTGAATTGTTTATCATACACGTTTTACTTCCGTACACAGTTCCATTTCAAATATCTCCAGGAAACCTTCTTGACATGAAATTAGGTTTCCGTATTTCAAAGGGTAAAAACGGAACCGCTTAGAGGATCCCTGTTTGTCCGACTGTTACCACTCGCGTGAATGGGTAGACGTATTAAGCTGAAATTGATATCACATCCTACCATCCCTCGGCGGTGTTAAGGCGTTACTTTCGTTTTGCCTCAGGTTACAATAGGAAGTAATTATGTTTTCTATATCGAGATATAAGTTTTTCTTTGATTGCTAGCAGCTTCAATACTTCGCTGGGTGAAAGGAATATTTGACGCATTTGTTTATTTCTTTTCATCATTTCACAAAGAGGTCACACGCCGTTTATATGTATACTCCTTGTTCCATCCTTTATGAGTGTGCATGGGTATGAATGGAAGTCAAATGTAGCGGGAGCATGGACCATAGGTAACAGTTTAAGGGGATAGCAGTCATTGCCAACATTACAAGAAAAGCGGCAGGTAGGCCAGAGCAACAAGCAAAGATGAAAACAGGCACGACGGTAGGTTACAAAGTTGGTGCGGGGGTGAGGTGAGTCCCCCCACCACCGCTTTTGAATAGCTACGTTGGTCGGATTTTGGCGCGTGAGAGCACTGTGGGGCCAGCCATGCGGGAGCACAGCAGCTCGCAGATTTGGTGAAATAAAAATGAGGTAATATGGCTAAAAATTCACGACAGGGTATGCTCACAGCACGCATTCAACATACCTTCATCGGTACAGGTTACGGTTTTAATTTATTTGCAATAGTTTTCTCTGAAATGTGTTTGTGAAATTTTGCTTTGTGGTAGTGAGCATGCAACAGGAACCATCAGTTCATGTAGCTATTTCCCAAGTTATAAGCTTCACTCATTTAGCTCAATGAGTGCAGATTGTGTATCGGATGGTAGGTAGACCGAGAAATTTCTGTCGCGAAATTTAATAATCTTTGGTACTTTCTTTGTGAGTTCAGTTCGCACTTCATTTTGGCGCCAATAGTACATCATTTTTGCCCAGAATCTTTTCTCTGATAGAGGTTATCTACTTTCAGCAGTGGCCTACCTTAAATTTCTAGTGGTGTAATTCATGCATGATGACAAGTGAGTCTTAAAGAATGAATGACGATTTTCCCGCTAGTGACGGTGTGGCCCACTTATGTATTTTTTGTGTTATTATGAAATTATGTGTCATATTTTTTGTGTTATTATGAAATTATGTGTCATATATGAAATTCGTCGTGTAGCGTTTTCGTTTTGTCATTGTTCTACCCATGAGAGGTAACGCTGAAGTTTTGTAACTAAAGAAAAATTGCAATGTGTCGGCTTCTAAAGTTTTCATCAAAGTAGATAATAAATCTATTTAATGAGAGTCAGCAATTCAGTTAAGAAATAGTCCCCCAGTCACCTGACACATGAAATGGGTAGGATGTATCTTATTCAGTCCGATATTCTAAAGTTAATGAAAGACAGAAATAATATGAAATGTGAATTTAGATAGGCTACCAGCTGCTACAGGACGGCTTCGTGTTCAACCACCCCAGAACGTGTTATCTTAGAGAAACTCGCACCAGTTTCCGTTGCGCGTATTTCAAAAATAATTAATTTGTTTATCAAGTTAATCAAATAAGGGTCACAATATAGACATCATTTCTTATGGGCTTGGTATATTAGCAGCCAGGACGCAAAGTCGGGTACAATTCTCTAAGGTAACGTGGGGAGATGGTCACACAGGTTCAATAAAAATTAAAAATATGTAAAGAACCAGCATACAGACAACCACCAGTCATATAGCAGTGTACAAAAATTAAGCTTCCACGTCACTGCAACGAAAAGATAAGGCCACTTATGTCAAATTTTCTGACGTTTTAGCGGTATCGATATTGATTACAGGCCAGAATCGTAGTAATTCTCGATTCCCAGGATGGAATGACTGACTGCATGCATAATGAACTCTGTACGAAACTCTCGTACTTAGGCGAACTTTTTTACGTACTGTTAAGAAACGTCCTTTTCAGAAACGCCTTTCGTGCTGTTACCAGTCTGTATTTTAAATTCTCTACATTTCGGCCTTTGTTGCTTATTTTGCTCCCCAAATAATTCGTAAATAACTAAACCAATAAGTAGATCTAGTGTCTCATTTTCTAATTTCCTTAGCACAGCCTGATCTTTTTCATCTACATTCCATTAGCCTACATTTGTTGTAGTTCGCCTTGTAACCTCTTTTCTGGCCATTATCCAGTTTGGTTAACTGTTCTTTCGCCGTCTGTGACTTCATTCCCACATTATCAACAAACCTCAAAGCTTTTATTTCGTCTCCCTAAACTTTTGTTCCCTTCCAAAATTTCCCCATGTCCTTCATAACTTTCTCATTGTACAGATTCCTGGGTAATTATCTGATTTCTTGTTTTTAAAGATGTTGTTAGTAAAAAGATTAGGAAGAGTACGTTAAAAAAAACACCTCTCTCATCCCTTGGCTCACATTTATCTCATTTTTCATCCAGTTAGCAGTACATCGCATAAACCAAATATAAACGGTGTTTTTTGTTTTACGTTTTTCAGTCTTCTGACTTGGTTAACGCAACTAGACAACATTTCCTCTCCTTTGCCAAAATCCTTGTATCATAGCAGTACCTGAACACAACGTTCTCAGTTATTTGTGTGCTTTCCTCTTAAGTTTTTACCATCTCTTCGCTAGAATAGCACGAAGTCTTAACCGCTTCGATTATCTTCTTTCCCGGTTTTTCCACAGTCCATAATTTGCTTTCATACAATACTGTTCCAGACGCATGTATTCAGAAATTTACTCTTTAAAATAATGCCAATAGTTGATACTAGTTGACTTACGTTCTACTTGCTTCGTCCGTCACGTCTTATTTTTTCCTACGTGTTAGAATTCCTTCTTCTTAGTCTTGGTCCTCGATTTTGTTGTTTATTGCTAATATCATTTCAGCGTCTCATCATTACCATCGTTTTCTCTCGATTTTCTCAGCAGACTGTTTGTTGCAGCTAACACTCACTTCGGCTGTGGAGAGCAATGATATAAACGTATCTTATCATCATTTGATCTTGAATTTTAATCGCTATTCTAAATCTTTGTTTTATTCTCGTCATTACTTCACCGATGGATGAATTCAACAGTTAAAGCGAAAGACTGAATTCCTGTTATGTGCTCTCTGTCAAGTGCCTTTTCTAATCTGAGCACTTCGATCTTGGTCTTCCGTTCTTGTTTGTCCCTCTTTGTTCTTGTATCCGTCTTACATCATTACACATTGTCCATTGCTTTGTTAATGACGATTTAGTCGCAGAACGTGTTTTGGTACAGTTACATGAGAAGAAAGTTCTGGGTTTTTAGGTAAGTAGGCAATATGGAAGAAAACAGAAATTAAAGACAGAGTAATTGAATATTTTAAGGAGCTGGGCTGTAACACATGTGATTATTATGACAATGATGTGGGAATATATGGAGCCGGCCGGAGTGGCCAAGCGGTTCTAGGCGCCTCAGTCTGGAACCGCGCGACCGCTATGGTCACAGGTTCGAATCCTGCCTCGGGAATGGATGTGTGTGATGTCCTTAGGTTACCAAACTGCCTATTGGCTTCTGTCTCGGGTTCTTCGGCCGACGTTCATCTAATGATTTTTCTGACGTTTCGCCAGCACGAGTGGCTCGCATTGTCGAAGCTTCATCCTCCATTGCCGGTGGTGAACTGGAGCCGAGCTCGCGGCCGCAGACTATATGTACCTGGCGCTCCAACGTCCGATGGCTTCTCTGCGGTCATTTCCGGTGCGGTTCTCCTCCTGCTACCTGCGACGGTCGTTCGCTGCAGTACGGGAAGCCAGGATCCGTTTACCTTAAGGCTTTCCTCTTTCTTGTTGAAACTGTTCGCGAACAGACAAAGCACTTGACAGAGAGCACATAACAAGTTCGCGAAGTGTTCCGAGTCATTTGAACCATTTTTGAATATGTGGAACAACAAACAGAACACTTTAAGACGAAATAATAAAATAGATAAACTTATGGTGATTATATGTCTATTGTATGGACGTAGAGGCTGGGTGAATAAAACAGAAATAAATTAAAAAAAGGAAACATGGTAGGAATATGCAAATAGAAGAGAGTGGTGGGCTGCAGAAAAAGAGATCTAATAAGGAACGAAGATGTTTGGAATGAAGAAACATGCTACCAATGAGGAAACAACTTAAAACCCAGATAGATAGATACGTGAGAGATGAACGACCATCCAAGAAAATCTTGGACGATAACCTGTGGTACCTCTGCCGGGGGCCACTTAACACCTATTCACAGCGCCAGCAGCCCAGACGAGGAGAAAACTTGACCCATTGAGTGAGTGCTAGAGACGCATTCTGCGAACACTCATGGGGTAACCTCACAGATCCTCTCCTGGCGGACAATGCAAAATGAATAGATAATTGTCGATTCCTGGAGGCCCTAAGATAAGGTATGGACACAAAAGCGTCAAGAACGCACATGTGGAACTGGCTGGCAGCAGACATTTTCACTTGTCTTGAAAAGCGAGAACATGTCGAGAATTCGTGGACCCCTACAGGCAATGCGACAGAGGGTAGGCATAAAGTGCCAAGAGTTCGCACAGGGAGCGGTGAGAAACTAAAGAACGGCGGAAGAAGTCAGCCTACTTTTAAAGTTTAGGGACAGTATAGACGTTGCTTATCAATTACGAAAGCCAGCAGATTCTTAGACGAACCATAAATATGAGACTGTCCAGGACTCACGCAGAGACAGCCATTACAAAGAACTGAGGTGAGGTGAGGAAAAATAAGCGGCCAACGCTGGAGACAAAACATGAGAGAGACGCCAATTCAGTCACACACAGGCCGATGCATGACAGAAAATTTACACCCTGCACTGGTAAGCATTGCAAATTACTCCGCCAATAACGACGCAAAGAGGAGGAAAAATTCGAGGAATTAGTGAGCTTACCAGAGTGATGGAAGTATTGGTTCCTAAGATTAGCAATTTCCGTACCGTATCATATCGCAGAATTTTGAAGGATTCACTACAGTTTTGGCGCCCAGTTTGGGACAATATAATTAGTAATCTGCATTACATTTTATGGAAGTGATCAAACAATTCTCGATTCACCACAACCACGAAAGGGAGACGTAGGTCGCCCAAGGAAACGACAGGCATGATCTTTGTTCAAATGGTCAAATGGCTCTGAGCACTATGGGACTTAACTTCTGAGGTCATCAGTAGCCTAGAACTACTTAAACCTAACTAACCGAAGGACATCACACACATCCATGCCTGAGGCAGGATTCGAACCTGCGACCGTAGCGCCTAGATCCGCTCGGCCACCCCGGCAGGCATGATTTTTGTGATAATGGAACAGGTAGATAGCTAAACCCTCTATGTAAGACGACTGCGGCAATGTTCTCTGCATAGAGCAACAGTTTTTTCTGCCAATGGAAACTCTCAGGCTGTGAATTAGCCAGACCCAGTGCTATACGCTTCCTCTCGGAGCTGCTCCGTCCATAGAACAGTAGAGGAACATCTGCCGTCTCAGGAAAGGAGGAGGTCGAGTTCTCGACAAGACGAACTGCTGGGAGTCCTTGATGGGAGTTCGGAATGGTGTGATACGCAGGTACGAAGTCGGAATTCCATCTCCTTTGAGTAGACCTATGGTGCTCTGCAAATCGTCTGCTGTTTCACGGGAGAATGTTCAAATGTTCAAATGTGTGTGAAATCTTATGGGACTTAACTGCTAAGGTCATCAGTCCCTAAGCTTACACACTACTTAACCTAAATTATCCTAAGGACAAACACAGACACCCAACCCCGAGGGAGGACTCGAACCTCCGCCGGGACCAGCCGCACAGTCCATGACTGCAGCGAATGAGACCGCTCGGCTAATCCAGCGCTGCTCACGGGAGAAGACGGATACCTGTTCCGGTAACGTCTCTTCGGTTATTGAAAGTATGCATATACACTGACAAACCAAAACATTTTGACCATTCCCCACCGCGATGTTGGAATGCCGTCTCGTGGCGTTGCGGACTCGTGAGTTAGTAACTAAAATAGGTAATGGAGCAAACACGGACGGGAGATGATTCTGGTGAAGATATGGGCTGAAAATGTGGAGATCTATTGAGATAATCGACTTTGACAAAGCGCAGATTATCTCGAAAACGGCGAAGCTGGTCGAATGTTCCCTTGCTACCGTCTTGAGCGTCTATGGAAACAGGTAGAAGTACAGTGGAAGTACCACTAGGCGCCAGATGGTTCGACGTCCACGACTCTTCAGAGAAAGTGGGGTTAGCAGGATTGTCTACTCTGAAAAGTACAACATATGGTGATCTATGGCTTCCCTGCCGAAAGACCACAGTGCTGCCGCACGCACAAGTGCTTCGGATCACACCGTTCATCGAACATTGTTGAACATGGAGCTCCGCAGCAAACCACTCCTACGTGTTCACACGTTGACACAACGACATGGACAATTACGACTGCAGTGGGTGTGGGACCATCGGAATTTAATCCTTTACTGGCGGCTCTTCGGTCGACTCTCACTTTTGTTACGCTAGGTCAATGGAAAAGAAAATTGAGAATGCGTTAGGTGACGATCAATTCGGCTTTAGGAAAAGTAAAGGGACGAGAGAGGCAATTCTGACGTTACGACTTATAATGGAAGCAAGGCTAAAGAAAAATCAGGGCACTTTCATAGGATTTGTCCACCTGGAAAAAGCGTTCGACAATATAAAATGGTGCAAGCTGTTCGAGATTCTGAAAAAAGTAGGGGTAAGCTATAGGGAGAGACGGGTCATATAAAATACGAGGGTTATTCCAAAAGTAAGGTCCGATCGGTCGCGAAATGGAAACGACTATGAAAATCCGATAAAGCTTTGCACAGATGTGTTGGGTAGTGTCTCTAGTATAACCCCAGTTAGCATCACGTCGCTCTTCTCATTTCTGAGCTCGCAGTGAGTGCGTAAAGATGTCTAGAAAATAGTGTCTGCCGCCAAGTACGAGGGCCTGGTGAGAAATTTCGCCTGAAGCTATGCAGCCAACAGTACATAACTGTCGTGCTGTTTCGTCTTCACGACAATTCTCAGCCGCATTCTGCAGGGGCAATGAAGATGCTCCTGCATCGTTTTCAAATGGAAATGTTAGATTACCCACAATACAGTCCGCAATTGCCTCCCCCTGAGTTTCATCTCTGGTCACATGAACCGCTGTCTTTGAAGACAACATTTTGACACAGACAACGAGGTGTAGGCCAGCGTGGAGAATTGGCGGAAAGCACTGGCGGCTGCCTTCTATGATGAGGCTATTGAAAAGTTGGTACAACGCTATGACAAAAGTCTAAGTCAGAACGGCGACTACATAGAGAAGTAGCTGAAAGTTGTAGCTAATTGTTACAAGTAAAACATTTCCGATGTTCACTGTGGTTTCAATTTGGCAATCAATCGGACCTTACTTTTGGAATAACCCTCGTATGTACAACAACCAAGAGGGAATAATAAGAGTGGACGATCGAGAACGAAGTGCACGTATGAAGAAGGGTGTAAGACAAGGCTGTAGCCTTTCGCCTCTACTATTCAATCTGTACATCGAGGAAGCAATGATGGAAATAAAAGAAAGGTTCAGGAGTGGAATTAAAATACAAGGTGAAAGGATATCAATGACACGATTCGCTGATGACATTGCTACCCTGAGTGAAAGTGAAGAAGAATTAAATGATCTGCTGAACGGAATGAACAGTCTAATGAGTACACAGTACGGTTTGAGAATAAATCGGAGAAAGACGAAGGTAATGAGAAGTAGTAGAAATGAGAACAGCGAGAAACTTAACATCAGGATTGATGGTCACGAAGTCAATGAAGTTAAGGAATTCTGCTGCCTAGGCAGTAAAATAACCAATGACGGACGGAGCAAGGAGGACATCAAAAGCAGACTCGCTATGGCAAAAAAGGCATTTCTGGCCAAGAGAAGTCTACTAATATCAAATACCGGCCTTAATTTGAGGAAGAAATTTCTGAGGATGTACGTCTGGAGTACAGCATTGTATGGTACTGAAACATGGACTGTGGGAAAACCGGAACAGAAGAGAATCGTAGCATTTGAGATGTGGTGCTATAGACGAATGTTGAAAATTAGGTGGACTGATAAGGAATGAGGAGGTTCTACGCAGATTGGTTGGTTGCTTGGTTTTGGGGAAGGAGACCAGACAGCGTGGTCATCGGTCTCATCGGATTAGGGAAGGATGGGGAAGGAAGTCGGCTGTGCCCTTTCAGAGGAACCATCCCGGCATTTGCCTGGAGTGATTTAGTGATTCTACGCAGAATCGGAGAGGAAGGGAATATGTGGAAAACACTGATAAGGGGAAGAGACAGGATGATAGGACATGAGGGAATGATTTCCATGGTACTAGAGGGAGCTGTAGAGGGCAAAAACTGTAGAGGAAGACAGAGATTGGAATACGTCAAGCAAATAATTGAGGACGTAGGTCGCAAGTGCTACTCTGAGATGAAGAGGTTAGCACAGGAAAGGAATTCGTGGCGGGCCTCATCAAATCAAACCAGTCAGTAGACTGATGACAAAAAAAAAAAAAAAAAGAAAGGTCAATGGTCGTCTCCACAAACGCCGTGTTCGAGGTGAACGCCGGCTCGAAGCGTGTAGCGCGCCACGGTCGCAGAGAGGTAGGAGTAGTATTATGCTATGGGAGACACTCTTCTGAGCTTGCATAGGAACTGTGGTAGTAATCGAAGACACGCTGACAGCTGCGAACCACCTGCATGCCATCATGCTTGATGTCTTCCCCGACGGCCAGCATTATAAATGTCTGTGTCTCGGTGCCAGACCCGTACTACAGTGGTTTGAGGAGCTTTTTAGTGAACTCACGTTAACGTGTTTGCGATCAAATTCGCCGGATGCGAATCCTATGTAATCCGTCTGCGTCGCTATCGGGACTCCTCATCACGTACGCAAATCCGCGGCCCGTTATTTACGCAAATTACATGACCTGTGCCCAGACGTCTAATACCACACACTTCCACAAGCCTATCAACAGACTGTATGATCCATGATAAACAGGGTGTTGTGTATCGTCCCAAAGCGGACAAACAAGCTATTAAGCAGATGGCTCATGAGTGTATTATTTTAATATGCGCTCGTTTGAAACAGAAAACAAAAGGCCAATTAATTTTTCGGTCTGCAGCAGAGTGCCTCGCTACAAGGACAGCAGTGATTCATGGCAGTCTTGCGCGGTTTCATTTTCCGCACTCAGCGTGCATTCCTCTGCAGTGTTATTGAATGCGGAGTCCCCGGTATCCAGGATGCAGCCAGCGCGGCGGGCCAGTGGCGTGAGTAATCGCCAGGCCGCGCGCCGTAGGCAGGTGGCAGCTCGTCCAAGATTTATGTGCGGCGAAAGTGCCATCTGGCAGCGGGGCCGTGTTTGCTAATACAGAACACGGATTAGCCCGCCCGCATCCCTGCCGGACAGCAGTGTGGGCGGGGTCCGTGGTTAGCACGCCATACAGCGTCTGCACGTGTGCGTTTGAGAGGGGGGGGGGGGGGAGTCGGCTGCCGGGAGGGGCTAACAGTGCGACAGCATAACGTCAGAGTACGGTCTCTCTACTACGCGATTGAGTAAACTACAATCGGCAGTCGCTAAAGCCACAAATCGTTTAACCCGCGACATAAAGCTTACAGTAGTAGTTGTTGATCCTGTGTACGGTTTCTCTACTTAATACCAATCCAATTTAAATTTAGACCTCTATACAGTAAGTAATTACCTGGAAATTGGCTAAGTCGCTGTTTTCAAGTTCCTCTGCTACCATGCTAGGGTGTTTTCACACGGAGATTTCAATGTGTTGCTCCGTGATACACATTTACCTGCAACAAACCAGCAACACATTTCATGAACTTATTTTTTCGAGACGATAAGGAATCTTTCAATATCAACTTATTTAAGGGTGCCAGATTGAACGAACACCCCACATACACTGACACGAGGGCCACTCCTAAAAAAAGCACACTATTTTTGTAAAAATGCAGTTTTAACTCTACATGTGAGAAAGTTTTACAGTGTGTAGATACATCCTTTCCGCTTGTTTTCAAACTTAGTTCAACCTGTTCCCGTGAGTGTCTTCAAGATAGCTGCTACACTTGACGCTCGTCAGAAGCAACGTGCTGTCATTGAATTCCTGTGCTGTGAGAACGAGACAGTGGGAAACATCCACAAGAGATTAAAAAAAGGTGTACGGAGATGCTGCTGTCAATCGCAGTACAGTTAGTCGGTGGGCAAGCAGGGTACATGAAGAAAGCGGGCACGGCAATATTGAAGATTGTCCTCGCAGCGGCAGGCCTCGTACTGCACACTCTCCAGACAATGTGGAGAGAGTTAACAAATTGTTGACTGCTGACAGACGCATCACAGTGAACGAATTGTCACGCTACTTTGGGATACGGATACTGAATTTGTTGGCGTTAAAAAAGGTTTATGCCAGGTGGGTTCCCAGAATGTTGACAGTGGCTCACAAAAAAACAAGAAAAACGGTATGCAGCGAACTTTTGGAACAGTACGAGAATCGTGGAGGTGAATTTCTTGGAAGAATTGTGACGGGTGATGAAACATGGCTGCATCATTTTTCACCAGAGAAGAAGAGGCAATCAGTGAAGTGGTCTCATGCAAATTCACCCAAGAAAACAAAATTCAAACCACACCTTCCTCTGGAAGAGTTATGGCTAGAGTGTTTGTCGATTCCGAAGGACCTTTCTTGTGGACATCATGCCAAGTGGAACCACCACAAATTCTGATGCATATGTGACGACACTGAAGAAACTTCAAGCTCGACTGAGTCATATTTGACCACATCAGCAAAATCAGGATGTATTGCTGTTGCTCGACAATGCACGGCCACATGCCAGTCAGAAAACCATGGAAGCGATCACAAAACTCGGATGGACAACACTGAAACACCCGCCTTACAGTCCTGACCTGGCTCCATGCGACTATCATCTCTTTGGGAAACTGAAAGTCTCTTCGAGGGAGAAGGTTTGAATATGATGACTCCCTTGTGCACGCTGCCAAACAGTGGCTCCAACAGGTTGGTCAAGAATTTTACCGTGCGGGTATACAGGCGCTGGTTCCAAGATGGCGTAAGGCAGTTGAGAGGGATGGAAATTATGTGGAGAAATGAAAATATTGTTCCTAAAGGATGTATCTACACACTGTAAAACTTTCAAACATGTAGAATAAAAGATGGATTTTAAAAGAAATAGTGTGCATTTCTTTTTGAGTGACCCTCATAGAAAAGAGTCACATCAAAAATAGTTAATGTACAGTAATTAAATTTCGGGAATACATTTGTAACATATTTAAGTGATTAACACTGTAAGATCACAGGTTAATATAAGAGCGAGATAACTCATTGCAAATGTAAAATGCAAGTACATTATAAACCAGTCTAACCGTCAGAATTTTAAAAGAAAGCATGCAAACAAACATGCATTGTATTGTAGGAGTGCCGGATGTCAGTTTGTGGGTGGATTTCCATGCCTGTTGCACTTGGTCGGTCAGTACAGGGACGGTAAATGCTGTTTTTGGATTCCGCTGGAGTTGCCGTCCAACGACGTCCCTTACGTGCTCGGTGGGAGACAGATCTGGCGATTGAGCAGGCCGAGGCACTCTATAGACCAGGTTGGGTTACAGCAGCGGTACGTGCGCGAGTGCTGTCCTGTTGGAAAACACCCCCTGGGATGTGGCACATGAATGATAGCACAAAAGGTCGAATCACCAGACTGACGTAGAATTTGGCAGTCAGGGTGTGTGGGATAACCACGAGAGTGCTCCTATTCTAATATGAAATCGCACCCCGGACCATAACTTCAGGTGTAGGGCCAGCTCGCATATAGGTTGGTTGCAGGCCCTGAAGTGGCCACCTTCTAAAACACACAGCAGTCTCTCGCAACATGGTGGAGCCAGCTGTCATAAAAAAGCCAACAAAAAAAAAAAAAAAAAAACAAAGCAGACTTCCACCCTGTCCTCGAATGAGTTCTCGCTTGGTACCACTGCAGTTTCGAATGGTGGAAGTGGTTTGGGGTCAGTGGAATACACACTATAGGGCTGGCGACTAGCTCAGGGCTCTCTTTGAAGTAACCGATATGTAACAGTTCGTTGTGTCACTGTGGTACCAACTGCTGCTCAAATTGCTGCTGCAGATGAAGTATGATGCACTATAACTACACGAAGACCACGATGGTCTTTCCTCTCTGTATTGGCATGTGGCCGTCCGGAACTCGTTCTTCCTGCGGCCGTACATTGTCGGTACCACCGCTGCAAAGAGTCATGTACAGTAGCTGAATTCCTGTCAGGTCTGAGCCGTAGTTGAATTTGCTGTTTTGAAGGGTGCGCAGTGTAAGGCAGTCGCCCTCCGTTTCTTGCGGTGGCGCCGCTGTGGCAATCACAGCTTTGGTGTCTCCCTCTGGTGGGAAAGGGGAAAAGTTGCCTGTTTACGTGCATTTAAGGGGCGCTATAAGGTCGCCAGGCTGGTCAGTCAGTCGGAGGCAGTTGGTCAGCCAGGACAGTCTGTCAGTCTCGCCGAGTCTAGTCAGTTGGTCAGGCGGAGTGAGTCTGGGTCAGTCACTCGTAACCGGTTGCTGGTCTGTCTCTCGTTCGCATTGGTGCAGCAGTCAGTGTCTGTTTGTCGTCCGGAGTGCTAGTATGTGTTAGGCCGCCTGTCTGCTCGAGTTTGTTTAGGCAATGGGCATTGGCGGTTGGATCGATCGGTTGGTCGGTCGCGCACTGAGACACAAGATGGCTTGTGCGGCTTGAGCGTCGGCGCATGTAAGGTCGCCACGTCAGTCCAGTGGGCCCCGCCGTATAGCGAGGGTTAGTGGCTTCGCGGCCGACACGAGATCAGCAGGAGCCAACGCCAACCTATGACATCGGTCTGACCGGTGCGAGCTGCGACGCCGTGAGACGGGAGATCGGCGAGCCTTCCTGCGTCCGTTGAAGCGGCTGGCAGCGGACGGTTCGGGAGAGCGTTTTGGGGGTCCTGCGCAAGGCCTTCGCCAGACGTCGCAGTTTTAGAAGTTAAGTGATTTGTGATATGTTGTTTCATTTACTTGTTAAATTATACTTGTTATCTTGGTCAGTCTCTCGTCCCCAGCTTGCTCGTCTGTCTCCAGACTGCATTCGTTATGCAGTTAGTGTCTGTCTGCCTGTCGGTCTGCCGTACGTTAATAGCTGCCTCTGTCATGTTTGTCGGATTCGGTGTCCACGAATTTATTGCTTAAAGGCCGAATTCCTGAAATATGTTTTTGTCTTGCCTATCATCTTGCGAGGTGGTATATGTGTAATACAGAGCATGTTGTACATTTTATGTAAGTCCGCATCTCATGGGTTTTATTTAAATAGTTATTTTAGTTTATAAAGTGGCCACCCTGCCACCGTAAGAGTTCTTTAAAAACAAGTTACACTTTCGGTGGCAAATAATTTTAATGTGAGTGTCTTGTACCATTTCCATCCCTCTTAAGGGGTGCATAGTTTATGTGTTTGTGTGAATTGTTTAAATTTCTAGTTTAAAGTAATCTGGTGTGTTGCAGATTTGCACCAGTGTAGTCTTTCAGAGGTTGTTGTGAGCGGTCATGTCTACGGTCGTGTTGAAAGGAAGCAGGCAAGATTCTCAGCCGGAAGGCTCCTACTGTTAATATTGTTCTTTGCCTCTAAATAAAATTGTAACTTGATATTTGGAGGGTGCTTTTCTGCTTATATTCTAAATCTGTTTTTGAAAAGGGTTTTAGGAATAAAATTCACATTTGTAAAAAGTAATTTTCCATCAGTTACTTCCTGGCAACTACTTCCATGCTCACTAGCGTGATTAAATGTGTTAATGTTCTTGATGAATCACAAGTAAATAAAGTAAATTCTAAAAAAAAAAATTTGAAAGTAAAGTCACGGTTCAAGGTCCTTCTGCAATATCGCAATAGGTACATCCAGCTTCTTATAGCTCTATTAAACGAATTAGTTCAGACTCAGTGAAGTGTCGATTATGGCGTCTTCGTCGACTTAAAAGTATTCTTCACTGACATCAACTCACCACGTCCAATCTCAAATCTAACTAACGCTCACGACAGGTACAGCGTGTGTTTTAAGCAAACCTAATTTGCACCCTCCTAGTGGTGCTACTAGCGCTACTCTTATGTGACTGGCGAGAAATCTGGATAGGTATATTTCAGACGTAGAAACACACCTGCCAACTTTGGCTCATGTCGCTCAACTCCTTTTTGATGTTGCGACTTTTTTCCATTAATTTATATCGACAGCCCCATCGAAATGACGTCCGTGAATAATGGCTGCGTATTTGGAAATATAGAGGTGACATTCGATATAAACACTGTGAGAATTCCTTATAGATAATGCGAGAAACATAAAAGTAAACAAATCAATAAAGAAATAAAGTAAAATAAATATCATTTCTGAAGTAAAACCATTTAACGAAACGTACTTAAAGTAGTCACAATGTCATTTCAGAATGCTTTGAAAAAACCTTCCTTCCTCTCATTTAAAGCAAAGAGTCCCCTTTGCCTGTTTGATTTACCGGTGATAACTTACAACACAAGTTTGAATAATTTATGCAAATGATCAAAAAATAATTACGGCACAAGTGAAAATCGTTTCTAACACTCTCACGCTTGCTGTTGATTGCTTAGCAGTAAAATAAAAACGAATTAAGAATTATGAATTCAAACATAAATGATCAAACTTCCATTCGTATTTGGCGAGTACAGTTTGTAGGTAGCTCATATTAAACCGCTACAACGTCTCTACTGATATATGATCCCGGCTTGTGCCTTAAGAAAAGAGTTACTAATCTAACAGACAGTTAGATAAGGAAATACCAAGCCGGAATTTCATCAACTACATGAAATCTGCAGAATATCTCATCTATATATTACGGAAAGCAAAAGCTGTGGAACACCTTCGGCTTAAGTCTGTTAGTATATATGGTTGTACTCTGCGGGCAAATTTCTATTTATGAATTTCGGTAGAGTGTCAGTCTGACTTTCTCCTGGAAAAACAGTCCACAAAAATCCAAACGTAGACCTCCTCTTACGCCCATTTTCGTAGCTCCGACGTAATCTCAGCATCGCATGAAACCTTTACCTTTCATTCAACACAGGAAATTACAAAAATAAGCAATTTAGAATACTTTTCTCTAAATTTTGTTGTTCTGATCTTCAGTCCTTAAGTCTCTACATCCCTGCGTAGCTATTCCAACGTACATCCACTGTACCTGGGTACAGTATAGAGTGTGACCTGGTAAAGATTGCGTCGGCATCGAGACACACCAATGTTGAGTTTGTATCTGTCCTGAGACGCCATGACCGGCCTCATTTGAACTCTTCTGTTGGGAGAGTTAATTTGGAGTTGGAACGGCTGCTTGGGTCGGGTGCGGGGGCTCAAATCGGTGTGGTTCCTGTTGATTCTCTCAGTAGGTGGGACTATACCAGGCACGGCCTACATCTAAACAGGAAAGGGAAGGGGAAACTGGCTGGGGTAATAGCAGGAAATTTAAGGGGGGGAGGCACTGCCATGAATGGTAAAATACCAGTGGTTACAGGTGTTGGAGCAGCACCTTTTTTAGGATAGGTAAGACAGAAAGATGTCAAGTTCTACGAGAGGTCATGATTGAAACAAATCTTCAGTTTAGGAAAGAAATTAAACAGCACAATTCTAGCACATTGGATCACCAATAACAGCTGTCAATTATAAATTTTCACCAATCACCAGAAATTTTATCTCCATCAAGTTGTATCTCAGTCCTAGGTAATTGCATTGATGAATTAGTCACCCAACCCAGTTGACATAATCTGCCTCTCTGAACACCATGTGACCACTGGTATAGCAACTAGGCCTAAGCACAATGAAAAACTCAGACAGGAGAGTACTGGAAATGTTAGAATAAGGAAAGGTTCTCATAAAAGTATAATTAAAAATAATGTAAGTATATTTCATCAAAATATTGGGAGTTTAAAGAATAAAATAGATGAGCTTCTGGTTTGTTTAGAAGATTTAGAAGCTGAGGATGAAATAGATATACTGTGCCTGTCTGAGCATCACATTGTTACTGATATGGATAAGGTGAATGTAAGTGGATATAAGCTCTCTGCACATGTAATGAGAGAAAAGATGGAGAAAGGAGGAGTTGTCATATATGCCAAAAGTTATCATTGTGCAAAAAGTATAGAAACAAAAACGTTTTGTGTAGAGAAACATATAGAAGCATGTGCCTGTGAGGTTAAATTAAATAAAGGCACATTTATAATTGTAACTGTATATAGGTCCCCATCAGGAAATTTTCATCTATTTCTGAAAAATTTGGACTCCTTGTTGTGCTATTTGTCAGACAGGGGGAAGCAAATTATTATTTGTGGGGACTTCAATGTAGATTCTCTGAAAGAGGGTAATAGGAAAAATGACCTTGAAGTATTACTCGGTTCTTTCAATTTGACACCCGTTATTGATTTTCCTACTCAGGTGGTAAAGGATAGCAGCTCACTGATAGATAATTTCTTTATAGACCAAGATAAGTTTAACCAGATAAATGCTCAGCCTGTTGAGAATGGTCTTTCTGATCATGGTGCACAGCTAGTTACAATTTATGACATAGCTCCATTCACCAATACTAAACAGTCCTCCAAAGTAGTATGTTCAGTCAACGATTTAACAATTGCAAATTTCAGGGAAAGCCTACAGCAGTTAGACTGGGATGAGGTGTACCATGAACCTGATGCCAATTTAAAATATAATTTATTTCATGACATTTTTGTAAATGCATTTGAAAACTGCTTCCCCAAGAAAATAGTTAAATATACTCGTAAGAAACCTTGTAACAAACCATGGCTTACTAAGGGTATAAAAATATCTTGTAACCGGGAAAGGGAAATGTATCTGACAGCAAGAAAGAGTAGTGACCCAGAAACTATCAAACATTATAAAAACTACTGTGTTATATTAAGAATAGTTATTAAAAAATCCAGAAGTATGTGTATCATGTCTGAAATCAGCAACTCTGATAATAAAATTAAAACAATTTAGAATATTATTAAAAGAGAAACAGGTCAACCAAGAGCACAGGAAGACAGTATTACCATCAAATTGAATGAAAATTTTACGAACAAAAAGTCAGAAGTTGAAAATATTTTTAATAATCATTTTCTAAATGTTGTGGATATAGTAGGATCCAGGTGTTCATTAGAAGATGCTAGGCTGTTAATGGAAGAGGCCATACCTATGCAGTTTGATACAATTGAAATCTCACCCACTTCTTCCTCTGAAATTAGGAAAATAATAAACTTGCTTAAAAGCAAAAACTCACATGGAATTGATGGCATTTCCAGCAAAATACTAAAAGCTTGTTCTCAACAGATAAGTAAGATTCTCAGCCACCTGTGTAATAGCTCTCTGGAACAGGGCATTTTCCCTGATAGACTGAAATATGCTATTGTTATATCTTTGCATAAAAAAGGGGATAGATCTGATGTCAACAATTACCGTCCAATCTCCCTTCTAACAGCTTTATCCAAAATTTTTGAGAAAGTAATGTATTCAAGAGTAGCTTCACATATCTGTAACAATGAAGTACTAACAAAATGTCAGTTTGGTTTTCAGAAAGGTTTTTCAACAGAAAATGCCATATATGCTTTCACCAATCAAATTTTGAATGATCTGAATAACCGAACACCACCCATTGGGATATTTTGTGATCTCTCAAAGGCTTTTGATTGTGTAAATCATGAAATTCTGCTAGACAAGCTCAAGTATTGTGGCATGAGTGGGACAGTGCACAAACGGTTTAATTTGTACCTAACTGGAAGAGTGCAGAAAGTTGAAATAAGTAGTTCTCATAATATGCAAAGATCAGAACATTCCTCAAACTGGGGAACTATCAAGAATGGGGTCCACAAGGGTCAGTCTTGGGTCCTTTGTTGTTCTTAATATATATTAATGACTTGCCATTCTATATTCATGAAGAGGCAAAGTTAGTTCTCTTTGCTGATGATACAAGTATAGTAATCACACCTGACAAACAAGACTTAACTGATGAAATTGTCAATACTGTCTTTCAGAAAATTACTAAGTGGTTCCTTGTAAACGGACTCTCACTGAATTTTGATAAGACACAGTACATACAGTTCTGTACAGTGAATGGTATGACGCCATTAATAAATATAGACCTTAGTCAGAAGCATATAGCTAAGGTAGAATATTCCAAATTTTTAGATGTGTCCATTGATGAGAGATAAATTGGAAGAAACACATTGATGATCTGCTGAAACGTTTGAGTTCAGCTACTTATGCAATAAGGGTCATTGCAAATTTTGGTGATAAACATCTTAGTAAATTAGCTTACTACGCCTATTTTCACTCGTTCCTTTCATATGGCATCATATTTTGGGGTAATTCATCACTGAGGAATAAAGTATTTATTGCACAAAAGCGTGTAATCAGAATAATAGCTGGAGTCCACCCAAGATCATCCTGCAGACATTTATTTAAGGATCTAGGGATATTCACAGTAGCTTCTCAGTATATATACTCTCTTATGAAATTTGTTGTTAACAACCAAACCCAATTCAAAAGCAGTGTGCATAACTACAATACTAGGAGAAAGGATGATCTTCACTATTCAAGATTAAATCTAACTTTGGCAATGAAAGGGGTGAATTATACTGGCACTAAAGTCTTTGGTCACTTACCAAATAGTATCAAAAGTCTGACAGATAACCAACAAGTATTTAAGAAGAAATTAAAAGAATTTCTGAATGACAACTCCTTCTACTCCATAGAGGAATTTTTAGATATAAATTAAAAAAAATTAATAAGGAAATAAAAAATAAAAAAATAAAAATAAAGAAATAAAAAAAAACACAAAAATGAAAAAGTTGTTATATTAACTTAAGTATGTTGTTAAATTAACTTAATTATGTCATGTATTGGAAAATTTGACTCGTTCCACATCATTACGAAATATCATATTCATGATCCATGGAACTAGTATTAATCTAATCTAATCTAATCTGAAGACGAAAATAATTCCGAAACGTGTTATGCATACTTTGTGATTGATTAAGTCAGTCTTCAACTGTTGTTTGAATTTTTATGCGACATAGTCAGCTTAATTACAGTTCCACTCATATTTACTACAATGGTCGCCAGCCTACTATCTATGTCATTCCGTTGCTTGCTCGAAGTACACACTGAATAACACTTGGACAGGCTACAACGCTGTCTCACTCCCTTCAATTACTGGATAACTCTAATCTTCTTCGACACTTATAACCAATGTCAGGTTCCTGTAAAAGCTCTAGATAACGTTCTGCCCTCTGTATTGTATTCCTGATATCATCAGAATTTCAAAGAGTATACTACAATTAATTACCAAAAGCTTTATCTAAACTTACAAATGCTACAGAGGTAGGTTCGCCTTTCTTCAACACTTCTTGTGGCTCGCATGTTTCTTCATTTCTGTGGAACGGAAACTGATCTTCCCCACTGCTTGTTTCTACCAGCCTGTCCATTCTTCTATAAATAATTTGTCTCAGAATTAAGCGATTTTCAGGTACCACGGGGAACCTAAATCCGACATGGACTTAAACTGCTGTCTTCTCGAATGCGGGTGTAATATCTCATCACTGCACCGCCTCTCCCAGTCTCAATTAGCTCGATGTCTGTTTCCTTGTCTATATGATAAAAACATCAACACTCGAACAATAGAAACGTTCCAACTATCATCCTGTAAGAGAACTGCTTTACAGACAAAAGTAACTTTCCACAAATCCGATAACAACTTTAGATCTTTTATCCGCCTTACCTAACTGTGATTTTATGTGATCGTCACATTTCATATTACGTCTCGGTATTACCCCTAAATATTAGTCTGATGTGACGAGCTCAACACGTTCACCACAATACCTGTCCTTCGTCTTTTGTGTAGATATTATTTTATATTCACCCATGTTTAAAGAAAGATATCATCTATTACAGTGTAAGACGTGTATATTTCTATTGTCAAACCACAATTTATGAAAGCTGTTTATATTTTATTGATAGGATTAAGTAGGAATAATTAATATTTGTCATGTTGGAAATAATTGTGGCAGCAGGGAATGTCTGCACCAAAGTATTGTTGGCAAGAGACACCGCACATTGATATAATTTTAAAAATGGCGGGAGAGACAGCGTATGGGTACATTTTAAGAAAAGAGCGGGAAAGACCACGCATTGATACATTTTGTAATGGTAGCAGGGACTGTCTGCACCAGAAAGCATTGTCGGCAGGAGAGACCGCACTTTAGCGTTGGTAGGAAGTCAGTAGTAAGCGAGATGTGAAGCGAGTCGGTAGCAGGTCTGAAGCGAGAGGTTGAGAGGAGCGGTGTTCGTGCCACCCGCTAGCTATGATTTACAAGAGATTATAAACGGATGTATGGAGACATCAGGTAACTATTATCATAAGAGGAGCTAATATTATTGAATTACTTTTTTGAGAAACTCAAGACTACTGAAGGTATGCTTGCGCATTGCTAGTTGTAAGATTATTACAAGAAGTAAGTCCCATTTGAACGTTTGTAAAATCATTTCATTCAGAATATAATTAATTTTTGGCAGGAATATTGCATTACTGATAATAATCCATCTCAAAAACCATCAACGTAATACTTTGCTAAATTTCGTTGTTGTCAAGAAACTATGAATTACGTAACTTCAGTCAAATCAATTAAAGAATAACGTCAGCTTTGGTAATAAATACAGCCACTTATTATGACAGCCCACCAGCAGCTAATAGAGTATAGTAAACCAGAGTAAGTATATTGATGTCGCAGTTCGATGTAGCAGTCAGATGGCGATCCAGTAACAGTAAAAAAGGTAAGGAACAGTTTTGGGTTATTGCAGATAACGACTGAGGGCCAGGACGACGACACATTCTATGTTTCGTCGAAATAATCAGAAAATCACTTTTAATAAGCAGCAATGAAATTTGTATGTGAAGATTGAGAACGAGAATTAATTTCAAAGGGAAGATTTCATTTGTTATTATTAAGCAAGAGGTAGAAATCCTAAGGGAAGGTTTCATAGGTTATTGTAAAAGGGAAGATTGTGTAACAACAGAGATATAGAGGAGACGGGAAAGTTTCAACAGTAGGTGGAAATTTAGTCCAAATCCATTTGTAACTCCTTACGATTCTCAAACGACGTTGCTTACCCATACCAGCAACTAACAGTCTCATACTACTGCTGACTGTACCTGATAATTCTCTAATGTATGTTGAGCACATTGGTGGTTCTATTAAGCTACCTTGGTAGCAACGATACACGACCTGTGGTTATCGATTCAGACAGGATTGGGATCTATTCTAAATGGAAACAGTTTTCCTAAGTCGTATTGGGGTTGGTAATGTTTCAGTGTTTCTGTTGTTTCCACGTTTTGTCCATCTTCTGTACTTATACATATTTGTCGATACTTGGCACTGTAATGAGCAACCTTATGCAAATGCGAACTGCTGTGACAAATACACTCCTGGAAATGGAAAAAAGAACACATTGACACCGGTGTGTCAGACCCACCATACTTGCTCCGGACACTGCGAGAGGGCTGTACAAGCAATGATCACACGCACGGCACAGCGGACACACCAGGAACCGCGGTGTTGGCCGTCGAATGGCGCTAGCTGCGCAGCATTTGTGCACCGCCGCCGTCAGTGTCAGCCAGTTTGCCGTGGCATACGGAGTTCCATCGCAATCTTTAACACTGGTAGCATGCCGCGACAGCGTGGACGTGAACCGTATGTGCAGTTGACGGACTATGAGCGAGGGCGTATAGTGGGCATGCGGGAGGCCGGGTGGACGTACCGCCGAATTGCTCAACACGTGGGGCGTGAGGTCTCCACAGTACATCGATGTTGTCGCCAGTGGTCGGCGGAAGGTGCACGTGCCCGTCGACCTGGGACCGGACCGCAGCGACGCACGGATGCACGCCAAGACCGTAGGATCCTACGCAGTGCCGTAGGGGACCGCACCGCCACTTCCCAGCAAATTAGGGACACTGTTGGTCCTGGGGTATCGGCGAGGACCATTCGCAACCGTCTCCATGAAGCTGGGCTACGGTCCCGCACACCGTTAGGCCGTCTTCCGCTCACGCCCCAACATCGTGCAGCCCGCCTCCAGTGGTGTCGCGACAGGCGTGAATGGAGGGACGAATGGAGACGTGTCGTCTTCAGCGATGAGAGTCGCTTCTGCCTTGGTGCCAATGATGGTCGTATACGTGTTTGGCGCCGTGCCGGTGAGCGCCACAATCAGGACTGCATACGACCGAGGCACACAGGGCCAACACCCGGCATCATGGTGTGGGGAGCGATCTCCTACACTGGCCGTACACCACTGGTGATCGTCGAGGGGACACTGAATAGTGCACGGTACATCCAAACCGTCATCGAACCCATCGTTCTACCATTCCTAGACCGGCAAGGGAACTTGCTGTTCCAACAGGACAATGCACGTCCGCATGTATCCCGTGCCACCCAACGTGCTCTAGAAGGTGTAAGTCAACTACCCTGGCCAGCAAGATCTCCGGATCTGTACCCCATTGAGCATGTTTGGGACTGGATGAAGCGTCGTCTCACGCGGTCTGCACGTCCAGCACGAACGCTGGTCCAACTGAGGCGCCAGGTGGAAATGGCATGGCAAGCAGTTCCGCAGGACTACATCCAGCATCTCTACGATCGTCTCCATGGGAGAATAGCAGCCTGCATTGCTGCGAAAGGTGGATATACACTGTACTAGTGCCGACATTGTGCATGCTCTGTTGCCTGTGTCTATGTGCCTGTGGTTCTGTCAGTGTGATTATGTGATGTATCTGACCCCAGGAATGTGTCAATAAAGTTTCCCCTTCCTGGGACAATGAATTCACGGTGTTCTTATTTCAATTTCCAGGAGTGTATCTCTTTGGAATGGCTGGCAGCCATTGAGTAACATGTCCCACACGAGGCTCCATGCTGCTTTTACATGAGTGTTCAGTTCACTCTAATTAAAGATCATCATTTTGTTCTTGGATGAGCTTTTCGTCGATTGGTCGGTTAGAAGTAACTCTTCGTTCTGTGTCCACCTTCCGTGAGGAATGATTTTTACCTTCAAGTTGCAGGAATTGCCGAAGAGATCACCACATGTAGTTGCCTTAAGCAACACATTGCAGTTGGCTCTGTCCACTTGGCACGTGCGTATTGTGCCCATCCTGGTAGTTACATACCAAGTATCCTTTAATTTTTGTTATATTAGAACAAATAACACCTCGGTCACAAATATAAGGTCAAAATTGACCGGGTTTCGACGCTACTATGAGCGTCGTCTTCAGAATTAGACTAACTGTTCTGAAACATATTAAGTATATAATATTAAATTAAAGTTTGTGCTGACTGGAAAAAGATGCAGTACTTACAAGCCACATTTTAAAAAAATATCTAAACCGGAAAGGCGACGTCATGAATAGTTGTAAGTAAGATGGCGAGCTGCTAAGGGCTGCTCGTACTTCAGTGATCAAGGGTTGCAACAAGACTGAGGTGCCCACGTTAGAAAGTGTGGACAAGTCTTTCTAACGGGGGCACCTCAGACTTGTTGCAACCCTTGTTCACTGAAGAACGAGCAGCCCTTAGCGGCTCGTCATCTTACTTACATCTATTCATGACGTCGCCTTTCCGGCTTAGATCTTTTTTAATATGTGACTTGTAAGTACTGCATCTTTTTCCAGTCAGCACAAACTTTAATTTTGTTAGTGTACTATATATTTAATATGTTTTAGAACAGTTAGTCTAATTCTGAAGACGACGCTCATAGTAGCGTCGAAACCTGGTCAATTTTGACTTAATATTTGTAACCGAGGACTTACTTGTTCTAATATAATTCTGACACGGTCACTGAACCTTAGCAGCTATGTTAAAAGTTTAATATTTGTTTTGTATTCTCATTGAAACCCGAAATTAGAATCGCGTGAATGGGTTTCAGAGCCGTGCTCTCATAGATAGTGGTGTCCAAGGATTCTATCCATATCCATACCATAATTATACAGGATGTAATGATTATAAGTGCAGCTATTTCTGTTGGTGGCTGAGGACGGCGTACTGAACAACATTATATCAGTATTTACGTCATTTGCATGCTAATACTTATGGCTGTTAAAAGTCGTATGTTTTTGGGTTGGGTAGTACTTCCAAAGGCAGGTGGAAAAAGTAAGCCATTAATCTTTATTTTCTCTGGGCAGCGAGCAAGGCGTGCATCTGGTTGTGTGGCTGCAAAATGGTTTTCTACTGGTAGTCCACTAAGTGATGCAGTGAACTATGTGAAGTGTTTGCGGGAAAACTGTTCAGTGCAGAGGAAAAACAACAAACACACAACATGTTAAGGTACCACACACAAAAATATTAGCAGTTACACCCGTTGGACTGTTACAGCCTGAATATATATCACCTCTCTCAACTGGCAGGAAGTCAGTTCGACTCTCAGAAATTATATTTTGACTCATTTCTCCAAGTGACTTTTTTGTGCTTGTTTAGGATTTCAGGGTTGATTAAAACCCACAATGTGCCTTAGTTTGCCCTGCAACAAAGGTATTTCTTCTAATAGAGAGAATTTCTGACAAGTTTTGTGTTGATATTACTACACATGACACTTTTATGTTTTCCCTCACCACATCTTTAAGTAATATCATGCCCTGCAGCAGATGGTACCATGCTTGCCTTACCTGTTTGACATTAGCAGTCTCCACATACAGTTTGCACATTCATCAAAGTGGCTGTTGTCGTTTTTATATTATGCGATTTTCAGCATTTACAGGTAAGTCATCGTACGCCAAACTGGTGGTAACCGCCACATCACACCTATCACATACTGCAGATCTTCTCTTATATGTTCACTTAGAAATTCACTATTTTTTAGTGAGGTAGATCGCTATTTGTGAGCTCAACACGTGCTCATCTATGTTATTCTAAGAGCTCTTATCTGACCATTCTGTAATTTACTGTCTGGGCTAAATAATCACTCCTACGATTTATCATTTTATGTTACACTCGGTAGACTGTTTTCCACTGTGCTTAGAACATGGAGGTCAAGCTTTGTCTCCACTTATCACAGTTAGACACGAAATTAATTGAGTCCACAAGGAAAACAGCTTCAAAATACAGAAAATGCTAGTTTCATTTGAATTTACGGGTAACTGTTGGCTTTCATCATAATATCACTTTTCTCTTGTACTAATTTTGTTATTGGTAGTGCTTTCACAACCAATATTCATGGGAGTGGATCAAAGCTCTTGTACATTAATAGTATAAGTAACAGAACACTTGTGGCAAGCTAAGCCTATTTACAGTACTACCTGAAGTCCGAACTAGAAACCAATTGCAGGTACTGACGTTTATTTCCTGAGAGACTGCAATAAGCCTTTGTTAAAACTCACTTTTAGAAACGTGATAAGGGAGATATCAATAACTGCCAACGTGTTTCACAGCTGATACCAATTTCCTAAATTTTTAAGAAGGCGATGCATCCTAGAATAATATCTAACTTTAGCAACAGTAATACTCTCAAAAAATCACAGTTTGGGCTTCAGAGGAGTTTTTTACTGAGAATGCCATTTAAATGTCCACTCACCAAACTTTACGAGCATTAGATAATAAAACTGCGCCGACTGGTATTTTCTGCGACCTGTAGGAGGCATTTGAATGTTTGAATAACAGTATTCTCCTAGATTAATTGAAGTTTTATGACATTGATGGTTTAGCCAACCGATGTATCATGTCATATCTAACCAAAAGAATGCAGAAAGCTGTACTTAGTAATTCAACCAATATATTCTGGGCACGTAATTCTGACTGGGCAGGAAGCAAGTATGGTATTCCAATAGCTCTATCTTAGGCGCACTATTGTTCATCATAAATATATAAATGTTTTCCCGCCTATATACAACAAGCAGAAATAGTTCTTAATAGTATCATTGACAGATTTTCTGCTATAGTTCTCGCACAAAATTTAAAAAAGTCGCAACGTATTCAATTCTGCACATCTAGGGACACTATATCAATAATAAGCGTAACACATGGTGAGGAAATAATAAATATGGCGTAAACTGCAAATTTTAGGTGCCTATGCTAATGAGAATTCAAACTGAAAAAAGGCCCACTTTGGAACACATAAACAACTTACTGTAGCTACTTTTTCATTTAGATAATTGTAAATCTTTGGGAGACGTAAATCAGTAACTTGACATATTTTGTATATTTTCATTCAGTAATGTCATATGGAATAATGGTTTGGGGAAAGGAATCGCCCATTCTGACTACTGATTCACACTATATTAAATCCGTCATGAAGTCTGGTATTAACAATCGACTACATCTCAAAAGCAACAATGATTTACATAATTACAAAACCAGAAAGAAAAATGACATTCAGTACATCTACATCTACATGGAAACTCTGCAAATCACATTCAAGTGCGTGGGAGAGGGTTCATTGAACCACCTTCACAATTCTCTATTATTCCGATCTCGTATAGCGCGCGTAAAGAATGAACTCCCATATCTTTCCGTACGAGCTCTGATTTCCCTTATTTTATCGTGGTGATGCATGTAAAACTGCCACATCATGTACGACATTTAAATTTATTGCTTTTTTGCTATTAACTTTATCCACAACATATTTTGCAGAAAATATTCACATAAGCTGCCGAATGTTCCTACACGAATATCACTGCACAACACACATTTCAAGAGATATGACATCAGAAACATTGAGACCTGTGAAAAAATGCTGCATCGTGCATGAAGCTTTAATAGTTTATTATTTACTATTAAGATACTCCTATAGCTGAGTCATCTTAAGGAAATCCCTGACACCTGGCAGCGCTTTTAGCAGTTTCAAAGTGCAAATGGCTGTAGGCAAAAATAATAGCCATATATAGAGCTATGAAGAGGCATTACAATGTAGACATTTCCAAAATTACATTGTAGACATGCAAAAGAGGTGTACTTATACATTTGTACATTATGAATATTTATTTGTATGACTGTTTCGGAGGAAGGCAATGGCAAACCACCTCCACTAGGACTTTGCCTATTAAGGCGGCGCGGGTCTCCCGCGTCGCTCCCCTACGCTCTGTAAAGGAGTATGGGACTCATCATCATCATCATCATCTTATCGTGGTGATCGTTCCTCCCTAAGTAGGCCGGTGTCAAAAAAATATTTTCGCATTCGGAGGAGAAAGTTGATGATTGGAATTTCGTGAGAAGATTCCGTCGCAACGAAAATGGGCTTTCTTTTAACGATGTCCAGCTCAAATCCTGTATCATTTCTGTGACACTCTCTCCCATATTTCGCGATAATACAAAACGTGCTGCCTTTCTTCGAACTTTTCCGATGTAGTCCGTCAGTCCTATCTGGCAAGGATCCCACACCGCGCAGCAGTATTCTAAAAGAGGACGGACAAGCGTAGTGGCAGTGGTAGCACACTGGACTCGTATTCGTGAGGACGACGGTTCAATCCCGCGTCATTTCCCTAAATTGCTCCAGGCAAATGCTGGGATGGTTCCTTTCAAAGGGCACGGCTGACTTCCTTCCCCATCCTTCCCTAATGCGATGAGACCAATGACCTCGCTGTTTGGTCTCTTCCCCCAAAACAACCAACCAACCAAGCGTAGTGTAGGCAGTCTCCTTAGTAGGTCTGTTACATTATCTGAGTGTCCTGCCAATAAAACGCAGTCTTTGGTTAGACTTCCCCAAAACACTTTCTATGTGTTCCTTCCAATTTAGGTTGTTCGTAATTGTAATACCTAGGTATTTAGTTGAATTTACGGCTTTTGGATTAGACTGATTTATCGTGTAACCGAAGTTTATCGAGTTCCTTTTAGCACTCATGTGGATGACCTCACAGTTTTCCTTATTTGGGGTCAACTGCCACTTTTCGCACCACTGCGATATCTTTTCTAGATAGTTTTGAAGTTTGTTTTGATCTTCTGATGACTTTATAAGTCGATAAACGACACCGTCATCTGCAAACAACCGCAGACGGCTTCTCAGATTTTCTCCAAAATCGTTTATATAGATAAGGAACAGCGAAGGGTCTATAACACTACCTCGGGGAACGCCAGAAATCACTCCACATTAAGGTTGTCTCTAGCACAAAACGAGGTGCGCAATGCTGCAGCAAAAAGTTTTGATTACTTACCCAGTGACATAAAATGTCTGACAAACTTCAAAGTAAAATATGAGAACTAACTGAAAAAGTTTTAGTTTGACAAAATGGTTCAAATGGCTCTGAGCACTATGGGACTTAACATCTATGGTCATCAGTCCCCTAGAACTTAGAACTACTTAAACCTAACTAACCTAAGGACAGCACACAACACCCAGCCATCACGAGGCAGAGAAAATCCCTGACCCCGCCGGGAATCGAACCCGGGAACCCGGGTGTGGGAAGCGAGAACGCTACCGCACGACCACGAGATGCGGGCCTTACTTTGACAACTCCCTCTAGTCCGTATAAGAATTTTCCTTAACGTAACGCATGAAAGCTCATGGGTGGGAACCATTAAACAACAACTGAATATGTGAGATAAAACTCCTAAAATATTCAGCATGGAGCAATATTTACGAATTAATTGTTAGTTTGCAATGTGGATATAAAATGAGTCTCTCCGTAGCATTACGATTTATAGTACACAAAAAGATCTATAACCATGAAGCGATCTAATTAACTAACTGTAACTACCCTCAGCGAGGGAACTTTTACAGTGTGGAATTTTTCAGCAAAGTCCATCAGCGTACCAAAACCGTCTTACTCGCCGCTTCATATACGAGCGCTGCCTGTGTCCCCTCTGAATTTTTCAATTCTCAGAGAACAATTTCCAGCTCAAATGAACGTCGTTTGTATCGTGTTGCGGAGAGAGAGAGCTCTAATATCGCGTCACAGAAAGGATAACCCCCACCCCCTCACGTTTTCTTTCTGCGCACTCCCTTCCTCGGGAGTGTTTTCAGCTTCTCGCCGACACAAAGACCCTGACTACAAAGGGTAGCGTAAGCTAGCGCTAAGTCGAGAGGCCGAGAGGGCAGTCGACCAATCCGGAGTGGGGGCGGCATCAATTATTCGACGTAGCTGAATAATAGAGGCGCCCTCAAGCCGAAAGCGGGCCGTATGACGGCCGGACTACGGCTTTAGCGCAGGTCCAGGCGCCCATTTCACACGTGTGCCGCTCACGGCCATCGAACAGGTGCCGCAACCGACGTCCCCGTAGGCCGTTCTGGTGGGAAATACTTCGGCGACAGCCACGCAGAGTGCGCTGCCTCCATACCAATTGGCTAGTATCTCGGATCTCTTCCAACGTACCTAGCGAGTGAGACGGAGGCACTGGTTTAGACACACAATACGGAGGGCTGTGGCTCAAATTTTCTTCCGGCCATCCAGATTTAGACATTCCGAGGCGTTCTCCATATATATAAAGGTGAAAACTTAAACGTTGTGTTCTGCCTTATGGCAGGTCTTGTCACGGGTTCAAATGGTTCAAATGGCTCTGAGCACTATGGGACTTAACTTCTAAGGTCATCAGTCCCCTAGAACTTAGAACTACTTAAACCTAACTAACCTAAGGACATCACACACATCCATGCCTGAGGCATGGACCGTAGCGGTCGCACGGTTCCAGACTGTAGCGCCTTTAACCGCTTGGCCACCACGGCCAGCCTTGTCACGGGGGAAGCCTCGTCAGAGAGGACCACCGCATGAGCGTGTAGGGAAGCGATTCCGGTGGTGGTTTCTCGTTGCCTTCCACTGATGATGATGAAATGTTAATGAGGGTGAAATGCCTGGGCTAGCAGGACAGAGAGGATTAGGTTGTGGAAAGGGGCCAAAATGAGTTCCTGTCAGTTGCTCTCAACGTACAACCTTTATTTATCAACACACAGTATTACAACAAGAATGCCAAATACTAACAACTTTAATCGATCTCCTTTGATTAACTTTAAATCGGCTGAAGGCCACGTTCAAAATCCAAGACACAAGGCTTAAGCAAAATTGAAATATAAGGTTCTTCTGGAGGTTTCACCCAAAAATATTTTCTAAATCTTCAATCTAATCGGCTGAAGGCTTTAGCAATTTAATTTTAATGGAACTAGGCTGGCGGTAACCTATTAAGCAATAAGAGGAGTTTCAATCAAAAGGCAGAAGGCCTTATCTTAAAACATTTCATGCAAATTGGGCTGAAGGCCCCATTCAAAAGCATAACAATCTTATGCCCTAAGGGCAAGACAAGAAGATTAATTTAAGAGATATTAAAACTCGGCTGGAGGCAGCTCACCAACAAATATTTTAACGGCTTAAGCCCTAGAAGGAAGAGTTTCAATTTTAAAGGGCGGAAGGCTGTATCTTAAAACATTTCATGTAAAATAAAGAATAACAATCTCATTCCTTAAGCGCAACACAAGGACATTAATTTAAGAGATATTAATACTCGGCTGAAGGCCACGTATCAACAAAATATGTTTAACGGCTTAAGGCCTAGAAAGAGTTTCAATCTAAAAGGCAAAAGTCCTTATCTTATAACCTCAAAGCCCAATATAAAAGTAAAGCAACCTCATTCCTTAAGGGTAAGACGAAAACATTAATTTAAGCGATATTGATACTCGGCTGAAAGCCGACCAACAACACCTCAGCTGTCGAACTACACGCCGCACTGGACAGCAACAACACGACGAGGAAAATACACTGCCTAAAACTATGTCAACGGCCAAGGTAGGTAACCGGAACATCAACGGCCACAAGGCAGAAGATACCGCTGGTGAACTTCCATAACAGGGAATAAATTAATTTCACAGGAAGGCGGCAGAAATCTTAGCCGACTTAAATAAACACACGTTGTTGCTCGCAGGGAATGTCCCAAAAGCGGCAAGAAATGTAAACAGTTGAGGCTCGACAGTAAGTTAAGTGAGGACTCAACTCTCACGTCCAAGATCGGTGGGAGACGAAGATCGTAGCACACGCAAGCAGCACCTCACACTCCAACAGCGCGTACACGCCACCAGTGGCTCCAGCCTGACTCCGCGCGAGAGGGGCTTGCTTGCTGCTCCAGGCCAACCGACCGACTGGACTGCTGGTCCGTCGTGACTGCATTGCTGATGCGCCTCCCACTCACTGACTACCCAACACACGACGACCTGGAAATACTATCAGTCGCTCCAGAGATGGTACGGCACTGCGCTTATCGATACGCGCTGCTGCTGTCACTCACGGGCAAGTAAGGCAGGAAGTTATTGACGCCAGTAAATGGAATAAGGAAACGAGGTTGCACTACCATAATAGAAGATGACAAACAATTAATGGAATGAACACGAGCCGTGAACGTCTCAGAGGACAACACAACATCCAGTCTCTGAGCGGAGAAAATCTCCGACCCAGCGGGGAATCGAACCTGGGCCCCTTGGCATGATAGACTGCCGCGATGACCACTCAGCTATTAGGGCGGACTATAAAGGTGAATACTTCAAAAATACGACTGTGGTGTTCCATTTACATTACTTACCCAGACTTGACAAAATTCACGGCAGAGCGACATACACATATACAGATGGTGATAGAATCGCGTGCACAAGGTATAAAATGGCAATGCGTTGGCTGTGCTGCCATTTCTTCCCAGGCCATTCAAGTGAAAAGGGCTCTGACACCATTATGTCCACACAATGGGAATTAACAGGCTTTCGGCGCGGAATGGAAGTACGAGGAAGACACATGGGACGTTCCATTTCCGAAACTGTTGGGAAAATTATAGCCCGAGTTGCACACTGTGTACCAAAAATATCAAACTGCAGGCATTACCACTCATCGTGGAAATCGCAATGGTCGACGGGTTTCACTTAAGGTCCGAGAGCGGCGGCTTTTGTGTAGAGTTTTCAGTGCAACACTGCGTGAAATGAGGGCGAAAATCACTGTGGGAAGTGTGATTAATGTATCCGTTAGGAAAGTGCGGTCAGATTTGGCGTTGTTGAGCTATGGCAGCAGACAACCGATGCGAATGGCTTTGCTAAAAGCAAGATGTCGCCTGCAGCGCCTCTCCTCGGCTGGTGACCATATCGATTGGACCCTAGGCGACTGGAAAACTATGGTCTAATCAGACGAATCCCAATCTCACTAGGTAAGAGCTGATGGCGGGGTCCGAGTGTGGTGGAGGCCCCACAAAGCCATGGGCTCAAGTTGTCAACGAGGCTCTTTGCAAGCTGGTCGGTGTGGCCGAGCGGTTCTAGGCCCTTCAGTCTGGAACCGCGCGAACGCTACGGTCGCAGGTTCGAATCCTGCCTCGGACATGGATGTGTGTGATGTCTTTAGGTTAGTTAGGTTTAAGTAGTTCTAAGTTCTAGGGGGCTGACGACCTCAGATGTTAACTCCCATAGTGCTCAGAGACATTTGAACCATTTTTTACAAGCTGGTGGGGGCTCCAGAAGAGCGTGGGCTTTACTTACATGGAATGTACTGTGTTCTCTGGCCCTTCTGAAACAATAGTTGACTATAAATGGTTATGCTCGGCTAGATGGAGATCATTTGCAACCATTCATGGATTTCATGTTCCTAAACATGACGAAATTTTCCATGGTTGACGTTGCTCAATGTCACTGGGCCACAACTGTTCGCGATTGGCTTGAGCGCATTCTGGACAACTTGAGGGAATGATTTGGTCACCTAGCCATCATTTACAGGACATAAAGAGAGGTCTGTTCGTGCACGAAATCCTGCACAGACAACACTTACACAATAATGGACAACTACAGAGGTCACGTGATTCAATATTTCTGCAAGGATTTCCAACGACTTGTAGAGTCCATGCCACGTCGAGTTGCTGCACCTTGCAAAATAAGCAAGGCCAGTAATAAAAATTCTCTTATTAAATATTTGTAGTCTCCAGTCACACAAGGTCATGTAAATATTTTCCCTAAATACCTACATACATCAAAATGAGCAGTTCTGCGTAACCTCGAAATATTGTTATGTACATTAACGGCTTCATATAAAACATGAAATACAGGTGATTTTTTAAGTGTATTTGATCATAAAGGACAGTTGCTTGTGGACTTTAGGAGCGTGAAAGGTGGTTTTATGTTGTTGTTTTGTTCTCCTCGAGTAGAACTTCCATCCAACGTCCTCAGTTTTTTGTTGGATGGAATTATATGACCGCCTCTCTCTACAGCATTCACCCTCTGTTGCTGCCTTTAGTACCATGGAAGTTAATCCCTGAAGACTTAACACATACCGATCATGCCTTCCCTCCTTCTTGTCTGTTTTCCATTGTTCCGTTCTTCACCGATTACAAGGTGAACCTCCACATTTCTTATCTAATTTTCAACGTTCTTCTGTAGAACCACATCTCAAATGCTTCGACTCTCTTCTTGTCAAGTTTTTCCATGATCTTTGATTCAGTACTACACTACTGGTAATTAAAATTGCTACACCAACAAGAAATGCAGATGATAAACGGGTATTCATTGGACAAATATATTATACTAGAACTGACATGTGATTACATTTTCACGCAATTTGGGTTCATAGATCCTGAGAAATCAGTACGCAGAACAACCACCTCTGGCCGTAATAACGGCCTTGATACGCCTAAGCATTGAGTCAAACAGAGCTTGGATGGCGTGTACAGGTACAGCTGCCCATGCAGCTTCAACACGATACCACAGCTCATCAAGAGTAGTGACTGGCGTATTGTGACGAGCCAGTTGCTCGGCTACCATTGACCAGACGTTTTCAATTGTTGAGAGATCTGGAGAAGGTGCTGGCCAGGGCAGCAGTCCAACATTTTCTGTAACCATAAAGGCCCGTACAGAACTTGCAACATGCAATCGTGCATTATCCTGCTGAAATGTAGTGTGTCGCAGGGATCGAATGGAGGGTAGAGCCACGGGTCGTAACACATTTGAAACGTAACGTCCACTGTTCAAAGTGCCGACAATGCGAACAAGAGAGGATCGAGACGTGTAACCAATGGCACCCCATACCATCACGGCCGGTGATACGCCAGTATGGCGATGACGAATACATGCTTCCAATGTGCGTTCACCGCGATGTCACCAAACACGGATGCGACCATCATGATGCTGTAAACGGAACCTGGATTCATCCGAAAAAATCACGTTTTGCCAGTCGTGCACCAAGGTTCGTCGTTGAGAACACCATCGCAGGCGCTCCTGTCTGTGATGCAACGTCAAGGGTAACCGCAGCCATGGTCTCCGAGCTGATAGTCCATGTTGCTCCAAACGTCGTTGAAATGTTCGTGCAGATGGTTGTCTTTCAAACGTCCCCATCTGTTGACTCAGGGATCGAGACCTGGCTGCACGATCCGTTACAGCCATGTGGATAGGATGCCTGACATCTCGACTGCTAGTGATACGAGGCCGTTGGCATCCAGCACGGCGTTCCGTATTACCCTCCTAAATCAACAAATTCCGTAAGCTAACAGTCATTGGATCTCGTCCAATGCGAGCAGCAATGTCGCGATACGATTTATCAAAGTCGGAAACGTGATGGTACATATTTCTCCTCCTTACACGAGGCATCACAACAACGTTTCACCAGGCAACGCCTGTCAACTGCTGTTTGGGTAGGAGAAATCGGTTGGAAACTTTCCTCATGTCAGCACGGTGTAGGTGTCGCCACCGGCGCCAACCTTGTGTGAATGCTCTGAGAAGCTAACCTTTTGCATCTCCAGCATCTTCTTCCTGTCGGTTAAATTTCGCGTCTGTAGCACGTCATCTTCGTGGTGTAGCAATTTTAATGGCCAGTAATGTATATAATGCTATGCCCCGAACATACAGTATAAGAAATTTTTTCCTCAAATCAAGGCCTGTAGACATCTCTTTGCCAGGAACTCCCTCTTTGCCTGTGCTAGTCTCCTATTTATATGCTTCTTGCTTCACCTTTTGCGGATTGCTTGGCATCCAAGATAGCAGAATTTCTTGACCATGCGCTTCGTGGTCACCAGTTTCGATGTTAAACTGCTCATTCATCTTATTTCTGGTACTTCTCATTACTTTTATCATTTTTCCGATGTACACTGAATCCATACTCTGTACTCGTCAGACTGTTCCTTCTTTTCAACAGATCCTGTATTTCCTCTTCACTTTCAGTGAGGATAGCAAAGTCACCAGCGAATATTATCACTGATATCCTGTCATCTGAATTTTAATCTCACTCGTAAAATTTTCTTTTATTTCGTTAATGCTTCATCTGTTACAGATTGAACAGTATGGGCTGAAGACTGTATACTGCACTTCGTTCTTCGTCTTCCAGTAGTGTGTATGGTCCCACTGAACGCTATAGATGAGGGTGTTGCATTTCTTTTTCTGGCAGTGAATGTTGTAAATCTCTGAGATCTACCAAAAGGTAGAGTGGATGATGATGTGCATCGCTGAGAGCAGTAAATTCTGACAGCACATGATCCTACGCGGATCACGAAACGCACTGTTTCTTCCAACATACATAGTATATGATGACCGGAACTCTAAAAGTAGAGAAACACGCGATGGGTTCATACAGAGCCTTGCGTAACGCTATCCACCACCAGAACTGGTATGAGCGACAGAGGTACACTGCTGATTTTTCTTCAGAGAAATGGCTGATAATGGATGACACAGCTCCACGATAAAATCAGAAGGGGTATGTGAAAGAGCAGTAGTAACTAACCTGCACTTGACCAATGGAAGCAGCTGGCACAGCATTTTGTACTTAACACATCCTTCGAAAACTGCTGAGTTATAAACTGATAGGTGGAGAGGTGGAAGTGGTGTACACGGATTACACACACACACAGTCAGTTTGCCCATGTGGCCGAACCGCAAACAGCTATGTGTAAGTGTAATTTTATGTCTATTGAGAGATAGTTGTCATTGACGACGATACATGCATAAACGTGCTTGACATTTGATTTTTTGTCTTATAAAACTTACAAGAATGATATATCCACATGTACCACGTATCTGACAATGTGCTACCGAAATGGATAGCAGTAATTGGTGCTATTTTAATATAAGAGCCGGGTGGCAACGATGTCGCTATTCCTTTCATTTCGTTCATCTTTATAAATGGATGCCCTCACTACCACACAGGCGTCGGTTAATCTAGAAGAGATCAATGGTGGGTATGGTAGTGGCGGCCGCTACCTATCTGCGAAACGTGTAAACTCTGTTGTATGTATTACAATATTTTAACGTCTTTCTATCCCATTTTCTGAGACAGAGATGGGCGTCTAGTCCAGCGTTAGCCTAAACGAGCGTCGAAAACCGCTTAAAAACAACACTCACGGTTCCTGATGTATGTTTTTGTAATAAACATCGAGACGAGAACAGGCTATATACTGTTTTAAACAACAATGTACAGGATTTCTGAAAAATTTTCTGAGAGAAAAGAAAGCTGTGCTGTGAAAATGTGTGGTTTCGTTTTCTTCTCCACAGTCAGCTTTTACTACGATGTCAGGGAATTTAAAACATTAGACAAATTGTTTTTCTCACATACACTCTTTCTCCGTGTACAACATGATTCAGCTGCCCCTACCGACCTCCAAAAACCACTCGCGAGATTTTCATATTCCTTCCATAACTAAAGGCAAGCTGTTAGTTCTACAGAAAAAATTAGCAACACTTCTTATAGGAAATTAAATGCACTGGGTTACGTTTTCGCTGGAGGGCATGGTTTTCGAGTTTTTCAAGGAAATGAGTTTGAAGGTTATCTGGTACGTATTTATTTAATAATTCGAAAACTACGGACTCTAGTGAAAACATACGCCAGTAAAATTTTTATATACATTTTCCTACAAAAAAGGCCCTTTTAATTTTGTTCTGTAGGGCAAATAGATTGCGCATAGCGAGAGAGAGGATATGAAAATCTTGCATGTGGTGTTTGCAAGCATTTCGGGTTGCATTAATTCAACAGAAGGGGCAAGTGAATCACTCTGTACATAATTTTAAATACAAATTGTATGTATGTGCTGTTTTATTTTCTTCCTCGCAGTCGGTGGCTGATCAGCTTATGATTAGAGTACTAAACGGAATTTGAATCATCTGAATGTTATCTTATCCGTTCTTACCTTTGGGAAATACTGTCAATAAACTAATATCCTCGTAGACTGAGCAACGGAAGTTTCTCTCATGGCCGGAATATCAGCGATCCCAACCGATTTACTCATTTTAAGACACTTCAGCTTCCAGTCAAGGTTTGATTTGCAATATCAGTAAACAAAGCTTAAGGTCAGAGGGAGAGGGAAGATCTGGTGGACAGAGTGAGGGTAGGGGCAAGGAAATTGTGAGGCGGAAGATAGTGATGAAAAGAGAGGAGGAGGAGACGGAGGAGGAGGAGGAGGAGGAGGAGGTGGTGATGATAAACAAAGAGATGGGGTGGAACGACTTTTTGGTAAAGCTGTCGCTAGAGTTTGCCCCATCTTTGCACGTATCGTGAAACCGGTATTATGGGGGGTAGTCGCATATTTTTAATTAGGTACCACCTCGATAAAATACGCGAGTCGGCGGACGAAAATGCTAGCTCTTAGTTTAGTAAGGATTAGTCTTGCTGCGAGAGGCATCCAATAAATAAAACACACATTTTACTGAAAGTAGGTTGGTTTTATTCAGGATTCTAATATACCTTACTGTTCCGCACTCTTTTGGCTATGAAACCCTGTGTTCTAACATAATCTCCGTTCAATGCGACGACCTTATGCCACTTTACTGGTACTGCTCCATTTGTAACATTCATTGGGCCAAACAGGTCGAAATAGAAAGGTGCGAGATCCAGTCTGTACGGTGTATGAGGAAGAACAGTAGAATGAGGTTTCGTGAGCACCTCTTGGGTTCGCAGACTTGTGTGACACACATAGTCGTCATCGAGAAGGAGAACTCCGAAGGCTGTAGTCGTTCTTCAATTTGCTGAGGGTGCCACAGTACATTTGGAAGTTGATCGGTACACCATAATGGAGGACATATAACAGAACAACCCTTTCAGAGACGCAGAAGGCCGTCGTCGTGACTTTGCCAAATGAGATGGCCGTTCTGAGATTTTCTCTGGAGCAGAGGTGATGTAGGGACGCTCCATGTATTGCAGTTTTGTTTCTGGTTTGAAATGATGAATTCATGTTTCATTGCCTGTGACGATGTCAGACAGGAAACTGTCACGATCAGTCTCGTAAAGCGCAAGCAATTTCGCACAGATGGTCCTTCGATGTTCCTTATGGTCTTCTGTTACACAGCAAGGAGCCTAGGAGCTTACACCTTTGAGTACCCAACTGGTGTCAGCACTGCCAACAGAGACATCTAGTTGAGCAGCGAGATGTTTGGCTACTATCCGACTATCATCTCGAATGAGAGTGTCCGCACGTTCCAATACTGCAGGGATCAGAGCTGAGTGCAGCAGGCCGGCACACGGGAGATGGACGGTTTGCACGGCTTTGTTGCGATGACGACAGGTGCCTCGTCCAGTGACTCACCATATTTTGTTCACTGGCAAGTCTCCGCAGACATTCTGGGAGGACTTATGAATATCTGTGATGCTCCGGTTTTCCGCCAAAAGAAACTCAGTGACTGCTCTCTGTTTGGAACCCACCTCCGTTACAGACGCCATTCTGAAGGCTGCGTACAGTGCCCCCACGAATCGGAACTTTATGGAACCATTGGGGCTGAAGCGAGAATATTTGACGACGTCCCAAAACTAATTTGTGTTTTTTCAACCGAAATTTCACGAGAAAAAATGTTTTTCAATACTTATTGAGCGCCTCTCGTACGTATTGGTTATATTATCGAAAGCACGACATGCAAAGAGTTCACTATGTACCACTAGGAAATACTCCCTGCTACATAAACTGATTTGTCCTGTTGCACTTATATTCTTATCTTTGAATTCAATCATATTTCTAATATGTAATAACTAAAATTTTCCCTTTGTGCGTTAGCACTTCTTCCATCCATCATTTCATAGAAAGTTATGAAATTAATTTCTTGCTTAGTTGGAGGAGCCGAAACAACATGGTTGTTTGAAAATGATAATTAAAAGTCCTTAGGGATCCACGGCCAGAGTTAATTTGGATAAAACACTTTAGGCTATTGGACCGCGTCGTTCTAACTACTAAAATAAGTAAATTGCAATCGTTTCCAACGACTTCCTGCAGTCGTCTTCATGGTGGTTGACTGTCGAAAACAGGTGAATGTATTCCTTTACATACTGTCAGTGGCTAACGACGTCACAAGTGTGAAATGCCACTGGACAGTTCGACGAGATTGTTCAAAAAATGGCTCTGAGCACTATGGGACTTAACTTCTGAGGTCATCAGTCCCCTAGGACTTAGAACTACATAAACCTAACTAACCTAGGGACATCACACACATCCATGCCCGAGGCAGGATTCGAACCGGTGACCGTAGCGGTCGCGTGATTCCAGACTGAAGCGCCTGGAACCGCTCGGCCACGCCGGCCGGCCAGGAACACTCACTGAGAAGTTTAAATATTGCAGCGCGTCAGCAATCGTGAATAATCGTTAATGCGCCTCGATTGCAAATAGAAACCGCAGAGCGACGAGATTGTAAAAGAAACGTTTTAAGTGCAGTGATTGTTCCATAAAATTTAGGGCGTGCAGCCTCATGGATTTCACTTCTCCTGATATTTCGGCTGTATACCGTCCAGCCATCTTCAGAGTGAGCCAGGCTACTCTGAAGATCCTGGACAGTATACAGCCGAAATACCAGGAAATGGAAAATTTATGCGGCAGCACCCCCGAAATTTTATGGAAGAACTCTGGAAGATGACTGGTAGAAGTTAGTGTAAGTAGTGTGTCGGCTGCAGACGGCGGCCGTGAGAGAATTGCCGCTTGGTCATAGCGACTTGCTGCAGTAAAATAGCATCTCCTGGATACAGGTTTCCGATTTGCTATTGCCTTCGAGTCACAAATAAGTATCCGTCCACCAAACACTTACCAGAGTGTCACAGCCAACAGGTATGCGTTACACTCCCATCTACCAATCACCTTCTAGAGTTGCCTTCCTATCTTCCAACACATTAGCATAGGCAATGGCGTATCGCACTGCTATGCCTCCAATAACAACCTCTTTTGTCCATTGACATCTCAGATACGTGACGTCGGTAGTCACCGGATAACTGAAAATGACAGCATATAAAGGAAGACGTTCAACAGAATACAGCAGTGAACCACCCTGAAGAAGACAGCAGCAAGTCGTTCGAAACGTCGGCACTTCAGCTGTTTCAGTAGTTTCAGTGACTCGGCGCAAATACCCAACGTTATTTTATACAAAACGATAGTTGAAACTTTACTACTACCGCTCTTATATCGTGTAACTAAAACAGTAAACGAATTATTTTCTCGTTCATCGTGAAGAGCATAATAAACCGCGGGACGAAAGAGGGAAATAGAAACGGGGTTGCTTCAAGGGTGGAATGCCAAGTAGAGAACTGGTCTGAGGGTGAAATGGGCAGAGGGCCAAGTGGAGACCGTCTGTGTAGGCGCTGCGTCCTTGACTGCCTGCCACCTCTGACCAGGCACCTACTTCTCCGTCCTCACACCTCCTGTAACCGCCCTCTTTCTTCCTCTTCCACCTTACCCCCACCCTCTCTCCACCATCAAACCTACCAATCCCTCCACTCCATACCCAGTCTCTCTCCGCTCCCCACCACCCTCGCGGGCGACCACATCAATCCGTAATTGGCCGGCGCATTAACGAGCGCCGAAAGAGAACAGCGCTCCTGAATTAATAATTGATTGTTGCGATCCCTGGCGCGGCATCCGTCCGCATGATTAATCGACGCGGACGCGTATACCGGCGTGGTGGGAGGGCCCTTGCGAGCGCTCCGGGCGAGCAAGGAATCCGACACCGCAATTAGGAGCGCTAATTGAAACCGAAGCGCGCGCTTCGTGCGAATTCGTTTAATAACCTCGTTTCGAAGTGAATAATATTGCCGTACCTGTTTTCCGATTTATTTCCAGTAAATGACATCTTTTATTACTGCTGGTATTAGTACGTGATTTACTAGCTTCAATAACGCGTGGGTGTGCGTCTTTGGTAAATGAGTCGCAAGAACTAATGTTTGCCAGAAGCGAGGGACAATAATTTTTATGCGTTATCGACAGCACACCAACGCGTCCGATTCAAAAATGGTTCAAATGGCTCTGAGCACTATGGGACTTAACTTCTGAGGTCATCAGTTCCCTAGAACTTCGAAATACTTAAACCTAACTAACCTAAGGACATCACACACATCCATGCCCGAGGCAGGATTCGAACCTGCGACCGTAGCGGTCGCGTGGTTCCAGACTGTAGCGCCTAGAACCGCTCGGCCACTCCGGCCGGCTATTGGTATCAAACCTAGGCCTTAATTTGAGGAGGAAATTTCCTATAATGTTTGTTTCCAGCACAGAAATGTGTGGTAGTAAAACATCGACTGCAGGAAAACTGGAACAGAAGAGAATCAAAGCAGCCGGCCGCGGTGGTCTCGCGGTTCTAGGCGCGCAGTCCGGAACCGCGCGACTGCTACGGTCGCAGGTTCGAATCCTGCCTCGGGCATGGCTGTGTGTGATGTCCTTAGGTTAGTTAGGTTTAAGTATTTCGAAGTTCTAGGGGACTGATGACCACAGCTGTTAAGTCCCATAGTGCTCAGAGGCATTTGAACCATTTTTTGAATCAAAGCATTTGAAATGTGTTGCTACCGCCGAATTTTGAAAATGAAGTGGACTGATAAGATAAGGAATGAGGAGATTTTGCGTAGAATCGGAGAGAAAAACCATATGTGGAAAACATTGAAAGGGAGAAGGGACAAGATGATAGGACATTGAGACATCAGGTACTTCCATGGTACTAGAGATAGCTGTAGAGGGCAGAAACTGTAGAGAAAGAAAGAGATTGAAATACATCCAGCAAATAATTGAAGATGTAGGTTGCAATTGCTACTCTGAGATAAAGAGGTTAGCACAGGAGACGAATTCGGGGCGGGCTGCATCAAACCAGTCGCTATTACAAACTTTAGAGTCACTGCTAGTCTCGCTAAAGGCACTAATCTGGTCCCTATGCACTGCCGTAGCCTATGACGTTAATTGGGTCCGCTCTGCGATCAACTGACAGAAGCCAAACTAGAATGAGTGAGCCGGTGAGCCCTCTGCTCGGCGGCGGCGGCCTGAATACATGATTTCGGGAGGTCATTGGCTGCATGTTGCTTGCGGGTATGTCTCCAGTCTCTCTCATGAGAGATGTGCTCGATCCAGCAGGTACTACCGATCTACGCGCTACATCTTTGTCGACCGGTGTGCTGGCGACAGCTTAAGCCAGCACAGTATTCATATTTCGTTCTTGTAACCTCACATTCCCTAAACTGGGGGGAGAGGCATGCTTATATAAACATTTCTTTAAGGTATTCCAGAGGTAATTCAGTGTGAGTTAATACTGAGGTACATCTTTATGAACGATAAAACGCGCCGGCTTGTGGCGGAGCGGTTCTAGGCGCTTCAGTCCGGAACCGCGCTGCTGCTACGATGGCAAGTTCGAATCCTGCCTCGGGCATGGATTTGTGTGATGTCCTCAGGTTAGTAAGGTTTAATTAGTTTTGAGTCTAGGGGACTGATGACCTCAGATATTAAGTCCCATAGTGCTTGGAGCCATTTGATTTTTTTTTTGATAAAACCTGTATTTTTGTGGTTACCTTGCAAAGTTAGATTGGCATCACTGCCAATTTGTGTCGATGGCTACTGACATTGCAACTGTGTTTAAATAATAAATATAATTACATGGAGACATGTTTTGACTTACTGCGTGGTACACGGAGCAGTGTCATTACAAGTGCTCCCTGGGACCAAACTCCTGTAATGTGCTGTAACCGGCTTCGACAGCGATGTGGAGTTATCGCGGCTGCCGGGGATCTTCCCGACTTGCAGCCCCCCCCCCCCCCCCCCGATGGCGCAGCAATAGCTGTTCTGGCATGAGTGCATACCCTCAGAGCGCACGTAACGTCACCTGGCTAGCAACCGTGACCACCGACTGTCCATAACGGTGCTACTGCAGCTCGAAGCGACCATCCGCTTCTGTTCTCGCTTTCATGGAATATTCTATTAGTGTTGACAACTTTGGGTTCGACTGTACGTGGATTTCGTTTGAATCCGGCTACATTCTGTTTGTGTTACACGGAACTTACGAGTGTTTGTGTTAAATGTGTGCCTCAAGAATGTCTCTGTTTTTCATCCAATAAACTGCGCTCATAATTGCAAACTTCAACAGAATGGGAGGCAGCCAGTTTAATTAATTCTTCATTAACTTTCTATGAAATCTATAAAATGGATTTCTGGCGTAATAGTAACGTGCCGTGTTTAATTTGTTGACTTCGAGTTTATAAAACGCCACGAATGTACCCATCATCAGGTACTAACAGAGGTCGAATTTTCGCAAATACGTGATTGGCTGAATGAATATTCAACTAACACAGTGTCGAGTCACTTTAATATGACCGTCAAAAGCCCGAAAAGCCCCCTTTTGCATCGCGGACGACAGCGAGGCGTACAGAAAGAGAGAGTCACTGGAATTCTGGTAGATACCGACAGGGGCATAGAGCCAGTGCCGTGTCCAGCTGCATTAGGTTCTACGGTTGAAGATCTATGGCGCGTACAGACCGATAGAGGTGGACCCACACATTCTCTATTGGTTTTAAATCTGGGGAGTTTGGTGGCTGGCAAAGGACGGTAAAGGCATCCTGCTGCTCTTCGAACCACGCACGTATACTACAAGCTGTGTGACATACTGAATTGTCTTTCTGGTAGATGCCATCGTGCCGAGGAACAACAAACTGCATGCATGGGTGGACGTGGTCCCCAAGGATAGATGCATACTAGTGTTGATCCAGTGCGCCTTTCAGGAGGCGAGATCACCCAGGTTATGCCACGAAAACATTCCCTATACCATAACACTCCCTCCTTGTTTGATTTCAGACGTTTCACGCCGTACACGACAACGATGTGATGGAGTGTAAAACGTAATTCATCTGAAAAGGCGTCCGCCCCCGGTAGCTGAGCGGTCAGCACGACCGTATGTCAATCCTAAGGGCCCGGGTTCGATTCCCGACTGGGTCGGAGACTTTCTCCGTTCAGGGACTGGGTGTTGTCTTATCCTGATCACCATCATTTCATCCCCATCGACACGCAAGTCGCCGAAGTGGCGTCAAATCGAAAGACTTGCACCCGGCGAACGGTCTACCCGACGTGAGGCCCTAGTCACACCTCATTATTTTTGTTATTATTATTATTATCTGAAAAAACCACCTGTCGCCAAGCAGTGGTCGTACGGTTGCGGTACTGAGGTGCGAATTTTAGCCTTGATTGCCCATGAACCGCAGTTAGTCTGGATACATTTACCAGACGCTTGCTACTGACGTCCATACGCAACAACGTCCGATGAATAGTCATTGAGGGGACGCTGTTATAACTCCTTGGTTCATCTGGGTGGTCAGCTGCTCAACAGTTGCACGTCTGTTCGCCCATACACACCTCCGCAGCCGTCTTGCGTCCTGTCATCAAAGACAACAGATATCTCGGCACCAGCTTTGGCTAGCAAAAACGGTTCAAATAGCTCTGAGCACTATGGGACTTAACATCTATGGTCATCAGTCCCCTAGAACTTAGAACTACTTAAACCTAACTAACCTAAGGACAGCACACAACACCCAGTCATCACGAGGCAGAGAAGATCCCTGACCCCGCCGGAAATCGAAGCTTTGGCTAGCTCTAAAGCCAATGATAGTGCCCTTCTGGACGTCAGATGAATTGCTTCGTTTCCGCACTAGTTTTATTAAGTAGTGTGTAAGCCTGAGGACCAATTACCTCAACAGTTTGGTACCACAGAAACTTACACCACAAAAATAATTCACATTAGCCTTCCCGTCCACTGCGGCCATCATTGGGCCAAACATTTGGAATCCGAAAGGCGTGAGATCCGGACTGTAAGGTATACGAGGAAGAGCAGTCAAATGAAGTTTGTGAGCTATCCTCGGATTCACAGACTTGCGTTACGCCTTGCGTTTACATGGAGGACCGGTTCCTTTTGCACGTTTGTGGCCACGAATACGCTGAAGTTGTTTCTTCTATTTCTTGAAGGTAGCACAATACGTTTCCGAGTTGGTTGTTGCACCATGAGGAAGAACATCATAAAACCCCCTACAGAGTCCAGAAAGTACATTATCCTGGCTTACTGACTCAGAATGCGGCTTTGAAATCTTTCTTCGGAGGCGAGGTGGTGTGGCGTCACTCGATGCAATGCTGTTTTGTTTCCTCTTCAAAGTGCTGAACCCATGTTTCATGTTCTGTGACTATTCCCGAGAAAAAATTGTTACAATCTGCCTTGTAATGCGCAAGTAATTGGTCCCTTGTTGCTGTTTATCGTCTTCTCTAAGGTGCCGAGGAATGCAGCGGTGGACGAGTGTGTCAGAACTACCATCAAAGACATCCAATTGTGCAGCGAGAAGTCGGATAGTGTTTCATGGATCACGTCGTATGATAGTCCCTGTACGTTCCAAGAATGCAGCAGTCACAGCTGTGTGCAACTAACCGGCAGACGGGAAATCAGACAGGTTTGCGGGACCTTATTAGGATTATGAAAGACCCCTCGCCCAACGACTCACCGACTTCACTGTCAGGTCTCGGTTGACGTTATGCGAGTGCCAACGAATGTCCATTATTCAAGGAAATAAACTGATTCTTCACAAATAAAATTTATTCAGCGGAAATGTAGAAACAGAAATTAATTTATAGTCGGCCGTGGTGGACGAGCGGTTGTAGGCGCTACAGTCTGGAACCGCGCGACCGCTACGGTAACCGGTTCGACTCCTACCTCGGACATGGATGTGTGTGATGTCCTTAGGTTATTTCGGTTTAGGTAGTTCTAAGTACTAGGAGACTGATGACCTCAGAAGTTAAGTTCCATAGTGCTCAAAGCCATTAAATTTATAATATTCTTATCAATAATTTCGATGCTCTGGTTTTCCTACAAAAAAACTCAGTGACAGCTCTGTGCTTGGATCATACCTCCGTTACAGTCGCCATTTTGAAGATTACACATAGCGCCGCTACCAATCGGAACTTCATGAAACTATAGGGGCTGAAGCGAAAATGTTCCACGATGGCGCTCAAAAAATTCCGCGTGTTTTGAACAGAAACTGGCCGAGAAAAAGAATGTGATGCATTACTTATTGAATGCACCTCGTAGATGTAGGTCTAATTACTTGTTCATATACAATGTCTCCTGCCACACTGAATAGTGCTGTAGTATAACGAAGTGTTTGTTATTACGGTGGATTGTCTGTAATTGAATAATAAAGCACCATTGCAAAGTGCCTATCGTACATAACACATCTCCGATTCCCTCGCTAACAGAGAGCCTCCTTTACGACTGTGGCCGGTAGCGGAGAGCGCCCAGAGGGTGCGCCTGTTAGGAATGGCCCTACAGCACGGGCCCGGGGCGCCATTGATCGGCGCTGCGCGTCGTCGCGCGCGGGATTTGACTCGCAAATGCGGCCGGCCGGTCTGCCACGCGTCGCCACCGCCGCCGCCGCCGCCGCCGCTGCCGGCGCCGGCCGACACGTACTTTGCGGCGGCGCCCCGCGACACGTCGGCCACGCGTCGCATTTACATAACAACGCGGCCAGTCGGCCGCGCGCTCTGGCGAGCCGACTGCGTCCCGCGCTAGCACACTTTGCGGCCGCCTGCTGGCCAACCCTCTGGCTGCGCCCCGCGGTCGCTACGGACACCGCGCGCCTATGTATGAAGTGACGAAAGTCATAGGACAGCGATACGCACTTGTACAGATGGCGGTAGTGTCGAGTACACATGGTATAAAAGGACAGTGCAAGCGCAGAGCTGCCGTTTGTGTTCAGGTGACTTATTTGAAAAGATTTCCGACGCGATTATGGCCGCACGACGGGATTTAACAGGCATTCAACAGGGAATTGTTGTTGGAGCTAGACGCTTGGGACATTCAATTTCGGAAATCATTAAGGAATTCAATATTGCGAGATTCATATTATCAAGATTGTGCTGAGAATACCAAATTTGAGTCATTATCTCTCACCATAGGCAAAGCAGCGGCCGACAGACTTCGCTTAAGGACCCAGAGCAGCGGCGTTTGCGTAAAGTTGTCAGTGCTAACAGACAAACAACATTGCTGTAAATAACGGCAGAAATCAATGTACGACCTACGACGAAGGTATCCGTTGCGATAATGTTACAAAATTTGGCACTAATGTGCTACGGAAGCAGACACTGGAGAGATTGCCTTTTACTAACAACACGACATTGTCCGCTGAGCCTCTCCTGGGCTCGTGACATTATCAGTTAGACCCGGACGACTGGAAAACGTAGCCTGGTCAAATGAATACAGAGTTCAGTTAGTGAGAGATGATGAAAGGGTTCGAGTCTGACCCAGGTCCCCTCAAGCTGTCAACGAGGGTCTATGCAAGGTGGTGGTGGTTCCATAATGGGATGTATCTACATGGAATAGAGTAGGTCCTATAGTCCAACTGAATCGATCATTGACTGTAAAAGGTTGTCTTCGGCTACTTGGAGACCATTTGCAACCTTTCGTGGACTTCATGTTCCCAAATAACGATTGAATTTTTATGGACGACAATTCGCCTTGTCACCGGGCCACAATTTTTCGCATTTTGTTTTAAGAACATTCCGGACAATTCGAGTTAATAGTTCGGGCACCCAGATCGCCCAACATGAATCCCATCTAACATTTCTGTGACTTAATCGAGAGGTCAGTTCGTGTACAAAATCCTGCACTGGCGACACTTTCGCTATTATTGATGGCTATAGAGGTAGTATGGCTAAGTATTTCGGCACGGTACCCTAAAGACTTACTGAGTCCATGACAGGCCAGCCGGAGTGGCCTTGCGGTTCTAGGCGCTTCAGTCCGGAACCGCGCGACCACTACGGTCGCAGGTTCGAATTCTGCCTCGGGCTTGGATGTGGGTGATGTCCGTAGGTTAGTTAGGTTTAAGTAGTTCTAAGTTATAGAGGACTGATGACTTCAGATGTTAAGTCCCATAGTGCTCAGAGCTATTTGAGTCCATGACACGTCGAACTGCTGCACTACGCCGGGCAAAAGGAGGTCCAACACGATAGTAGGAGGTGTCTCATGACTTTTGTCACGTCAGTGAATAGCATGGACAGTAGTGGAAAGGGAGTGAGATTTGAGTCCGAGATACTGGCGCCTCTACTTTTATGGACATTTTAAGCCTTCTGGCTTGGTTATGAAGAAGTCAATAGAAACCACCGCATCAAAGATAAGTGTATCTGATAGAAACCAATGAATTAAAGACACATAAGGTGTATCTCATCTACCGAGTGGTTATAATTAAAGTGCTAATTCAGAGGTTCTGTAATTATCGTATGGCAGCGAAACGTGGCAAATGTTCTAATACGTTCATGTGGAACCGATTTACGCTAGAAAAAATAGTTACAATTTTGGCCACCAGGTGCAAATCCGGTGGTGTGAATGTAACAAAGGCGTATAGAATACTTCCTTATGTAATGGTTTATAAACTAGACGTGGACAGAAAAGGTTAAACACGTGAAAAAGGCATAATGCTGATTTTATTATTAAGTGCCGCTTACACAGTCTGTTCAGCATGAGCACCAGAGACGTCGCCGAGATGCTGCATCCGTCGTGATCAACAGTTGCTCGCAGCAGTTCCGGTGGAATCTGAGCAACGTGTTCCTTTATACTGACCTTCGGATCAGGTACAAACCGAACGTGTCCCTGGTAAAAGTATTTTTTTAGGTGGCCCCAGAGCCAAAACTCACATGGATTCAGATCAGATGATCATTCTGGCCATGCACCTGGATAACCTCTGGAGACAACACGTTCGTGGAAGGTTGCATTAAGCAATTCTTTCACTTGGCGAGCAACGTGAGGTGTTGCCTAATGTTGCATGAAAACAGTGGTTTACACAGAGTTACGCTCTTTCAGAGCAGGAATGACATGCTGTAAATGCTGTACAAGATTCCCACAAGGTTCAGACGTCACGGTACACCTGAGAGGCTCTCTGGATGTATTCTCCACAAAGAAAACGGACCGAGAATAAAGGCGCTTTTGAATCCTCACTACACAGACTCATGCGGCGAATGCAGTAGCTCTACATGCACAACTCGCGGTTTAGCAGTACTCCGTATTCGGCAGTTCTGGGTATTCGTTGCTCCCTGTAGTGTAAAATGTGCCTCGTCACTCCCATATCATCAACTTCAATCCGTGCCGGAAACATAAGAGCAAATTCAGAAAGTTGCTGCGGACCCACACGTTTCAGGTGCTGAACCGTCTGGATCTTGTACGGGTACCTGTGTAAAACAGACTACAAAACGTTCCTTGCAATTGGGCAAGGGGTGGACAACTCTCGCGAGACAGCAAGAGATTTAGCACCATCTGGGGCACGTGCTGCACTGTCAGATATGGCAACCACCACCGATCTAGGACGCCTTTCTGTTCCGGGTGCCTCACTAAGCTGTCCCGTGTTTTATAATTTTAGTATCATCAACTTTCAACCATTTAATGACACAGGGCCTTTCCTCAGACCTTCCAGTCGGCGATACTCTCAACGCCTCACTGTAATTGCTGCCGTTCAAATGAAATAGTTTCACTAAAAGCACACAATCTCTCCGCTCACTTTATGGTTTCCCAAATGACAGCGTGTAATACCGTCACGCAAACAGTGAATAGTGCGAGATTGGCAACTGGTGTTAAATTGGAACTAGATTGTCTTACAGCGCAAGTCAGTTCCGCACTATCGCTTTAGCATATCTACCAAGTTTCAACGTAATACGATAATTACAGCACACACTGGACTTCCGTGAGTTGCTGCCCTTTAATTATAACTACCCGATGTTATTGAAGTCAAGGGATAGAGTCTCTGACTAGCAATCAAAAGAAGATGGGCCCGGGTCGATTCCAGCCGCGAATAAGTATTTCAGTAAAAATCCTTTAACAATGGCTAAAGACTTCAGTTATAAGGAATCATCCTCGTTCTTCCAACGGGCTTGTCTGTCCGCAGCTCGTCGTCTAGTGCCTAGCGTTGCTACCTCTGGATCACGGGGTCCCGTGTTCGATTCCCGACCGGGTTGTGGCTAGCTTGGACTGTGAAAAATAAATTGGACTATGAAAAATTGGGACTTTATACGGGCACTGATCACGGCGCAGTTGAGCACCCCACAACCCAAAAATCATCATCATCACCAACGGGCTTGTCGAAATTGCGGAAGCGGAAAAAATTTAAAAGCACACTGTTGTCCTTGGGTTGAGAAAGTTCCCCTATGAGGAATCAGAAATAATCAACGGCATGTGGATGCAGAAAATAACGGAAATATTCGTAATGGAGACACATAATGTGTGTCCACAAGACATGTAGTCTGTAACTATAGAAGAACCTCGGAGATATCTCCGTTGGTACAAAATTCCGGATTACCAAGAATGAAACGGCCATGGTAAAAAGACTTAATAACAACCTTAAAGACATTCTAAGAGTCGAAGCGTGGAACGTCAGGTCTTAATGTCATAGGAAAGCTATTACATCTGAAAACGGGAATTCAGATCCTCAGTAGACCTACACACTGATTAAAAGTTTCCTGACACCTACGGGTGGACAATAGTATGGGAGTGACCACTACTCACTTTTAAGACGTCCTGAACTCTGCTGAGAACACTCTTGGTGAGGTGTCTGGTTGTCTCAGAACGACCGGCAGCCCATTCTTCCTCAGCAGCCGAAACCAGAGACGATGGTAACATTGGACGCTGGGTTCTGAAACGAAGTCGGCGTTCCAGCTCATCTCGTACATATTCCATTGGATTGAAGTCGTGATCTTGAGCAGACCAATCCAATTCAGAAATGTCATTCCTCACACACCATTACCTCACATTTGCTGTTTTCTGACAGGGGGTATTGGCATTTGATGCAAACAATCATCGTCTCCAAACATTGCCGCTATTGTACAGAGAGCACGATGCTGTAAAATTCGTTCATATCCTTGCGCATTTAACAATTGCTCAAGTGGTATAAAGAGACCTCATTCCGACCACGATAAGAATCCCCCTACCGCAGCACCACCACTTCTTCATTTCACTGTTAGCGCTACTCTCAGAAATAAGTAATTTTCTCTTAGGCATACGCTAAACCCTGTCATCCAATTGCCAGATGGTACAGCGTAATTTATCACTCCACTCTGTCATACCCGTTTCTAAACATTTTTCTCCCTTTTTCTAAAATTGTATGTAACTATTCCGGACTAAAGAGTCCACATTTTTAAGCACTAATAAACGAAGGCGCAGCCTTCGATATTTTGATGGCAGCTGCGATATGCCGGACTGTTCGCCTTTGTCTTTTGCCATCACGCCCTCGCCAACAGGTGTCGTGCTGTGTAGCTCTGAACAAACTATAATATACTAATTTTCAAACAAAATATATTCGAACACTTTCTTGTCATCCCAGTGCACTTATTTATGCTAACTACCGACATCTTAACAGTTTCATTTTTCAGAATTTTGTGGCATGTGACATGGGTTTCGGTGATGACTCTGGCAGTCATATTTCCCTGGGCCCCAGGATTGCTATGCAGGACGCTTTACTGTCAAAGGTTATGCGACCATTTTGGCTAATCAGGTTCATACTATGGTAAAATGCTTGCTCTCCATTAGAGATGCAGTGTTCCAAGACAGCAAAGCCACTGTTCACACAGCTCACTTCGACCAGGATTGGTTTTGTGAGTACGATGATGAATTCGTGCAACTCCCCTGGTCACAGCAGTCACCACATCTCAATATTGTTGCACCCTTGTGGCTACTTTGTTGAGAGTGGTGCTGGATCACTATCCGCCTTCATCATCGTCACCTGAGCTTATCATATTTTGCTGAAAGAAAGGCATAAAATTCCCTTGAAAACCACACAGGACAATTATTAAACCATTGCGTGATGACTGGGAGCTGTTTTGAATGCTAGCGGTTTTCCTACATCATACTAGGTAGGGCAAATGTTTGTGGTGTTTCAACATTTTCGTCTATCCCTTGTACGTAAGACAACCGAGATTTGGACGTTGGGATTTTGTTGACGACGAACAGGCAGTTCAGCCAATAATTTCATTGGCGACGAAGGAATGACATGGAACTGCGGAAGACGTTTTCCAAACTGAGTGTATGGACCGTAGCAAATGGAACATAGACCTTATAAAAGCGGGTAAAGAGGTACGAGATGAAACCGGAAAGACGTCCTACAGAAGGATGTTTAAAAATAGATAAATTCCAAAGTGAAGCGGCATTGGAACATATCGGATGCTTTTCTCATGAGAGGGGTCAGGTTACCGAAGCATCCGCTTAGTAAATCCAGACTCAGGAAAGCAAAGAAGCTCAGAGTAAGGGTTCCGTCAACGACTAGGATGTCAGAAACGGAAAAGAATCTCAAACCTGCAGTATGAACTTCCAAGGAATTTTCTGTCTCATCCGTGTTACCAAATAGCAGAGTGTTAGTCGGTCACCCGTAATCCGTGACAAGTTGCCTATGAACCAGCTTCCGGCGGGAACAAAAAATTGATCTTCAGTATTTCATGTTATTAATGACGAGTTTTAAAACTATGTAATTATATAGTAACCTGCTCATTAATATGTATTATTTAACACAGTAAGTCTGGTACTTAGTTAAGTTAGAAACTGTGTGTACGTCTTGCGGCAGCATAAAGCGCGCAAATTACCCACACAACATTCATCCAGTTGTTGAGAATAACAGCACTTTATGACATCCAAAAGGCTTTATAAGTAGTTTAAAACCTTTTCGAAACTTTGTCTAGGAGATAAAAGAGTTTACCACTTAATACATTTTTGCCGGTCATGCAGTAAAACTACAGCATCAGGCATGATGTTTGAATGTATTACTCTATTCGCAAGACATATCGTAGATAGTGCCCACACAGGCCATGAATGTACCTGCAAAATTATATAATTTTACGAACACATTTACAGAGATATGACGTGATAGACGTGATACTGATTTTGGTGCGTGAATAACGAGCTTCTCTTAAAACGAAGCGTCTTCGACAGTTAAGGTTTTACACGCTTAACATGACATATTGAACACATTAACCCACTTGTAATTAGAAGTTTGTTTTACGCACAGTGTGGTGTAAAAGAATTTCGGAAGTTGTCACGCTATTGTTTTTACAACATTATCGAATACAGTTGAGAAGACGACGTAATTAATTTTGAATGCTTGTAAAGGAAACTTATTTAAATTTATGTACATCGTTTGTACACTACTGGCCATTAAAATTGCTACACCAAGAAGAAACGCAGATGATAAACGGGTATTCATTAGACAAGTGGTGATGGTGGTTAGTGTTTAACGTCCCGTCGACAACGAGGTCATTAGAGACGGAGCGCAAGCTCGGGTTAGGGAAGGATTGGGAAGGAAATCGGCCGTGCCCTTTCAAAGGAACCATCCCGGCATTTGCCTGAAACGATTTAGGGAAATCACGGAAAACCTAAATCAGGACGGCCGGAGACGGGATTGAACCGTCGTCCTCCCGAATGCGAGTCCAGTGTGCTAACCACTGCGCCACCTCGCTCGGTATTAGACAAATATATTATACTAGAACTGACATGTGATTACATTTCCACGCAATTTGGGTGCATAGATCCTGAGAAATTAGTACCCAGAACAAGCACCTGTGGCCGTAATAACGGCCTTGACTCAAACAGAACTTAGATGGCGTGTACAGGTGCAGCTGCCCATGCAGCTTCAACACGATACCACAACTCATCAAGAGTAGTGACTGGCGTATTGTGACGAGCCAGTTGCTCGGCCACCATTCACCAGACATTTTCAATTGGTGAGATATGTGGAGATGTGCTGGCCAGGGCAGCAGTTGAACATTTTCTGTGTCCAGAAAGCCCCGTACAGGACCCGCAACATACGATCGTGCATTATCCTGCTAAAATGAAGGGTTTCTCACGTATCGAATAAAGGGTAGAGCCACGGGTCGTAACACATTTGAAATGTAACGTCCACTGTTGAAAGTGCCGTCAATGCGAACAAGAGGTGACCGAGACGTGTAACAAATGTAGCGGGGAGTCTGTAGGTGTCAACTATTAACGACATAGAGGTTGGTATACATTTAAGTGAGAAACGTCGTGGGAAATTTCCTAATATCGTGCCGGACCTCCTTTTCGCGGCGTAGTGATGCAACTCGACGTGGCATGAACTCAGCAAGTCGTTAGAAGTCCCCTACGTCCTCTACATCCGTCCATAAATGCGGAAGTGTTGCCGGTGCAGGATTTAATGCACGAACTGACCTCTCAATTAAGTCGTATAACTTTTCGATGGGGTTCATGTCGAGCGATCTCGGTTGACAAATCACTCGCTTGAACTGCCAGAATTTTCTTCAAACCAATCGCGAATGGTAATTGTATCGTTGTTTGGGAACATGAAGTACAAGAATGACTGCAAGTGGTCCCCAAGTAGCCGAATGATATGTTCATCTGGATCAGAGAACCCAGCCAATTCGATGTTAACACAACTCGCACCATTGCAGGGTCACCACCAGCTTGCTTAGTGCCATGTTGACAACTTGGATCCATGTCTTCATAGGGTCTGCGCCACACTCTAACTCTACCATCAACTCTTACCAAGTGAAACTGGGACTTATTTGAGCAGGCCACGGTTTTCCAGTTGTTTAGGGTCCAACCTATATGGGCACGAGCCGAAGAAAGGCGCTGCAGGCGATCTCGCGCACTTAGCAAAGGCACGCGCATCAGTCGTCTGCTGCCACAGCGTGTTAACACAAAATTTCATGGCACTGTCGTGACATATAAATTCGTCGTTCGTCCTACATCGATTTCTTAGGCTATTTCACGCAGTTTCGCTTGTCTGTTATCGCTGACAACTCTATGCAAACGCCGTTGCTCGCAGTCGTTAAGTGAAAGCTGTCGGCCATTGCGTTGTCCGTGGTAAGAGATATTGGTTGGAATTTGATGTTCTGAAATCACTCGTGACACTGTGTATCTGCAATTATTGAATTACCTATTGAATTCCAAAATAAAATGTCCCATGGGTCTATCTCCAACTCTCTTTTTTCTTTTGTGGTAAGCTCTTATGGGACCAGACTGGTTAGGTCATTGGTCCCTAAGATTACACACTACTTAACCTAACTTAAACTAAATTACGCTATGGACAACACACAGACCCATGCCCGAGGGAGGACTTGGACCTACGACGGGGGGGAGCAGCGCGGACCGTGACAAGACGCCCAAGACCGGGCGGCTATCCCGCGCGGATCTCCAACTACCATTACGCGTTAAAAATTTGTTAATTCCCGTTGTGCAGCCGTAATCGTGTCGGAAACATTTTGAAATAATTCACCTGCGTACAATGATAGCCCCGAATATGCATCTCCCTTTTACACCATGTCTACTCGATTCAACCGTCATCTTTACATGTGCATATCGCTAGCCGCTGACTTTTGTCAGCTCATTATATATCTGTGTCTATGTCTATAAACTTGTACAGACTTGAAAGTTGGTTTTACGCTGCATATATGAAATGAAGAAATAATTTTACTTGCAAAGAAAGATTAAACAGTAGTTTATATGCTGTTTAAAAATTCAAGTTGTTGAATATGTTCAGCCGTAGAAATCGTTTGAGATTACGATCACAGCTTGAAATAATTAAATTTTGTTACGAATTTCACCAATATTAAACGTTTTTGACATGTTTTCGAGCGAACAAGCAAAAGCATTTTCTTTCCGAATTAAGTCTTATACTGATAGAAAGTACCTGCAAATGTTCCACGGGACCAGACCCGTACGGCCGCCATGGTAGTTCAATTATTTAAAGAACCGACGTTGGGAGTTTACTGGTTTTCGCTTATCTAATTAGGGGAGCCACGCAAATTATAAATTTTAATAACGTTAAAGAGAAGAGGATTTCCTCTTTCACGTAAGCCGCTTGAGTCTGAAAGCAGTATGTTATGGAACCCTAGTGCGGCTCTACCATGATATAAGTACTTAGATTATGGCGCATCAGTTGTATAAATTTAGGGCTTCTTTAATTTAGAAATACGTGTTTCAGGCAGACGTAATCGCATTATCAGTTTGTTGAAAGTATTATGCCATTAGGGAAAGTCAAAAATATGCAAGCAGCAATAATAGATTGAAAGTCTAAGACTCTCTGTTCTACACGCAGTGGTATAACTACCCCAGTGGTGTGCAACTCTCTCACAGATATTTATACACTGAATCTCCTTAATTTTAGATTTTTAATTATACGTCACAGCGCTCACAGCGCAGTCCATCATCTACATCAGTAAACGGTTCAGTCAGACTGTTAAATGCCACCATCAATTAACATCGTTATTTCATGGCATGTATAATGGAGAGCCCTGTATGTCTGACACTGCATTTTTCCTGTTTGCGTATTTTAGAATGTCCAAATGGCTTGCCGGCGCGTGTGGCCTTGCGGTTCTAGGCGTTTCAGTCTGGAACCGCGCGACCGCTACGGTCGCAGGTTCGAATCCTGCCTCGGGCATGGATGTGTGTCATGTACTTAGGTTAGTTAGGTTTAAGCAGTTCTAAGTTCTAGGGGACTGATAACCTCAGATGTTAAGTCCCATAGTACTCAGAACCATTTGAACCAAATGGCTTAATACTTTTAAAAACTTTATAATGGTATAATATCTCCGCAAAAAAATGTTGCATTTTTAAAATAAGTGAATCCCGAATTTGGTCAGCTGTTTGTCAGATTCTCAGTACTGGTTATTAAGGTGGTCTGTAACTTCGTCACGGCTAGGTACTTTTGACTTTATGGCCTTTGTAAGTGATGTGATGAACACAGTTCATTCCATGTGTGAGATTAAATACATGTTCATAGCACTGTATTGAGCACACCACTCTACCGTAATTTATCTGTAAGCTGTAAGAGTATACGTAAGCACAATAATTACACATGAGGTTAAAGAGGGAAATAGTGCCCATTACGTTCACTTGCCCAAGATACTCTAGAACCAGCTAATATTTTACGTTAACTGGTGTAGACAAAGACAGAGACTGCAGTCTAGTTCAAATCAACCTGACGTATTTTTACAGTTCTTTTTCTATATCTAAGTATGCAACGTATATATGTACGATCGAGTTACATATCATTTTAAGATACAATTATTTCTCTGCTCTAAGTCGCAAGTCGTATATTTTTCTCATATTTCTCAAAATTATTTTCACCATTTATGTGTTGTTCTATTGAGGGGACGATTACAATACGCCAATGCCTGTATTCTCCGAAATATTATCAACTAATTAACATTTCCTGGGCTCTGTTCTGTTTTTCACATTTAGTTATTAACAGTGATCGGGTTTTCTGACTTCGTAATTGTTACTTCTACTTTCTTTCGAAATTTTCCATTACCATAGTGATTTGTTTGTGACTGACATGCCGTTTTTTTCCAACTTGGCAAGCTGCAATCTTCTCTCGTGAACTTGACTAATAAAATTCTTCGCTGTCGCCAGAGAGCTTTGAGCTACACCGTTCTCTCAAGTTTCTTCTAATTAACGTTAATGAGTGAACTTGGCAAAAGGGCTTTGAGAACCATTCAAACTATCCCTTAGAGCTGTTTACAGGAGTATGGATCGCCTTTATCTCTCCTACAGGTCCGTTAGTCACAGCCGGCTCCGGTTTCAATACTCTAGAGTGGCCGCTTCGGCCAACTTTCCTCACGACAAAGACTCGGTAATTAGAGTTGTTACTTGTCTGCTCTGAAACATTATTCCAATGGACTGGTAATTCGTTAAGAGTAGAGTACGTGCCGATACAGGTGAGTTACTATGTATTTTAGTGGCCTTCAGTCGTTTGATTAGCAATTTTTTACATGCACTGTTTAGGAAAATTGCCTTTCGTACCTTCTTTGCTTGCCTGGAAAATAGTCTCACTTGTTAGGAGGAGCTCGGCCAGTGGTAAGGCGCGTTTCGTCTTGTTACATTATTTTAGTTAGTTGTAGCCTGATTCTTGCTTCGAAACACTCGCCAACTTCTGGTTGTTATGTGATCAAATAAAAAAAATAATAAACAGTAGCAGGAATTAGATTAGCGAAATCAAAACGAATTGAAGGAATACTGCTGCTTTGGAAGCAAAGTAACGCATGACTGGACATGAAAGTGTGTACAAGAAGTAGAGCAGTACGGGAAATGTCAGCATATGTCGCCAAAAAGAGTCTAGTAGAATGAAAGGTAAGCCTTTATTTGAGGAAGAAATTTCTGAGAATTTACTCCTGGTGCAGTGCACTACATAGTTATGTCCAGTAAACTAGTGGTCGAAAACGCATAACTCAAGAACTATCTGCACTTGTTCAGTAGAAGAGATCTGTTTCGCAGATTGAAGATGAACAAGCTCTAAAGGTATGCACTTTAGAACCCTTGTTTACTGGACATTTTTTTATTGTTTTGGTCCATACTATCTCATCCCGAAATATGGAAAGCACAGAGCTTGCAGTAAAAGAAATCTCTTTCAAAGTGTCGAAGATGAAGATGTGCTCATAGCTCTTAAGGCATTAATTTCAGAGCACACGTTTACTAGACTTTTTTCTTTAGAATGATCGTTTCTGTTGTATGCCTGAATATTGACTGTTCCTTCTAGGATACCTTGTATGCAAAGGGATGGCACAGTAAGAATTCTAAGACATTCGTACGACACGCTATATGACGTTACGGACTGACGTCGCGGATTTGCTTGATAGTCCTCTTCTGGGCTAAGGGTGTTCTTGACAAGTGCACAAAGCTGAGCAAAACTAAGGTCACTGCTGAAAATATTGGACTTTGTGAGTGATACTATGACACAGAAGAGAAAATCGTAGCCGGGCGGCTACACAAGTCAGGGGACTGATAACAAGAAAAATCCTTACTTTGCAGAACTGAACTGAGTGATTGGCGTATGTCAAAGAACATGGCATCAAGACGAAATTTAAACAAAAAGGTATGGAAAATATATGCTGGCTTTAATAGTATGTCTAAGGCCTATTTATTGTGTCTTAGAGTAGGAATATTACAATCAAGGTAACACATATACGCTGACTGAAGTCACGAAATAAGGATATGCACATATACAGACGGCAGTATAAAAGGGCAGCACTTAGGCAGAGCTATAATATTTGTATTCAGGTGACTCATCTAAAAAGATTTCCGAAGTGATTACGGCCGATTGACGCCAATTAACAGACTTTGAACGCAGAATGATAGTTGGAGCTAGACGCGTGGGGAAATTCCATTTCGGAAGTCGTTATGTAATTCAATATTCCTAGATCAACAGTGTCAAAACTGTGACGAGAATAGATTTATCAGGTCTTACCTCTCACATGGAAAACGCAGTGTCCGACGGCCTTCCCGTAACGACCAAGAGCAAAGGCGTTTGCCAACAGACATCAGACAAATAATAATGCGTGAAACAGCAGCAGAATGTGCGATATTCGGCGAACGTAGCCGTTGGGACAGTGCGGTGAAATTCGGCATTACTGAGCTATGGCAGCAGACGGCCGACGCGAATGCCTTTGCTAACAGCACGACATCCCCTGCAGTGCCTCTCCTGGTCTCGTGACAATATCGGTTGAACCATGGAGGAGTGTAAAACCGTGGCCTGCTCAAATGAGTCCCGATTTCTTTTGGCTCGAGTGTTGCGCAGACCCCACGAAACCATGGACCAAAATTATCAACGAGGCTCTGTAAACGATGGTACGGTCTCCGTAATAGTGTGAACTGTGTTTACATGGAATGGCCTGGGTCCTTTGGTAAAATTGAACCGATCATTGACGGTAAATGGCTATGTTCGCCTACTTGTAGACCGTTGCTGCCATCCAACGACGGAACTTTTATGGATGACTAGGAGCCATGTCACCCGCTGTTCGTGATTGGTTTGAATTACATTCTGGACAGATCGAGCGAATAATTTGGTCATCCAGGTCGCCCGACAGGGATCGCATCGCACAAGATTGTACCGAGAATACAAAACTTCGGTCTAGACGCATGGGGTCATTCCACTTCAGAAATCGTTAGGGAATTCAATATTCCGAGATCCACAGTGTCAAGACTGTGACGAGAACAAAAATTTCAGGCATTATCACGCATCACGTACAGTGAAATGGCCGATGACTTCACTTAACGTCCGAGAGCAGCGGCATTTTCTTAGAGTTGTCAGTGCTAATAGAAAGGCAGCACTGCTCGAAATAACTGCGTAAGTCAACGTGGGACGTACGGCAAACGTATCCTTTAGGGCAGTGCAGCGAAATTTGTCGTTAATGGGTTATGCCAGCTTGATGGGAGTGTCTTCGCTAACAGCACGACATCGCCTGCAGCACCTCTCCTGAACTCGTGACCATATCAGTTGGATCTTAGATGACATGAAAACAATATCCTCGTCAGCTGAGTCCCGATTTTGGTTTTTAAGAGATAGTGGTAGGGTTCGAGTGTGGCGCAGACCCCACGAAGGCAAGGATCCAAGTTTCCAACAAGGCACTGTGCAAGCTGTTGGTGGCCACTACGGTCTGGGCTGTGTTCACACGGAATGGACTGGGTTCTCTGGTCCAACGGAACCGACCACTGGCAGGAAATATATATGTTTAGCTACTGGGAGACCATTTGCAGCTATTCAACAACGGAATTTTTATGCATGACAATGCGCCATGTCACCGGGCCACAATTGCTGACGACTGGGTAGTTAAAGCGAATGATTTAGCTACTGTGATCGCTCGACGTAAAACCCATCAAAGAATTAATGGACATAATCGAGAGATCAGTTCAAACCGGAAATCCTGCTGCGGCAACACCTCCGCGATTACGGACGGCTATAGAGACGGCGTGGCTCAGTATTTCTGCAAGGGACTACCAACGGCTTGTAGAGTTCGTGCCACGTCTAGTTGCTACTCTACGCTAGGCAGAAGGATGTGCGACGCGATACTAAGAGGCATCCCATGACTTCTGTCATCTCATCGTAGAACAGCACACTGGTCACTTCGTTGCAGTTCGTGTACAACACGTACCAGGTGCCAATGAGACAGTCTACCAATAACCTAAGTCATGGCAGTGACGTGGTTTGCATGTGCCACTCGCTTGTGAGGAATCAGCGCATTTGCACGACAGAACTGTAGAAATGAGTTGTAGTGTCAGGCCAGGTGAATGATCACGCCTTGGATGATGTGCTTCAGTATGTTGGTGTACCAATTTGGTTCAAATGCTCTGAGCACTATGGGACTTAACATCTGTTGTCATCAGTCCCCTAGAACGTAGAACTACTTAAACCTAACCAACCTAAGGACATCATACACATCCATGCCCGAAGCAGGATTCGAACCTGCGACCGTAGCGGGCACGCGGTTCCAGACTGAAGCGCCTAGAACCGCAAGGCCACACCGGCCAGCATATCAATTTGGATTGTGGCTGCAAGGAATGTTTGTACAAAGGCGTAACTGTCAGGGAAAGGTGGAAAACTCAGATGCTGTCAATGATAATTGAAGCGTATACGCTTTTGATACGAAATCGATAATGCAATTTAACATCTTCGCCTGTTGCTACGGAACCCTCTGCATGTCTTCCCACCAGAAGGAACGCGCACATTCTTTCGCCTTAACTTAACGCCGCGCCAGATCAACTCGCTCTCGGGTGTTCCCAAACAATAATACCGCGATGGCTATCTAACGGCTGTGGCTGGCAGTTATGTGGGGGATGAACGGTGGAAGCAAATTCTGGAACTGTGTCGCACAATGAGCGAAATCCTGCATTCCCAATCTCTCATTCTACATGCCTGAGAAACACAATACCTGAATTTTGTGGAAGTTGGCTTTGGCATTACGTCTGCCGTTTGCTGTCTACGGAAAATGCAGGCAAAGCGGAAAGGCTTAGCCATGTGGACTTCCTTCGTAAGCATCTTAATGTGAAGACTGTATGGTAAGCTATATTGAATTATCCGCTGAGCCATGGCGTTCTTATACTGTGTGGTGCTTGCTTCAATTACCCTACGCTTCAGTTAAACACAATGTTACTAAGAGACGTTTACCAGTAGCTACAGTTGTAATTTTTCTTTTGCTATTCGCTTGTTTCCTTCTACAGCCTCTGAGCTCTGTGGATTATTAATGGATACTACTACTACTACTACTAAAATAATAATAATAAATAATTATTAATAACAGGAATTAATAATAGTAAGTAACTGACAAAGAGAAAATTCTTCAAAGGCCAATACTAGCATCTGTCAAACCTAAATAATTATCATGTGTAACTGAATAAAACCGTCTGTACTACGAAGAATTATCTCTGCATTAAGTACAGAAGTGTGGCATACTTGTATACATATCACGCTCTTCGGCACATGAAATCAGCAGTCGACGTAAACAAATGAATCTGCCATCTTGTATTTGGTTCAGTTCATCAATCAGCATGAATCATAAAAGAAATCAAGACCTCTGTCTTATAATGTAGCTTTTCATGAAGTGAGGACAACCTACAGAGCGCGCGCGCGCGCGCACACACACACACACACACACACACACACACACACACACACACACACAGAGTAATTACAGAAACCTTGTTACATTTTAGAAAGCAAACGTAAAACTTTTTGTAGACTACACAATCATAAAAACTTTGTTATATTTTAGGACACAAATGTAAGACTTGCAAAGAAGCCAAAGTTACCGTCCGGCGATGGGCCCCTTCTCCAAGCGAATTGGATAAAATAGTATATTTATACAGTCTTATATGATTTTTAGCAAGAAGAGCTATCTTCGTTACTGAGGGTTTCTGTCTGCTAATACTGAAAATATGGGGAAAGAAGGGCAACATGCAATATGTACAAGAGCCTAGTGGGAACAATTAGAGTGGAAGACCAAGAACGAATTGTTCGGATTCAGTAGTGTGTAAGACAGGGATGTAGTCTTTCGTCCCTACTGTTCAATCTGTACATCGGAGAAGCAATGACGAAAATAAAAAAAAAAGGATTTAAGAGTGGAATTATAGTTCAAAGTGAAAGGATAACAATGATAAGATTCACTGATGACATTGCTGTCCTCACTGAAAGTGAAGAAGAATAACACGATCTGCCGAATGGAATGAATAGTCCAGCGAGTGCAGAATGTGGATTTAGGATAAATCGATGGAAGATGAAAGTAATGAGAAATAGCAGAAATGAGCACAGCGAGAGATTTAACATCAGGATGACGTAGGTGAAAGTTAGGGAATACTGCTACCCAAGACAGCAAAATAACTCGTGACGGACGAAGCAAGGAGGATATAAGAAGCAGATTAGTGCTGGAAAAAGGCCATTCCTCTCCAAGATAAGTCAACTAGTACAATAATTTGGTGTTAGTTTAGGAAGAAATTTCGCGGACTGTACGTATGGACCACAGCACAGCATGGTAATGAAACGTGGAACACGGCCTGTGAGTAAATCAGAAGAGCATCTGACAAGAGGTGCTACACAAAAATGTTGAAAATTTTGTGGACGGATGAAGTAAGTAATGAGAAGGTTCTCCGGAGAATCAGCGAGGGAAGGAATATTTGGGAAACCTTGAAAGAAAAACGGACAGGATGACTGAACATCTGTTAAGACATCACGGAATAACTTCCATGATGCCGGGGGGAGCTGTAGGGGGAAAAACTGTAGAGGAAGACAGAGACTGGAATACATCCACCAAATAACTGGGGACGTAGGGTGCAAGCGCTACTCTGAGATGACGAGATTGACATAGGAGAGGAATTTGTGGCGGGCTAAATAAAACGAAGAATGATGACTAAAAATTAAATAAAAACAGAAGCCGCTGCGCTGTAACTTTGCTGCGGATGGCAAAGAGGTCCTGCTACGAAAAGAAATGGCACCCCGGACTATGGTATCGGCCACAGTTCCGAGTAGACGAACTCCTAGTTAGGACGCCGCTGCAAGAGGGCGCTGCCACGAACGATTACGGTGCTGTCAACGAGATGCAAGGGTCTCTTCTCCGGAGTCCCAGCGGCGGGTGTACGAAAGTTCGAACATTCATGGACTGAGTCCTGTTTTGTGTGTTTGGCAGCTGAATAACGTGTACATACCTTCATAGTGCCCACGGCTCCAAATTTACTGAACATTCTACTGATTTACGGATTTATAAATCTCTCGTACATACGTCAAAAAATGTTTTATATCACCTACGTACCGAGAGTGTTCCCGTGAGATCACCGAAGTTAAGCATTGTCGGCCGTGGTCGGCACTTGGATGGGTGACCATCCAGACCGCCATGCGCTGTTGCCATTTGTCGGATTGCACTCAGCCTCGTGATGCCAATTGAGGAGCTACTCGACCGAATAGTAGCTGCTTCGGTCAAGAATACCATCATAACGCCTGGGAGAGCGGTGTGCTGACCCCACGTCCCTCTTATCTGCATCCTCCACTGAGGATGACACGGCGGTCGGATAGTCCCAGTAGGCCACTCGTGGCCGGAACACGGAGTGCATTTTTTTTAGGTACCGAGAGTTCCGGACCTTGTACAGAAAACTGGAATAGAGATCAACATAAACACCATTTCCGCCCTTTCTATTGCTCATGAAAACCACATATTGCATGTTGTACCACTATACAGAGAGTTCTTCAGAGGTGCTGGTCCATTCTGCTGTACACACCGGTACTTCTGATACCCAGTAACACGCCCTCTTGCACTGATTCATGCCTGTATTCGTCGTGGCACACTATCCACAAGTTCAGCAAGGCACTGTTGGTCCAGATTGTCCCACTCCTCAACGGTGATTCGGCGTACATTCCTCAAAGTGGTTGGTGGGTCACATTGTCCATAAGCACTGCTCATACATGGTTGTTTACATCTTTGGTCGGGTTTAGTGACATCTCTGAACAGTCAAAGGGACTGTGTCTGTGATACAAATCCGCAGTTAATGTCTGTCTTTAGGAGTTCTGGGAACCGGGGGATGCAAAACCTTTTTTGATGTGTATGTCTGTATATATTTCTACATTCAGATATACTGTTGGCAACAGACGCTACCACTATAGCAACGAAGTTTTGTGTTATTTTTACTGTCTGATATCAGATGAAGAATAAATTAACATTTGAATTTTCTGTTCCTCGCTCCTGTATGCAATAAAGAACCACATAACATCCAATGGAAGATACAATACAATCACCCCTGGTTCTAGAGTCATAGGGCCACAGTAACGTTGTCATCCCTTCACTGTCTGGGTTGTCAGTACACACGTCTTCGCTGGTCATTGCGCCTCGGTTTGAAGTTGGGCTCGTCACTGAAGACAATACTACTCCAGTCAATGATATTTCAGAAACCGAAGACTTTCTCAATTGGTGAAGCTCTTTCTCTTGATTAACTAATCAAGTTTTTATCTATAGAAATAATCAGCAACCAGCTGCATAAGACTTATACAATTTGTTGCTGATTAATTCGACATCTACAACAACAGCTGCTGAGGATGAATGAGATAGTGAACCCAGTTTTCCTGAACTTGTAGTCATTCGTATGTCTGTACATGTACATAAGATTTTTTTGGTTTTGTCTTAGAGAGTATTTATGAATTTCTTTACCACGTCTTTAGTAATTCTGTGAAACTTCAATTAATGCAAACAAAAAAGCAGTACATATTTTGAATTAAGAAATCTAACAGTGTAACTCAAGGTAGCAAACTGTTAGGATTCACAAAACGCAAACGAAGAAAAAATTGCAAATTAGAAATTAAACAATTTAACCAAAGGTAGCCAACTGTTAAGCTTCACCTGCCGACGGTGATTCTCTTTCAAGGCAGACAAACAAGAAGATTATTAAAAGAAACAGAGAGAAAGTACTTCCATTAGCAGATATTGCATAGAAATAAACTAACATGAATGGGCATTTTGATATCAGCTCAGAACAAGCGCTGAGCCAATATTCAGAATATTATAAAACATGGGCAAACAAATGTACAAATAAATTTAAGACACAACGCCCATCTGGGTTCAGCTAAAAGTAATATACACCGAAGAGCCAAAGAAACTGGTACACCTGTCTAATATCATCTAGGGCCCCCGCATCGCGACGTGGCGTGGATTCTACTAATGTCTGGAGCTGTGCTGGAGGAAATTGACACCATGAACCCTGAAGGGCTGTCCATAAATCCGTAAGAGTACGAGGGAGTGGAGCTCTTCTGAATAGCACGTTGCAGGGCATCCCAGATATGCACAATAATGTTGATATCTTGGGAGTTCGGCGGCCAGCGGAAGTGTTTAAACTCATAACAGTGTGCCTGGAGTCACTCTGTAGCAATTCTGGACGTGTGGGGGGGTCGCATTGTCCTTCTGGAATTTCCCAAGTCCCGTGAATGCACAAAGGACATGGATGGACGCAGGTGATCAGACAGATTGCTTACATACGTGTCACCTGTCAGAGTCGTATTTATACGTATCAGGGGTCCCACATCACTCCAACTGCGCAAGGTCCACATGATCACAGAGCCTTCACCAGCTTGAACAGTCCCCTGCTGACATGTAGGGTCCATGGATTCATGAGGTTGTCTCCATACCTGCACACGTTCATCCGCTCGATGAAATCAGAAACGAGGCTCGTCCGACCAGGCAACATGTTTCCAGTCATCAACAACCCAATGTCGGTATTGACGGGCCCAGGCGAGGCGCAAAGCATCGTTTCGTGCAATCAGCAAGGGTACACGAATACGCCTTATGCTACGAAAGCCCGTATTGATGAAGTTTCGTTGAATTGTTCGCACGCTGACACTTCTTGATGGCCCAGCGTTGAAACCTGAAGCAATATTCGGAAGAGTTGCACATCTGTCAAGTTGAACGACACTCTTCAGTCGTCGTTGGTCCCGTTCTTGAGCACCTTTTTCCGGTAGCAGTGATGTCGGAGATTTGATCTTTTTACGGATTCCTGGTATCCACGGTACGCTCGTGAAATGGTCGTAAGGGAAAACTACTACTTCAACACTGCCTTGGAGATGCTGCGTCCCACCGCTCGTGCACCGACTACAACGCCACGTTCAAACTCGCTTAAAAGACAACCTGCCATTGTAGCACGCAGTAACCGCTCTAACAACTGCGATAGACAGTTGTAGCCTTATATAGGCGTTGCCGACCTCAGCGCCGTATTCTGCCTGTTTATGTATCTCTGTATTTGAATACGCATGCCTATACTAGTTTCGTTTGCACTTCAGTGCATTTAACCCTGCTTACCCAAACCAGTCCAAAAAATACCCATAAACTACAAATCGGGCTCAAACCCAATGCATTCAGCGTATCTTATCATTGGTATCCTTTCACCTCGAATTTTAATACAACTCTTGAGCTCTTCTTTTGTTTCCGTCATTGGTTCTCCGATGTACTGTTTGAACAGACTGAACAGCTTATCCTTACTTTTCTCAGAATTTCGATCATCTTACACAATTTGACATTGTCGAACACTTTTCCCAGGTCTACAAAGCCTTTGAATGTGCACCGAGTTTTCTTCAGTTCTGCGTTCATTAACAAGAATTGTCCCTCAGGTTGTCTTCTAACAGATTCTCACTTGTCTTTTCGATTCTTCTGCACATCGTTCTTGTCAGAAACTTACATGCACAAGCTGTTCAGCTGATGGTGCGATAATTCTCGCACTTGTCGGCTCTTGCTATCTTTGGAATGGTATGGATGATGTTTTCTCGAAAGACTCAAACATTCTAAATTCCAACGCAGAATGTCGTTTTGTTGCCACTTTTTCGTATGATTTTAGAAAGTCTGATGGAACGTAGTACATCCCTTCTAATTTGTTTGATATTAAGTTGCCGAAAGATCTTTCAAATTCTGATTCTCATACTGGATCCCGTATCTCTTCTACATCGACTCCTGTTTCTTCTCCTATCACGTCCTCAGACAAGTCTTTCTGCTCATAGAAGCCTTCAACGTACTCTTTCCGCCTATATGCTTTCTCCTTCGCATCTGACAGTGGAATTCCGGTTCAGTCTTAATGTTACCACTCTTACTTTAAATTTCACCGGCGGTGGGTTTGACTTTTCTATATTCTGAGACAGTCCTACCGAAAATAATTTCTTTTCGATTTCTTCACATTTTTCATGTAGCCATTTCGTCTTAGCTTCCCCGTACTTCCTATTTATTTCATTCCTATGTGATGTATAGCCCAGCATACCTGAAATGCTATGGCCATTTTTGTACTTTCTTTTTTCATTGATCAAACAGAGTGTTTCTTCTGTTACTCATAATTTCTTCGACATTTCCTTCCTTATACTTAAGTTTTTCATTCAAACTTCTGTGATCGTCAGTTCTAGATATGGGCTATCCATTCCTATTCAAATGAACTCCTTACTGAGCTATTCCTTACTGCAGTATCTATAGATTCAGAAACCTTCAGGCGTATCTCTTCATTCGTTAGCACTACTTTATCACACTTCTTTGCACGTCGATTCTTTAGTCTCTTACACTTCAGCCTACTCTTCATCACTACTACATTGTGATCTGAATCTAAACCTGATCCTGGGTGCAACTTACAATCCAGTACCTGATTTCGGAATCTCTGTCTGACCGTGATGTAATCTAACTGAAATCCTCGCGTATCACCCGCCCTTTTCCAAGCCTACGTCTTCATCTTGTGATTTCTGAACAGAGTGTGCACTGTTACCAGTTGAAATTTATTCCACAACTCAATTAGTCTTTCTCCTCTCTCATTCCTGGTACTAAGCCCATAACATCCCGTAAACCTTGTAATGTTGTTGCTTTAATTTGTTATGAAGGCGGTGCTGATGGACAATAAAAGGGGGTTAAAAGCTGTGAGCTATGTGGGGAAGTTAACCTTGCATTACTGCGCAACTGTTTCACCAGGTATCCAGTCTAGCTTACCAAATTCCCAACCAGACTAACATTCATTATAATATTTTAATCGTCATTCGACCACCGGTGATTATATATAAAGAGAATTTAAATAAAAAGAAATAAATCAGTTTATATTTGGAAATTTATTTTAACATTGATCATTGAAATTTCAGCATATTAAACTTGATTCATAACTGAACTGGTGCCTTATTTAGGATTGTGAAAATGTGAGTTTGTAATCTTACAGAACACATCAAATATGGAGCCAAGGTTGGGAGACTGCATACAACACTGCATTCATAAAATAACACACGAAGAACGTTGAAACATATGCAAGAGGAAATTAACCACAACCAACAGATTCAGTTTTCACCCAAAGAAGTTACATTCGTAGCGCAGTCCTGTCCGTCATGTAATTACCACACACTGGTATACTAAGTTCATACTAACGCTCTGTGAAATCTTCCTGAAGAGAATAGCTGAGGGCTACTTTGATGATTCACCACATGTTTCACGTAGTCAACTTGGTTTACACGAAGAGTGTAACTCCACAATAATTTTGATAATTAAAATAAATTAGATCGAAAAGCTATTTACAAAAGAAAAACCTCGAACTGGTTACTATCGTCTTACTATTAACCTGATGCGCCAAACAATTGTATACGCACATGGTACTGTCTCACAAAGTACACCCCACGTGGGTTGAACATAAAGAAAAGTTGCTATATTGAAAAATATTGTCAAGACGAGACGTTATAATCTCGCGCACATTCGTATTTAAGATTGATGATCTTAGTTAGAGTTACTGATCAACACGTGGTTCCACTTTACTCACAAAGTAGTGACAAAGCAACTACTGGAAGATATTCTGAACTTCACACTCGAAATACACTGCGTTGCAATTTAAGATAACATTAGATATTTTAGAGCTAAACATGAAATAAAGGTGATTAAATTTTCAGTTAGGCTGAACTTAAGAAATCCATTGTCCTACGGACTTAGCAGACACGCGATTAGCCGGAGATCTTACCACTTCAGACGCTCGCCGTGGACAGACTGCCCTGGTCCCTTCCTGAGGGTGGCTCACAAATACCAACGGAAGTGGTCAGAGGGGCAGCTTCCTACACCAACATGACAAGGGACGGACAGGACCATACTAAGGATAGAAACCTCTTTGCTTTTAGAAAGCGCAGCTACCTGTTCCGACGTTGGTCCTACTGTTCTCTAGCAGACAGGCTTGTCTGCTACCATCCAGCATGCAACTAGAAATACATTTGCTCATTCATCCTCTCACACAGAAGGGAAGGGGGATGACAGTATGTTATCATATACAGTATATAAAAGAAAGCGGATGTAGGTTCCTTATGAGGCTGTGTGACATGAATTACATGTAAACTGTGTTTTAAAGTGTAGTAGTGTGACAGATCGTTCTTGTTTATGTGTAAAAGTAACACATTTCACTGCGCAGTCTCCTCCCAGATAGTCAGAAACACCACAGTAAATGTAGAAGAGGAATTTATGCCGTAAATGACAACATATTTAAGAAATTAACATGAAAGGAATCCAACAGAGATCTTTCACCCTTTCTTCTGTTCCTTCCCCTACAACTCCCTTCCAACCCCGCCAAGTCTGTTAGAATTACACATTGCTTTATGAACTAAACTAACCATTTATTATCCTAATATAATTTTTTCTACCTCTTCATCTTCAGTTTGCAACGTCAGCATGTATACCCGGTATACTTGACCTATCGTTGTCGGTGTTGCTTTGATGTCGATTCTCATGAGAACAATCTTTTCACTGAACTTTTCACAGTAAATCTCTCTTTGCCCTACCATCATATTCATAACTAATACCACTCCAGTTATGCTATTTTTTGCTGCTGTTAATATTACTCAATACTCATGAGACCAGAAATCCTTGTCTTCTTTGCATTTCAGTTCACTGACCGTCACAGCAATATATCGATATTTTCTACGCCCCCTTTTGTTTCCCTTCTTGGACAGCCATACGTGGCCTGCATTTCAGCAAGAGAATGCCCGCCTGCAGAAGGCGAGAGTTTCTACTGCTTATTTTCGTGATTGCCAGACCCTATCTAGGCCAGCAAGCTCGCCGGATCTTTCCCCAACTGAGAGCGTTATAAGCAGGGTCCCCGAACCAGTTTTGAGATTTTGACGATCTAATGGGCCTGTTGGACAGAATTTAACACGATATCCCTCAGGTGGACATTTAACAACGCTGTCAATCAGCCAAATAGCTGCTTGCACCAAGGCCAGGGGTGGACTAACAAATTACTGACTTGTTCAGTTTATAACACTGTTTCTCTTGAATAAATCATCCCGTTTTTCTGAAATTGAATGATTTGTTTGTGTATATGTATGTCAGATGTTCCGATTTCGATCCCGTTTGGATAGTCCCTTCGTTGTGTGTCATTTTACTTATTTCTTTTTTTGTCTTAGAATGTATATTTGCTGATATAAAGATACCGGCCGGCTTCATTTTATGAAAATAAGAGGGGGTTGTAGCGTACATCTTTAATGCATCGTTACCGCTACGGCAGTAGCAGATGATAATTCTGTCACTCTAGAATACCGATAGAATAGAGGCAAGAATTTCTTTGAGTCTGGGATACCCTTACGTTAGTCCTCTCAGAATAGAGTTAGGTTGATAAGACGAGTGACATCAGCGTTTCCGTTAACGGACGCAAGTATGAGATTCTGGCCGGAGTGGACACACTCTTCCTGACGTCCCTGGAGAAGCGTTCCTTTTCTGCTTCGCGATGTCGATCTGCACACAACGAATGTGCTCACAAAATCAAATGCTTTTGCGAATATAGCAAGTTGCATGATACTGATAATATGATCAGATTAGAATGACACATCGCGACTGACTTTTGTTACCAGCCCACGAACTCTAAAATCATCCGGTTCCCACCCACCGCTCCTCAGCGATCATACGTGTTCACGTTTACAGATTAGCATGAGCACAACTGGAACAGCGTCTCGTACTTACCTGAACAGTTTTCATGGTAATCGGTCTCAATAGTTAAATTCGTTGTCTAATCGCTAATTGATGTGGTTTCGTTTGTGACTAAGTAGTGACCGTGGGCCATGAACGTAATTTTTGGTAACGGTCGAAGATTGTAAGCCGGTGATACTCCTTCATTCACCTTCCTGGGGCTTACAAATGTTTCCTGCGTACGATTTCTTTAAATTTTTGGAATTCTTTTGTCTTATGATTTCTATGCTTTGTGCTGGAAACCAGGACGTTGGTGCCTGATAAATTTCGCCACGAAAGCGGGCACCTGGGGATCTCGTTACAGTTGGATCCCTTAACCACGTCGTTATTGTTTTCTTGAGATGAATGGGTATAGCTCTTGGAGTTACGTCACCTCTGTACACTTCCTACCCACAGAAGCAAAGCTGGTCTGCTGGTCACTTAATACCAAATACACTGCAAAGCACAGCATTACAAATTTCATTGCAAGTGCACAGTAAAGCAGATTTCCTGTTCTGCAGATGTTTTTTCTAAATTACCCGGCTACGACAACAGTTTTTGTTTATGAAGACAATGCTGCAGAAAATTGAAAGGAACACATGTTATCTGGGGCAGTAAACGATGAGCGTGGTAAGTGGCTGGGTTCGTGGTGCCGTAAATACTTATCAGTGTCAATATTATTTATTATTAGATAAAACAGAAGATGGGTTGCAAAGACCATTAATTAAGTCCGGATGAACTCAACACAATCTAATCTAAATTACTGCATAGCTGGTAGCTTTCTTCAACTAAAAAAAAAAAAAAGAAAAAAATCAGTAGCCACCTAGCTTGACAGAGTTTTTTACCCTTTGAATTTTTCATTTTCTTTACTTTTGGACGTAATACAGCTTTTGACAAATACAGAGAAACAGATATTAAATTAAATAAGCTATAAATGAATGGCAGCATCATAAGAACATTAAAAATACCGGAAGGACATCCATCTCCTGTTCCATAACTTAATGGCTGTCACTATGCTTACGCAATTGATTCATGGAAAAAGAGGGAGAGACAAAAGCTGCACACAAAGAGTGAAAAAGAAATTTCTGAGGCGTGCAAAAGCGTGTGCTCAACGAGTTCGATTTAGAAATGAAGAGATTATAGAAGAGTTGCCGGAATAAAATAAAGCCATACAAAAAATGGGTAACTATCTAGAATATGTGACAAATAAGGCTACCGAAACCAACATGGTAAATACAGGCCATTCGCAAGAAGAAGTGAAGAGACTAAAGAAAATATGTAATTACATCCTAATAGCACAACCTGACGTTGCAGTGGCACCGCCGTTAAAACAATGGTAAGTGGGTGGGCACTGAACCCTATAATTTCTAGCACACCTTAAATGTGGACCACTGGCAGACTGCACAACGGACAACAGAAGTTTTTGTTCAGCACCACAAACACGATACTTGTGTTTTACATCACTGCTCAAGAGCAATCATCTCGAGTGGCATGTACTTGTGTACAGCCAGCACGGTATTTTCATTGGAGTCAAGAAGCAAGGCGTCATCCACCCACTCGGACTCAGTTGATAAAATGTTGCCGCTAGCCGCTAGGTCAGGCTCACAACTTCTGACCATGTCAACTTGCAGCTCCATCTGTACCCCACACTCTGCAGTCTCTGTTGCTACGTTATCAAGTCTTCCCCATTGGCTCTCCACAGACATCTTCCAGTCCATGAGATAATAGCGGCGACCGCGCCCACGATATACACGGTGCTCTTCTACCAAACCGCCAATCATGTCCGACGGAGCACTCTACTGAGTCCACAGCTCCACTTCTGCCCGACCAACTGCCGGACCTCCAGGCAACACCAGCTGGCTCATATTCCTCGCATATGGGACCTCTCACTTGGCAGCTTGCTGGCTAGAATTCGTCTCCGAGGCGCTCGCTCAGTCATGGTGCTGTCGGTATTCGCTGGCCAGCTCCAGAAACTAGACACTTTCGGACGAAAACAATGGACGGCGCACCTTTCACGGACCGATGCAGCTCTCAGTGTTGAGCTGCAGCTGCCTCCACAACTGCTCGACCACTATACAACACTAGCTGGCCTTTGCTCGTTCCATACAGTATCACTCACTTGTCAGTATGCTGATCGCGACTCGTCTCTCACGCGTATGCTCCGAGACAAGGCAGTGTCTCTACTTTATGACCAACTGTAGGATGAAAACAGCGGACGGCTTACCCTCCGTGGGCAGAAGAACTGTTGTCCCGCAGCTGTCTGACCAGCTGCCAGACCACTAGGCATCACCAGGCGGCACATGCTCCTTCCGTACCGGACCATTTCCTTGTCAGCTTACTCACTGTCACTCTTCTTCCAGGCGTATGCTCCTAGACCAGGCAGGCACTGCCTAACTCCAGGAATTAGACAGTCGGAGACGAAAACAATGGACGACGCACCCTTCATGGACCGACGCAGCTCACGAAGTGTTGTCCTCCAGATGCTGCAGTCAGCCATTGGTGCTGGCTCGAAAATTTGTTTTCGCTGTTACACACCAGACTCTCTTCAACTGCCAATCACTGCCACTCGTCTTATGGTGGCGTTGAGATCGGCTGCTTTGATGTTTCGCTTACTCCGTGACGCGGCGGTAACACGTCACCAGCCCCGGCTCCAACTGCCGAGCAGAGAGGGCTGTGTGGTGTACCGCTAAATCTCCCCAAAAGTTTCGCAAATGTTGAGCAAAGTAGAAGCGTCATCTTCAGAGTTTCTCTTAAGGAAATCTGCATTCATTACAGTTGTTTTGTCGTATACTGGATCGCATCGGCAAGTTGCTAGTGCACCAGAGTCACCCTCAAACGGAAACGGATTCCGAGACATGCACAGATGCAGAGAAGGGAATTAAGCGCCGAGAGGGATTAGCCAGCGGTCTGAGGCGCTGCAGTCATGGACTGTGCGGCTGGTCCCGGCGGAGGTTCGAGTCCTCCCTCGGGCATAGGTGTGTGTGTTTACCCTTAGGATAATTTATATTAAGTAGTGTTTAAGCTTAGGGACTGATGACCTTAGCAGTTAAGTCCCATAAGATTTCACACACATTTGAACATTTGAAACTAAGCCCCAAACGCACATGCGCCAGATGTCTAGTGACCAGTACACTTTACGGTTATTAGTTTGGTCTCAGTGACTAAGCAGTAATTTGGGCTTCAGCTTGATTTCAACCAGTGTTTGGGCCACATATGTCATGGGGTGATGTCTTCGGTTGGAGTCTGCGTGTGTGGATGCAGTGGCTGCAGTGATGTGGTGTTGCAATTAGTATTAATCACTTCCTGTGTATGGTGCGTAGTCAACCAACGGAGCCGCGCGAGTATCGGACCCTTACCTTTGAGTTGCAGAGCATGCACATGGGTGCCCGGTTTGCCTCTCGGCGATTCGTGAAAATTATTTTCACTGAATGCATTATTCGAATTTTATCAATAAAATGGAATCCTATAGAATCTGGTGACCCTAAATTTTAATAAAGTAGTAGCGAGCGATTTGGCAAAAACCCATTTTCTTGTAACGCTCCTGGCCGACCTGTGGCAGGTTGCAAACTAGAACAAAGTTACGTCAAGAAGGCGTGACCCGTAAACCCATGTGGCTCCTTGCCACTTAAAATTCAAAATCAGGGAGTGATGGCGCTAGAAACTTTTAACATGTTGATATGCTGAGAGTATCTTGTGATTTTAAGTAAGCTGTTTTAAGCTCTACTACTTTAGAAACTCATGAGTTCTTTCCAACGGCTGCGGGTCAAGTGTATCCCGATAGTTGTTTAGACATCAACATTTTTAGCACGTGAAACGTCCCCTTTGAACAATTATACAGGACTGTCCTTAAACTGACACACAATGTTTTTAGCGCAACGCAATCTGACTTTCAAAAATTCCTACAAAAGAATGGCCCTTAGTAACATTAACCTATACCTTTCACATATCACTTACCTCACCAAAAATCTTCGTTACTGCAACTACTGTAAAACAGCGAGCGCCACTACTGCCAGCTAAATAAAAGATTCAAACTACGGAAGGCACTAACTACTGATAGGCATAGTTAGGAAATGAAAGACTTTAGTAGAGAACAAACAATGTATTTACCTTAATAGTGTTGCAAAATCATAATATACATAACAGATCATGACATCCAGTCTTATAAATTTCCAAACTCCGCCATCTCTCTCCCCACATCCACCACTGCTGGCGGCTCACCTCCAACTGCGCAACGCTACGCGCTGTTCACATCCAGCTGCCGCTGTCCAACACTACAATGGCAGACAACAATGCAAACTACCCACAGACTGCACACAGCACAGCCAGTGATTTTTCATATAGAGCGCTACGTGGCGTTGCGCAGTTGGAGGTGAGCCGCCAGCAGTGGTGGATGTGGGGAGAGAGATGGCGGAGTTTGGAAATTTATAAGACTGGATGTCATGATCTGTTACGTATATTATGATTTTGCAACACTATTAAGGTAAATACATTGTTTGTTCTCTACTAAAATCTTTCATTTCCTAACTATGCCTATCAGTAGTTAGTGCCTTCCGTAGTTTGAATCTTTTATTTAGCTGGCAGTAGTGGCGCTCGCTGTTTTACAGTAGTTGGAGTAACGAAGATTTTTGGTGAGGTAAGTGATTTGTGAAAGGTATAGGTTAATGTTTGAAAGTCAGATTGCGTTGCGCTAAAAACATTGTGTGTCAGTTTAAGGACAGTCCTGTATAATTGTTCAAAGGGGACGTTTCACACGTACGTCCTAATATCAATATACAGAGTAGCTTAAGTGTCCAGTGTTGTGCCCAGTATGGTTTATTCATGTGAGTAAATATGCATTACGCGGTTAGCATTCGTGAAGTCGTAGCTACAGCTCCGTTCACAGCCATCGTCTACCAACGTGATGTGAGGTGTGAGGATGGTCTGAAACAGACCGAACCGGTAATCTCACAAAAAAAATGAAAAAGGTTTCTTCCGGTTGTAAGCGTTCATGTTCATTTTTAAGTAAGTGCTTTTGCATTGTGTCGTGGTGAGCGTGCATTTCAGTTTTCAGGTCTGTCTGCAGTGACAATGCTCGCTGCTGCGAAGTGCGACTTAGGCGATTGTCCAGGAAGATGGTCGCGGCCGTTTGAGGACACAGCCGCAGCGAGAGGGTTCCGGCCAGTCGGCTTCTCCTGCGGATGTGGCTCTGGCCAATTAGACGCCAGTCGCCACCGCCGGCGCACAGTAATTGGCGACGCGTGCGGCGAGCGCCGCGCCGCCCCGCTCTGGCGCTGACGCAACCTCCACCCCCACTCCCCACACCCACGCAGCTGGGGGCGCCGGTGCCTCGTCAGCCACTCGCCATCCTCAGGGCGCGCTTCATTCTGCACACGTGCCGCTGACAAGTCCCGCAAACTGCTTCCGATTGCCGCTTGCCGTCGGAAATGTGGGAAGGATGTCGTATACCCTGCTGACAGCATTAATCTCAACACCTTACTTGACAGTCGTGACGTAATAACCCACAGTTCTAGATATCATTACAGCAGTATTAGTGTGTCATTGATAAGTACGCTAAACAAAAGCTTACACTGTCCAGTCACATTAACACGACCACCTGTCGAAACCGGCTTTTGCAGCAGGAACCGATGCGAGATGTGCAGGAAGAGTGTCAGTGAGTGTTTAATGTTTATAAAGAATCCGCCTCGATTGCAAATATGTTGTGTACATAGTTCCGCGTAGTCAGCGCGTACACAACTTTCCCACTAGAGCGCGCCCCGCTAAGCACAACAGCGCAAGCCTAGCGCTCGTCTGTCTCCGCTCTACGAGATGGCGCTGCCATGAAGACGGACCAAATTTTGATCCGCCGATCTGCGTATTAATATGTAATGCAGCCAATGAGATTGCTGCTAACGTAGCACCTTTTCTCCTCGCGGATCAAACTCGCGCAGTGATACCTGAACCCGCGAGGTATTATAACGAGTGTACAGATCTCCGGTAGTCAGTCTGCATTTGTCTGCACCAGTCTGTACCAGTCTGCATTTGTCTGCACCACCATCCAGCCGGCCGAAGTGGCAAAAAAAAAAAAACCGCAAGACCGCTACGGTCGCAGGTTCGAATCCTGCCTCGGGCATGGATGTTTGTGGTGTACTTAGGTTAGTTAGGTTTAACTACTTCTAAGTTCTAGGGGACTAACGACCTCAGCAGTTGAGTCCCATAGTGCTCAGAGCCATTTGAACCATTTTTGAACCACCATCCAGATAAATACTTTCTCAAGTATCAGAGATATGTGAGAATAAGATTAACGTACCAAGACCAAAGGAACTTCAAATTGTCAATTGTAAACAGAATCCAGAATCAAGTTACGTAATATCTATGCTTTTTATTATTTTAATAAATGTGTGTGAAAATTAATCAAGTTCTGTTTAAAGTTGGTCACCGTCAATCTGCTACTCTAAGTGTGGAAGTGGCATTTCTATCGTCTGACATAACGGCAGAAGATAAACACGCAACGGTAAGACCACGAGACATATTGCTGACACTCGCCTACTTCGTTAGAGCGACAAGTCAAATAATCTGATGGTGTGTGTACCGAAGATCTTGCAGTACGCGCACCACAAAATAGAAACCGGATGTTGACCCGGGTTTCGGCACGGATAACAACGCCATCTTCGGAACAAACTAAAATTACAAACTTCCTAAAGAGGGATGGTCCAACATTAATACTGAACGCCCAAAAGGGCAAAAGACTCGCATAAAATGTAAAATAAACGGTACGTGTGTACCATGTCAATAGCTGTAGTACTTAGCTCAAACGTCAGAAGGGTGCTTCCCCACCCCAGCCAAGGTTTGGTGGGCCGCGGGCTCTCAGGTAAACTGAGGTGGCGCCGGCAGCTAGGCTGTGAGAATGTCGGAAAGGAAGGCACATGCGCAAATTGAGAAATCGTCTTCTTCCATGTGACTGGCGTAAAATTGTTTACGGAAGTGATTCGATGACCGAGTCGAAGGCGCAGGAAGTTAATGCTTGGGTATTTATAATGCACTAGCACGAGGATGATTTTATAGCACTCTAGAACGTGGATAGGAAGAAACTACATATGTGGGATAGCAAATTCCACGGATGGTCAAAACGCAACCACGAAGGACAAACAAAATATCATCAGCTAGAAGCAGGCTAAAAATATGGGGGATGAGTAAACCATTTTTCAATTACTTGGGTTCGGTGATAGTGTTTGATGACTACGCTTGGATAAGTGTGTAAAGTTACTATATTAAATTCTAAGCGCTATTGATCAGAAAAGGGTCAAATTAGTACGACACGCTTAATGAAATTGCGTGAAAGAACCTACAACGTCGCCTTCATCGCCCTTAATATCTGATGACTGACAGAGGTCATTTTGAATAGTGCTATCGGATATGTACCAAAATAATGTAAAAAGAACCTAAAGCTACTCTAGTTTTTAAAATCAGGTACTTGAGATACTGAACCATGAAGCTTAATCAAGTGAGGTCTGTGAACATATATAACGCGGAACAGACAAACTACCTTTATGTTCTAATAGCGGTTGACGTGAAAGGTCAAATAATGTAATGGGCTTAATATACACGCGTGAAAGGACGTACAACGTTGCTTTCATCACCCTTATTATCTACTGACCGACAGAGGTCAAAGTGATTATTGCTATCAGGTGTTACCAGAATGGTATGCAAGGTTATGTCTATATGCGTCACTCAACGTTTTTAAAAAAAGTTAAGGATTTATTTCCTGCGTGCGTGCGTTTTGACCATCCGTGGAATTTGCTATCCCACATATATAGTTTCTGCCTATCCACGTTCTATAGTTCTATAAAATCGTCCTCGAGCTAGGACATTATACATACACAAGCATTAACTTCCTGTGCCTTCGATCCGGTCATCGTATCACTTTCGTAACACATTTTATGCCAATCACATGGAAGAAGACGATTTCTCAGCTTGCGCATGCGCGTTCCTTTCAGACATTCTCACAACCTAGTTGCCGGCGCCACTTCAGTTTACCTGAGAGCCCGCGGCCTATCGAACGTTGGCTGGGGTGAGGAAGCACGCTTGTGACGTTTGAGCCAAGTACAGCTATTGACATATTAAATACGTACAGTTTATTATACATTTTATGCGAGTCTTTTGCCCATTTGGGCATTCTGTATTAATGTTGGACCAGGCCTGTCTAGGTGGTTTGTAGTTTTAGTGTCTTCCGAAGAGGGCGTGGTTATCCACGCTGAAACCTAGGTTAACATCCGGTTTCTATTTGCAATCGAGGCGCATTAACGATTATTCACGATTGCTGACGCGCTGCAATGTTAAAACTTCTCAGTGAGTGTTCCTGGCCGGCCGGCGTGGCCGAGCGGTTCCAGGCGCTTCAGTCTGGAATCGCGCGACCGCTACGGTCACCGGTTCGAATCCTGCCTCGGGCATGGATGTGTGTGATGTCCTTAGGTTAGTTAAGTTTGAGTAGTTCTAAGTTCTAGGGGCTGATGACCTCAGATGTTAAGTCCCATAGTGCTCAGAGCCATTTGAACCATTTGAGTGTTGCTGCAGATATGAGGAGCCATGCCGACTCCAGCACTGTAGTCAACTGCTCTAGGTTTCTTGGTTCATAATCCACGGCGCCAACGCCCGGATCGAGATGGTAACTTAAGATTGTCGATTGGGTTTAAATCAAGGGAGTTTGATGGCCAGGGGAGCACGGTAAACCTATCCTGGCGCTATTCGAACCACGCACGTATACTACAAGCTGTGTGACACATTGGATTGTCTAAACTGCGTCTGGGAGTAGACATAGTTTCCAAGGATAGATGCCTGCTAGTGTTGATCCAGTGCAACTTTCAGAATGACGAAATCACCCTGGGAATACGACGAAAACAATTCTTTGACCATAACGCTCCCTCGTCCGGTCTAGACCCTTGCAACAACTGCTAAAGGCTGTTTGTTTTCAGACGTTTCACACTGTACACGCCCACAGTCATCTGTCCGAGAGAGTATTAAACATGATTTATCTGAAAAGATCACCTGTCTTTTCTCAGTGGACGCCCCGTTGCGGTAATGGCGTGCCAATTGCAACTTTCGCCGCCAGCGAACAGGAGTCGCAGAGGCCCATACGCAACAACGTTCGCTGAACGGTCATTAATGAGACACTCTTGATAGCCCGTTGATTCATCTGGGAGGCCAGTTGCTCAACAGTTGCACGTCTGTTTGCCCGTAAACATACACACAGCTGTCGTTCACCCCTGTAATCAGTGGTCCGTGGCGCATCACAGTGGCCTCGGCGTTAGTTTTCGATAGCGCCATTTTTCCGTGCGCGGCATACTTTAACCACCGAGGCATGCGAATAGCTAACAATCTTCGTCGTACGGAATTGTTCCACCCTTGACTCGAAATCCAATGATCATTCCGTTTTGGACAGCAGATAAATCACACAGTTACCGCGTTACGAAACGACTGCATTGTTTTCTCGCGTCCCCCCGGACACGCTTTGTACATCCTTCAGTGCTAGGGCTGCCACACGTCGTCTGTGAATGGTTCTTGTCCACTGATGTCGAATATATGCTGTGGTCACATTAATGTGGCTGGACCGTGTAATAACGTCTAGCAGACATCACGTGAATACCGTGTAACACAATCTGTAGCCTCGAATATGTCGCCTTTTCGAAGATGAAGTGAATTCACAGTATCTTCAGGAATCCTTTATCCAGATAAACGTGTTAACAAATGATTAGAGCTACGAAGCACATGAAAGCGAGGAAGAGGTATGGATCGCCTGAATGGATTGAGCACTGTAATGACTGCACGAGGCAGACTGAAACACTAACGTAATGAGCAAAACTGGGCAACATGGAGCGGACGAAGTGAAGGAATTCTGCTAACATTGAAATAAAATAACATATGACATCCGAAGCAAGGAGATAAAAAGCAGAATAGCGCTAAGTAGTTTTCTATCCAAAATGAATGTGCTAATATCAAGCATTAGCCTTAATTTGCGGAAGCAATGTTTGAGAATTTCTATTTCAAACACAGCATCGTGTGGGAATGAATCAACGGTTGTGGGAAAAACAGAAAGAAATGAAGCGTTTGAGATGAGGTACTACAGAATGTTGAAATTTGCGTGGGGTAGTAAGATACGAAATAAAAAAATCCTGACCTCAAGAGCTCCGAGGGGAGGGACTGTGTACTGACAAATGGTTCAAATGGTTCAAATGGCTCTGAGCACTATGGGACTTAACAGATACGGTCATCAGTCCCCTAGAACTTAGAACTACTTAAACCTAACTAACCTAAGGACATCACACAACACCCAGTCATCACGAGGCAGAGAATATCCTTGACCCCGCCGGGAATCGAACACGGGAACCCGGGCGTGGGGACCGAGAACGCTAGCGCACGACCACGAGCTGCGGACAATATACTGACAAAAAGAAGGGAAATGGTGAGAGGACACGCGTTAGAATACAATGGAAAAGTTTACGTGATACTAGAGGTAGCCAAAGAAGTTAAAATCTTTAGACAAAGACAAAGATTAGAATATATCCAGCATATAACTGAGGCCGCACGGTGAAAGTACTGCTTTACAATGAAGAGTTTGGCCTCGCGCGGAGTTGCCGTACGGTTAGTGGCGACATGTCACGGATTGCGCGACCCTCCCGCCGGACACGAATCCTCTCCTGGGCATGGGAGTGGGTGTTGATCTTGGCGTAAGTTAGTTTAAGTAGTATGTAAGTCTAGTGACCGATGACCTCAGCAGCTTGGCCCCTTAGAAATTCACACACATTTGAACATTTGACGAGTTTGGCACAGTAAATAATTTCGCGGCGGGCCACATAAATCTAAAACAAGTCAGGAAACTGATGATCCACGACCACTCTTTTCCCTCCACACATTCATCCAGACGAAAAAGCTATCAAGTTGAGTAGATGTTGCTTGCCACGTTCCACAGGCTGTTTGAAATAGTCCCAGGCTTTATATCTGTTGTTATGTTCGGTTGGTTTAGCTGGACAGCCACAGTGCGATTGGTTGGCTAAGAGCTCTTCAAACTACACTATGTGATCAAGAGTGTCCGGACACCCCGAAAAACACAGCTTTTTCACGTAAGGTGCATTGTGCTGCCATCTACTGCCACGTACTCCATAACAGCGACGTCAGTAGTCATTAGACATCGTGAGACAGCAGAATGGGGCGCTGCGCGGAACTCACGGACTTCGATTGGGTGTCACTTCTATCATACGTCTGTACGCGAGATTTCCATACCCCTAAACATGACTGGGTCAACTGTTTCCGATGTGATCGTGAAGTGGAAACGTGAAGGAACACGTACAGCACAAAAGCGTACAGGCCAACCTCGTCTGTTGACTGACAGAGACCGTGCGACCGCTACTGTCGCTGGTTCGAATCCTGTCTCGGACATGAATGTATGTGATGTCCTTAGGTTAGTTAGGGGACTGATGATCTCAGATGTTAAGTCCCTTAGTGCTCAGAACAATTTGAACCATTTGAGATGAAGAGCGTCGCAATTTGTAATAGGCAGACACCTAATCAGACCACCACACAGGAATTCCAAACTGCAATCAGGACCCACTGCAAGTACTATGGCAGTTAGGCGGGAGATGAGAAAACTTGAATTTCTTGGTCGAGCGGCTGATCATAAACCACACATCACGCCGGTAAATGCAAAACGACTCCTCGCTTGTTGTAAGAGCGTAAACTTTGGATGATTGTCAGTGGAAAAACGTTGTGTGGAGTAAGAAATCACGATACGCAATGTGGCGATCCTATGGCAGGGTGTGGGTATGGCGAATGCCCGGTGAATGTCATCTGCCGACGTGTGTAGTGTCAACAGTGCCTCGTGAGGCATAGGAAACACATTTTAGTGTGCACAAATCGCAACTTGGACAATTATGATGAACTGACGTTTACTTAAGATTCGTAATTCCATGTAGGCCGTATTATACTTACACGTGGAAGTTCGCTAAGAAACTGTTCTGCCAATGAATTTTTTTGTATTTGAGCATCTTAATTGATGTAAGTAAGACTGTAATTTTGTTTACTGCCAATAAAACATATTCTGAAAATTTTAGTAGTGTGTTTTGTTTACGAATTATTCAGTTTTATGATACGTGTAATCATACCCCATACCAGTGCATGTTTATGCACTCCACTTGAGCCTGTATAGCGTTATTTTGTACTCTTAAGTGTAATGGGGGATTAGAAGTATATGCAACAAGCTATATTTTAATAAACATATTATAAGACTAAACAGTCTTAAACGCAACAAACATAACCAAAATAACTTTAAAAATTCCGATAAATTCGCATAAATGTGCTTCGGTCTCACCCGTGTATGCATGCAGTCCTCTGAGTATGGCTGTTGTCACTTGGAAAACAGGAGTCAGAACAGTGTACTCACCACGAATATGTGCAAGGACAGGCCAAATTTGGTCACCGATAATTACGAAATAAACATCCTGGTACATTAATGTAATATTCTCGGGCTTCTAACAGTGCCAAGTTATTAAATATCCACGAGAGTCAGGAAAACTGCAGTTTGTAGGGAAGCAGCCTACTCACGCCGTATAAAATTCACATCAGTCTTTCCATTGTGTGCCAGCCTAGTCCGCTGTAACTAGCTCTGACGTCATAAATGTTGCACAATACTTTAAAAATCAAGTGAATAACCTGAAACGTTTCTAGCATGTCAGGAGTAATGCTAAATCAATATGTGTTGAATATCAGTTCAATAACTTTAACCATTTTCGAAATTTGGACGTTTTTCTGTAAAAATCATTGGCGCAACAGAAAAGAGCTAGAAACTTTAAAATTTATATTTAGATTCCTTTTGCATAATAATTTAGTAGAAACAGTACTCTGGATCTCACAAATTAAAATTTTAGTTGAAATTCATGATTTTCTGGTTTTTGTCTTAAAAATAGAGGAAGCAAGATAGATTAATTAGGCGAATAAATAAAGCTAGGATGTTTAAATTTAAGTATAAGGGAGATCCGCTATAATCATAAAGATGTGAGAAGTTTCAACAGAACAACTATAAAACTATAGCGACAGCGTATCTCCAAAGGGCAAGTTCAGAGCTCGTCTACTGTGTGTAGTGTAATTAAATTAATTCTCTCGCCCAAAATATTTGACTTAACCACGTCAGACTTTTATTATGATTACTTACCTGTGTGCTGATTGCACATTTAAATTGAGGGTTTCATCGGACATCAGCAAAGGAAGCAATGATTTATTCGATAACTTAAAGTGGTGCATTACTAGCCCAGCGGCTAGTCGGGAGAGCGGATTTGATCAGGCGCTCCCTTAGCCGTCCACACCGCGGCTTAATATATAAGAACGCTGCGCGAGAAAAAAAGGCCCCAGTTTTCTCCAGACGCTGATTAGCGCACCACCTGTGCCGGGAGTCGCGTCGCGTCGGTATCATTGCTATAAACAGCCTCGGATGCCGTAATAAGTTAATCGGGATACGAAATCGTTTTCGAGTGAAGTGTTAATTCTGGGATGACTTTAATGATCTATCTTCAGTTTGCGTATGTCGTATTTTCACGTGCCGCCGCGGGACAGACTTTCTACCATTATTTAGCGTGGCGTTTGATGACCATTATCATCAAATTATGGGGAGCATTCACTTAAACATTTAATTTGAACAATTATAGTTGCATCAGCGCATTAGACTCTGAACTGCTGGTAGTTGGATTGTGTGGATTCTTTTTGGTCTGTGACTTTCAGAATATAGTGAACATTTTAGAGAGAATGGTTTTTGATTATGAATCCCAGACAATCTCCTAATTCCTCAGAGCTATAAGCTGCAGCTATAAATGTATTTCTCAGATGAAGTGGGCACTAGGAATTCTAATTACAGGCTTCACGTTTTGCTAATCACTTCCTGGTTGCCAATATTGTAGTTAGAGAGCCAGTGTTGAGAACGGCAAACAACAGCATTAAATAAATAATAGGAACATTTTATAACAATTATTCCACCCGCCGTCCCACAAGTTCACAAGTGGTGACTGTAATGGCGTAGCTGCTTCCGGCTTTATATAGCCGTACTTCTGCTGGTGACGTCACTGGTACACAGTCAAGAGCTCTATATGAAAATTCTTTTATTGCTTCGCGCCCGCTTCCCGCATCACCCTTCCAAAGGCCGTATTCCATATTGTGTTTAGCTACAAGCCGCCGTCATTACTGAGGCAATAATTTGAATCAGCTTTTCTTATCTCTGTCATTTCATTCATCACGTTAGACCCGAAACCATTTGCCTGTTTAATGATGGATTTGTTGTCCAGCGCAACTTGGTATCTGTTATTCAGGGCATATTCTGCTCCCACAAATTTTTTGGAATACTGTAGGTCGAATGTGTTCTGTACGGCGTTCGATAAGGCACATAAACAAAATGTAATCAAAGGGTTTGTTTTCGCAACCACAGCCTCCAACCACAGCCTCCCTTGTCACGTGAGTGTGACATACATGCACCCTGTCCACTGTGAAGAAGAATAAAACTGCTGGATGTGATATATTAAATTATCCCTTTACATTGCTTTCATTACTGTTTGTTTGTGGCAGTAAAGTCATTTAAAATAAAAAGAAACCTTTATTTGGCAAAACAGCTGTAATTCACCAGTCCCAGTCAAACAACAGGCCTTACTCAGACATGAATAACGACATTGAATACAAAACATTTATCGACACATCATTATTTGCAGCTAGATTAACGTCAGACATCAGTTACATCAATATTTTTGTATGCAGCGAGGTAGCCTCTCTATGAATTAAACAATACGTCATCAGAGCGAAGCACACTGCTGAAACGACTGAGTAGTGCAACCGTTCACCGTGACTCTCGACTAAATATGTGACACTAAGTAAGTGTCTTTCAACAGCAGTGATGTAGCATACAACTTAGAGGCGTGTTTGTGTGTGCTCGCGCGCAGACGTATCTAAAGTATACTGCCGATCAAAACATTATGGCCAGTGCGCATCGCGAGACTGGCTAGTGGTGTATGAAGCACGTGATGTGGTAAGGAAACTATACAGACTGTTAGGGATATAAGAGCAGATAGTACTTTTATACGTACCCTCTTCACTGTGTTAGTTGCTTTTTCTCTGTGTCCAACGCCTTCCCGCACACACGGCGCTTAATTTACTACCTCATGTTTTATGCACGCTAGTAACTGCACCACTAAGTCGACTACGTCTATCAGTACAGACTAAGCGTTTTTGTGGTCCACGCACCGACACTTAAACACATGACTACTGCACAGGGGGGATATAAGCACTAGAAGCTTGCTTTTACCACTTGTACTTGGCAGTACTAAAGAACCCAGAAACATAATATCATAATAATTATAGTTATTAGTGTGCAGATGGTTTACAGTATCAGCTGCAAGTTGACAATAAAACGGCTTCCACGGGCAGGAAAAAATTGATTTTCAGTATTTCATACACTATGCGATCAAAAGTATCCGGACACCGGCCTGGAAATGACTTAGAAGTTCGTGGCGACCTCCATCGGTAGTGTTGAAATTCAACATGATGTTCGCCAACCCTTAGCCTAGATGACGGATTCCACTCTCGCAGGCATACCTTCAATCAGATGCTGGAAGTTTCTTTGCGGAATGGCAACCCATTCTTCACGGAGTGCTGCACTGAGGAGAGGTATCGATGTCGGTCAGTGAGGCCTGGCACGAAGTCGGCGTTCCAAAACATCCCAAAGGGTTCTACAGGATTCAGGTCAGTACTGTGTGCAGGCCCGCCAATCAAAAGGATGTTATTAACGTGTAACAATTACGCCACAGTACGTGGATTATGAACATGTGTTCGACCGAGTTGAAAGATGCAGTCACCATCCCCGAAATGCTCTTCAAAAGTGGGAAGCAAGAAGGTGCTCAAAACATGAATGTAGGCCTGTACTGTGATAGAGCCACGCAAAACAACAAGGGGTGCAAGCACCATCCATGAAAAACACGACCACTTCATAACACAACCGCCTCCAAATTTTGCTGTTGGCATTACACACCCTGGCAGGTGACGTTCATTGGGCATTCGCCATACACACACCTTGCCATCGGATCGCCACATTGTGTAGAGTGATTGGTCACTCCACACAACGTTTCTCCACTGTTCAATCGTCCAGTGTTTAGGCACCTTACACCAAGCGAGGCGTCGTTTGGCATTTGCAAGCATGATGTGTGGCTTATGAGAGCCGCTCGACCATGAAATACAAGTTTTCTCACCACCCACATAACCGTCATAGTACTTGCAGTGGATCCTGATGCAGTATGGAATTCCTGTGTGATGGTCTGGATAGATGTCTGCCTACTACATATTACGACCCTGTTCAACTGTCGGTGGTCTCTGCCAGTTAAAAGACGAGGTCGCCTGTACGCTTTTGTGCTGTGCGTGTTCCTTCACGTTTCTGCTTCACAATCACATCGGAAACAGTGGACTTAGAGATGTTTACTAGTGTGGGAATCTCGCGTACAGACGTAAGACACAAGTCACACCCAATCAGCTGACCACGTTCGAAGTCCGTGAGTTCCGCAGACCGCCCCATTCTGCTCTCTCGCGATGTCTAATGACTACTGAGGTCGCTGATATGGAGTACCTTTCAGTAGTTGGCAGCACAATGCACCTACTATGAAAAACGTATGTTTTTAGGGGTGTCGGGATACTTTTGATCATATAGTGTTTAATTATTGACCGAACTTACAAATTTAAAATGGTGCCATAATTCGGCTCGTTTAAGAGCTCTAATCGTACGTCAAATGCTTCACAAAAGTCAAATATTACACTTAGAAACTGCGTATATGACTAGAAGCAGCATAACTCACGAAGCGCAAATTACCCTCATCCAGATTTGAAAATGAGAGCAGTTAGCGACACGCAACAAACTTTGCACATATTTGCAAACCTTTAAGAAACTTTCCCTTGCAGATACGATCCGGAAAACGATGAAATGAACACAGTTTATTTCTTACTACATTCTCGCTGTTGATGCAGTAAATCTGCAGCATCAGGCATGACGTTTTAATTATTATTTCTTTACTATTAACGGTATTCACATCACGTTTTAAAAATTGTCTGCATACACTGAAACACTAGAACATTATGACCACTGCCCACGACGACATTGAAGGCGCCTGGTGCCGCTGCGGGCAGGTGATGCCGTAACAGAAGTAAGTAAACAGAGTTCACACGAACGGAGGATCACTCTAGCGAAGATATGGGCTGCAAATGGAGAAATAGACTGAGATACCAGACTTCGACGAAGGGCAGATTCTTATTACGCAGAGCCTGTGAACGAGTATCTCGAAAACGGTGAAGCTTGTCGGATGTACACGTGAGCATCTACGGAAAGAGAAGGACAGCGAAAGTCCTAATTGGAGCTGAATCGTTGGACGTCCACGACCGTTCACAGAACGTGGTGTTCGGAGACTTGTCTGCCCTGTAAAGTAGGGTAGATGATGATTTGTTGCATGATTGTCTAAAGAGCACAACGTTGGTCCACACACAGGTGTTTTGGAGCACATCGTCCAACGTACATTGTTGAACTTCGAGCTCTGCAGCATACCACCCCTACGTGTTCACTTATGGACCCAACGACTTTGTCATTTGCGATTCCAGTGCGCACGGGACCACGGAATTTGACCGTGGATCAGTAGAAACATGTCGGCTTCTCGTGTGAATCACACTTTTGTTACACTAGGTCGACGGTCGTCTCCACGAACGTCGTCATAGAGGTGAACCGTGGCCCGAAACGTGCTAGTGGGAGCAGTGTTATGCTATGGGAGGCACTCTTCTGCGCTTGCGTGGGACCTGTGGTAGTAATCGAAGACACGCTGATAGCTGCGAACCATCTGCATCCCTTTATGCTTATGTCTTCCTTCAGCAGAATAATTGGCCATCTAGTAGCCAGAACCATGCTGAAGAACTAACGTTGATGTCTCGGCCACCATATTCGCCTGATGTAAATCCTGTGGAACCCATACTGGTCGATATTAGGAGCCGTCACTGGAATCGGAAATGAGCGGCACACTGTTTTCGCGAATTACATGACCTGTGCGTAGAACTCTAATGCCACATACCTCCACAAACCTACCAACTAACTGTTGGATCCCTGATACACAGAAACAGTGATGTATTTCGTTCCAAAGATGGGCAAAGAAGCTATTAAGCAGGTGGTCATAAGGTTTCGGCTCATCAGTGTATACCACTGAATGTACCTATAAAATTATATCACTGTGCGACACGTAGTTAGATTCCTTAAACAATCGAGGATGAGGTTTACTGATTTTGACTAAGGGTTGTTGTTTTGGCATGGCGCCTGGAAATGAGCATCTCGGAAACGGAGAAACTGGTTGACTGTTCGCTCGCTACTGTCGCGAGCATCTATGGAGAGTGACTGGGCGACGGTGAAACCACAAGTGATGTGTCAGACGTCAACGCTTCTTCACAAAGCATGGAGGCGGAGGCTTGACCTATCTGCAAACCAAGGTAGACAGCGGTCTGTATCAGATGTGCCCTGTGGTGTGTTAATTGAAGACTACGTTGACGCCGTTGTGTACTATCCACATCCTCTGACGCTTAATGTCTTCCTCTACCGTGATGGCGTCTTCCAGCAGGATAACTATCCGTATCATATTGTCATAATTGTGCTAAGGTGGCAACAGAAGCATCGTACTTAATTCAGCCTGATATAATAGCCACCAGATTGTCCAAACTTGAACCAGACGGGCCACATCTGGGAAGTGATCGGCCACCATCTCCATGCCCTCCAACCACCAGGTCTAATTACGGGAATTGGGCGACCTCTGTGTAAACATATGGATCGGCTTAGCTCCGGAAACCTATCGAGAACATGTGAAATCCGAGCCATGTAGAGTATCTGGTGTACTGCGTCCGAAAAGTGAATCAACACGCTGTTATGCGGGGACGTTCATGAAAAATATACTTTATTTAAAAGATGCACCAAATACATAATTTAAAGATACGTGAATGAAATTTTGTACCATCATTTACGTAAAATTACCACATTTACTATTAAGGTCCTTGGACATAATGTTTAAAAATTTTATTTTAAAAATGTAATATGTATATCTCTTTCTCAGAAAATTTTCAAATTTTCTGTGTTTCATCTCTTTGCATATAGTAAGCTTCTCTCATCAGGTTTTTTGAATACGTCAAATAAGAGAATTTCGATTAATTTTTAATTAAAATATTGTAAGTATAATATCACATTTATGCAAAATTCCAAGCACTTTGACCCATATCTCAGGCTTACACTCATAATTTCAAAATTTACTCTTGAGACAACATTTATTCGGTTCCTAGAAATGAATTTACAAAATTTCATAATTCTGTTCTTCATAGATTCTGAGAAAAGGGTACCTAAATCACAAAAAACATAATTTTCAGGAATTGCTATTAAAAGTTCAACCTGCTATTATTTCTTGTGTCATATCTCCCCAGATTTGTGCTCATGGTCTTCTTCCCTCAAAGCTTCTCTTCTGGTTTCTTGTTTTCTGCCTTCTTTCCTTTACCGGGTTTTTAATCGACTTTTCAGTTGCAGAGAGGCGCTATCAAACTATTTTTCTCAAGGTGTCTGGAGTGAAATTTCCTACCATAAAGCCATTTCTCTCTAATCCTCGCTACCTTTTCATCATTGAACACAAGAATTGCAACATAAGTTGCAGTTCTGACGATTGTAGCAGATGGAAATGTTGTTTCAGGGTGTTGTTTCCATATGAGTGGATTTAGACACACATTTGGATTCAGGGTTTTCCCAAGAGAACACTTTTTCAGAAGCTCAGGACAAAGCCTGTAAATAGTCTTAACAACATCCAGGATACAATCTGGAAGCCTCTTCTTGTCGATGTAATTCAAAGAATCGTTCTACGCAGAGTTAGTACCGAAGTGCTGTTTCAAAAAGTGGGGTGGCAGGAAAGTCGAGCCACACATTTAATTATTTTTCAGGCACTTCAGATGCGAATTCATCATTGAAACTCTGAAAACTTATTGTCCTTGAATTCTACTAATAACAGTACATGTGTAGGACAGGGAGCACTTTTGTATGTTCGAAGTCCACAAATTGTTTACGTACTTTTCTTAGCTGGTGCTCGTTTTCCTGTGCTACTGCAGATGCGCTGAGATGGATGTTAAGAGTAGTGAATGCAAAAAGTAGTACGGTTCCCCAAGGAGACCATAGGAGCAAGGAAGGAATAAACTGTGACAGGGAAAGCGAGGAAACTTGAGCAGGAAAGTGACGGAGGGTACCCGCGAGAATGCGACCAACACGCTGTGCTCGCTGCGGAATACCAAGAGAGTTCCAGAATACACGTCTGCGCTATCCGTCTCTGTCCCTTTGAATTGCAAACCAAGAATGAATGCGCTGCTTGCTGACATGAAAAATATGGGCAACAGCTGTTAGCTGCGCTGTGACGTATCTCCTCAGCGACATATAAAGAACAACATGATGCCAAACAATGATTTATTGTTAAGAAGTGGGTCAATCTCTCCGCCAGTGCGGGGACATGCATTACAGACCAAGTTATATTGCCTTAACGTTACTTCAGCCATGTTAAATATTTATTTTGAAAGCTTGTACTGCTTATAGTGCAAAACGAAACAGTCCTCTGCTTCGTATACTGTTCTTAACCCTTTCGAGCTTGATGGGACACATGTGTCTCACTGAAGTAATACGCAATTGTGGGACATGTATATCACATATCTCTGAAGTGGTAGCATATAGCTTTCTGAACTCGGAGGGAAATACTGTGGATCATGGCGTAGATATGTAGAAGCCGGTGAGCGATTAAATGGGGCGGATTGTGTTTATAGTTTGTCTGTTTCACGGAATTCAGATAACGTTACCATCTTCTCCGTTCCAGGATTGTGTTCTTACACATTACAGCCATTGTTTTGAAACAGTATTACACATACCTCAGTAATTCTGCCGGTTTGCATGTTGTTTGTTTGCAGTGGGACATACACACATTAAAAAAGGTTTTACATTACCTCAGTTTCTAGAGTTTCGGAACCTGAACAGAAAATTGGAATAGAGACCAACATGACCATCATTTCTGCTCTTTTTATTGCTCACGAAACCCACACATTGCGTGTTGTACCACCCTACAACGAGGCCTTCAGATTTGGTGGTCCAGATTGCTGTACACACTGGTACCTCTAAAGCCCAGTAGCACGTCCTCTTGCGTTTATGCATGCCTGTATTCATCGTGCCATACAACCCACAAATTCATCAAGGCACTGTTGGTCTAGATCTTCCAACTCCTCAACGGCGACTTGGCGTAGATCCCTCAAAGTGGTTGATGGGTCACATCGTCTATAACCGTCCTTTCCAATCTATCCCAGGCATGTTCGATAGGGTTCATGTCTGGAGAACATGCTGGCCACTCTAGTCGAGCGATGTCGTTAACCTGAAGGAAGTCGTTCACCAGATGTGCTCGATGGAGGCATGAAGACGAATGCATCGCCAGTATGCTGCCGATATGGTTGTACTATTGGTCGGAGGATGGCATTCACGTGTTGGACAGCCATTACAGCGCCTTCCATGATCACCAGCGGTGTACGTCAGCCCCACATAATGCCACCCCGAAACAGCAATGAACCTCCACCTTGCTGCACTCGCTGGACGGTGTGTCTAAGGCGTTCAGCCTGACCGGGTTGCCTCCAAACACGTCTCCGACGATTGTCTGGTTGAAGGCATATGTAACACTCATGGTGAAGAGAACGTCATGCCAATTCGGCGTGTTGTTGGGCCCATCTGTACCGCGCTGCATGGTGTCGTGTTTGCAAAGATGGGCCCCGCCACGGACGTCGGGAGTGAAGCTGCGCACCATGCAGCATATTGCGCACAGTTTGAGTCGTAACATGACGTCTTGTGGCTGCATGAAAAGCATTATTCAACATGGTGGAGCCGAGCGTGGTAGCAGCGTGGTCTTAGGCGTCCCAATACGGGCTGCGCGACTCCCCCCGTTGGAGGTTCGAGTCCTCCCTCGGGCATAGTTGTGTGTTGTCCTCAGCGTTAAGTTAGTTTAAGTTAGATTAAGTAGTGTATAAGCTTAGGGACCTATGACCTCAGTAGTTTAGTCCCATAAGAGTTACTACAAATTTCAATATTTTCAACATGGTGGCGTTGCTGTCAGGGTTCCTTCAAGCCATAATCCGTAGGTGCGGTCATCAACTGCAGTCACAGCCCTGAGCGAGGCATGTTATCGACAGTTCCTCTCTCTCTGTATCTCTTCCATGTCCTAACAACATCGCTTTGGTTCACTCTGAGACGCCCGGACATTTCCCTTGTTGACAGTCCTTCCTGGCACAAAGTAACAATGTGGACGCGATCGAACCGCGGTAATGACCGTCTAGGCATGACTGAACTACAGACAACACAAGTCGCGTACGTTCTTCCTGGGGATATGACGGGAACTGATCGGCTGTTGGACCCCGTCCGTCTAATAGGCGCTGCTCATGCATGGCTGTTTACTTCTTTGGGCAGGTTAAGTGACATCTTTGAATAGACAAAGGGATTCTGTCTGTGATACCATATCTACAGTCAACGTCTATCTTCAGGAGTCCTGGGAATCGGGATGATGCAAAAATTTTTTTGATGTATGTATGTAGCCCCGAAAACTTCCTGGAAAGTAGAAAACACTGTTGTATGGTATGTATTGTCATTTTCAAATGTTACGTTGAAAACTTGTGTGTAATAATTCCTGCTTTTCATTATCTGGAGCATGAATGTATTTTGGTACCGGTTGCTATACCGTTTTCCATAATTCTCAATCTGATAAATAACCCTAAATTTAAAAATTTATTCTGAAAATCCTAGGTTCACACGAAAACGTAGCTCTAGTTAGGTTCGTGGGACACTTGTGTCCCAAATCATCAGTTTTCAAAATCGGTAAGCTTAATTTGTTTTGGTACTAAAAGTGTATTATTTATCACAAAGGAAGAGAGGTTCTGATCTTTTTCTTTTTCAAATATGTGCTAAATAAGTTTCCACCCCGAAAGGATTAATGACAGAGATGACGTCTTAATATAGCTCATATCGAAAACTTGTTTCCTTCATATTCAGGCGAATGCCGTGATGTTTTATATGGATGACGATACGTAGATGTGTTGTCCGGGGGGTATTGGCGTGGACGGGGGCACGTCCAGTGAAATCTACGTCAACACATTACCAGTCAAGTAAAACCCCATGGCATACGCATGAAGATGGAGCTGGAAGCGTTGCGGTTGTTGTAATTAATTGTGTGTTTATACCACTGTTTCTTCCTTATACTGAATTATAAAATGTAATATTTGTAAACTGAGATTAGAAAAGTCTTACGAGCGCTCATTGGAATTAAAGTTGTATTAGAGAACAAAAGATAGACGTAAGCTGTTTCCACTAGTCGCTTGCACTAGAAGCTCCGTAACTCTAATGCCAAGGAGAACATTTTTGGACCCGCCATTGTAATTATGCCAATATCAAACATAGTACTGAATTTGAGAACGAAATTTCCGGAAACGCACATCTGGAACACAGAATTGTATGGACGTTTTCCATGAACTGTGGGAAAACCGCTAAAGAAACATGAAGCGACTGAGACCTAGTGCCACGGAATTGAGCTGTAAATTAAGTGGAGTGCTGAGACTAGAAATGAGGTGATCGGGAAGAGCTGTCCAGGAAATAAAAATGTTGTATACAATAACTAAAAAAGGGGTAGGTTTATGGGATTTGTGTTAACACGTTACAGAGTAACTTCCATGTTAGTAGAGGGAGCTGTAAAGGGACACGTTGTAGGGAAAGACAGAATTTAGGAATCATACAACATATAATTTCGGTCTTTATGTGGAATCCTAGAGATAATGTGTTTTCAGTAGGAGTGAAAATAGTGAAGGGACACGTCAAATGAGTCACAGGATGAACAAAAAGAACTATTTCTCCAAAACACGAAAACTTAATTTATTTTGGAGTTTAGAATAGTGGGGACTTATTTCATTGAACAACGTGAGAATCATAAATTGTTGTTATAAACACAGACATGGTAACGCAGACCTAATTTTAGAAAAAGCAACAACAGACATACTGTCCCTGTCCGACACATAAGACTGAGTATTACCTGTTTCCCTAAGTCGTTAAGGGCCAGGATTTTTACCTTGAAAAGGAGACGGTTGGTTTGCCTTGTTACGCGTCTCTAGTCCAAGTATGTGTTCCACGTCTAAACATTCGTCGTCGATGAGACGTTAACTTTAGCAATACCAATTCATTTTCAGTAACGTGAGCTACAAATTGAGGTAATTGTTGTTGACTTACATTAACGACATAGACGTCAAAGAGGTACTGGTGCAAGTATGTTCCAAGAACAGGACATGTATTTTAGAACACTCTTAGCATTATCAACGCACTTTCAGTAGCGTTTACTATGGGAAGGTACTTTGTGACGTTCATAAAAAAAGTTTAAAAAATACAAATTTCGTCAACTGTTGTTAACTTTTACATATTTGAAAGAGACATTGAGGTGTAAGTACGGCACTGCACCTGAAAATACTGAATATGTCATTCACTGTGAAAAGTTACATCTACTAAGACTTAAGCTTTTCGGTCAAGTTTAACTGAAAAATTTTAAACATTTGGAAATCTGCAAGAATATTTCTTTATAAAAATCAATACTTTTTAAAAATTTTATAATATGGAGGACTGCCCCCAACCCCTAGATGCTCACACTCTCTTCGTACAAAGCTGTTGCCTTTAATATACTGCTTACATACAGCAATGTTAGTGAAATTTCCCGAATCAAGAGCGTTTTTAGACCACCACGAACGACTCATTCCCTGGCATCTTTATCCAGCGTAAGCGAGTTAAAGCTGATGTCATTTGCTGTACTGTGCCTCACGCTCAAAAAACGAATCACTTGTTGGTTTTCACATACGGCACTCTAAGATTCGTTTCTGTCCACATCTAGAAGTCATCATTTGCAAGCAAGACACAAATGACTGCGAATACTGTATAAATAACAACGGTCAGTGTCACATGGAACCTCGCCACAGAATTACTAGGAACAGTGATCGCAGTTTACGTCATGAACGGGCAGTTGTACGCAACTCTATGCACAACATAGTGCAAAGAGGCTGAAACCTTAAACTGCTGTAGAATTGCAGCTCCCATAAACCGTAGAGTCGTAATGGGATGCAAATATCAGTATGAGGTGGTATTTGCTAAAGTGAAGGAGTCTAAAGACACACAATGAAATCAGGGGAAACAACCGGGTGCCGAGGACCGCATGCGTCTAGCACGGTTGAGGAAACGAAATCTCTTAGACTGAGGTAATCAGCAAAATTTCATGATCTTCCTCTTTGAAGCGCGCTGGGATGTCCCAAAAAAAGTCTGTACCCAACGAAGAACTATGGTAACTGCTGTTAGATCTTCATATTTTTATAAATTATTGAAATAAAATAGTAGTAGACTAACATGAAATGCAGATAGTAGTTAACAGTCTTGTTGTAAGTCCTAAACCAGGAAGACTGATCCTCGTTGATAAGAACATAAAAAAGCGTAAAGTTGAGGTTTGCAGCACCGATTTGGAGATCGTAGATGTCAGTATATTACCTCCCTTACTAGCATACTGTACAGATAGCATTGAAAATCAGTTTCAGATGAAATGGCAATTATAAAACCATAATATAAGTAAAAAGTAACTTCAGCTCTTGCCGAGCCTCTTTTTGTACCGTCATCGGTTTCAGAATAAGGTTCTGCTTTGTGTTTAAAATGATTTTTAACACAATAGTTCAGATACAAACCATGAAATAGTACTCTCTGCGTAATCAAAGGGAAGTTATGAATGAATTTAATTACTTTGTGACGGATTTATCGTTGGCGTAAACTGTACGTTTCTTTCTTTTATAAATTTAAATATATGTAACACAACGTTCTGTAAATACGTATTGTAACTGCAACGTATATAATTGCGATTATTCAATACTTTGTGTAATATTTATAGTAATGTCATGTCCAGAAAACTAACCATATTAATCAAATCAACGGAAGAGAGCAAGGATGATAATAGGACAGACGGACGAAAAATTAAAGGTTTTGTATGGACTGCAGGTGGAATGTATGAAAATATGGATTGTGGCGACCTACGTTAAAGCAGTTAGAGAGATATGTGCATGACAGTGAAGTACAGAGCACGTGACACTTCCGACGGGCTGTGAACCTAGAGGTGGTACAATACGAGTAACGTAATGGAGGAAGAAAACTGCATCGAGGATACACCTCTTTCTGAATAGCGATGAGGAGTATGTACTAAACAATGCTTCTGTAAGGGCATGGTATATCTAAGTGCTTTGTGTCTTTTTCTTCCTTTCCTTCGGAACTGTTAAACCAGGTGGCCCACGCACACCGTCCCCCGTTGACATTAGTTAATCCTGGCTACCAATGACACTGAAAGGTTGGCCTAAGCAGAATAGTAAAGAGGACTATCCACCAACGTAGATGAGAGCCTGCTCATCGTAAGACCAGCTCTTGAAAACAAACACTTGAGAGCTATAACTGGTCCTATAGCTCGTAGCTAGAAAACTTGATTGCTGGAAGAGGGATGCCGAGTTCGATTCGTGGGCCTCAGAAAAGTGCCTGTGTAGAAGAATTATCGTCTCTACCAGACCAATACGCACGAGGGCCATAGCATATTAATTATCTGTTTCAAAGCATAAGACGTATGACAGCTAATTATTGACAACACATAATGCACCAGTTCGTGCTTCGCAATTGACTGTATTACATAAATGCTATTATACCTTAGATTGCAATAATGAACAATGAATATGATGTTCCTTTAAACCTGTGTTATAGACTGACACAGCTTTATAACTGCATTATTAATAATGAAAATGTTCAAATGCATGTTCGCCTTGTTGCTTGCATTGATATAAGTACCTCTCGGTATTAACATGGTCAAGTCTTAACATTTCTATAGATACTGAGGGGCAAGCATGACGTACTCATTCTGTTAACATATTTGGACTTTCAGGTTCCGTTTCGTAAACCCTAGCTCCAACATAACTCGTTCAGAAAAAAATCCAAGGGCGTTAAATCAGACGATCTTGCTGGCCATCGAATGCAACCACCACGACCTGTCCACCGTTGGGGATTAACACTTCTGAGATATTCCCTAACCCCTTTACGATAACGGGGTGGAGCACCATAGTGCTGAAACCAGTGTCTCACAGATAAGTGAAGTTGGATGTTTTCTAGGAGATGCCCGAGATTCAGCTCATTCTGTAGGAATTGCAAATACAACTGACTAGTTAGTCTGAGAGACAAATAAACTAGTCCAGTGGTGTGGTCTCCTAGAATGCCACACCATACATAGCACTCCAGTGCCCTTGCATGTGATGCGGTCCTAACCAGTCAGGATTTGCAGGAGCGCAGTAACGTATATTGTGTCCATTGACAGTGGCGTCATTGGCGAAATAGCATTCATCTCCCTATAAGATATGCCTGATGAAAACCGGATTTACGGATACTATATTTACGAGTCGTCTTCAGAACGATACCCGATTTTGGAAATCGTACAGCTTAAAGGGATGGCATTTTCTCTTTTCCATACCCATTTGTACAAGAGACGTGGATATGTCCAAGGCCGCTGGCGCTCTATTTTGCCCTAAATTCGATGAGAAATAGATATTATTGGGCAAGATCTAATAACTTTCATTATATCAAAAGTAATAATCGTAATAGTATTACTGTTATAATGTTATTACTGTTGTAGGTACAAGTAATACTGCATCCTAAATGCAACAGAAGGATTTATTTATTTTATTTACACGTCAAGTTCCGTAGGATTGAATTGAGGAGCAAATCTCCAAAGTCACAGAACGTTTCAGTACATGAAATTACAACATAAAAGTAATAACAGATAAAAATAAATGATAATGAACCCGAAAAAGTCAGTCCATAAGTTTAAGCAAACGCAATCAGCAATACAAAAAGAATCAGCTTAATTTTTCAAGGAATTCCTCGACAGAAGGAGCGACCCATGAGGAAATTCGTCAGTTTGGATTTGAAAGCGCATGGATCACTGCTAAGATGTTTGAATTCGAGTGATAGCTTATTGAAAATGGATGCAGCAGTATACTGCACACCTTCCTGCAGAAGAGTTACGGAAGTCCGATCCAAATGCTGGTTAGATTTCAGCCGAGTATTAACTGTGTGAAAGCTGCTTATTCTTGGAAATAAGCTAATATTGTTAACAAGAAATGACAGTAAAGAATATATATATTGAGAGGTCAATGTCAAAATACCTAGACTCCTGGACAGGGGACAACAAGAGGTTCGGGAACTTACACCACTTATTGCCATAATCGCCGGTTTCTGAGCCAAAAATATCCTTTTAGAATCGAAAGACTTACCCCAAAATATAATATCAAACGACATTAGCGAATGAAAATAAGCAAAGTAGACTAATTTTCGTGTTGAACGATCACTCACTTCAGATACCGTTCGAATAATAAAAATGAAAGTGAGTTATCCATGACAGCTTACTATCTATCTAAACACCTAGGAATTTGAACTGTCCAGTTTCACTAAGCACATGCCCAATATGTGAAATTAAAACGTCAGGTTTTGTTGAATTGTGTGTTAGAAATCTTAAAAACTAAGTCTTACTGTGATTTAGCGTTAGTTTATGTTCTACAAGCCATGAAATTAAGTCATGAACTGCAATATTTTAAACAGAGCCAAAGTTGCACACAACATCCTTTACCACCAAGCTAGTGTCATCAGCAAACAAAAATATTTTAGAGCTACCCGTAATACTAGAGGTCATATCATTTATACAAATCAGGAACAGGAGTGATCCCAACACTGATCCATGGGGCAGCCCCCACTTGACCATATGCCACTCAGACCCCACATCACAACCATTTTCAACATTGGGAATAATGACCTTTTGCTGTCTGTTGCTAAAGTAAGAGATGAACCAATTGTGAGCTACTCCCCGTATTCTGTAATGCTCCAACTTCTGGACCAATATTTTGTGATCATCACAATTAAATGCCTTAGTTAAATAAAAAAATATGCCTAGCGTTCGAAACCTTTTGTTTAACCCATTCAGTACCTCACAGAGAAAAGAGACTATAGCGGTAACGCTTTCTTTAATTCTACATTGTTCGTACGCCTTATTTTCATTTAAGCTATTCTTACCGTGGTGGGATGTGCTCCAAAATAACGTTTGGGTGCTTCGAGAATTGGTCTTTCCAGGACGTGTTGTACCTATAAAGATCCCCCTGTTGTACATTGTAAATCCAGTTTTCGGGCCTCAGCTTCTCTGTGGTGCGTCTTCCCATAGATCTGTATCAAATCGATCTAGTCTTCGCTGGAGTACATTGCAGTTGTCATCTGTCTGACTATAAGGCCTGCCTCGAACTACAAACAAACGGCCACGTGACCTTATTAGAGCGGAACCAGGAGGAAAACGCAAGCAGATGGCGCCACAGCTCAGTACATATAGTACGCTTGAACATGCACTTCCCCTTTGGACAATAGTGACGACGCACCCCTTAATGCGCTAACGTATGAGGGCAACATAAAATTACAGGGAACTGATGGGCGATCCACCAGGTATTTTGGGCACTGTGACCGATCGTGACTAGGAAATCTCAATTTCCGAGTACTGCTTGACTGAACCATGATGAATAAGGCCGCTTCAGCTATATGAAAGATATTTATTACTGATGTAACTAGTTTCGCGGTGTTAGAACAACATCTTCAGGGATACAGATGCATAATTTATTCCAGACGATATGCAGTAGATGACTTCCATTGTGATAAAACTGTTCAGCTGACAAGAGGTCGGTAGTTCAGTTCAAAACAAAGGATAATGAAGAGAAAATCATCTCGATACAAGAAAACTAAGGCTTAACATCGTCGTGCCAACATAAGATCCGCAGTGATCGCCTAGATGAGCTCAGATTTTGGGTCATCTATTGCTTAGCGTTTGGAAGTAATTATGAAACTGTATCCCTGAAGAGGTGGCACCAGTGCCGTGAAACTAGCTGTATAAGTAATAAAGATTTATCATACATCTGAACCGGTCTTATTCATCACGATTGAATTCTGCAGTTGTGGAAGCCGACAAGACAAAATTTGCTGTTTGACTGAAGCGAATTTGTCACCTAAGAGCGATAATAACAATTTAGTGTGTATTCACTTAATATCAAGAAAGAAATCGAATCTTCTAAAGGGTCCCGCTCACTAGCGACTGACCACACCGATGCGTCACTGCGATATCGCTGCAGTTAGTAGCTCACTTCTATCCCACCACGAGCAATATGCCATGCAGTTTCGAGCAGCTTATGAACGCCACTGTAACGATAACTACTACAATGTAAAATCAAATTTTGGAGGAGTTGCAGTTTAGCTCGGTATTTGCAAAAAATCAATTTAGAAAAGCCTGAGGTGTCATTTATGAAATTTATTTTGAAACGCTTATATTGCGAACTGTAGGTTACTTTCACTGACGAAAAGTGGTTTGCACACATCTTGCCAATGTACTAATACTTTTCGTTTTCCGTTTATTAGTCTTCGATGCCTTTTTGATTCAGTAGCCTTATAGTTTAAATGCACGTATTCACACAATTTCTTTTGCAGTTTCGATGGGTCTTTAGAGATGTTGTCAATAGCAGCACTGCTGGTTACCATAACCCTTGTTATAAATTGTATGGAGGTAGGTAAATTATACGAAATGACGAGGGAGTTGAGTATAACTGTATCATAGATTTGCCCTGAACATTTAAATTAAAATGTCCACTTAATATCACCGTACACCATTCTATTTAAAAGTTAAAAACATTAACAATGGGTGTAATTGTTTCATAATAACATAAAGTCAGCAGATGGAGCCTACTGTATCGTGAACTCTATTCCTAAAGCATGAGATTCAAAACGGAGAACATGCATTGTTGATTTTTTTTTGGGGGGGGTGGGGGTGGGGCGTGTATTATGCATTAATTCTAAACACAATTGGCAAATCCGGCCACAGCTTTAATTCACGGTGTGGTTCTTGGTCTCAGAATGAGTATAAATACTAACTCAACTAAATTCGTACTCAAAGTGGATAAAACGAAGCGGAATAAAACTACACAAATACGTTTAACAACGAGACAAACGACTCGCAGCGATATTGCCATTCACCGATCACCGATGCTGACCAGCCAGGCAGTCATACAATATGCACAAATCGCGTGTGCGATCCATCAGACAGCCTGAGATTAAAACGCGAGTAGTGGCCAGCAACGAGTCGCTGCGATTTGCCCACTCGCGGGCGATCTACGAAGAGATCGATAGCCGATGCGACAGATCTCTACGATCCGTCGCCCGTGTGTGCAGCCCTTCAGCAGTATCAGCGAACGACACAAGAGATATGGAAAATAACAGCTGCACAAGGCTCGTCAAGGGTGTGCTGCGACTCATGCACCTTTGGACCAGAAGACGAGAAACAGCAAATGGTGGCTCGTGATAAAAGTTGACAATCCGTACCGTAGAGGAAAACAACAATAAATTAGTCAAGATTACTGCAGCAATAGTTAAACTCAATTAATACAAAATTAGAAAATTGTGAACGAAATGAAGAGCCGGCCGCGGTGGTCTCGCGGTTCTAGGCGCTCAGTCCGGAACCACGCGACTGCTACGGTCGCTGGTTCGAATCCTGCCTCGGGCATGGATGTGTGTGGTGTCCTTAGGTTAGTTAGGTTTAAGTAGTTCTAAGTTCTGGGGGACTGATGACCATAGATGTTAAGTCCCATAGTGCTCAGAGCCATTTGAACCATTTGAACGAAATGAAGAGAAAGTGGTTGTTATCTGGCTATTGCTTAAAGAATGTCAAAGACTGTATTTCAGAAATATGTATATATATCTTTTAAATGTATAATTTAATTTTTGGGTCTAGACGACAACGAAATTTAATTGAAGGTTACTTGATTATCTGATAATACAATGGTACTCAAAAATAAAGAAATAAATGGAAATTTTGTAAAGTTGCGTTTTTGCCACAAAACAGTAAAACAGGTGAAAGTAACGTTGAAACAATATAACGAATACAAAACGTTAGCAACTGCAACACGCATAACGGAAGACAAAAATGTCCTTCGTTTTTTTCAACTTAACGGATTTGCATACACATTCCGAAAATTGGCTATGTGCTCAATATGGGGTGTGACTACCTCTGGCAGCAATACGGGCCGGACAACGACGGAGCACGCAGTGAGTTTTTAATTTACAATTAATTTTACCAGTACAAAACACCAGATACAAGCAGATTTAATCTGTAGATATAGTGCGATATGACTTTGTTTTCATATACATGTATAACAATTTTTAAATTGCAGAGTGTCTTAAAAATGATCACCGCCTGTGCATTTTTGTGCACGTCAAATAATGCTTAAAATCACTGTACACATAACTGTAACTCAGCGTGTGTTTCCCTTCAGTTTCTCTATGATCTCTTGCACTTTTCCTCTTAAACATGTGTTATTGTTGTCTTCAGTCCGACGACTAGTTTGATGCATCTCTCTATGCTACTCTACCCTTTGCAAGACTCTTCATCTCCGAACAACCACTGCAACTTACGTCCTTCTGAATCTGCCAACTGTGTTCATCTGTTGACCTCCATCTACAATTTCAGCTACCCCCCTTCTCACCCTCATTCCCCTCGGCTACACTATCCTCCAATACTAAACTCTTGTTTTATAGTCAGGCCGAGCCACAAATTTCTTTTGTCCCCAATTCTACTACGGTCTCAGGTTCGAATCCTGCCTCTGGCGTGGATGTGTGCGATGTCCTTAGGTTAGTTAGGTTTAAGTAGTTCTAAGTCCTAGGGGACTGATGACCTCAGCAGTTAAGCCCCATAGTGCTCAGAACCATTTGAGCCCAATTCTATTCAGTACCTCCTTGTTAGTTACACGATCTGTCCATTTAAACTTAAGTATTCTTCTGTAGCACCACATTTCAAAAGATTCTATTATCTTCCTGTCTAAACTGTTTATCGTCTATGTTTCACTTCCATAAATGGCTACACACCATACAAACACTTTCAAAAATACTTCCTAATACTTAAATCTATATTTGTTGTTAACAGACATCGCCTCTTCAAAAACGCTTTCCTCGCCGTTGTCAGTCTACATTTAATAACCTCTCCACTTCGATCAACATTAGTTATTTTGCTGTCCAAGTAAGAAAGCACGTCTACTATTTTATGAGTCTCATTTCCTAATCTAATTACTCAACACCACCTTATTTAATCCTACTACATTTCTTTCTCCTTGTTTTGCTTTTGTTGATGTTCATCTTACATCCTCCTTTCAAAATACTGAGCATTCCTTAGAACTTATCTTCTAGTTTCTTTGCTCTCTTTGGGTAAGTTACAATGGAACCGGCTAACCTCAAAGTTTTTTTTCTTGTCCCTGAACTTTAATTCCTAATGCGAATTTTTTGTTTGGTTTCCTTTTTTGCTTGCTCAGTGTGCAGTTTGATATCATTGGCGACAAGATAAAACCCTGTCTCATTTCCTTTCATGCCTCTAGACCTTTATAATTGCCGTCTGGTTTCTGTACCATACCCATACCATACCCGTGGACAAATACCAGCCGGCCTTTGAGGCTGAGCGGTTCTAGGCGCTTCATTCCGGAACCGCGCTGCTGCTGCTGCTGCTACGGTTGCGGGTTCCAATCATGCCTCGGGCATGCATGTGTGTGACGTCCTTAGGTTAGTTAGGTTTAAGTAGTTCTAAGTCTAGGGGACTGATGACCTCAGATTTTAAGTCACACAGTGCGTAGAGCCATTTGAACCGTTTGACAAATACCAAGAGCAGACAAGTCGGACAAACGAGGAGTCCACAAACCTATTCTTAATGTGCGTTCCACTATGGAAGCTTCATCAATACGAGGCTGCGACTGATAACAGATGTGACACGTTTATCCATCTTTCAGGAAAAAGCTTACTGCTTTTCATCACGCTTTAACTGAGTGCAGAAGCTCGGGAAAATTTGGAAAACTTCTATAAAATCCACTGGTTTAAGAGAATATCGAGCCGATAATTCGATAAACAGTAAAATCACAGTGTGGTGCTTAGGGTGTTGCACCACTTTCGTGTTAGACATACAATATACCTGAGGGAGCACAAGATGTTTTTGAAGTAGTGAAACTCCAGATAACTTTTAAAAATATGAATACACTGGCAATATAATCTACTGAATTAGTTTGTAATAATTTGGTAACGTATAATGTGACACGTTCCACTTCGCTGATAGTTGTTCCTCTCAACAAAAACTACGAAAAGCGAAAAAAGAACGAATTTGTGAATGATTAAATGTACGAGAAAGCTGTCTGCCTTCTGCTAAGAGTTATTATTTCTGGGGATAGAGAAGGGCAGATGTGTTTTTAGGCTAGTTTAGTTATTGGGTTACAATGTTCCTTAGAGAGTCTTTTTGTGCCATAAATGCTAAAGTATGTTGCATAGGCGATTTACTACATGGAGGGGTGGCATGTCTAGGAGCTCGAATACAGCCGATGTAACACTATAACAGTTAGCGGTTCAATAAGGGTCCTGATAGTTTCGGGTAGCATCACAGAGGGCACTAGTAACAACTAAAATTATTCTCAACAATATTTCTCTTCGTAACATGATTCGTTTTTGCTAAACAGTCTGGAAGAACATGCTTAGCTCGTGTCTGCTTATCTTGTCATTTCGCTTGTTTTTTATACGAAGTAAAAACTGAGTGCTTGAAGATTATAAACAAACGTATTTATATGAATAGAAAGCGCTATAAAAATAATCCCAATTGTGCAAAAAATGCTTCGATTGCTAAGCGGAGGCCTGTTAATCAATATAATTTCGTCAAATAAGTGTGTTTCGACATTGGCGAAAAGAAGGCCAGCTGTGCGGTGCTGCCAATGCCGATTCAAGTTTTGTTCAATTACGGTACTAGAATATACAAGTTTAGACTTAAAATGCTACTACTTTTAAAAACAACATTTTTCAAGTTGGTGAAACTATAGCTCATGAAATATACAAGCAATTGCATTGTACCTTTTTCTAATTTGTGAGTCGACTTTTTTACATAGTAGTACGTAGAATGTCTGCGATATATTGCAATTTCGATTTCTGAGGCATATTATTGTAAAGACACTGCTGTCGAAAAAATTGACTTTGTTTCAGAGTGCGGCCATTGAGATAAAAATCGTTTTTGAAAGTATTCCTACACGTTACTTTAGACAATATCATTGGTTTCACAGCAGTTTTTGGAATTTTGTTCTCGGTTGTTCAGATTCCCACCAACCGCCCTCGCACGGCACGAAAGTTTTTCGCCGATGTCGTGTACTGTGTATGTTTTGTAATTTGTTTGTTATTTTGGTGAAAAAAAGAAGTCATGAATATGGCGTTCAAAATCGAGCGTCACCCTTGTCTATCCCCGTAAGTACTCTGAAAATATGTGTTACATTTTATACTTTTGATAAGGGCTATACCGATTTGATGCCTCTGTCTGAATTCAGTTACCACATCGCAGTGCTACTCCTTCACAATGAAACGAGAAGAATAACAACTACGCCACAACCTCGTCTTTTCTGTTTCATTTGTAATCCATACGATAACAGGCGTCTTCGAGAATACTTATTATAAGGCGTACATATATATTATTAATGTGATTTCTATTATTGAGATATCGATAAAAGAGATCTGAATTTCGTTCTTCACAAATTGTTGTGAAGAGTGTCTTATCTCAAGAAAAACTGCTATCAGTTTCATAACGGGGATTAAACGCTGAAATTAAGGCATGGCTAGCGTTGGGAGTCTGTCTCTGTATGGCCTCCGTAATATGTGGATGTCTTCTTCCCTGTGTGGCTCGTCCAGGCGGAGGTTCGAGTCCTCCCTCGATCATGGGTATGTGTGTTTGTCCTTAGCATAATTGAGGTTAAGTAGTGGGTAAACATACGGACTGACGACCTTAACAGTTAAGTCCCATAACACTGAACATTTTTTTTGTCTTCTTCCTGATAAGTGATATGGATTGTGAAATCTGACGTTCCTTACACAAGTATAACGGGTTCAAAATCCATGCGATTATCAAGTAAAACTCTCCCTCTCTCCCCTCCCCCACGCTCTCTCTTCTCTCTCTCTCTCTCTCTCTCTCTGTCACACACACACAAACACACACACACACACACACACACACACAATCTATCTGGCATACGTCATTCATGAAGCTAACTGGAGGTAATTACGATTGTGTAGTAGCACGTTAGACAAGAGGTGGATAAAGGTGGCTGTTAACACCATCAATATATTCGTAACCACTTATTTTCGTCAACGAGGATTGGTCATATAAATTTAATTCCTGCTGCTTTCGGTTAACCAAGTGGTAGAAATGTCGTACAATGTCACAAAGACAAGCGCCATAACAAGTCACTGCAGATAGTTCTGGTATCCGGTAACTAATGTATGTTATACGATGAAAAAAGGATAGCATAAAAAGTTCAGTGTAGTTCAGCGAGTATGCATTAGCTACAGCAAGGACACACATTTATCCACACGCAATTTAGTCTCCACTACTTCCTTACCCTAGTTTCCAGGGCAGGTGCAGAAAGTATCATAGTATTCAAATTGTTCCCTCCGTATTCATTAGAAGCGACGCTATTGCACTGTCCTATTTAGCCGGTGCGCTCGCTGCGACGTCGTGGGTCTGGCTCTAACAAAGTTGGCCCCTCCGGTCTACCAATAAGCAGAGACCAACGCGGTTGGAGTTCCATTAATTACTGGGGAACTGAGATGTCTCATTTCGTGGTCTGCGCCCCTCTCTCGGCTATCGAGGACGGGAATTTACTGGCGCCACTCGACTGCTGAGTTCCGCTACACCTGCCAATTAACAACGGCAATATCGCTGCAGGCAGTATTCACGGGCCATGGAGCAGTTGCTCCCGCTAGCTAAGTGTAACACACCTCCCCCCCCCCCTCCTTCGCTCCTTTAATCAATCGGAATCATTTCTATCATTCTAACCACAGATTTCAAAGTCATTTTCTTTCATCTTTATAATTTTTGCATTTAGATTAGCTAAGAGTTTAGAATGTAATTACCCAACTAATGTTTGGACTTTCAGAAGAGAGTCAGTTAACAGAGTTCATTTCACTCCGTGAAAGACCGATGTCATGTTCTTTCCCGCTGGTGATATCGTCTTCACCTGCTATGGAGATTTTGTCCACAGTTTCGCTTGTTGTTCTGATAGAGGTGTGTATCAGTGAACAAATGTTTCATTCATTGTCATATACCGACTCAGAAAATCAATTTTATTGTTACGAAAACGCCAAATACTATTGGGAAATTGTGATTCTAAATCGTTTCTTGTCCGACTCGAACAGGCCTGCTTTCCATCTTGCACAAAACTTTCGCACGTTTAACTCTATAAGCAAAATTCAGCCGACGTCTTCTTCTGAATTCCTTACAACCTCCACCTTCACATCCATCTTTGTACGTCGATCTTCCAAGATTTAGGACGATTTCTGGGTTATCCTTCACATGAATAACCTTACATTCTCAGCGTCTTTTAATTTGAGCAGCTCATTTATTCACAATGGAAACTGAAGGAAAGAATCACCTCACACATTTATGAACACCGTGCGTATTTCTGTTGGAGACAAACCTTCTATAGAATGCTAATTGCAACCAATTATTGGACAAATTGACTTCCAGTTTCACATGGATCCTCATGGGAGTAGCTCCAACCTCATGTAGCACCAACCTCTCGGGAAAAAACAAGAGTCTTATACTGCTATCCATGGGCGAGGCTGAGAATTTTTCAGGCCATCGTCGTATATTGTCTGATCTGCCACACAGACTCGTTAATGACCTCTGTCAGTATTAGCACCCCTGGTATGGCACTTAAAAAAAGACAATGTGACAATTCAAATAGCCATCAGGCCTGACGGTACGCCATCTGATATATATACAATCTGATAAAAAGTATTCGGACACCTCAGTGTAATGCGAAATTGAACACTAGTTGTTACGAAATGCCGACCTACACGTATAGAAGGAAGCGGGGTTGTTTTGATGTCAGCAGAGCTAGTAACATCGAATACTCTGCTCAAGAATCACGAGAGGAGAAGGTATAGTCGGAGAAGACCACGAGAAGGATGAGGATTTCAGTCAAATTACATGATGGTCAGGCAGAGATACTGGATTGTAAGGCGTACCCAGGAGCAGATACAGACTCAGATTACAATTTAGTAATGCCGAAGGGCAGGCTGAAATTTAATAAACTGGTCAGGAATCATAAATGAGCAAAGAAAGGCGCAAAAAAGTAGTAAGGAATGAAGAGATTCATCTGAAGTTCCCTAAGGCTATACATTCTGCGATAAGGAATAGCTCAGGAGGTAGTTCAGTTGAAGAGCAATGTGCATCTCTGAAAAGGGTAATCACGGAAGCTGGAAAGAAGAAAGTAAGTACGAAGAAAGTAACTGCGAAGGGAACTTGGGTGACTGAATAAAGTGCAAAAATGTTCAGGTAAATTCAGGTCACTTAGGAATAAAATAAATAGGAAGTGCAGAGAAGCTGAGGCGGAATGGCTGCGTGAAAAATGTGAAGAAATCTAAAAACAAGTTGCTGTCGGAAGGACTGACTGACGGTACAGAAATGTCAAAATAACCTCCGCTGAAATTAAAAGAAATGGTGCTAACATTAAGAGTGTGATGGGAACTTGACTGTTACATACAGAGGCGAGAGCGGATAGCTGGGAAGAGTTTATTGAAAGCCTCTATGATGGGTAAGACCTGTATGTTGAGGCGATAGAAAAAGAAACAGAAGTCGATGTAGAAGAGAGAGGGGAGGCAGTATTACAATTAGATTTAAGCTGAGGAAGACCTAAGATCAAATTAGCAGAAGAGATAGATAAAATTCCACCAGAACTTCTAACATAATTGGGGGAGGTGTCAACAAAACGACTATACACGTTGGTATGTAGACTGTGAGTTTGGCGATATACAATCAGATTTCGGAAGAACATCATCCACACGCGTGAAGTTGCCGACAACATTAATAGACAGATTAGATGACGATCAGTTTGGCTTTTGGAAAGTTAAAGGTAGAAGAGAAGTTGTTCTGACGTTGCACTTGATAATGGAAGCAAGACTAAAAAAAATCAAGGCACGCTGATAGGATTTGTCGACCCAGAAAAAGCGTTCAACAATGTAAAATGGTGCAAAATGTTCGAAATCCTGAGAAAAGTGGAGTAAGTTACTGGGAAAGACGGATAATATACAATACGCAAAATCAACAAGAGGCAACAATAGGAGGGAGACAAAGAACGATATGCTCGGATTAAAAGTGGTTTAAGAAAGGGAAGCAGTCTTCCGCCCCTACTGTTCAACAATCTACACATCGAAGAAGCAATGACGGAAATGCGTGAAAGGATCAAGAGAGGAATTATAACTCAAGGTGAAGGGACGTCAGTGAAAAGGTTCGCTAAAGATATTGCTATCCTCAGTGAAAGGGAAGGATTACATTATCTGCTGAATGGAATGGTCTAATGAGGACAGAATATGGAGTGACAGTAAACAGAAGGAAGACGACAGTAATGAGAAGTAACAGAAATGAGAATAGTGAGAAACTTAACATTAGGGTTGGTGATCGTGAAGTAGATGAAGTGAAGGAAGCTTGCTACCTGGGCAGCAAAATAACCCATGACGGACGGAGCATGGAGAGGGGCATGGAAAGCAATCTAGCAAAGAGGGCATTCTTCGCCAAGAGAAGACTACTAGTATCAAACATCGGCTTTAATTGAGTAACACGTTTCGGACAATCCACATTTGGAGTACAGCATTGTATGGCAGTGAATCATACATTGCGGAAGAAACTGAAGAGAGGAGAGTCAAAGTGTTTGGGATATGGTGGTAGAGAAGTGTTAAAAAGTGTAATGAGAACATAATGAATGAGGAGGTTCTCCACAGAATCGGCGAGGGAAGAGGAAAGGAATGTATGGAAAACACTGATATTAAGCAGCAACAGGACGGTAGGACGTATGTTGAAGACGTCAGGGTACTAGGGGCAGCTGTAGAGGGTAAAAGGTATAGAGGACGAAAGAGATAGGAATATATCCAGCAAATAGTTGAGAACGTTGGTTGCAATGCTACTCTGAGCTGAAGAGGTTGGCACAGGAAAATTCGTCGTGGGCTGCATCAAAACAGTCAGAAGGCTGATGACCAAAGGAAAGAAAAGTTCGGAAGCAGTAACAGGATAAATGATTGGTCAGCAAAGCTCGGTGACCGAGCAAGCATCAATCACCGGATGTCACCTGAGTAACAAATTACAGATTCATCAGTGACCTTTCAGCCCTCCGAAATCTGCTCACACCCACTGTTGCTGATGCGACTATGAAGTGGATACACGAACAGGCACAGACCACGATGATTTCATCTACCGAGGGAGAGGAACCATCGAGCATCGTGGAGGATGGTTCAAAAAAATCAAATGAAACAAACAGAAGGAATGATTTGTGAGTTTCATAAGCGCTACCAGAAGTTACGGCTAGCACAGTGACTATTCGTGGGAGTTAAAAACAATTGGGTACAATGATCGAGCATAAGCCGTGATTTTCTGCAATCACTGCTAAGCGATGCTTGAAGTTGTATAAAGAGCGGATAGTGGATGACTGGAAACGGTTGATGTGGGTTGATGACTCACACTACGTCATGTGGCAATTTTGCCATCATGTGTTGTGCGAACAGCAAAGTCCGGAGAAAATGATTGCCTTGCTAACAGTGTGGTTCCTTATAGCGCTTCAGAAAACGCTAAGTATTGAAGGACTTGATACATTCTACAACAGTCTCTACTGTGTACAGTAGATGAACGGCTCAGAGCTGATGACAGAATCAGCATGGCAAAGGATCATATCATACAGCATCACCTGTGAGTCAATGATTTGTTGACAATAATGTTCCTGAAATGGTCTGTCCTCCCCGAATCCCGACATGAGACCAACAGAACAACTTTGGGGTGAGTAAGAACGTCGACTTTGCTCCAGACTGCGCGTTCAGCATCACTTCCTCCTCTGGTTTCGTCTCTTGGTGAAGAATGGGCTGCCGTTCCTTCACAGGCTATCAGAGACCTGTTTGACAGTGTAGCCGGCAGAGTTCAAGCCGTCGTAAATGCGAAGGGTGTGGCCACCCCATATTAATGTCCACTAATACACTATGTGATTAAAAGTATCGGGACACCATCCTGAAAATGACTTACAACTTCGTGGCGCCCTCTGTCGGTAATGCTGAAAGTCAATATGGTGTTGGCCCACCTTAGTCTTGATGACAGCTTCCACTCTCGCAAGCATACGTTCAATCACATGCTGGAAGGTTTTTTGGGGAACGGCAGCCCATTCTTCACGGAGTGCTGCGCTGAGGAGAGGTATCGATGTCGGTCGGTGAGACCTGGCACGAAGTCGGCGTTCCAAAACATCCCAAAGATGTTCTACAGGGTTCAGGTCAGGACTCTCTGCAGGACAGTCCTTTACAGGGGTTACCACTCCACCACAGGTCGTGTTGAAACACGCAATCGCCATCCCCGAATTGCTCTTCAACAGTGGGAAGCAAGAAGTTGCTCCAAACATCAATGTAGGCCTGTGCCGTGATAGTTCCACGCAAAAGAAGAAGGGGTGCAAGCCACCTCCGTAAAAAACACAACCATCCCATGACACCACCACCTCCGAATTTTACTTTTGGCACTACACACGCTGGCAGGTGACGATCAATGGGCAATCGCCATACCCGTACCCGGCCATCGGATTGCCACTCTGTGTACCGTGATTTCTCACTACACACAACATTTTTCCACTGTTCAAGCGTCCAATGTTTACGCATCTTACATCAAGCGAGGCGTCGTTTGGCATTTATCGGCTTGATGTGTGGCTTATGAGCAGCCGCTCGACCATAAAATACAAGTTTCCGCACCTCCCGCATGACTGTCGTAGTACTTTCAGTGGATCCTGACGCAGTTTATATTTCTGTAAGATCGGCCTATTACACATTACAACCCTCTTCAACTGTCGGCGGTTTCTGTCAGTCAGCCGGACGTGGTGGCCGAGCGGTTCTAGGCGCTTCAGTCCGGAGCCGCGCGACTGCTACGGTCACAGGTTCGAATCCTGCCTCGGGCATGGATGTGTGTGATGTCCTTAGGTTAGTTAGGTTTAAGTAGTTCTAAGTTCTAGGGGACTGATGACGTCAATTGTTAAGTCCCGTAGTGCTCAGAGCCATTTGAGCCATCTGTCAGTCAACAGACGAGGTCGGCCAGTACACGTTTGTACGTGTCCCTTCACGTTACTGCTTCACTGTCGCATCGGATCTAGGGATGTTTAGGAGTGTGGAAATCTCGCGTACAGACGTATTACACAAGGGACACCCAGTCACCTGACCACGTTCGAGGTCCGTGAGTACCTCAGAGAGACTCATTCTGCTCTCACAATGTCTAATGAATACTGAGGTGGCTGATGAGGAGTACCTGGCAGTAGGTGACAGCACAGTGCACCTAATACGAAATACGTTTGTTTTTCTGGGTGTCCGGATACGTTTGATCACATAGTGTACGTGTCTAGGTACTTTTGATAAAATAGTGTGCATTTCACTGTGAAGTCGTAATGGAATGAGCCCATTTTGTAGCTCGTATTTATCGAGAATGTCTTGCGTAGCAAGTAGTCCGAGTAAATGGAAAACAGGGCAGGTTAACTCCTGTTTTCCAAATGAATAATGGTAGCAAAACAACTTCAAACCAATACCACTGACGTACATCTGTTGCATGGTCCTACAACACATTACAACCTCAAAAACCACGATATTCTTATTGAAGAAAGGAAATAAAAGGCAGCACGCTTCTCTCAAAGCATAGGCGCAGTTTCAGAGAGAGAGGGAAAACAGTCGTGTGAAACACAGCTTGCTTTATTCACAGGCGACATCTCTCAAAGAGAAACTTCAGATGAACTGGTGGATATCATCTACCTGTATTTCAGTAATGGTTCCTGTACTGAACAGCCGGCCGAAGTGGCCGAGCGGTTAAAGGCGCTACAGTCTGGAACCGCACGACCGCGACGGTCGCGGGTTCGAATCCTGCCTCGGGAATGGATGTGTGTGATGTCCTTAGTTAGGTTTAAGTAGTTCTAAGTTCTAGGAGACTTATGACCACAGCAGTTGAGTCCCATAGTGCTCAGAGCCATTTGAACCATTTTTGTACTGAACATCATCGACTACTAAAAATCATACGTTCTTCGTGAACATGTAATTGGCTCGAAAAATATTTCTCTAATAGAACACAGTACGTTACATTTGATCGCACAGAAAGGAAATATGTTCCGAAATATCAGGTGCACCAAGATCACTTTAAATGTTTTTATTGATTACCAGTTTTGACATATACAGCCTGGTGTCACAGGTCTTGTAAGACGTTAACAGAAGTTCGTAATATTTACAAACCTGGAAGTCACATAGTTCTAGATGTCCGACATTGTGTTAACAACTGGGGTCGATGTGAATTGTAATATATGTGCATATACTCGTATACGTATTGGTTGCAATCGTCTATTGGCTATTTTTGGGACCTCCAGAGACCTCGTATGCAGAGTCAACATAAATGATTGAAGCGACATCAACTGACGTATTGTCGTAAATGTCAGCCCTCATGTAGTAAAACTCAGTAAGTTCTGTATTGTTGTAGCCGATATTCAGATTTCTGCCATGAAAGCAAAGCAGTGGGCATTTTTTTAAATGTATTGGCTTTCGGAGTGCCGATACAGCCATCCAAATAAATGAAATGTTAGATTATAATTTGTTTCGACGATGTAACATAGCATTAATAAAAGACTGATTCGATATAATACAAAATTTTCAATAAGAGTTTACGAAAACGAGTGAACAAGACGAAAATGGAAAACAGGATACACAATGGTAGTATACTACAAAATTCCGACTGGTAACACAATAACAAATGATAAATAACTGTTTGCACACATTTGGTCTATTACCAAATCACTCCACATTAATGACTATGTATCTAAATTAAAAATAAAATATTCTTTGTATGTCCTGTGAGAATTGTTTCTGAAGCTGCAGATAGGAAATTGAATATTTGTCCAGGCCGTAAAGGACCATCTGTACAGAACGCAATAACACTTTACAAGAATCAGAGTTGTACAGCCACACGTATAGACACACCAGTAGTCAGACACGTACAGTGAGCAGTTAGGCAAGATGATGACAGGCGCCGAGAAAGTGTATGTTGTGCTTGAAATGTATTTACGTCAGTCCGCCGTAACAGTGCAACGACACTTCAAAACGACGTTCAAGATAGATACACCATCTGTGAACTCCATGTGCAATTTGGAGCTTCTGTGCAGTCTCACGGTTTTAAGTTTATGGTCCCTTTCTCTTCTGTGGAAAGACCGTTACATGGCACTGTGCTGGAAAACTGGCTCATGCCACAATTGGCGAACGACAGTTTGCACTTCATCCACCGCACCGCAAGGGTGCTCCAGCCCACTTGCATCATGATCTTCGTTATGTATTAAACACGAAATTGAGAAACCGGTTGGATCGGTCATGGTAGGGTTGGTGATCACCAATTCATGTCAAAGCTTCCATGCTCTCCGAAACGTGCTGGTGTGGAGTTATGTAAAATATTCCTCTACCAACAAATCTACCAGAATTGCCAGCTCGTCTCAACAGTGCTTTTGAACAAATTGATAGGGACATGCAGCGCCGAAAGTGAGAAAAACTTAATTACGGCGTTGATATCTGCAGACTCAGTAGGGGGCACATATGGAGCACTGGTAATACGTCTAAGAACTTTTTATTTTTTTTCTGTGAGTCCGGAAAGCCCCGTGATAATATGTCAAGTGTTATAGCTACAACACGGCAACTGCCTTGCCGCAGTGGATACACCGGTTCCCGTCAGATCACCGAAGTTAAGAGCTGTCGGGCGTGTCCGGCACTTGTATGGGTGACCATCCGGGCTGCCATGAGCTGTTGCCATTTTTCGGGGTACACTCAGCCTCGTGATGCCAACTGAGAAGCTACTCGACCGAATAGTAGCGGCTCCGGTCAAAGAAAACCATCATAACGACCGGGAGAGCGGTGTCCTGACCACACGCCCCTCCTATTCGCATCCTCAGCTGAGGATGACACGGCGGTTGGATGGTCCCGATGCGCCACTTGTGGCCTGAAGACGGAGTGCTATGGCTACAACGAATCTGTGAAATCGCCTCAGTGTTTAATACTACAGGATGAGTTCCCGAATATAAAAGTATCTAACAAAAAAATTACGCCAGATGCGTGTCTTTCTGAACGTAACTTCCATCCTCGCTTCTCGTAACACAACTAGAGGCAAGTTACTTACTATCACAGTAAATTTATTCGAAATTGCATATGTGGACGACCATAAGCTATAGAATAGATTGACGACAGTGAAATTTTATGCATGACCGCGGCTCGATCTGAATTTCCCGCATTTCGGGAGCGGTCGCCTTACGTTTTGTCTGAGACTAGGGTCAGACTCAAACTTCATATGTCGTGAATCATGCGTGTACAACCTGTACTTGTACATCCTTTATGTATATTCCCGTACGGGTGAGACATTTTACATGAAAGTCGCTTACCCAGTGCCTGCGTTATGCTGAATTACGATGCAGAGTTCCTTTGGACACGAAAAATGTTCAAATGTGTGTGAATCGCTAAGGGACCAAACTGCTGAGGTCATCGGTCCCTAGACTAACATACTATTTTAAATAACTTACACTAACTTATGCTAATAACAGTACAAACACCCATGCCCGAAGGAGGACTCGAACCTCCGACAGGAGTGGCCGCGCAATCCGTGACGTGGCGCCTCAAACCGCCTTGCCGTTTGGACACGCTTGCATGTCCAAAGGGACAGGCACTGCGTAGGCTACAGCAGTTATGAAGTACATTAAATATATTTGCAATTTGGGATATGGACAACCATCTGCTGTAGAGTGGAATGACAATGAAGATTTGTGCCGGACCGGCACTCGAACCCAGATTACCAGCTTATCTCGAACGTTCACCTGACCATTTGGTTGTCCGTGCACGACAAACGGCCAGACACAAACTTCCATATGACGTCAATCACCGACACAGAGAAAGCGACTTTGAAGTAACATGTCTTACTTTTAGGGGACTCTACCGGGTGATCAAAAAGTCAGTATAAACTTGAAAACTTAATAAACCACGGAATAATGTAGATAGAGAGGTAAAAATTTACACACATGCTTGGAATGACATGGGGTTTTATTAGAACCACCCCATATTGCTAGACGCGTGAAAGATCTCTTGCGAGCGTCGTTTGGTGATGATCGTGTGCTCAGCCGCCACTTTCGTCATGATTGGCCTCCCAGGTCCCCAGATCTCAGTCCGTGCGATTATTGGCTTTGGGGTTACCTGAAGTCGCAAGTGTGTCGTGATCGACCGACATCTCTAGGGATGCTGAAAGACGACATCCGATGCCAATGCCTCACCACAACTCCGGACATGCTTTACAGTGCTATTCACATTATTCCTCGACTACAGCTCTTGTTGAGGAATGATGGTGGACATACTGAGCATTTCCTGTAAAGAACATCATCTTTGCTTTGTCTTACTTTGTTTTGCTAATTATTGCTATTCTGATCAGATGAAGCGCCATCTGTCGGACAGTTTTTGAACTTTTGTATTTTTTTGGTTCTAATAAAACCCCATGTCATTGCAAGCATGTGTCTCAATTTGTACCTCTATATCTACATTATTCCGTGATTTATTCAGTTTTCAAATTTATGCTGACTTTTGGATCACACAGTACATAATGGGTGTACGAGTACAGATTGTAGACACATGACTGACGAAAAACAGAAGTACGGGTCTGGCCATGAGTCATGCACGGAGTGCCATATGGCAAGGCGTCAGCTCAATATGTGTGGGAAATCTGGGTTCGACTAAGGGCTCCGGCACAAGTTTCAGCTATCGTCTTGTAAGGATGACCTCCAGTCTTCGTCCCGGATTTTTTTTAACCTAAGACTCCAACGCGCACTCGTTAATACTGCTAAAAACAAGGACTACGAAATAATTGGATGCTACTTGATTTTCTTTTGTTCATAGGATCAGAAAATCGAGAAAACTAGCCGAGAGGCGTCTAGTATCAATTTTCACAGAATAGTTTCTGACTGCCACTTATTATTTCACAAGCACCATGAAAAGCCATAGATAACACGCTCTCAAGATCAGCATCGGATCACAGTTGTGCGTTTTACGAGACAACGTCTTAAAAAATTGTTCCGTCTTTGTACGAAATCGCACTTCAAACAATGAATCATGTGTTACCTCTTCAGAAAGCGATCACAGACTCCTGGTTATGATCATTAGATTAACATGAGATTGCAAATAAACGTCATCCGAGGCAGCTTCCAACAAATTAGTCCCTTTTACACGAGATCGCATTTCGCACCACGATCCAAGTGCCGTCTCTTCGGAAACTGATCGTAAATTCCTCCTGAGCTGTCTTAACAGTTTGTCGCCTGCAGGCTCAGGGTTGGCTTTGACTGGTTTGTCTTGTCCACTAATGATTGACGATAGTAGCAGAACAGAAACCTGCAGTTAGTTTCTGAGTATGAACTAAAAGATACTCAGGTTATTGTTAACAAGTTATCGGCACAGGTAACGTCAGGAACAGCATTGGGGATGTACATTAATAGTCAGAAAGTAAATGTAAATGACAAAAGATCTTGCAATCAAGCATCGGACATGATCCACGTTGTCTGTGTTGGTCCCAGGATGATACGACTTCTACTCTATATAATCATGCTCTGAGACCATCTGTGGCACAGCGAAACGGCTACGCCTCTTGCTGACTTACAGCGGCGTCAATCTTTCTATACTGTAAGCCAAGGCGTAACGACAAAATATAATATCGTGTCGACAGAGATGTGGCTTAAACGCCACATTAGACCTCCGACAATTTAAATATAAATAAATGATTTATCAGACGTATTCGACTGTACTATAACATATCGCTCTGACGATGGTGTATTCTGCACGAAGTATCGTCGTTGAACGATAGTAGGCAATTGCAGAGAGATGGGAAAATATTTCCAGTTGATATAACGAATGACGGATATCTTTACATGTAAATCAGTGTAAGATACTGCTCATCTATACTACAATATAAAGATTAACTCTTGTTTAGGGTATGTTAACAAAAATGTACTTGATAGATTTACTTCCTATTTCTGCACGATGCTCTAACAAAAATTCGAACGGACGCAGGTTACATACGTTTTAATATAAATGATACATAACCATATACATCTTCCCTATATATAAAAGGCAATGCCCTAACTGCCTGATTCACTCATTCACTCATCATAGCCTAGCCCAGACCACTAAGTATAGAAACATGAAACTTGCACAGCGTGTCGATCTTATATTGTAGGCATCATTGAAGAAAGGATTGTTTGAAATTCCACTTCTAAGGAGCTAAGAGTGGACTTTCGAACAGTCCTTTTGTGGCGTCGCAACTAGTGCGCGATCGCCCATTTGTCTATTAAAATGTATGTGGCTACAATGTAAGCCGGTAGAGTATTATATGGTCAGTAACGGACGAGTTGTGTCCTGCAGACTGACGCCACGACCATCTGCTGCAGCTGCACGTGTGAAAGCAGTGGAGTAACGCTGGCAGGCCACTTACATTATACGAAACTAAAAATATTAATAACTAATAAAGGAATAACCCGAGGAACGTCATATTTGATGTACATCCTTCTGTTGTGAAAACAAACAATATTTCAAAGTCTGAGATCAAAAATATTTGTATTTTGTAAGTTAGTAAAATTCCATAAAAAAACGTAATTTTCCGACAGGTAAGAATTTAAATAAATACAGTGATGTAATAGTTCACCTTCAGTGACTATGTACGATGATCTGATAACACTTTCAGTGTTCATATATAAATTTGGAAAGTTTTTAGTTTCAGAAATCCTCTGTGACTTTTCTATAATAGTAATTTCAAGAATTCTAAGTAAATATGTGTATTGTGTGTTAGGGTGCGTGTGAATGAGAATGCGTGCGTGAGAGTATGTGGGACGTTCGGCATTATTAAAAATCATTCATGTAAATCTTTACAGGAACTGGCAAGTGTTCCAACTCTGTAACGTGGGAACGAATCCACTAGTGGTTCCCCTACTAGTGAATGTCGGATGTCCAAGTATGTATGCTTATGTATAAGACAGCCAGAACACTCGCGACTACATAATAAATTTCCAGATGTAGAGTAAAGCTTACAGTTGATTTTGTTTTGTTTATTTAATTAGAGAGTTTTGTGTTACTTAATTTGACGACGTCAATGAGCCTAGAGAAGTGGTTGGTGCTTGCTAGATTTTGGCGCGAGCCGCGCCCTAGAAGTGAGTTCTCATTGGTCGGTCGTAAGTGCTGACAACCAATGAGAAGCGAGACGGTTGGCCGCCTAGCGAGGAGATACAGTTTGGAGTAGTGGGAGAGTGAGAGGGAAGTCGCGAGCTAGCTCTGATTGGAGGCGGTTATTCTGGATGTGACTTTTCGCATTATGTGTAAGATGAAGTCTTGGGATGACTTCCGCGTTATGGTCCAGTGTTAATGGTATCTGGTAGTGACCAGAAACTGTTTATGAAAACGTTAGAGTGTTGTGATAATTCGTTCCGACGAAAATCGCGAGTGAACTTTGAATTATATAGCGTGGCGGTACTGAGTATATTCTTACTGAGTATTTTATGGCGAGTATAAACTTTTACTAAAGACAACCACTGAATATCGTGTGCAGAAGTAATTGGCCGATCATTGACTGTGTTACAAGTAATTGGTTTCGGAATTTGGGAATGTAAAAGTTCTGGCTGTTTTAGGTATAGTGATAAATGTGAGCAGAAACTTTAGTAATTTTCGTAAATGTTGGCTGATGATCTTGCTTAACAGCAATAAAGATCTATTGAAGGTTTAAATCTGAACTTCATGTTTAAAGTACGAGTGACATCCCCTTTCCAAATCATTTCTTTAAAGTACATAGACAATTTTCAGCAAATTTTACTTATAGCAGCCTCCGGCGTGTAGCTATGAGGTTACAGTTTCCTCAACACTGCTTTTCTGTGATCTTGTGAGTAGCTGCAGTCAGGAGTTTACGTGGGAAGATCTACCGCTGTAAAGAGGTGGGTGAACAAAAAAATAATAAAAGAAATTGCATTGCAGCAGCAGCAACGTATAATCCGTCGCAATTGGTGCATCGCACGCACGCACGTAAAAAATCCGTCGCACCTTCTTCAACGATGCCTACAATACAAGATGGACACGCTCTGCACATTTCAACTTACTATGCTTAGTGGTTGAAGAAGAGATTGTTCGAAATTCCACTCTTAACGGGCTGAAATAAGGGATGTAAATCTTTCTGAAAAAATTTCGCTATGAAGACAATTTTCAAGCCTGCACTACGAAAACTGGTATTTAGTTTCTCAGTCAGAAATTTAAAAAAAAGTGTTTCACCATTTTTGTAAATTCAATCGCTAAGGGGGTAAAATAATGGATGAAAGTTTTTCTAAAAGCAAAATATTATTAAAGAACAATTAAAGCATTTTTATTGTTGCAACTATGAAAACTGATATTTGACTTCTCAGTTAGAAATTTATAAAAAATTACGTCTTTCAGTGCTTCTGCAAATTCGACACCCTAAGGAAATGAAATAGTTGATGAAAATGTTTAAGCAAATATTTCATTATATTAGGAAAAGCCAATTACTTGAAAACTGGCATATAACTACTCGGTTAAATATGAAGAAATATGTATTAGGGGATGAAAGTTTATATGGAAATATCGCGACAAAAACGCAAGAGATGTGAGTAACAAAACCATTTATTCGCATTTAGGTCATAAGAACTTTCCCAAACGACCATATATATTTATGAAATTATTTTTGATGTAATAACTACGTGAACACGAGCGAATCCGGTAAGCCAGTACTGTGGAAATGGGCAATGTTATTACCAAAAATCTCGAAAAATTCTGAACCGATTTACGTCAATTTTTAGATGATACTCTAATAAACCTTCAAGCGGACATGGGCTGCATATTTTTCAATATTTATGGTATATAGATATATGTTTCAAACCTACATTATTGTATAAGAAAAGTCGCTGTTTACTGCTATTATCGAAAGTCTCGAAACGTTTTTGACCAATTTACTACAAATTAATAAGCCTTAATAAACGTTCAGAGAGACGTAAGTTAGACATTTTTAATATGTATGGTAGGATGATTCAACTATAGCTCGCAACGCCTTCAAATACTGTGGGCAAGATTTACATATTATCTCGTACGCTACGTGCAAACAGTTGGTTTTACGGAAAAAATAACAGATCTTCTTTGTACGAAATTTAACGTAGTTACATTTTGTACTGTAATGCGTTTTTGCTAGAGGCAGAAGTTTTCAAATTATTCAAGAGAAACGTACAAAAGTGAATTTCAGACCAGTTTTTCTTGAATAAGTCGAAAACTATGACCACCATCGAAAACTACACTAAATTTCCTATAAGAACATCTCATCCACTTTTTCTCTAGTATTAACAGTTTGCCCTTGGCGAGCGAGAAAATATGAAAATCTTGCGTGTGGTGTTCGAAGGCGTTGTGGGTTGCAAAAAACCCAGGGTAGGGGTTGCTGAACCACCGTTGCTTACAAAGAAATATCGAAATGTTCTTGACTGATAAATCTGAGATTTTTACACGTTATTTTAATATACATTTGGGCGAGCTCTAGGAAATATTCATACAGACATAGCCTATATGATTTATTAGATAACAATGTACAGGTTTTCTCCTAAAAACGACTGCGAGGAGGAAAATGCTGTGCAATGCTGTGTTGTAAAAATGAGCAGTTTCGATTTCTTTCTTGTAGACAGCTTTAACGGCGGTAACAGGGCATTTAAACCATTACAAAAGCCGGCCGGTGTGGCCGAACGGTTCTAGGCGCTTCAGTCTGGAACCGCGCCACGGCTACGGTCGCAGGTTCGAATCCTGCCTCTGGCATGGGTGTGTGTGATGTCCTTAGGTTGGTTAGGTTTAAGTAGTTCATAGTGTTAGGGGACTGATGACCTCAGAAGCTAAGTCCCATACTGCTCAGAGCCATTTGAAGCATTTTGAACCATTACAAAAATGTTTTTTGAAACAAAAATTGTACACAACTATGTGCTGTTTTATTTTGTTCCTCGCAGTCCGTTTTGAGAAGGAACAGAAATGTGTATTTCTGGGCTATGAGGGGAGAGGAGGAGGTGGGTATACAGAGGAGAAAGAGAAGGAGATTAGGACTTTTATCCAATTCCTTTCATACTCATCAATTGCGAAGCAATGCCGGCTTTGCTAGTAACAAATGAAAAGAAGTTCATTGAATAGTCCTGTAATATTAACGTAGATGAACTATGAACTAGAGTTATCTTACTGTCCATCGAAACAGTCACTTCCCATAACTATGCACTGCTGAGCTCTGCAATGTCCTCGAAACTCAGTACGAAGTCTTCCTTTCGGATGGTGTTCAAAATCCGCATCACGTTTCGTTGGATGTCAGGAATACCTTCAAATATCTTTCCTTTCAAAGCGAGTTTGAGTCAAGAGAATAGAAAGAAGTCTGGAAGATTGAAATCCGGCGAGTATGTTGGATGTTCAAGTTGCACCGCCCCTTTTTTTGCCAGGAACTGTTTGGCTATATTGTGTGTGTGTGGCGAGCGTTGCCGTGATCAAAAACGAGGAACCTTGTTGTGCGTACTGGGGTCGTACGCTGCGTAGACGCTGCATGAAACGGGTCAAAATTGCAACGTACTGTGCAGCGCTCAACGTCGGGTAGAAATTCCTTGTAGATAATGCCTTGACTGTCGAGAAACGTGATGACCGACGTTTTTATGCGTGATTTTTCGTCTCGGACCTTCTTCCGACGAGGTTATGTCGGAGAACGCCATGCTTTGCCGTTCCGTTTCAGGGTCGTATCGGAGACATCAGGTTTAATCCTCAGTGACAATGCGGTTCAAGAAATTGGGTGTAGAATTCAACGTTTCAACAAAATCCAGTGAAGCCTCTGTACGTTCCTGCTTATGATTGTCAGCCAAGTGCTGTGGCACAAGACGACAACACGTTTTCCTCTTCCCTAACCCCCGGGTAAGGATCTGTCGCACGCATTCCCGGTTCACCTGCAGTTCGTCCATTATCATGCGCACAGTTAATCGACGGTCGTTCGTGATGAATGTCCTCACTTTCTAAATGTTTCCGTCACTGACCGCGGTCGCCGGTCGTCCTCTACGGGGTTGCCAGAAACATTTTCCCGGCCTCCTCGAAAACGGGCAAACCACTTGTACACGCACTTCATGGACAGTACTTGACCCCATAAATACGTACCAGCATTGCAAGCGTTTCTTTCGGTGTCCTTGCAAGCTTAAAACAAAACTATAAATTGATCCTTTGCTCGTTCATTGTCCTGTTCTCAGCTCAGAACCAACGCACTAAACAAGCACTTCGTCCAACATGTCTAACACGAAACACACACGATGCTCAACTGAACTACATTTGAGACCAGTTGTCAGCACCGGCCACTACGCTTGTGCAGCCTTGTGAGTCGCCAATGTTGTCCAATCGACCGTTATGACTTGATTCACCGAACTTTACTGTCAGAGTATCAGATTACAAACTAAACGGTGAACATCTTGAGAATGTGACATCCTATGAGCATTTTGCAATAATTCTAAGAAGTGATACGAAATGGGACGATCATGTCATTTCAGTATTAGAGAAGGTAAACAGATTTCCTGCGACAAGGTTGGCAACAGCACTGTAAGTATCGGTCAGACGCCGATAGCATTCATGCTGGACCCGGCGGATCCAATGTAGCGTGCCCACTGGGCTACATCTCCAGAGGCTCCGCACCACGAACAACCTCTGCCGCTATGATACAAGACGGCCGGCGTCAACCAGGCATCCCACTCGGACTTCGAGCCTCTTCGCTACCTGACGCTATGCAAACACTTCCTAATAGCGGCTCCGACGCCACTGTTCACGCTTAGTTCAGAGTGCCTCATCCCTGTTGGCACTGTGGTAGCTGCACTTTATTTCTTGTAATGAGGCTTTGTACACTTACTGTGTCAACTTGTTCGCACAAGGCACTTGCTGCTAGGCTGAATACCGTAACACCTACAACCATCAGAAAGAAACGCATAGTATATCTATTTAAAAAAGCTGATAAAATGCTCTTAACGTCATTTTAAGAGACAGTCTTCACTCCTTCCGATCTGATCATGTCAGTGTAGAAAAGTTGTGGAATGTTTTCAAAGAGATAGTATCGACAGCAATTGAGAGATATAAACCACATAAATTAATAAGTGAGGGTACTGATCCCCCATGGTACACAAAACGGGTCAGATCGTTGTTGCAGAAGCAACGAGAAAGGCATGAAAAATGTAAAAGAACGCAAAGTCCCCAAGATTGGCAAAGTTTTAGAGAAGTTCGAAATATGGCGGGTAATTCAATGCGAGATGCTTTTAATAATTTCCACAACGAAATTCTGTCTCGAAATCTGGCAGAAAACCCAAAGAGATTCTGGTCATACATAAACCACACCAGTGGCAAGACGCAAATCAATACCTTCACTGCGTGATAACAACGGTGAAGTCACTTATGACAGTGCCACTAAAGCAAAGTTATTAAACACGATTTTCCACAACTCCTTCACCAAAGAAGACGAAGTAAATATTCCTGACTTCCCATCAACAACAACTGTCAAGATGAGAAACATAGAAGTAGATATCCTCGGAGTAACGAAGCAGCTTAAATCACTTAATAAAGGCAAGGCCTTCGGTCCAGATTGTATACCAGTCAGGTTCCTCTCAGAGTAGGCTGATAAAATAGCTCCACATTTAGCAAAATATACAACGACTCGCTCACAGAATGATCCGTACCTAAAGACTGGAAAATTGCTCAAGTCACACCAATACCCAAAAATGGAAGTAGGAGTAATCCGCTGAATTACAGACCTATATCACTAACGTCCATTTACAGTAGGGTTTTGGATCATATACTGTTTTCTAACATTATGAAGTACTCGAAGAAAACGATTTATTGACACACAGTCAGCACGGTTTCAGAAAATATCGTTCTTGTGAAACACAACTAGCTCTTTGTACTCATGAAGTAATAAGTGCTATTGACAGTGGATGTCAAATTGATTCCATATTTTTAGGTTTCCAGGAAGCTTTCGATACCGTTCCTCACAAGCGTCTTCTAACCAAACTGCGTGCCTACGGAGTATCCCCTCAGTTGGGCGACTGGATTCGTAATATCCTGTCAGAAAGGTCACAGTTCGTAGTAACAGACGGAACGTCATCGAGTAAAGCAGAAGTGGTATCCGGCGTTTCCCAAGGAAGTGCTATAGACCGTCTGTTGTTCCTGATCTATATTAACGACACAGGAGACAATCTGAGTAGCACTCTTAGGTTATTTGCAGACGATGCTGTCATTTACCGTCTTGTGAAGTCATCAGATGATCAAACCGACTTGCAAAATGATTTAGATGAGATATCTGTATGGTGCGAAAAGTGGCAATTGACCCTGAATAAGGAAAAGTGTGAAGTTATTCACATGAGTACTAAAAGAAATCAGCAAAATTTCCATTACGCGATAAGTCACACAAATCTGAAGGCTTTAAATTCAACTAAATACTTCGAGATTACAATTACAAATAACCTAAATTGGAACGATCACATAGATAATATTGAGGGTAGAGCAAACGAAGGACTGCGATTAGAAGGACAACAGGTGTACAAAGAGACTGCTTACACCACGCTTGTCCGCCCTAATCTGGAGTGGAATCCGCAGCAGGTGGGACTGACGGGTGACATCGAAAAAGTACAAAGAAGGGCAGCTCGTTTTTATTATCGCATAATAGGGGAGATAGTGTCACAGACATGACACGTGAATTGCAGTGGCAATCATTAAAACAAAGGCTTTTTCGTTGCGACGGGACCTTCTCATGAAATTTCAGTCACCAGTTTACTCCTCCGATTGTGAAAACATTCTGTTGGCACCCAGCAACATAAGGAGAAATGATCATCACAACAAAATAAGAGAAATCAGGGCTCGCATTCAAAAATTAAAGTGCCCATTTTTCCCGCTTGAAGGGAAGTGCCAGGCACTTTATTGTGAATAGCAGAGTAATCACGTAGATGTTGATGTAATCAGTTCTCCTCCAACGCAGTTTTCCTACGACGACTGTTGTCGCAATACCCAGTAGCACACGTCTCCTTGCTGTTGTTTACGAAGTCGTACACAAGATCAGTTGAAATATTCTGGAGAAAAGCCGTGCATCTCTGAAGTAATGATTTAGGTACAGTATATAAACAACATCACGACGCGGTTACGTACACGAAAATGTTTCAATTGAAGATCTCTGCTGTTGATGACAGTAATGCGAAGGAGCTCCAAGAGCTCGGCTAACTTATCGGTTCGTGAGAGAGTCGCGTGACGATTATACGAGCCAACTCGCCAGTGGGGCGTTAGAATGGCGCCGACACTTCACCTGGCCTGAAGCAGCGCAGGATTCGGAAAGACCGATCTGCGGAGAGTTTAGGGTGCACAGGCTGCAGGCAGACCACGTGGTGAGGGAGAGCGGCCGGCGCTACGAGGCGGGAATCGCCAAGTGACCGCCAGCACGGGGGATGGCAAGGCAGTCGCCGCCCACCTGCCGGCGGTGTTTGGTTGCCGTTTGGCAATCTCCGTACTAGTCAGCGTTTATACTGGTCCAACACTGTACAAGGGAAGCGAACTTGAAGACAAGGTTGTGATAACAGTTTACTTTTTATTTTTATTCTTTTTTTTAGCGCAAAAAAGGCGAATATGCTCCAGTTTAAAAGATTTTGCTTGGAAAGTGGGGTACTAGCTGCCTCATTCTACCTTCATGAACCAGCTGCGTCATTCTACTTTCTTCAGTATCCTCAAAAATTTACTCAATAATTTAGGCCTGCGAACATATTAACGGTCTTTTTAACACGAAACTAACATACTCTTAGTCTCTCAAGCTCCCCTAACAGTTAGTCGCTCACTCCAACTAGTCTATCCCTGCGCCGCGCAGAGTGGCCGCGAGGTTCGAGGCGCCGTGTCACGGATTGCGCGGCCCCTCCTGCCGGAGGTTCGAGTCCCCCTCGGGCATGGGTGTGTATGTGTCGTTCTTAGCATAAGTTAGTTAAAAGTAGTTTGTAAGTCTAGGGACCGATTACCTCAGCAGTTTGGACCCTTAGGAATTCACACACATTGCCGGCCGCGGTGGCCTTGCGGTTCTAGGCACTTCAGTCCGGAACCGCGTTGACTGCTACGGTCGCAGGCTCGAATCCTGCCTCGGGCATGGATGTGTGTGATTTCCTTATGTTAGTTAGGTTTAAGTAGTTCTCAGTTCTAGGGGACTAATGACCTCAGCTGTTGAATCCCATAGTGCTCAGAGCCATTTGAACCATTTTTGAATTCACACACATTTAAACATTTTTTCTATCTGTACAGGTTACTCATACCCCTTCTCTTCCCATTTGCACATTCTCACTGACTGATTCAGTCCAACTCATTGTCGTTATCTCTTTGTGTCTCTCTCTCACTGTCTTCTGTCGCACAGCCACGGTCCCTTTCATTCTATTCTGCTACTACTGTCTCCTCTCGCTGTCGCTGTTCCCTCTTTTCCTCTCTTACTGGTAATATCTCGTTCATTCCTTCCCATTGCTGCAGTGTCTTCTCACTGTCAGTATATCTCTCTTCCTCGTTGTCATTGTCATAGACTCTGTCTCTCATTATCACCAACTCTCACCTACTTCCACTTTCTCCTTTACTTTATTTCCTTCCCTCTGGCACTATCTGCTTCACTCCTCATTGAGCACTGTTCTAACGCCTTTAAGTTGCCACTGTTCCTCTATTTCTCTCATACTACATTTGTATCCTTCGCTCTTTCTGTATAACAACCACTGTCTACTATCTTCCAGTATTTATCATATTTCCGTCTCTTTGTCACTGTCACTGTCTCCTTATCTCTAAGCATAAAACATTGCAAATATATCCGCTTGCCAAAATTTTCAGGAAATTTTTTAAAGGTGCTGAGGAAGGTAGAATGAAGCAGCTAGTATCCCACTTTTCAGTCAGTCTTTTAAACATGAATATATTCGCCTTTTTGAAGCTCTGATTAGAGCTTGATATTTATAGTTCCGTTCTTTTCCCTGCAACAGCAGGGAATGTCACTCATATGAAAAGAACTTTATGGATCACTTACGTTTTGATAGTTTACTTATCTGAAATTGAAATAACGCAAAACTAATTTTACACTTCAGGCCGCATTTAATGTGCTCAAAACTTTTGCATGTGCTTCAGTATAATAATGATAACGGAGACCCTTTACACCATATTTCTCAGTGGTACGTCACTTTACAAACTACCTTTTTGGCTCATATCGTTTTTTACCTGCGTATTTTATGTGTACAGGTTGGCTAAGTTTGAGCCTAAGTAAATTGTAAAGGGTTAAAGCTATCAAGAAAATTTTCAAAGTTGCTTGAAATCGTGACCTTAGGAATACATCGTAGAAATGACAGCCATTTTCTGAGCATAGGCGTCTTGGTATCTGCGATACGGTTTTGGTACCCACAAACCAAGCTTTTAGAGCCTTTCTCGTTAACTGATAAAAATTTTTCAAAACGAGAATTCACTGTCACATAAATCCCTAGGGAATACAGCGTTAAAATTTGAGCAACTTTCTCCTATTTATTATTTAGATTTGGTCTCACACCAGATTTTACGTGCTAATTATACGTGTACATGCAAGCTAATTTTGAAATTCTGTACCTCCGAAATGGTAATGATATCAATAAAATTAGCAGGACTGTCCAAGATCTGTATGTTAGGGAACTATAGTAAAAATTGCAACCATTTGCTTTGCATTGTCGTGTTGGGATCCACGGCTCATGTTTAGTATGAAAAAATGTTAAGAAATCCCTTTCTTTCGGGTTTTCTGAGGAACTGACCACGAACTGATGATACCTCCATTAACTCCATAAGGTTCCCGGTAGACCACTTCAAATGTAAAAAGAATCAAACGATTTCTTTCATTTGCTAACCAGGAGGAAGTGTGTCATATTCATAATTTGCACTGTACTGTAAGATATAGACGCTAAGACGATCCTACTGATGGTTCTACAAATGATACCTGGCCCAAGGGCTACCCGAAACACTTGACCCTATCCTTTCATCTCCAAAAATTCAGAGGTATGAGTTCCGGACGAATCCCGTTTTCATGCGAACGTTTGTAGCATATTACGTAGCGCGTGATATCCCAAAAGTACTGATTAAGAAATTTCTGTCAATTTTTATCAGTAGTAATTCTTTGCCTTGTTCTATCGTGAATTAATTTAGTGGTTTCAGCGTTATTCATGCTGTGCTTTTATTCTCTAGATCGTGTCTGTCATTCTGGAGAATACAAGCATTAATTCGTATTATTATGCATTACTTGTCAAACCCTTTAGTGCTGTTCACGAATATCTCATTGGAAATTACTATTCTTGTAATATGATTCAAAACTTCTTTCAAGGTTCTATATTAATTGTGAAATGCATAATTTATCGAAAATTTTTGTGATTTTATTGTTAATAAACAGAGTTTTGTAAGAAGAAAGGTGTGGCTTCAAAAACCATCAGTTACTTCCTCTCCTCGGCGTATGTTCTGCTGATCATATCGAACCAACTACTAGAATAAAGGGAGGACTCGATGGATAGAATGTATTCTGAGATATGGAGGAGCTCTGAAACTGATGATGAAGGAAGTTGTGGGGCTACAATATTATTATAGAGCGAGGTTAAAGCTTGGCTATAGTGAGCAGCTTCCAGTTATTGTTAGGTGCAGTAGTTACAGAAAAACGACGACACTAGAATTAAGTGAACGGGTTGATCTGATATAAATTTATATAAAACATATTAACTTATTAATCACTTTTATACAACACAGTAATTGCGTTAGAGAACAAAATAAATAAAGTGAACTGTATTTGACAGTTAGGTGAGTGAATGAATTTGTGAAAACTTGTAGCTTAAACCTTTTTTTAAGACATTAACTGATTTTTCCGTTGGTGCTGGGAAGAACACGATAATAATTATAAACGGGAAAATACTTCCAAATGTTCTGTAAAATTATCTTTATTTGATCAACTGAAGATGACGTGAGAAGCCGAATGACAATTCAGGAACAAATAAATCGAATTTAGAAGACCATTATAGGGTGTTTCACAAATAATTGTCCTTCTTTATGCTTCTGTAAAATACAGTAAATGCACCAGAAAGATATCTGTGTAGTTTTCCTGTTTTCTTCCTTGCCTGAAAATGGAGCAGCTGTATGTTTACAACACTGGAAACCTGAAGACCATTTAATATTTTTTTTAAAATTTTTACCAAATAATTAAAGAAAGGGTATCACAATACTACTCTCGGTCAAGACCAGCTTTATTCTCACAGTTATGGCACACTCTGCAAGTGTGATGTAACGTTGCCCTAGTAATGTCGACGTAACCCGGCTATGGGTCAACTTGAACAATTGGATAATAACATGAAAAAGTCATTGCGTCTTGCCTTAGAGGTTTGAGCGGCATTATAATGAGCTCTCGTTGATGTCTCGGCGACCAAATTCTCCTGATGTAAATCTTATGGAACCCATCTCCGTCGATACTGGGTGCCATCACCGCGTTTGCAAATCACGCGAATTACAAGACCTGTGCGTAGACACCTAATGCCACATACCTCCACAAACCTACCAACAAACTCTTGCATTCCTGAAACGAAGAAGCAGTGATGTACTTCGTTCCAGATACGGAGAAACAAGCTATTAAGCAGATGGTCATAATGTTTTGGCTCATCATTTTAGATGTACCTGCACTTCCAGTTGTTTTGTAACACTGTTGTTCCCTTTAAGTTTTTATACATAATGTAATGACACGGTCGCAGGTTCGAATCCTGCCTCGGGCATGGATGTGCGTGATGTCCTTAGGTTAGTTAGGTTTAAGTGGTTCTAAGTTCTAGGGGACTGATGACCTCAGCAGTTAAGTCCCGTAGTGCTCAGAGCCATTTGAACCATTTGAAGTGTAACGATAGTGCCAGTTGTTGTTCTAAATACATGTTCGGCCGATCCTGATCTCTCACAACTGTCTGATCAGTCACTGTAATGGAGAGAGTGGTTTTTAACTTCCTACAACCGCAGTACTAGTTTAAGCGTTGACCTAATGTTTATGAACAAATGCTCTATCTTCTTCAACAACAATTTAATTACTTCGCTTGCTCATTGTGAAGCAGTCGGGACATGATGAAGATGCACGTACCATACGTCCCTTTCAAGTATTTTACTCAGGTGGATTTTATAAAAGGAGCTACAGTAAATATCAGGGAAAGAGATCCGCAGCTCTGACATAATGGACATTCTGTTGAAATGGAAGTAATCAGTGTGTGGAAGTAGCGTCGACAAGTACCGAAACGAATTCATGCGGCCGTTAATTACGGACTAATTCCACAGCGACGGCGATTTGGCTGCGGGATTAACTGCTCTATTTAGCGAGCTCGTCGACAAAGGGAAAGTGCTGATTTCGCGGCTCAGGCATACATTGTGGAGAACGGATTTCAACTTAAAAACACAAAATAATCGTAAAGTACTTCTCACGCGGCAGCTGTGTTTATATCGCAGACAGGAAGAGAGAGAGAGACAGAGAGACAGAGAGAGAGAGAGAGAGAGAGAGAGAGAGAGACAGAGAGAGAGAGAGAGAGAGAGTCTTTCACACAATCTGCGTGCATCTGCTGCGAGCAAAACAAGAATCATGGCGGCAGTTGTTACTATGGCAGTGACAATAAAAGGGAAGCTCGTTCCGCCAACTTCACTGTGCGATTGAGCGTAGCCTCCGAACGACTGCTCTTCAGTTTTTCAGGGCGCCATTACTGATATGGAAGTTTTATGGCGATAAAAATTCGTGACAGTACAAAAAGCGGTAATTGGGCAATCCTCCGGAAGAACCCTTGTTCATTTAAAAGCAACAGAAATGATTGCTTGTGCCTTAATAGATATTTGATTCTTTGTTTTATCGGAAATAAATTGTTTTTCAAAATAGCGCAGTCTAACAAAGGAGTAAAGGCGATTGGCAATCTCTTTTCTGGGTTGTAGTTGTTTGTTTCAAAGCCGTAATAAAGATGCAGCCGAAGAGATTTCGCAACACGGCTCGTTCACTGGCGCTTTCTCGTTAAGAGAACATAACCAAAACATGTGTACGCGCCAAATTAGTTCGAAAAATGAAAGAGTCCGTAGCAGACATTCACCACTTCGCTCGTGCGCTTTCGTAATTTTCAAGCAGTGGTGAGGCGAGGTATGGAATCTGATGCAATACAACATACGTTTTCTAAAATGGCTAGTTGAAACTTAAGCATTAGGGAGAATTCAGCAGTATGTTAGATACTTTCACTGACAACAAGGAATCTGAAATTTCTCATAATCTCTATATAGTTTGTATAAAAGGCAATGTCCCGACAGACAGACAGACTGGGTCGCTGACTCATCGTAATCCAGTCAAAACCGCTGAGAACAGAAACTTGAAATTTGGAAAGAGCGTTAATCTTATACTGCTGGCGTCGTTTAAGAAGGGAAAATTTGAAATTCTATTTCTAAGTGGGGTGAAATAAGGGATGAAAGTCATTTTGAAATTATCTCACAACTAAGATAATTATGAAACTAGGTCTACGAGAATTGTTATTTCGTTAATAACCAGAGATAAAAAAAAGTACATGTGTTAGCATTCTTGGGGATTCAAACACTAAGGAATAAAACAATGGGTGAGAGTTTTTTTGAAAATGAATCATTATTAAAGAACTACTATAGCATTTTTAAGGCTACATCTATGAAAATTGGTACATTACTTCTCGGATAGAAATGAAAAAAGGTACTTCATTGCTTTGGGAAATTCAGCTACCTATGGAAGTGAAATAAGGGATTACAATTTTATGAAAATATTTCTTATGAACGCATTTTCAAAGCTAAATCAATGAAAATTTGTATTTGGCGTCTCTGTTAAAAATTAAAAAAAACATGTGTTTCACAATTTTTAGAAATTCCACCCACAAGGGTTGTATATAAGGTTTGAAAATTTAAAACGAATTGTGATGTTAAAGAAAGCTAAATCCATAATAATTGGTGTTTCACTTCTCGGTTTCATATAAAGATTTGATTGTTAGAGGGGATGAAAGTGTCTATGGAAATATCACCACAAGAACGCAAAAGGTATAATCATTAAATTCAGTCACCAGAATCGCTTTTTGATAAGAAGCACGTTCGGGAAAGGCCATGCTTTATAAGCCTCAATTAGCGTGAAAGGTTTAGCAGAGTCACTAAAAACGGACATTGTCAGAACTGCAAAGAAAAAGAAACGGCTCATTAATATATTAATTTTTCAGTCGGCTTAGTACATGTTTTCAGAATGAAATTTTCACCCTGCAGCGGAGTCTACGCTGATACGAAACTTTCTGGCAGATTAAAACTGCGTGCCGGACCGAGAAGGTTCGTCTCACGCCCCGTCTTCACAGCTTTACTTCTGCCAGTACCTCGTCTCCTACCTTCCAAACTTCACGGAAGCTCTCCTGCGACCCTTGCAAAACTAGCACTCCTGGAAGAGGAGCCATGTTACTAAATTTAATTTGGATATAAATATTAAGCAAACACGATCGAATCAGCGGGCGCTAAGCTAATTAGAGATAAGAAGAAGTAATATGTAAAATTTAATAGCAAAGAGCGCATTCAGAACTATTTATTCCTGATTACCGCATTCAACTGTTCAGACTGTTCTCTTCCGATCTGTAAAGTGGTATATTTACATGGAGTAAATGAACAACCATTATTCATATTTGCCTTTACAAATGAGGAAATGGGAGTTCTACGTTTTCATATACGTCGCGTTCCTTTATAACTGGATCACACATACCATGTTGACACTCCACAGTGGTTCTGTTAAAAATAAAAATAAAAACTTGTTTGTCACAAATAAAAACAATACACCTAAGAAGCACCTTGCATAGCTAGGGATGTCCACACAACGCGTAACTTTCCTGCACTTGTTTACGTTTGCATTACGAATTAAATACATCCTGGATCTACATTCTTTGAAGTACCCAGTTCAATAACTGACAGTAAAGTATAGATTATAAAAACAAAATAATTGTAGACACTAGATAGCTTTTACTTAGATATTCTTTACCCATTCACTTGACTGAGGAAAAAACCTTTGAGAACTTGGATGTGTATCGTGAGAAATTGCGTATTATAGCAGCTACGTAATTGTAATAAAAATATTTCACGACAGGAAGCTCACAGCTGGCCCAATACAGAATATTATTAGTGCAGATACTGAAGTAATTACACAAAGTGTATATTTCGACATTAAACTCGTGATGACAAGTTACTATATAACCATCTATGCATCTTAATTGCCTTTTTTTACAAACCTATTCAGTCTTTTAGAAATACCTTTCCCTTAAGGCTCTGGAAGAAACCAGAGCAGACTGTTTCTGTATTTAACTGTTTTAGATGCATCCTTTCCTTTCAAGTTGGTGTGTCTGTCCAACCACGTGTAAGCGAGATTTATCAGTATCACTTTTATTTAAACTTTTCCCGAGTGTTCTGCCTCTGTAAGTAGGCTCTCTAAGGTGCATCAAGCTTTGGCCTCTATCAACCTGACGCAACAGTTCTGTGCATCACAAATTTTCGCGTAAGACAGCAATTGGTTTTGTGTTCTAAGCAGAGAAATCTTAATGTGACAGTTAAGTTCTGCCACGGCACCGAGCTCTTCGAGCACCCGCGAAGGGCTATGGCGTATCCTGCACTTGTGGGGGCACTCCGGGCCAGCTTCGGTGGCACGGTTTCCTAGCGCAGTCTTCCCTGTCAAGCGGAGGGACATTGCCATAGGGGAGATCTCCGCAAACGCGATCGGCAACCCTTCTGGCACCTCGGGGACGCGTGCAGCCTATATTGCCCCTGCACTTCGCGGGTCGCCAACTCGCCCCGTCGCAGTAACGAAAGGACGACAGACGGCGCTACCAGCGCTAGCAAAACCACCACTTCCAAAGGATCTGTTCGCATCCGCCATACACGTGACCAGGAAATAGTGCTGCGAGTATTCCGTCAACTGTCGCTATAAAGATCGGCGTCAGAGTTGCAGAGGTCAGTTGATCTGGCTCAGTCGTCTTAGACCTCTCTCCAAGTCCATCGTATGGACCTAATCCGCTGTATTCAGCATTCGTCATTGTTTCTCTTGGTGCAGTCGGACTGTATCCAGGATAGACATATCTGTTCCTACGCCGGTTTAGTTCAGAACAGCTTCATCCGATTTAGAATATTTTCCACACAAGATCCTAACTGTGGTACTTTGTCAGACTCTGGAATCACCATTCTGTCAAGTCTTCGCACCTGTGAAACACTGTAATTGCGAAATTCTTCCAATCCATATGTTGCATACAGCAAACCAATGCTTAACAGTATTGGTTAAAAACAGTCTTGGTTGCAATTTTATTTTTTTATTTTTCAACGACGCATTTCGCCTTATTTAGGCATCTTCAGGTTATCTTAATTTGGTATTTCTTAGAAGAATCCTTTTTCAGAGTAGCCAAATGGCATCGTCGAATATATCTACATCTACATTGATACTCCGCAAGCCACCCAACGGTGTGTGGCGGAGGGCACTTTACGTGCCACTGTCATTACCTCCCTTTCCTGAGCCCCCATCTTATTCTGTTACTCGCTCCTGTGAACGGGAACGCCTTATGCAGATCTTGGTGTCACTTGTGTCCATCTAGGAAGGTTTTTACTGAGTTTATCGAAGGCGATGTTGGCCTGATATATTCGAAGATGCCATTTGGCTACACTGAAAAAGGATTCTTCTAAGAAATACCAAATTAAGATAACCTGAAGATGCTTAAATAAGGCGAAACGCGTCGTTGAAAAATAAAAAGCTAAAATTGCAACCAAGGCTGTTGTAACCAACACTGTAATTGCGATTTTGTTATTATCCTCGAAGCAGAGGTTTCTTTCCTAGATCAATGAACTCTTCTAAACTTTGATCACTGTCTTCCCTATGTCGATGTGAGCGACACTTCGATCATCATCAGACATCATACTGGCGATGCATGGGTTTAGTGCCAAGTGCCTCGTCATGGCGAAAAGTTGGGCTCATCAACCCGATTCGCCACCGACATATTACCTTGGGTCGGAGTCGTCTCATTTCAGCTTGTATTAAGGGGAGACCCACTGTATAAATGAAGTGTTGTGTTCCTGCCAACCTACGTATCTGCCCTGTTACGTGGCCTCGGTATTGGACGACCTGCATACTGCATTAAAATGTGATTGAAGTACGTCGTATTGCGATCTGTAGGAAGATGCATACCCGCATTGGTTTATTGTCAAGTTTAATAGTAGTTTTGTTATTTTAAAACTGTACAAATTCTCTCCCATTTGTTACTGGCTAATTTGACTAATAGTGATAGGCCTCATGTTATTTCTTGCTTTCGGCTGAATGGCAGTTAATTTAGATCTCGCTAAGAGCGTTTATGATAGCGGGCAGTTGTCTTTACGCTTTGCCGGCCGCGGTGGTCTCGCGGTTCTAGGCGCTCAGTCCGGAGCCGCGCGACTGCTACGGTCGCAGGTTCGAATCCTGCCTCGGGCATGGATGTGTGTGATGTCCTTAGGTTAGTTAGGTTTAAGTAGTTCTAAGTTCTAGGGGACTGATGACCACAGATGTTAAGTCCCATAGTGCTCAGAGCCATTTGAACCATTTTTTTCTTTACGCTTTTTGTGCGGAAGGGGGGGGGGGGAGAGGGACCATTTAAACTATACAATGTTTTCTCAACTGTATGGTGATAGCCAGTTGGGTTTGAAATCACAATGGTCTTAGTGACAGGAGCAACAAAGATTGTGGTGTGTACTAACGACTGTGAACGGATGACAAATACACTCGCTAACAAACGCGTGTTGCGTGGGTGTTTTAAAAGAATTAATTGGCATCATAGACCTGAGGTCTTTAGGATATTTCTAATAGTTGTGGCAATATCCCAGGTACTGTAAGGATTATGTTCGGTAAATTTCTGTAGGAGTGTTACTGTACTGTATTTTCTTTTCCAATGAGCATGCTTCTGTCACTGCAAGTTCAGTTACTGGATAGCAAATGAGAACTAGAGGTCCATCTCTTGATTTTTTATCTGTCAATTGAGATTTTAAGTAGTTAATAATAATGTTGCACGTTACCTGTACCGCCACTACAACCACCATTGTTAATTTTGAAATATTGTCATTCCTCTGAAATTAGTAATAAAAAAATGGCTCTGCGCACTATGGGACTTAACATCTGAGGTCATCAGTCCCCTAGAACTTACAACTACTTAAACCTAACTAACCTAAGGACATCACACACATCCATGCCCGAGGCAGGATTCGAACCTGCGACCGTAGCGGTCGTGCGGTTCCAGACTGTAGCGCCTAGAACCGCTCGGCCACCACGGCCGGCAATTAGTAAACATATTTTCAAGAGTGGAACGCAGTTGAATTCGCAGTTGAATCATCCTAATAGTGCAAATCACTATAGTCCCATTCGAAAAAGCGAAATTAATACCGATGTCTCCATCTTTCACTGATGACTTTTCCAGAATTCGTTTGGATGAAAACAGAATTAGGATATCTTAAATGGTTCAGGAAATGTCCGACAGGGACAGCTCTGCTGAATCACAGTATACTGGGTCGGTGCGTAAGTTCGTAGACTTTTTTGTTTTGCATGTCGGTATTCCATTTGCTTTGGGTTTAGTTGCCGATTGTCATTTTTTATCTTAAGTTCAGTGTTACTTTTTGAGTTTACATATTGTCATTTAGAAACAGTGAGAGGAGCTGTGGACGCTAGAATATGGACTGCCGAGTGAAGAAATCGAAACATTTCCTACAAATCTCCATTTGAGTTCAGTAGAGGGATGACAGCAGCGGAGGCAGCCAAAAACATTTGCGCCATGTATAGGGTAAATCCATCGGACGAAGTATGACATGAGAAAGATTTTTGTTATTTTCAGGGGGATCGTTTTGACATTAGTCGCTCTTCACTTTCTGTAAGAGGGTTGGGTTGTTTTGGGGGAAGAGGCCAAACTGCGAGGTCATTGGTCTCATCGGTTTAGGGAAGGACGGGGAAGGAAGTCGGCCGTGCCCTTTCAAAGGAACCATCCCGGCATTTGCCTGGAGCGATTTAGGGAAATCACGGAAAACCTAAATCAGGATGGCCGGACGCGGGATTGAACCGTCGTCCTCCCGAATGCGAGTCCAGTGTGCTAACCACTGCGCCACCTCGCTCGGTTTTCTGTAAGACCATCGAGATTTGATGAACATTGTTTGAATGGTCGACGTCTGTGTACCAGGAAGACTGCGTGAAGTGATGCCGCTTCACGATAACGCTCGCCCGCATTCTGTTCGTCTGTACAGGTAAACGTGATGAACTCGGTGGAATTAACAGTCATGGAACATTTGCATGCAGTGGCGAAGGTTCAAGAATCGGATGTATGGGTTTCGCATGCTCATAACCAAAATCACATAAATCAGCGGGTGACCATATGTACATCAGCGCCTGCTCGTTATCAACTGGCTCGTGGTCAACGGTGACTCTTCCTATCCTGTAAAGTTACTGGTGACAAGGAAAGGTGTCTTTATCCTAGCATAAGGAAATGAAAGTAATGGTTGAGTTCAGACAAAGCAGCAATTTCCCGTACAAAGACTCGCGCGCGTCCACAAACGATAATATTATGCATGTGGTGGAACAGCGACGTGTGGTGCACAACGAATTGCTTCTTCATGGTGTCACCGTTACTGCTGATGTTTACTGTCAGCAACTGAGACGACTTGCAGACGAAATCCAAGAACAATGACCAGGAAGACTGCGTGAAGTGATGCCGCTTCACGATAACGCTCGCCCGCATTCTGTTCGTCTGACAAAAAGCACTACGCAAGTGTTGGGTTGGGAAGTCATTCTACAGCCATTTCATTTATCTGATTTGCACTCTCAGATTATCATCGTTTCCTTTCTCTATCGAACAGCTTTCAAGAAAATTTCTGTCCGAATGAAAATACGCTGCTGGCCGCGGTGGCCAAGCGGTTCTAGGCGCTTCAGTCCGGAACCGTGCAACTGATATGGTCGCAGGTTCGAATCCTGCCTCGGGCATGGATGTGTGTGATGTCCTTAGGTTAGTTAGGTTTAAGTAGTTATGAGTTCTAGGGGACTGAAGACATTAGATGTTAAGTCCCATAGTGCTAAGAGCCATTCGAACCATTTTTTGAAAATACGCTCCGAGCATGGCTCGACGACTTCTTCGCCCTAAAATCAGGTGATTTCTACGGTCATGGAGTAGAAAAGTACCACAGCGTTAGGAGACTTTTGTAAATAGCGAACGAAGATATGTTACTGATTAGCAAAAATCTGTAAGGTCTATCTGTTGTGCTGATTAAACTTACAGGAAAATGCTGCGAACTTTTTTTTTTTTTTCAGCGGTCTACTGACTGGTTTGATGCGGCCCGCCACAAATTCCTTTCCTGTGCTAACCTCTTCATCTCAGAGTAGCACTTGCAACCAACGTCCTCAATTATTTGCTTGACGTATTCCAATCTCTGTCTTCCTCTACAGTTTTTGCCCTCTACAGCTCCCTCTAGTACCATGGAAGCCATTCCCTCATGTCTTAGCAGATGTCCTATCATCCTGTCCCTTCTCCTTATCAGTGTGTTCCACATATTCCTTTCCTCTCCGATTCTGCGTAGAACCTCCTCATTCCTTACCTTATCAGACCACCTAATTTTCAAAATTCGTCTATAGCACCACATCTCAAATGCTTCGATTCTCTTCTGTTCCGGTTTTCCCACAGTCCATGTTTCACTACCATACAATGCTGTACTCCAGACGTACATCCTCAGAAATGTCTTCCTCAAATTAAGGCCGGTATTTGATATTAGTAGACTTCTCTTGGCCAGAAAAGCCTTTTTTGCCATAGCGAGTCTGCTTTTGATGTCCTCCTTGCTCCTCCATAGCGAGTCTGCTTTTGATGTCCTCCTTGCTCCGTCCGTCATTGGTTATTTTACTGCCTAGGTAGCAGAATTCCTTAACTTCATTGACTTCGTGACCATCAATCCTGATGTTAAGTTCTCATTTCTACTACTTCTCATTACCTTCGTCTTTCTCCGATTTACTCTCAAACCATACTGTATACTCATTAGACTGTTCATTCCGTTCAGCAGATCATTTAATTCTTCTTCACTTTCACTCAGGATAGCAATGTCATCAGCGAATCGTATCATTTATATCCTTTCACCTTGTATTTTAATTCCACTCCTGAACCTTTCTTTTATTTCCATCATTGCTTCCTCGATGTACAGATTGAAGAGTAGGGGCGAAAGGCTACAGCCTTGTCTTACACCCTTCTTAATACGAGCACTTCGTTCTTGATCGTCCACTCTTATTATTCCCTCTTGGTTGTTGTACATATTGTATATGACCCGTCTCTCCTTATAGCTTACCCCTACTTTTTTAAGAATCTCGAACAGCTTGCACCATTTTATATCGTCGAACGCTTTTTCCAGGTAGACAAATCCTATGAAAGTGTCTTGATTTTTCTTTAGCCTTGCTTCCATTATTAGCCGTAACGTCAGATTGGCTCTCTCGTCCCTTTACTTTTCCTAATGCCAAACTGATCGTCACCTAGCGCATTCTCAATTTTCTTTTCCATTCTTCTGTAGATTATTCTTGTAAGCAGCTTCGATGCATGAGCTGTTAAGCTGATTGTGCGACAATTCTCGCACATGTCAGCTCTTATACGTCGATCCTATACAACCACCAACACGGCGTGTCTTCATAGTGCCCTATGCCGTCACAGTTTCCCTAGGACATCATGCGTTCAGTTAAGAAACTTAGTATCTTAACAACTTTCTTTATGTTTCTAAAGTCATGAAATTTTAGCTGAATGCATGTATAAACATAATGGGACGATGCGGAGGGTGGGTGGTGGGGGTAAGGTTTGTTCAGTCACTAGTTGAATAGTATTGTCTCTCACAGACAAGAGACAACCTTGTTTAATCATTGCCTCGAGGAACGTAACGATGCTGTTTTTCTGCCGAAAAGGGTCGCGCCGCTTACGTCTTCTGGCGCGAAGGCACCCGTTAATTACGAGCCGGCACAGTCCTCCCGGCCGACCCAGGGTGCCCCAAGCGAGGTCAAGGACTGCTTGCTTCTCAGACTGCGGCTGTCGCACAGACGCGCAGTTCCCACCAGAAGGCGCCTCTGGTTCTCAGCTCTTACAGAAGAATCTTGACCTTGCTGAGTGGTATTCCTAAGATTTACGTCGTTCTCATGGTACTTGATGTCCACTGTCAGGAAATCAATTTCCCCAAGCGGTACGACGCAATACTTGCGAAAAAATAAAATGAATGGAGAGGGAGTACAATAAGTAATGCAACAATTTTTTTTCTGAAAGCAGGTTGGTTTTATTCGGGATTCCAGTACACCATATTATTCCTCACCCTTTTGGCTACAAAACCAAGTTTCACCACTAGTTAGGTTCAGTGCGACGGCTGTACTTCACCTTACTGGGACGTGCTTTGCATGGTACTACCCGTCGAAGACGAAGTCAACGTCTTGCAGCATCAATAACCTCCCCGTTACCCACGTACTGCTTCCCGCGGTGTCCATCTTTGATGGGGAAAAACGGATGGAGAGGTGCGAAATCCAGGCTCAGGGTGGATCAGGATGAATCGTCCAATGAAGTCTTGTGAGCTTCTGTCGGGTGCATAGATTTGTGTAAGGTCTTACGTTGTCATGGAGAAGCACAAATTTGTTTGCATTTTTGTGATAACGAACACACTGATGTCGTTTTTTGAATTTCCTGAGGGCAGCACAGTGAACTACCGATACGTTCACTGCCCAATGAGGGAGGACGCCATGGGGGATGGCATCAAATAGAATAACACCTTCAGAGTCACAGGAGAGCGTCATGAGGAACCCAGCGGCCACTCTCCTTTGAGTACACCAACTGGTTGACAAGTGTGTCAGCGTTACCAATTGTGCAGAGACGTGCTCGATTATGATCTGTCGGTCATCACGTATGAGAGTGTCCGCAAATTCCAACATTACAAGAGTGACGGGTGTGTACTGCCAATCGACACGTGGCAGGCCATGTTTGATCTTGTTGCGATTGTGTTATCACTTACAGATAATCGTCCCACAGGCACTCTATAGTTGGTAACGGAATTGCAACTTTCTGTTGTATGTTGATCATGCCCACCGCGGCTCTGGACTACAAGAGCTCTGTTCCTCCACGATGTCACGCCGGCGGCAGCCCCTCAACCAACGTGCAGTCTGAGCCACGTCGCTACGGACACAACCCGGTCGTGGCTCAATTGTTCGTGTTTAGTGCAGAGAGTCTCATCCTAGTTGACATTGTAATAGATGAACTATGTTTCTTGTTACATTATTTCTAATGAGTCTTCACTCGCTTGCAGAAATTAAGTTAAATAGATCTTCTGATCGTTACGTTATTTTGTTTGCTAATAATGGGTACTGGGAGATGAAGAAGCTTGCACAGGATAGAGTAGCATGGAGAGCTGCATCAAACCAGTCTCAGGACTGAAGACCACAACAACAACAACAATAATTTCTGCCCTTGTCCAGCTTTTCTAAGATGACAGCTACAAAGCCCTCTTCTCCTTATTGTTGTGCACGAAGTCAAACACAACAGCGATGACAAACACCGCGCCCAAGGACTCACAGTTCTTTTGTTCACTTCTAGGTATTCGTAAACCTTCTCCAAGCGCCTACGAATATATGCGATGCTGTCTTCTAATGCCAAATGGAACAGCTCGCTACTTTTAACGCACCTCCGCTATGGACACCATTCTGAAGGCTATGTACAGCGCCAACTTCATGAAAATGTAGGGACTGAAGCGGGAATACTCCACAATTTCCCACAACAAATTCCACATTTCTTCAACGGAAATTGGCCAAGAAAAAATTTGTTGAGTTACTTATGGAATCCCTATGTATAATCTATTGCAGATTCTCTAACAAAATCCAGTACCCAGTAACTAGAAGAAATTACTGGTCACAACCATCAACAAGAAGGACTGAAGGAGGGATCCGCAAAACTACCGTCCAATATCCCCGAAATCAATTTTTGTGGGGTTTTACGACATATTCTGAGTCCAAAATATAATCAGGTATCTTCCATACCAACCAACACGGATTTCGAAAAAGAGCGAACATGTGAAACCCAACTCGCTTTTCTCTCACACGACGTACTGAAAGTCATGGATCAAGGCGGCCAGCTAGATGAAGTATTTTTCGATTTCCGGAAAGCATTTGACTCACTATCACGTCTACACTTATTATCAAAATACGAACGTATGGGGTATGAAGCGAAAATTGTAATTGGGTCGAGAATTTCTTAGTGTGGAGGTCGCACCAAGTGATCTTGGATGGAGTGTCATCGACCATTATAGATGTAACTTCGGATGTACCATAGGGAAGTCCTTTGGGCCTCTTAATGTTCATGTTGAATATTAATGACCTTGTCGACAATATTAGTAGCAACCTCAGATCATCCGCAGATGATACAGTTACGTGCGACGAAGTACAGGCCGAAAGACGTTGCACAAATATTGCTTCAGGTCTTTTCAAAGTGGTGAACAGATTGGAACTTGCTTTTAATTTTCGGAAATGTATTGTATCTGTGAGCCACATCTGGAATCGGTAAACTCATATAAATAATTGTGTGTAACGTTTTGGAGGCGGGTAAAACAGGTATCACACTTCGGTCTGTTGGTAGAATACTAGGGAAATGCAGTCCGCTTACAAATGAGATTGCGATCCATCCTAGAATACTGCTCAAGTTTGTGGGGCCCACGCCACGTGTGTGTATCTGGGGATCGTGGAAGCCATTCGGTAGTAACCCGACTGCCAATCCACTCATCAATGTTTCCATCTATAAAGTCGCTCACAATAACTCCATAATGCCGGTGTGCTCCATCGTGCTGCCAAATACTTTTCTGCAGATGTTCAAAAAGTGGGCTGTTTCCAGTTTAGGTGATTTAAACAATTGACCCACCCCTGAAAATCCCTGCCCACACATTCAGGTCAGGAGTGTTTCACATATCACGACATGGGGACCTGTAGAATCACAGTAGACAAAGTTTTATCTGTGCACATGAAAAATCGCTTCTTTGCTCCAAAGAATAGCACTTCAAAATTTGGGACTAGCTTCTTGACGGATCGAGTAAAACTCACCGAACTTCATACGCCTGTCGAGATCAACTTTATTAACGTCTTGATGAAAAGTAGACCGATTTGTTCTTAATTTGAGGTTTATCAGAATCCTTCGTAGGCTTTTCTTTGCTTTTTCAATTCCTTGGACGCTTTTCTTTGTGATTTAGTAGGTGATTAAAAGAACATTGTGAGATAACACGAAGTTTCTCGTTCGTAGTAACGTACTTTGGTGTAACTGAAGAAGGAAGCTCCGCCGAAATGGCGGTTGGGTGTTTGGGATGTGTTCCACAAACAAATCGCAGACATTGTCAAAGTTATGGCCATGTTTGCACCATGTCTGCAAAACAAAAATGCATTGTTCTGTAGTTGACCTTCTATTTATTCTTTTTAAGATAACAACAAACTATAGAACTTCAGTCTGCAAATATCAACTGACTTATGCGTACTGTTTGCTTGTCAAATTCACAATTAACTACCACTGCATTAGGCAAAACAAAGTCTGAGGATTGCTAATGTCAACCTACTTATGGTGTACCATGTATTTTGCTCCTTGAGCTTAGTATCTCGTCGAACGTACTGTTTTGCTTACAAGTGGACATCTGACGAATGAAAGTACTCTCCTCGGCTCCTAAAGCTCAACAGGGGGCTACTTTTGTGTAAAGGTAGTCTAAGCACAAATACTCATGATTAATGGATATGAACACCGTACGAAATCATTTTGTATGTTAATGTAAAACTGATGTATTATTTGACAGTATATGAAGTACAGCACCCGACTACGACCATCACGTTACGCAAGTACTCTAGTTAAGATAAATGTGCTTGAAAACTGGAGTGATTCCTGAAACGTGTTTCTTTTGATGGAATATTGAAGAAAGATTTTACAGCTGAAGAAGGAAGGAAGGTGTTTACTATCCCATCCAAGACGAGGACGTTTAAGGAAGGATAGAAATGAGTTCGTCTAAGGGTAAGAACGGAATTCGCCCGCTTCTTTCTTTAAGTAACTACACCGACATTTGTCTCAAGCAATTTAGGGGAACCAAAACCAGAGAAAATCTAGAGACCTATAGCCGGATGGTGATTTGAAACCGAATTCGGTTCTAGAGTCTTACCGCTGCTCCACTTTAATCGGTAGTAGTCGAATCATTTGCTTTACGTTTCGACGAAACGGTTGCGGCGTCACGAAATGAACTTCGTTACTGTTTTGCAATTGACACTACAAAGAAGGTCACAGTTTATCGGTTGTTGTCAGCTGTACTCAATGGCGAGAATACTAATGAAGGTTAATTTGCTGAGGTACGGCAAAAATGTTAGTGCAGAGGATTTCTCTGTTCCCTGCTAGCGGTGAGGTTTGTCATTAACCTACCTATCGGTTGCTGTCCCAACCGTGGCTCCCACCGAACTAATTCTCCTCAGGAAATGCGTCAGTTGTGGTAAATTCTACTACTCGTTCCTCCTGTAATACGTAATAAATTAGCGATGTAGCCTGATACGCAAGTATAACTAATATAAAATATAAAACATTCAGTCGTATGAACAGCATTGTTTAAAATGGTCCAGTCTTTGAACTATGAGAGAGTGGGAGAACAGGAAACATGAGGAACTTTGTTCACTACCATGAAAGGTAACGGAAGACAGGGCAGGATGCTTCAAACAACTAGTACGGTGTCGTCTTAAATAGCCCCTGGTGTATTGTGTACTAAAATATTAACTGCTAACCACGAACGCTACTGAATGTGAACTCGAAAATGAATTTAACTATCTGCAACGTCGAGAGCGGAAAGCCCCATGACGGCAAAGAGTGCACTAAGGGTGCTCACCGACGCTAAAATGTGGGACGATCCCGAACTCAAGACCATCGTAACAGCTCACTTCCGTTCAACGCGTTCAACTAGTCACAGCTGTACGATCATGGCGTCCTTCGTCACTTTTTCGACCGAGGAGCCCTCGACACAGAAACCTTCACTCGACAAGAAAACGGCCATATAACCAACCTAACAAGCATTGAGATTACCGTTAGCTCCTCTATGCAGCGGTCAGAAACCACCGACCCGGGTGTTGGGACTGCTGAAGAGGCGGCAACTTCTACGAAGACGCCGGACACTCTGGTACCCTTCCACGGCAAGGAATCATAGCCCGAATTTCAAACTAACGGCTTGCTAACTTCTGCCAGTCTTCGCCATCTCACACAAGCCCATAGTCCGCTGGTTAGAAGAGCCAGCGGTAATCTCAAAACGTCGGGGAAAATTAGTCTGATAGCGAATAACTGAATATTAATTACGACGACTTTTGAAATAACTCGAGATGCGTATCAAACGAAAGGTAATTTTCTGAATAGCTCGAATTTGTTGTAAAAGATATTAGTTTAATTTACTTTGCGCACTCTCCCTGCTGAAACAAACAGCAGTACAGACTGTTGGCACGCTTTGTGGCCAGCCCACGAAAACTCTGCACTCTAGAACAATTTTTTCAGGGTGAAGGTATACTGTAAGTGTCGGCTAGCTCCTTGTTTCAGTCATGAGCTAATGATGCGAAGAGTACCTGTCTATGACTTCAGCAAATATTGCGTTTGTTTTCTGGCCTGTTCCAGTGATGTACGATATGCTAGGGCACATTTCGGATGGAGATAAGATACGTTGCAGTCTGAAATGGAATGAAATTTTGCAACTGCTGCTGACTAGTACAGCATGATACGATACAGAGCCAGTGGGTTTAAGGTGGAAGCAGAGAGGGAAAGCTACTTCCCGTGATTAGACATACAATTTGCATCGCAACTTCACGGTCAGATGTGTAGTTACGCGCATAGGTCGCCGACGCATAACGATCTTCATGTAGTTCTAAGTAAATAAAGGATCCACCTGAAAAATTCCATCTTGCTTCAAAACGCTGTCATCTCACAACGGCCATGGCGTATAAATCAGAACACTGGGAGAATATGTTCTTGAGGATGGCTACACCAAATCATATATTCGTTGACCCGAAAAAGAAGATGCATTTCCACTCAGCGATACTAAAATGATAGACCAAGGCACTCAATTTACCATACGGAGGTACCACTAGACCGATGTTTTCCCGACTTTTATTCTGACGGAACCCTTTGATAATCGTGGTACTTTTGGTGAAGCATCTTCTATATTTTGAAAGTTGAAAACGTTCAAAACTGCGAAAAACTTGTTTTATATAGTCATTAGTTTTAAATCATAGCTAATGCCAAGGAAGTCATAATGAAATGCTTAAAAAATTATTACCGCCAAAATCTCGAAAAATAAACCACCATGTCGTTAATAAAATTTCGGTGAGCATTCATTGAGTTTCCGCTCAACAGCAGTGTTCCATGGAACACAGTTTTGCCAACCCAGTACTAGACAGATGCAATTGCACTACGCGATAACGGTATCGTACTATTTTTCCCAGTGCTGCGGAAAACTTTGAAGTTGATGTATTTAGTGACAGACGACCTTCGTTTAGTAGTAGCTGGTGTGCACTTCGTGCCGTGTGAATGTCGCAAACTTTAAAGAGCCCAAACAGTCCTCACGGTGTCGGATTGTTGCAGTAAATATAAAAGGCACATAACATTCGGAAACTTCAGAAATTCATAAACACAAGCAGAGTTTTACGAAAAGAGTATAACAACAGCGTTGGCACCGAAATTGAATAAAATTATAACAGATGTGTAACAAACTGTCTGCTTTCAGTTATTACAGGCCAGATTTCAAGATTCAAGCTATAAAAAAAGAAAAATAAAGCAACTGGAATGAACCGAAATATTGGAGAGAGTGACTCACCGAATAATAATTATTTACGTAAGAGCAAGGACAATTTGCTGCACATAGTTCCATGTTGGCAAGACGTAAGGCAATTAATACGCGAAACGTAATGCTCATCCCTGTGGGAATTACATATGCTAATTCAGAAATAGCTGTTGAAATTACATATGAGCACCTATAACTTGCAGACAATGGTGAGCTTACTTTGCAAGTGCTCGCTGCACTCTTGCGTAGCATCGTACATCGTCGTTAAAGCTGTTAAAGAGCTTTGGCCTCAGTTAAAAACTTGTCCCGACATGTATCATTAAAATGGACGGGCGGAGCCGTTAATTCCACTTAAAGAGAAAATTTAAGAGTGAAAAATGGGGTTTCCGTGGGGTACATTTTTTTGTAAAAGTTTATTTCAGCAATTTTTCACTCTTTGCTGTACTTACGAATATGGGAAACCGGGCTGTACTCGCTGAATTCTGAACGACATTCAGCACTGTCTGCCTTTCCAAATTATTCGAAGTCCAAATTAGCTAGCTGCTCGTCGCTTTACCGTTTGTGGCCAGTAGCAACTGATTAGTCCTTTGATCGTATTCTACGTTAAACCAGTTTGCCAGAACTACCACATAGGTTCCAGCCACAGTAGTTATCGATGTGTTCAAAGGCTAACCGTTTTACTGAATGTGTGTTAGTTTTGTTTCTGTCTAGTTTTAGATAACAGCGGTGGCAGATGACTCTTGTGTGAGAGAATGATATGTTAAATTTACTGATGGGCACTGAGCTTGACCGACAGTGTTAGATTAGACACAATCGCGCCCACACTGGATTTTTTATTGAGAAAAAAAATGATAAAATTTATAAAGGGAATTGTTTGAGGAAAATAAGAGTCTGTACGCATATAGATTCTGCTGCTAGAAATTTACAAGAATTCATTTTGAATGTAGCTATGCAGATCCAGCAGCTCATTCGAAGGAATTATAAATTCTTCATTCAGATTTAATCTGTTATTAATCATAGAATTTTGTTTATAAGAAATATTTTGTGGTATTATACTGAGTGGTCAAAATGGCGGGTAACATTGACTCTTGCGAATGTGTGTTTTGTAAGGCGCTATTGTGGCCACGCAGTCTGAGCAGTCAGTGACAGATAGGTGCGTAAAACATCACAAATTAACCGACTTCCAACGTGGAATGGCAATAAGCACAAGATGCATGGGGCTGTGTATCGCGTTTCGGAGGTAAAAGGTTTCCTATGGAAGCCTTCAATGTCACATAAACGCGTGAACCGCCTCACAAGACGACCACAGTATCTGATGATTGGAAGTGCTAAAGCGGACCCCATACTACACGGGATAAACGCTAGAGAAAGAAAGAAGAAAGAAAATAATACTTGATTTCAGAATGGAGTACTATTGCTAGAAGTTGAGAGTAACCAGTCTCATCTCCGAAGTGGAATCTGTGCTATTGTTGAGGTACTAGAGGATATATTTTGTCCGGATACCTTAATCAATAAGTCGAGAATACACAGAATGAACGTAGTACTATTCATCCTAAGAAACTTTTCATAATTATCGTCAGATGATATCGTAACTGATTGTGAAACACAAATTAAATTTTATGACAAACACTTCAGCTGAAAGGATGTACAGCTAACCAAGAGTGAGATAGAGCAAGGAGTTCAACATAACTTGAAGAATCATCAGCGAAGACAGACATTGCAGACACAATTCTCAGGTAAAGATAGCTTGCATTTTTCCCAAAATAAACAAAAATAAGGAAATTAAAGTCGCTTTCCAAACGAGCAAAGTCCTACATCAAGAATTAATTGCAATTACTACTTATATACAAGAATATAACACAGTAAAAACTTTGACTGATAATTGCTGTGTGCAGAAGCTCTAGGGATAATGGCTGATAAGGGTAATATGACAATATTATTATGTGAAAATTATTACATTGGCAAAACATTACATTATTCATAACAGAACGGCGAAAACGAAGTTCGTAAAGGACCTCTCTGTAATTTCCAAATCGGCTCGAAAGAAAAATCTGATGCGTCTCTGTGTCTATTCGACCCATTATAAAAAAAAACGTGGCTTAAAGTTAATGAATCCAAGGATTTCCACTGCAATAGCAGAGATTAAGTAGCATAAACCAAACCAAACAATTAAACCTTAAGAATTATCACAACGAATAGTCTGCCAGTAGTGAACTATATTACATACTGCATAGAAAACTGAAAGATGTTTATAAATCTGATAGGACTTTCACCATTAAAAATAGCATCCAGATTGTTGACAGTGTAATATGAATATCCTAGAGGATACAGTTTTCGCCTCTTGGAATTTTAAATACATGTTTATGAATATACCAGTTTATGAAACATGAAACTATGGCAGTACGTGAGATCTTAGAGCTTTCAGATATTTTTAAATTTGCCTTGATTTCAGATTCTTTATCTTCAGTGGTAAAACCTACCAAATGGGAGACGGTTTAGCGATGGGTAATAGTTTATCAACTATCTGCTCAGAAATTTTCCTCACAGACTTGCAATTTAAATTATTCATTAATTCCCCGATATGGAAGAGAAAATACTGTACTATCACGGGTACGTTGATGAAAGTATAATTTTATTTAGAGGAACCAATTAAGATTTAAATGAAGTAAGAGATGAACTTAAATAAGTGCACCCAAAAGTTTCACTCATAGCTGAACATGAATCTGATTGTTGCATTTATTTTCTTGATTTCTTAGTTAATAGATCGAATTGACACAAAGCCAACATATTCAGGAACAATTAGTGGAAATAATTCAAAGCACCCAACCCAACACAAAAAAGCGTATTTTAATCCAGCTTTGAACAAAATGTTACAGGTACCATTCACTGACAAAGAAACAGCTAGAGTATTAGACAATCACACAGATAGGAGTCAGGTACAGTTACCAAGAGCGAGGTGTGATAAAATCCAGTAGTAATAAACGGTATATTACATTCACATATAAAGGTCCTATGACAGACAGTATTGCAAAGTTTTGCCAAGACAAAAACTTAACGTCACATTTCGGACAAGCAATTTCCGTCAACACGCTTTAAAACACGAATAGAAAGTGGATGAGCACAAATACAGTAACCCAGGAGCGTGAAACCAAATTGTCTAAATTCTCAGAGTATGTACACTGAGCAAAATGTAACAGGGTTTAAAATTCATTATGAAGAATATTGCAATTTAAATTCCAACCATGCAGCATTCAGTGAGCATTTCAAAACGAACCACAGTTCAGATAAGATTGAAGACAGCATGAAAATTATACACGCTGCAGGTACAGGCTCTTTACTTAAAGAATTAGAAATTTTCGTGGAAAAGAAGGAAAACCAGCAGAAATCAACAAACCGAATTGCACGGATTCTTCCATTATTCGAAGAGGTGCTGTAGATAACCATTCAAGACGTAATTTGAACTTCCTGCCGTATCATCCAAAGAGAAATATTTTTAAGAGACAGAGCTTTGAATGTATATTTTTAGCGGTATCTTTCTAAATATATTTCTAAAGATATATTTTTAATATGTATTCTTACAGATATTGCAGAACAACGAAATTTTGTCCAGTGCAGCAATGAGATGTCTATAAATTAGCCCATAAAAACGGCGATTGAAATGTATACCCGACAGCAATATGAATTTCATAACACATTTCAGTTGTTTACCATATTTTGAGTTTAATGTAGTAAGTGAAATTTTCTGATTTTTCGTGAGGCAGATTCGAACTAATGGGTACACACAGCGTGGTCAGAAACAGTCTGAAAAGTTAGTAAGGATTTTGTAGTATAGGTTGTTCTGAGAGATTACTCAAGAAAAAAATTAAATACACCGAGATATTTCGGAGTTAATTAGCATTTGTTAACCAATCAGGCCACTGCACGCGCAAATTCAATTCCCCGCCACATAGCGTTTATATCAGTTGTTCTCATAACATAGATGATAGCGCACGACACTGCTAAGCCCTTGGCTCGGTTCTAGCCGTACACCGTCAAATGTCCTATTTTTGCGTCTCTCTCTTGTTCAGTCCTAGGAAACCAAACGAAGAACACTTTTGGTGACACCGTCTCTGGTGGACCACTTGAAGCTGCGCGCTCAACGCCCTAATTGGCTAACTTCAGTACTAATTAACTCGGAAACGGCGTAATGTATAGAATTTTTTCATTAACGATTATTTCGCAGCACAATCTATCCTGCAGCACCCTTACAAGCTTTTTAGACTGTTTCAGACCACCCTGTAGATATAGAGGTCCTTATCTTGCCAAATACGAAAACTACGTTATCCTTAGGTACGCGTTGCCAGATACGTAATCACTGTTGTACAGCCGACTTAATCTCTGGTCCTGGCAATGGAATCAGCCAACTACTGTATTTTAAACGTAAGTTAACGTGTTATAAATGAAAAATTTTCTTTAATGTTGATGTATGACTCTCAATGTAAGACTACGTATTGTCACAGTTTGTTGTATTAAATTCCAGAGTTTCTGATGACACACATTCTAACTGATGATTAAAACATAGTGTAGTGTCGCGGAATAGTAAAGAGTTGGAAACGTGGAATATTGTCAAAGTTTGGTTGCCTATGCCGAGAGCCAGAGGCAGTAGGTTAGCCAAGACGTAAGAGGATTGCGCATGTATCGGAATGTGTCGTCATGCAGGGGCAGTGGCCTGGTTACACACAACAGGCGAGAGAGAATTGCTTAGCACGCGGGTTTGTGTTAGACGGAGACTTTCGTAGAGTGCAAGACAGAGGTATAGCGTCAGCTGTACTGCATTTCACAACTTCGCGTAAGTCTGCCGTAACAACACGTAACTCTGTCGCAAGAACACCTAAGGGGCGAGTACGACAGATGAATCAGCAGTATAAGTGGAGCTAATGCGTTCATTACAAACGAGCATGACGTCAGGACCTCGCTCGTGCTTCCTTTAAATACGCCAGCTTTGATAGCAACAAGGCACTTGCAGTTAGATGTGCACTGGGTCGCTGCGTAGCGCTCAGCTCGATGATCGACATGTTAATCTTTATTAAGGAGATGTTGCAGTAAGGGCGGCCCATCCAGCAGCAGACGTGAGGGGACAGTACCAGCTCTGGTCCTCTCTGCTGCCGCTGTCAATCATCAACCCAGGATTAGCAGACATCGCGGCAGACTGGCTCGCCGCCAATGCTGACCACGTCAGTGAGCCGTCGTCGAGATCGTGCGGGGCCTAGGCCCTGTGCATCCGCCGTCACAACCGGGTGAACCGACGACGCTTTGGGACTGCAACCCGTTCCACCCGTCCACCGCGGACGAGCCACCAGGAGGAGCAGGGAAGAAGACGGGGTGGGATAGCGTACACTCCGCACTACGACCACGTTTGCCCTACAGTGGCGCGTACGGGCCGCTGTGGAAATGGGAACTTCCGCTGCCGCGGCAAGTGCAGAGTCAAGGATGGTTGTTCGATAAAACATTCTTTACAACACAGTGCTTTCGTGCAGAAGGTCGGCAGCTGCACTCATGTCCTCACTGTGGCTGTTGGCAGCGAGTGGGTGCGCTGAAGCTGGGTAACAATGGCCAGCAGGGGCGCAGCCTAGCTCACGCAAGATGTCAGTTCTCTTTGTAGCAGCCATTATGGACTGCTACATGACAAGCGTTCCACGTAGTCCAAAGTGGCGGGAAGGGACGAGTAGACGCCACGAGTGGAACACGTGATACTTTAAGTTAGGCGATGACACCCAGTGGCTGCCCTCACATCTATGGATTCAGTTCTGAGTCCAGAACCAACAAGAAACCAGTGGCTTCGCTTAAATGGAGAAGCGCCGTAACCAGATTTCCCAGAAACTTCGTTGAATGGAAGAGGGGATACAATTAGCGAACACGTATTTCGGCTTATCCGCAGGTGCTCGACCATTCTATGAAAACGAAGGTCAATGTTTTCGAGGTACTTTATGTGCCTTCTACTGAGAAAATTTTTCAGCCAGTTAGGTGGCACAGTGGATATCGTCATTGATTCACAGGCTTGCACCCCGTGTTCGAAACCGAATTACTATTTTTATTTATTTTTTTTCATCCATCTACTCATGTCCGCAGCAGATTACGACACGAAAGTTTTCCATTGCATATTGAAATAACGCTGTGTTCATTCGTCTGCTAATTGTAGGTCTGCTGAATTAATTTAAAAAAAAAGAAAAATGAAAAAATTATTTGAAACTGGTTTTGGCGAAATTCGTATAGTGCACAGCGATTCATAATCAATGGAAAGCACCAGTTTTCGGCAAAATGATGCGTTATGTGTTGTTTGCCGCGAAATTGTTGCCTACGGGTGAAATCTTCAGCATGTTACCGACGTTTCTTTTCCGAGTGAGATTCAGACAAAGATGTGTAGCTGTGGGAACATCTGTCTTCGTGGGATGCCAATGATGTTCGGAATTTCTATTTTTAGAATGTTTCTACGATCGCTACGGTCCAAGAAAATGCACCAAATCTCCTGAAAAATAAACACAAGAATAATATATAAGAATTACTGTAGCTATTGATATAAGAATGAAACGTAACAATATGATAGTTTTAAAAGTTTGTGACCGTTAAAAATACAATACAGACATGTAAAGGATATTAGTCTTAACTTGCAGAAATTAAGAATCTCGGAAACGACGTATAGAACGAGAAAGTGTTTGCGGTGAAAAGTTAGTAGAGGGGCCATCTCTGTGTGCTGCAAATGGCGACCTCCTAACTACACCTCCTTGTGCGGGAATAGTTTTGTATTTTCTGATAGGAACTCTCCATTTTTAATGTACATTCGGATTCTGTGCCAAAAATACGTACGTTTTCCAAATCGTGTTATATGGTACTGTAATCGACGAATATCAAATTTTCCTGTTGTTGCAGTGAAAAAACGACGCATTTGATTTTCATTTGCAACATACAAGCCTCCGTGTTCTAACGCCTGTTATTTATCTTCGAAATTTGTTATGGTTTTTCAAATTGGATTGTAGTGTACAATACGGTTAGCTGTTTCGTTGTCTGGTTAGAACAACGAGGTGGATGTAATAGGTTTCCGTTCCCATGGGGATGCTTCATTTCAGTGAATCCCCTTGCCTCTCACCATTTGGGTGCTCGATTTCAGTGAGTCCCCTTTGCCTCTCACCAATCAGGTGCGTGATTTCAGTCAGTATCTGTGGCAGGTGCGTCTGTCACTGTAACTACACGGACATTTTACCTTATTACAATGGTGGCGGATTGTACTCTGCCAGCCAGCAGGGGTGGCCGAGCGGTTCTAGGCGCTACAGTCTGGAACCGCACGACCGCTGCGGTCGCAGGTTCGAATCCTGCCTCGGGCATGGATGTGTGTGATGTCCTTAGGTTAGTTAGGTTTAACTAGTTCTAAGTTCTAGGGGACTGATGACCTCAGAAGGTAAGTCCCATACTGCTCAGAGCCATTTGAACCATTTGTACACTGCCGTTAGCTGCGTAGCGGACAGCGCGAGAGTTAAGACGGTTGGGTGGAAATCCATGATTTGGGGACTCACGACAGTCAAACCTGTAGGAAACACAAAACAAAGTTGTCATGCAAGTAGCTTATATGCTGTCAATGTCTAGCCATATTATTTTTTCTGTACAATCACATTTGTAACCTTCAAATAACGTTAGAATTTCAATATGAACCTTTAGAACACAAAGGTTTACATTTACCTCGTAAATGAAATGTAAAATCAAATGCGTCGGTTCTTCGTTGCAACGACAGGCACACTTCATATTTGTCGACTACTTTGCCACTAACACGAATGGATAACAATGATTTGGCAAACCGTGCATATTTTTTGGCTTAGAATCCGATATAAATTAAAAATGGGTGGCTCCTATTTGAAAATACGAAGTTGGGCACGCACATGCAGGTGTGGTTAGAAGGTGGCGAGTTGCAGCACACAGAGATGTCCCCTACAGTAACGTTAACTTTCCACCGAGAACATTTTTTCGCACGTTGCGTCATTTTCGTGACATTTAGTTGTCTCAGGTTAAAGTGATCACACTATGTAATAAGTTAAAAAGTTTATGACACTTACTGTGAAAGCCAGTTGTAATTTTACAATTAATGTAACGCCCTTGTGTCCTCTAACTCGATAGGGAACATTTCTGTAATAGACTTCTACAGACATTGGTGGAGAAACGAAAAGAAATAAGGTAAGTAAATAAATAAAAAAGATTAACCTGGTTTCGAGCACTGGGCACAAGAGTGAGAGAGTGCTACGCTAGCCACTGTGACTCCACTGCAGCTGAGATTATCGAGCGCTAAGAGGCGCTGCGCGTTTTCTCAGAAACCGCCCAGCATCTAAGCCGAGACAGGTGTTCTCTTACGTCCACTCCTCTTCCACTTAGCGAAGTTTGTGGGAAACAATTGCCGTGTTTCCTCTTAGTGGACGCTGTTCCTCGTTTAGGCTGTAGCTGAATGGCCATACATTCTACCGAAGGCTGATGCGGTGACTGCGCGGGATGGAAGCACGGCGCAGACGTAAGTGCTTCTAATGGCTGAGTGAGGTATTTATACCTGCCTTGCACGGTTGTGTTGTGACGTGGGCGGCTGCAGAAGCGCTGCTTTGAGCAACAGCATGTAGCAAACGGGCCCACCGCTATGGCAGAATACTGTGTTGTAGAGAGCTGCTCCAGAATTTCTGCAACGCCAAACTACAGAATTGAATATTATTTGATCTGGAGACATTAGATTCTCACCTTTATCTACGGCAAGACCAGAAGATGAAGGAACAAATTAAAATTTATATTAACGCCAGGACTCGAACACAAGTCTCCTATTTTCTAGGCAAAAGCCAGATGTTTTAACCACCGGACCATTATGGCATTGGCACAGGGCCCTTATCACAGACCATTTCTGTTCCAAAGCCCTCCCTAACAAAATCTCCAATCCACGCCTTCCGCCCATTTTCATTAAATCCTCAGTACCGAATGGCCCCCAACTCTTTACGTAATGGATAACTCCCGCTTCTACCTCATGTGTACGTAATCTGTTGATGTGATGGAATATGGACTGAAGGCGTGTGAAGTTTATGTTGGAAAGTTCATTACATGGAGGTGGTGTGTGCAGGTATGATTACCACACTACCACAGTGATTTGGTAGTTAATGCATTTACCTAGTAAATAACAGACCTGGGTTCAAGTTCCAGGCTTGGTACGAATTTTAAATCATTACTTTAGCTTCTATACTTATCGAAGATAAAGTTGAGACTCATATGCTTCCATGAAAATGTAATTCCATCAGATCAATAGATCACCTACAAATGAGATACACGCAAAATTTACTATTACATACGAAGCTGGGATGCTATTCCGATATCGGAGAGCCTTGGCAGTAGTGACTATTTACAAAGGGAAAAAATTGGCTGAGGGCGTGAATCCAAGTCTGTGTTAGAGAAGGCAATGGACTACAGTAGACCGAGGAGCTGTAGTGTAGCGGTTAGCGCAACTACTTAGTACGCAGGGGGACTGGGTTCGAGTACCAATCATGGCATTATTTTAGCTTCTATCCTTATCGAAAATAAACATGGTTTGTTAAGTATTGTAATAGTGTTGATCGTTGTAAATATTAAATTGCAGTTTAATGATTACCGGTTTCGGTCGACTAACAATCAACTTCAGATCACGCTTACTAAAGTATCTGTACCCAACTGCTGGAAATAAAACCGTTGTAAGTCGTGCTTTATAAGGAATCGGTACGTGAGCACAATGTGGGCCGCATCATTGCTACCCAGTGTAAAACGTCAGTAGTAAAAAGTTGCTCAATGAATAACTGTCACATCCGACATAGCAAACCTTCTCGTATTTTGTAAGTGAACCTAATTTTAACCACTTTTCAAACGATTCAATCCTCTTCTTTTTCGATTTCTCCACAGCCCATGACTCATTAGCATAAAATGCTATGCTCCATGTGTACTTTCTGCGAAATTCCTCTCTCGGATTAAGGCCGATATTTGGTACTTGTAGACTTTTGTTGTCCAGGAAAGCCTGTTCGCCTCTGCTTATCCACATGATTTAGAATATCTCATTTTTTGCTTCTGTTTCCAGGCGATATTTGGGCCTCTATATACTGTAAGCCGCCCCTGCTAATTTATTGCTTTTATTAGTGAATACATTTAATTAATTCTTGCAGCAGTCTCGCTGGTTAGTGAAGTTACACAACGAACTTTACTAACCAGCCAGTTACAGTGAGCTTACTTACTGACTAGGTACATGCATCGATAACTAATGTTCTGACGGTGATCCTACGACGCACGCCCTACCTATTCTATAGTGTATTGTATGACTTAAAATTTTATATAACAATTTCGGGGAACAGCGATCTTACAGTGATATATTTATTAAAAAGCATTCTTGATTGCAGCCGATGTTAACTTCTGATCGGTTTCAGCCTTTTAATTACGGGCCATCATCAGAGTTTGCACCATCTGAATGACGGCGATGGCGATGCCTCAGTCACTGTAACTGATTACATTTAAATAATTTTTATTCTTTGACTGTTCATTCCAGAATATTCTATTAACATTGAAAAGATGTTTTAATATGTGAACACTGTTTTACGATACAAATATTTTATTCTACCTCGAATTCAAGTAACACGTTCCTGGAAGTTCAAGTAGCATTCACACTACAATTGCAGTCCTCATTTATCACGAGCTCTTATAATGTCTCCTATGACAATTCCTATTCATTTCCGTACTATCGTATTTTCCTTATGCAACGATTCCCCAGATTCGGAGTTTAGATCTGCGCTTCAAAATTCTCACTTTATCACACACAAAAGCGACCTACTCGCGTTTTAACTCTGGTGCGCCTTTCAATATTCTTTCCACAAAATATTTCACTTTTGTAGACGCGGGATCTACTGTGTAAGCATCCTCCAGCTCTACTGACAATTTTCCACAAATCACAAAACTAACTCATTTTTATACGCCATATCCGTGGAGCATGAGCTCCTGGGACCTGTACTGCAGGCCTGATCAGGCTCAACTGGTTTACTCTTCCACGTTAAAAGATCTTCAAGCGCAAATCGCACCCTTCTAGAACAATGGGACAAGTCCCTCAGTGATGCCGGTGCACTTCCGGTATAGGATCGATATGTGTAACCTTACCATATATCCTTGTTGAGCGAAGTGCGGAACCCTTCATTTTTTTGTGTAATATCTTGCGTTTGTTTCATTTTTTCTTCTTGTGGTGGTTACAAGCGCAACAGCGAAATACATACTCACGCGTACCGCTTTCTTTCGGATCCGCCACCCGTCACCACACACGTCCACAGAGGTGGCAAAATTTCAATGTCCGCAAGGACTCACATGCGTCAGTGCGCACGAATTCTCGCATTCCCGGCAACAGATTGAAGCTGTCACAGTATTTATCTCGCCATTTACCAGAGCCCGGCAGTCCAACAATAAAAAATTTCCATCAAAAATCCATCTTCAGTCCGGTGTCTGGTGGACAGAGGTTGCTGGAGGAGGAGGAGGAGGAGAAAGAGGGCCGAATAAAGGACAACAGCATGAATAAAACATGGCGACGGGAGGACGGAAGCGAGGCTTAACGCTGTTTCCCGGCGGACAGAAAAAGAAGGTCGAGTTGTTGCCGCTCGTAGCGGACGCCGCGGTGTCGCAGTCAGCGTCGGTGGCGTCGTAGGCGGCGGCGGCGACGGCGACGGGTTCCAAATTAAAACGCCAGCCGACACGCAGTCAAAGCGGAAGTCGCCCCACCTCGCTTCCCCCCTGACCGGTACAGGCCGTGTGGCTACACTGCCAGGGACGGAGCGGGATTATTCACCATTTTCGTCGTCGCAGGCTCGTCGGTAGCCCCTAAATGGATTTTGATGTCCGATGTTGTACTGATATGAATTACTTTTTGTTTTTGGTACGTCTGCATTATTCCGCGCATTCAGGCTGCCTGTTGCTCTTCTCTGCTTCGCATAATCAGTTTTGCATCCACACAGAAGCCTGTAAAAATTAGCGAGATTCTCAGTTTCAATTTGCTTCTCTCTTCCAGAAGACTTTTCTGATTTTACATCTCCATCTCTTGCTAACACCGCAGAGGTATTCAGTACTGCTCCCAGAAGAAAAAATATAGCGTAAGAATTTAAATAACAACAGTGAAGTTTGTAACGTGGCCGTCGAGGTTTACTACTTAATTATCGTGCTGTATTAACAGAAATTAGCACAAATACATCGAACTAGCCAACGCCGTGTTACTACATAAGTACACGTGTTAATAAAGTGAAGCATTACATTTCTTTGTGCACGTACAGATAATCTGATATTAAAAAGAAAGAAAACATTCAAGGTATTGGAAATTTGACGAGGGTTTCCTAATGATGCGACATAAAGTTAGCGCTGAATCGGTCAATAATCTAGCGTCGTAGTAAATGTGATAATCACTCCCACAATCATACAAGGAAGTTATACCGGGTGGTTATGATTAAACTTCCCCTATTTAACACGTTATAACACGGAAACTATTTACCGTACGAATACCACACGTGGTAGTATTAATGTCCAGAGTAATGGGTGCGTGATTTCCATGCGTAACAGCGCCACCGTACAATTCCAACAATGGTCACCAAGTACCGTGATCAGTCTCCGTGATTCATAGTCTCACACACCTGACCAGTCGCAGTGCACTTGGTGACATGTTAACAAGAGCTTGGACAAAAAGAGGGCACTATTGGTGAAGCTCCATTACAAAAAAAAAAAAAAAAAAAAAAAAAAGTAATGCTGCAGCTACAATACGAGAATATCACCGGCTGAAATGACTACGGAAGGATTCTCTTTCTTCAACTGCTGTGCGGAGAATGATGAAAAAGAATTGACTGGAGAAATGGCCGTCGCTCCGGCAAGGGGCCGACCATCGGTTGCATGACAGGTGGTTGATAAAATCGCTGTTGCTATGGCAGACAACACTGCGCGCAATTCTCGATCGTCATACAGTGCGCGTGCTGTGTCACAACAGTCGAACATAACGTGGTAAGCGCTTAGAACCATTTTCAATTGGTATCCGTACAACGTCCATATCGTACCGCAGCTTGCACCACAAGAAACACAACGACGTGTTGACTTCGCTCTCCACTTTATAGCAAGGACTGAAGTTGACGAGGACTGCCCCTGGACCATCCTATGGACAGAGGAAGCTCACTTATCCCTGAAGGGTGCGGTGAACACACAGAGTTGTCGATTGTGGGGATCTTAACATTCAGTAACTGTGCATGAAGCCCCTCTGTATGGTAAACGTGTCACCGTATGATGTGGCTTCACGGCTTCTTTCATAATTGACCTACTCTTTTTGAACAGGTAGGTGCTCAAGGACCAAAGGCGTGCAGCGTGACTGGCCAGCGCTTCTGCGATAGTTTCGCCAGCGTATCATAACCGCCTACAGGAGAAAGACACGTTGAACTCAACAGTTTCCATGCAAGACGGGGCCCCAACGCACGTCGCTCGTGAAGTTCACATGCTTCTCCGAAACACATTTGGAAACGATCGAATTATCAGCGGATCGTTTCCAAATGCTTGGTCGGCACTATCACCTGATCTCACTCCTTGTGATTTCTGGTTGTGGGGCTACATGAAGGACAAGATTTTTCAGGTGAACATTCACACTTGTGCTGATCTGAAGCGCAGCATATCAAGAGGGGTAGTCAGCATACCTACGGACTTACTTCGTTCTGCTTTGCAGAACGTAATCCTGCGCTTTCAGACTCTTCTGGGCACTGATGAGTGCCATGTGGAACCCTTTTGTAGCAATATTGAGTGTCGGTATGTAATGGTATGACGTACCGTGGTAGCACATTAAAAGTGTTTCAATTGAATTGATGCTACATTACTTCTCTTTCCCATGTACTTGACATTAATGCTACCAAGTTTGGCACTCGTACGGTAATTATGTAGTTTCCATGTTATAAGGTGTCAAATAGGGAATGTTTAACTATAACCACCCGGTACTACTGATCATGAACCTATCAAATACATATTTATGCAGATAATACGGTGGCGTTAACAAATTTGTCAATTTACAGCAATGGCTGAACAGTAGACACATAAAGAAACTTCATACTCTAGTGCAAAAATGTTTTATGTTGACGAATAGAAAAAATAGCTAATAAAAGAAACCATTTGTCTACACCGTCTTTAATTCTTAAATTTCAGAATGTGAACCAAGATAGTTATCGAAATACTACATATTGCAAACAAATAGGAGTTAGCTGGAACGTTGCTGCATAATTCGTAGTTCAGTGGCAAATAAACTGTTCTCATATTCTCCATCATTCGTTTTGTTGCAGTATTATGTTAATTATTTCGTACTGGACAAGCTCTTCTCTTGACTTCGTATACAGGGTAATTTTTGTTAGCTTTTAAAAACCCTCTACCCAACGTGGGTTGCGCTGAGACGGGGAGTGCCCTACAAGTGGATGACAAATGTTAAACATGTGCTGTTACCAGATGACGTAACTTCCCGCACGTGCTGTGCTTGGACCATTCGATCATACCCTCACGCTTAGGTGGCTCTGCTACACATCGAACGAGTGATAATTGCATACAAGCAAACAGTGCAAATTTCGAACACCTTTTGTCAACGTGATCTATTGTAAACGTAGAAGTTGCAAAATTATTGTCCTCGCTGTAACAAAGCAAAGGCTGATCCTACTTTATATTTCTTTTCTTTGTTGCACTTTTTCTGTTTACAACCTTCATTTAGTAAAGAGAACGTAGGTCATTTCCTGGTGACGACGCAATTCAGAAGATTACTCTCTTTCACTTTGCGATGCAATACGGACACCTCTGGGTAATGTACTATGGTGTAAATCAAGGGGACGGAGAGGCCGCTAAATAAAACAATAAAACCTACCTCAATGTAAACACGTAGCTGCTTAACGCAATGCAAAAAACATTTGCCAGCAGACGCAAGACTCGCACGTAGGCCAGGAGCCACACTTACAGGATTACTTGTCTTGGTTTGGAAGCCGGCCGTTGTGACCGAGTGGTTCTAGGCGCTACAGTCCGGAACCGCTACGCTGCTACTACGATCGCAGGTTCGATTCCTGCCTCGGGCATGGATGTGTGTGATGTCCTTAGGTTAGTTAGGTTTAAGTAGATCTAAGTCTAGGGGACTGATGACCTCAGATGTTCAGTCCCATAGTGCTCAGAGCCATTTGAACCAATTTAGTTTGGGATGGTCAGGTGTGACAGACCGTTAGGATCAGTCGCTCCACGTGCAGATAGGCATGTCTTCTGGTGACGTCACATATTCACCATATCTCATCCACTTTTGGAGTATTTCGACCATTTTCGGCGCTATGTGTTTTATGTTAAATTGCTCGTGGCGGAGCCGACTACGCAGCTTCGGGGTGTTTAAAAAGTTATTAAGAATCACCATTGTACAGCCACAATCCAACTACATGCTTTCCATCGATCATCCCAAATGCACACAGTCCTACTCAGAGCACTCATGTAACAACAACGGTACAGTGCCACAGAATGTTACTTAAATAAAATCTTTGCCTAACTAGTGCAGTTCTCTTACAGACTAAATGAAATGTATTACATACTTTTTTTTTGCTACACATTCTACTGTTTCTGTGTTGTATACGTTTTACAAAAAGGATCACAAAAATAACAATTTCTACAATTACTAGTTTGCACAAGCAGAGAAATGACAACATTTATGCAAATAGTTCCGCGTGCTGCTAACGGATGGCGTTACTTGTTACATTTACAGAATATGGGCAATACTTCAAAGTACTTCAAACTTTGTTATCAGTTCTAATCAACAAATGAAAATCATGCTGCTCCTTTATGTTTCGAAATTGAGTGTTTTCAGAAGTATGTTACTGTTTAGACTTAACTATGTCGTTACGAAATGAACTTGGCATTGTAAATTTTCTGTATGAATCACTCTTCCCACGCAAAGAGCGAAAATCTTTAATTGAGAAAATAAGTGTTCGCAACATTTTAAAGGTCCCTCAAACCTTGTGCTCATTCTTATGTGGTCCTCAATAAAAGTATAAGTACATGAACTGAAGCAGGGTATTTTTTCAGATAAAAGACAATTTCATTTTTAAACACAATCGAAAATATTGTTGTGTCTTTTTTTTACATTTGTAGCTATACTCTGCAAACCAATGTGCGGGTATTACCCACCCTAAGACTTATTATGAGGTTTTCCCGTTCTATTCGCGTATGGTGCGAAAGGAAGAATGACAGTTTAAATACCTCTGAGATCGCTGTAATTAGTCTACAGATTATCCTGTCCTCGACGGGCCCAGGGGAGCCATAGTGAAGAGTTTGCAGCATATTCCTGGATTCCTCTTTAAATCCTGGTTCTTGGAACTTCTTCAGAATAGTTAGCGTCTATCTTCAAACATCTACAAGATGAAGACTTTCAGCAATGGCGTAACATTTTCTTGTGAGACAAACAAACCTGTGACCATTCGTCCGGCCATTTTCTGTCGATGTCCATGTCTCCTGTTAGTCCTGTTTTCTACAGATCCTTCATATACGTGTAATATTGTGCGACAGGTCACACGACTGTTCCGTGAACAATCACCTTTGTTGAGTAATTCTATTTTTTTGTATCCTATCAATTAACTAAAATCTGCCGCATACTTTCCGTCTGACTGAGCCACTGAGACGATTTCGTATATTTCACATACCCATACCTCTGCAAGTGTGTGATCTCACTGATTCCAATTGCGATTCATTCACGTTCTAGCCATAGAGAAAAGCATATCAGCGTTTTGTGAATTTCACAATTTAACAAATTTCAATATTTAAAACAATTAGCTGCTCTTTGTAGACTACACACAGAAGTTTTTAATTTCAAGGTCTTTATAATCCGATTTGAAAATTCTTTGGACATTTGTGGTAAGTTCCTATGGGACCAAACTGTTGAGGTCATCGGTGCCTAATCTAATCTAGATTCACTTACGGTGAGGACAACACACACACCCATGCCCGAGGGAGGACTCGAACCTGCCCTCGGAGGGAGCCGCGCGAACCGTGACAATGCGCCCTAGACGACGCACTATCCCACGCAGCAATTTTTTTATCTTGTTGATACAGGTGTTCCTTATGTATGTTTGCACTTTCATCTGTTTTGGAAATTTACTTTATTCGTAACAATCTAAAGTTGTTAGTTTTGAAAAAGATGGATCAAAGAATTTCTATTAAATTTTGCTTGATAAATGGAATAAAGTGCAGCACCGCATTCGAAATATTGACTGTGGTTTTTGGTGAATCTGCTACAAGTAAGACAAGAGTTTACGATTGGTTATTGTTCCAAAGAGGGCCGAGAAAACGTTGAAGACGACGGCCATTCTGGACACCCTAGCACATCAATTGCTGACGATAATGTTTAAGAAATAAAGAAAAAGGTTCTGAAAAATTGTCGAATCGCTATCAGAGCCGTTGCTGATGATGTCAGAATACCCTTTGGCTCATGCCAAGCAATTTTCTTGGAAGGTTTGAGCATGAAACGTGTAGCAGCAAAGTTCGTTCCGAAATTGTTGAATTTCCACCAAAAATGACGCCGCGAAAACACGGCTCAGGAATTACTGAATGAAGTCAACAATGATCTAGAACTTTTAAAGAATGTTATTAGAGTTGATGGAATATACGGATATTACGTCGAAACCAGGGCCCAATCGTCTCAATCGAAACTGCCTGAAGAGCCAAGGCCGAACAGGCCGATCACATGTGAAGGTTCCTTTCACTGTTTTATTCGATTACAATGAGATAGTTCATCGCAAGTTCCTGCCTTATAGTCGTACGGTCAGTAAGGAATAATACCTAGAACTTATGTGTCGTTTGCGCTAAGAAATCCGAAGAAAATGACCAGAATTGTGGCAAAATCACTCGCGGAAATTACATCACTGTAATGCTACCACTCACTCCTTGATGTTTGTTCGCAATTTTTTGGCAAAAACCAAAGCCGTTATATTGCCGCAGCCGCGGTGTTATCCAGACCTGGCCACCTGCGAGTTCTTTCTGTTCCAAATGCTGAAGAGAACTATAAAAAGACGTTGTTTTGCCACCACTGACCGGAAACGTTGAAGGAACTTAACACCAAAGATGAGTTCCAGAAGTGCTTCCAAGATTAGAAAATGCGCTGGCACAAGTGCATTATATCTGAGGGGTATTACTTTGAAGTGTACAAAGTTGATTTTGAAGAATAAATAAACTTTATTTAAGGAAAACAAGAAATTCCATTATATTTTTATCACATCTTGTATTTTTGAGGCTTTATTGAGATATTTCTTCATTATGCGAAACTACAACAATTGCAAAGAATCTGAGGTTACTGTTAATCTACAACTACGAGTACATCTAATGTCATACTCCAGAATCCTCCAAAAAATGCATGGCAGAGGGTACTTTGTGTCACTACTACTCATTCCTTTTCATATTCCACTCCCAAATGGAGCGAAGGAACAACGACCATCTACAAGCCTCCGTACTTGATCAATCGTCTTCCAGATCATTAATATACAACATGAACTGCATGGTTACTTCCCTGGGGCACCTGTAAGGCTACTACTGCATCCATCTATGACTCTCAGTCCACGATAACATACTGCCTCCTTCCTACCAAGAGAGTCACAGTCCAGAAACAAATTTCGTTTTATATTCCATACTGCGGTACTTCCGTTAACAAGGGACGAGGTGGTCCTGAGCCAAATGCTTTTTGAAAGACAAGAAATGCTGCAACTGTCTAACTGCCTCAATCCATGGCTTTTGGGGGTTTTGTTTGGCGTGACCGATATTTTCGAAATCCTCTGGAAGTCATTATTCTATTCGATTTGTTTGATGGTCTCCATTCTTTCCTATCCTGTGCTAAACAATTCTTCTCTACAAAACTAGTATGCAAAACATTCTCAGTAATCTATTATTGATGCTCTAGTCTTTGTATTCTTTCATCATTATTTCCTTTACTGATTCGTCCATCCACAGCTTAACTATTCCGTAATCCTACAGTACATGTTTCACTTTTCTGACAAGCGTATTTCGCAGACTTGTTTCCTCGCTAATTCTTTTCAACGCCTCTTCAATTTGCAGTTTTAGTTTGCACAAAATTTTAATATTTTTGTGTGGGACTACACAGTAGTGTACAGATAGTGTCTTTGGCCAGTAATTAAAACATCCTAGATCCCACTTTCGATCTCAGGCACTTCTAAAATTTTGAATAAAGGGCACCAGTGGCCGAAGACTTCCAGTGTAATGTTTCACCATTGTTCTGCCAGTGACCTAATCAAAGAGGTTGGAGGAGCCCATAGTTTTCGGGACATCCTCTTGCTCTTGGCTTGGGAAAGTGGCGGCGGAATAATCATCATTGATTTGTAGCAAGAGAATGCAGACGGAAATGGCAGATAATGTGCATCCTCAGCACAAGCGGGATGTAATTATAAAAGTGCCACGATGATCTCTCCATTCACAAGCTGCGACATGGTCCGTTGAAAAATGGTTCCGAGTTAGTCCCACATTCGGAGGGGATTGCCACTAGAGAGGTGACCACGAGAGAAAGACTGAACAACGAACGAAAGGTTAATAAATTACGAGTTGGAGCTTGGAATGACAGAGGCTGTAATGTTACAGGGGAGCTAGAAAAGGCAAAAGGGAAAAGCAAAGACTTGGTATAGATATAGTGGGGAGAGTGGGGTGGAGGGGAGGAACAGTAAATTTAAACAGAAAGAAGGATTTCTGGTCAGACGAAATGTAATATTCTCATATATGTTCTGCTGCTGTAAGTGCGGTTCTAGGCGCTACAGTCTAGAACCGAGCGACCGCTACGGTCGCAGGTTCGAATCTTGCTTCGGGCATGGATGTGTGTGATGTCCTTAGGTTAGTTAGGTTTAATTAGTTCTAAGTTCTAGGTGACTGATGACCTCAGAAGTTAAGTCGCATAGTGCTCAGAGCCACTGATTGATTGCTGCTGTAAATAATTCACCTTTACCGTACTGGGCCTAAGGTGACTCATCGCACTCCATGAGTTGTGTATAAGATCCTGGACTCTGTGTTTAGTTTTGTATGTGGTCCACTTGCTAGTAAGTCAGTTGTGCAGCACTGGCACATTCTTAGTTGAGACTTATTAGTGAGCAGGTGAGTTTTTTCAAAGAATGAGATCCGTTTTCTGTGAATCTGGGAAAAGTCGTCTGGAATACTTTATCATGGAGGTGAAAACTCAGATATAGTACTTTCTTACTCTTTATATTTTTGGAGAAGGTTTTGGAGGTATTTTGAGGATATGTTTGCAGTTTCTTTGCAATGAGAGGATTTTGTAATTGTTAGATTCCTCTTACATTGTGCAGTCTTTTTGCCAATAATCAGAATTTTATTTCTCGAGAACGATTTTCTTTAGAGAAAAACCCACCACCATGATTCATAACAAAATTTTAAACATTCTGTCGTGTGTGCATTGCACCTTACGAAAATCCCAGCAACATGTTGTTTCTGACCATCAAAACAATTTGCTTCCGAGAACGTCAGTTCTCCAAGCACAAAAACAGCAATTGAGCAAGATGTAGGTCGCCCTTATTTCAAGGCAGGTCTCACGTTGCGTTCTTGAGCAAACAATGTGAAGCCGTGATTGTCAGCTGTAGTGCTAGCAAGCAGAGTAACTCTCAGTGAACAGTATTGGCACTTCCAAACAGTTAATTTACTCTGTGTAGAGTAGTAATTAACTTTTTTGATATTGCAAGTGATACATTGTACTTAACATAACGCAACGTTCATAATGGTGTCAGTCCTGAGTTTCAATAATACAGTTTTCATTGAGGACACCATTGGGTTATTTTGGCATTAATTACATTAATTTTCTTCATTTCAAATTTTGCATTTTAAGAAATTTAAAGCTTTATTTCACGACACTGTTCGCACAGTGCCAACCAACGGTCAATTTTTGTTCAGCAGTTGAACACAATATCAACAGTACACGTTACTCAGGAGAAAATTTCTGAAATCAATATATTCAGTCTTTTCACATACATACAATTTTTATCGAAAGCTTACATAATATATTGGGTGCACCAGTTATATTGACTTCCCCTAATATCTTTTTTAGTCCAGAAGCAAAAAGAATAACGCTTCAAGTAAATATTATTTAGCTACCCGTGGGACGTTAACCAGCGTAATTACCTTTCTTTTGTCTTTTGTTTTTCAAGGTGTGAATAGTAGTACATCTTTCTTCAATGGCGTCCAGTATTTTTCGGTAATACACTGTGTCCCCTCAGCGTATACCCAAAAACGTACAAAGGATCTACCATTCGCGTAAACACGTAAGACGTAAAAGACTTTGAGTGGCTTCTACTACCACACAACGGAGACACCTGGCGTAATGCTACTCGTCCCAATTACAATGCATATCAGTCATTTAGTCACCTATCTTTGATTGAAGGGTTTATGAGGTAGGAGAACGTAGGAATGCTACTCATTCATCAATACAGTACCTCTTGCACCCGTATTGCAAATAAGAAAACATTATTCCAATTACTGTTCTGCTAACTTGTATTCTCCATAGATTTCGGTAAGAGGAATACATTAATGTTCAAACAGTATCGAAGGAAATATATGGTAATGTTTAGACGCCAGTCTACTCAAAGTGATGCAGTTTCGAGACAAACAGGCATAAACTTTGGACGAATCTTCGTTCTCTGCACTGGTAGCAAATTTGTTAAATTCATGATTGTGCAGTGAGTCATCTTCTGTTTGTTTGAAATGGCGAAATGTAGGTGGTTGTATTCGACTTGTACGAAACTCCCTCAAACTCCCTCACAGTGCCAAGAAGTGCGTCATCCTTTATTAAATAGTATTTTTAAGACACAAAAATCACGAATTTTGTGAAGTTTCGAATGATAACGCATGCGCTCATGGCAAGAATCGTACATCGTACAGTTAGATTAGAGGTTCTTATGTAAAAGAATGTAATTTCTACTTTTTTTACAGATGCACTCACGTTCATACGTTCTAATTAATTTTAAGCGGCCATACACACACAGACACACACAGACACACACACACACACACACACATATATATATATATATATATATATATATATATATATATATATATATTAGTTAATGACAGCTAAAATTTGTGGCAAACGGAACGTCAAAATTTTCGTTAACTTCGCGCCCTTTCACAAGTAAGTGAGAGATTATTGAGGTTGAATCTGTAATGTGTAAGCACTTCCAGACCGAAAGGTACAAAGAAGTTTTTCACTATTAAAGGGGAAAGTGTGATAAGTAACCTGATGGAAAATATACTACGTTTATTTATATCCTGAAATATAACTATCGTACAAAATAACGTACAACTATTTTCAGGCTTCATTAGAGAATTAAAAAAGTGTTTGTGTTGGAGCCATTAAAACACGTTATATACCCACACAGTGACTCATATTTCATACATGTATCACGAATGAGATCACTCTCCCTAAAACATACAATATTGCTTCTTTCCCATCTAAACTTTAGATGTGTTGCTGAAACCAAAACTTCACTTGTTAAAGCTGAAATCAGTAGAATGTCAGTAGAAGTGATAGCTCTGTGTAAGATCGTTTACAACCCAGGTGAATTACTAACGATTTTAATTCTAAACTAATTTTTATACATAACGTTTATCAACTTACTAAATGAGGAAGTGCGCTCCGAACCTTGCTAGACATTTACCTGTAACAAAAGAAAATGAATGTCAGTGGCATTTCAGTTACACCAAATTTTATTTCATTTGGAACTACAAATGTGTATAATTGTATCCTGAGTAGCATAAGCTCAGTTTTACCCTCTGGTCACAAATAAGAATACACATTGCCTTTTAACTATGAATCACTTTGTTAAAATTTGCTCCAACTACCAACATAATGCGTCACTGCTGACTTTTTCTCACCGCTAATGTTGATTTCTGGCAATTGTTGTTAGATGACTGGTGTGCACACACCGCGTAAATAGAAATCCACGATACCATTGAATATAATTTGTACCTGTCTAACGCAACGAGGGTTTGAGTTAATCATTCAGTTTGTATAGGAGCCTGACGATGACACTGATGTAGTGTCAAAACGGCTGTTGATATTCATTATATTTACAAATATTTATGGACTGGTCACTTAACACTGGTCCTTGAAACAATGTAATCAAGCTATCGAGACCTAGGAGACTTCTATCTTCGTACATCTACCAGTGCATTTTTTCAAAAACTCTCTGATGCTCTGCCATGAGTCAAACAAACCTGAGACCATTTATACTGCTTCTGTTAGTGTAGTTAGATTTCCCATATTCGTAAAGTTAGGTATGGATTTCACACAGCTGTGTTATATTCTGCAATGGAGAGAACAATGTGATTTCCAGACTGGATTATATTTACTATTGTCTTGAAACTTCCTGGCAGATTAAAACTGTGTGCCCGACCGAGACTCCAACTCGGGAACTTTGCCTTTCGCGGGCAAGTGCTCTACCAACTGAGCTACCGAAGCACGACTCACGCCCGGTACTCACAGCTTTACTTCTGCCAGTACCCCGTCTCCTGCCTTCCAAACTTTACAGAAGCTCTCCTGCGAACCTTGCAGAACTAGCACTCCTGAAAGAAAGGATATTGCGGAGACATGGCTTAGCCACAGCCTGGGGGATGTTTCCAGAATGAGATTTTCATTCTGCAGCGGAGTGTGCGCTGATATGAAACTTCCTGGCAGATTAAAACTGTGTGCCCGACCGAGACTCGAAGGTAGGAGACGAGGTACTGGCAGAAGTAAAGCTGTGAGTACCGGGCGTGAGCCGTGCTTCGGTAGCTCAGTTGGTAGAGCACTTGCCCGCGAAAGGCAAAGTTCCCGAGTTCGAGTCTCGGTCGGGCACACAGTTTTAATCTGCCAGGAAGTTTCATATCAGCGCACACTCCGCTGCAGAGTGAAAATCTCATTCTGGATACTATTGTCTTATTAATCAACGGCTCTGGAATCTATTTACCCTATGTCAGAGACTATGTGATCGTTCTGTTTCATACCCCTATAAATTATTACAATTGTGTGTCACTGATGCTTTAGTTATAAGGTTCTACAAAAAAAATGTTCAAAATGTGTGTGAAATCTTATGGGACAACTGCTAAGGTCATCAGTCCCTAAGCTTACAGACTACTTAACCTAAATTATCCTAAGGACAAACACACACACCCATGCTCGAGGGAGGACTCGAACCTCCGCCGGGAGCAGCCGCACAGTCCATGACTGCAGCGCCTGAGACCGCTCGGCTAATTCCGCGCGGCGAGGTTCTACACTTTTGGACTTTCCGAAGTAAAAGGTTTAACGGTCATTTAAAGCACAAGATCTGATATTACTGCAGCTGTTTCCAAAAACTAGTTCATTACGGAGAATAGCTTCATCTCTGAAATAAATCTCTGGTTACTATTGATATTGCTTCCCAACTCATTATCAGAAAAGATTAACGGAGATGGTCCTCTCAACTGATGTCCTTATAAGCGGCAAACAGCCATCAATGGCACAGAGGCTGAACCAGCTTTCATCAGAAAACACAACAGACCTTCAGCCTGCCATCCAATCAGATCTCTATAGACACCACTGAAACTGCAAATGTCAGTGGAATGGACGCTACAGGGCGTCTGTCTAGGAGCTGTCTTTGGAGTATCGGATTTTTAACAGTTCGTTGTGTCGTTGTGGTGCCGCCTGCTGTTCCATATGCAGCACGATGCGTCAGGGCAATACGCCAAACACGATGTCCTTCCCTCTCGGTACCGCCACCTCACCGTCCGGATCCCGGTCTTTTTTGCAACCGTACAGTCTCGTGTCCACCGCTTCGAGCCGTGTTTGTGTGGTCGTAATGCCTGTTCCTTTTACCGCCACCGTCCGGATCCCGGTCTTTTTTGCAACCGTACAGTCTCGTGTCCACCGCTTCGAGCCGTGTTTGTGTGGTCGTAATGCCTGTTCCTTTTACCGCCACCGTCCGGATCCCGGTCTTTTTTGCAACCGTACAGTCTCGTGTCCACCGCTTCGAGCCGTGTTTGTGTGGTCGTAATGCCTGTTCCTTTTACCGCCACCGTCCGGATCCCGGTCTTTTTTGCAACCGTACAGTCTCGTGTCCACCGCTTCGAGCCGTGTTTGTGTGGTCGTAATGCCTGTTCCTTTTACCGCCACCATCCGGATCCCGGTCTTTTTTGCAACCGTACAGTCTCGTGTCCACCGCTTCGAGCCGTGTTTGTGTGGTCGTAATGCCTGTTCCTTTTACCGCCACCGTCCGGATCCCGGTCTTTTTTGCAACCGTACAGTCTCGTGTCCACCGCTTCGAGCCGTGTTTGTGTGGTCGTAATGCCTGTTCCTTTTACCGCCACCGTCAGCCATCGTTGTATAAGGTCTGAAAATGGTCTAAAACAGACCGAAAGCGGTAAACACAAGAAGAAAAAAGTTTAATGTGGGCGAGACTGTTTATGTTCATATTGAAAACTAAAGAAAGTTGTACTGCAGTACCAAATGCATGTCCCAAACAGGACTACAGGACTGTTTCAAAACACTTTTAAAACTATTTCAGCTGTCTTTAGATTCGGGAGAGACATCTTTGAAGTCAATAAAGTGGTTTTGTGAACATAATCCATGACTATTATTTTTCATAGACCCAGTTAACGGAACTGGGACACATTGTGTATATTAAAAAGTAAAATACGCAACAGAGTTCGAAACGCACTTATATGACGAATATTCTGAAAATACAGCAAACTCATTTTTGTTTCAAAGCAATTGTCCATTTGGGGAAGTATTCTTCTATGATTGCGATCCATATGCATGAAATTACGAGCTTACTAAGACAATGTTTTCATAATAACTGTGCCACCAAAGACTTCTCACTGAATGCAAAACAAAGTAATTTAAGCTTGAGCTTATATAAAAAGAACTGCGGTCCCCTCTGCACCTCCGCAAGAAATTTTCTGCGAAAGGTGTTGGCGTGGACGTTCCTTAACTCTCTGTGATTAAAAAGGCTTCGCTCAGAGAGCTTAATGGAGTTACATTTTATACAGCTCGGATGTTAAACACAATTTTCAATTGCACTTTAAAAGTATCATCTCCGAGGTATTTAGAGAATATTACGGCGTAATTGGATTTTTTTCCGTACACGTTTGGCTGAAAAGTTTCTTATGTTCGGGGCGGATAACGAAAATTGAATTGTGGTCGGAACAAAGGCGGCGAGAGGTGCGGCAAATCGCTCGAGGCCCAGCGGAATCCCGGCGACTTAGGCGGCGCACCGCCTGCGACCGCTCGTTGCTATTGGTCTCTCAAGTGTGCTCAATACTTTATGTAGCATTACGAGGAAAGAGATTGATAGAAAATACAAATGTATACGGTAAAAAGTGTCCATTGTGGTACATGCCAAGGCCTTCGGGTATTTACTGTGCGTATTGTTAGTAGTAGGAAATGCTTCTATATATCTTAACTCGACGCTGTGCGTCACCATGTGAAGTCAATAAAGGAATTTACTTATGTGCGACCCACAAAATTATTTGAAAAGCTAAGTGGAAACTAATATCGTGACTTCAGTACGACGAACCAGGGAATCGGTTTCACCACACATTTGCGATTCATTTCTCAAGCAGAGTTCTCTATATTCGTGATCACTGCCATAGAGGTAAATGGCGTGCATGAAGCGGGATAGAACGAAGCGCGAAATGGGTACCATTAAATAATGATTTATTTGCTTTCAAGCTTTCCTTCCTCGATCTACTCATGGCTTATCAAAGACATAACAGATTTACTGATATGGTTCCTTACAAATGGGTTGTAGGTGTAATATGAGCCAAAGAAACTGGTACACCTACCTAAGATCGTGTATTGCCTCCGAGAGCACCCATACGTGCCACAACAGGACATGGCACGGACTCGACTAATGTCTGAAGTAGTGCTGAAGGGAACCGACACCATGAATCCTGCAGGGTTGTCCACAAATCCGTAAGAGTATGAGATGGTAGACATCTCTTCCGGACAGCACGTTGCAAGGCATCCGAGATATGTTCAATAATGTTCATGTCTGCAGAGTTTGGTGAGCAGTGTAAGTATTTAAACTGAGAAGAGTGTTCCCGAAGCCACTCTGTAGCAATTCTGGGCGTATGCGATGTTCCATTGTCCTGCTGAAATTGCCCAAGTTCGTCGGAATGCACAATGGACATGCATGGATGCAGGTGATCAGACAGTATGCTTAAGTGCGTTTCACATGTCTAGACGTATCAGTGGTCCCGTATAACTCCAACTGCACACGCTCCGCCGTGGAGTGTAATAAAGACGATAAAAATAGCCACATGCAAATGAGGATATAGATGTCAGTATGAGTTTTAGCCAGTCAAAGAGGCATTATTGTTGATTCTTGAAATGAGAACTTAACCCAGTTATCGCATTTATGTCCCGTTAACAGGAAAACAACATATTTAAATACATAATCATCTCACACATCATTTAGTGAATTTATCCAACCCAGTGATCACTTACACTGAGAAACAAAAACCAAAAGAAAACGGAATGACAAAAAGATACCACGCAAAATTGAACTTGTCCGGTGCAAGGTTTCATATTGGGGTCAGTGGATGGCCAGTCGCCAAGAAACGCTGAAGCATGAAGTGCTTGTCCAATCGCGTGAACGCTATAGGCGCAGGAAATAGTGGTTCTAATCTAGAATCAGATTTATAATCTAGAATTGCATCAGTTAACCAGACAAGTTTCTGAACAGAGTTCAATGGAGATATCCAGAATTTTACTCGTCGGTTTACTTGACCAATCTTAGCGTACTTTTTAAAAAAGCGGGACGTCAGTTCTTTCTGGTCCAGTAAGGTCACAAGCCAGGTTTGGAAAAAAATAATCATTGGAATGTTTCCATGCGTTTGCAAGGAGAAACAAAAACAACTACCACATTAATTACGCGTTAATGTGCACATAAAGTTACCCACACATGCACACATTCCCCACTGGTTAATAACTATAGGGATTATCGAGAAAGAGAATAGACATTATTTATACGAAACACAAAAATAAAACGTAGAAATACAAATCAATAAGAGATGGTTCCCTACGCAATTCCTCTCCCAGAAATATGTAAATAAATCAAGTAGCAGCAAAGTGACCTGCTAGGCTAATTGAAAGTACGTTATCACTGATAATGGCTACATGAAAGTGGGGTGAAAAAGTTTCTTTTCTATGAAATTACCTAATGTCACCTTAACATTTCGTATATGAAGTATACCAGCGGCAAGACATTAAGCGATATCAATGCTAATGTTACCGGCGGCAGCATAACTAAAGTAGAGCTACGAAACACAGTTTTCCATAATTCTTGCACAAAGAAGACATTCTAGACTTTCGAATGGAGATTAGCTGCCACCACGAATATCCAGGAGTTTGTTCCAATTTAATTCTTGAATTATTGCAGAGTGATACGGATCTTAGTGTTCGTGGCGTTGACAAACAGCTGAAATTGTTGAAATTGAACGAATCTTCAATGTCTGACGGAATCCTTACCAGATGCTATTCCGAACTGGCAGATGAATGACTCCTGCATTTAACCATAAACACCGAAACACCCAGTAGTCACTAATTTTATGAAAGGAAGTACAGGTCACATCCATGTACAAAAAAGATGGGGGAAATCCACAAAACAAGCGTCCAGTTCTTTGACATTCATCTGTTTTAGCATCTTACAACATAGTCTGATCTCAAATGGCTTGAGGTACCTCCAGCAGAAAGACCTTCACCATGGCAACAAGCATGGATTCCAAAGGCATAAGTCATCCGACACCGAACTTGCATTTTTCATGCATGACTCTCAGGATCCCATGGATCAAGGCGGAATCGGAGATGCAGTATTTCTTGATTTTCAGAACCGTATTTGACACAGTACCACACTTACTATATTTATAGAAAGTAGTGTAGTATGCGATACTGATCGAAATTTGGCTCATCTGAGGATATCTAGGAGGGAAAACTGAGCATGTTATCTTGGATGGAGAGCCATCGGTAGATGTGGAAGTAATTTCCGTTGTTCCAAGGAAGTATTGTAGGAGCTCTTCATGCTGTACGTTAATGACTGTGTAGACAGTATCGTTTGTTTGCAGATGATGTCATTAGCAACAATGACGTACTGTCCATAAAGTATGTATAGATATTCAGTTGGATCTTGATAAGATTTCAGAGTGGTGCTAAACTGGAAACTTCCATTAAATATCCAGAACTATAAATTCACGCACTTCAAAAAACGGGAAAATGTAATGTCGTATTGCCAAAACGTCAATGAGTCGCAACCTGAACAGTTAAACTCATAAAAATGCTTGAAAGTAACAGTTTGTAAGGATATCAAATGGAATGATCATTTTAGCTCGGACAAATGTTAAGCAGACTGCTAGGGAAATGTAATCAGTAGGCAAAAGAAGTAACTTTGCAAAACTCACGCGTGATCTATCCTAGTATACTGCTAAAGTGTGCAAAACAGGACTAATAGAAGAAATTGAATGTTTGCATAGAAGCGTAACAAGGACTTAAGTTTGGGAGAGTGTCATGTTTGTGCTAAAGAACTGAAATGGCAGACGAAGACAGACTTAAGCTACCGTATAAGAATTAGCTTAAAGTATGGAATGTACTTAAATTCCGCATGTTTTACTCCTGTAGTGACCAGGCAAACAAGGTTAGATTAATAACAGGTCACAGTTACGCATTTAAGGAATCATGCTTTCCCCTTTTCATACATGAATTGAATGGGAAGGCACCCTAACAACTGTTACATTGAGAAGTATTCTCTGCCATACACTGCATAGTGGTTTTCAGAGAATAGCTGTTGCTAATTAGTAATTTTGTACCAGATGCTGCCCATGTAGTGAATCAACTTTTGTTAGTGAAAGATAGTCTTACAGTAGAACTACACACCACATGGGTTTCTCTCAGAATATGCTGATGAAATCATTTTTAGTAATCATACACAGCACTTTGATAGACGAAAGATCTATACATAAAGGCTGAAAAGTTAACTCAGGCCAGTCCAATCTTATGTGTGAATATAAATGTAAATGCTCGTTCATTCAATATCTGAAATCTCCAAAAGTTCTTTACCAACTGCTTTTAAAGTTTGACACAATGCTGTATCCAAGTACATACGTGTTTTTGCACACGTAATAGAGAACTACGTATTCACTGTAAACTTGAATATATTTTCCATTATAAATCTGAAGCGGAGTGCATGTGTGTAAGTCCAGGATCCTTCCCCAACCCCCAAAATCGCTGGATCGATTTTAACCAAATTTTGCACAGAAACAGCACGCCTCACGAGACTAGGGGTTTATAGCCTCCTAGCTCCAATAGGGGCGAAGATACTGGCAAACGTTGTTGCATATAAACTGCCCTGTACAGCAGAAACATTGTGTGTAAACAGTATTGACCTGTCAAGCCAACCTGCTTTGCAGGGCAGCCTACATGCATCAGAGGCAAGAAACTGACATGTAGGCTGCCCTGCATAATAGTTGTTGTGTTGTGTTGTGTTGTAGTCGTATCAGCATGCATTATTGACTTTCTTTGCATGGTGGCATGATCATTAATGGCAAATAAATAATTTTCAAGCCACTGATATGGTTAAAGAGGGGGTGGAGGAAATAGACAAAGAGAGGGGGAAGAGAACATAAAGAGATTGAGAGAGTGGACAGATAGAGTATGGAGGTGGAGATAGATGGAGGTGGGAGGAGGGAGGAAGAAGTGGACAGAAAGGCAGAGGAGGATGCATGCATCGAACACATATGAGAGCAAAGCTGTGGGGAAAAGGATGGTATGTAACAGGTAATAGGGAAACATTGTTAGCAACACTCGTTGTAAAGCTCATTACCAGTTTACTACAAATTTTTGCACACTACACTAATAAACATTCAGACAGGCACAGTTAACAAATTGGATAAAAATCGTAGAGGGAGACCGATAGATGAAAAGAGTAAGCAAATTCAGAAGGATATAACTTGCAGTAGTTACTCAGAGTTGAAGAGGCTTCCACAGGATAGGGTAGCATGATGTGATTTAAACCCAACTTTGTGCACATGTACCTTACTGTTAGGTGGGATCACGAACCACCTTCATATCAAAGGGATAGGGCTGAAAAAAGTAGCGTAGCCTGTGAAGAGTGAATTCCCAGAATTTATTCATCGAGTATTTGAGATTAAGATTTCTTAGCGACTAGTAACAAGCTTCACATTTAATTCAGAAACTTAACGAAATTTTTTCTCGCTGACAACCCATACAGAATGATGGAGAAAAATGTTTATCATTTACTACATTTCCACTGTTCATACTGTAAAAATACCCAATGATGAATGACATTATAATTTATTACTCCTTTACTACAAACTGTATTCAGGAAACATTATGCAGACACTATGCACACATACCACTGAACGTAACTACAAAATTACACCATTGTACGATACATAGTTCACGATATATGACAACCATGAGATGCGTGAAAAACTGCCGCATCATGCACGACGTTCAAATTTACTACTTCCTTCCTGTTCCCTATAAATTTCGTAGACAGTATTCACATATGCCCTTAAATGTACCTACAAAATTATATCAAGACGTAGTTCAGGAGATATGACGTCATAAACAATGAGATGAATGATCAACTGTCGCATCTTGCTTGACGTTTAAATTTATTACTTCGTTGCTACTACGTCCATTCACAACACATTTTGCAGGCAGTGATAGTACTGTGAATGTCGCTGAGATGAGCGAGCGGGAAAGGGTAAGCTTTGTGGAGGGGACGGTGGGGATAAAGAGGTAGGTGATATGCGGGAATACAAAAGCCTAACTACAAATGGTTCAAATGGCTCTGAGCACTATGGGACTTAACATCTGAGGTCATCAGTCCCCTAGAAATTAGAACTACTTTAACCTAACTAACCTAAGGACATCACACACATCCATGCCCGAGGCAGGATTCGAACCTGCGACCGTAGCAGTCGCGCGTTTCCGGACTGAAGCGCCTAGAACCACTCGGCCACAACAGCCGGCGCTTAACTGTAAACATCAGTTCCCAGCTCAGGTAGCAAACGGCCTCTCCGGCTCAGAGCCAACTGAAGATTTCGCCATACCGCTGGAGGGATTGTTCCTACGAGACTCTTGCAGCAGACCGAAGACGGTGGTTTGGACACTATAGAGAGGTGACCGAGTTCTGCCCACTAGCCGAAACAACGGACATCACGAAGCAAAGATCTGTTATACAACCTGATTCAGCTTTAAAGATGTTTTCTATGGTGTCACCGCCAGACACCACACTTGCTAGGTGGTAGCATTTAAATCGGCCGCCGTCCGTTAGTATACGTCGGACGCGCGTGTCGCCACTATCACTGATTTCAGACCGAGCGCCGCCACACGGCAGGTCTAGTCTAAAGAGACTTCCCTAGCACTCGCCCCAGTTGGACAGCCGACTTTGCTAGCGATGGTTCACTGTCTACATACGCTCTCATTTGCTGAGACGACAGTTTAGCATAGCCTTCAGCTACGTCATTTGCTACGATCTAGCAACGCGCCATATTCTTCAAGCATGTATTCTGAACTGATAATATTGTGAATCATGTACCGCCAAGAGCGACGTTCATCATTAATGGATTGAAGTTATCAAACTAATTATGGCCGCTTTCTGAATTCTAATTCCTTGTCATGTTCCAGTCCTCACGTCAGTTCTTCCCTCCTCACGTCAGCCTACGTGAGCTAAAACGCGTGCATTTCGGCCTCAACTAGTAACACAGTGTTGGCTCTTCTGCCAACACAACATTTTCCACGCACACTCAAAATGCCGTCCCCCAAATGCTGCCCCGGCAAGAGTCTGAAATATCTGCCACTAGAACCAGCACTGGTCTTTGACCAATGTGCTCCCAAGTATTGCAGTACGCTCTAATAAACATTTATACCGACCTTGGCTATACACTTTTTCAAAGAAAAATGTATAGCTTTCTGTTAAAACAGACTGAGAATAAAAATGCTGTTCTTTTCACTGCTATGACTATGTGGCGCTTCTGTTTTCTTCCTCGTAGTCGACTTTAATTACGACAGTGGGCCATTTAACCGCCAGATTGGTGGTTCTCTAACACATATTATTTCTCATTATATACAGTTTTCAACAAAAAATTGTATATACAACATTGAGCTGTTTTGCTTTCTTCCTCTCAGTCGGTTTCATACCAAACAGAGAAATCGTGTTTATGGCTTACTAGCGAATGCATAGTGTACCACTATGGAATAAGAATTTCCAATAACAATAACCAAGGCTCAAAATCAGACAGAAAGTGGGCGTAGGTAACGCAGAGAGCGGTGGAGGAGGACATGGAGAGGGAGGAGCAGAACACGGACAGAGAGAAGGGTGGGGGTGAGAGGATAAGGAGATAGGCAAAGAGAGGAGGAGGAGGAGGAGATGAACCGAGAGAGGGAGGGAGAAGGATATTTGGACATGCATCTAATTCCTATACATGTTTAGCGATTGCGAATCACTGCCGTATTTGCTAGTACACAGTAAAACATATTATAAACTTATTTTATTGATGCAGATTTGCTGAACGATTTTGGAACATATGCTATATTGCAACATTATGAAATACCTCGTAGGAAACGACGTACTGATACGCAACCAGCACCGATTCAGAAAATATCGTTTTTTTGAAACACAAAGTGTATCGACAGAGGAGTTGAAGTTGGTTTCACATTACTAATTTTTCAGAAGTCTTTCGACTAAGTTTCTAACAAACAGCTTGTAATGAAATAGCGGACCCTATGAAGTGTCGCCTCAGCGTAACGACTGGATAGGTGATTTTCTGTTAGAAAGATAACAATTTGTAGAATTTAACAGAAAGTTATCTGGCGAAACCGGTGCTACAATTGTGGTCACCCGAGGAACCGTGATGAGTCATATGCTATTCGTAACATGATTAACGTTTCGGTAGGAAACCCGTGGCCTAGGGGTAGCGTCTTTGATTCATAATCAAAAACGTCTTCGGTCGCGGGTTCGATTACCACCACTGCCTAAATTTTGATAAAAAATCAGCATTGGCGGCCGAAGACTTCCGGCATAAGAACTCAGCCTCATTCTGCCAACGGCCTTGTCAAAGAGGGCGGAGGAGAGGATAGAGGTTCAGGGCACTCTCTTGTCCTAAGGGTGGGAAATTGCCCCTAAAGGCGGAAGAATCAGCAATGATCAACGATATGAGGATGCAGAAGGCAATGGAAACCACTGCATTAAAGACACGTAACGTGTATCCACAGGACATGTGGCCTGTAATTGAAGAAGTCTCATGATGATGTCTCCATTGGCAAAAGATTCCGGAATAGTCCCCCATTCGGATCTCCGGGCGGGGACTGCCAAGGGGGAGGTTACCACGAGAGAAAGATTGAGTAATCAACGAAAGGATAACGTTCTACGAGTCGGGGCGTAGAATGTCAGAAGCTTGAACGTGGTAGGGAAACTAGAAAATATGAAAAGGGAAATGCAAAGGCTCAATCTAGATATAGTAGGGGTCAGTGAAGTGAAGTGGAGGGAAGACAAGGATTTCTGGTCAGATGAGTATCGGGTAATATCAACAGCAGCAGAAAATGGTATAAGAGGTGTAGGATTCGTTATGAATAGGAAGGTATGGCAGAGGGTGTGTTACTGTGAACAGTTCAGTGACCGGGTTGTTCTAATCAGAATCGACAGCAGACCAACACCGACAACGATAGTTCAGGTATACATGCCGACGTCGCAAGCTGAAGATGAACAGATAGAGAAAGTGTATGAGAATATTGAAAGGGTAATGCACTATGTAAAGGGGGACGAAAGTCTAATAGTCATGGGCGATTGGAATGCAGTTGTAGAGGAAGGAGTAGAAGAAAAGGTTACAGGAGAATATGGGCTTGGGACGAGGAATGAAAGAAGAGAAAGACTAATTGAGTTCTGTAACAAGTTTCAGCTAGTAATAGCGAATACCCTGTTCAAGATTCACAAGAGGAGGAGGTATACTTGGAAAAGGCCGGGAGATACGTGAAGATTTCAATTAGATTACATCATGGTCAGACAGAGATTCCGAAATCAGATACCGGATTGTAAGGCGTACCCAGGACACAATATAGTAGTGATGAAGAGTAGGCTGAAGTTCAGGACATTAGTCGGGAAGAATCAATACGCAAAGAAGTGGGATACGGAAGTACTAAGGAATGACGAGATACGTTTGAAGTTCTCTAACGCTATAGATACAGCAATAAGGAATAGCGCAGTAGGCAGTACAGTTGAAGAGGAATGGACATCTCTAAAAAGGGCGATCACAGAAGTTGGGAAGGAAAACATAGGTACAAAGAATGTAGCTGCGAAGAAACCATGGGTAACAAAAGAAATACTTCAGTTGATTGATGAAAGGAGGAAGTACAAACATGTTCCGGGAAAATCAGGAATACAGAAATACAAGTCGCTGAGGAATGAAATAAACAGGAAGTGCAGGGAAGCTAAGACGAAATGGCTGCAGGAAAAATGTGAAGACATCGAAAAAGATATGATTGTCGGAAGGACAGACTCAGCATACAGGAAAGTCAAAACAACCTTTGGTGACATTAAAAGCAACGGTGGTAACATTAAGAGTGCAACGGGAATTCCACTGTTAATTGCAGAGGAGAGAGCAGATAGGTGGAAAGAATACATTGAAAGCCTCTATGTGATAGAAGAAGAAACAAGAGTCGATTTAGAAGAGATAGGTGATCCAGTATTAGAATAGGAATTTAAAAGAGCTTTGGAGGACTTACGGTCAAATAAGTGGAAGGGATAGATAACATTCCATCAGAATTTCTAAAATCATTGTGGGAAGTGCCAACAAAATGACTATTCACATTGGTGTGTAGAATATATGAGTCTGGCGATATACCATCTGACTTTCGGAAAAGCATCATCCACACAATTCCGAAGACGGCAAGAGCTGACAAGTGCGAGAATTATCGCACAATCTGCTTAACAGCTCATGCATCGAAGCTGCTTACAACAATAATATACAGAAGAATGGAAAAGAAAATTGAGAATGCGCTAGGTGACGATCAGTTTGGCTTTAGGAAAAGTAAAGGGACGAGAGAGGCAATTCGGACGTTACGGCTAATAATGGAAGCAAGGCCAAAGAAAAATCAACACACTTTCATAGTATTTGTCGACCTGGAAAAAGCGTTCGACAACATAAAATGATGCAAGCTGTTCGAGATTCTGAAAAAAGTAGGGGTAAGCTATAGGGAGAGACGGGTCATATACAATATGTACAACAACCAAGAGGGAATAATAAGAGTGGACGATCAAGAACGGAGTGCTCGTATTAAGAAGGGTCTAAGACAAGGCTGTAGCCTTCCGCCCCTACTCTTCAGTCTGTACATCGAGTAAGCAATGATGGAAATAAAAGAAAGGTTCAGGAGTGGAATTAAAATACAAGGTGAAAGGATATCAATGATACGATTCGCTGATGACATTGCTATCCTGAGTGAAAGTGAAGAAGAATTAAATGATCTGCTGTACGGAATGAATAGTCTAATGAGTACACAGTATGGTTTGAGAGTAAATCGGAGAAAGACGAAGGTAATGAGAAGTATTAGAAATGAGAGCAGCGAGAAACTTAACATCAGGATTGATGGTCACGAAGTCAATGAGGTGAAGGAATTCTGCTACCTAGGCAGTAAAATAACCAATGACGGACGGAGCAAGGAGGACATCAAAAGCAGACTCGCTATGACAAAAAAGGCATTTCTGGCCAAGAGAAGGCTACTAATATCAAATACCAGCCTTAATTTGAGGAAGAAATTTCTGAGGATGTACGTCTGGAGTACAGCATTGTATGGTAGTGAAACATGGACTGTGGGAAAACCGGAACAGAACAGAATCGAAGCATTTGAGATGTGGTGCCATAGAAAATTGTTGAAAATTAGGTGGACTGATAAGGTAAGGAATGAGGAGGTTCTACGCAGAATCGGAGAGGAAAGGAATATGTGGAAAACACTGATAAGAAGAAGGGACAGGATGATAGGTCATCTGCTAAGACATGAGGGAATGACTTCCATGGTACTAGAGGGAGCTATAGAGGGCAAAAACTGTAGAGGAAAACAGAGATTGGAATACGTCAAGCAAATAATTGAGGACGTAGGTTGCAAGTGCTACTGTGAGATGAAGAGGTTAGCACAGGAAAGGAATTCGTGGCGGGCCGCATCAAACCATTCAGTTGACTGATGACCAAAAAAAAAAAGGAAATTTTAGATTGCTGTCAGGTGATCAGTCGTTTACCGTTTAGTACCGTAATCGGAAAATCAAAACTAACTACAAATTTCTTTACGCAAGACTTTTGCGTTGTATAAAAAGTGGCAGTTGTCATTGAAGACCATAAATAAATAAATAAAAATGAAAGAAGTGTGAGGTCCAGCAAGTGAGTGCTAACTAAACCTGTTAAATTTTGATATACGATAAAGGTTGTCTTTTAATGTGAATGCCTCGAGATTACAAATCACGAACAAGTTAAATTGGAACCATCATGCGTAATTTGTCATGGGGAAGGCGACCCAAGACTGCGTTTTATTGGCAGAACATATGCAAGGTGTAGCAGAGAGACTTCCTACACTACACTGGTCTGCCCTGTTTCGGAGTATTGCTGCACTATGCTGGGCCCTTACAAATCGACGTCAAACATCGAAAACGTTCTAAGAAGGCCGGCCCGTTTTGTACTGTAGCGAAGTAGAGGAGAGAGCGTCTCGGATATGATTAGTGAGTTGGGGTGAAAAAGGCATTTTTCATTGTGGCGAGAACTTTCATGAAATTTCAATCACCAAATTACTCTTCTAAATTCCAAGATATTTTCTTGAATCCCATTTTTATAAGGGGAAGTGACCATCGAAAGACGAAAGAAGAAAGAAGAATCACAGTCCATGTGCTATTCGAGAACAGAATGGTACCGAAATAGTCTGAAAGTCGTTCTATGAACCCTCAAAAAAATCACTGAAGTGTGAATTGCAGAGCAAACATGTAGAGTGAGAGGCTTCTGTATGATGACAGATGGCAGTTTTGTTATTAATGTTTGCTACAGAGAGCGACTTTGTATACTTGAACACTTAGGTGATAAGTAACTCCTTAGCCACCAGACGTTATGTTAGGAACGAATGACGTCACTGACGACCTTCTGTGAGCACTATTCTGTTGTCGGTAGTCGGTGTGAGGGCAGCATTGATGGCGAACATAGTGGGTACAAGAAAAAGTTTGAGATGCTCCCATTGTGTCTGGGATGCATCCCGATGTGTCTGTGCATCAGGAATGAGGTAATATGGACCAAGCTGTTATTTGCTGGGAACGGTAATTGTAACATTAAAGGAACCTATTAGGTTGGTGCTTAAGTTTTGCGTTTTTGTTTTGTTGTTTTGGCACTCCGGTTTTTGTGTGTTTATTTGCCGATTGTCAATTTTGTTTCTAGTGCACTGTTGCTACATGAGTTTACATACTGTCATTTTGTGACTTGGAGATGGTGAGTGGACGCTAGAAAATGGAGTGTAAAATAGAGCAATCGCAGCATATCCGACATGTTCTTCTGCTTGATATCGGTAGCGCAGTGACAGCAGTGGAGGCAGCCCGAAACATTTGTGCCGGCCGTGCATGAGTATAATACCACCGGATAGCAAATGGTTTTCTCGTCTTGCGGAGGATCGGTTTGACGTTATTGACACTCTACATTCAGGAGGACCTCCGAGGTCTGATGATGACCGTTTGAACTCATTAATCGACAATCATCCATATTAGCGTATTCCAGAATTTGCAAATGTGATGAACTGTCATCATTTCACTATCGTGCGGCATTTGCGTAGAGTATAGATGGTTCAAAAATCTGGTTTGTGGGTACCGCATGCGCTAAGCTAGATTCCCAAAAATCAGCATAAGACCTTATGAGCATCTATGCTTGTTAATCATCAATTGGCTCGTGAACAATACCGACCTTTCCTATGCTATCTAGTTACTCGTGATGAGAAATTGTGTCTTTATGCTGACTTAAGGAGAAGAAAAGAATAGTTGAGCCAAGCAAAGAGCTACTCGCAGTAAAATGGCCTTTGCGCACCCACAAAATATAATATTATGCATCTGATAGAACAGCGACAGTGTGGTAAACTACGAATTGCTTCCCCGAGGTGTAACCTTCATTGCTGACATTCATTGTTAACAACTGAGACGTTTTGCAGAGTCAGACCAAGAATAATGAATACAAAGTCGGCTTGAAATGATGCTACTCCACTATAACGCCCCTTCGCATTCTCGCAGATTTACAAGAAATATTATGCACTATTTGGATTGGGAAGTCATTTCCCACCCACACCATTCACCTGATCTTGTGTCCCCAATTTTCCCCTTTTCTGCTGTATATCGAACAACCTTCAAGGAACGACCGTTGCGTATGAAAATGAGCTCCGAACATGGCTCGACGAGTTCTTCGCCTCAGAAACATGTGATTTCTACAGTCGTGGAAACGAAAGGGTAGCCCAGAGTATGAAAAAAGCTCTAGTCGTGTGCAGACACCAGTTGGAAGAACTGAATGGTTTAAGAATGTTACGGGTCTAAGACAAGGAAGTGTGATATCACCAACATTCTTAATAGTGGTGAGGGATGAAATAGTCAACGAGTCGAAAGAAGCCCATAGACGAAGGGGGATGAAGCTGTTACTACTTTCTGATGATATTTCTGTGTGGGGAACAAGCAGTAAGGAGGTACAAAAACAAATAGACATCGTAAATGATAAGGTCGAGAAATATGGAACGATATTTAATGTGGAAAAAAGCAAGATCGTGGTGGTAACCTGAGGGGATTGAGAGGGCTAGGGACCAATTCATATTAAGGGATAGGATATTGAAATAGTGGACAACTTTAAATATTTTTGAAGTGTATTAATGGGGAATGCCTGTTTGGAGACAGAAATTAGCAAAAGAATACGAGTAGTACATTTTACCCAGTTTTTGAGGGGCTTGATGGGGGGAAGGGAAGTGCCAGTGAGGTGCAAGCTGGTGCTATACAGGACTTGCTTTACACCCATACAAATTTACGGCTCAGATACTCGACTATGACTAGAAGAGAGGAGATGTGAAGAGGATGGGAGAGGGAAGAATAGCAAGAAGAATGATGGAGTTCAAGCTTAAGGGCAAGAGGCCAACAGGAAGACCGATAACAATATGGATTGATACAATGAAGATGAGTTTAAGGAGGAGAAACCTGCTATGGAACCAAATTGTGGAAGAAGAATGGTGGAAAGACAGAGTAAAATGGCGAAGTACCGTTGATACCCCAACCTGACCAGATTTTGCGTAGAGGGGAAACTAAGATGAGATGAATATATTAGTGATGAATAAAATCTCGGTTATGTGTATCTGCTGTGTTTATTAAACTTCTGGAAAAACGCTACGAACATATGCACCAACTCAATATTTTGCGCCACACTAAACCTTCCGCAAATTTTCTGCTGAATTTCCGATCAAAAACTCAGTACTTCGGTATACGTTTTAAGACCATTTGTCATGTGTTCTAGTTCTTTTTCTACATGAATCCGTTTGTCTGTTTGCGATAACGACTACACATGACTGTATTTCTCACACTGCTGTAATCAATTTCTGTGTGGCTAAGAATCTCAACATCAGTTTACAACGATTCATTTCATTTACTTGTACTAATTCGTCAAGTTTCCCTCTTGTTATTTAGAAGTAGAAACTTCATTTTGCCAGCCTCGCACTGTTGCGTGATCAGCTACCGCCAATCTTTGTTAATAAATCCAGAAAGCAATTACCTCAGTTTCAAGCATACTTGCTGCGGCGTGATTTCTTACACGGGCACGCAATTGAGCGATTTATTTTCGTGTATGAAAGCAGTGCAGCGCAGAGCAGCGTTTTCCACTGCGCAGGTAAGAATCAGTTGCAGCGCCAGGACGAATTACTGTATATTGAAATTATGAACAGTGATCATCAGTAATTTTGATACACAACACAGAGGTGTCATTTTAGTGGAGCAGACAAATTAGCAGTTAGCTGATGGTAGGGTGCGAATGTGGCGCAGATCCCGCGACACCATGGACCAAAGTCGCCAACAAGGCACTGTGCAGGCTCGTGATGGTATCATAATGGTATGGGCAGTGTTTACATGGAATGGACTGGGCCTGTGATCCAACTAAACGGATCATTGACTGATAATGATTATGTTCGGCTACATGCAGGCCATTTGCAACCATTCTTGGACTTCATGTTCCTAAACAAGGACTGAATTTTAATACGCCATGTTACTGGGCCACAATTATTCACGATTAGTTTGAAGACATTCTGGACAGTTTGAGCGAATGACTTGGCCAACCAGATTGCTCGACATGGATCCCATCGAACAGTTATGGAACATAATCGAGAGGTCAGCTCGTGCACAAAATGTAGCACGGCAACACGTTAGCTATTACGGACGGCCATAGATACAGCATGGCTCAATAATTACGCAAGAGACTTCCAACAAATTGTTAAGGCCTTGCCACTTACAGCTGCAGCACTACCCAGGCCAAAGGAGGTGCGACACGATATTAGGAGAAATCTCATGACTTTTGTAACCTCAGAGTGCAGTTCAATGCTTCAAATAAAATATGTAAGTTGATGGATAAAATCTCTTTACTGAAGATGGGTAAAGAAAATATTAGTACGTTTTCACGATAAGTAAGGCTTGAGGTCCACATAAGGCCGCATTTATGCCTTAGGGAATCATCAAAAATTTGGTTATTTGCATGCGTATCACGCTTGTTTAGTAGTTTGCTGGAAAATATGGAAAGAAAAATTTCCTGCAAATTTCTTTTGTCTGAGGAGTGAGGATGTCAAGCACCTTATGAACAACATAGTATCCATATATTCCATCGCTAAGCATGAATTTCGAGCTGTAAGCAAGTAAGAAAATAAAGGAACAAAAAGGTGATCATGAACTATCGTTATTGTTAAATAAAGCCTTCGCTTTACACGGAATCCAAAACGTAACATATAAGGAAGCAGTTCGTCCGTGCAAACATGATGATTTGAACATAAAAACTTACGATACTGCATTGCACGCAAGCAGTCCGAAAGAGTGTTGCATCATATTTATCCGTCGATACAAAGGAGCGACTTTCAATTAAAAGTCTCTAATATGCGGGAAAATACGTAATGGAAGTACAAAATGGTTCAAATGGCTCTGAGCACCACGGGACTTAACTTCTGTGGTCATCAGTCCCCTAGAACTTAGAACTACTTAAACCTAACTAACCTAAGGACAGCACACACATCCATGCCCGAGGCACGATTCGAATCTGCGACCGTAGCGGTCGCGCGGTTCCAGACTGGAGCGCCTAGAACCGCTCGGCCACACCGGCCGGTAATGGAAGTACAAGAGCGAGTTGTAGACACATGGTTGACGACATATAAAATGATGGGTCTGGCCGTGAACCATGCTCGTATAGTCTAATGGTAAGGTGGCTGCTCGCGATAAGCGGGAAATCTCGGTTCGAGTCCCTGTCTTGCACATTCTTCATTCCATTACACAGCTGCTGGTTGCCTATATTCGCAACTGTGAGCATGTTTCATGTACAAAAAGAGAAAACAATCTATACTTCAAAAACGTCAGCGTTGTGGGAATACAATGTTCGCATATTTTCCCGTGATAAACAAATAGAAGCTTTTGTAACGGTCTTAAAATGTACTATCAGTTTCGTTCGGATCTCTTAAGTGAACATTTCGTTTCTCGGAGAAATTTAATCATTACTCGCTACAGTTGCATACGTGTCGTTCTTATGAACTTGCAGACGGAGCCCGCCACATTCTGGAGCCTTAAGCTATTTCGAAAAGTTCCTGGCTACCTGTTGCTGCGAGAGAACAAGTGCTTACACATTTCGTTGGTGTAAGGGCTCTTCACGTACGCTATTGTTACTTCGGTCAACGTATTTAGCCCGCAAGCGTAGCTCAGTTCACTCTGTTGAAAGACTACGTAATCGTCTGAATAACAGTAGCTGAGGCAGTGTTTGAGTTCAACACAAGAACAGTACAAACAGCCATAAACCAAAGCCTGTAAGCGTTTCTTTAAAAGTGCAGCTCACACAACTGCTTGTGAGCACCGGCTGAAATAAATGTGATTCACTGCAATATTTCAAAAGGTTCCATTGTCCAGTAAGACCTTCACCATAGTGATAAAAGCTAGGCTTCGCTCGCGTGCGGCATCTGCAGTTTAGAATCCAAGAGATGCAATCCTGTTATAATTGCTGAGTTACGAATATAATGTGTCTGATGTATTCTTCTTAACTTAGTCTGCATTTTACGAAGACTAACAGCTACGTAGATATTGTCATGGGACAATTTGTGAAAACTTCAAAGCAATATTGAACGATAAAGTGGTGTGTGTTCGTCTGCGAGCATAAATTTATCACTGGAGGATCTTCTTCTTCATCTTCTTGTGCGCTCGTCTGATATCAATCCAAGGTTAATTCAAGGGGTGGCCAGATGCCCTGCCATCGGCTCCCTGATGCCAACCGGGTGGAGGGGGGAGGAGAATATGGGTACCCCAACTCCCTGTCAATAGTGTTATTCTTATGAAAGTGAGGGGATGTTTTCTAAAGGTTTGGGAATTGTGTAACGAGGACGTGGGAAACCGCCTAAAATCCCATTTAGGCTAACCAGCACACCGATACTTGTTAATCCTCCGGCGGATTTGATCCGGGGCGAGCGCACCTCCCCATAGCGAAAGCGGCGACTTAACACCCACGGCCATAAGGATGTGTAAATTTAGCGCTGGGTAAGTTTCAGAAAAGAAAATATTTACTCACCGAATTATTCATGTGCTACTGAACAGCCAGAGCACCCCAAATCCTTACTGCAGGTTTGTGTTCTAACTGTTCATATTTCAAATCCCATATTCTTTCGCCTCTCAACGAACTTTTGGTAGTCATATTGTCAAAAAATAATTTCAATTTCTTTTTCAGTTCAGGCTGGATTTAGCATCCAGATGGTAACAATTTGGTGTATAAAATCTAATGGATTCTTTTACAGTCCAAAAATTGCTAAGGAATTTGTTTTGCAGCAGCTTGTTGTTAAGCAACAAATTTGACTCCAATCTTGCGCAAAGATTTTTCGTAATTAATACATCATTTAAATATTCCTTACACTTATTTTATGATATCCCTATGGAGTCAACTATCTCGTATATCTTTAAGCACCTATCGCCCGAGTCGGCCTGAGTGGCAGAGCGGTTATAGGCGCTACAGTCTGGAACCGCGCGACCACTACGGTCGCAGGTGCGAATCCTGCCTCGGGCATGGATGTGTGTGATGTCCTTAGGTTAGTTAGGTTTCAGTAATTTTAAGATCTAGGGGACTGATGACCTCAGCAGTTAAGTCCCATAGTGCTCAGAGCCATTTGAACCATTTTGAACCTATCGCCCGAAACCATATCGTATGCTTTTTCGGTGTTTCAATCTCACGATGCAGTTGTTGGACGTTTTCACGTGGGTTACGTTCAACAGAAATACGGCCGTTATAGAATTGAGGTAAAGTGAGTATATTGGGTGCATTCCATTCGCCATAGACTGTGCAAAATAAAAACTTTTAAAACAGCCCATTAAAACAATTTATCCATTTGATATACTCGCAATAAGGGAAATTAAACCACACCAATGCTCCAGCTCAAATAGTCCAGACTTCCACGAGCTCTGTTTGCATCCTTGTTGATTTTTGTTTCAGGGCTGGCTCTGAGCACTATGGGACTCAACTGCTGAGGTCATAAGTCCCCTAGAACTTAGAACTACTTAAACCTAACTAACCTAAGGACAACACACACATCCATGCCCGAGGCAAGATGCGAACCTGCGACCGTAGCGGTCGCGCGGTTCCAGACTGTAGCGCCAGAACCGCTCGGCCACCAGCGGCCGGCTTGTTTCAGGGGCATTATACTCTAGTGCAATGTATATTTGTGCACTCAACATTACCTAAAGTTGGAGACATCATCAGACACTAAAAAGATTCAGATAGTTGTTTATGAGTAAAATTGCTATCTTACTTTTTCTAGCCTCTGACAATATCTCCAACACCAGGAGACAAATTGTTAAGAACAGACATATACCTTGGATCACGGCCTCATGACCACAGAACAAAAATGACAGCTACCGATCAAGTTGACAGCCTAATTACTATATAGGTGTGTGTTTTCACTTTCCATCGTACTCGTCTTCCACTTCGTGAAAACATGAGTAAGAGTACCGTGGTCACTGGTCAATTTCAGTGTAAATGCTACCGGCAAACAGAGAAATCCTGCATTTTATGGCCTAGGCAATAAGCAGAATACTGAAAATAATTAGGCAGGCTATGAAATGCATATTATTTAACACTTTCCCTATACATTTAATAGAATGCCGGCTACTTTTAAGAAGAGGCACGAAAGAAAGCTAAGTTAAATATTTCGACATTAACAAAAGGCGGCGAATATGAAGATGTCTGTAAAAATGCAGCAGAAACGCTCAAGAATCTGAAAGACAAGAGTTCATTTTTAGTGGCTGCTCAGGCCTACAAATGCGGCACACCAATATCTAAACTGCAGTGAATGTTACATTCATGACGTCTGTGGAATTGAACTGAAATGGGGCAAGAGGAACTTGGTAAACATTTTGTTCGCCTCCTTCGCATGAATAACAAAAAAGCCGTTATCATTCAGTAAAACTAAAGGGAATTTAAAGTATCTGGTGAAGAAAATGAAAGTTCCGCTCTCGTTAGTTGGAAAAGAACATATGTTTAGATTCTTTTTTCCTGAAACTGATAAAGGTCATGCCAATGCTCGCAAATGTTGAGTCTCATGGATGATGTAGAAAACGGCGATTTTTATAAACTGTGTACCAAAGAGGAAATTCTAAATCAGTTGTACATGAGGTCACAGCTCACAGCGTTCAAGAAATACCTGCTGAAGTCCGAAGATATTTCGATGGATAAGGGTGTATGTCTCAGATCAGTGGCAAGTCGGCACTCTTTTGGGACTGCACAAGGATTTGTGAATGCATGTGCAAAATAAAATGTCAAATCCTCAAGTATTTGTATGTAAAAAAAAATTGCTACGGTAGCACTCACAAAGCAGAAGTCCAAAGAAGGGCAACATCGTGAATCAGGATGTCAAAAATACGAGAAAGTTTCTCGTGTCACACTGGACGGAAGATAACTACGGATTATAGCCCCGGAAACTAACAGAAAAATAACGTAATCTCGCCGCTGGCATCCGATAAAGAAAATTGCAACTTTATCGACGCGTCAGCAGCCTCCAAGATACACTACTGTCCCATAAAATTGTAATTTATTCGGAACTGGTGAAAACCATACCACGAAATCAACAAGCCAAGCCAAGACGAAAGAGGCGATATTCCTCGAAAGTCTTAGAGAGAAACTCCTACTGCCAAAAAGAAAAAAAATTACGGATGGGTTGTGCCGTCGCAGAAAAAAACTGTGAAGAAAAAGGGAACGCAACGGGCTGAAAGAATGAGAACAACATGGAAACTCAGGAATTGGAACCACAAACATTCGCGTATCCAGTAGGTTTATATCGAACCCAGTAATAATGGTAATATAATAATGATAATGAATATAGGCCTAACTCTTAATAGGTGACACTGGCTCCGCACGACCTTAAGGTAGCCATGCTACTCTATCTTTCCCAGGTACACAAACGCATAACTTTATTGGATTTATTTTACAAATACAAAACTTCCGTATTGTATTAATAATTACGAATACATTAGTAGTTTCGTTGGCCACATCCATATGGTGTTAATGAATCCATTATGCTCGCAAGAAACACAAATTTAAAACTTCTTAAAACTAAACTGAATTTCTGTTGAATCAATATAATTAATAATTTTTATATATTCATGTGTTATTTATATTCAAGTACCGTTACGTACAGCATTTACCATACAAGCTGAGGGTGTAGCTCCATCCTGAACTATTTGCTATTTATGTATGGGAAATGGAAGTCTTACGAAGTTCAGCTAGATGGACAACTTACTGCCAATTTCTTTATACTGACCAAATAATAATTTGTTTCATTAAAAACAACCAGGTTTTCCAACAGTATATCATTAAGCGAACGCACACCCAACCTTTCAAAACTTTTACAATTACGTTTAGCACCAAAGTCTTCATTTACCTTTCAGAGATGATCTATGTGTCCTCCACCAGACGCCCGGCAAACGTACCGATTATAGTCACCCTTTAGCAACCATTACTCGAGTTACTGCAGCCACTGATGTTGTCAAGCTGCATTCCTAGTTCTTTGATGGAGAGGCAATGGGACTGAGCCTTTCATCAAATCAACTCCGTTAAGGCCATATGACCCTGGAAATGAGTTTTGTAACTCGGTATCTGTACGCTTCTTCCTGCCAAATTATCATAGAAATATTTATTATTAAGAAATTCTCTTACATGCACTAGGCAGAACGATGTTGCTTCGTCCCGTTAAATATGTAAATTTCGCCATTTTCTCTCACTTTTCGCAGTTGAGGTAGCAGCTAAATGTCTGACATCGCGTTAATTGTGTCATGTAACCATCTATTTCTTATAAAAGAATAGGTCGTATATCTTTCCTAGCGATATTGCACAAAACAACGAAACTTTGGAGACTCTTTCGTGCTCGACTCTGGTATGTGGCTGCTGTTTTCTCCACATGCTTAGGTTCTGACGGTCGACTTTCTCTAAATGGACCATAGCACCATCATTGAACTCTAACATTAACGCAAATTACCTTTCAACTCGACGCTCAGCATTAGTTAGCAGAACTCTACACGGTGTTGTTTAATACCACCATGAAGGGCTTGTGGTAACACAACCCTTTATAATTTGAAACACAAACGTTGACGCCAAACGCACCAAGTAGAGATATGAGGCTACATCTCGGCTGGCACAACATCTGTGGACAACGCGGAAAACTGTGATGAAAACGTTCTACGACGAGAACTAGCAAGGGGGTGCGACCTGCGGATTTCCGTTAAGAGGGGAAATCAATGCATTCATGCTCATTCTGCAAACGTCGAGTGTTTCAAGCTTTAGAGGAGTTTCAGGAGAGTGCTCTGGGTAAAAACAATGCCGCACCGTTGTAACCGAATTGCTCCTGTTGGAAAAGAGAGTCGAAAATGCCTTTTGTTGCTATGTTATCGTCAATCTGTACTCGACACACATTAGGCAATGAACAATCAAACGAGGTAGCGAGCGTAATATCTGCTGACGACCACACGAATCGACAACTTTCACCTGGAACCGAAAAAAAATTATTACTTTCAATACTTCATTTAAAACTCGTCCAAAATTTGTATATTTGTTATTGAAGAAGCGTTGTGAAGCAGGATGAATCTTTTTCTAATATACCATGTTACTGTCATGTGCTTCCAAACTTCATTATTATCACGTGCCTCCAAATTTCACCAATTTGCACTAATTGGCTCCCTTTACAACGGACTGTCTAGTTGCAACACCTAGTACTTACATTTAACAACAGTAGACTTGTCCTTTTGTGAAATTCATGCGTTCCTTTTGTGCCATCGTGTACGCCATGGAATACGTGGAGGTCGAGAGATTTAAGTAGCACTTTAGCAGAGTAGCAGCAACAACGCATATAAAAAAACATCGTGGAAGAACGGGATGGAAAGAGAGAAAAAGCAACGGACGCAGAAGGACGATTTAATAAATCAATAGCAGCGGGAGTGCAAGTAGCGTGGGAAATTTACGGCGCGATACGGAACGAGTCCGGAGCCGCGGCGACCGCGCCACTGGACCCCCCTGGGAGCACAGTTGGCAGGAATTAGCCGGCCCCGAGCGCCTGGCAGATAGGCAGCCCGGCGCACCCGACTGTCGTGCGGGCGGCAGCCTTATCCGGCGCCCGGCTCAGCGCGCGACTGCGGGCCACGGCGGCGGTCGCCATCGGAGATATATGGCGCCCGGGGTCGCCCCCGAGGCGCAATATCGGCGCGGACATTAATTTTTATCACTTGCGCCGCCAAAAGTGAGAAACGGCTCTTTATAGCCAACAAATTCGGAATGCTTGGAGAAACGGCGGCCACCCTCCAGCCCTAAGTACGGCTGTCGGCGGTGGTGAAGCCGGAGCATTCCTGTATGCAGATCAGGAGCGGCCGCTGCCTACGGACGGGAGGCGGATTTACGAGCCTCCTAGGTAATTAGCGAGTGCCGACGCGTCTCAGGAATTCTCTGCCCCCTAGCGCTGCTCCGTTTCTGTCGTGGACTATTGGTAAGGATATCCACTTGCGAATCGCACCCACGACGCAGATTCGGTTTTGACGTAATTGTTTCCAAAAGCTTACTTTCTCTCCCTTTTTCAACACAGTCCCACAAAATAATAATTTTAACATATTCAGCATCTGGCTGTAACTATAGATTACCCTTACAAGATATCCCCTGTTATGTCATTTTGAACCAGTAATTGATTGACGTGTATAACAACAAGCCGCCATCGTATCCGGCTGCCAGACTGTGGCAGTGAAACAAAACTTACTGATAGTACTCATGCGTATAATCGATGAATAATCGCTTCGTAAAAGCAGTCACTGAAACAGCAACATTGCTCCGAGCGAGTCCAGTGTAACACAAGATTACTTGGCACTAGCAGTCGCTTAATTGTTGTGGCTACAATTGCTGTACGTAGCTGTTCAGCTACTACTTTTATTTAGTTCTTCTATCTCGCGTCATAAGCTTTGTGTTTTCCCGTCATACGCTTGGTGGCTTGTACTCATACTCATCAACAGCAGCTTGAAAACGGCAAAATTGTTGCAATTGGCCAACTGTGGGAAATTAGTCTTGGTTGCTGAATGATTTTAAGTTCTAATGTGTTTTGGCTGGTGCTACATACAAAACCTAATCTAGTCCTAAGTAACAGTAAGTCTATAAATACGCAGACGATGTTTTCGAGGAAGAACGACTAACATATTACTTAAGGCAAACCGCTTCAGAAGCAAAACAGTAGAAACAGAGTTTAATGTCGAAGCCAGTAAGTTAGAAAAATTAAATACACGAATGGCTGGATGAACACACGGTGAAATAACAACACACGACATCCAGAATTTGAGTTGGGCATGTAGAAGATGTACAGGGCAATCTATGATGGACAGTCAATTGATGAAGGTGGAACCTGTTACAATATAATCCATGAAGTAATATTACTTATCGTATCTCTATTGCCACGAAAGCAACAAGGTATCATATAAATGAAAGGTATAGCATATCGACAAAACTATCCGGTAACAAGTACCGGTATTCCAAAAACCGGAGAGCAAGTAGAGCGCAGTTGTGCTGAACTATAATGCAACGATGGGTGTTCGGAAGACAGATCATGCATAGAAACGCGAAATACAACACTCAAGTTGGGTGAGTTTAGTTTGGATAACTTTGCAGTGAGGAAACCATGAAAAGTATTCGTGTACAGAAGGCAGATCATGCAAAGAAACGCGAAATACAACACTCACGTTGAGTGACTTTAGTTTGGATAACTTTGCAGTGAGGAAACCATGAAAAGATTACTAAAGGCAGAAACCAAGTAGTAAGTAACGCATCAGGTGGTCGTATGCTGACTGCTGCGTACAAGTCGGCGTAGACGCGTCTAGATAGGAAAGTGACTGGCAAGGAATAATCGATTAGATAGAACGTTTAAATTTATATCCCTAGAGGGTTCTCCCAAACGTGTACCATTAATAGGAAGAACACGAGTGGCACACAGAGTTCCAGCACGTGAGCAAATCAAACATAGCAAGGTATAAGGAATTCGTAAAATATTGACAAAGATTCATTGATAGTGGGAGTGACGAAATGAAATGTTCTACCATACGGATGAATCGGAAGCTATCACCTATTGCACCAAGTACCGAAACCCCACTCTCCCCAGGAAGATATCGAGGGCACATCTTGATATGTGAGACACGATAACGATTCGCAGAAATTTTAGTGAAACACTGTACCTTCAATTTCGCGACGAGTGCCAAGAAAATGGCGGCGAATGAACTACACGATTTCCGTGAACGAATAGCAGACTCACACTAATTTTGGCACATCGTCAAGGAACAACTTACCACACGGCTAGGCCCGAAACAGACAACCGCTCCATATGACTACAAAACAAAACTTCAAGCAATCTCGCCAGAACTACTCAGTTCTGGCGAGTGTTCTTTCTGGTGTTATTTCACACATGTGAACCAGAAATCGCAATCAGGCGGGCTGTAACACGATTGCGTAGCTCAGCTATAACTCAAAGAACGCTCCCTGAGCAAATACTTCCCGAACGCCTCAGAGGCTGGCTCAAGCATAAGCTACCTTCTTCTCAGTCGATAGCTAGGCAGGTAACTGGATCTTTGCAGTATACCTGCACTAAGTAATGCGGGAACTGTATGAATACGGAAATTTACAACTTAAAAATTGAAGTTGTGAAAGTAAAACTGAGTTTTTCTTCCGTCTCATTCCAACTAACGAGTTCATATTCTCCTTTATCTCTGTATTCTGATACTTCCCCCTGTTAGTTACAGTCATCCACTTTCATCCATCTTTGTCACTAAATTAGACGTGCAAGTTCTGTTCGTGACGTCGGCATGCATACCTAGCCTGTTGTTGTTGGCGACGGTTTACTGTCTTGTCTGATGAAAACAATCCTGTCACCGAATTGTCCACGGTAATTCATTCTCTTCACTACTTTCCTATTCAAGCCAAATCCTACTCCCATTACACCATTTTCCGCTACTGTTCGTATCCCCCTGTAATTGTTTGACTACATTCTTTCGAGAGGGGCTGATAATGGTGAATGTTTAAAACTCTGGGAATGTTTCTTGCCTACAGCGCAGTACTGAAAAAATGTCTTAGACAGAACTTCTGCACAAATAAAAAGTCTTCCAGAATAAACAGCTCATTAGCCTATTATTGCCCAACCAAGGTTTTATAACAACCTACATGAAGGAATGTTAATGACTGCGCGAGGAAAAATAAATACCAATACAAGAGAATACATGTGTCTTCGTATACGGGAGAAAACGTAAGTACATTGGGAGATGGGCCACCAGAGACAAATAAATACTACGGACAGTCTCAAAAATATTGACTAAATCATTTCTCATTCATACGTTAGTCGTAATTGTCCACGATATTAGACGGTACTGCATTATTTGTCTCTAAACAAGTTGTTAATAAAACGCTGCGCTGAAATTGGACGAGACTGGAAATTACGCACTCCTGCTCCAACCGGCGGATTTTATTTCCCACGGACTTTTATTGTTGGCAAAACTTTACTACCGCACAACACTCCTGGGACTGTTCGTGATTCCGTGAATTTTCGTTGCGCGTTACGGCATTATCGTAATACACTTACTGCGACCCATATCCACAGCAGCGTTTTTTAGTTTGTGCTGCTCTATGCAGCAGTTATAGCGGAATTTTGGGGGATTAAATGTGACGTACGATGCTAAACTCATCACGATGACATGGGCGGAAGTAGTATAAATTTAAGTGGGATGTGGAAGTTGTGATGGAGAGTAGTGGTATGAAACACTATATAATTGTAATTAAGTGAGGTGCTCTACAAAAAATAATTTTGAGATCAGCTCTAAATATTTACATCAGACGTAGCCACGTATAGAATGGTTTCATTATCTTGGTCTTTTGAATTTCATTTTGACATATCCCATGATGTCTATTTCCTCTTTTTGATCCGTGCAAAAAAGCGCATGACTCAACTCGACAGGAGCAGTGAAACTATAAACTGTAAGATAATAATATCATGATTCAGTAAAGGGCGCATTCGTGCGAGTGATTTGAAGGCGAACTACTCTGTACAATGATGACTTCTCCCCAATATTCTACCAATAAACCGAAGTTAGCTACCTGTTTTACCCACTATGAGCCTATATGATCGTTCAACTTCATGTTCCTACTAAGCGTTACATCCATGTATTTGTATGAATTTACCGATTACAAATACGACTCACTGATATTACATTCACAGCATATTATGTTTCTTCGTTTTGTGAAGTACACAGTTTTATTTTTGAACATTTAAGCCAAGATGATAATCTTTGCACAAGTAAGAAATATTGTCAAAATCTGATTAAATATTTATATAGCTTCGTTCTGACCGAACTTCATTTTAGATGACGATATCATATGTGATGAGTCTGAGGTGACTTAATATTGTCTGCAAGGTCATCATTTTACAACAAGCAACAGCAAGGCACCCAACATACGTCCCTGGGATAGACGTGAAGTTGCTTCTACATCTGGCGGTGACTCTCCATTCAAGATAACATGTTACGTCCTCCCTAACCAGAAATTCTCTATCCAGTCATAAATTTCGCCTCATATCCCTTACGCTTGTACTTTACATAACACACGTAGGTGGAGTATAGAGCCAAATGCTTTTCGGAAATGGAAAAATACGGCAGCTACCTGACTGTCTTGCTCCATCGCTTTCAGAATGCCGTATGAGGAAAGTGCGAGCTCCTTTAGAAACAGAACGGAGTTTACATTGTGACTACTAGTGAGCATGACATACATTATTTACGGTTACGGAATTTTAAGGCGATTCAAGAGCGACGTTGTGTGTGTGTGTGTGTGTGTGTGTGTGTGTGTGTGTGTGTGTATTTATCTGTGAGATAAAGTAGACAGAAGTATTTTCACTTACATTCGGCTTAATACTGAATACTCAGCCTTCTTTGGGTTTCACAAATTTCATGGAGAAATCACGTTACATGTGAGTAAATTGTTTTCTCATTCCAAGTGAGTAAATTTTTTTCATCCGCGACCAGTGTTGTCCAGTCAGCATTCTCTTTCCCGTTGCAAACACTTCCTCCTGAGAGGTAAACACGTTATTGGTAATCTTGCTTACACGTAATTTCAAAAATGGTGCAAATGGCTCTGAGCACTATGGGACTCAACATCTTAGGTCATAAGTCCCCTAGAACTTAGAACTACTTAAACCTAACTAACCTAAGGACATCACACACACCCATGCCCGAGGCAGGATTCGAACCTGCGACCGTAGCTGTCCAGCGGTTCCGGACTGCAGCGCCAGAACCGCACGGCCACCGCGGCCGGCTCACGTAATTTCGTGAAGCATTCTGCAGAGGGTGACTTCTTTCTTCCAGTGAAATCAGGAAAGGGCAGGTCATAGTTGCGATGTAATTGCAAAATACTGAAAATAAAAGAAAGCTAATGAAGCACATTGCCTGTCCAACGAAAAGCAATAAAATAGGTATTTACATCACAACTGCACTGACTAGTTTGATGCAATGCCACGAATTTTTTCTCATACACCAACATCTTCCGTTCAGAGTAGCACTTGCAGCCTACGTCTTCAAATATATGTTGGGTGTATTCCAATCTCTCAATTAATAAAATTTTACGGGCTATTATGCCGTGGTCGAATGGATTTCACTTTAAAATCCGACGTTTCGTCCCCATTTGCGGAAGACACTTTCAAGCATTGTTGAATGTCCGATTCCTACTCTGGATCACTACTGACTGCAGCAAAATTCCGCTTCTGCGAGCTTCCGCGCAGAGGCGTGACGTACATGTTTTCAACATGCGAGCGCAATTGGCCGTTGTCAACTGCCGTCGTCCGATGTTACTGTCATCCCTCAGTGGAAGACTGGTACACATCTTCAGCACCGGAATCTAAATGTCATTCATATTCACACCCTCCTCCTTTTTTGAATGTAATCGACTACTATAGTATGATTAACGCCTTATTAGATCTGCAAACATATACGAAACTAAGTAAAAAAAACCACTGACAAATTTCTTAGAACTGTTACGCGCTTGATAAAGACATCCTCTATCGAACAGACCGTTTAGAAAAGTCTGTTCAATTCAGTTAAGCTAGCACCAAGTCTTTTGGATTGCCGAAGGTGCACAAAGAACATGTTCCTCTAAGGGCTACAGTGAGTGCTGTTAGTTCGCCCACGTATTCGATTGCCAAGTTCTTGGCAACATTATTACGACCGTATGTGGGCCTATCGGCTTTGTAAACAAAGAATTCGGCACATTTTATCAATAAATTAAACGGCCGGAGGGCTTATTAGTTAGCTTTGATGTGGTGTCGCCATTCACTATGACCGCACTCAATGAAGTATTGCAGAAGCTGAATCGGATTTTTCCTCCCAATGTTGCAGAAATGTTTAAATATTGCCTCACAATCACATATTTCAAATGGAACGAAGAGTTCTATAAACAGACGGATGGTGCCGCTATGGGGACCCTCTTAAGCCCGGTAATAGTGAACTTCTTTGTGAAAAGATTTGAGGAGTAGGCATTGGAAAGTACGAAGAAGAAACCGAATATTTGGTTCCGTTACGTGGATGATACGTTTGTTTTTTGGCGGCATGGCAGGGAGAAACTGATATCTGAAAGGGATCAATCCGAAGATTCAGTTTACCATGGAGAGGAGGAAGGTGGAAGATTAAATTTTCTTGACGTGCTGGATTTCAAAAAAGAAGATGGTAGCTTGGGCCTTACGGTTTACTAAAAACCCACGCACAAACACAGTTTCCTACACCGGGATTCGAACCACCTGCAGCTGCGCGGGATTAGCCGAGCGGTCGAGGCGCTGCAGTCATGGACTGTGCGACTGGTTCCGGCGGAGGTTCGAGTTCTCCCTCGGGCATGGGTGTGTGTGTTTGTCCTTAGGATAGTTTAGGTTAAGTAGTGTGTAAGCTTAGGGACTGATGACCTTAGCAAGAAAGTCCCATAAGATTTCACATACATTTTAACATTTGAACCATCACCCACAACAAAAGTGAGGCATCATAAAAACGTTGGCGGATAGAGCGAGGCAAATCTGCGAACCAGTGCTGTTTGACGCAGAATTAAATCATCTCACTAATACATTGCTCAAGATATTCGTTCGCTGAGGAGTAAATAACGTTGAGACCAACGCGTAATCACACCGATGATCAAGCGCCGTGGAAATCGAAAGCTTTCCTTCCATTCATTAAGGACGTAACTTACCGCGTAGGAAAATGAAAAAGCGAAACATCGCGATAATCTACATACCCAAACGGAAGATACAAGATCACCTAAAATCGGCCAAGGATGCTCGCCAACCGCTAGAAAAATCTGGAATTTATAGGATTCCATTCAGTTGTATGGAGGTGTACGTGGGTACTACAAAAAGGTCTGTCAAAAAGTTACTCGAAGGGCAATAGGGCAATTGCAGAAGACGGGAGACTGACAGATCAGCTGTTGCGGAACATGCTTTACAGCCAGGAGACCACCACATTTACTTTGACTCAAATACTGGCAGCCATATTCGGTTACCACTAAAGGAGTACAGGACGCCATAGACATTGTGAAACACCCCAGGAGCCGGCCATGGTGGCCGAGCGTTTCTAGGTGCTTCAGTCAGGAACCGCGCTGCTGCTACGGTAGCAAGTTCGAATCCTGCCTCGAGCATGGATGTGTGTGATGTCCTTAGGTTAGTTAGGTTTAAGTAGTTCTACGTCTAGGGGACTGATGATCTCAGATGTTACGTCCCATAGTGCTCAGAGCCATTTGAATCATTTTGAACACCCCAGGAATTTCAGTAGGAAGGAGGGGGGCGTGAAACTGAATTAAACTTGGTTTTCGATGCTGAAGAAGATGTATACCAGTCTTCCACCATGGGATGATAGTAACGGCGGACGACAGCAGTCGACAACGGCCAATTGCGCTCGCGTATTCAAAATATGTGACGTCACGCCATTGCGCGTAAGCTCACAGAAGCGGAATTTTGCTGTAGTCAGCAGCGAGCGAGGGTGTGAAACGGACATTCGAAAATGCTACTATCCTCCCTTCGCAAATGGAGACGAAACGTCGGGTTTTAATGTGAAATACATCCGACGACGGCATAATATTTCGGAATATTTTATTAATTGTGACTATTCCGACCGTGAAAGTTTGCATTTTGCAATTCCAATCTAAGACTGCCTTCACGGTTTGTACGCTCTATAGCTCTCTGGCACCATGAAAGCTATTCTGCACACGTTCCTTTCTTCTCCGATTCTGCGGAGAACCTCCTCATTCCTTATCTTACCAGTACACCTAATCTTCAACATTGTTCTGTAGAATCACCACTCAGACGCTCCTATTCCATTCTGTTACGGTTCTCCCAAGGTCTATGATTCAGAACCATGGAACCCTGAAGTTGAATGAACATTTTCAGAAATACCTTCCTCAAATTGCCCAGGTATGCCCTCTTTGCTTGTTCAGTCTAGTAGTTATGTCCTCCTTGCTACGTCTCAAAAATGGCTCTATACACTATGGGACTTAACATCTGAGGTCGTCAGTCCCCTAGACTTAGATCTACTTAAACCTAACTAACCTAAGGACATCTCACACACATCCATGGCCGAGCCAGGTTTCGAACCTGTGATCGTAGCAGCAGCGCGGTTCCGGACTGAAGAGCCTAGAACCGCTCGGCCACAGATGTCATGTGTTAGTCTTCTTTAACTCCAATTTCGATATTAAATTTATCACTGTTCTCACATCAGCTGCTTCTCGTTACTTCTGTCTTTTTTCCAGATTACTCTTAATCTGTGTTCTGTACCCATTAGACTGACCATTTCATTCAACAGACCCTGTAATTTTTCTCTTTTTTCACTGAGAAAAGCAGTAGTATCAACGTATCTTGTCACCGATGTCCTACCACCACCAATTTCAATCCAACTCTTCAACTTCTCTTTTATTTCCATCATTGCTTCCTCGAAGCATAGATTGAGCAGTAGGGGCGAAAGACTACATAGACTTTTTAATCCGAGCATTTCGTTCTTGCTTCCACTCATAATTACCTGCTGGCTCTCATATATGTTGTATATTACCCGTTTCCCTCTGTAGCTTACCCCTATTTAACTCAAAATTTCGTACCTCTTGCACCACTTCACATAGAAGTGCATCATTAAAATGACAAACGTTTTTAAATAACAACTCTGTTGTTTTATTTGTTTAAACCATATAGTAAATTTAAATTATCAGTATTTACAGTTAAGCATCAGATCATTATTTCCTCCACACGAAACACATTGAAGGATGACTTTATGACACCTTGTTGACTCGTTAAGTAACAGAATATTTGTTGAAAAATTTAGTGCATAATAGTTACTTTTATTCTATATCTATTTATCAGAAAGCACATTGATGCAAGGCTACTGGCTGTAGCATTCACAGCTAAGAAGGAAATTGTGTTGGTTTGATGTAAAAGAATTTAACAATGGATGTTATTGTTACTTTATTTAGAACGTGAAAGTGGTGAAGCTTTGATTATTTAAACATGTTAAAATGTAAAATAATGTAGAATAAGCTACAGCCAAACAGATGGGCGGCTTCAGGAAGGGGAACTGCCCTAGTCAGTTGAGTGACGATGTCCGGCGAGCGGGAAAACGCCGCTGGAGACGGGCAGAGAGGGACAGTTCTGGTCGAGACACCAAAGAGCACAGTTCGGCTGGCGACACCAAAGGGTACAGTTCGGACTGAGACGCGAAAGCGTACAGTCGGTCTGTAGGCAACTAGGAAGTGAAACGACTTAGAAAATTTCGCGTTGTGGGGTATCACGGGGCTTAATCACTGAGTGGTGAGCAGCCGTACACACGGTGTGAACTTTAAGTTTTCGCGTAGATGACTTGTATTTCGCGAGGAGATTGTGAATGATCGAACTGTGTCAAATGGTTATGCCCTCTAGTGCAAATCGAGCTCTAAATACGAGCACTTTCGCTGTTAGTTTGCTTTCTGAATAAACATTATTCTAACCAAATCGCAGCTGTGTGGCCTACATCATTTATGGGTCGTTAATTTAGTTCCCGGTATTATTATTATTACTTTTATGCGTTATGTTAACTTTGTATTTCGCAAACTTGCCATTAGCCAGACATTTTAACCAAAGGGTCACAAGTGTCTAATTTAGGGCGTGTAATGTGACACGTGCGGTTCAACCCCTAGACGAGTTAGATGGTTCAAATGGCTATGAGCACTATGCGACTTAACTTCTGAGGTCATCAGTCGCCTAGAACTTACCACTAATTAAACCCAACTAACCTAAGGACATCATACACATCCGTGCCGAGGGCTTGTGACCAATAGGTTAGCCATAAGACGGCTGGCAAACCGTGGCCTCCTCCGAAGAGCCCCAATTTCAGTTGATTAGAGCCGATGGCAGGATTCGAACCTGCGGCCTTAGCGGTCGCTCGGTTCCAGACTGTAGCGCCTAGAACCGCACGGCCACTTAGGCCGGCCAGACGCGTTAGAACCAAGACATTTTGACGAAGAGGAATCGCATGTGATACCGAACATCTGTGGGAAGTTAGCTCGCAGTAATATCGCGTAAACAAGTAGTAGAAGGAAGGTCAGCATTGGCGATAATTTTGATGATTTATTAACAGCAGCAAAATAATGTAGAATAAGCTGTGGCCAATCAGATGGACGGCTTCAGGAGAGGGAACTGCCCTAGTCAGTTAATGCTGTTAATAAATCACCAAAATTACGGACAATGCTGACCTTCCTTCTAATTTTATTTATCATATGGTCGTTGTGCACACAGCACTCTATGGAATCGCCAATCAATAAAGTCGTAGAAGGCCAGTGCAACGGCGTAGATGTTTTTCGTACACAGGTGATTCACGTGAAAAAATTCCGACGTGACTACGTCCGCACTATTGGAATCAACAGATTTTAAACGCATAACGGTAGTTGGAGTTGCACTCACATGGGGCATTCTTCTTCGGAAATCGTTAGGGAATTCAGTATTGCGAGGTCTATAGCGTCAAGCCAAGAGTACCAAATTTCAGGCATTATCTCCCACCACTGACAACGCAGTGGTCGATGGCTTTAACTTAAACACTGAGAGCAGCGACGTTTGTATAGACTTGTCAGTGCTAATAAACAAGTAACACTGCGTGAAATAACCGCAGAAATCTATATCTGACGTACGTAGAACGTATCCTTTAAGAGAGTGCAGCGAAATTCTGAGTTAATGGGCTACGATAGTGGATGACCGATGCTACTGCCTTCGCTAACAGCACGCAAATACCACAAGCGCCCCTCCTGGGTTTGTGACCAATCGGTTAGCCATAAGACGACTGGCAAACCGTGGACTCGTCCGAAGAGCCCCAATTTCAGTTGATTAGAGCCGATGGTGCCGTTCGCTGAGCAGTTAGCAGCACACCCTGAGGAAGGCGTCTTGTAATAATCGCCGGAACGTCGAAATTTTATAGCTGACAATGCGGTCCCCAACCCAGAAGAATTTTATTGACTGGAAATGGTTATGTTCGGCTACTTGGAGACTATTTACAGCCACTCATGGATTTAATCTTCGTAAAAAAGATGTCATATCAACGGCGAACAATTGTTCGGAGCTGGTCTGAAGAACATCCAGGACAATGCGAGAGACTGATTTGACCAACCAGATCGCCCGACATGACTCCCCTCGTTCATTTAAGTGACTTAATCGAGAGGTCACATCGTGCACAACATCCTGCCCCTGGCAACACTTCGGCAATTATGGACGGCCATAGAGGCGGCTGCCTCACTATTTCTGCAGGGGACTTCCGACAACTTGCTGAGTCCATTTCTCGTCGAGTTGCTGCACTACACTGGGCAAGAGGAGGTTAGACACGATACGGGCATTACTTCATCACATAAGTGTTTTACAACTTATCGCTAATGCAAGAGTTACGTATGTACCATAGGGTCAAAAATGTCCTGATACCACTATGTACGAAGGTATTTCGGAAAGTAAAGATACACCGTACGTCAGAGGAACATAAGAGTTTTCGCGAGCAAGTTGGCAACACTGGTGCTAACCTTGAACCGTTAGCTTTCTCCTCGCGGTCGTTCGGCAGTTGAACGTTGCTTCTGGTTGGAGTAGGTGGTGTTTAAAATGGCTGCGTCGATTCAGAATCCCGCTAAATGCGAAGTGCGCTACGTCATACGTTTTTTTCGTGCAAAAGGTCAGCGACCAGCGGATATTCACAAAGAAATTGTTTGTGTTTATGGGAACATTGTGAATCGACGAAATGTAACCAAATGGTGGCATCATTTCTCTGGAGGTAGGACCGATGTTCATGATGAGCAAAGAACAGGTCGGCCATCTGTGATCTTTGATGCCCTTCTTCGGAGAATGGAGGAAGCAATTCATGCGAATAGACGTCTCAAATGGCTCTGAGCACTATGCGACTTAACTTCTGAGGTCATCAGTCGCCTAGAACTTAGAACTAATTAAACCTAACTAACCTAACGACATCAGACACATCCATGCCCGAGGCAGGATTCGAACCTGCGACCGTAGCGGTCACGCGGTTCCAGACTGAAGCGCCTTTAACCGCACGGCCACACCGGCCGGCCCATAGACGTCTCACATTGAAAAAAATTGCATCAGATCATACTGTCAAGTTAGGGTACAGGAAATTGTGTGTGCGCTGGGTTCAAAAACTGTTAACGGAAGAACACAAAAAGAAAAGGATGGGCTTTGCACTCGACTTCCTCACACGCTATGCTGAAGCAGGTGATGAGTTCCTTGATCACAATGTGACTGGTGACAAGACGTAGGTTTATCACCATACACCTGAATCCAAGCAACAATCAATGCAATGGCGCCATTCGTATTCACCAAAAGCCAAGAATACAAAACGTCGATTTCAGCAAAGAAAATCATGGCTTCTGTTTTTTGGGACAGACAAGTCATTCTTCTGTTGGAATTTATGCCTCCTGGAACGACAATTAATGCTGCTGCATTTTGCCAGACTTTGAAACGTCTTCGAAAGGCAATTCAAAACAGACGCAGGGGAATGCTGACAAGTGGAGTCCGCTTGCTTCATGACAACGCTCGGGCTCACACAGCGCTCGAGGCTCGTAACCAAAGCACTACTCAAACGATTGAAATGGGACGCATTGGACCATCCGCCATACAACCCGGACCTTGCGCCCACCGACTTCCATGTCTTTCGTTGCCTGAAGTCACATCTTGGTGGAAAATCCGTCCACGACGATGAAGAGATCAAAGATGAAGTTGAAATGTGGTTCCGACAACAGGCGGCAACCTTCTACGTCTGTGGGATACAAAAGCTTGTGCACCAACTTAACAAATGTTTGGATAACGGGGGTGATTATGTCGAGAAATAACAAATAATCCAGTTAATAAAATGTAACTGACGTTTTCTAAATAAATGTTCTATTTAAGGACTGCGAGCTATTGTACCTTTACTTTTAGAAATGCCCTCGTAACTTGAAACTGACCACTACATGCCATGAGAAGCAGACTCATCAGTATAAAAAGAGAAGGGAATAATGCATTGTCAGTAGAAAAGCAGCAACAGCAGAATGAGTCCGTCAGGACAGTTCATTGCCTTCGAAAGTGGGCCAGTCACCCGAGTGAAAGAGCTATCGATGACATTTTCTCCCTTCTATAGCTGCCCAATAGATTCTTAGTGATGTGAAGTGGAAAACCAAAGCCACAAACGGAGCCCAGCCAAAATCGTGCAGGCCTAATGGACTGACGTACAGAGACCCTCGGTCATTGCCAAGGGTGGTTGTAAACATCGCTTGAAAAGAGCATAAGGAATCACTCGTGAGTTCCAAAATGTTATTAACAGCATAATGACTGTGTAAGGAGTTAAAGAGAATGGGATGCAATGGTCGAGTAGCGAGGATATGGCACGCTTGATTGTAGTCAGTGTTAAGGTGCTGTATAGAGTGGCGCCACTGGGTAGTGGATGACAAGAAACGAATGGTTTTGAGTAATGAATCACACTGTACCCTGTGCCATTCCGATAGCCGTGTTTCTGTTTGCCGACTGTGTGAAGAACGTTACCAGCCATCAAGTACAGTGATAAAAATGAAGTACGGTGGGAATGGTGTTACAATTTGGGGGTGATATCTGTGATGAGTGTGTTTTCCCCGTGTTGCACTTAAGAAATCGTTAAATGGTGAATGACGTGATCGATTTGTACAGCGCTGTGAACTGCTTAAAGCAGAGAAACTGTTCAAATACGATGAAGGCCAGCATCAGCGTGTCATTGGTGAATGATTTGATCGATCTGTAGAGAAATGTATACTGCTTAAAGCAGAGGAACTGTTCAAATACAATGAAGGCCGGCATCAGCGTGACAGTGGTCCCTGTCATAAAGCAGTATCTGTGAGATAAGGATCTGTGCACAATAACAGTCCTGAAATGGGCTGGCCCGCCTAGAATTCCGAACTGCAATCATTCAGATCGGCGCTGTAGACGCCAGTGCTCCACGTGTTTATTTCTCTGACTTCGGATCATGAGGAAGAATGAGCTACCATCCCTCCACATAGATTCGGGGCTCAGGCCCTCATAAATGCCAAGGGTGCCACTCTGATCTGACATTCTAGGTACCATTTCTAGATGCTCTCTTACCATTTGTATCTGAAAAAGCTGTTCAGTAATATTGCTCTAAAAGTTTGGAAAAAACATTAAAACTCGCTAACCTAGGGAAAGCACAAACACTTCGGGAAAGGCTGATATTATTATATTTCTCTCACGTACATGCCAGAGAACTTTGCAACTTGACTATTCTACGTCAATTTCAAACTGTCTGATGTTTTCTGTAGACAGAAAACCATATCTTTTACTATTGTAGAAATACGTACTCGAGATTTACTTCGTCCTCGAGAAACTGAAGCAATGTTTTTACTGTTGTCTAAAGAGTTAGAATTTAACGATCCTTCGACGAGGATTGAATTGAGAATGACTGACAGGGAAACCCACCTTCTATTTTTTAAGGGAACCGTGCTAACATTAGCCTCAGTCGATTTCCTGAAAGTTCGAGAAACCCAGATCTACATACGCAGTTGAGATTTGATCCTCTGTCCTCCTGAGTCTACCACATCACCATATGGCACAGCGATGTTGTCTCGGAATCCCTGAATATCCAAAACCGTTTCAATAGATTATGTTATCACCAAATGGGAAGTTTTGAGTTCCAGTACAGACTTACGGAGAGAAGTATACGAGGGTTGGAACTTCAACTGTGGCAACTATTTATTTACAGCTCGTACGTGTTTCAAAGTTTTGCTGACCTTCAGAATAGTCAGCAGCATTGTGTATAACCCATTGCCAGCGATGTGGAGGTCGTAGGATACTCTTAGCAATGCCAGTTATGTTGACGGTTCGAGCAGCGCGGTCTATTGCCTCGCGAATTCGTGGTACTTCTGAAGCGAATGCCGTGAAGTGTTTCCTTCAGTTTCGAAGTCGAATTGAACTTACGAGGTCTTAAGTTAGGGGAGTGCAGTAGGTGGTACAGCACTTAGCATTCCCATCAGTCAAACTAATTAGTAATTGAGCACAGTCCTGCAAAATGATGGTCAGGTACTGCAGAAAGTGCCATCACTTCTGTCTCTATGACGTTCATTTTTGGAACACAACCTACGATCAAAGCGTTCAGGTTTTAGCATTCATGTCTTTGCTACAAAACTTGTTAGTTTCACTTTAACAGTAAATACTGAACTATTATAGATATGATTAATATTCAAGTTTTATAGGGATCACCATGAAAATTTATGAAGGATGGCAGGTTAAAATTACTGTGGCATCATTCCCTGCATTACTACAGAATTAAATAGTTTCCATTAATGTTTCCCTTTACGGTCGATCTTAGGTACGCCATATTTAACACTGCTACGTCTCTTCAGCCACCAATGGTTTCTACTGGGTTTCCCTATGACACAGGTTCTGGTCTGTCTCACTCGCACACTACGGCACTTGGCCTCAATAGACACCTGTGAGTTTCCCCATCTCGTAGTGAAACTGCGCCCTATGTGGCACGCGGTCCTGGAGGACAGGGATCGTTCCACAATTCCTGTAGACTGACTCTTTGGGCCATGCATTTAAATGAGAGCGCAATGGTCGCTAACTCACACTACAGACGTTTGTATATGAGTATATCTCTATCCCATAACTTTTGTCCCCTCATTGTATAGTTCTTACTCTGTACGCAGTTCTCCTGTGTCACATTATACAAGGTGAAAAGTATTTAAACCGACAAACTCTGGGAGGTTGTAGGAGACATCAAAATAAATATTTTTCACTAATGTCATTTTTTCCTGTGCGGAGTATTTAAACCGGTAGAGAAATATTTCTCTGGCGACAAATTAATTGAACCAACAAACACTTTTCCATTTTTTATGACCAAGAGACAACACATTAACAAAACCCAATTTCACTTACAGTAGATTTTCAAAAATGCCTCCACTGACACGTAAATAAAGGTTACACCGTCGGATTACGTTCTGTCTGACACGGGCAAATACCCCGGAGTATCCTGAATTGTTCCTGCTGATGCTGCTATTCTGGCAACCAGATCCTCTTCTGATGCAACAGGAGCTGCGTAAACAAGGTTGCGCATCTCTCTCCACACAAAAAATTCCAGACGGGACATATCTGGGGATCGAGCAGGCCATGGTACAGGACCACCCCTGCCAATCCTCGTTTCCGGGAACCGTCGGTCCAGGAATCGACGCACACGACGACTGAAATGTGCTGGCGCCCCGTCATGTGGGAATCACATGCGTTGTCTTGCAGGGAGCGCGACGTCTTCCAGCAATTTTGGCAATGCTCTGGCGAGAAAAATGTAATAGTGCCTGCCATTTAATGCCCTAGGTAGTCCCCAACAACACCGACCCACACATTAACGATCGCACTTGATGAGCGCTAGTAACTGTGGAATGTGGGATATCCTCACTCCAAACATGCGAATTGTGCATGTTGAAGACTCCATCACGCCCGAACGTTGCTTCATCGGTAAGCAACACAGAAGATTGAAATGTAGGATGCATTTCACACTGTTCCAGGTACCACTGCGGAAACTGTGCTCTGGGTGGACAATCAACTGGTTCCAGGTTGTGGACACGCTGTATGTGAAATGGACGTAACAATTGCTCTCGAAGGACTGTTCTTACATTCGTCTGATTCGTCCCCATGTTATGTGCAATTGCACAAGTGCTGATTGAAGGATCTCGCTACACATGCTGCAAGACAGCTTCCTCAAATTGCAGCGTTCTTACCGTGCGACGGCGTCCCTGTCCAGGCAATCTGCTAAATGACCCGGTCTCACGCAGACGTTGGTACACAGCAGCAAAGGTCGTATGATGCGGGATACGGCGATTAGGATATTGTTGTTGATAAACCCGCTGTGCAGCTCGTCCGTTGTGGCGCGCTACGTAGTACGCACCAACCATATCAGTGTACTCACTCCAGGTGTATCACTCCATTAGTAAACAGAGACAATGCACTACTACACGGGTGGACAGCAGTTGCCTACAAATTAAGAGCGTAATACGCCCTCTAACAACTGAACATCGTAATACGGCCTCTAACAAATGAAGAGCTTAATACAGCTCCACTGGTTTAAATAATCCTCATAGGAAAAAATGACATTAGGGAAAAATGTTTGTTTTGATGTCTCCTAAAACCTCCCAGGGTTTTTCGGTTTAAATACTGCTGTGTACATAGTTCCGCGTAGTCAGCGCGAACACAACTTTCCCACTAGAGCGCGCCCCGCTAAGCACAACAGCGCAGGCACAGCGCTCGTCCGTCTCCTCACTACGAGAGGGCGCTGGCTTAAAGACGGATCAAATTCTGCTTCCGCCGATCCGCGTATTAATATGTAACGCAGCCAATGAGATTGCTGCTAACGTAGAACCTTTTCTCCTCGCGCATCACACTCGCGCAGTGATACCTGAACGTTCGTGGTATTACAACGAGTTTACAGACCTCCGATTAGTTAGTATGCATCAGTCTGCATTAGTCTGCATTTGTCTGTACCAGTCTATAGTCCAGTTTCAGTCAGCGCCTAATAAGATTAGCATTTTCCTGTACGTGGCCATGAAGATAAATGAATAGACACTTTGTCAAGTATCAGAGATGTGTGAGAATAAGATTAACGCACCAAGACCAAAGGACCTTCAGACTGTCAATTGTAAATAGCATCCAGAACCAAGTTAAGTTATTTTTATGCTTGATATTATTTTAATAAATGTGTGTGAAAATTAATCAAGTTCTGTTTAAAGCTGGTCACCGTCAATCTGCTACTCTAAGCGTGAAAGTGGCATTTCTATCGTCTGACCTGACGTTAGAAGATAAACACGCCACGATAAGACCACGAGACACATTGCTAACACTCGCCTACTTCGTTAGAGCGACAAGTCAAATAATCTGATGGTGTGTGTACCGAAGGTCTTACAGTACGGCCGGCCGCGGTGGCCGTGCGGTTTTGGCGCTGCAGTCCGGAACCGCGGGACCGCTACGGTCGCAGGTTCGAATCCTGCCTCGGGCATGGGTGTGTGTGATGTCCTTAGGTTAGTTAGGTTTAAGTAGTTCTAAGTTCTAGGGGACTTATGACCTAAGATGTTGAGTCCCATAGTGCTCAGAGCCATTTGAACCATTTTTTCTTACAGTACGCACACCACAAATACTTTTCACCCTGTAAGCAATTTACAAGGATACCAAGGAATCACATCGAAACTGGAATGTTTTTACAGGTCAGACGAATCAATAGTTATGTAAGTCTGCAGGCTTTCGTGGCCGTTGTCACTGAAGTTAAAATCTTCTGGGTTACTTCTACTGCTAGAACACTGTGTTCTAGCAGTAGTGGACACCAGAAGAGCCTGAGGAAGATCCAAGCAGAGGGGTCGAAACGTTGATAATTTTAGAAGAAAAATGACGCGGCCTAATAACTCAGAAGGTTTTAACTTCAGAATCAATAGTTTCCTTGTCTTCGTGACGTCAGTGAGGTTTATAATGTCACAGCTAACAGACTTGTCAGGTCGGTTAGAGCGGCCCGACACGTAATGCACCGTAAGAGACACGGACAGCGACAAAGCGGAGCCAGAGACGCAGTAGCCACGCGGCGCGGCGCGGCCCGCGTCGCCCGCGGCTCTGCAGGTTGCAGGGGTGGGCTGGACGCGCCCCCCAGCGCCCATTGTCGCAGCGGCCTTTGTTACCGGGGCCGTCCGGCGCAGGCCGAGCGCCTGGGGCAGCGTGTCACGAGGTGACGCGGCTGCCTGCCCTACTCTACTGTGTTCCACCTGCTGCGAGTCGCAGCGCAGCGTCAACACAGCGCCGCTGGCACACGTTGCACTCTGTGTATGTCACACTCTAATCGTTGTGTCGAGGGTGGCAGACGCGACGTAACGCACAATTCCTGTTACCGTCTGCAACGCGAGGGAGACCGCCGATGTATGACGCATTTCTTTCATCTCGTTCTGTTGTTGACATGTTCGTGTTTTAAACCAATATCGCGAAATGACACCATTTGGAGTTCCCGAGGAGGTCGGTGCCATTGCCTAAGCGTCTAGATGTCGCTGCTGTAACTTTTACATCTGATAGTGCCTGCAAACATGGCGTACATGAAATGCAGGAAAGAGAGGATGTATGGGAAATCGTGACAACTAGCCGCACAGGGCATTGTGTTAATGCAAAGCAGTGAAAGCTGAAATTTTCAGTCAGATCGGGACTTGATACCGGATTTACCGCTTCTCATGAGCCGTTGCCTTAACCGCTTCCGCAATCCGGACACAATCCCTGATCGGCACAAATTTCCAACTTGTCGCACACTGCAATGCAACGTTTGTGTACCATTAAACTCTCTACTCACATAGGCTGCCTGTGCTACTCCGCTCCACCTGCTGCGAGCCGCAGCGCAGCGTGAATACTACACTTAGCTCTTTTTCTGTCACACCCTAACAGCTGTGTTGAGTGTGGCAGAGGCATCGCTAACACACACAATTTCTGTTACCGCCTATGTTTATCAAATTTCTCTCCTGTAGGAGTTCGGACGATATTTATGCATTCGCACTGAGACAAGCGTCGAAAAGATGTTAAAATTTTTTTCAAACATGTGCGTACCTCAGTTGTGTCTGTTATGTGGGACATGTGATGGGCTTCAGACGTACAGGTAGACATGAGTAAACATAGCTGCGTTACGCGTTTGATTACATTCGGTATAACAGGGCAGATGTTTGTGGAACCTCTTCTCCTGACGGCACGACTGTGGTTTGCGGCCCTACTATTTTGACGCTATTTGTCCCACACATGTGATGTCGTTCAAGTTCTCTTAGAGACTTCTTTTGATAGCTACAGAAAAGAGTACGTTGACCCATCAGGGAAAAAACAGTATCGCAAAGAAAACTGATAGCGAACGTCAGAAAAGCCCCATACCGTCCATTATAACTCGACAAAAACCGCACCTATTTATTCATTCTGGATATACAGGAGAGAAAGGAGGTCAGCATCGGTCGCAGTGTCATCTGTCTCTTTTATTGCATTGTAGATATAGATTTCAGTTGACTGTACAGGTACTGTCAGTGCGTTATAAGTATTCGTGAAGGTTGAACGTAATTATAGCAACGCATATTCCCGTCTAACTGAGGCACGTCGGACAAAAGCTGGTACATAGCTGAATTAGATTGGGAAGAGTGTTTTTATAATTACTTTAAATCTACATGACTACTTATAACGCACGTATAGTACGGGCACTGTCACATGAACTCTAGATCTGCAACGCATTAGGAGGGACAGATGACATTACGATGGATGATGACATTCTTTCTGTTCAAAAATGGTTCAAATGGCTCTGAGCCCTATGGGACTTAACTTCTGAGGTCATCAGTCCACTAGAACTTAGAACTACTTAAACTTAACTAACCTAAGGACGTCACACACATCCATGCCCGAGGCAGGATTCAAACCTGCGACCGCAGAGGTCGCGCGGTTCCAGACTGAAGCGCCTAGAACCGCTCGGCCACGAAGGCCCGCTCCTGGATTACATCGGCTCGTGGGGCGCAATCATTCCTATCGAATCGGACATTGTGAAGATTCTGGATACATCTTGGGTGGTCTGTCTTAGCTGCCTCACCTCCGTACGAGCTGTAATTCCTGTTACTTTATGTTCGTGATCCTTATGCGACATGTACTTTGGCGGCAGAAGAACCGTTCTACACTCAGATTCAAATACTGTTTCTTTAAATTTTCGTGACAATGTTCCACGAAAAGAACGTCGTCTTCACGCAAGAGATTCCCATTTATGTTCTCTCCATGATACTCTCGTATTGATCGAAACTACCGGTAACAAATCTAGCTCCCCGCCTCTAAATTGCTTCGGCGTATTCGTAGAATCCGACCTGGTGGTAGTCCCAAACACTCGAGGATACTCAAGAATTAGTCACACTTGCGTCTATACGCGATGTACTTTATACAGGCTCTACACTTTCCTAAAATTCCCCCAATAAACCGAAGCTGACCGTTCACCTTCTCCACAACTGTTGTCATGTGCACGTTCCATTTTATTATCACATTATAAAACTACGCCTATATGCTTAATTGTAGTGACTGTGTCAAGCAGCAGACTACTAACACTGTACTGGACCATTAAATGATTGCTTTTCTTGGTTATCTGTATGAGCTTACATTTATCTACATTTAGATCAAGCTGCCATTCATCAAAGTAAACAGAAATTTTCTCTGTCAGCTTGTATTCTCCTACAGTGACGCAACGATGGTACCTTGCAGTACACCACAGCTTTGTCAGGAAACAGTCGCTGGTTGCTGTTCATTCTGTCGTCATATGATTTATGTATACAGGGTGTTACAAAAAGGTACGGCCAAACTTTCAGGAAACATTCCTCACACATAAAAAGAGAAAATATGTTATGTGGACATGTGTCCGGAAACGCTTACTTTCCATGTTAGAGCTCATTTTATTACTTCTCTTCAAATCACATTAATCATGGAATGAAAACATACAGCAACAGAACGTACCAGCGTGACTTCAAACACTTTGTTACAGGAAATGTTTAAAATGTCCTCCGTTAGCGAGGATACATGCATCCACCCTCCGTCGCATGGAATCACTGATGCGCTGATGCAGCCCTGGAGAATGGCGTATTGTATCACAGCCGTCCACAATACGAGCACGAAGAGTCTCTACATTTGGTACCGCGGTTGCGTAGACAAGAGCTTTCAAATGCCCCCATAAATGAAACTCAAGAGTGTTGAGGTCAGGAGAGCGTGGAGGCCATGGAATTGATCCGCCTCTACCAATCCATCGGTCACCGAATCTGTTGTTGAGAAGCGTACGAACACTTCGACTGAAATGTGCAGGAGCTCCATCGTGCATGAACCACATGTTGTGTCGTACTTGTAAAGGCACATGTTCTAGCAGCACAGGTAGAGTATCCCGTATGAAATCATGATAACGTGCTACATTGAGCGTAGGTGGAAGAACATGGGGCCCAATCAAGACATCACCAACAATGCCTGCCCAAACGTTCACAGAAAATCTGTGTTGATGACGTGATTGAACAATTGCGTGCGGATTCTCGTCAGCCCAGACATGTTGATTGTGAAAATCGAGGAAGTACAGTACATACTGAGGAAACTAAAATGTGCTCTAACATGGAAATTAAGCGTTTCCGGACACATGTCCACATAACATCTTTTCTTTATTTGTGTGTGAGGAATGTTTCCTGAAAGTTTGGCCACAAGGTGGTCATAAACAGTCTGAAAAACTTGTAAGGGTTTTGCAGGGGTGACTGTGCGGAGAGAAAAAAATTCGATTCGTTGCGCGTGTTTCAAGTTAATTGGCATTGAAGTTCGCGAATCAGGCAGTTGCGCGCACAGATTTAAGCGAGCTGCCAGTTTCGGTGTCGTCAAACATGTTCGTCTGGTTTCCTAAAACCGAACAAGAGAGCGATACAATAACTGAAATGGGCGTATTACAGTAGTAAGGACCGAAACTGAGTCAAAGGTTGAGCAGCCACGTGCGCTATCATCTACGGTATGAGAACAATTGGCTCTAATTTTGTCAGGCGGGCAGCTTAAATTTGCTCGCGCAGCGGGCCTGATTGTCTAACTTCAGTGCTAATTAACTCGGAAACGGCTCAACGTATGAAATTTTATTCTTAACAACTGTTTGTTAGCACAGCCGTCACTGCGACGCCCTTGAAAGATTTTCAGAATGTTTCCGACCGCCCTGTAGAGGATAAGAGCGACCTTGTCACACGTCCCTGGGGCAATACTTTGATAAACTTGTCACTGATGAACCAACGTTCAGTATGCTTCAAACTATTGGGACTCTGTCATCAGGGAAGCAGCTGTAATTAGACTCTGTGAAAATAATTTCATTAGAGACACTAGTTATGCAGTCAGCAATGGATGGAAGCGCGCAATTGGTACAGAAAGAGCGCAGAGGGAGACTTCTTACATTCCTCTCAGTTCTCCGCCTGTTGCGATGGATGGCGCTGCAAGCAACGCTGGATAAAGCGCGCGAACAAAATCTATGGACATAGTGGCCGCCCCTCTGTACGCGCCGTTTTCACCATGACGTCATCCAGCCAATGAGAAGCCGTCCACTGCTTATAAAAGAGGAAGCCTCACCGGTCCACGACCGTCAGTTTTACCCCTGACGAAGATCACGAAGATAGTCATCGAAAGCTTGGGATTTTATCCAAATTTGACGCCACAAGTAAATCGAGAACTTTTATGCAAGGACTCCGTCGCGAAAGACTTCGTAGCCTTACGTCTCTAGTATTTGTAGGCAAAGACAAAGCTTTTCACAATGTTGATAGGAATGCTCTCTTTGAGGTTACGAAGATGGCAGAAGTGAAGTACAAGAAACGAAAGGCTATTTACTATTTGCACAGAAAAAAATGTTCAAATGTATGTGAAATCTTATGGGACTTAACTGCTAAGGTCATCAGTCCCTAAGCTTACACACTACTTAACCAAAATTATCCTAATGACAAACACACACCTCTGCCCGAGGGAAGACTCGAACCTCCGCCGGGACCAGCCGCAGAATCCCTGACTGCAGCGCCTCAGACCGCTCCGCTAATCCCGTGCGGCATTTGCACAGAAACCAGACACCAGTTATAGGAGTCGAAAGGCATGAATGGAAAGCAATGGTTTAAGTGGGAGTGAGACAGCGTTGTAGCCGATCGCCAGTGTTATTCATCTGTACATTGAGCAAGCAGTAAAGAAAACAAAATAAAAATCTGGAGTAAAAATTAAAGTTCAGGGAGAAGAAACAAAAGCTCTGAAGTTTGACGATGACGTAATTCTGCAGAGACAGCAAAGGTATTGGAAGAGCAGTTGAATGGAATGGACAATGTCCTGAAATGAGAATACAAGACGAACATCAACAATAGCAAAACGAGGTTAATGCAATGTAGCCAAATTCAGCCGGGTGACGCTGAGGGATTTAGATTAGGAAATGAGGTAGAAAATGAGTTTTGGTATTTGGGCAGAAATATAACTGATGATGGGCGCAGTAGAGAGGATATAAAATGTCACTGACAATAACAAGAAAAGCCTTTCAGAAGAAGAGAAATTTGTTAATATCAAATATAGATTTAATAGTTAGTAAGTCCTGTCTGAAGGTATTTATCTGAAGTGTAACCATGGACTATGAACAGTTTAGAAAAGAAGACAACAGAGGCTTACTTAGGGTTGTAATGGGTTCGTTTTTCTCGTAGATGTTGTTTCTTTGCATCACATTTCTAGTGTCTGTGACGTAGTTTCACTTGAAATGAATGTGTTAACCGTGGTCTAGGGGTATCGTCTTTGATTCATAATCAAAACGCCTTCGGTCCCGGGTTCGATCCCCGCCACTGCCTAAATTTTGATAAATAAACAGCATTGGCGGCCGAAGACTTCAGGCATAAGAAGTCAGCCTCATTCTGCCAACAGCCTTGTCAAAGAGGGTGGAGGAGCGGATAGAGGTTCAGGGCACTCTCTTGTCCTAGCGGTGGGAAATTGCCCCTAAAGGCGGAAGAATCAGCAATGGTCAACGACGTGAGGATGCAGAAGGCAATGGAAATCACTGCATTAAAGACACGTAACGGGTATCCACAGGACATGTGGCCTGTAATCGAGGAAGTGTCATGATGATCTCTCCATTGGCAAAAGATTCCGGAATAGTCCCCCATTCGGATCTCCGGGAGGGGACTGCCAAGGAGGAGGTTACCATGAGAAAAAGATTGAATAATCAACGAAAGGATAATGTTCTACGAGTAGGGGCGTGGAATATCAGAAGCTTGAACGTGGTATGGAAACTAGAAAATCTGAAATGTGAAATGCAAAGGCTCAATCTAGATATAGTAGGGGTCAGTGATGTGAAGTGGAAGGAGGACAAGGATTTCTGGTCAGATGAGTATAGGGTAATATCAACAGCAGCAGAAAATCGTATAACAGGTGTAGGATTCGTTATGAATAGGAAGGTAGGGCAGAGGGTGTGTTACTGTGAACAGTTCAGTGACCGGGTTGTTCTAGTCAGAATCGACAGCAGACAAACACCGACAACGATAGTTCAGGTATACATGCCGACGTCGCAAGCTGAAGATGAACAGATAGAGAAAGTGTATGGGTATATTGAAAGGTTAATGCACTATGTAAAGGGGGACGAAAATATAATAGTCATGGGCGACTGGAATGCAGTTGTAGGGAAGGAGTAGAAGAAATGGTTACAGGAGAATACCGGCTTGGGACGAGGAATGAAAGAGGAGAAAGACTAATTGAGTTCTGTAACAAGTTTCAGCTAGTAATAGCGAATACCCTGCTAAAGAATCACAAGAGGAGGAGGTATACGGGGGATACGGGAAGATTTCAATTAGATTACATCATGGGCAGACAGAGATTCGAAATCAGATACTGGATTGTAAGGCGTACCCAGGAGAAGATATAGACTCAGATCACAATATAGTAGTGATGAAGAGTAGGTTGAAGTTCAAGACATTAGTCAGGAATAATCAATACGCAAAGAAGTGGGATACGGAAGTACTAAGGAATGACGAGATACGTTTGAAGTTCTCTAACGCTGTAGATAGAGCAATAAGGAATAGCGCAGTAGGCAGTACAGTTGAAGAGGAATGGACATCTCTAAAAAGGGCCATCACAGAAGTTGGGAAGGAAAACATAGGTACAAAGAAGGTAGCTGCGAAGAAACCATGGGTAACAGAAGAAATACTTGTGTTAATTGCTGAAAGGAGGAAGTACAAACACGTTCCGGGAAAATCAGGAATACAGAAATACAAGTCGCTGAGGAATGAAATAAATAGGAAGTGCAGGGAAGCTAAAACGAAATGGCTGCAGGAAAAATGTGAAGACATCGAAAAAGATATGATTGTCGGAAGGACAGACTCAGGATACAGGAAAGTCAAAACATCATTTGGTGACATTAAAAGCAACGGTGGTAACATTAAGAGTGCAACGGGAATTCCACTGTTAAATGCAGAGGAGAGAGCAGATAGGTGGAAAGAATCCATTGAAGGCCTCTATGAGGGTGAAGATTTGTCTGATGTGATAGAAGAAGAAACAGGAGTCGATTTAGAAGAGATCGGGGATCCAACATTAGAATCGGAATTTAAAAGAGCTTTGGAGGACTTACGGTCAAATAAGGCAGAAGGGATAGATAACATTCCATCAGAATTTCTAAAATCATTGGGGGAAGTGGCAACAAAACGACTATTCACGTTGGTGTGTAGAATATTTGAGTCTGGCGACATACCATCTGACTTTCGGAAAAGCATCATCCACACAATTCCGAAGACGGCAAGAGCTGACAAGTGCGAGAATTATCGCATAATCTGCTTAACAGCTCATGCATCGAAGCTGCTTACAAGAATAATATACAGAAGAATGGAAAAGAAAATTGAGAATGCGCTAGGTGACGATCAGTTTGGCTTTAGGAAAAGTAAAGGGACGAGAGAGGTAATTCTGACGTTACGGCTAATAATGGAAGCACGGCTAAAGAAAAATAAAGACACTTTCATAGGATTTGTCGACCTGGAAAAAGCGTTCGACAATATAAAATGGTGCAAGCTGTTCGAGATTCTGAAAAAAGTAGGGGTAAGCTATAGGGAGAGACGGGTCATATACAATATGTACAACAACCAAGTGGGAATAATAAGAGTGGACGATCAAGAACGAAGTGCTCGTATTAAGAAGGGTGTAAGACAAGGCTGTAGCCTTTCGCCCCTACTCTTCAGTCTGTACATCGAGGAAGCAATGATGGAAATAAAAGAAAGGTTCAGGAGTGGAATTAAAATACAAGGTGAAAGGATATCAATGATACGATTCGCTGATGACATTGCTATCCTGAGTGAAAGTGAAGAAAAATGATCTGCTGAACGGAATGAACAGTCTAATGAGTACACAGTATGGTTTGAGAGTAAATCGGAGAAAGACGAAGGTAATGAGAAGTAGTAGAAATGAGAACAGCGAGAAACTTAACATCAGGATTGATGGTCACGAAGTCAATGAAGTTAAGGAATTCTGCTACCTAGGCAGTAAAATAACACACGACGGACGGAGCAAGGAGGACATCAAAAGCAGACTCGCTATGGCAAAAAAGGCATTTCTGGCCAAGAGAAGTCTACTAATATCAAATAGTGGCCTTAATTTGAGGAAGAAATTTCTGAGGATGTACGTCTGGAGTACAGCATTGTATGGTAGTGAAACATGGACTGTAGGAACAGAAGAGAATCGAAGCATTTGAGATGTGGTGCTATAGACGAATGTTGAAAATTAGGTGGACTGATAAGGTAAGGAATGAGGAGGTTATACGCAGAATCGGAGAGGAAAGGAATATGTGGAAAACACTGATAAGGTGAAGGGACAGGATGATAGGACATCTGCTAAGACATGAGGGAATGACTTCCATGGTACTAGAGGGAGCTGTAGAGGGCAAAAACTGTAGAGGAAGACAGAGATTGGAATACGTCAAGCAAATAATTGAGGACGTAGGTTGCAAGTGCTACTCTGAGAAGAAGAGGATAGCACAGGAAAGGAATTCGTGGCGGGCCGCATCAAACCAGTCAGTAGAATGATGACCAAAAAAAAAAAAAAAAAAGCTGATCGTTCATTGTGTCCACTCTAGCCGCCATTGAGGCATCTTCACTCATTAATCCAGACACTCATCCAGTGCTCAGGCACCAGCCTGCATCCATTCCTCGCGAACCCTCGCGAGTTGTTGAATCTTTCACCACCGCCTCTCGGTCCGCCAACTAGTTTCTCGTAAGTCACCCTCTGTAGTGATGTTGCAACAGGTTGCTTCCTCTCCATCTTCACGGGGCAGGTACGCCTCCGAACTCTATGTTCCGTGACGAGGTGTGAACATCGACCACCTTGTCGTCTACTGGAAGTTACATTATCAGTCAAGCACTTTTCACAAATTCTGACTACAGCAGCTTCGAACAACTGACCAGCTTCTCCACCTGCGAGATTCTTATTCCTAGATTATCACGTCATAAAGATCTGCCAGTGTCACTTGTGTCAACTGATTCCCCCGGTTGCGCCCCAAATCGTCTCTGTTCCACATAAATACAGTGTAATGTAGGCTTCCGCGGCTATTTTGAATCTGTGACCGCACTGTCAAGATATAAAATATCCGACGTTTTTGCCACTACTGCAAGAGGCCTTTACCAGGGTGATTAGCGAGGAACAGAAAAATCACCATGAGGAAGACCACTTGCAAAAGTGACCGAAACGTCGGAAGATTTACATATTGACAATAAGGTCACACACCCAAAACCATTTTATTGACTATAAATACAGTACCAGAGTTTGAAAATACCGTTTCAGTTGTAAAGTTCTTTTATTATCACACGACTGGTTTCGGGCTCTCACACGCCCATCTTCAGGTGTCGTAACGTGGTGCTGTGACCCCCGAGCGCCGCGGTAATGTGTACAAGGTGTGCTGTGCTACCTGCCTCGTAGGGAGCACTCCGCGCCTTGTACACGTTACTTCGGCGCTCGGGGGTGACAGCACCACGTTACGGCACCTGAAGATGGACGTATGAGAAACCGAGACCGGTCGTGTGATAACAAAAGAACTTTACAACTGAAACCGTATTTTCAACCTCTGGTATAATGCGCAGTTGAAGATGCTCCTCCAACAGGATTGCTTATATAAATACAGTACTTTGGGTACCGTGTAAAGTCACGGTGGCCAATGGTCTTTCGCTTTGGCTTATCAGTCCAAATTAACAACTTCTGTGAAGTTGTCAGATCTACTTCTGTGAGGCACTTGAATGTCGTATCTCAGTTCTTATGAGCCATTGTACTGTATCATAAATTATCTGAACCTCTTCACTACTACAAGGATTAGAACAAAGAGGAAGGCTTTGTGGTTGGAAGTGGTATAAGGATTCCACGATCTTACTAAGCTCAGCTCGGTCTATTCTTGGATGAGATCGAGGACGCTGTACACAACGGAGCTCAGGTTGGTACTGTCTTCCGTGACTTCAGAAACGCAGTCGATGTCGTACCGCACTGCCGTTTTAAGTAAAAAAATACGAGCGTACCAAGTATCGAACCGTGTTTGCGACTGGATTCAAGAGTTCACTGTAGACAGAAGTCAGCACGTCCCTCCTATAGGAGATTGTTTACAGTGTATGTAAATGATCTTGTAGAAAGCGCAGATGACGCGATGGTGTATGAGAAAGTAGCAACGCCAGGAGAGAGTATCGATTTGCAGAATGACCTGCAGAGGAGTGATGAATGGTGCGGGCTCTGGCAGTTGACCCTGACGGTAAGTAAATGTAGTATATTGAGCATGTGTAGGAAAAGGTAACCGTATCTACCGTAAAGTGTCCAGGAGTAACTACCCAGATCAATCTGAAGTGGAATGACCACATGTAACAAACAGTAGGAAAAGCAGATGTCAGACTGAGATTCAAAAGAAAAACCACAAGGAAATCTAACTCATCTACGAAGGATGTGGCTTACAAGCCGTTTCTTCGAACAGTTCTTGAGTATTGTTCATCAATCTGGGATCCTTACCGGGTAAGGCTCATAACAGTGATAGAGACATCCAAAAAAGATCGGTAAATTTATTCACTGGTTCACTTAGTCGGCGCGAGAGGATTGCAGAAACGCTTAACGAGCTCCAGTCGCAGACGTTAGAGGAGGGACGTGCATCACGGAGAAGTTTACAACTGTAATTTCATGTGAGCACTTCCCGGAAAGGGACGGGCAACGAATTAGTTCCCCCTACGTGCACCTCGCGAAATAACTCCGACGAGAAAATTCGGGAAATTAGAGCGTATACAGAGGCTTGCCGACAATCGTCCTTTCCAGTCGCCATTAGCGGGTGCAATACTGAAGTGAGGATCAGTTAGTGGTACCAGAAGTACTCTACGCCACATGGATTATGGAGTATGTCGTATATGCGAGTGTCTTTAAAATACTTTTGCATGCATCTACGAAATTCGAAAACAGAATATTTGAGAATTACTCTTTTGCAAAGTTGCCACTTTATATGAATTGAGAGTGGCTTTTTCAGAAGGAACATCGTTTTGAAACTCCTGGTCCACTACTTTTACCACAAATGCACTACAGTAACAGAAATACACCCAGTGCTTGCATACGACAAGCGACATTCGTAAGGGTCAACCTTTCACCCATATTCAAATTCTGTGATTCGGTAATACAGTACTTGTGCATTATGGTCATCTGTGTAAGACTTAGGATCGTCTGATTACAATACAAAATATTCAGTGGCTATCATTGGAGCTCTTGAAGTCAACGAGTCAGTTTCGCCCACGTAATTTCAGAATCAATATGTGTCGTAACATCAGTCACGTGGTGCTCTTTCGTGGTAAAGGTATTCGAAACTTCTGACGCCAATCATTCTGCAGTCTTACACACTTTTGTTTTGACTGAGTCACCAGAAACAAATTTGTATCCTGGATATACAAATCAAGTTGTCCGCAAGATGAGTAATTGTAGAAGGAACTGCCTGCGAATGTATTGCCTTTACCTTTACATGAAACGTCTTGCGTGAAAAACATGCGTAGTGTCTCGAGCAACCCCAGTCAAGTTACTTATATCTGTCATCCTTTTTTAAGGAGTTCCACATAAAATAACGTACCTTTTACCACTAGTATGATAATGATTACATCCGACGGAAAATTTTGACGTGTAATATACTCCTACATGTTGTGGTATTAATTTTCATGTCTTCTATTTTACTCAGTCTCTATAAGACAAGTAATATAAGCTGTATTCTGTCTTTTGTTACTATAATATTTATTTCGAAGCATCTTCAATCATCACTGCAAGAATTTGGTTTTCCTTACAAATTTGTTTCTCAGAATGTAAAGAGTTCCCACGTTTTACATTAGTGGGGGAGCGAGGGGCTTGTTGTAACAGGGGTAAGTAGTAACAGGCTCTTTTCACTAGGATCTTAAACTTTATTAGCGTGTTTCTTTGACTCTATTTGACCTATAAACGGCGTCGCATCATGTTGCCATAGCCAGTGTCCCGCCGGTCGGCACAGAGAGCGGAAGTGTGCACGCGCTTCCCTTTTGCCATGTAATATAAAACTGTACTGTCGTAACATTGTGGCCTGCGTTATTATTATCGACTAATTGCAAACTTTCTATATCTTATTTACATTCAAATTTATCTATCTCTGATAATGTGTAATAGTTTTTCAGGTTGCTAAATTGCTTAAATAGTTATCTTGATAAATGTTAAAAATCATACCATGGGGTTAGTTGTAACAAAATCTCAAGCGCGCCGAAATATATTTTTGACTACTTCCTATAGAAGTAAGGAAACTAGCTTACCAATGTAGCTTAATGCTGAAAACATTCCTTCTTCTTGGCGTCAAAACATGCCCCACGTTATGATGTGGATAACTAATTTTTTTTTCTTTTCTTCTAGAATGAGGGTGTATAAAAGAAAGTCAGAGCGGGCAACAAAAAGCCAAGAAGTGTACGAGCTAGCGTCAGCTGAAGTTGTAGAAAAAAAATGCAGCATTCGGAAAGCTAGTCAAACTTTCGCATTATATCACGTCTCTCTTTATAGATACATAAACAAAAAGAAGAATAATGAATGATTAACAGTTGGTTATGTTAAGCCTAGACAAGTATTAACTGCAGAACAAGAGGGTAAGATGGCTTTCTACCTACTCAAGTGCGCCGAAATATATTTTGAACTACTTCCTATAGGAGTAAGGAAACTAGCTTACCAATGCTAAAAACATTCCTCCTTCTTGGCATCAAAATAACATGGCTGGTACTGACAGATTCCAAAATTGTATGCGCAGAAATCCACAGTTATCTTTAAGAACACCAGAAGCGACGTCTTTAAGTCGTGCGACGTCGTTCAATAAGACTAAAGTTAATTCATTCTTTGCAATATATCAACGACTTCTCCAAAAATAACAGTTTAATGCTTCTCGAATATGGAACATTGATGAAACCGTGGTCACAACGGTTCAAAAATCTAAGAAAATAGTAGCTGCTCGTGGCCAAAAGGAAATTGGAGCTATCACATCGGCTGAGAGGGAAACTTTTGTAACACTTGCTTGTGCCTCTAACGCTGCGGGTAATTTTTTCCCACCGATGTTCGTTTTTCCCAGGCTCAAATATTCTGAAATGTGTATTCATGGTGGACCTCCAGATTGCATAGGAGCGGTAATTCCTCTGGATGGATGACCGAAAAAGAATTTATAATTTTTATGGATCATTTTATCAAACACGTCAGACCCACCAAGGAAGAGTCAATTCTGTTGCTACTTGATATCCATAGCTCACACGTGAATACTGGAGTTGTTGAAAGAGCCAAAGAAAATAATGTCATCATGTTATCGTTTCCCCCGCACTGCTCCCACAATTTGCAACCTTTAGACGGAGGAGTGTACGGCCCTTTTAAAAATCACATAAATAGGTCACAGACAGCATGGATGCACAACAATCCGGGGAAAACGATGACAATATATGACATCCCAGGTATTGTGAAAGAGTCGTTACCGCTTGCCGTAAACCCTGCAAATATTGTGAGTGGATTTAAAACTTCTGGTGTGTGGCCTTTGAATTATGATATTTTCCAAGAGTCCTACTTTGCGCCTTCTTATGTCACTGATTGTCCAGATCCTACACAAGAGCCAGATGTCGTAAGTGTCACAGAAAAATTTATCATTGAATCTTGAAAATCCAGAACTATCAGATTCTGCCCCTGAATTAGATATCAGCACCATGGAAATTATAAGCCAAATCGAAACTACGAACGAACCAACTCCGAGTTGCTCCAGTCTACAAAAACCTTTTTCGCCATCGAAGATTAGACCTCTGCCAAAGGCGCCACCAAGAAGAACTAATACAAATAGCAGACGCAAAAGAAAATCTACATTATTCACGGACACTCCTGAAATAGAAGCTTTACAAAAGGAATGTGAGGAAAAGATGAAGAAAAAACAGAAAAAATATGACAAAATTAATGGAAAAGGTAAAGGAAAGGGGAAGGGGAAAGGCAAAGGTAAATGAACAAAACATATAACCTGAGTGAACAAAGCTAAAAAAAAGGTTTTATATTCAGATTCAGAATCTGAATGAGATGAGTGGTATTATCTGGTATGTGGTGACGCTTACACAGATTCAAATAAAGAAGATTGGGTCGAGTGTTGCATTTGTAAGATGTGGGCACATGTAGGATGTGTTACAGGAGACACTATATCTTTTATTTGTATTAATTGTAGCTCAGATGAAGACTGAATTTAATTATAATGAAACCCACCAAATGTTGATTCGTATATAAGTGCAATACGTTGTTAGACAGATATTAAAAAGAGATAATTACGAAGCATACCTTAGATATAAATAATTTAATTACTTACTGTGATTGAAAAGTGCCATGATGATTATAAGTAGTCTTTTACTAAATAAAAGTGTTAATTACTTAATTTTTAGGTGTTGATTACTTAAAAAGCGTATTTAAGGTGATTTTTGATAAGAATTACATAATATATACTTTAGAAAGATGTCAATCTTGTTAACAATAAATAAAGAATAAATGATTAGAGGTATCATTGTTGTTTTTTTTGTCGTTACTACTTGTCCCGGTAGACGTTACAACTTGCCCCAAGCACGAGGTAAGTTGTAACACCGCACTTCTTCAAGCAAATAATTGTTTGTAAAATAATGACCAACAGTTATTGTATTATCTTTAATTGATTTGGTAGAGGAAGAGTTACAGCATCCATCCATCTTTATTTAGTAGCAATTTCATCAATGTATCTCAAGTTACATTAGTTGTCATGAAAACTGTTACAACAAGCCCCTAGCTCCCCTATTTTTAAGTACTAAATTATAACGATTATGCACGGTATGTTGCTTCCTACAGCATTTCTAATGTTCTTCCACATATAGGTGCTCGATGTTTAGGCCCTTCAACTTATTGTCCTTAGATATATGTGCGTTTTCATGTTATGTTGCTCGCTTCGATGATACGAAATAAGATCGTCATTGGTTTTGCTACTGTGATTGTGGAAGACCCTAATAATTTTCTGTGCAGTCTTTTATTCCAGTGTGTATGTGTGTGTTTGTGTGTGTCTGTGTGTGTGTGTGTGTGTGTGTGTGTGTGTGTGTGTGTGTGTTACTATTCTACACTGAAGAGCCAAAGAATCTGGTACACATGGCTAATATCGTGTAGGGCCCGGCGAGCACGCAGAAGTGCCTCAATGCGTCATGGCATGGACTTGACTGCTGTCTGAAGTAGTGCTGCATGGAATTACGCCATGAATCCTGCACAGCTGTCCATAAACCTGTAAGAGTACGACGAAGTGGAGATCTCTTCTGAACAGTACGTTGCAAAGCATCCCAGATACGCTTATACGCTCAATAACATTCTTGCCTTGGGAGTTTGGTGGCCAGCGGAAGGATTTAAACTCAGAAGAGGGTTCCGGGAACCACTCTGTAGCAATTTTGGACTCGTGGCGTGTCGCACCGTCCAGCAGGAATTTCCCAAGTCCGTTGGATGCGCAATAGACATGAATGGATACTGGTGACCAGACAGGATGCTTACGTACGTGTCACCTGTCATAGTCGTATCTAGACGTATCAGGGGTACCACATCACTCAATTGTACACGCCCCACACCATTAAAAAGCCTCCACCAGCTTGATCAGATGTAACGCGTAATAGGCAGACTTCTATCCACACCATCCAAAGTCATCAGGATCCACTGCAAGTACTATGAGTGTTAGGCGGGAAGTGAGAAAATTTCGATTTGATGGTCGAGCGGCTGCTCATAAGCCACACATCTCGCCAGTACATACCAAACGACGCCTCGCTTGGTGTGAGTAGCGTAAACACTGGATGATTGAACAGTGGAAAAAAAATTATGTGGAGTGGCGAATCACGGTACACAATGTGACGATACGATGGCAAGGTGTGAGTATTGCGAATGCCCGCTGAACCTCATTTGCCAGTGTGTGTAGTGCCAACAGTAAAATTCGGAGGCGGTAGTGTTATGGAGCGGTCGAGTTGTTTTTGTCGGCACTATCACAGCACAGGCCTACATTGATGTTTGAAGCACCTTCTTGCTTCCCACCGTTGAAGAGCAATTCGGGGATGGCCATAGAGTCTTTCAACACGATAGAGCACTTGTTCATAATGCACGATCTGTGGCGGAGTGGTTCCACGACAATAACATCCCTGTGATGGACTCGCCTGCACAGAGTCCTGACCCGAACCCCATAGAACTCTTCTGGGATGTTTTGAAACGCCGTCATCGTGCCACGCCTCAACCGACGGACATCGACATCTATACCTCTCCTCAGTGCAGCACTCCGTGAAGAATGGGCTGCCATTCCCCAAGAAACCTTCCAGCACCTGACTGAATGTATGCCTCCGAGAGTGGACGCTGTTATCAAGGCTAAGGGAGGACCAATTCCAACATTAGCAATGGAGGAGAGCACGAACTTGTCACTTTCAGCCAGGTATCCGGTTACTTTTGAATTCGTAGTGTAGCCCAAGATAGACCGACAAACCGAATGTGTAGAGGATGACCGAGACAAGGAATAGGTTCAACGGATAGAAAGGAAGACACACAAGATGGGTTAGTATGGAGGCTGAGATCACATCTTGCAACATAAAAAAAACTACGCGAGATGTATGTGCATCGATACAAAATGAAAACGTATATATATCCAGTGTCAGTGAAGTGAAACGTTCTAAAAATCGAGGACCTGTGTGTGGAAGAACACTTGAATGCAATAGGAAACAAAAAGACGTGAGTATTCATTGAAATTTAATACTGTTTAATAGTGAAAACGTAAACTATGATCTTTAACGATACGCGTCTAAATAAAATCTTTATTACAGTCGTAAAAGACTGAATACAACCCATATTACTAGTATAATTCTCACCTGCTCATAGCGCTATACAAAGCCTATGCAACATGTGTCAGTCTGTAATTACGTTTATGCAAAATGCTGCAACTGATGCATTCTAAGTAACATATCACTTGCAGGCCTCATACTTCATGCTGCAAAATTGACATGTAGCTGAATTGGTCACAGAACTGACTTAATGTTACAATCTACTACAGTGAGGCGACGAAAATCATGGGATACCTCCGAATATCGAATCAGACCTCGTTTTGCCCAACGTAGTGCAATAACTCGATGTGGAATGGACTCAACAAGTCTCTACGTTCACTGCAGAAATATTTAGCCACGCTGCCTCTATAGCAGTCCGTAATTGCGAAAGTGTTGCAGGTGCTAAAGTTTGTGCACCAACTGACCTCTGGATTATGTTCCATAAATGTTCGATGAGATTCATGTCGGACGTTCTGGGTGGCCAGACCATTCGCTCGAATTGTCCAGAATGTTCTTCAGACCACTCACGAACAACTGTAGTACCGTTACATGACGCATTGTCAACCGTTAAAATTCTATCTTTGCTCAGGAATATGACGTCCAAGAATGACTGTAAATGGTCTGCAAATAGCTGATGGTCCAGAGAACCCAGTCCATTCCATGTAAACACAACCCACACCATTAGGGAACCACCACTAGCTTGCACTGTGCTTTGTCGACAACTTGAGCACATGGCTTTGTGGGGTCTGCACCATGCTCGAACCCTATCATTAGATCTTACCAGCTGAAATCAGGACTCATCCAACCAGGCCGAGGTGTTCCAGATGCCTAGGTCAAACCGATTTAGTCCCAGGCCAGAAGCGGTGCTGTAGTTGTAAATAGGCTTGTATGTTGGCAGCGCTATGTAGTACTCTGCATTAAGAAATCTGACAGCGCTGTGTCCACACTGTTAGTGACTCTGTGGGTGGTCGGACTAGCAGTTGGAGGTGAAAAGCTAGAAGTGATGGAAGTTGGGAGTGAGTAATCAGCAGTGATGGAGGTTAGAGGTTAATTATTTGCAGTGTTGGAGGCTTGCAGTATTAGCGCGAGCGGACGGTCTGAATGTGTATCCGTCATGGAGATTTATTACTGATGATTATATAATGTTTTTGAACCGTTTGTCACTTGATTAAGGTAAAATCTGCTAAATACATTGTATGCACTGCAACAAAATGTTTCCTTTGCTAAGCACATGCCTACTAGTAGTTAGAGCCTTCAGTAGTTAGAACAGCCCCGCGGGATTAGCCGAGCGGTCTCAGGCACTGCAGTCATGGAATTTGCGGCTGGTCCCGGCGGAGGTTCGAGTCCTCCCTCGGGCATGCGTGTGTGTGTTCCTCCTTAGGGTAATTTAGGTTAAGTAGTGTGTAAGCTTAAGGACTGATGACCTTAGCAGTCAAGTCCCATAAGATTTGACACACACACAGAAGTTAGAATCTCTTATTTAGCTGGCAGCATTGGCGCCTGTATCGCTGTAGTTCGTGTCATGACGATTTTCTGTGATGTAAGTGACTTATGATATGTATGGGTTATTGTTATGATTCCTTCTAATTCAAGGCCATCTTTTGTATTAATCATTTGAAGTCAGGTTATCATATTCTGAGCAGTCAGATTGCGTTGCGCTAGAATATTGTGGGTCAGTATTGAAATGATAAGAATAAGTAAAGAGAAAGTAGGCTCAGTACGTTCAGTTGCATTCAGCAATTAAAGTAAAATCATATTAAGAAGTTTCACCTTCTCAGTTACTTCAGTCCAAGTAGTAAAATCTTAATAAAGAAGTTTCACTAGTCGACTACGATAACTCACTAAAAAAAAAAAAAAAAAAAAAAAAAAAAGAACTTAATTAAGAAGTTTCACAGTCGATGTCTTGCTGTTAGCAAAGGCACTCGCGTCGGTCGTTTGCAGCCATAGCCCATTAATTGCTAAAATTCGCCTCACGTTCCTAACGGATACGATCGCCGTACCTCCCACATTACCTTCTGCAGTTATTTTCACGTAGTATTGATAAATGCTGGCATACGCCACTGCTCTCAGTCGTTAAGGGGAAACTGTAGGTCACTGCGTTGGCAGTTGTGAGAGGTTCAAATAGTTCAAATGGCTCTGAGCACTATGGGACTCAACATCTGAGGTCAAAGAGTCCCCTAGAATTTAGAACTACTTAAACCTAACTAACCTAAGGACATCACACACATCCATGCCCGAGGCAGGATTCGAAGCTGCGACCGTAGCGGTCACGTGGTTCCAGACTGAAGCGCGTAGAACCGTTTGGCCACATCGGCCGGCTAGTTGTGAGAGGTAACGCCTGAAATGTGGTACTCGCGGTCCGCTCTTGAGTATGTGGATCTCGGAGCATTGAATTTGCTAGCGATTTTAGAAACGGGATGTCTTATGCGATGGCTCCAACGACAGTACTGGCCATTAAAATTGCTACACCAAGAAGAAATGCAGATGATAAACGGGTATTCATTGGACACATATATTTTACTAGAACTGACATGTGATTACATTTTCACGCAATTTGGGTGCGTAGATCCTGAGAAATCAGTACCCAGAACAACCACCTCTGACCGTAATAACGGCCTTGATTACGCCTGGGCATTGAGTCAAACAGAACTTGGATGGCGTGTACAGGTACAACTGCCCATGCAGCTTCAACACGATACCACAATTCATCAAGAGTAGTGACTGGAGTGTTGTGACGAGCCAGTTGCTCGGCCACCATTGACCAGACGTTTTCAATAGGTGAGAGATCTGGAGAATGTGCTGGTCATGGCAGCAGTCGAAGATTTTCTGTATCCAGAACGGCCCGTACAGGACCTGCAACTTACGGTCATGCATTATCATGCTGAAATGTAGGGTTTCCCAGGAATCAAATGAAGGGTAGAGCCACGGGTCGTAACACATCTGAAATGTAAAGTCCATTGTTCAAAGTGCCGTCAATGCCAACAAGAGGTGACCGAAACGTGTAAGCAATGGAATTCCATACCATCACGCCGGGTGATACGCCAGGATGGCGATGACGAATACACGCTTCCAATATGCGTTCACCGCGATGTCGCCAAACACGGATGCGACCATCATGATGCTGTAAACAGGACCTGGTTTCATCCGAAAAAATGACGTTTTGCCATTCGTGCACCCAGGTTCGTCGTTGAGACACCATCGGAGGCGCTCCTGTCTGTGATGCAGCACCAAGGGTAACCGCAGCCATGCTCTCCGAGTTGATAGTCCATGCTGTTGCAAATGTCGTTGAACTGTTCGTGCAGATGGTTTTTGTCTTGCAAACGACCCCATCCGTTGACGTGGCTGCACGATCCGTTACAGCCATGCGGATAAGATGTCTGTCATCTCGGTTACTAGTGATACGAGGCCGTTGAGATCCAGCACGGCGTTCGGTATTACCCTCCTGAACTCACCGATTCCATACTCAGCAGAATCATTGGATCTCGACCAACGCGAGCAGCAATGTCGCGATACGATAAACCGCAATTGCTTTAGGCTACAATCCGACCTTTATCAAAGTCGGAAACGTGATGGTACGCATTTCATCTGGCGACGCCGCTCAACTGCTGTTTGTGTATGAGAATTCGGTTTGTAACTTTCCTCATGTCAGCACGTTGCAGGTGTCGCCACCGGCGCCAACCTTGTGTGAATGCTCTGAAAAGCTAATCGTTTGCATATCACAGCATCTTCTTCCTTTCGGTTAAATTTCGCGTCTGTAGCACGTCATCTTCGTGGTGTAGCAATTTTAATGGCGAGTAGTGTACTACACAGCGTTCAAAATCTGTTAATTCCCGTTGCGGCCATAATTGTGTCGGAAATTTTCGCATGTATTCACCTGAGTACGAGTAACAGCTCCGCCAATGCACTGCGCTTTTATACCTTGGTTACGCGATACTACCGCTGTCCGTATTTGCTCATATTGTTATCTCATGACTTTAGTCACCTGAATTTATAGAAGCGTGAAGGCAGTGAATCGAATCCTGAAATCTTGAAGCAGCTCACCGGGCGAACTGTGCCATGTTCCAATGGAGCGAGGATTCGGAGTGGAAGCACCTGAGAAAATCTGGCAGCGGTGCCAGGTGTTAAGGCATGGGAGTCAGCAACAGGTGTTCGTGCGTGCGCAGGGGCGACGACTGCCAGCGATAGAGCAGTAGCTGGCCCTGGATGCGTATGGCCTCACTCCTTACTGCCCAAAAGATTAAACAGTCACGCACTTTCTGGGAACGTCACGTTTTTTGTAGTGCAGTCCCGAATTCCTTCGTAGGTAATTCCGGACACCGCGGATTTAACAATTGTCAAACGCTTTTCCTCATACGTATCCCTATATTGTGTTATTGGCTTTAGTTGGCGAAACTGTTCGACGAAAAGATTCCACTCTTACCAATTATTACCCCTTACATTGTTGCGCGCAAGGCACCAAGGTGATATTGTAACGTCTGCCGGGAAAATTTGGAGCAAAATGTAAATAAATTGTTTTAAAATGACGTAAAAAACAGGGATACTGGACATAGGAATTTTATTGCAGTTTGCAAATGGATACACAAGTCGCATCTAGGATGCGACCAAATTAAAGAATACTTATTGACAAGAGTGTCTTGTGTAAAGTGACGGCAATATTTTTCTATGCGAGCATTCTGATTGGTATTTGATCGCTGAGTGAACTGTAATATCGGCATACTCTTATTTTGCTGGGATGATAAAGTGTCTGTACTACTGGAAATAATGTATCTGTTAGCTTTAAAAAATTAATTATGTTTCTTAAAGTGACATGTGATTTTATTTATGTAAAAACTAACATCCTCTCTCTGAGTATTTGCAGAACACATTATTGAATGAGGTTTTCATTGTTGGCTACCTTTACTGCCTGGATTACTAATTCGTTCGAATACGACACCAGTGGCCAGCTTATACAGATAAAACTACGTCATTAATCTCGACGAATAATTACTCAAGTAGTACTGTTAACATTATGCAAAATTTCACCAAAGTTTAGGTTCACCATACTACAGACTGCCTAGTATGTTCCAGCACTGACGCAGGTAACACTTTATCTTCTGTCAAAATCAAATGTTCTCTTTAGGTCCAAGCAAAAGCTAAACTGCATAGGACTAAAAAATTGGTGTTATGTGAAGAGGGTAACGTCTCCCTTATATTACTGCTATCCATTCTTTAGGAAATCCCTCTTTCTGTAAGATGAGCAATATTTAACTAGGAATTCATAGAACAGTGTTGCAATTATATCTCTCTTAAAACGGCGCAGACATAAACTGTTCGCACTTCGTGTATAAAAGCCCACAACTGCAAACAATGTTAAACAATACAAGGATTATTATTTCATATTATTACATTAGTAAAACCCTTTTAGAATTACAGTTTCTATCACCCTATGTCATTAGACTGTATTGTCCGCTACTTAGTGTAACTGTATTGCATTAGCTAAATTTGGTTGCTGTCCTTGAACAACAATAGAACTTCCCAACAAGAATGAGTCGAACGAAGCGCATGTAGTCTTTCAATGAACAATTCCGAAAATAATTTCCATTCTAAATGACAATCGTGAGGAAAAGATGAAATTTATTTCAATTACGACTGATGCATCTAACCACAAAAAGATTAATTTTTTCCCCTCCTTGAAAAATATTTGGTTATAAAACTGGTATATAAGTAAGGTTATTACATTATATAAATGATAAGAACAATGTTTTTACCATATTACAAGTGCAGTTCAACTATGGACTGATACGGGCTGGATATGCTGCCCATATATTGTATAATACTGTTCTAGCAGCTACTGGTGTGTTGCCTATAAGGGTAGTTTCCAAAATAGTTCTGTACTCAAATCATACACCGTGAGAAATGAAACGCTGAAAGACTCTTGGAGCTTTATGGAAACTGATTTCTCAATGATTTGGGATTATGCTCAAACAAGGTGGTTAGCGCTATTGCCTGCTGTAAAAAAAAAAAAGTCATCAACATCTTTAAAGACTAAAATCACACTTCAAATCTGAAAAACTATTGTCCATTGTTCTGTCAAAACTTCTTTCAAAACCCCTTTTATGAACTATGGTTATACTTTGTTGACAGCCAGGAATCATGATCTCACGAATCAGTGACAAGTGTTGGACAGATAGTCACCACATTTGAAGCGTTGATTGTATTAGTAAATAGACTACGTTGGAGCCCAAAAATTAAAGTCAGTTGAAGCTTTTCTTGAAAACCTTGATACAGAGGAAGGTCTGCATCCAGCGGAGTTGAAAATATTTCATAGTGTTTTATATTTTTCTATGAAAATGTGCTATCCCACTTAAAAATGATCAAATACCTTTATGTACTGACATTCAAAGAACGTCTTCTCGATTTACAAAACTGTGCCATTACAGAAGCGATTGCAGACCTCTGGTACAGAGCCGAACGGAGGGTGTGAATCAGAGGTTCAGATGGTTCTGCGACAGTGTGGGCTGCAGATTCCTCGACTTGCGCCATATGGTGGTTGGGTTTCGGGTTCCGCTGAGTAGGTCAGGAGTCAACTATACGCAGGAGGCGGCTACACGGGTAGCACGGCCTGTGTGGCGTGGACTCGGTGGTTCATTAGGTTAGAGGGTCTTGGGAAAACACAAAAAGGGCTTCAGTCACAAAGGGTGCAGGCCGAACAAGGGAAGAACGTAGATACAGAAACCGTCTGTATAACAGCTGTAAATTGTCGTAGCTGTATTGGGAAAGTAACAGAGCTCTAAGCGCCAATATAACGGATTGATGTTCAAATTGTTGTAGGCACTGAAAGCTGACTAAAGTAGGGCTGACTAAAGTAGGAGAAAAGCACAGCCGAAACTTCTGCGAAGAACTTAACGGTGTTCCGAAAAGATAGGCAAAACACGGTTGGCGGTGGAGTGTTTTTGTCGTTGGAAGTAGTTTATATCGTCTCGAAATTGAAGTACATAGTTCCTGTGAGTTAGTACGGACAGAGGTCATTGTTGGAAACAGGATAAAATAATATTTGGATCGTTTTACCGACCTCCCAATTCAGATAATACAATTGCTGAAAACTTTAAGGAAAGGTAAGTTTGATTTCAAACACATACTCCAAACTTAACATTATAATTGGTGGTGGCTTTAATTCACCCTCGATACGTTGGCGAAAATACATGTTTAATTCCGGAGTTACGCATAAAGCATCATCGAAAATTCTTCCAAACGCATTCTCTGAAAATTATTTCGAGCAGTTAGTTCATGAGCCCACGTGAATAGTAAACTGTTGTGAAAACACACTTGACCTCTTCCCAACACATAATCCTGAGTCAGTAACGAGCATCAAAACGGATACAGCGATTAGTGAACACAGGGTTGTCCTAGCGAGATTGAATATCATAACCCCCAAACCCTCCAAAATAAACGAAAAATGTACCCATTCAATAAAGCAAATAAAAATTCAGTTGAGGCCTTCCGGTGAGACAATCTCCACTCCTTCCAAATTAATAATACAAGTGTAGATCAGATGTGGCTCGCATTCAAAGAAATAGTGTCGGCATCAATTGAGAGATTTGTACCAAATAAAACAAACGGGTCAAAAAACTGTTACAGAAACAACGAAAAAAATGCCAAATTTAAACAGACACATGATCTCCAAGATCGGCGATATTTAGCGCGAGGCTCATATAATAGTTTCCAAAACTAAATTTTGTCTCGAAACCTGGCAGAAAGTCCAAAGAGATTCTAGTCGCAGTATGGTACGCTAACGGCAAGACACAATCAATGCATTCTCTGCGCGATTTCAATGGAGATACTATCGAAGACAGTGCTGTCAAAGCAGAGTTACTAAATACAGCCTTCCGAAAAGCCTTCACAAAAGAAGACGAAGTAAATATTTCAGAATTCGAATCAAGGTCAGCTGCCAACATGAGCAAAGTAGAAGTAGATATCCTCGGAGTAGTGAGAAAAATCACTTCTGGTCCAGACTGTATACCATTAGGTTCCTTTCAGAGTACGATGATGCAATAGCTCCATACTTAACAATTACGTGCAACCGTTTGCTCGATGAAAGATCCATACCCAAAGACTTTTAAGTTGTACAGGTCACACCAATATTCAAAAAAGTTAGTTGGAGTAATCCACTAAATTACAGGCCCATATCACTTACGTCAACATGGAGCAGGATTTTCGAACATATATTGTGTTCGAATATTATGAATTACTTCGAAGAAAACGGTCTATTAACACACAGTCAATACGGATTTAGATAACATCGTTCTTGTGAAACAAAACCAGCTCTTTATTCGCATAAAGGGTTGAGTGCTATTCACAAGGGATCTCAAACTGATTCCGTATTTCTCGATTAGCGGAAGGCTTTTGGCAATGTACCACACAAGCGGCTTGTAGTGAAATTGTGTGTTTATGGAATATCGTCTCAGTTATGTGACTGAATTTGTGACTTACTGTCAGAGAGGTCACAGTTCATTGTAACTGATGGAAATTCATCGAGTAAGACAGAAGTGATTTCTGGCGTTCCCCAACGTAGGGTTATAGGCCTTTTGCTGTTCCTTATCTATATAAAAGATTTGGGAGACAATCTGAGCAACAGTCTTAGGTTGTTTGCAGATGGCACTGTCGTATATCGACTAGTAAAGTCATCAGAAGATCAAAACAATTTACAAAACGATTTAGAAAAGCTATCTGCACGGTGCGAAAATTGGCAATTGACACTAAATAACGAAAATTGTGAGGTCGGCCACCTGAATGCTAAAGGAAGCCGTTAAACTTCGGTTACACGATAAATCAGTCTAATCCAAAGGCCGTAAATTCAACAACAACTTACATTGGAAGGGACACAAAGATAATGCTGTGGAGAAGACTAACCAAAGACTGTGATTTATTAGCAGGACACTTAGAAAATGTAACAGATCTACTTAGGAGACTGCCTACAATACGCTTGTCCGTTCTTTTTTAGAATACTGCTGCGCGGTGTGATTTCCTTACCAGATACGAGTGACGGTGTACATCGAAAAAGTTCGAAGTACAGCAGCACTTTTTATACTATCGCGAATTTTGGGAGAGAGTGTCACTGAAATGATACAGAATTTGGGATGGACATCATTAAAACAAAGGCGTTTTTCGTTACGGAGGAATGTTCTCACGAAATTCCGATCACCAACTTTCTCTTTCGAATGCGATCGTATTTTGTTGGCGGCAACGTACATACGGAGAAAGGATTACCATGATAAAATAAGGGACATCAGAGCTCGTACGGAAAGGTATAAGTGTTCGTTCTTTCTGCGCACTGTACGAGTTTGGAATAATAGAGAAATGTGAAGGTGGTTCGTTGAACCCTCTGCCAAGCACTTAAATGTGATTTGCAGAGTATCCATATAGACATAGATGTAGATTAGTTCAGTTTGCAGAAAACTAAATGTGTCAGTAATAGGTCTCTATCAAATAGTCTTTTAGCAGTGAGAAATCAGTGAATGGACTGCTAACAACACTTCGCCAATGCAGCTACTGAAAGAGTACTTTCACACATGAATAATATGTGGACCAGTGAAATAATACAGCTTGCTGTAGAAACTATCGAAGCTGTGTTAGAAACTAGCCTGAAGTATTATGAAACTTGTGTAAAAATTTTTCATATGTTATTAAATAATACTGAACAGACATTTTGGTCTGCTCATACTCCTTCGTATTATAAAGCATTAATAAAGTGTAAAGTAATGTACTTTCTCGCCATATCAAAATCTGTCATGTGTCCCAAATTTGGATCTAAAAGAAAAGATCACCGTAAATAAATAACATCATGAAACTGAGTGGAAAACAGCTTGTTCTAGACGCGTGATGCTGCTTGAGTATTCCCCCTTTATTAACTTTACCAAACACTGAAATTCAAGGTATTAAAAACCATATGATGGAGTACGAATGTACGAATCCCATCCTTGGACCACCGAAACTGCTAGAATGGGAGAATCCCGAGAAGGAATTAAATTTGGGATACATGATTTGCTAATGTTAATGTTATCATTATCATGTTCATATTCAGCTAAATAGCTTGATCCATTGTTCAACTTGCGTAATGTCCGTTGTGGTGTCTTCTGGTAAATGCTTGTATGTTTTCACAGGGAGCAGTATCAGCGACGATATGCAGGATGCGTTACCGTTTTAGGTGCTCACTTTAATTTATTGTGTACATTTATTTCTCTCTGTTATGACTTTGTATTATCCTCAGCACACATGGTAACGGTTGAAAGCTGTTTCTTTCTTAAAATACAGGGGCTAAGGATATTGATGATAAGTTTAGCTGACGACATTGCTCTCCCATGCAATTGAGACATATTAGGGACGTAAAGAATTGGAAGTTCTCCTGGCCGAGGAATTTAGACTGACAGTGAGCCAAAGAAATAGTATACTTAAAATCAAAACTGTGGAAATTTTCTGTTGAAGTATTCCTGCTGCCTTGAAAGCAAAGTAACACATGATGGACGAAGCAAGGAGGAGATAAGAAGCCCAGCAAAGAGAACATTGCTCGTCAAAGAGGGCTATTAGTATAAAATATAGTCCTTAATTTGCGAAATAAATCGCTGAGTGTGGTCGTCTGGAGCACAGAATTTTAATGATGCGATACGTGGACGTTGGGAAAACCGGGACAATAGGCGAAGCATTTGTCAAGTTGCGGTACAGAAATATCTGACAGTAAGAGAACTGATACGAAATGTGGTTCTCTGCAGAATCAGTGATCTGCAGAACACTATACTACAAGAAGGGACAAGATGAGGGGAGACGAGAGTAGACATCAAGGAATGGGAGTTTAATGGTAACAATTGTGGGGAATGACAAAGACTGGAATACATAGGACAAATAAATGACGAATTTAGGTGTAAAGGTTGATATAAGATGAAGAGGTAGCCCTATAATAGGATATTTTGCCATCCTTCATCAAACCAGTCAGAAAGCTGATTACCAAACCAAAATTATATGTCATTGTATCCTATACATTCTTGAACTTGTAACACCGAAAATGCATGATTAAGAAAATTTTTGTAGACAATACTGAATGCATTTACGCACCTGCTATTCCGTTTGTGTTTCTTCGGACAATCACTGATTTGGTTTCCCTTCAGGGAAAAACTCAAGGAATGCGCGGCTCATGAAACACCGAAAATGCAGATAAAATATCTTCTGCACCATCCAAAATTTTTCGCAGTTTAATATTCGTTAATAACTTGTACTGTACCTCTAATTCTGAATCAGTAAGCTTTATTACAGAAACTATATTTAATATTAATGAATGTAATAAAGTATTTAGTTGTGAATGTATATAATTGATTGTAATTATAACGTAAGTATTGTACATTGGTGGGTAATAGCCAAGGGAACTTTATTAAAATGTGTCGATAGCAACAATGAAATATCAGTAGCTCTACCGTCGTTTATATTTGGGTATGGAGAGTCCCAGTCGCGCTGCGAGCAGAAAGGAACCAGAGTCATGAAAGGATGCGGAAGTGTTTATTGGGTACAAATATGATAGCGCCAGTGTAGGCGCACCTACTTCGTTAACCCTCGAGTGTTGGGAGTACGGTCGGAGTGGACAGGCGGAGCAAACTGCAATTCTAGCTGTTTCCTGTCTCATAATTATCCGTGGCTCTGGAAATGACTCTTTGTTCGCAAATAGCAGCAACAGCAGCAGTTCAGCATTGTCGTCGGCTACATTCTCCGTCGTCCACACAGCTACAACATCGTAAGCCGACAAAGTATTACTAATATTGTACAAGCATTACCCAGTGGCATTTCTTTCACATCTTTAATAATTTTCTTGAATAATAACCTGCAATAGTCGTAACTTGTAGGTACCCGTGTTGTCATTGCCCTCAGAATTTTTTACGAAGCAGAGACCCTTACCTCTCCATGCAATCACCAAGTGCAGTAAAAATATGAAAACTGATTAACTACTTACTGCCTGTTTCGTTTGCTTGCTAATGACCAGTTTAAGTCTAAATTCTGCTGTTTCAATAACTATTCATTCTTGTATTACGTTACATAGGCTTAACGAATTTGCAGTTTTTAGTATTAACTTCACTCAGTTAGAGTTAATTAAAATTTTACTGGCAAAATTAATAACTAAAGGTACAGCACAAATTAAGAGTGCATAATTTCATTTGTTTTTATTTATCTTAGCGAGTAGCTCCTGCTGGCTCGGTATGTACCTTGTTGCTCTTACGCTGAAAGTAAATCCAGTTGCTCATTTGCTTAGAGTCAGTTCAATTCAATAATTAAAAGTAAACCGCTGGCGCTTTTCCAAATGTTGCATTACGTTACGCTGAGTTCACTGAAAGTCATTTTTTCACATAATAGAATCTGAGCTACAGCCAGTCATTTATTTAACCAGCAACTTCATGCAACTTCGCTTTAACAATTTAGTATTTTAGATTAAGTAACTGCAAACTCTGTCCTTTCTGACTCATTTATTTTCTCGTGAACTGTTGTCAAAAGCGTGACAGCCTTCTGTCGTCATACCAGCGATTATTTGGTTAATTTTCTTTGCCATTACCTTTCTTAACATTCTGGAGATTCGTTTCTCTAGTGGGCTGGCGACCGTTTAATTATCCTTTTCTTTGTATTACGTGGTACCCTTTCCCACAAAGTGCGATCTCAAGGTGATGGCAACGATGCCACCAGACAGGAAACGTGTGCAGGCGCTGCAATACGGGACGTCCACAGTGTACAACACCACAAGAAGACCGATATCTCACCATCAGTGCCACCAGACAGCCACGGAGTACTGCAGGTAGCCTTCCTTGGGACCCTACCGCAGCCACTGGAACAGTTGTCTTCAGACACACAGTCTACAGACTATTGAACAGACATGGTTTATTCGCCCAGAGACCTGCAAGGTGCATTCCACTGACCCCTGGTCACAGGAGAGCCTGGTGTCAAGAACACAGTGCATGGTCATTGGAACAGTGGTCCCAGGTTATGTTCATGGACGAGTCCAGGTATAGTCTGAACAGTGATTCTCGCCGGGCTTTTCGTCTGGCGTGAACCAGGAACCAGATACCAACCCCTTAATGTCCTTGAAAGGGACCTATACGGAGATCGAGGTTTGATGGTGTGGGGTAGGATTATGGTTGGTGCACGTACACCCCTCCATATCTTAGACAGAGGACCTTTAACAGGTCAGGTGCATCCGGACGTCATTTTGCACCAGTAAGTCCACCTTTTCAGGGGTGCAGTGGGTCCCACCTTCCTCCTGATGGATGATTATGCACGGCCCCACCTAGCTGCCATCGTGGCGGAGTACCTTGAAACAGAAAATATCAGGCGAATGGAGTGGCCTGCCTGTTCTCCAGACGTAAACCCCATCGAGCATGGCTGTGATGATCTCGGTCGACGTTTCGCTGCACGTCTTCAAACCCCTACGACACTTCAGGAGCTCCGACAGGCTCTGGTGCAAGAATAGGAGGGTATACCGTAGCAGCTGCTCGGCCACCTGATCCAGAGTATGCCAACCCATTGTGCAGCCTGTGTACGTGTGCATAGTGATCATATCCCATATTGATGTTGGGGTACATACGCAGAAAACAATGGCGTTTTGTAACACGTGTTTCGGGACGGTTTTCTCAACTTATTACCAATACCGAGGACTTACAGATCTGTGTCGTGTGTGTTCCCTATGTGCCTATGCTATTAGCGCCAGTTTTGTGCAGTGCCAAATTGTGTGGCACCACATTCAGCAGTTATCCTTAATTTATGAGCATGAGTGTAGATTAGGTTTAGAATAGATTCTTCCTTCAGAAGGGTCTGTTGTACACTTTCAAAATACTAACCGGTATTATTTTCCTTCGGTAATGATAGATGTACTCACAGTAAAATTTCATTAGTCATAAGCGATCACGGTCAATTATATCGCAATCGAGGAGGCCGATTAGGAATGGGGAAGTTACAAACTACTTCGCAATGTCACTGAGTGGCTTTCTTATAGAATGGAAAGATCTTGTGACATTACGAGAAGATTTCTCGCTTAAGATTCCAGTAGCGCAAAGTTTTATTTCACAAGATGCCTGATGCGTCGTTAGCTGGTTGAGCGGCTTGGAAAGCGCAAGCGATAACAGTGAGGCAATTAGCGCTGGCCATCAGATATGAAAGATCCCAACAGCGTGGGACTGAAAGGAGAGCTCGCTGAGCGAGCTACGATGGCGGCCCAGCCACTTAGAATATCGAGTACAAATCGTATTTCTCTTTCTTTTTCTTGTGCTTTGCACCTGCATCGCATGGTTATTAACACATTCGCCATGGTTAATTGACGGGGTGACCGGATGCCCTTTCTCTCGCCACACAATTACCCGTCGGAACTGAATATGTGTAGCCCAAATGTCTGCGTATATTGTTACCCACGTGGAAGTGAGCGAAAGTTTTCTAGATGTTTGCGAATCGTGCACCCGAGACAGGAATTCGGTACCAGCCAGGTACTCACGTTACGGGATGCGGGATAACAGGCTGCCGGTTTGCCGATCCTCGTTATTAATCCTGCTGGATGGATTTCATTCGGGACCGGCGAATATCCCGGACCCAGAAGCGGCGCTTTATCGCGCACGGATAACCGACCGGCTATCGAGTGTAAATTATAATGTTCACTGCAGATACACACAATTACGAATCGCGACGGTATGAACGAGCCCACTGAAAATTAAACCTCGTTTTTAAACACAATATTTAAAAATGTGCTCATACTTACAAATAATATTTTCAACAAAATTACAACAATTAAAATCGACATTCAGTCTAGATTAATAATACGTCTTAAGAAGGCTTGAATATTTTCACCGTAAATTATACTTAATTTTAAACAAACTTTTAAATAATTATAAGCAAATTATTTAGGGACATGCACATAGAATGTCATAGCTACGAATTCCTCCATTCCATCAGACTTGTATGAGTATCCAAGTTCTCTATCTAATTCCTATATCTGTTCAATTATAACGCGGTGCTTATAATTTATTTGAATTTAATAAATTGACTAGAGAAACAGAGCAGCGCTGGTTACTCGCAGATATTAATGTAATTTACCACTGTTTTATTATGCGGTCGCGAACTGTCCATGAATATTTATTCTGTATTCAAAACTATGTGAAATTTAATGTCAAAAGGTAGAGTTTTGGTCGTTTTATGAATATTTGTGTTGATTAGCGTAGTGACCGACTATTTAAATAACTGTGTATAGCAGAGCGTTCATCAGTGTGGTGAGATCAGACAGGTTTGACAGACCAGAGTGACGCTGGCTTCCAAACTGTATTAGTAGCACACATAATGGTTTGATGGGCGTAAGATGATCATCTGGAAATTTTTCAGACTTGGAATTTTGAACACTTTCAGCGATTTATTCTTTTGTGTCCACGTGAACTTTATCGCTCTTTCACTATTTCCGAGAAGCCATGCTTCAATATGAGATTTCGATTGTTGGACTAACTAGTTCGATGTTAGATGTTATAACTTACGTGGATAATGAACTTTACATTTCTCAATGAATGTTAGAGTGTTTGCATCGTTGAACGTCTAAAATGTTGCTACTCGTTCTTCGAGAATTAGTGCCCGGCTTCACGCACTTACACCATACTTGCTACTGTCCGTAACTGCTTTTCTTGTGCTATGTAACTATATTTTGCCTTGCTACTACAACAGATTTACTGATTCTACGTGAGGCCACCATGTGAATATACTTGTGCGCATTTTTAACATAAACTTCTGTTTAAAGTTTTGAACAAACTCCTGTAAACAGTATCACTATCCTACTGGATCCTTTTCATATATTTATCTTTCCTTTTAATTGTTTGCTACCTGCTCATTTCTTGTTTCATTTCGCTAATGTCTTCAAAACTAATTTTATGTTAGAATTTTGACGTAAAAGCAACGTCTTTGTTGATCCATTGAGGACATGGGACAGCGGATGGTCATATATTTCACAAAGAAATTCGCCAAACAGCCGTGCAACCGTGCAAATTTACAAGTTTTTTTCCCATTTTCGCCACCAGTTTCGGCAATACCATAATTCATCTTCAGGTCCCATATGCACCTCTCAAACATTATCGATATTGGCATGCTGGGATTATCTGCTTCTGAATGTAAGTGAATTCTCAAGTGCTTCCTTCGAATGTTTGACTGCATCTGCATTTATGATCCAGTAGACAACATCCTTAGTTTTGTAAGTCTACTGGAAACCGACGTGGTTTTATACAACAATGCGAACTCGTCATGAATTTCTTACGAATTATAGAAGAAGATCGTTTTCGCCTTGTGCTACTACTGGCAAATAATCCTCAATACAAATAACGTAATATACATAATACCACGAAAATTCGATAGCGTCAGGCACGTGGAGTCACACGTAGTCTAGTATGGCACAAAGAGGGTTCTGTCAGACCGAATCTATATACCGTATTTGTAATTCTTATCAATTGTTTACAGTAAGTACAGATTCTAACACGAAGGCAGGAACAGATATAGACTCAGATTACAATTTAATAAAGAACTAACGATGGAGAGTAGGATGAAGCTTGAGAGAATCTTCTGGAACTTTCATTGGAAATAAGATTGATACTGAATTACTGAGGAATATTGAGACGCGTTTGACGGTACTTGAGGCTATAGATCGTGCGATAGCCAATAACACACTAGTTAGTTAAATTGTAGTGGATATTTTTGAAATTGGGATTCACAGAAATTCAGAGACTAATGTAAGTGGAAAACGTAATTTCGAAGAAACCTTGACTAAAACAAGAAGTACTTTAACAGATCGACGAAATAATGAAGTACAAAATAAAATATTCAGAGGAAGTCAGGATTACAGCAATTAAAGTGAATTTGGAACGAAATAAATAGGAAGTGGAAAGATGTCAAAGTGAAATGTCTGCTGGAGAAAAGGGAAGAAATCGAAAAAAGTCGGGAGTCCGAAGATATGGCTCAGCATAAAGAAAAGTCAAAACAAACGGTGAAATAAGAAGGAAGGGTGGTAGCATTAAGACTTCAATGGGAATTTCATTGCTATATGTAAAGGGGAGAGCAGATAGATAAAGAATTTGTCCGATGACGAGATAGAAGAAAAACCAGGGGTATATATGAAAGATAACGGGGATCCACTATTAGAATTTAACAGAGCTCTGGAAGGCTTGTCATCAAATATGGCGAAAGGGATAGATAAGATTTCCTCGGAATTTCTAAACTAACAGAAGTAAATGGAAATAAGAACTAGAGTACAATTTGATTGTTCAACATGTATGAGACTAGAGATTTTCGGAAATATTCCACAAATAGCAAAAGCAAGTTAATGTGGGAACTATCGCACAATCAGTTTAACAGCTCCTACATCAAGCTGTTGACAAGAATAATATACAGGTGAAAGAAAAGAAATTTGAGGATCAGTTACACGTCGATCACTTCGAATTTGCGTAAGGTAAAAGAAGAACAGAGGCAGCTCTGACGTTGAAGGAAGACTGAAGAGAAATGAAGACACTTTCACACGATTTGTCGACCGGGAACATGCGTTCGACAATCTAAAATGCTGCAAGAACGAAACTCTAAAGAAAGTATGTAAGTAAGTCCCAGGAAAGTGGTACGAAAGGACGAGTAATATATAAGCGGCGAAAATTACTCCTACCGGAGCACAAAAAATACTAATACGGTCTTGTTTATTTAAAAGACTCTGACTGAAAAGTGGAGTACCAGCTCTCTCATTCTGCCTTCCCCAATACTTTAAAAATTTTCCTAAAAGTTTTGCCATGCCAACATATTCTCATATTTTTTAACTTGCAACTCACCTCAAACTTTCACAACATCCTGTAAATGTAACGCCCTCACACCGGCTAGTACATCGCTGTAAGTCGCTCATATCCATCCACTCCCAGTTACCCATTCTCACTCATTCAGTACAAAGCGTTGTCATTATTTGTGTCGCTCTATCATTGTCTCCTTTGTTATACCCATAGACCCCTTTTTCTGTCCTACTACTGCAGTTTCCACTCGATGTCAGGGTCCTGCTAGTACTTCATTCCTCCCTTCCTACTGTTGCTGTCTCTCCTCACTATCACTATCTGTCTTCCTTGCTGTTATTCTCATATACTCTGTCTCTTTCACTCTTTTCCTACCACTGTTCTATCAGTGTGAACTACGTTTCACTGCCATTGTGGCCCTCTCTTCCTCTCACACTGCCGTTCTGTCGTTCGCTGTTTCTGTTACACAACTGCTATCCATTATCTTCCAGTATTTATTACTTTTCCCTCTCTTTGCCGATGCCACACTCTTCTTTCGCCTCAGCATAAAAAATGCGAATATGTTCGTATGCCAAAATTTTTGGAAGTTATTTTAAAAAGTGCTGAGGGAGGTAGAATGACTCACCTGGTATACCACTATTCAGTCAGAGTCTTTTAAGTAAACAAGAACATATTCGCATTTTTCAGGCTCCTATAAGAGCATTTTTCTGCTGATTCCCTTCTGCTCTCCGCTGCAGCAGGGCATTAACTAATATTAAAAGAAATTTATTAGTTAGTAAGAAGTTAGAGAAATTAGTTATGTGAAACTGAAATAACGGGAAACTAATTTTACCCCTCAGACCGGAGTTTACGTTCAAAAAATTTCTATGTGCTACGGTACTACAATATGGGTTTCCCGGGTCATAACAGAGAAAGTTTACAGTTATCAACTACGCTTTCGCGTCACACCGGATTTTACGTGCGTACTTTAAGTGTGCAAGCAGTGCAGCTTTGAATCTCTGTATCGCGGGCACGGATAAAGGTATCAAGAAAAAATTCTTAATTGTTCCAGATCGTGTTTATAGGAATACATGCTGTGCGCAGCTGTCACGGAAGCTGTGGCTGGGTTTCGGTATCCAAGAAACAAGCTTCTGAGATGTTTCTAGATACAAGATAAATATGTTTCAGACAGGAGAGCTATCTCTTCTAGATAACTACATGGAAAACATACCGCACACACCGTTAAAATCTGAGCAATTTTATGCTGCTATTTATTATTTAGATTTAACAACATAACGGATTTTACGTGTAGATGTAGAGTAACTTTGATTCTCTGTGTCTTGGAAACAGATAATGATATAAAGAAAATTTTCAAGGGTGTTGGAGATCAGGATGTGAGGAACATGTAAAAAATTTCAGCTATTTTCTGTGTATAGCCGTTCTGGAATTCTCGACTAGGTCTTGGTCCGCTGTTACTGGCGAAAAAGCCTTCTGTGTCGGGTTTTTAGAGGAAGAGGCAATGAATTACTGCAGCAATCGTAAGTCCCACCAAGTGCACCGTAGACTACATAAAATGCAAAAAGAACCAACCGATTAGCTCCATTTGCCTAAACAGAAGGATGTGTGCAATATTTATCCTTTGACTCTGTAGGACACTAACTCTTGAGAATACAAATAGTGTCTAGGCCAGGGGCTACACAAAAGACTTGACCCTACCTTTTTGTCACCAATAGAACGCTAGGCATGTGCACCGGAAAATCCAGTTTCTATGCGCGGCGCTTTCGAACATATTAGGTACACATGCCGTAGTACGCATACCGATATGTAGAAGAACCAAAAGCGACAATAAGAATTGAAGTTCAAGAGCTAAGTGTTATGATTAAAAAGAGTGACACCACTTCTTCTTCTTCTTCTTCTTCTTCTTCTTCTTCTTCTTCTCCTTTTTCCTTCCTTCTTAGCCTAAAGCCAGTTTCTTTCATCATCGTCAGTCTATCCTGAGGTTGTCGCTCTATCTTTTCGATAGACGACCCATATTTCTATTACGTTCTGGTGATTTGTTCTTACTATTTTCACACACTTCCGTTCATTCATCCAGTCTACATGTTCGTTCCATTCGTGCTTTCTCTTACGTACTCATTTATAAATGGAGTCCACTAATTTCTAGTACTTGAACTTCTCTATCTCTCAGTGTCTTTCCTGTAATCCTTCCGCTTCAGTCTGGAACCGCACGACCGCTACGGTCGCGGGTTCGAATCCTGCCTCGGGCATGGATGTGTGTGATGTCCTTAGGTTAGTTAGGTTTAAGTAGTTCTAAGTTCTAGGGGACTGATGACATCAGATGTTAAGTCCCATAATGCTCAGAGCCATTAGTAATCCTTCGCAGGATTTTCATTTCAGTGGTTTCCAAAAGCCTCTTTGTTATTGAGTGTCAGGTGTTGTCTCAGCTGTGTATGTGATAATTAGTCTCACTATTTTTTTGGAATAATCTCGTCTTCGCGTCTTTCCCTCTATGTTTGTTTCTCCAAACAATATAATTTAAATACCCGGCCACTTTGTTTACTTTTACTATTTGTTCTGCAGTTTCCCTTTGTAAATATCCGCTGCTGGACACTTCAATAAATGTCATTAGATTGATACAGTATTTCCCTTCTGCTATCCAATTTATTCATCGAAGAAGAAATGACGAAAAAAAAGAAATAGAGTGCAATTCAAGATGAAAAAATATCAGTGATAAGCTACGAGGTTGACACTGCTAAACTCAGTGAAAAAAGAAGAAGAACATTAGAACCAGTTGAAGAGAATGAAGAGTTTATTGGGTATAGAATATGACTGAGGATAAAAACCGAGGAAAGATGAGAGGAGTATCAAAAACGAGATTAACGAGAAGCTGGACATGAAAACGGTGAGCAAACGTCGGACGAAGGAAAAAAGTTGTAGTATTAGCAAAGAGTGTATTCTTGGCGACAAGAAATATGTTAGTATCAATCATAGATCTCAATTTGAAGAAGACATTTCTGAGAATGTGAATCTGGAGCACAGCGTTGTATGGTAGTAAATCATGGACTATGGAAAAACCGGAAAAGAGGAGGATCCCAACGTTTGAGACGTGGTGGTATGGAAGAATATTGAAAATTAGGTGGAAGAAAGAAAATATAAGGAACACTGGCAAAAAAAAAAAGAATAATAACAAGATCGTTGAGCGAGACGTCAGGGAAGAACTTCCAAGGTACTAGAGGGAGTTTTGAAGGGCACATCTTGTACGTAGTGATGTTTCATAGTAGATTCTTCCATGGGATCAACTGAAAATATGTACTGATCTCCTGACATCTAATAGCGTAAGCGAGCGTTCATGACGTTTAGCCTTATCCTCTTGTTCGTACGGTTATGTTTTAAGATATCGTTTAAGAAAACACAGTGATATTACTTTTTCCTCATATGATTACTTATTCAATCGGTATTGCGTTTTTTGTCTTGAAATTGTTCTTAGCCTTTTTTTAACTTGTAGTAATAGAGTCCACTTTCCAGATATGATGAGTAGCTAAAGTAATTTATCTGTGAATGAAATGCCTCAACCAATTGGCTATAACATCGACAGAATCTTAAACAAAAGTAAAGCTATCAATAATAGAGTTTTGGTACGAACTTTGTATAGATTTACTGTGATAAATTGTATTAAAGGTGGTATACTCTCGATTTTCTTCTAATTCTGAACTGACATGCACAGACGTTTGTAATGGGACTTATAATTTAACGAGGACTCAAAACTAAAATTAATCTGCCGGTCGGAGTGGTCGAACGGTTCTAGGCGCTACAGTCTGGAACCGCGCGACCGCTACGGTCGCAGGTTCGAATCCTGCCTCGGGCATGGATGTGTTTGATGTCGTTAGGTTAGTTAGGTTTAAGTAGTTCTAATTTCTAGAGGACTGATGACAAATGGTTCAAATGGCTCTGAGCACTATGGGACTTAACATCTGTGGTCATCAGTCCCCTAGAACTTAGAACTACTTACACCTAACTAACCTAAGGACATCACACACATCCATGCCCGAGGCAGGATTCGAACCTGCGACCGTAGCAGGGACTGATGACCTCAGAAGTTAAGTCCCTTAGTGCTCAGAGCCATTCGAAAATTAATCTGTCGAGTTGATTCAGTCTGAGGAGTGGTTTGACGCAGTTCTCTGCGCTAGTCGGACCTGTGCGAGCCTCTTCGTCTCTACATAACTACTGCCTCCTGCGACCATTGCAGCCTGCTTATTGTACTCAAGCCTTCATCTCCCTGTACAATTCCCGCTCCCTCCGCTCCCCAACCCCACAAAAAAAACCTCCATTACCATACTGGAAATTCAGGATCAACCGATCTCTTCTTTTCTTCCACAAATATTGTGTTTCCCGAAATTTGATCCAATGCCTCCTCATTAGTTATTCTCTGTTCCTACCGAATTTTCTGCAATCTTCTGTTGACCACATTTCAAAAGTTTCGATTCGCTTCTTCTCGGGCCTGCTTCTAGTTCACATTTCACTTCTGCACAACGCTACACCCCATACAAACGCCTTCAGGAGAAGTTTCCTAACACATAAAACTTTTGTTCTTTGTTAACAAATTTCTCCTCTTCAGAAAGGTGAGTCTTTCCGTTACCAACCTGCCTTTAGCGTCCTCTTCACTTCAGACTTCCTGAGTTGTTTTGCTCCCAGTCGGCAAATATCATCGAATAGTTTCAGTGACCTGCCTGAAAAGCCGCGCCCTGAAAGTACGAGGCCATCGGGGTTGAGAGAGATGCCTGGCCCCGTATCGAATCCGACCGGCTGATGAACGACGAGGACTGGTTGCTGGCCAGCCCGAATGAAGTTTTCAGGCGGTTTTCCGCAACGGATTAGGTGAATCCCGGGCTTCTGCCCGTGTTCCGCCTCATTTATGTGATTCGCAAATATTTCGAAAGGTTTCTAACACGTTCACATGAGACAATGCTAGATGGGGTACACAAATTCAGTTCCTAGCGGAGCATATATATAGGACCCCACACAGATATAGAATAACGCCAGGAACAAGTAGAATATCAAATACTTTTAGTGTCTCATTTTCTAATCTAGTACCATTAGCATCATCTGATTTAATTAGACTGCATTCGGGTACTTTTCACCTTACTCCCATCTTTCAAAACATTGTCCATTCATTTCAATCGACCTTCCTGTTGCTAGTGCGACATGTAGCGACTGTCTGTCTCTGTTTTATTTTTATTTCTTTAAGGGCTTCCATCCACCCTTCCACCTTCCGAGCCACAACTCCTGTAAATAGATGACCCAGAAATCACCGGCACAGCATATGAAAGCTTTTTGTTGAAGCACTGACAAAGTTTCTGGACAATCGGAGAGAGTTACCAGCACAGATCGTATTCACTCTGCATAGGAAATCAGTGGGAAATAATGTTATTCAGGTCCTGGGGCTTCATAACAGGGAATTTCTGTGTATCGCATAAAATTTTACCGGTCTCGCAACAAGCTGGTACGGGTAAACGGCCTGCTCATCACTGCCTGAGACTTAAAACGTTGTTTGCCTTTTAATCAACTGTTCATTTTATTCCAGCCCCAAAAAGAGACGTGTTTGTTCTCTAAACAAGATGTTTAATTGCATTCGTTTGCATCTGTGAAAATGCGGTGCCGCAAATCGATACAGCATGTTCATGGTGACCGCACTAGGTTTTATTCAGCACTTGGAGCATTCAAATATATGCATACCGAAATTTATTTGCTCAGCGTCCAGGGCGAGTGTTTCACAAAATTGCGAAGGCGGTGCGGCGTGCTATAGAGGGAGCGCGTGCGAGGCTAGCTAGAGAAGCCGCTGCGCAGGTTGCCTACCGCAAAGTAGCGAGGCGAGCGCTTGTGCGGGATCGCGTGTTAGGGGGTGTCCAATCGTGGCGCAGAGCCGCGTGGCGCGCAATCCGCCACTGCTGCTCCCGCGAGGGCAGCGTTTGCGGTCGGGTAGCCCATTCAATTAGGGCTGCGGCCGAGCCCTCTGTCGTGCACCCGGCCAACTTTAGCTGCGTGCCAGCGAGCACCACCCCGTGAAAACTACGCACGCCGCGCACTCGTTCGTTTTTACCCTTTATCCAATTAGCAGCTTAAAAAAAAGGGCAGTGTAATTCACCCCACTCTTGCAGAATTCTCTCTGAGATAAAAAAAACCGTGCTAGATTAAAACTACCAAACTTTCTGAATTCGAACCTTGATCTCTCCTTGCTGGAGGACGTACCCCGAACAATAAGAAATTAGAGCTCCAGAACCGATCCGGAATAAGAATATCGTCCAAATATCGTCAACTCTTTCAGTACTATGTTACTTAATGACTGAAAATAATGATTCAAACTAACAAATCTTTATACAGATTGGCGCACGAAATGTGTTACCATTTTGTTTTTGAATATAAACTTTATTGTCAATACAATCTGAAAGGAACATATACTACAATGAAGAGCCATCCATGAAGATTTGTTCTAAATCACCATATGCTCAATATGTTCACCATTTCGTTTCCTAACTTCCTTCAAACGAACACTGAAGTTAGTGATTACCCTACGGCACATATCTTCCGTAATTTCACTGCAAGCTTGAAGAATAAGTCTTCTGAGCTCCATTAAATCAGGTGGACGTTTCGAGAAAAAATTTTCCTTTAGGTACCCCGAAAGAAAAAAGTCACATGGATTGAGGTCTGGACAATTGGGGAGCAAATTTTGTCCGTCATTGAAGCGACCTGGAAACCTGAATGAAATGATCCGCATGTCGAAATGCTCGTGTAAAAACTCCAACACAGTGTTTGCAGTATGTGGCCTTGCTCCATCTTGCATGAACCACTGCGTGTTGAAGGGCAAGGCAGTAGCAAGAAGCTGTGGAATGAAGCTATTGCGAAGCATGCTCAAATAACGCTCGCTGTTCACAGTTTCTTCAAAGAAAACGGATCGAATAAGTCCGTGACTGGAAATTGCTGCCCACGCTGTAACCCTCGGAGCATAATGTTGTCGTTCATGAAGCACTTGTGGGTTTTAAGTGGCCCAAAAGCGCACATTTTGTTTGTTAACCACACTGTCTAAATGGAAATGCGCCTCGTCTGAAAACCAAACGTTGTTGAGAGTTTCTTCCCTATCCTCCGCCCACTGAGCAAACAGTGCTTGTGTTCTTCAGTGAGCTTCTGCGCACAGGTCATCTTGTATAGGTACATATGGAGGTCACTTTTAAGAGCCTCTTGATATTCCCAGTTGCACTGCTGCCTTTCTACATGATTTCCCGGGTCTTCCCTGTACAGCAACTCGTACCGCTTCAATATTCTCCGGCGAACAAACAGGCTTAGTCTGAGGTCGCTTCGCTTCCAATACTGTTCCTTCCTGTACAAATTTATCGTACAACCTGCGGATGGTCTTCTTGCAAGGGACCCATCGTGTGTTAAACTGTTGTCGAAAACCACTCTGAGTCACAACAAGACTTTTCGTTTCGTGAAAAAGTAACACAATTGCCGATCGTTGCTGTGTCGTCAGTCTTCCATTGTCAGTCATTGCTGCTTACTAGTCTCCTATTGGTAGTATCGTGAGTTACACGTCATTTCGTAACTCATTTGTTTTTCCAACCCCTGCTGGTACTGCTGTAGAGATCCCAGAGGGATATCTAATGTGTGTCATAAATTGCGAAAGAATCAATTGGTAACACATTTCATGCGCCACGCTGTATTTATAAAAATAAAAGTGATATAAAAACCCAGTCATGGACGATGCTAGCTACGTGAACAGGGACTCTTGGAACACAGAAACATCACTGAGGGACAAACATTGTATCGTGGAATGACCTGATCAGCCAGAATGGCCACATAAACTCTGGCAGTACTGCGATCTAGCACAGTAACCATGAGACCCATGGAATATGACGATATTCTTGCCCACATTAATACCGAAACACAGAATATTCTATGAGTAGATCGAGTAACGAGGAGGAGGTGTTAACCTGACAAATTAGTGGAACGACTTCACCAAAAGGAGGTATCCATTGGCAGGGCACGTCCTAAGGCCTGAATCAATCGTCAGTTTATAGTGATAGCGAGTAAATGCGTTTCAAATGTTGGTTTTCAATGTTCGCAGTGGCACGTAAACCCACTATCTTTTTAAAGAAATTTCCGCCACTTGACTCACATTACTGTTTATTTGTTTCACGTAATAGTGATTGCGGCAGCAGCAGCGCTCCATATTCAGGCCACAAGTGGCCCATCGGGACCATCCGACCGCCGTGTCATCCTCAGTTGAGGATGCGGATAGCAGGGGCGTGTGGTCAGCACACCGCTCTCCCGGTCGTTACGATGGTTTTCTTTGACCAGAGCCGCTACTATTCGCTCGAGTAGCTCCTCAATTGGCATCACGAGGCTGGGTGTACCCCGAAAAATAGCAACAGCTCATGGCGGCCCGGATGGTCACCCATCGAATTGCCGGCCACGCCCGACAGCGATTAACTTCGGTAATCTGACGGGAACCGATGTATCCACTGCGGCAAAGCCGTTGCCGTAATACTGATCTCAGCTCTATAGCAATTCTCAAGTGCAAGTTGAAATGTCACAAAATATCGTAGGCACCATGTCTCCGTCGAATAACACATATCTGGTCTTAGAAACCACTCGTCTTATTACAGGATTTGGGGACGTATCAAAGACACTTAATATGGCTAATATTGTGCACAGCGAATAAACAATAACAAGATTTGTGGCCTATTTGACACCGTATGGACTGCTATCACATGTGTTCATCGCTTCTATTTATGTCAGGCCTCACGGCAGGCAACGGTGTGATGGGTATCCCACCATACCAGGGGCGCCTCCGTCTCCAGACAAGTCTTCGGCCTGGAATCTCATTAACTGAAGTAGAATTGTTTTCAGTCTTGAGTACTATTTGGAAATGAGAACTGACTGTCGCCCGCCATATGTTTAGGAAACCAGAAGTGATGGTCTGGGGTGCCATGGGGTGCCATTTTATTTCATAGCCGAACCCCTTTGGTTGTCATCCGTGACACGCTTATAGCACAGCCCCTCATGGCAAGCCACCCTGGGGTTACATTTCAGCTATAAAACGTCTGCTCGCACACGCCTAGTGTTTGTACTGTTTGTCCTCGCACTTTACCAACCCTGTCACGGCGCCCGCCGGGGTGGCCGAGCGGTTCTAGGAGCTACAGTCTGGAACCGCACGACCGCTACGGTCGCAGGTTCGAATCCTGCCTCGGGCATGGGTATGTGTGTGATGTCCTTAGGTTAGTTAAAGTAGTTCTAATTTGTAGGGGACTGATGACCTCAGAAGTTAAGTCCCATAGTGCTCAGAGCCATTTTTGGACCTGTCGCTGCCACTACGATAGCCAGATCTCTTCCAAATTGAGAGTATTTGGAGCGCTACTGGCAAGGACCTCCATCCATCTCGTTATTTTAACTATCTAGCGTGCCAGAATTTATAAGGACACCCTTCAGGACATCCAACAACTCTATCAACCAATGCCAAGCGAACGGCTGCTTGCATAGAGAACAGAGGTGGACCAACGCGTTATTGGCTTGCTCGTTTCTGAAGCTCTTTCTCGTGAATAAATCATCCAATTTTTATGAAATTGTAATTTTTTATTTGACTCAAAATGTACATCACATTTACCTATTTCCGTTCCATTCGGATAATTACTATATGGGCTATCGTTTCTTTTCTCTTCGAGTTCAGTTTCAACCTGCTACGAAGTTTCAAAAACAGCTTAATCTCTGCTGCAGAGTGAGAGATTCATTCTGGGAGACCATTCGTACAGAAAAACATTCCACAATACTTTTTATGAAGGCCAGTTACGATTAGAATTTATATTCCCTTATTTTAGAAGCTTTTAACTCTTAATAATTCTTCTTTGCTCTGTTGGTTAAGATGTTGTTCTATCATAATGTCTCGTTCCGGACGTGATCAGTTCATTCTAATCAGAAACAGACTACACAATCATCGCTGCATATCACCCGTTTTTGCGTCGCAGCTGCACAATGCACTGACAGTCCGGGGGATATTCAAATGAATTAATTAATTGTTTGACATTAAGCAGCTGAGTTAGTATAGAAATATTACAGAAACACTACCTAACAAAAAGAAGTCAAGCATCGAGACGCGGAAGAGCAAACGAAATGAGACAACACGGATTGAGAGGGTATAGGACATTATTTCGGTGATTACAAAATGAAATAAAATTTACAAATTTACATTTTCAAGGCAAATTCTAACGGACAGGCGGCGTACATGCAAATTTAAAACTTCGGTTCTTGGACTGAAGCAGGAAAGATAACACACACACTGCCACCAAAGATGACCAAAGTCAGAGCTATCGATAGTGAGACTATGAATTCGCAGGTGAGGTAGCATTGACTCTGTCCCTCTGTTTTTTGACAAGGGAGAGAGCCGGACTCCAAACAGATTTTAAACAGAAACCCCCATCCCTGTTAACGATGTTGCTGGCTAATTTAATCTCAACTGACTCCCTAAGAACATATCTCGGTGTTATTATATAACATGTAGTGACCAGTATCCAAGCAATGTTCGGTAATTGCAGATCTACTTGGCTGCTATAATCGTGTGTGCCGTTTATGCTCAGTACATCGGTCCTCCACGGTCCTCATAGTTTGACCAATATAGGCCATGCCGCAGCTACAAAGAATTGCATGTACGCCGCGTGTCCGTTTCAGTTTGCCTTGAAAATGGCGGGGTGTTCTCCCGCCGAAATATCGGCGGTCGCTGAAAGTGTTAGCTGGCTGAATTCCCGGAAGTTATTTGAAAGTTGTATACGCCAGGAGAAACTCAGGTCTCATAAAGCCGTTTTATCCTCACCTGTGGCAACCTGAACCCAAAACTGTCGTATCTGGTCCTCAATATCCCGGATATAGGCACTGGGGTGGAGTTGAGTACCGATGTGGTCTCACACACGTTCTATCGGAGACAGATATCTGGATTTTACTGCCCACGGCAGTATCTCAAAATCACACCGTTTATAGAGATACATAACGTGTGTGGACAAACATTATCGTATCGAAAACTGGCGCCCGATATGGTCGCACGTGAAGGGTAACACATGCGGACGCCAGATGTGTCTGTTATACCGTTACGCCTTTAGGGATCACTCAGTCACTGCCAATCACGACTTGAATTCATATCCGAAGGCTGCTCACATTATGACGCCAAGAGTAACAGACACTGCAGAAATGAATGTCACATTCGCAAACCTTGTCAGCACCAGAACGACAAGAAGGGTTCTCCACAAGCAGGGAATTGCAAGGCGAACAGCCATTCCAAAACCACTCGTCAGTGACAAAAATGCACGTAACGGGAAAACTTGGTACCGACGCCATAAAGCCTGGAACATGGAGCGATGGAAGAATGTCATTTGCTTGGATGAGTCTTGGTTTACACTTGCTTTACAACTCCTGGCCGAGCTTCCCCTAACAAGACAAAAACATGATGGAGTTTCGGTATTAATGTGGGCAAGAATATCGTCGTATTCCATGGGCCTCATGGTTACTGTGCTAGATCGCAGTACTGCCAGAGTTTATGTGACCATTCTGGCTGATCTGGTCATTCCACGATACAATGTTTGTCCCTCAGTGATGTTTCTGTGTTCCAGGAGTCCCTGTTCACGTAGCTAGCATCGTCCATGACTGGATTTTTGAGCATGAGGATGAATTTTAGCATCTGACCTGACCACCACAGTAACCAAATCTCAAATTATTGAGCATTCATGGTGAAGTTTGGAGAGTAGTGTGTGTTGATGGACGAAGTTACGTTGACATCCGACCTCACTTCTGGGTGCTTCAGTTTTTCTACCAGGCAGGGTACATCAATTTTCTGTCTAGTCCCAAGACGTTTAATGCACGAATAACACAGCTTGGTTACTGCGTGAATACTTTGTGCGAACAACAACTTTGATTTTGAAAGCAGCCACTGGTGCATCGCGGATTTGAGTCCTTAATCGAAGATTTATGGCACTAGCTCTTGCTTGGTCTTTTCGTTTTAGGCTAGTGGTAGCGCTCCCTGGTTTATCACTTAAGACAGTTTCATCCATAAGCCCATTACCTCCGTCCGATAAACGGGGGAAATGTTCCTCATAGGGATAAGTGTGACGACCTCAGAACGCTGTAGTCAACTGACGTTGCAGAAATACTGTGAATATTTTATCGAATCGTAACACACCAATTACCGATAGTTTGCAGAACCAACACTAATTTAAAAAATAGTGCCTATTTAGGTAACAGCTATACGTGTCTTTCCCTTCACACACTCTACCAAGATAGCAATGTTTTCGTTTGTCACTACGCGTCATGCCTCGCCGAGGAGCGAAGTTTCTTTCACAGACGTTACGCATCATTTAAACTTTGTGAACCACTCACACACTTTCCGCAGGGACACACACGAGTCACCGTACTGTGCTTTCATCCTACGATGCATTTCCACGGAGGCAGTAGCGTTGCTTCTCAAAGTGGTGTCACAAATCTCTGCTCCAAAGCAATACAAATTGAATAAGACAAAAATTTCAGTAGGGATTTTCGTTGACGATTAACCACAGATGTTAAATAATCTTGAAAAAGTGTATTTGCGCCATGAGTTGTACAATTTTATGTTATTCTCTACAGGTTTCTGTTGTTACAGTCAATTTCAACGAGAAAAACATTGTACATCAGTGGATCAACATACATCTGAGCCATATATGATCCATTCAAATGTAGAATATATATAATATTGTCATAACAGTCTCCGTTAAAATATTGGCGATAGCTCCACACTTAATAAAATCGTTGGGGAGACCTTTGATTAAGCTGATGAGCAGATACGTTACAGCAAATATTTCATGTGGTACAAACTTATTTTCTGTCACATTTATGTATCTAAATGTTAGTACTCATATATCTAATAAGGCGATAATTTGGAAACATTATGTATAATAAGTATGTTGCCAAAACCAGCAAAATTATACATAAACAACAATTTAGGTTGGGGTTATGAAACAGGGGATTAAACAAATGATAGGAAGAGAGCAAAGTTTTGCCCATACGAGAGCTGTGAGTTTTTAGGCTTACATCTGTTACAAAATGTAACTAAGTAAAGTTGAAGCAATACACTGATTATTCTTTAAAAAATATGCAGATAGGTAATCATATATTGTATTACTTTAAAGAATAATCAGTGTCTTATTCCAACATTTTCTTAGTTGAAGCGTGTAACAGATGTAAGCCTACAGACCCACAACTTTAACATACCCCAACTTTGTTCTCATTCTGCACTCCTATCATTTTCTATCTCTGAATCCCACCCCAATTTTTTGTTTCTGCATTATTTTGTCAGTTTTGGCAATATAATTGTTACATGTAATGTTTCCAACACGTCACTTGATTACATAAATGAGTAAAAAGTTTTATCTATAATAATTCGACGGAAGAGGATTTGTGTACCACATGAAATACTTACTCTAACGTGTCTGTTCATCTACTCAGCCGAAGATCTCCGCAGTTTTTATGATTTTGCTTTGCTGCATGTTCTGAGTACTTTGACATAGTGCTTTTCTTTTTCCTATATGTTCTTTGCATCCATTTTTGTCTACAATGTGTGACAGTTCACATGTATTACGACAGGGGAAACAGCCTGTGACCACTGAAGTTATTCTAGTTTACTAGTTTTATTTGCACATTTATATTTCCGTTCAGTTTTTAGAGAAGACCTCCAAAGAGCCATGTTGTGAAATGGTGTTCTGTTTCTCTGCTAGATAGTGCCACACGTTACCCAAAGCTGTAACACAGCACATACGTCTTATTAATACACATAACCCCACCTAATAACGATGGTTTAAACCTTTGAAACGCTTTGTATAAAGTAATAAACAGTGACAGGTAACAGTAACCTTATTTCATTCGGTATCAGTAACAGTCACGGTAGAACCTAACCCAAAATGTTCATGGTACAAGCCGATAATCGAACGGCCATCTTTGCATCGATTTGTCGAGAAACAAGGCTAACCTCTCACAACCGTCAAACCGACTGTACAGCTTCTAGGAAATTTATTGTAGTTTTAAAGTTTCCTTTTGAATCACCTTCGTGTAAGGAAATAGATTAGCAACCCCGTAAACCTCACACCACAAAATAACACTTATCAACGGATAGCCAGGTGTATTTCCAAAGTTGATCGCAATTTTTCTTATCTGTTGTAACGGCGGAAAAGCTAGTAGGTCACGACGAAGGTATGGATTCACTATTTCGGCAATTCGAAATTTACTATTTAAACGAAAGTGGTAAATGCCGATAAATGTCAAGCCTAGTGAGACTACAATAAGTATTGGTGTCATAATATTACACGCAGTTGGTGCATAGGTGATATGGAGGATACGAACAAAAATCACAGTCATCATGATGCAAGCATTCCACATTCACAAAGCTGAGAGAGATGCGAAGTATACGAGGATAAATCATGCTTTTGCTTCGTTTAAACCTGTAGAATTGAGCATACGACAGAAAAGATACTAACTAAAAATTACTATCAAAAAATAGCCCGCCTTCTCCTCGGTGGAAGGTAGTCGTCAAAAGTCTAAGTTCTGAGGAACGAAATACAGGCAGTTGCTTGGCATTGGTCCTACTGCTACAGCTTATTCGTTGCACCTGCTTTATAATTTCTTTTCGAAACATGTAATAATAGATACTGGCCAAGATGAGTGCTCTCTGCCGGCCGCGGTGGTCTCGCGGTTCTAGGTGCGCAGTCCGGAACCGTGCGACTGCTACGGTCGCCGGTTCGAATCCTGCCTCGGGCATGGATGTGTGTGATGTCCTTAGGTTAGTTAGGTTTAAGTAGTTCTAAGTTCTAGGGGACTGATGACCACAGCAGTTGAGTCCCATAGTACTCAGAGCCATTTGAACCATTTGAATCATTTGAGTGCTCTCTCCAGATTTAGCTCCCAGCGACCTATGTTTCCGATATAAAAATCGCTCCTGAAGAGGCTCCGTTGTGAAACAAGAGAGCAGGTAATAGTGAACGCGAGGATGGAGCTACAGGCTGTTACGAAAGATGTCATTCAAGGGTGTCTCCACTATTTTTGAGACATTACGTATCCTAAATTTTGTGTTAGTTTGCTCTACAAGGTTCCTTAACAGTCGTAGTTAAATACGACATGCATTTTAGCAGAACGTTCACTGGGTGACCATATTAAAAGTCGAGATGCATTGCTTCTGCTCCGGGACTCAGAAACATGTAATGACTTTCTATTCGTCTATCACATAATGGAGATATGTCTTCGGACCCTTTAATTGCTCAATTCAGGGTTTTCCCAGACGAGGCTCTACAGATTCGTCGTCTAACTGAAAATAAAATTAGACGCAGTCACTCCAAATTCAAGTTCGCGAACTCTGTAAATATCCTAGGAACCATGAAATCAGATATGCATTGATGGATATAGTACATTGTCACCCATGACACTGAGATACCTTACGAACTAAGCGTCATTACGACAACTTCAAACATCAACCGCAAAGTGTAACACCTGTGTTGTGAGTGACCCGCATATGAGACTGCTGTATTGAAATAATAATAACCACAGTACAGATTGTAACTTCCCGGCAGATTAAAACTGTGTGCCGTTCCGAGACTCGAACTCGGGACCTCTGCCTTTCGCCGGCTAGTGCACTTGCCCGCGAAAGACAAAGGTCCCGAGTTCGAGTCTCGGCCCGGCACACAGTTTTAATCTGCAAGGAAGTTTCATACCAGCGCACACTCCGCTGTAGAGTGAAAATCTCATTCTGTCCACAGTTTAGATTCTTATTTGTTCTCACTAAGCCTGCCGCTAGCGGCAGCGGTGTCCGGTAAGAAAATGTTGCGCTGTACGTCATCAGTGAACATCGGAATATACGAAGAGTGGCTCTGAGTACTATGGGACTTAACTTCTGAGGTCATCAGTCCCCTAGAACTTAGAATTACTTAAACCTAACTAATCTATGGACATCACACACATCCATTCCCGAGGCAGGATTCGAACCTGCGACCGTAGCGCTCGTGAGGTTCCAGACTGTAGCGCCTAGAACCGCTCGGCCACTCCGATCGGCTTCGAAGAGTAAGTACTCTCTTATTTAAAATGCAACTGATCAAAAGATTTACTAAGAACTGTCTAAAGCTATTATTTCTGCATGATAAAATATTAATTATAAGTTTTCTGAGGCATTGCAACATTGTAAATGTCATAAAGACAGTAGTTCAGCTTTTGTTTATTCTATGCGTAGCCTTAAAATTTAAATGAAAATGAGGGAAACATTCAACAGAAAAATTATGAAAGTAACGACACAAAAAAGACATCCAACTCTCTAACTGCATCTAGAACACGTCTCTAGTCTGGGGGTCCGCTGAACACTTCCAACCAGCGGTATATCTTTGAAGTAAGATGTCATGCTTCCCTTAGTGGATGTCTTTGTTGTTTTTATTTGTATGCTTACGTTATGTATGTCGCTAGTTCATTACAATATGGCGTGTAGTTCTTGCAAGATGTTCTTTGGATTTTGTTGTTTACTATAACCGCATTGGTATGTAGAGATAGCAATTATGTTGAACATCACAGTACTGACGTTTTGCTTCGACCAGCGAAGTTACAGTTGTACTTTCTTTCAATTGGTGTTTGTGGTGAGACATTTATCTGCAGCGTATCCCTAGGTCGGCTGTAAGGTGACAATTTGATATGTAAGTTGTCGAAGTCATTCATTCCATTGTTACATGTATGATAAAAGGGCCTGTTTTCCCACTGTGATCTGACCTTTTCAAGTTTTTAATACAATTACAACAGGAATGTTCACATCCAATGCCTCCTTTACCCATGGAGTACCTGTTAGTGAGTTTCTGTTTTGGAAATATTTTCGTGTTCTTAGAAGCTTAATCCAATGGTCATTTATTATTGATGACGTCATTCTTCTATCGACATGATGTCACTTTGTATGCCGCTTGACTGAGCTACAAATAATTATGCATGGTATTTCACAGCATCCTCTTTACATCACCTCTGTTCACTCAGAAGGGAATTCACAAGCATTTCATTAAAGAATGAGGCACACTGAAGGAAACTAGAGGTGTGCTCCAGAGCTTGAACCACACAGTCCTCTTTAGGAAACATAAAAATAATTACTGTGCAGTCAGAATGGTAGTTGGTAAGTGTTTACAAGTCAATGTTGAGAGTAGGATGAAGGTGCAGAAGATGAAATACGGCAGAGTCGTCTCACAGTGATGAAACAGCACTTATGTTTTATGCTGACAGATGATATGTAAAACTTCCGCCAGTCCGTATAAATCCGTCGAAGTTCGTAGCTGGTACCAGTTCCACCTTTATTACACTACCTAGAAAGAATAATGCAGCTTCTCATTCGGCCGATATGTAGACAGCCTTTAGGTATGAAAAATGTGTTTTAGGTAAAGTTGTTCAGGGTGACGGTTGGCAAATAGCTCTGATGAATATCGTACACACCACGTGTTTGACCCAGGAAACAGCATCCAGGACTGTTCCAAGATAGTACGCAAATATTCACATCTGATTTCTCTAGAGCAGGAAGAAAACCTAATAATGTTTTGTAAAAAAGTTTTATATAATTTTCCATCAGCAAGGACTAAAACACGGAGATATCAGAGAATTTGTTGTTATGCACAGGATTTGACTGAACTGACTAATGAAATTTTAGCCGTGTTACGGATATCAGATTGAGTTTAGGCGAATTTACAAAAAATGGAAGGGATTACTTCTTTCGCGTGTAGCGTGAGACAATTCGTTCCCGCAAAAAATATTATAGTAGTTGTGATGTTAGTGACACTGTTTTGAGTACAGGAAGAAATAATTTTGACCAGCACCAGCTTAACCCATGAATTCGCCCTTTGGAATACACCGCAGCCATCAGCACGTCGACAGCCCTTTGTCCGTAATTCAATCTGTAGCTCTCTCTGAATAGGTACAGAATCCTCTTTGACAGATTTATTCTATTGTTTGTATGCAACGGCTTATATTTTAGCTCAGTCAGTATATATCCACTTCGAAGGGAAGCAAGGGGTCATGTGGGGATTTATTGGAACTTCATCGGCAACAGTGATTCTTTGATTTCTGTTATTATTTTTTCTGTATCTGCCAGTACGAACGGCATAAAGAATTCCAAAAGTACACATATAGAAATAACAACAGTATGAAGACAGGCAATATTACTTCCTTTATAGCCTGATAGAAAGCGAAATAAAAGTGGTGTTATGGACACGGACTGTCCTTTTATGAAGTATCTACTCTGGACTCAGAACGACAGAAGCCTATCACTCTTACTTCCTTGGTAAGAGTGTTCTAAAACATCATTAGGTGCAGTTCAAAGCGTTTTGTCAGTATATGACATTTTACGGGTTCCTAGTATGTACGGTAAAATATGTTTTATAAGAGTTAAAGACGTCAGGAGCCTTTCACGACCATTGCGTACATCGCTTAAGACGTCTACCGCAACAGGTGTTGGTCGATGTACAAAGCTATTCACTGATGTTTCGTCCCCATCTACGAGGGACATCTTCAGATGTGTATCCCTGAATATATGTCTCACACATGAGAGCGAAACAAGTGTAAATAATTTTATACATCGACCATAGGCTCATAAGCCGTAAGATTTAATTGTTGCAACCAACCATCAAATTGGAGTTTGGTACCTGTTGCAAAACTTATTTCATCATTATAGGTAGCCTAAACATTAAGACTAAGAAACCTCGGCAGTGAATTCTATTATCCTTTTCAGCTATGCGAGGGACTGTATCAACTCCACGGTTCACAAAGGCATGTGAAGAGACTGTCAAAACAATGCTTTGCCGTACACAGTATTTTCCCGCGACTGAAATATTGAAGATAATGAACTGAAGCTTGAAAATATAGCACTTAGCAGACCATGGCCTACGCAGGTAAAATAGTTCTAAAGTACATTAAGGTCCTCGACGATTAGCAATTCACATGTTAACTCGCAACCACAATGACATAACTAGAAGCAAAGAACGAGAAGATGGCATTTTACAGATTCGCTAATAACAGAAACGCACCTGTGGTGGCGCCGAGGGGATCTGGTCATTTTGTATAGGTGGTCGGATATTTCTCCAGTGAAAGAGCTCGTTAAAAATTAAGTAAAATTGATGTAATCAGTTACTATAGCCGACGTTTTGTTATGAGAGAATAACAAATGTGCTGTTATTTAAAACAGTTTAATTATTATATTTATATCCCAGTTGCAAATTTTGATGCATGTTTCGGTCTCTCTTGATCATCCTCAGATTTGTGTAACTGCAGCAGTGCCCCGTTGCGTCAGTTTCAGAACCACAGTATTGTAATGTGTGGCTGCGACGGACACAACAGGTTGCTGACGTAACTATGTAAATCTGACTATGATCTAGAGTAATCGAAACGAGTCACCTATTAAAAAATGTGCAACTGCTGCTTAAAAATAAACGATACGTCATAACTGTTTTAAATGTATTCAGTGTACAGCGTACAGACGGGCGTGCCCATGTGTGTAAGTGATACAGTTTGCCAGTTATGGCAATCATAAGACGAAATTAATTTCCTGTTGGTACAAAATCCGTGTAGTAGAGAATTCACGTCATTGCCACTTGTAGCTACAAGTCATTCCGAGGGAGAATGCCAAGTCTGGGACCGGCGCACCGCGTGGCGACCAACTGTTAACACGTGAATTCTACCCCACTCCGCCTATTGGCCACCCATAGCGGATATATAATAGTTATAGATATATTGTCAACGGATGAATTTCCACAATAACAATCAACCTCTCTCGAGGCAGCAATCGTATTCGGCACAACGAATTATACTTGACGATTACAGGAAAATATTAAAATGAAAAACTGAAAAAATAATAACATTTAAACCCAAATCAGACAGGCTAGGCAACCTGGGTAGGTTGATGGGAGTTCGAAAGGCAAAGAATGGTTCTATTATTTCCACAGAAATGACGATAAAATAATGTTAATTCTTTGTCATCAAGAAAAATTTAGTACCAGCTTCATAAAGTTTCGCACTCTGATGACTCATATACGTGTAATTCTTACGACGTATTCAGCAAACCATTTCCAAAATGGAATTTTAGGTTCCGTTCCTGTACTTGAAGAAAAATCTGCTATTTCTGAAGCCTTGTAAGTCACGTAATGTAAACTTGTGAGAAAATCGAAAAAATCTGAATGGTCAATAAACTGAAAACCATTGTTAAACTGAAAAATGCTTTCTTCTCTTTCTTTGCTTTTTCTTCCGTCAGTGTGTTTTGCCACTGAGGATTAATACATATGGAACGACATCATGTCCCAATAGATAAGTTTAAAACTTACAGGATTTTAAATCTAAATGAACAACATTGCATTATTGTCTTAGTGAAAAAATGAACGAAAATTAATTCTCCTATGATTTATTGATATAAGTATCTACTTTAATTGTGTATAAAAAGTAATAATAATTTGCAAGATCAAAAAATTACTTCCTATTTTCACAAGAAAAATATTTTAATATATTATGATACATGAATCTTGCTTCATATATGAAAACGAAAATAAAAATTCCCAATTCACTCCATTTTAGTGGTACCCCAGTTATATAACATATTACAAAAACATATAATTTTCTCCCCACCAAGCCGGCATCCCTCTGGTTTTATAAGATACTCACTTTTCTCTGTATCACTTGGAAGACTTGATTTGGAAGATTACTGGAGTAAACTGTTTTTTCTGCCATCGAAATGGTGGTGAGATCACGGTTTCGTAGTCTAACTGTGTGACGCACAAGGCCACTAATCCTTTTGCTAGCCTTTGTGATACATCAAAATTATTTCTCGAGGATGCAAAGTAATTATACTCTGAAACTTTCTCATCTCGAGGCACTGATCTACACTGTGATTTAACGGACAGAGCAGTTTCCTCGAGTAAGGGAAGCCACCAGCTTGTGTGAGCAACAAATCACTATCTTCTACAATACTGACTGCGAGTCTATTGTTCCTTGGAGCTTTAGTAACCAATGCTGCATACTCCATCAGTTTGTATACCCCACCACATTTCCTATCACGTAGTATTAAGATCAAACAATTACGTCACATGTTATAAGAAATATGAAAGACATAGTCTCTCATAAATTCCAACATTACAATCAAAAATGGTAAGAGTAAGTTAACAGTTATTTACAGTCAAGTCATATATCGTTAGTTAGTAAGTAAAGGCTAACAATACAATTTCTTGGTTGCACTTCTTTCTTATTGTGAGCTACATAAGGAGTTTATTTCACTCTCACTGTTTTTGTTATGTCACACTTACATACAGGTGTATATCTAATTAGTTTTTTCTTTGACACTAAAATCTGTATCGTCCGAGGAAGACATGCTTGCACAGCTTAAACAATCAGAGAAGCATCTGTAACAAACAAAAAACAGTGCGCTTCGCACGATTAGAAAAATTCTTGTTACCAACAGCCGATGCCGACAACATTCGCTAACAATAAAATATCCTTGCGTTGGAGAACCTCGCAAGTCAGTGACTTGCGGATTTTAAGAACCAAAGAAAATATTTAAGATCCCCTCACGGCCATTGTATACAGCAAACTTAAGCGATTTCAACCCGTAATGATCTATCTATCCTTCAACTTTCGTTTTGTCACTTAAAGCGGAATTGTCAAAAACAGTGACTGACTGGGTTTTAAAACTAATCGACTATAATGAATTAGAAAGGGTCCACCTTCTAGCAGGAACACTGTTTTTCTTTTATTGTTTCTGTAATACTTACTTTCTAGTTTTATGTAAGTTAGGAATACATTGACATCAGAAGTGTCAAAAAAATTATTTTTTCTATTTTTCCGAAATGTATACTTAAAAGGTTATAATCTTAAAAAATATTCAATTCAGACCTTACTCTAACATCCCTATGTTGTCGATAACATGCTTTTTCAATTTACACGTGTGACTGGTTGCTGTTGCGTATGTAATCCAAACGACAACAAAATTTGATGTCAACTTATTCTTAAACTACATAAAAACTGTATGTAGAAGAATTTGCTTGGGGACTAGACAAAATAGAAAATGTGTTGTAGCAATGTCTTATTTATTCTCGCTGTTGATGTGAATACTTCCTTACCGTTAACAAAAAAATTGAATTCATCATTAATCATTGTAACTTCAGTTGAGTTATTTTCTATTTCTGCACTTGAAGTTTCGGTCAGTTACTAGATTTTGTTTGGTCCTACCAACTACGCAAGACAAAAGTCATCGACGAGCTGCTAGGATCCTGAAAGTTCGCTACAGCACATGCTATGTGTAACACATGTCCTTCGGGAAAGCTTTGGAGAGAGATGACATTCACGTGAAACCTTGTTGGGTAATGTGAGAAATCTAGTATTCAGAGAAGACAGCGCTACGTTACGCTACCACCGTCGTACAACTCGCACAAGGATCTTATGAACAGGATTAGGACCCAAGCAGAGGCGTGTAGACTTAAACATCATTTCTTAATATACTTGGAGAAAAGGACAGAAAATATTCCTTGACATTTGTACTTAGTACCTTGTGCCATTCATTGTACAGTTTCTTTCGGAAAAATGTATGTCGGTATATAGATGTAGTGCCTTCCATAATAAAACAGTAAAAATCTAAATCACTATGTCAACATGCTACATGTCGCCCTTTCGTGCACTTTCATCGTGCCGTTCATAAAGGACGCAACTGTTAACGTTGAATTTTTAACACGTAGCAGTTTACCTGAATTAATAATTGCCGTGTTAATGAAAATGGAACTACTGCTGTAGATTTTCTCATTTAAGTTATAAAATTTCTTCATTTCATTGTAATTAGTTCTAATGGGGGCTACAGACCTTGGGTCCTTTGCTTAATTTCTCGGACTTGGCAGTGAGAGAAATTTTCTTTCATGTTTCAACACGGTTTCACGCTGCAGGCGCTTAAAGCGGGAGTTTATTTTCGTAACGTCACCTCATTATCTGAGGGAATGAGGCACATCATCGCCGGCTGAAGGAGGGAATTTGCTTTAAATTATTTCGGCAAAGCTTGGAGGAAGCGCAATTTTATTGGAGTTACCGGCCGCAGCTATCACTTCTGTTGAACTATCGCCATAGCGCTTAAAACTTATGAATTGGATCTTCTTTGTCTACAGACGGAGAGGAACGGAGAGGAGAGATAGGGACAGAGAGAGAGAGAGAGAGAGAGAGAGAGAGAGAGAGAGAGAGTTCTTAGAAACATCTGTGGCTAATGTAGGCTACTATAGGTTCGATACAACTGACACTGTAGCATGTCCACATTAAACTTGTTGCAAAACTTCGTGTTATGAGATTGCCGGCAGAATCTATCTATCAATAATAAAATAAGGAAGTTAGCTGACATAAAAGGTCCCGATATGAAGCTGTAGCCTCCGACAAAAACGCGAATCACTGATGTGGAATATTGTTAAAATAGCTATAAATCCGAGAGAGGGAAATACTAGGCAATTAATATGCTGCGCAATGCACGACATTAATTTCATCATATTTCTGAATTTTTAGAATCATCAGATTTTATTTTCTCACGCATTTTCTATTCAGTTTTTATTCAAACTAGGTGGAAATAAAAATATACGTTGCTGGCAGTTTAACTTATAACATCAAAAAACATAGAAAATAAAGAAATTTTGCTTATTGTGCGTACACACTGTAGTTGGAAGAATACTGAAAGGCGACAGTCAATCCACTTTTCACATAATTATGTGGTTTTATAACTTTGTGAATTTATCAACTTCTGCAGGAAGTCTTCTCTGTCCGCTTTTTCTCATTTTCCACACCACGGAGGAATATCACTCTGGGGACCGAAAACTGAATGTTTTCTGTTTTCATCCTTAATGCACTGCCATTCAGCCCACCATGTACCTGTAAACACTTCTCGTAAACACGGGTGATCGCTGGACTGAGTGAATGTGGGTGCAATTACAAAGGCATGCGGCTGGGTAAATTCAAGTGGATTTTCTTGTTGTATCTTTGCGGCGGAAGCCTGAGAAAGGAAGTTGAAATTACAAAGCTGCCTCAAGAAACACTCTGGCGGGCATTGAAGAGTTATCTGCACAGTTTTGCGTACTAGAGGCTCCCGCAACTGTCCCTTCCGGACTGTACGATAGGGACGCTTTCGTTCAAATTGTTAGACATTGAATCAGTATAAGATTTTGAGAGCGCATAATCAGGCGTCGTCTCTCCAGTATCCTGCAAGAAGGATATGTCTGACGCCGGTTAGGGATTTGTGTTTTGGTTGGTCAGTTCACCTCCACCATGATTTCCACTCTTAGTGGTTGAAGGCAAGGCAGACTGGATTTCAAACAGAAGTTAACGGAGTGCAGACGAGTAGAGTCGCAGTACAGTCGCTGTGCTAGCGGTGAGTACGTCGAGCTGCTTCTGTGCGCACTTGAACGGTGATTTTTGACGGGAACTAGCTCATGTTCTCTAAGTTAGAAACTTTCTGTAAGTTTAAAATCATTTGTGAGGAGCGTTAGGCGTTTATCGCTTGTATTAACTATGCCTTAATTTCCATCAATTCCGGTAAGGCAGAACTTTTTCTTTATCGAGGCACATTTACATCAAGCATCGTGACCTTGAATAGACTCGTGTTTCCTTTCACTGCGAGGTACAAAGTGATTTTGTCGTCTCAACCTTGGGCAAAAAATGGGGAATATTATTCTCGGTAGCTCTGTGAATGTCTGAGACTTTTCATGTCAAGCTATAAGCGTTCATGTTCCACTCCTGACCCAGTGCCATCTCAGCTGAATATGAGTACAGTATGTCCTCACGGAACCACAGTGCCGGAATTTGCTTACGTGTTCCATATTCAATTTCTCTTTTAAGAATAAATGTGTCCTGTTCATCAAATTGGTTGGTTTATCTTTTCCCCAATATGCATACCAGCACACCATCCCAAATCCTGTGATCACTAACCTTATCTTTTTTTTTGTCATCAGCAGTCTGCTGACTGGTTTGATGCGGCCCGCCACGAATTCCTTTCCTGTGCTAACCTCTTCATCTCAGAGTAGCACTTGCAACCTACGTCCTCAATTATTTGCTTGACGTATTCCAATCTCTGTCTTCCTCTACAGTTTTTGCCCTCTACAGCTCCCTCTAGTACCATGGAAGTCATTCCCTCATGTCTTAGCAGATGTCCTATCATCCTGTCCCTTCTCCTTACCAGTGTTTTCCACATATTTCTTTCCTCTCCGATTCTGCGTAGAACCTCCTCATTCCTTACCTTATCAGTCCACCTAATTTTCAACATTAACCTTATCCACCCTGTAAAAATGTGACTATAAGGCAGTCATCGAAGTTCAACCCCTGAACGGTAGTTAGAGTTAGGTTGCATATTTATCTTTGTGGTATAATCGAGGGCTAGATTCACTTACATATTTCAGGGGCTTCAGATGACTTGCACTCAGAGGTAGGCACAGGTTCGGCTTTTCTTCATTAGGAAGCTCACAGCTGTGAAAAGTCCTTGTTACAGGTAGAATGTACGACCCACTAGACACCAGATTTTCACACATAATGAGATCTGTAGTTCATTTGGAGACACAAGATGCTAAACGTCTTTAGCCCAGCCAAGCGTCAATTCTAACTGAGATTGGGTGATAGCTACAGCTATGACATGGCACAGAGCTTCATCTCTGGAAATCGTCAATTATAGTGGCTGGCAAGTGGTGGCGTGGCAGTACCCCAGCAGCCCATGACCAAATGTTTTCAATATATAAGAAATTTGGGGACCTAAGTGTGGGCAACATGAGGTCTTCGGTTTGCTTGTTCAAAGATAAAGTAACGGCGACCTCGAATATTGGGCACAGCCAGTGGTCTTAATACTTCAGACAAGAAGCAGCTATTGTCTAAATTACTCGCTACGCTAACCACAGATGACCACGGCGTATACCGAGCCTGTATGATGAAGACTAATACAATTGCAAATGCTCGTTCTCCTCAGAGCATCCATAAATCGATACATCCATCATGATACTGTATCCAAAAGTGGCAGTCGTATGTAGAGACTCTACTACTGTGTCCAGTGTTATCTCTGGCCACACCATAACTAGTCTGTCAAGGGAAACTGCCACAACCATCACTGTTCTGCTCCAGGCGTCAAGGCACAGTTCATGTGAAAACGTAGTGGAAGCAAGCCCATTTTAGACTCAGGGCAAGCGATGTAGCTAGCTGTAAGATCCATTATGGCCAAGCAAACAATTTGCCTCTCCTCTCAGGTGCATATCACGTGCGCAGCTTCAAATCCCACTTGGCCGGCCGCGGTGGTCTAGCGGTTCAGGCGCTCAGTCCGGAACCGTGCGACTGCTACAGTCGCAGGTTCGAATCCTGCCTCGGGCATGTATGTGTGTGATGTCCTTAGGTTAGTTAGCTTTAAGTAGTTCTAAGTTCTAGGGGACTGATGACCACAGATGTTAAGTCCCATAGTGCTCAGAGCCATTTGAACCATTTTTGAAATCCCACTTGGCGTTGAGTATGGCTCTCCTGAAGCCACTGATTCCATATTCGTAAGATAATAGTGAAATTACGAGCAGCAATATCACGAGATGATAAACTGCAGTCCCATTGTGGCATGATCATGTCACTATCGAATTTCGATGTATGAGGTACACGTTTGTCTTCAATATACGCGGAATAATACTATATTCTCGCATACAACCAACAAAAGTGCGTTATCTAAACGAGAGAACATGTCTTACATTCGTAAGTAGCATGGTGCTGTTTTACCTCCTTCATGCAGTTGTAGTTAAATGATAATTATGTGAATATGTAAATTCGTATTAAATTTTCAGTGACAATTTGGCGTTTGTTGCATGCTGCCTCTTAGTGTTGCAGTTTCAATGTCCATCAGCGCATACAGGAATGTTATATCAGTTAACTCAAATACTTCTGTCTTCTTAATTTAAATTCTAATGTTGCATCCGCAAGCTTCATATTGAACAAGTTTTTAAATACTTTTATTTCCTACAGATTTAGCAGAAAGCAAACAGTGTCAGTCTTACTTCTAGTCTGTTATACTCATACACTTAAAATAGAGATTATGTATGTGTATATGACTCACATCTTCTCCCAACTCCTGGTTCGATTTCAACCAAGTTTGGTGCAGACAAAAACGTGTTTTCTTCCAGCCCCTGGCATACAAGCTACCCTGCATAACAGGCATATTGTGTGGGAACCGTATTAGCCTGCTTTGCAGGGCACCCTACATGTCAGGAGAAGAACACTGCTTTCTGGGACCCAACATGTAAGCTTTCCTGCATGACAGAGTGACGATACAAGCGCTATATTGTTTGAGAAACACAGGGGCAAGCGAGTGTGCTGGGACTCACCCCAGTTCACTGCTAGTAGCGCCACATCACCATAACACATCTGTGCATATCACAAGTATTGAACCACAATTATGAATGAAATTAAAAGTTAAAGTTGCTTTGAAACTTTGTCAACATTTGCTTTAGTATAATAATGTTTAAACTGTCAAGTCTCAGATTTATTATGTCAATATTTTTACCTGAATTCATTGTTTTAAGAAAAAACAAATGGTGCTAAATAATAAAGCTAGGAAGCCAGAAATTGGCCATAATGTGCAGATGTATGTCAAAATTAGCTGGTACAAGTCTCAGCGTGATTAAAGCAATATTATGGTCAGAATCCACAGTTTTAAGAAAAATTGAAGACGCTAAATATTAGACTTAGAAATGTGAACATTTGTATGATGCTTCAGTTCAACATAAAAATAATAACTATGTGACCTCTTTAAACTACCTCCAGTAGCTTTCGAGTATTTTAATGAAAACTAAATTTGCAACAAAAACATCCTTATTTGTAGTATATTAAGTATCTGTTATATTAATACTAGAAAGTTTGGTTTACAGCAGATGATGAAACCTATTAAATAATACAGATATAAGAAGTTTTAGGACCTCTATGTTAATAACAACCAACACAAGGACTCATAAAGTAGTAGTTCAGAGGTCATTGAACCGTGCTGTGGCTCGCGTTGGTGCCGTTGCAAGGTTGGCATCATTTAGTTGGTATAGTTACAGTTGTTGTCTTCTTCTTGTGTTCATTGGCGCCACTCCGTTTGCAAGCGTTGTCTATCAGGTAGTGGCAGCAGCGGCGGTTATCGATATTTAGTAACGGTTGTACTATCTTTGGGGGGCGTTGTGGTGTTTCCGTGTGGTGTGAGTCGGCAGTTAGGTTGGGGACGGACGAGTAGCCAGGTTCACGCAGCGCGAGAAACACGCCGGGACCACTGGTGGCACACACGCACTGCCAGATGGAAGGGCTATAGTCGCGAAGGGTCCAACCTCGTTGTCAACTAGACCCAGGAAGTTTAAGTTGAGTGGACCTTAATTCAAGTACTGAAACATCCACCATTGTGAGATCTCACCATTTGCTTGCGTGTTGCTGCTTGCAGTGTCACCGAGGCGAAGAGCGGCGAGTGGAGCGTTTGGAAAAGGCGAACCTAATTAGCCTTCCTCATTCTTTATTATTAATTGTTGCATTATGTATGTTATTATTTGTGAAGTTCAACCAGTGGTATTTTTCCTGCCTAGTGGCTGCTAAAGCCCCAGATACCTGCCATGGTGCTTAGTGTATGTGATGGCAGAGCACCTTTCCTCGCCTTACCGCTTCTGTCCGGTAAGATGTGTAGTTCGACAGCCTCCTTGATTTATGGGCTGGGTGGTGTGGCTTTTTTTTCCTACTCTGGTAGTAGTGGTTCCTTTCTGCTTCTGGATGCTCTAAACACCGGAGTCTGAAGACGCAGTGCTGACAGCCGGTTACAGCTTGGGTGTTTATTCCATCATTTCATTGGTCATCGGACGTTAGGTAGATTCGGCAAATGATTATTAGTCATGCGTTTAAACTGCCACTAGTTTGAGTTACCACCTCATGAAGTGAATGCAACTCTTGGCTGCCTGTCTCATCGCTTGTGAAGTTTTGAGGGACTTTCCTAGATCGATCCTTGGAGCAACGTCTGTACCCCCTCCCCCCTACCCCTTGTATCGGTCAGATTTGATGATTGTTCTTTTAAAAATATTTTAATAACTGTAATTGTATGTTGAAGAAGTTAACTGGTTCATAAAAGATTGCTGTTCAGGCCTTCAGCCGTGAACCAGTTTTTAAATTGTGGTTCTTCAGTTTCTCCAGGCGTATTTTATGACGAAATAAATCTCGGGTGAACAGCGTGGTATGAGTGTGCATAGGACACAATATTTCGGCAGTCGACTACGTTGGCATCATCAGCGCACCTGATGATGGCAACGTGGTCGATTGCCGAAATATTTTGTCCCTTGCACACTCATACCAGGTAGTTCACACGAGATTTATTGCGTCAGTTTTTAAATTATTACTATTAAGGCCTTCAACCGAGATATAGTTTTGAATTAGTTGTCATTAAGGCCTTTAAGTGTCAGGAAAACGTTTCTGAAAGTATTTGTATGGAGTGTAGCCTTGTACGGAAGTGAAACATGGACGATAAATAGTTTGGACAAGAAGAGAATAGGAGCTTTAGAAGTGTGGTGCTACAGAAGAATGCTGAAGATTAGATGGGTAGATCACATAACTAATGAGGAGGTGTTGAATAGGATTGGTGAGAAGAGAAGTTTGTGGCACAACTTGACTAGAAGAAAGGATCGGTTGGTAGGATATGTTCTGAGACATCGAGGGATCACCAATTTAGTATTGGAGGACAGCGTGGAGGGTAAAAGTCGTAGAGGGAGACCAAGAGATGAATATACCAAGCAGATTCAGAAGGACGTAGGTTGCAGTAGGTACTGGGAGATGAAGAAGCTTGCACAGGATAGAGTAGCATGGAGAGCTGCATCAAACCAGTCTCAGGACTGAAGACCACAACAACAACAACAACAACAAGGCATTCAGCCGTGAGTGTGACTTGTCTTAAAATTTTAATTAGACAATGTATTCTAGCAGTGAGAATTTGATGACTGTTCTTTTAAAAATATTTTAATAACTGTAATTGCAAGTTGATGAAGTTAACTGGTTCTAAAGAGATTGCTATTCAGGCCATCAGTCGTGAAACAATTTCTAAATCATTACTATTGGGATCTTCAGCCGAAAAATTGTTTTGAATTTGTTGCCATTAAGGCTTTCAGCCGTGGAACACTTCTTAATTTATTGTCACCTTTTATTTGTTGTTGTTTCCAAATAAAGTATACCTGACTGAAAAATAAACTAGCCAACGCCAATTGATTACGGCCCCGTCCACAATCGTAACCCAACTGCTTTCCTTGGTACCAGATCTCAGTCATGTTCCACAGTCTGTTCCATTTTAAAAATTCTACAAGGCAAAGTGTTAATGCAGGTGAGCTAAAACTTTCTCTGTGATTTTAACCAACTTACCTACATGCATGCTAAAATTACAAAGAGTCTAAATTGATTCCTCAGATGGTTATTAAATATTGTGTGCCCGAGAAAGTGGTCGTTAGAGACTGCTAGTGTGTGCATAGGGTGGATGACAGGAAGTGTTCCTGTGGCCGTCCTTTGCTCAGATATATAAATATAGCCCGAAATGCAAGAATAGGCTTCACTTCGCCCTCAGCCATCATAAGATCCGCGTCTGTCAACCGCCGGACTGGGCGCTGCCTGGGATAACGTCAGAGACGGACTGTTACGTAACGCTTGTTTTCAGTAATAATAGAAAGTGAGCTCGCGAGGACTGTACACCATTTCGGATCGCTTAGATTTCGCAAAAGTAACGTTAGTGTGCCGCCAATAATGTTAACAAAGTCGTGTGGCAGGTGGTGACAATTATTTTCCACTTTTGTGGAGAGCACTTATTTCGATTATCGGTAGGCAGCGGGAAAGGCAGTTTAGTAGGAACCTACCGTGGAGGTTGTCTCTGAACTACTCACAGTGCTGTTTATGATAGAGAGATTTACTGTCAGTATGAACATAATGAATATTACAATGTTGTAAATGAGAAACTTTACCAAATATATGTATCAGTTAGAACTTAAAATCTTCATTTATAATCATAGGCCTGATCCCGCTGAAAAATAGAAAATAGAAATATTTCTTTCATTGAGCTGGATAAGAATGGGAGTTGCAGACTGGGAAGTATGTTCTACATCACTTTGTGGGTGACCAGAGAAATAGTTGCCAGGCTCTCATAAAAGGCGGCAAACAATATTTACAACAATCTCAATTTCCTCCCATGACTAACGTTGATCATTAATATGAGAATCAACCTGCCACCTCACAACAGGTGTCTTGGTTTGGAGTAATATTGGCATGTTTTAATGACTTGCTTTGTATGGCAGTCTGTACACATGTGGTAAATAAAAGATTTTCAGGTGTCTGATGTGTAGCATTTCCTCCATGACAAGCATGTTGTGTTAGTAATATTCGCCTGATTTACTGAACTGTATTGCAGGGACTACAATAGCTGGTGAGAATGGCTGGGAACAGGTTGAGACGTATATAGGAGGTGATGAACAGAGCGAGAGAATAGTAATCGACAGAGGTAGATGGCAATGGGAGTCCCAGGAGGCAGGTGGAAAGTTTAGAGGTGTAGTGGGCAGGGGAAAAGGAATAGGGTAAAATGGAAATGGAATGAGTGATGGGGAGCAGAATATGAAACGTGGAAGGGGGAAGAAGACATCGTCAAAGAAAGGGGATGGAGGAAATGGACAAAAAGAGTGGGAAGAGGGGATGAAGAGACTAGAGTGCGGTGCAGGAGATATACAGAAATGGGAGAGGATAGGTAGAGGGGGGAAAGGTGGAGAGAGAGAGGGAGGGGGGAGGAGGATGGGTGAAGCCGTAGGGAAGTATAGCTATAATATACAGGTGTGCATCTCAAGAGACTGTATCGGTTTTTTACTTTTTCATATAATAATCTTTCCTTTTTAATGTTCTGTTAAACACTAAACCAACAGTGTGGCAGAAGCCTGTTTTCGTATTGGGTTGGCATGACTGAGAAGTTACGCAGCACGTACTGGTTCATTTCGATCATCCATTTACATGTTCATACATATTCCTTAGAGAGATGTGTCAGTCGACAACATGGCAGATGCTACACTCGTTTTGTGCATGCAGGGTAAAATTGTTTGTATCACGCTTATAAATGCGGAAAATATAACAACGAGCGTAATAAGAACCAAGCGTATCTTCGAGTAACATACTGCAGACAGACAACTTGGGAAATTTGGCATACAAACCATATAGTTATATTGCACATGTAAGCTTCCAAACTGCAGTCAGTGTTTCAACGACGTGCCGACGTGCTAATTGAAGATTTAAATAGTCGTGTGTATTACACCAACTGAAAGTGGATCGAGGCCAGAAATGAATATTTGTATAGATGAAAATACAAAAAAATGTAGCTATATGCTGTATTTTTTTAAGGTAATATTTTTTCCGTTCATTTTGTCAGCATTTTGTGGCTCACCACACTACATCGAATTCCGACTCTAATATTTCAGTAAGTACGAAGAAACACAACCAATAAAGAAATTTCAACTTGGATTCTCTATCTCTCTCCTTCTATCTCTCTCTTTCAGTTGCTACGACGCTATGCCCTGCATTAGAATAACTAAACTGGATTATCGAATATGGTTGATTCAACTGGGAACGACAATTATGGCATGAGTTATTGCTATTATACTAAATAAATAAATTGGTTGTAAGACAGCTCTGTTGCTACAAAGTTTAGATGTGCATTAGATAAATAAAATTGGCTTACAAGGTCTGGAGGTCTACACTGTGAAAGACTTTTATGAAATTATTTTACGATTGATTGTATTCCGTACCGTTAATATTTATGTCATGTACGTCGAAGAAACTGAATTATGAAGCTCGCGTGTATTAGCAAGAATAAATTAAGATTTCTTATAAGACACGCATTAAGAAAGATGCAGTAGAGTTTTCCTTTCGCACATATTTTACTAGCGATATTCTTACCTTCAGTATTTTCTGCGACGATTCGAGTTTCAAGGGCCGTTTTCACGACCGTTTGAATCATTATTGAGCGTAATTCATAATTTTGGGGCATCGTCAAAAATTCTTGGTCGATCGTCAGAATATATCTCAAATAAAAACGGCTAGGGCAAACATAGAAAGAGCTCGCAATTCTCGCTTGTGAGATCTGCTTCTGTGTACTCGGCGGACTCGCAGTAACAAGGGAAGCCATGCGTTTATCTTCGCTCTGGTGGTGCCGCCAAGTTTGTTCTGACGTCAGACTTCGCTTATTGACGTTGCAGCTCCGCTGGGAGCAGAGACAATCCATTACATATCACAAACGTCAGCCCAGCGAACGCCAAAAAAAAGGAACGTTCGGCAAAAAACATGGAAACGGAGCCGCGTGCCACCATGCCTCGCCCGTAGAGCGTGTCCGTGAGCTCAAAGGCTTCGATGTATACGCGAGAGATAGATGTAGCTTCGCCGTGTCCACGGCAGTGGCCCGGCTGAAACGAGCCGCTGCCTTTCACATCGACCCCTGGGGATCAAGGGACCGGCGCTGCCGAAGGCGACTTTTTCGAATTCGTGGAATAAGGGACACGACGATTACCCAGCGGCATGCGTTATAATGGAACTGCAATCCACAGAGCACCGAAGTTGAAAACTCAACTTGTTGTACCCACGAAAACTTAATATTGTCCTTCATTCGAATACATAGTCACTCATAAACACACACGCAATAACGTTCTTAATGCGTGGCTGGGACAGTTGACTACATTTATCCAGAATTAAATTAAAATAGGTGGAAATCACCTAGATTTGGTTTTCAGACGCTACTGGAACTGGACATCCACTCTCAAGCATTCCAAATTAGTAATCCATCTATCATGCTCCCAGCCTGCTGGCATTATTTTTGGCTGCAATGAACAATGTCCTGTAACACTACGCCTCGCTCTCATGAGTCCTGAATGAATGATTTGAAAAAATAAAAATACAGTAGGATATTGGACTGAAAGGACCCTCACAGACAGAGAATGTAATCTTTCAGATCGGGCGTGAGTCGTGCTTCGGTAGCTCAGATGGTAGAGCACTTGCCCGCGAAAGGCAAAGGCCCGAGTTCGAGTCTCAGTCGGGCACACAGGAAGTTTCAATGTAATCTTTGCTTATAAAAGGCAATGTTCCGACTGACTGTCTGACTCACTCACTCACTAGCTCTTTATCGCTCAGGCCAAACTACTAAGGACAGAAACTTGAAATTTGAGGAGGGTGTTGACCTTGCACTGTAGACGACGTTTAAGAGTAGATTTTTTGAATTTCTACTGCAAAGAGGAGGAAATAGGGGATGGAATGTTTTTTTTAATATATCGTCATTAATGCAATTTCCAAGCTAGAGCTACGGAAATTGGTACTTGATTAGTCGGTCAGAAAAAAGGAATATTCTTTCAGCATATTAGGAAATTTAATGGCGATGAAAAAAATTGGTTAATTGTTTTGAAAACAAATCATCAAAGAACTAGTAAAGCATTTTTAAAGCAACATTTACGAAAACTGGTAGGTGACTTCTGGGTTAGAAATAAAAATACACTTATTTTGGTGGCTTTTCTTGGAAATTCATCCTATAAGGGGGGAAAATAGTGGGTTGAAAATTTTTATGGGATCATTTCTTTCTATTAATACACTTTTAAAGCTAAATCTATGAAGATTTTTATTTGAATTCTAAATTAAATAGATATGAGTTAAGGGATAAATATTTCTATGGAAATATCACCGTAGGAGTTGCAGGATTAACGAAAATCTCCGACTCTAGCTGCCAGAATCGCATTTTTTCTGTAGTAAACTCGGAAAAGACCGTGCTTCTATGGCCTTAATTACCGTCCAAAATTTAAAAGATGTTGCAGAATGCGAACAGTATAAAAATTCGATTAAAGGTAAATAAAAAAATATGTGGAGAGCATACAGTCAAAAAAGCGAGCGAAGCAGTGGGCGCTCAGCTACTCTTCGGTAAGGATAGAAGCTGAAGTAATGAATTAAAACTTGTGCCAAGGCCGGGACCTGAACCGACGTCTCCCACTTACTAGGCAGATGTGCTGTCCTGGCATTGTGGCTAACATAACTACACGGGATACGCTAGTGCAATGACAAACATGAATTCACACCTCAACCCGCTTTGATTTTTCCCTTTTTAAACCTCAGTATTGCTGGGGCTCTCCGAAACAGGAATAGCATGCAGTTTGATACGTACAAAGCTGGGGTGTCGAGAGGACAGACACATTGTTTGTTAGGCCGTGCTGGATCGTTTAGCCACGTCATTTATCTACAGTCAGGAAGTGAGCTCGTCTACAGCGAGACGGATTTCAACATGGACAGCGCAACGATGTTTGCAGCACCACTGTGAACACATTCACCGCTGTTTAAAAATGGCTCTGAGCACTATGGGACTTAACTACTGTGGTCATTAGTCCCCTAGAACTTAGAACTACTTAAACTTAACTAACCTAAGGACATCACACACATCCACGCCCGAGGCAGGATTCGAACCTGCGACCGTAGCAGTCGCACGGTTCCGGACTGCGCGCCTAGAACCGCGAGACCACCGCGGCCGGCTTCACCGCTGTTGCGGCTAGCGTGACACAGCAGCTGAGAGGGAGGGCTTGAGTTGTGGTGTGTACAATGACAACACACCTACAGCTACATAAAGACTTTGCAAGCCGTCGTATGGTGTCTGGCGTAGGGTACAATTTACCACCAATAGTCATTTCTTCTTCTATACACTCGCAAACAGAGAGAGGGCTACATACGAGCTCTAATTGCTCTTATCTTGTCTTCGGAGGCTGTAGAATCGTTCTGTAGGTGGGTGCGAACGATGCTCCTCTAAATTTTCGCAATAGTGTTTCACGAAAAGAACGTCGTCTTCCCTCCATGCACTCCCATTTGAGTTCAGGATGCATCTCGACAATACTCGCATGTTGATCGAACATCCCGGTAACTAATCTAGCAGCATGCTTCTGAATTACTTCGTTATCTTCTTTTAATTGAATCTGATGGGGATCAAAAAACTCTAGCAAAACTCAAGAATGGGTCGCACAACTGTTCTGTACGCGGTCTCCTTTACAGATGAGTTATACTTTCCTAAAAATTCTTCCAATCGACCAATGTTGACACCATTCGCATTCACTACTACTGTCCTTACGTGTTAGTTCCATTTCACATATCTTTGCAACTCTGCGTCTAGATATTTAACCTACATTACCGTATCAAGACACAAGAGTGGCAGCACGTCGTGTTTTCGGACGACTCGCGGTTCTGCGTGCAACATCACGGTGGACTTTTCTGTGTGTGGAGAGCGAAAGTTATGAATAAGCATTCTTCGTCGTCAAACAGATACAGATCAAGTCGTGATGGTGTGGCGTGCCATTCTATACGAAAGCCTATCACCTCTGCTTTGTATACCTGGTAATTTGGACACCAGGAGTTACATTTCCTGTCTTCGATGACTCCCTGACTTTACCTTTTGACAAGGTAACAAATGACCGTATGTTGCGAGATATCTTCTGGTCTATCTCGATACAGACGTTGTTCTGTCCAGGACCTCCTGTAAACATCTGATCACGGATTTCCGAAAGACGGCGTGTCAACATTCGCCAACCCCCAAAACTGGAAATTTGGCGCAGCATGGGGCGATGTACCAGATTAGGTCATCTACGCTAAGTCAACGCATGGCCACGTTATGTTTCCGTAAGAGATGGTCCTTATGTACTAAACTTTCGAATCAGTATACTCCGATACGATCTGCAAATTCTTTGCACTATACTGTAAACGTAAATAAAAGAAATTTCGTAATTATTTGAACTTCTTGGAACTGTGATTTCAATGGTCAGCAATCTAGGGTGCATATACTGCCAGTACAGCATGATGTATCATGGGGGGCAATGTGTTGTAAGGAAAACTGAAAAAACAAAGAGAACTATAGAAACGTGGTTAATGTCATTCTTAAAAAAGTTGTGTGCAACCGGTTGGCTGATTGTTCATTTTATATAAACTCAAGAAAACTCTACTGCAATTATACGTTATCAAAGCATTGAAATATAGCTACCATAAATGAGGGTTCTACAAAACGAGTATCAGGTCTAGCCCTTGCATAGGAAATGGGTGGTAGGCAGATATCCGGCTCAACACTTGCCAACTCCGCGGGCCCCGAGACCCCGCACACTAAATGACGTTTCTTAAACCAGAAAGTAGCACCAACTGGTTGAGTTTTCACAAGCAACGCATTGAGCCAAATCTCACCACAGCGTGAGTCTGTCGCCTCAGACATCCCAGTACATGAGGGTGATGTGTCGTAGCCCAACAAGAGAAACACAATGACGACGAGGTCATCACAGTTTGGTAAAAAATTAAAGAGGAATTAAATCTTCATTCAGACATTCGCTTCAACAGATTTAAAGACAATAACAGAAAAGAAACCGCCGAAGAAGTATTTTGTAAGTAATTTCTTTCGTGGATCAATTACATTCCTTTAGATTCTCCCAAAGAAACGCAGTCGGGCATTTGCTTTTCTTGTTATTAGATGTACATGCCAGTTCGACTTCAGATCGCTGAAAATGGTTAGCACTGTTTTTGCTGCATGACTGGTTTGAAGCAGTGCACCACTATAGTCCGTCCTGAACAAGCCTCTTCATCTCTGCATAACTTCTGCAATCTACACTGTTCTACAGAACTAAAGGACGAGGTAGATAAAGTAACATACCTTTTCAACTACTCCATAGAAATTAATATAACTCTTGGAGCATGTTTCCGGAGAGCTCCCAGTCGTGCACAGAAAGCCAAATTGGCTGGCTTCGAATCAGGACGCAGTTGAAGGAACGAGAAGAGAGAGTGCATATCAGTGAGCGAGCAGTTACGGTGGACTTTGAAGGTGCTCTTCGTCACAACATGACCCGGAGACAAATGGATGTCTTCATGCGGGTAAGAATCATTAGGATAGTGGAAGAAGGGGAAATGTTATGAGTGTAGCTCCAGTACTCTTTTACGTGCATGGGGAGAGTTCCGAACCACAGGCACTGACGCCCCAAGGGGAGGTGGTGGTAGTCGACCTTGATCAACTACGGCAATAGATGACCGCTACATTGAACAGTAGGAAGGAGAGACCCACGAAAAGCAGCGGATGCAACTGAAACCACATTTAACGGGACTTCCTGGCACGCAGCCTGATGTTCCACAGAGCCTCAGAGACTGCATTAGACTGGGGTCTTTGCCCTACGAGCAGTACTTTGCGTTCCGTTGGTATCCACACGTCGGCAAAATCATTGTTGCACCGCAGAAGATTGTTATACAGTCCCTCCTTTAAGCCATCGTACGAACATCGAAGTGGCATATATTGAGATAACTGATCGCGGACGAGATAAGCAACTGCAATTGCTTAATAATGTAATCGCATCAGCACCAGATGAGATACCTACAACATTCTAAAAAGGTAATGGAAAAAACTTGCTCCTCTTCAAGTAGCTGTTTATAATAGACACCTTAGAGTGACGAAGAGTACCTAGAGACTGGAAAGAAGTGGAAGTCACTCCCGTTTTCAAGAAGGGCCGTATAACAGGTGTAAATTATAGACCTATCGGTGCCGTCAATCTGTCTTAAACTTATGGGTCATGTTTTACGGGCCGGCCGGAATGGCCGTGCGGTTCTAGGCGCTTCAGTCTGGAACCGCGTGACCGCTACGGTCGCAGGTTCGAATCCTGCCTCGGGCATGGATGTATGTGATGTCCTTAGGTTAGTTAGGTTTAATTAGTTCTAAGTTCTAGGCGACTGATGACCTCAGAAGTTAAGTTGCATAGTGCTCAGAGCCATTTGAACCATGTTTTACGTTCAGGAATTATGACCTTTCTGGGGAACGAAAATCTAATCTCCTGTCACTTTCTTTCGGAGCTCAGCTCGCTCTGTTCCTCCACGAAATTAATAGGGTTATAGACAAGGGCGCTCGGGCTCATGCCATGTTTCTTGACTTCAGGGAGGCATTTGACATCGTCTCAGACGGCCAGTTAGTGAAAAAATACGAGTTTATCGTGTAGCGGACCAGATTTGCGACTGAATTCAAGAGTTCCTTGCCGATAGAACGCAACATATCTCTCTTGGGCGAAGAAAACCAACATATGAAAAGGTAATTTCCGGAGTACTACAAGGAAAAATGATAGGAGCGTTGTTATTTACAACGTATATAAATTGTCTAATAGAAGCGTCGGACGCTCTTTAAGCCTGTTCACAGATGATGCAGTTGTCTATAAGAAAACAGCAACCCCAGAAGACAGCTTCGATTTCCAGAATAACTTGTAGATGACTGATGAATGGTGTAGGTGCTGGCAACTGACCCCGAACGTTAAGAAATGTAACATATTGCTGATATATAGGAAAAGAAAGCCATAACTGTACAACAAGGCTATTAGTGAGAAACGGCTGGAGTGAGTATCTACCTTAAAATGTGTAGTAGTAATTATCGAGAGCGACCTTAAGTGGAATGACCACATGAAATTAATACTAGGAAAAGCAGGTACCAGACTGAAATTCACAGGAAGGATCTTAAGGAAATGTAATTCATCCACGAACGAAATGGTTTATAGGGCATTTATTCCACTGAGTCTTGTGCATTGTTCATCAATGCGCGATTTTTAAGACGTATGTCTGATATAAATGGTAGAAAAGACCCAACGAAGAGCGGCGCGTTTCTTCTCCGTATCGTTTAGTCGGCGCCAGAGCGTTACGGGGAAGCTCAATATACTCCACTGTCAGTCGTTACAAGAGAGGCGTTGTGCATCATGGTGAGGTAAACTATTGAAATTTCGAGAGAAGAAAGAGGAGTCGGACAGTACGATATTTTCTCCTACATACAACTCACGTAATCACCACGAAACGAAAATTCGAGGAATTAGAGCCAATACAGAGGTTTATCGACAATCAATTTTCCCACTCGACATTCGCGAATGTAACTGGGTAGGGAGATCAGTTAGTGTTACCAGAAGTGCCCTTACGTGGCGAAAGGAAGAAACACCAAATGAACCAAGGAATAGGGCCGAACATGATCGCTTTCGTGGTCCAGTTGGTATTGCAGTGGCACCACCGCATAGGATATGGAAAATTTATTTTGTGCAATATTCTGAGCACAAGTTACAGCTAGGTGCAGGCTGGATTTCAGTGAGTTACGCACACCAACAATTGCAAAGCAGAATAGAGGCCACAGGGTCGTCAAATTGCTGAAAGAGTATACTTAGTGGTTTTGCATGTCGCAAATCACAGGCAGGAGGGGTCCACTGGCCTACCCAGCGTGTTATGAGTACGTGACGCGAAGCAGCGCATATGGCAAAACAGAGGTGCACAGCCACGTATAATTAGGTGCTGGTTTCAAACGAGAATCATTCAAATGTGGCAGCTCTCCTGGATGAAGGGGCGTGTCACATCACCAGCTACACGGAGCAGCAGATGGGGCGCCAGCATTCCAGTCGACAGAGGGTCACTGGTTCGACCTTCTGAGGCTGACGTGGGGTCCGTAGCCATCCAGTGGCGGGCCACTCCACTGCTCGCTACTGCGGGCTGTCGTCCTCGCTTCCAACACACGCCGGAGGCATCCTGAGGCGAGGACCGCAGATTCGAACACTGGATCGAGGGCACTTGTTGTCGCCACGATCTTAGTCACACCGGCGAGAAACACGCAGCTGGCAGCCTGCAGCTGACACCGAGTGGCGCTGAGTCGGCAGGCACGCAGACCGCTGGGTCGACTGCCGGCATCCTGACGATGCCGCAACTCCGCTGCAGTACAAGGCCGAAACTCAGCAGGGCATGCCCAGGTCATTGAGGCAGCCATTCTGTGCCAAGCCATTTCACACACAGCGAAGTGGTGTCCTCAGCATTGCAGGACCTGGTGACACAGACCAAGAAGAATGGGGGTACCGTAACTAGAAACAATAAATCACTTGGAAAGCACAGACTAGTCTTGATATGGTGCCTTCTACCTCTTCCCACTACAGTATGTTGCGGGGATTCATAATATTGCGTGGGGCACTGAACCCCGTGTCTGTGAACAGGGCACATTAAATGTTCAGTGCGTTTGTAGCGCTGTACTCCTCCCCCAGGTGCGTCTTTACAGTGGTGCATTCCGCCTTCACTACTTTTTTATGACTTTTAGTGTGCTACCATAACGAACAGCGATCGTGGAAGAGCTCTTGGAACGAGACTATATTTGGCGAATGGACTGGCCTGCTCATTCCCCCGACTTAAATCCAATAGAGCACGTGTTGAGGAGATGTGCTGCAGCACGTTCTCATGCACTAAAGACCGTGCGGCAGTTGCCAACCGCACTGGTGGAGCAATGGGAGGCGCTGCTACAAGATCTCAGTACCAGTCTAGTGACCAGCTTGGGTGCACATTGCGCACTATACGTGTTCGCCGGTGGTGATCACACATCATATCTCGCTTTCTGTGATGACCCGGGCATAATAAATAGTGGTGCCTTTTGTTCAATTATTGTCTTTGAATAAAAGCTTCGTTTCTGTTCGTCTCATTGCCTATCTCTTACAGTTACCTATATGGCAGTAGTTCTTCCTGTATATGGTGCAAGTTTTATAGAGATACGGTACTTCGCAGTATCACATCATACGAAAGTTAATTTCGTCCTTATGTTCTGCGCACCACTGAGTATTACTTGATGCCTCATGATTCATATGCTATAAATCGATTGTTCATGTTGTCAAGCTGAGCCACAAATCTATTTTCTCCTGAATCGATTCAGCAACTTCTCATCAGCTATTCGATGTACCCTGTGATCTTCAGTATTTTCCTGTACCATGACATTTCGCAAGATTCTCTTCTTGTCTGGATGGTTTACTGCCAACTTTTCATATCCGTACAAGGCTAAACTCCACACAGATATCTTCAGAAAAAAGTCTCCAAACAGCTGAATTTATATTTAACGTTAATTAAATTCTCTTTTCTTTCTATCGGCACTCTACATCACCATCGATACTTTTAGGTATTTCACGTTATTTACTGTTTCTGGTGGTACAGTCCACCTTGTAATTGAACAGAAGCGGATCCCTTGACCTGGAAATGCACAGTATGTTACATTTAATTATGTTCAGAGTGATATGCCTGTATCTACACAAATTGGCGTTATTCTCTGTTACGGTACAGTTGTAATAGCTAGTACCGTCGTTCACAAACCTCCTCACGGTTCCTGCATTGTTACGAACGCTTATACACTGGACTCGTATTCGGGAGGACAACAGTTCAAATCCGCACCCAATCGTCCTGGTACAGGTTTTCGGCGATTTACGTAAACCGCTACAGGCAAATGGTGGGATGTTTCCCTTCAAATGGTACGACCGACTTCATTCCCTGTCCTAGACGCAGTCTGAACTTGTGCTCTGTCTCTAATGACGTCGTTATCGACGAGACGTTGAAAACCTAATCTTCGTTCATTCAACCTTCCTTCAACGCTATGAAATAGATCAATAACGTAAAGTGTAAGAAGTAGAGTGTTATAAAGGTCCTTTGAAGTACTCCTGAACCTTTACAATTTTCGATTTAATGGTGAAATTTGAGTCGCTAGAAACATATTCAATACACAACGTTTCAATCCCTCTGCTGAGACCTTCTTCAACATCACATTGGTGTCACAAGATGGCTGAACACTGTCCTAATACAGTGTCGCGGTCACTTCATAAAGGCTACTTTCCGGCTCTTTTCCCGAGAAGAGAAGTCGGTGGGCGAACATCTTCCTGCTATTGGTGGGCCGTCACCGTTGGAATGGTTCAAATGGCTCTGAACACTATGGGACTTAACTTCCGAGGTCATCAGTCCCCTAGAACTTAGAACTACTTAAACCTAACTAACCTAATGACATCACACACATCCATACCCGAGGCAGGATTCGAAAGTGCTACCGTAGCGGTCGCGCGGTTCCAGACTGTAGCGCCTAGAACCGCTCGGCCACACCGGCCGGCCACAACGTTGGAATCCTGACGAAGACCCCAGTAGACGGATCGAAACATCGTTTATCGTAGAAGTTTAAAGTCAGTGAGAATGGTCATGAAATCTTGCAGATTTAATTTATCGGTTTTGTTCTGTTAAGAACAATGTGTAGGGTGCAACTTCCTGGCAGCTTAAAACTCGGGACCTTTGCCTTTGGCAGGCACGTGCTCTACGAACTGAGCTACCCAAGCACGACTCGCGACCCGTTCTCACAGCTTCAATACTGCCAGTATTTCAACTCCTACCTTCCAGACTTCACTGAAGGTACGAGACAAGATACTGCCAGAATTGCAGCTGGGAGGACGGGTCGCGAGTCGTGTTTGGGTACCTCGGTTGGTAGAGCACGTGCCTGTGAAAGGCAACGGTCCTGATTTCGAGCCTCGGTCCGGCACACAGTTTTAATATGCCACGAAGTTTCGTATCAGCGCACAATCCGCTGCAGAGCAGAGTGAAAATCTCATTCGGGGATTGACTAGGGCTCTTCGTGCAAGGGAGTCCTGTATCAGACCACAGACCTGGTCTTGTGGGCTCAGTGCCTCCACGCCTGAGCTCGGATCACTGAGAGCCCTGCCGAACTCTGACCGCGGAGCCATTAGTCTCGGCAGCGGCGTGCTCGTTATACCGCGAGCCCGGAAGACGGCGTGGTGTGCGCCGCCGCTGTCCAGGCGTGCCGCCGCAAGCGAGGGCGCTTGTTAGCGGGCCGGCCGGCCGGCCGCCTCGCCCGTCTGGAGGGCCGCGCTGCCCCGCCTGGAGCCTGAAGCCCGGAGCTGGAGGGTGCTCGGCCGCTGCGCTCTTACTAATTGGGTGCGGCCCGCTCCTCGAGACCACCTGCGTGTGCCGCACGTGTGGCGCGCGCTCGCCGCGGCCGCCTCCTTCACTTACATTATGGACGCCCGCGCGATCTTCTGGAGGCTGGATTGCCGCAGGGAGCCCTCCTCCCTTACTACACTACTGGCCATCAAAATTGCTACACCAAGAAGAAATGCGGATGATAAACGGGTATTCATTGGACACATATATTTTACTAGAACTGACATGTGATTACATTTTCACGCAATTTGGGTGCATAGATCCTCAGAAATCAGTACCCAGAACAACCACCTCTGGCCGTAATAACGGCCTTGATACGCCTGGGCATTGAGTCAAACAGAGCTTGGATGGCGTGTACAGGTACAGCTGCCCATGCAGCTTCAACACGATACCACAGTTCATCAAGTGTAGTGACTGGCGTATTGTGACGAGCCAGTTGCTCGGCCACCATTGACCAGACGTTTTCAGTTGGTGAGAGATATGGAAAATGTGCTGGCCAGGGCAGCAGTCGAACATTTTCTGTATCCAGAAAGTTCCGTACAGGACCTGCAACATGCGGTCGTGCATTACCCTGCTGAAATGTAGGGTTTCGCAGGTATCGAATGAAGGGTAGAGCCACGGGTTGTAACACATCTGAAATGTAACGTCCACTGTTCAAAGTGCCGTCAATGCGAAAAAGAGGTGACCGAGACGTGCAGCCAATGGCATCCCATACCATCACGCCGAGTGATACGCCAATATGGCGATGACGAATACACGCTTCCAATGTGCGTTCACCGCGATGTCGCCAAACACGGATGCGACCAACATGAAGCTGTAAACAGAACCTGGATTCATCCGAAAAAATGACGTTTTGCCATTCGTGCACCCAGGTTCGTCATTGAGTACACCATCGCAGGCGCTCCTGTCTGTGATGCAGCGTCAAGAGTCTCCGAGCTGATAGTCCATGCTGCTGCAAACGTCGTCGAACTGTTCGTGCAGATAGTTGTTGTCTTGCAAACGTCCCCATCTGTTTACTCAGGGATCGAGACGTGTGTGTACGATCCGTTACAGCCATGCTGATAAGATGCCTGTCATCTCGACTGTTAGTGCTACGAAGCCGTTGAGATCCGGCAAGGCGTTCCGTATTACCCTCCTGAACCCACCGATTCCATATTCTGCTAACAGTCATTGGATCTCGACTAACGCGAACAGCAATGTCGCGATATGATAAACCGCAATCGCGATAGGCTACAATCCGACCTTTATCAAAGTCGGAAACGTGATGGTACGCATTTCTCCTCCTTACACGAGGCATCACAACAACGTTTCACCAGGCAACGCCGGTCACTGCTGTTCGTGTATGAGAAATCGGTTGGAAACTTACCTCATGTCAGCACGTTGTAGGTGTCGCCACCGGCGCCAACCTTGTGTGAACGCTCTGAAAAGGTTATCATTTACGTATCACAGCATCTTCTTCCTGTCGGCTAAATTTCGCGTATGTAGCACGTCATCTTCGTGGTGTAGCAATTTTAATGGCCAGTAGTGTATTATTAGCATTCCGAACCTCAGCGTGTCTCTGAGGCATTTTGACGTCCTCTTCATCAGCATCACTTCCCACCTAACTTTTCCCACGGATTTGTCACTTGCTAATGTGAACTAGAATTTTTAAATTCAGATGGTTCTGAGAAAGCAATGGATAGGAGGGTAGTGGCACACCTCAGTATACATAATTTGATCTGAGGCTCGCAGTTTGGCTTCAGAGAAATGCAACTTATTCTTTTGTGTGTGAGGCACTACTACGGCCTTAGCCGTGCGGTCTAGGCGCTGCAGTCATGGACTGTGCGGCTGATCCCGGCGGAAGTTCGAGTCCTCCCTCGGGTATGGGTGTGTGTGTTTGTCCTTAGGATAATTTAGGTTAAGTAGTGTGTAAGCTTACGGACTGATGACCTTGGCAGTTAAGTCCCATAAAATTTCACACACATTTGAACATTTTTTGAACACTACTACGGCCGAATAATAGGCTGAGTGCACTACGTACTTTCTTCGATTTTTCAAAAACATTTGATTGCCTGGTCCATGCAATACTTTTGCAAAATTTTAAATAATAATCAGTCTTAATCACATCTTTTCATTAAGAATTAAAAATCACGTGTCAGTTCAAAAAATGGTTCAAATGGCTCTGAGCACTATGGGACTTAACTACTGTGGTCATCAGTCCCCTAGAACAAGAACTACTTAAACATAACTAACCCAAGGACATCACACACATCCATGCCCGAGGCAGGATTCGAACCTGCGACCGTAGCACATGTCAGTGGTAACCGGCTTCGATCACATGTAAATCATCACTGGACCATGTCTCTGCAATACAAAAAGTAATTCTTTTTGAAAGGTAACGGGTACCAAACTTATACAATCAATCTACAAAATAATAACCACAATGAAGCAGATATGAAGTAGAATGGTTTTTATACCTCTAGAAGGTAAGCAGAGACGACCGCAGTGCACTTGTCGCTGCCATTTCGCAATACATGTTGGCGTCCAATGTCTTGGAAGCAAGCATGTGCAGATTTAATCATCTTTAGTCAAAATACTTCGTGGTAGAGTGCCAGTGGCAACTTCGTCCGAGATAAAAATGCAATACGCGGCTTACACAGCAGCAACCAATATTATGGCTCCACCGATGTTAGAGTGGTAAGCTTCCCTGCTCTGCCTTTGTCTGTGTGCTCGTATTTTCTGACTGATTTCGTTAGTGATAATGAATTCCCAAGATTCACCTGTGTTTTACGTACATTTAACTTCACCTACAGCAAGACGGCGGCTCGCCATACAGCCCTAAACTATATGGCTCCGAAATTTAATTTTCTGTGACGACTGCCTTTCATTGATCTGTTTTTATAGGGAATATTTTGGTTTTAATTATATCATAGACATGAATGAAATTCGTAGTAGAGACGTGTGACCATTATAGTTACAATGACGAAAATAGCTTTAAAACAGATGGTTCGTCGCAAAATAATAGTCACATGACGTTCCAGACAATTAATTATTCATTACGCGTTTCGGACTCTGTCCATCTTCAGCTGACCTGGTGACGAACCGGCAACAGAAAACTTTTGGTTTTACGACCTCTGGCTCTCGCAGTTGCTCGTCTGCACTCCCTTTTCTCTCTATTAATCAAATCTCACATCCTGGCGAAACAATGCCCTGCTGTAGGGGTAATGTACTCTGACGTCCCTTCGACACAGAGAACCGAAGATTGGCAGATGAGATCGTTGGTATCTGCTAGCAGCGGAAACGTTAACAGGTAAAAAGGTACCTCATATACATTCTAGCAAACATCTAAATATTTAGCACAAGCGCTACAGGTCTACATATCATCTTCAGTATGAAAATGACCTCCAGTGTCTCTAACGCTGAAAACCGAAAGCTTATTTGAGAGTTGTTCATCGGCTCGTATCGATAGTGGTCTTTCTTTCGTTCTATCTTCGCACATTGTAACATAGTAACGAGCGTTACAGTGTTCCGCTGGAGGGCACTGCCTGCCGCGACCGTCCGTTTTAAGAGCGCTCCGTCAGCAAGCTCGTTCTCAGTGTGTCTTCCTCGTTTAGTCGCTTTGAGTCTTCGTGCTGCCGGATGCCACCAGCGTACTCGGCCGCATGCACAGGGATTGTGGTGCCCAAGGTGTTGAGACTAACGTCGTTGGAGGAGATGCAATCTGAACATTTCATCAGAGGATACCATGACCCGAACATGATGTGGTGCCCCAAGGTGTTGAACTAGCGCCGTTGGAGGAGACGCAGTCTGAACATTTCATCAGAGGAGACCATGACCAGAACATGATGTAGTTTGAAGGGTTCAGGCTACTGGAAGTCCTGTCGCAGCTGCACGTACAACGCGAGGAATGGTTTTCTTCGTTCACTGCACCGCGATTGCAGCACCGAAGAAGTTTAACCGTGCGAGAAACACTTCAAAACAAGCGCTCAGGGCTTTCTTGTCCACCACGGCTGATTGAAGTGATTAGTTTTTCTGAGAAACGTTGTTGCAAGAGTGACTGCGGATAGCTCTGATTTACTTGCCAAGTGTCATCTATTCTTTCAGCGTAGTTATAGCGCTGCTTGGATACCGTTGTGTTTTCAATTGTCATGCTTACAGCTCGTCTACCACAACGTGAAGATAAGTTTTATGTATTGTAACTGGTTTCGTGGCGATTAAATGTGCATATTATTATAAACTGAGGTTCTGTTAGGTTACTGCCATTGGGTTTGAGAACTGTTTCATTCATATATGATAATAGCTCCTTTATTTAATGCTAGCAATTACATGTGGAAATGAGTGTACGACGCTGCGGACCCGGAGTCCCCCATTCGGGGAAGTTAGGCCGCCGGAGGCCAGTACTTATTGCATTCGACGCCACAGTGGGTGACTAGCGCGTCGGAGATGGGGATGAATTGATGATGAGAATAACACAACACCAAATCCCTGAGCGGGGAAACTCTTTTGTCCCTGCCAGGATTCGAACCCAGGCCCTTCGCGTGGCATTCCGCCTCGCTGACCGCTCAGCTAACGGAGGCGAATAGCACTTACATGTGACCACGTTTGCATAGCAGTACTAGGCGCTTCAGTCCGGAACTGCACTGCTGCTACGGTCGCAGGTTCGAATCCTGCCTCGGGCATGGATGTGCGTTTTGTTATGATGAGTAAATAAGAGACTGTTATGGTGAGTAAGATACTATATATCCAATTACGTCCGGTGCGCACTCGTGCCTACCCGTCTGCATTCAGAGCTGATTATGTGCACTCCCATCTCCCTTACAACTGCCGTAGTGCCTAGCGATGCATGCAGAGGGGCTGAGGCAGCAGCGCGCACCTATACATCGTGCTTTTGAAGTAGCTATACATTGCGCAACATGTTCCCTACACAACAATTTTAATAACTTTCCAATATGGTTTATGGTTCCAAAAAAAAATGGTTCAAGTGGCTCTGAGCACTGTGGGACTTAACATCTGAGGTCATCACTCCCCTAAAACTTGGAACTACTTAAACCTAACTAACCTAAGGACATCACACACATCCATGCCCGAGGCAGGATTCGAACCTGCTACCGTAGCGGTCGCGCGGTTCCAGATTGAAGCGCCTAGAACCGCACGACCACGCCGGCCGGCTATGGTTTATGTTCAGCGATGTAAAAAGAAAGATGTCTGATTCCATACTTGACTCTCTTAGGGGGCTATCTAAAGTAGCCTGCCCATACGAAATTCTCCATACCAGATTCTGGACTCGCATTCGGGAGCACGAAGTTTCAGGCAAGTGTCTGGCCATCGAGGATTAGGTTTCCTGTGATTTCCCTAAATTGTACTGGGCAAATTCCGGGATGGTCCCATTGAAAGAACACTGCCGATTGCCTTTCGCATCCTTGATACAATCCGAGCTTGTACTCAGTCACTAATGACCTCGATGTCGACGAGACGTTAACCCCAATCTTCCTCCCTGTTTTTCATACCAAATTCCAAGGAAATTGGTTCTGCAGTTTAGTCGTGAAAACGTAACAGAGGTACTTTCGTATTTATAGTAATATTTTGGACTGTCATCCTTTATGAACTCTATTTGTTACATGTAAATTGTTGTTCAGTGAACTCCAGATGCGAAGTTAAAAGGAATCCATGGAAGGACTAGGCCCCAGGTTATGACATTATTTTTTATCTGCCGAGTGATTCACATTTATTAAACATCTTTTTTTAAAAGCCAACAATGCTAAAGCACTTTAAAAAATTATGTGTATAGATAGAAGTGGCTAGTGAAAATTGGTACCAAGGCCAGAATCGAACCCCGGTCTCCCGCTTACAACGCAGACACGTTAGCCACAAAGCTACCTTGGCCAGCGGTTGACACATCTGCACGGATTACCCTGGCACGCCTCCCTCCACGATCCAACCTCGTTTTCAAGCTGGATACCCCATTTACGATGCTGAGGTGCTGTTCTAGAACATGGAGAGCCTCGGCAATTCTATTCGCGTGTGTGGGGGAATTTAAAGTAGCGTGGGGTGGCAGTGCGAATGTGGATCTAGGAGGGAGGCATGCCACGGAAATTCCTGTAGTTGTGTGAACCAATGTGCCCATGCGGCTTAGAGGCAGCGCACCTGCTTAGTAAGAAGGAGACCGATTTCCGGCCTCGGTACAAATGTTTGTTCACCGCTTCAGTCTATTTACACACTTTTATGATTCCAATAAAGTCTCTGAAATTGCACCATTTCATTTGCAATTAAATAAATTTTTGGAAATCAGCACTTTTTAAAACTGTGAGTGGAATCCTTTAAATTCGAAGGAGCACAGCGGCTTAAACAGTTTAAAAATGACAGCAAATTTTTTAACAAATATGATGTCTTAAATGACGCAGGCTAACAGAGTGGTTTTAAATTACAGACCCGAGGCTTCATACGTTCCTTTAAGAGACTTGACAAATTTAAGCAAATTTTTTTAAAGTCAAATGTAACAATGACTAGCGCAAATTTAGTAAAAATGTTTAAGTAAATTTAAATACTCCAAGGTAAAAGAATGGTTTTGTATTACAAATCAAAATGTAACCTGGTCCTCTAAGAGACCTGATAAATTTAAAACAAGATTTCTAAAAGTAAAACGCATCAACGACTGGCACAAACAGTAAAAATATTTAAACAAATTTAAATGGGCTGAGCTAACAGAATGGTCTTAAATTATAAGCCAATATTTAACACGGTCCTTTGTGCTTTGAGAAAGCAGCCAAATTTAAGCAAATACTGGGCCTAGCAAATGACTCGTCTGTCTGGGGAAAACATGAAACAGAAAGGGCACCACACCAAAAGCGGTCCAAGCCAAACGGCAATAAATATGCGAAAATATTTACGCTCAAGCTGTCCAGTGAAGAGAGGAGTTAGCTTAACCAGTATTCCCCGTGCCGTAGAGCAGATTCAGGTAACGCCAGCGGTGAATCCCAAATACCTGCCAGGAAAATTGTGCCACCGGTGTTCTCATCCTTGTCAGACCGAAAAAATTGCGCAACAGACGCAGAAACAGAAGTTGACGCTTCAGGAAACAGCACGGTGCTCGTAATATAAGCCTTATGAGACAAGAAGATGCCTAGAAACATCAACAGTCCAGACAATAACTGCCTGAACAAGAAATTCAGAATAAGCAAACGTTGATTAATAGAATAAACAAAAATTTCGAGAATAATACAATTTAAACACAGGCGAGAATATAAGCAACGTACACACATTGTTTAAGTCGACTTTAAATAACAATATTCAGTTTCCCTTCCGGTTTGAAATCCTGGTTCTGTTGATAACATAACGGTCAGATACCAGTACAAGGCCGCGCGGGATAGCCGCGCGGTCTCAGGCGCCTTGTCACGGTCCGCGTGGCTACCGCCATCGAAGGTTAGAGTCCTCCCTCGAGCATGGGTGTATATGTGTTGTCCTTAGCGTAAGTTAGTTTAAGTTAGATTAAGTAGTGCGTAAGCTTAGAGACCGACGACCTCAGCAGTTTGGTCCCATTAAGACCTTACTACAATTCCCAAATTTTTGCAGTACAAGACGGCAAGCAAAGTCAATTAGGCTACAAGAACCACGTAAGGAATCTGGCCTTACAACACCCAAGGGTGCCAACACACAAAATTTCACACCTCTCCGACGGCGCACCCGGTATACACCTGGCCATAACAGAATCTAAAACATAATTAAAAGAGCACACTATTCATAAATGTTGGTGACAGCCCCAGTTAGACCTGCGACCGCCGTCACATTCCCACCGCTTGCACAGGCGGTGACAATAATAATACGAGTATTAGGCATCATTTGAAAGGAGACACTCTATTAAGGGAGAAGGTTCGCAATGGAAAAAATAACGTCGCTTCCGGAGGTGTCTTAAAATCGAACAGTAAGGAACTATGTGACACAGCCATCACGCAGTACAAGACGCTTACTGAACACCGAGGTGGGCAGGCTCACACAGTGTCTATAACTTATTGAAAAGCATAATTTCATAACTCGGCGAAGAACATACGACAACACAGTAACAACACAGCCTGCTATCGCCGTCAAACTTGATCACACAACACGGCTCGACAACATGAAAAGAGAACTCAGCTAATCTTAATAAACGTCTTTCTCGTTGCAACGGTTCCCTCAGAGTGAATCGGTCAAGACACCGACCACCGTCACGTGACACCACACATTTCCTCTAACCGTCTTCCTTCATACTGTGCCCTGGTGACTGTGCGTTCCGCACTCTCCCGTCTCTCAAACATTTCAAACCAGAAGACGCGGCAAAAGAGCGCTGCCCGGTGACCAGAGATTCGATCTACGGACTGCAATCGATACCAGCTGACACGGCTCATTCAGAGCTCAGAAAAGTTTTTTTACTTACGTTTCAGTCTTATTAACTCTCCTACTACCAGGATTTGTTTTCTCACTGACTATGCACCCGAAGTAATATACACCGGGTATATTTTGATGAAGTAACATAATAACGTACATTATCGATGTTCAGCGTACCAGTCACGATTCTGTTTTCATAAATATTATGTCCAAGAAACAACAAAAACTTTAGATTGGTGTAACGCTGACCCCAGTTGTACTCAGTACAAAAAAAACCATGAATAAATCGTTATGTGTTGTAAACATAGAACCGAACAACACATCACTGGATACAGTTGACTCAAAGAGATAGGGTTGTATACGCTGAAAGTAGTAGCTTTGAAAAGAGGAGAGATATGTATTTACAATTGTTTATGGGGTCATATTTACCCCAGCTGTACTGGGACGATTAGACAAGCTCTCGGTGATAGTCTACAGTTCTCTGTTTTCAAGCTTTTAGTGTGTGTGTTCTATTTGTTTACAGATTTTCTGAGAGTTTTCAAACGCTTTAGTGGCCACTGTAATGCCTTCGGGAATCTGTAAAATTGCTTCATCTTATCAAGCAATGTGTCCATCATGATTTGGTGACAAACACCAGCTCCATATTATAAACTGGAGGTCTTGCGTGTTTTATAAATTCTTTTGTTGCCAATGGGGTGCCTAATTTTTATGTACGTCTGTTAATAATGACGTCAACAAACTAGAGTAAATTTTATTGTTGTCTACGGCACTGACTTCGATTCAAAAAAACTGTTTTGATATTTTGGGTAAACTGATTTATATTGGTGGCTGCCACTCCCAGTTCCTCGCTAACCACCTCCTTAGCTTACTTCATTTACTTCCACTATACTGTGTCTGATGGTTTCATATTTTTGGGTAAATCTGCTCACTCACCTGCAATATTCTTCAGTTAGGAAACGGCGGTCAGATTGATATGCATTGTCAGTTAGTGAGCTTCGTGCGGGACATCGTTCAGATGTCCCGGAATTTAACTCTGCCATTTCTGTGCATACATTTCACCTTGGGATTTGCCGCTGAGAATATTGACTTTTTTCTAGAAGAAACTCCAACAGAAAAAGAAAATAGATTTTGGTAACAGGTCCTTAGGCTTTGTACAGGAATGTGTGCACTATTCATCAGGTTTAATTTTCATTAGGTTTAAGCAGAACTGACAAAAAGAGTGATAACCCTAAGTACTGAAATCCAAGTAGAAAGATTTTCTTGTGCCACACTACTTCCATTCTATACAGGTTTCCCTACCAGTAGTTGAGATCTTTCCTCTGTAATGTGTTAATTATTCATATATTTTCCACAACTTCATTCGGATTTTATAAATTCTTTAATTATTTTGTTTATAGATTTCCTAATCAACATTGTGAACGATGTACCGTCTCACTCCATGATCAAATAGTCTCTAAAATGATTACTGTTTATGAAATCTGTAGAATGATAAAGGTGTATGAAATTACAACAGGGACATATAAAATCTGATTAGAAGTTCTTGCCAAATTTAGCTACTGAGATTAAAATGAACATCGATAATGTGGTACAATATAAACATGATCCAACCTTGTGCACTATTCATCAGGTTTAATTTTCATTAGTATTAAGCAGAACTGAAAAAAAGAGTGATAACCCTAAATTTCTCAGCACCATCTACCTGAATTCGACGAAAATTTGTACTTATGGATTTAAGACCATCGATGGCGGTAACTAAGACGCGCAATATCGAACCCTGAAGAAAATTATGGAGAGCTATATTCTCTACCAAAAGAGGCAAAAATTACTTTACGGAAGCCATCGCAAACAGGAAAGCAGTACAATACGGCAGAAGAGTCTCAAAAGGATAAACTGAACCAAAGGTTGATTTTCTTAAAGAAGACATTAAAAATAAGTAAGCAAGGAAAGTAACAAAGTGTTTTTGGTACTACATGGTACAGTGCCAACTTTCATAATGAAACTGTGACGTCTTACCGAAGCGAGCAACGAACGTAGGCGGAATCCTTACCAAGAAGTGCTTACCTTAACTAACAAAGAAGCTAGAACCGACTGGCAGACGCAAGGGATTCGGCCAAGATTTTAAAAGGGGTGCAGTATGGCTGGCTGCAACTTAAAATATTACATCCTTGGTTAAGTGACTGAAATACAAGATCCAAAAATAGAAATGACGGAAATAGAAGCAGACGATTCATAAGAATAATTAGGTTTATGCGCTTAAATATGGAAAACTTCCAAACCACGTGTATCGAATAGGGTTGAAGAAATATCCACTATGCGATTTATGCAATGAAGGACCGATGAACCATCGACTATTATCCTGTATCACATAGAAAACATAACAATAAGCTTTCATTCCTGCATTGATTAACGCAAAGATCCCCCTTTATCGGCTGCATTGTTACCATCAACTCAATTATTAGACTAGTATTAAATGTGATAATCAATTAGTTATTACATATGGCCTACGTGTGTACGTATGCCACAGATATGGTGTGCGGTTATTTTTTATGATGCTACGATTTTCAATATTATAGTATGGGAGTCGTTGAAAACATAATGCCCCACATTCTTTTGAAGAAAATATTTGTTCTTAGCAGGTACAATTTGTAGAGAATATGAATTAATATTTTTTTACATGTCTCTTTTTTGTAGGGTCTCCATCACGTTCTATGGTTTTACGCCAGTGCTGTGGATGAGCAGGTATTTCCTCTTGGCGAAATCTCTTGTCCTGTGCTCGTAGCCATGTTTTCACAGTGTCATTTTCAAAGGCTATCAGACCTAGAATATACATTGAAGCTGTCAAAACAGGTTGTAGCCCGAAGGCGCCAGAACGTGGCTATAGTGTGGATGGAGCAATGATGTTCATCCAGTTTGGCAGTGTGTTCCCGGGCTCTGAGACATGTGGTGTGCATTACCGCGCTAGCGAAAGATTTCTTTTCGATCTCGTCAGGCTGGAAATGTCGGAAACGGTTCTTTTTTTAAACAACGTCATATTCGCCATTGAATGTAGAATTATTTATTTTCGATATCGCAATTGCGGCCTTAAGGCAATTATCAAGTGGTATACTGAAAATGCTAAAAAGTAAAGTACTGTATAGTGTGAGGTGGTATAAGTCTTCGTATAGCGTTATGCACATACACAGGTCCCGGAAGTATAGAGTAAACATGGTATAAAAAGACAGTGCATTTGTGAAGCTGTCATTTGTACCCAGGTGGTTCATGTGAAATAATTTCCGAAGTGGCTATGGCCGCACGATGGGGTTTAACAGACTTTGAACGCGAAATGGTAGTAGGAGCTAGACGGATGGGACTTTCCATTTCGTAAGCCGTTGGAGAACTCAATATTCCGAGATCCACAGTATCACGAATGTGTCGAGAATATCTAATTTCCGGCATTACCTCTCACCACGGTTAAGGTTGTGACCAACGTCCGTCACTTGAGCCGGCCTAGGTGGCCGAGCGGTTCTAGGCGCTACAGTCTGGAACCGCGTGACCGCTACGGTCGCAGGTTCGAATCCTGCCTCGGGCATGAATGTGTGTTATGTCCTTAGGTTAGTTAGGTTTAAGTAGTTCTAAGTTCTAGGGGACTGATGACCTCGGAAGTTAAGTCCCATAGTGCTCAGAGCCATTTGAACCGTCACTTGACGATCGAGAGCAGCGGCTTTTGCGTGGAACTGGGAAACCGTGGCCTCGTCAGATGAGTCCCGATTTCATTTGGAAATAGCCGATTAGCTGATGCTGCGGATCGAGTGTGGCGCAGAACCCACGAAGCCATGGACCCGTCAACAAGGTACTGTGCAAGCTGGTGGTGACTCCATGATGGTGTGGGCTGTGTTTACCTGAAATCGACTGTGTCCTCTGGTCAAACTGAGCCAATCAGTAGCTGGAAATCGTTATGTTCTTCTCCTTGGAGAACATTCGCAGCCATTCACGACTTCGTGTTCCCAAACAACTATGAAACTGATATTCGACCAAAAATGTTCGCAATTAGTTTGAATAACTTTCTGGACCATTAGAGCGAACGATTTGGCCATCCAGATCGCTCGACACGAATCCCACTGCGTATTTGGAGGACGTAATAGTGAGTTCAATTCGTGCACACATTCCTGGCCCGGAAACACTTCCGCAATTGCTATAGTGGCGGCATGGCTCAATACTTTTGCAGCGTTCTTCCAGCGACTTGTGAGTTCATGCCACGTCGAGTTGCTGAAGTATACCAGGAAAAAGAGGGTCCGACACGATACGTGAACCTAAACCATGACTTGTAATCTCAGTGTATATTAAAATTTGCTAATTATTTATTGAATGAGCCTTGTACACCTACGCTTTTAGTACTTTCTAGTGGTCTTATGTTTCAGTCGTTAATTCATACCGTATGTTTTGTGTAAAAAATAAGTAAGGGCATAAGTGCATAACCATTACGAATAACGTAAATTTGAAGGATGACTCTATGCCGAGGGCCAAATGCGAATATGAAAGTTAACAATGGAGGGACAGTGAAAAACGCTAGAACTGCTATCGATGCTTTCTTATAACAAGCGAGAGCTGTGTCCGGCCGGCATTACGGGGTAACCCAGTGAACTCTGACACAGAATATGCTATGTCCCGTTCATCAGAATTTGGATGGTGGTGTATGGTGGCGCATTGAACTTGTCGAGCTGGAAAAGAGTCGGAGAAATTCGCTGTGCCATGTAACACTAAAGACAGTAGAGTAAACCAGCTTATTTGTTTTATGGGGCAGTCAAATGAAAACGAAACACACGGAAAAATTGATTAAACTGTTTATCATATCAAAAATAAACGCCATATTTGTTAACAGATTTATACCACTGTGAGATAAGAGTTGGTGTGTGGTGTGCGTACTGTAAGACCTTCGGTACACACACCAGATTATTTGACTCGTCGCTCTAACGAAGTAGGCGAGTGTCAGCAATATGTCTCATCGTCTTATCGTGGCGTGTTTATCTTCTGCCATTAGGTCAGATGATAGAAATGCCACTTGCACGCTTAGAGTAGCATATTGACGGTGACCAACTTTAAACAGAACTTGATCAATTTTCACACACATTTATTAAAATAATAAAAAGCATAGATATTACGTAACTTGTTTCTGGATGCTGTTTACAACTGACAATCTGAAGTTCCTTTGGTCTTGGTACGTTAATCTTATTCTCACATATCTCTGATACTTGACAAAGTGTATAGTCATTTATCTTCATGGCTATGTACAGAAATATGGTAATCTTATTAGGCGCAGACTGAAACTTGACTATAGACTCGTACAGAAAAATGCAAACTAATGCAGACTGGTGCAGACTAACATAGATTGACTACTGTACACTCGTTATAATACCTCGAGCGTTCAGGTATCACTGCGCGAGTGTGATCTGCGAGGAGAAAAGGTTCTACGTTAGCAGCAGTCTCATTGGCAGCGTTAGATATTAATATGCGGATCGGCGGAAGCAGAATTTGGTCCGTCTCTAAGACACCGCCATCTCGTAGTGCGGAGGCGGACGAGCGCTGCGCCTGCGCTGTCGTGCTTAGCGGGGCGCGCTCTATTGGGAAAGTTGTGTATGCGCTGACTACGCGAAACTATGTACACAACATGGTGCCTTCATGAAAAAATATTTGCGGTTGCCTACAGGAGACAAGCAAACTCCGGGAAAGTCATGATGACCATTTTTTGGACATCAATGGCCCGCTGCTCATTAACTTTGTGGAGCAAGGCGCCACAATGAAAGTGCAGCACTGTGTCAACGCTTCGCAAGAACTGGAAAACGCCCACGAATTTTAACGGTTCAAAAATGGTTCAAATGGCTCTGAGCACTATGCGACTTAACTTCTGAGGTCATCAGTCGTCTAGAACTTAGAACTAATTAACCCTAACTAATCTAAGGACATCACACACATCCATGCCCGAGGCAGGATTCGAACATGCGACCGTAGCGGTCGCTCGGTTCCAGACTGTAGCGCCTAGAACCGCACAGCCACTCCGGCCGGCGAATTTTAACGGACGCCATCATTCTGTTGCAGGATGGTGATAGCCCACATATTTCTAAGGTTGTTTCTACTACGCTGCAGAGGTTTTATTGGGAAGCCCATGCACATATTCCATTGGGTACCGATCTCTCCCCATGAGGTTTCCATCCTTTTGAAGCCTCGAAGAAACACATTCGTGGCTGTTGATTTGCTAAGGACGGAGAGGTGTACGCTTGGGTACAGTCATGAGTCCTTAGGCAAATGCAAACATTTTTACTTTAAGGGATTATCGTCTTGTCTCACTGTGGGATAAATGTGTTAACAGTTATGATGATTAATTTTTGAGATAATAAACGATTTACTTGATTTTTTCCGTGTGTCTCTTATTCAATTGACTGACCCTTACGAAACCGCTCTCAGAGATTTAGTAGTCCCCCTTGCTTCTCACCTTTTAGTCCATTCCATACTCTCCAGTACTTATGCCCTACGTTCTCGCTCCTGCTACAGCATTCCAGGGAGCTACATTTCACACGCCTTCCAATATTTCATCATTTTCACATAAAATTTCTTCAGATTCTCATCAACAATTGTGATCGGCATGCAAACATTTACAATAATGTTATCCAGTCACTACATTACCCATAGTAACTGTCCTTTAACTTTTCATTCATAACAATGTCAATATTGGTTATAATATTCACCACTGGTATTAAATTAACGCAACAACATTTTGACTGGGAAGGTCTAATCCTTATTTTCTTATTATTTCCGGACTTTAATCTCCTAGCTATACTGACACTTTGGGTCCTGAACCTGTCCATTACTTAGTGAACCATTACCTACGCTAAAAATACATCGTTAGTGAAAACACTGCCTAGCCAACTTTTACTCTGCGGCATTTTATAACTACTTCCCACACCATATCGTATAGCACCAGAAGATACAATTTAAACTGGCGAAACCGGTAGTGCGGGTCTATAATCTACTTGAATAAATTAAAAAAAAACTGTTTGCTGTATGAATTGTCAATCAGTTATGTAAACTACAAAATATATTAAACCACATAAACGGATATCTGGCGCTCTGTACATTCAGGTTACACAAGATCATTAAAATGGTTATAAAACACGCGAATGGTTCTGAATTAACTACTGAAAAAAATTTGGTACGTTTTGAGATATTCACAACTATTCAACACCGAACAATCTGTGTCTTTGTAAGTGTATACTATACAGTGAATGTTATGTTAACAGAAAGTTATGGGGGGAGAGGGTATTTGAGAAACGTCATCTAAATTTATTATGTATTTCACAGACTGCTGTCACAGCACAGCACCGGTATGGTTCCGCTAAATTTCAGTAGTAGGGGAGACCGTTGTACCTCGGTGATAGATGTTCCCTGGTTGGTGCTTCACTCTGGTGAGCAATTTTAGAATCATATGAAAGAAGTCACACTACAGGCTTCCATAACCAGTTTCTGGAATTTTCTACTGTTTTTCTTCTTGTTGTGAGACATCAGATAGCTTTTTGATCACCATTTCCTAATATTTTGACTTCTACACACTTATGTTGTGTTTAATGCACTACCGCTGTTTTGGAGAATTTCCGTTCACAAAATTTTATGGTGAATAAAACAGTATATATTTTTAAAACTAGTTACACAGCTTATGGACAGTTAATCCATATTTAGTAGGTCGTGCTCCATCTTGTACCTTCAAACAGAAAACTGTTTTCTGACGTGGAACATGATATGTGTTAGTGGCGACTTCTGCCACCGAATGTAACAGCAACACCAAATGTAGTTGGAAGAGTTAGGAGGCACCATATTAAGACTCGTCGGAGGTTTCCAAGTGCTTTATTGTTTTCAGTTACTGTGCCCCCATTCCTCTTGATCTGCGTCACCGGGTCCTACAATGCTGGGGACACCATTTTTCTGTCCACTAAACGGCTTGGTGTGGACCTCAGTGACCTGTGCACGCCCTGTTGTGCATCGGCCTTGTGCGGCAGTGGAGTTGCGGCGTCGTCAGGATTCCGGCAGTCGACCCAGCGGCCTGCATCCCTGCCGGCTCAGCGCCACTTGGTCTGAGCCGCTGGTGGCCAGCTGTGTGCTTCCCGCCAGCGTGACGTAGATCATGGCGACAACAAGTGCCCGCGATCCGGCGTCCGAATCTGTGGCCCGGGCCTCGGGATGCCTCCGGCGTGTATTGGAATCCAGGACAACAGCCCGTCGTAGTGAGCCATGGAGTGGCCTGCAGCTGGCTGGAAATGGACCCTGTGTCAGCCTCAGAGGGTTGTAAGGGGTCCGTAGGCCCTTACTATAAGTTTGCACTCGGCACAGGTCGACAGGGCAAACAATCGATAGTGTCGGGTTGCGAGAGCGAGCGTGAGTTGAGTCAGTTCCCAGGTTGCGGGCCGAGCCGTGTGGAGGCCTGTTGACGTAATGCATGGTTTACCGACAAAGGGAGTGGCCATCGCCGCGGTTTAAGCCCTTTGTGTTAGAATAATACGGGAAAGTGAAAAAAGTATAATTACGAGTGTGATCAGTGAGATTTCTGTGCCGATATTTTTGGTTTCGCATCTACCGTGCCGGCATCATTTGGATTGCAGTGTTGGATTGCAGTGTTGGATTACAGTGATTGAATTTGCGTGTGACGATAATGAATAGCGAGGAAGCCTGTGTTGAGGTTAGCCGTTATTAAATACGTATGACGAAAGCAGTGGCTGTCTCCTATTTCTTATGTTTTTTGAGACGAATATAGGTCTTGATTAGTGAAGCTGTGTTGGCGTTCTTCTTGTCACCAGACATTTCATTATTACAGCATTTGAGAAAGACAAAATGGAATGTAACAACTCCGCAGCAGTCAAGTCTGATTGCTAGCCCCATTAGGTACACGGTCACATTAATTAATATTTATTTGGGCTGCTATTCAGATCCCGATCTAGCGGGATACATAAATCGGACTTGTTACACCCTTGGCTTACCATGAAAGGACAAGTGCAATTTTTGGACGAATAGTAAGAACAATAGGTAATTTTATCTTGCTCAACGCGAAAAAATATTTTTCAATTTCAAGACAGAGTATAAACTTTGAAATCGCGACAAGGAACAGTGCATTTTTGAACAATAGGAAGTAATAGCATATTACGATTGTGAATAAACTGTTTTCTTACCATATTAGATAAGAACAATAGTGTCAATAAACTGTGTTATAATGTGCGAATGCGTAAATCCGCGCGAAAAACTGTGAAAAGTGAACATTAAAGAAAGACACGTGTGAACATTAAAATAACAAAACGAACTAAGAATTCGTCACTAAAGCTTTTACAGAAGTGTTTAATAGTAATATTGTGACTGGAATTGCTTTTTCAATAATGAAAATCGGACAGCTTCATGTGAACCCATAAACTGTTATGCGGACGACAATTTATGTGGCTACGCAATTGTTGAGTGACGTCACACAGACCCGTGTAGCAGTTGCGCCTAAGAGCTTCGATCCGCGAAGTGATTTCACACGTCACCCCAACTACCTGTGCAAGGAGTAGTTCAAGCACAGACGCACTACACCGACAGTCTTCAGCGCGACTTCGAGACACCGAGCGCCGATCCAGCATCTAGCGGCCGAACTACCAACTACACCCACCTGCAGCGCCACGGAACGGCCGACGGAGAACTATGACGACTCGCCACAGATCTTCAGCGCGACTTCACGCGGCTCCGGCAGCAGTACAGCGCCACGCCCACTTCAAACGTCAAAACATCGCGACTCGTGGTAACGTCAGTTGGTGAATGAAGACGACTGGTTGACATAACATTAAATTGTAGTGTGCAGTCTTCGCGGTAAATAAACAATGGTAAACGGAATTTCACATTAGGAAAAGTGCCCAATTACAGTAATTTCCAAAAAGTTTGCGAAACATACTCTGAAATATAGCATACTTATTTATGCACACTGCGCTGTCTAAATGGTAATTATACAGATATGGTCATTGTTCTTGGGCATTTTACATTTATAGATTTTATGAGTGGTGTGATTTATCTTGTTTAGAACATTTTACATAAGCTGTGTATGTGAGAATTGATATTTGAAGTTATTAGGTTTTGTGAGTTGTCATGTTCGGTATTCATACATATTGTATCAATTTTGGGATTAACTGAAAATACTGCAGGTATTGTTTGGTTAGTTTCATGGTAATTAGGAGTATTTTGGGTTACTAGAGGTTATTTTGTATTACTTGCCTGTGCATTAAAAATAAACCAAACATGTCTACTGAAGATAAGCAGGTTTGTGAGGCAGTAGTTGAAAGGAAAGGGATAGGACAGGAAGATAGAGAGGATTCAGGAATCAGTGATTATGGAGTGTCATTAGATAGCCCATTAGCACATTCAACTAGTTATCCCAAGACACCGGGACAAACGATGAGAAATAAATCAGTTTCAGAGGATGCAGATAAGTGGTCGATGTTGGTAGACTTGATAAAGGAGACTAACGCATCATTAGAGAAAGGTCTCAGAGAATCATTAGAGAAAGGTTTACAAGAAACAAGAGAATCACTAAAGAGTTTACAAGAAAATAACGCATCATTAGAGAAAGGTTTACAAGAAGCTAGAGAAAGGGAAGAAATATTCCACAAATCATTAAAGGAAGATTTACAAGAAACTATAGCACAAGAGATCAAAACATCGCAGATGAAGATGGAATGTAATCTCAAGAAGGAAATGCAGGAGTTACAAGAACGACTGAAGATGGACATCGATGAGAGAGAGAGAGGAAGCTACAGAAGAGCGTAGACCAAGTCCAGGGAGACGTGGAGAAGATGGAAGAAAGGTTGACGATGTTGAAGAAACTAAGCCGAATTGGGAGAAAGGATCGCTGAGGTGACGCAGATGCAGAAACAATGCAATGATGCAGTTAAGGGGATAGGAGATAGGCAAGACCAACTGGCTGTCAATCTGAGAAATGCTATAGCCGTGCAACGAGAAGAGGATAACAAGAGGGTTGCAATGGAGGTCAGGCAATTACAACAGGGAGTACAGCAATTGGGGAGGAAGACAGAAGAAATTGATAAACGAATTAGAAATGCCACTTTAACCGTTGGGGAAGGTAGAGTCGTTACCTTGATGAGCAGTGATAGTCAGTGCGTCCAAAATAATACAGGGCAGAAATTTAGACCGAAAGGAGTGTTGCACCCAATGATATTTATGAAATGGTTAAAAGGAGTTTTCCCAGCACATCTGAAACACTCAGACAAGATTCAGTTTGCAATAGATAGAATGGAAGGTGAGGCCTTCACTTGGGGAGTCAGGAAGAAGGAAGGGACTACTAGTTTTGATCAGTTTGAAGAGGAATTCTTGAAGAAATACTGGTCCAAAAGTCATCAGTGTGCAGCAATTGAGGACCTACTCCACCGCAAGTCACTTAGTACATGGAGAGGAACGTTGAGAGAGTTTGCCGAACATTTGTGGGAATTAAACGAGACCTTGGAACAACCCCTGAGTGATGACGTAATGATATCAGCGATAAAAAGAAGAATGAGCCGGAGAATGCAAGAAACTATATCCGGGAGCCTAATTAAAGATAGGGAGGCCTTGATGGAAATACTGGAACAGTTGGAATCTGTTCGATCACAGGAACACGATCAAGCTAATGATCAAAACCGGGGGGGGGAAGTTATGACCCAAGGAATCATTTTGGTAATTCGTCTAATTATAGAGGAAGAGGTGGTGGCCATAGGTACAGGAACCATGGTGGTGAATGGCAATGGAGAAATGACTGGAGAAGGAGTGAAGAACCAAGAGATCATGGAAGAGGATGGGATAGGCGAATGAATGACACAGTGCATATGGAAGAGGCGGAGAGACCGGAAAACCGAATGACACTCCAGATGAGGTCCGGTCAGGAGTGAGAGCTACAAGGACCAGAGTAAACCTACTAAAACATGACAATGGTGGAGATCTGAGAGAAGATCTACTGGAGGAAAGAAGTGGGATTCCCAAAGAACCCATGCTACCCATGATAGGGATCAAGCTATGTGGGCTGAATATCAAGGCATTAGTCGATACAGGAAGTGAAGCATGTGCAGTATCCAAAAGGTTATATAAACAGATACTAAAAGCAAATATTAGCTTGCCTAGTTTCCCGGTGAGTGGAGTGAGAATTGTGAACGCGTTGGGTGGAAGGAGTAAACCTATTAAAGAACAAGTGTTGATTACCTTCGAGATAGAGGGAGAAGAATACGAAGCAACATTTTTGGTGGTGGCCGGATTGAACACATCAATTATTTTAGGGATAGATTGGTTGAATGAAGTTGATGCAGTAGAGAGTTTTGATCAAGGTACTATCAAGGTAAAAGGAAGAAAGGGAGAAGAGAAGAGGTTAAAGTTTGCTGAGGGGAGTGCAATCGAAGAAGAGGAGGAATTCAGAAGAATAAATTTGTGTCATGAAGAGGAACCCACCATGCGATACGGGGAAGAGGAACTAGGAGAAGAAGTGTTGATATACCTTGAGGGATTAGCACGAGAGGATAGACATAAAAAGGATAAGATCAGTAAAAAGTTGGAGGAGATGACACACCTAGATGAGGGGACTAAGAAGAAATTAGCCACAGTATTATACAGGCGTTGTAAAGTATTTTCTCAACGGCCAGGTATCATGAAAGGGGTGGAGTGTAAGCTAAAGATAAAGAACCATAAACCGTTCAATATAAAACAGTATTCCATTCCCTAGGCGAAACGAAGGGCAGTAGATGAAGAGATACAGAGGATGATGGACCTTGGTGTTATAGAAAGGGCCAACAGTCAATATAAGAACCCCCTATTTGTTATTGATAAGATGGATGGAAAGGTGAGGATAGTTTTGGATGCACGAACAGTGAACAAAATCATCGAGCCGGAGCGGGACAAACCTGAGACTATAGAGGAACTGATTCAAAAATTCCGAGGAGCAAAGGTGCTTAGTAGTATCGACTTAACTGCTGGTTACTGGCAAATACCATTGGCCGCAGAGTCCCACCAGTATACAGCATTTACTTATGGAGGAAGGTGCTATCAATTTAGAGTGTTGTCATTTGGGCTTAATGTGTCAGTGTCTGAATTCATAAGAGCGATGGATAAGATACTAGGCGAGGAGTTACTTAAAAAGGTCACTGTCTACGTGGATGACCTCTTGATAGCAAGCGAATCGTGGGACGAACATTTGAATAGATTGGATGCAATCTTGGCAGCTTTTGAAACCGAAGGGGTAACTGTAAACCTGACAAGTCGGAATTTGGCAAATCAAAGATAAAATTCCTGGTCCATATAATATCCAAGGAGGGTATCTATCCTGATCCTAGTAAAATGGAGGCTATTAGAAATTTTCTGACCCCCCATAGTAAGAAGCAGTTGCGAGCATTCTTTGGGGTTTGTGAGTTTTATAGAAAATTTGTCAAAGGATCTGTACTTAATGCCCCGATTATGAGGGAATTGACCAAGGCGAGGATGCCGTGGCATTGGAGTGCAGAGTGCCAAACCGAGTTTGAGAATATCAAGGAAGCACTATATGGTGCAAACATATTGTACCACCCGGATTTTTCCAAGGATTTTTATTTAGGAGCGGACAGCTCTGACTATGGACTAGGAATACATTTGTACCCAATAGAGAGAAGCGGAAATGGTGAGAGTGTAAGAACAATACCGTTCGGTAGCAGAAGTTTTAAATGCTTGGGAGAGGAAATATTCAATTACTGAAAGGGAGGCATTGGCAATTGTGTGGGGGTTTAAGCGTTTCCGGTATTATTTTGCCGGGAGGCATGTGAAAGTAGTGACTGACCATAAGGCCCTTACATTTCTGACCACAAGCAAGTTGAGGCATAGCAGGCTAATGCGATGGACCCTGGCATTACAGGATTATGACTTCGAGATAATTTATGAACCAGGAGCAACACATATAATACCTGATGCTTTCTCAAGATTACCAGCTGACTCGAGAGGAATGTTGGTGGACAGGCCAGAAGGAGAAGGAGTTAGAATTAACCTGCTGAAGGGAGTACAGTATGAAGAATTCATAAGGAAGTTCCTAAAATACGTGCGCAGGGAACAGAACGAGGATGAGACATTAAAGACAATTAAAAACAAATACAGGTGTGCAGGAGAGGAAAGAATTCGCACATTTTATTATATTCATAATGGGATACTTTATAAAAGAAACAAGGAGAGTGAGGAGAACTGTAAACTCTGTGTGCCTGAGCATGTGGTAGAAAAATTAATTTGGTATACATACTATAGTAATGCGCATTATGGACCGAAGAAGTGTCTGGAAAAGTTGAAGTTAGATTGTACATTCAACAACATGGGAAGGCATATATGTAAGATACTGAGTACATGTGACACCTGTCAAAAATCTAAAACGACTACAGTACAGCACAAAGGATATATGCATCCAATTGTACCAACAGCAATTAAGGACATAGTTGCAGTGGATCTCTTTGGGCCACTTCCTGCCTCACGAGGGAATTACACACAAATCTTAGTACTGGAAGAACTGGTTTCCAAGTACATAAAATTTTACCCATTGAAGAAAGCTACTAGTAGAGCCATCATTAACCATTTTGAGAAAGACTTTTTTCAAAAGGTGTGTATTCCTAAGCGAATTTTGAGTGATAATGGGTCACAATTTAGGTCAACGGATTGGACAGAGATGCTAAATGAGCACAGAATAGAGCAAATTGCCATTTCTAGGTATAGGCCAGCTTCTAACCCTGCAGAACGAACAATGAAGGAATTGAACCGTTTATGCCGAACATACTGTCATAGGAAGCATGGTTCATGGAAAGAATATCTGGAAGAGTTTGAGCGGGTCAGGAATCACCTCCCACATGATTCTACAGGATTTGCACCATGTGAAGTATTGCTCAATCAAGAACCCGACAGTATTCTTCGCGAGTTGCTAGTCTACCCACCAGGAAGTTCATTGACCTGGGAAAGGAAACTGGAGCTAGTGGAATTATGTATGAAGGAGAAAGCTAGGAAAAGACAGGAAAGACACGACAAGCTAGTGAAACCGATAACTTACCGAGTGGGAGACTTGGTACTAGTAAAGGTTCATGCAAAATCAAAGAAAATAAACTCTGAAATACATAAATTCAACCACGTTTATAAGGGACCATACAGGATTATAAAAATTGGTCGTCCTAACACTGTGGAGTTGGAATATGCACGGACAAAGAGAGTGCATGGTAAGGAACATGCGGAAAACATAAAAAGGTACTACTCACATGAGAACAGGGATAACCCAGATGAGGAAGGGGAACTCGATTAGGGCGAATGTCTGAAATGAGAGTGTTCAAGCTCCTTGATGTAGTTGGGTAGGACATGTTTAGAACATTTAGCTGTTAAACGGAAATTTGAAAAAGGAAAATGTTATTTACATTGTGTTTTCTGATGTATTATAATTAGAATTGCATATTTCATATCGACGATTATCTGAGAATGGGTATAAAACCTGTAACAACTAATTTATAGTATAATAATTCATATATCATGTGTTCAAGTAATAATTTTTGATTGTAAGTTGCGTGTTTCATTCAATATTGGACTATGGAGCACTATTGCTGTTTGATATAAAAAATTGTAATTTGGACAATGCCATGTTTATGAGATGTACTAACCTTTTGTAGAATATTGTAGTGGAGGCAGCCCACTACCGGAGTCGAGGGATTATTTGGTGAATTGTAATTTCATTAATTATTTACACTATGTGTTTTGTTCAGATGTAGCAATGTCTAATTCCCTTGCCGATTCTTTTACGCCGGTGGCTCCAAAGAAGTTTTCAGGGGCGGGGATGTAAGGGGTCCGTAGGCCCTTACTGTAAGTTTGCACTCGGCACAGGTCGACAGGGCAAACAATCGATAGTGTCGGGTTGCGAGAGCGAGCGTGAGTTGAGTCAGTTCCCAGGTTGCGGGCCGAGCCGTGTGGAGGCCTGTTGATGTAATGCATGGTTTACCGACAAAGGGAGTGGCCATCGCCGCGGTTTAAGCCCTTTGTGTTAGAATAATACGGGAAAGTGAAAAAAGTATAATTACGAGAGTGATCAGTGAGATTTCTGTGCCGATATTTTTGGTTTCGCATCTACCGCGCCGGTATCATTTGGTTTGCAGTGTTGGATTGCAGTGTTGGATTACAGTGATTGAATTTGCGTGTGACGATAATGAATAGCGAGGAAGCCTGTGTTGAGGTTAGCCGTTATTAAATATGTATGACGAAGGCAGTGGCTGTCTCCTTTTTCTTGTGTTTTTTGATACGAATATAGGTCTTGATTAGTGAAGCTGTGTTGGCGTTCTTCTTGTCACCAGACATTTCATTATTACAGCATTTGAGAAAGACAAAATGGAATGTAACAACTCCGTAGCAGTCAAGTCCGATTGCCAGTCCCATTAGGTACACGGTCACGTTAATTAATATTTATTTGGGCTGCTATTCAGATCCCGATCGAGCGGGATGCATAAATCGGACTTGTTACAGGGTCGAACCAGCAAACCACTGTGGACTGGAACGCTGGCGTCCTGTCTGCTGCTGCGTGTATCTGGTGACACGGCGCGCAATCGAGGAGAGCTGCTACACTTGAATGAATCTCGTTAGAAACCCACACCTATTCATATGAGGCTGTGTGCCTCTGTTTTGCCATAAGCGCCGCTTCGTGTAACGTACTCATAACACACTAGGTTGGCCAGTGGATCCCTTGTGCCTGTGACTTGCAACATGCAAAATCACTATGTAACTCTTTCAGCAATTTGATGGTCCTGTGGCCTCTATTCTAGTTCGCAACTGTTGGTGTGTTTAACTCACTTCCATCTGGCCCACACCTGGCCATAACTTGTGCTCAGAATATTGCACAATACTAACTCCCTGTCCCAAACGGTGGTGCCGCTACAGTGTAAATGATTCACATTCTCTAATGTCATAACAGTTCTACTTGTGTTTAAATGGAAATCTGTGGCCAATAGTTCCAATTTAAAAATGTACATAACTTGCAGCTGGGATCCGACAATACTTGTACCTCATTTGATTCCGCTTCCAGATCGTTACTTTGAATGTATCAGGTATACTAGTGAACACATTACTGAAGTGGTTTTCTCAATTGTAATAATTTTAATTTTCCATCGAATATTTCTTTCTAGATACATGACGACGTTATGCCGTGGACTATTTTCATACCTGGAAAAATTTTACTTTTCCGAAATAATTTTTCTAATTTGAGGAAAAAAGACTGCAGTACAGAAAAAGTAATGTATACCATTTAAAAATGGAATAAGAAAATACGTTAAACTTCTGTTTCAGTGCACACTAGAGGGGGAAGTCTGAAAAGTGTTCGAACAGTCTCCTCTATTCTTTCTGAGAGTAACATTCGATATTTCACAACAAGATTTGTAAAGAAATTTTATATAGGTCTTATATCAGATCCAAATCGTATGGCTTTAGACATAAAAGTTTATGCACAGTATCCATTAAGTTCTTTTACAACCATTAACATCTATATAAAAGTCACAAAAGTGGATTTAAAATTACAAAAAATAAATAACAGGGGTTTTGAGATTTTTCCAACAAAAAGTGGTTCTAGCAAATCTTTTATTTTGTTTTTCGTCGTCAGTTTCCTGATTAATTTGGCGCTGCCCGCAACGAATTCCTTTCCTGTGCCAACCTCTTCATATCAGAGCAGCAATTACAACCTACGTCCTCAACTGCTAGATGTATTCCAAACCCTGTCTTCCTCTACAGTTTTTACTCTATACAGCTCCCTCTAGTACCATGGAAGTTATTCCCTGATGTTTTAACAGATGTCCTACCATTCTGTCCCTCCTTCTCAGCCTTACCGGTTCTATACAGAACCTCCTCATTCCTTACCTTCCCATCCACCTAATTTTCAATATTCGTCTGTAGCATCTCATCTCAGATGCTTCGATTCTCTTCTGTTCTGGGTCCCCACAGTCCATATTTCACTTCCAACCAGTGCTGTGCTACAGACGTACGTTCTCAGAAATTTCTTCCTCAAATCAAGGCCTACGTTTGATACTAGTAGGCTTCTCTAGGCTAGAAATGCATTTTTTGCCAGTGATAGTCCGCTTATGATGGTCTCCTTCCTCCGTCCGTCGTGGTTTATTTTACTGCCTGCACAGTGGAATTCCTTAGCTTAATTTACATCGTGACCATCAATCCTACCGTTAAGTTTCCCACTATTTTCATTTGTGCTACTTCTCATTATTTTGGTCTTTCTTCGACCTACTCTCAATCCATATTCTGTACTGAGTAGCCTGTTCATTCCTTTCTGAGTATCTTGTAATTCATCTTCACTTTCACTTTGAAGACAGAAACGTCATCAGAGAATATTGTCACTGAAATCCTTTCACACTGAATCTTTCTTTTATTTCCATAATTTCTTCTTCGATGTAAAGATTGAACAGTACGGCTAAAAACTACATCCATTTCTTACTCTGTTTCTAATCCGAGCACTTCCTTCTTGATCTTCTACTCTTATTATTCCCTCTTGGCTCTTGTACGTATTGTACATTACCCGTGCCTCCCTATACCTTACCCCTATTTTCCTCAGAATTTCCATCGTCTTCGTCCGCAGCTCGTGGTCGTGCGGTAGCGTTCTCGCTTCCCACGTCCGGGTTCCCGGGTTCGATTCCCGCCGGGGTCAGGGATTTTTTCTGCCTCGTGATGGCTGGGTGTTGTGTGATGTCCTTAGGTTAGTTAGGTGTAAGTAGTTCTAAGTTCTAGGGGACTATGACCATAGATGTTAAGTCCCATAGTGCTCAGAGCCATTTGAACCATTTTTTTTTTTTCCATCGTCTTCCACCTTTTGACAGTGTCGCATGCTTGTTGCAGGTCGACACATCCTATGAGAGTGTCTTGATATTTCTTTAGTATTGCTTGCTTTATCAAGAGCAATGTCAGAACTAACTCTCGGGTGCCTTTAACTTTCCTAAAGCCAACCTGATCGTCATACAGCAGATCCTGAACTTTCCTTTCCATCCTTCTGTATATTATTCTGTCAGTAACTTGGATGCATGAGCTGTTACACCAACTCTGCGATAATTCTCGCACTTGTCAGCTCATCCAGTCTTCGGAATTATGTGGATGACTTTTTCGGAAAGTGTGCTGGGATATCGCCAGACATGTGAATTCTACACACCAATTTGAATAGTCATTTTGTTTCCCCAGTGATTTTAGAAATTCTGCTGGAATGTCATCTAACCCTTCTGACGCATTTGATCTTAAGTCTTCTTTTTTATATTTTTATTCTAGTACTGAATCCCCTACCTCTTCCCTATCGACTCCTGCCTCTTCTTCAATCACATCAGACAAGACCCCCTGTCACAGAGGGCTTCAGTGTACTCTTTCCACCTGTCTTCATGCAGCCATTTCGCCTTGGGTTCCATGCACTACCTATTTATTTTATTAGTAAGAGACTTGTGTTTCTGCCGGCCGAAGTGGCCGTGCGGTTAAAGGCGCTGCAGTCTGGAACCGCGAGACCGCTACGGTCGCAGGTTCGAATCCTGCCTCGGGTATGGATATTTGTGATGTCCTTAGGTTAGTTAGGTTTAACTAGTTCTAAGTTGTAGGGGACTAATGACCTAAGCAGTTGAGTCCCATAGTGCTCAGAGCCATTTGAACCATTTGAACTTGTGTTTCTGTGTTCCTAAATTTCCCTGAGCATTTTTGCACTTCCTTCTTTCATCGACCAACTGATGTAATTTTTCTGTTGCCCACGGTATCTTCGAAGTTACCTTCTTTGTATCCATGTTTTTCTTTCCAACTTCAGTGAGTGCCCTCTTTAGAGACCCATTCCTCCTCACCTAAACAGCCAACTGAACTATTCCTTATCGCTGTATTTATAGCCTGAGAGAACTACAAGCGTTCTTTTTTATTCCTTAGTACTTTTTGATACCACCTGTTTGCGTATTGATGTTTCCTGCCTAGTCTCTTACACTTCAACGTACTCTTCATCACTACTAAATTTTGATTTGAAGCCGCGCGGGATTAGCCGAGCGGTCTAGGGCGATTCATTCATGGACTGTGCGGCTGGTCCCGGTGGAGCTTCGAGTCCTCCCTTGGGCATGAGTGTGTATGTTTGTCCTCAGGATAATTTACTTTAAGTAGTGTGTAAGCTTAGGGACTGATGACCTCAGCAGTTAAGTCCCATAAGGTTTCACACACATCTGAACATTTGATTTGAGTCTGTATTTGCTTCTGGGGACGTCTTATAATCCTGTATCTGATTTCGGAATCTCTGCCTGACCAGGATGTAATTCATCTGATTTTTTTTTCACTTGAAACCTTCCAAACATATTAACATGCTGATCTGCTAATATTGTTGCCGCGCATAGAAACGGAATTTTCCGCTGCTCATATCTCGGATCTGTTGGTGATAAAAAGGTGGGGTCAAGTGCTCTGGATAGACTCTGAGCTAGTAAAGATTTGTATCCTTCAACAGAAAGATCGTCTTAGTGTCAATGTCCTGGAGTACTGGGTCAAAGTATGAATATTAGAAAACATCGTCCTGCTTGGACAAGTGGTGCAACTCGGTTGGTTTTTCTTGCATTTGATGCTGTCTAAGGTGATCTGGATGGGACTTTTGGAGGGACCTTGAAAATTTCTTGATATCTTTATCCGTTTCCAAGATACATAGGTTACTTTACATCTACATGTAAAATCCGGTATGACACGAAATCTAAATTATAAATAAATGTATCAAACTACTCAAATTTTAACGGTGTATTCTCTACGTTATTTATCTAGAAGATCCAGTTTCCAAAAATTTGTTCCCCTTATCGAGAAACACTACAAAAACCTGGATTTTGGGTACCAAAATCTAGCCGCGGTTCCGAGTTGGCTATGAACAAAATTTCGCTGTAATTTTTACGATGTGTTCCTAAGATCCCATTTTCGAACAACTCAGAAAGTTCTCTTTAAGTCTTTATCCGTTTCCGAGATACAGAGGTTCTAATGTTACTCTCCTTGTACAACGAAAATACGCATCTAAAATCCGGTGTAAGGCAAAAGCTTAGTTTATAAGCTGACTTAGGATGAAGAAATATTCTGTGAAGTGTCTGCGTTATCGTATTGTAGTGCTGAAGCACACGCAAATATTTTTGCACTTAAAATTCAGTCTGTGGTGTAAAATCATTTTTGCGTTATTTCAGTCTCTTATTAGTACACTACCTAAATTTTACTGACCGTTACGTTTCTTTTCATTTGAGTTTCATGCCCTTCTGCAGCAGGCAACTGAAGGGAACTAGCGGAAAAAAGGTGAATATACACCTATTTATTTAAAAGACTCTGAGTGAAGAGTAGGGTGCCAGCTACCTAATTCTACATTCTTGAGCAAATTTAAAATTTTTCACAAGGACTTTTTATGCGAAAATGTTGGCGCTTTTTATGTTGAGAATGAAGAAGGCAGTGGCAATGGTGAAGATACGGAGAAGTAATAAACAGTACAAGATAGCAGACAGCAGTTGTATAGAAAGAGAAAAGGATTCCATGGCAATGTGGGGGAGAGGGACACACAGTGGAACATAGTTGACAGCGACAGAACAATACTTGGAAAAATGTGCAGGAGGCAGTTACGAGGTGAGGGGAGGGGGCGAGGATGAGGAGAAAGATGAAATTAAAGTGAGTGGGTGGGGGAGCCAGTGATAATGAAAGCAGAGTGTGTCACAGCGACAACGAGGAAGAGAGAGACAGTGACAGTGAGAAGAGACAGCAACAGTGAGGAAGAAGGAATGAAGCATTAGCACTAAGAGAGAGCAAGAGACAGTGAGAGAAGAGTGTTTTAGTAGAAAGGAACAAGGGGACTGTGGTTATTACACAGGAGAAAATGGCAGAGGGTTGAAATGGTTCAAATGGCTCTGAGCACTATGCGACTTAACTTCTGAGGTCATCAGTCCCCTAGAACTTAGAACTACTTAAACCGAACTAACCTAAGGACATCACGCACACCCATGCCCGAGGCAGGATTCGAACCTGCGACCGTAGGAGTCGCGCGGTTCCAGACTGTAGCGCCTAGAACCGTTCGGCCACCACGGCCGGAAAAATGGCAGAGGGACACAAAGAGATAATGACTACGAGTTGGGCTCAATGAGGCGGTGAGAAAGGGCAGCTGGGAGTGGATGAGCATGGGCGACATAAAGTGATGGACTACGAGTGGGGCCCGCCGGAGTGGCTGAGCGGTTCTAGGCGCTACAGTCTGGAACCGCGCGACTGCTCCGGTCGCAGGTTCGAATCCTGCCTCGGGCATGGATGTGTGTGATGTCCTTAGGTTAGTTAGGTTTAAGTAGTTCTAAGTTCTAGGGGACTGATGACCTCATCAAAAATATTGAACAATGCTGACGCTATAGCCGTCCAGTACAGCGCAAGTGTTACCACTGCAGGATTTTGTGCACAAACTGACGTCTCGATTATGTCTCATAAATGAAACTTCCTGGCAGATTAAAACTGTGTGCCGGGCCGAGACTCGAACTCGGGACGTTTGCCTTTCGCGGGCAAGTGCTCTACCAACTGAGCTACCCAAACACGACTCACGCCCCGTCCTCACAGCTTTACTTCTGCCAGTACCTCGCCTCCCGAGTTCGAGTCTCGGCCCGGCACACAGTTTTAATCTGCCAGGAAGTTTCATACCAGCGCACACTCCGATGCAGAGTGAAAATCTAATTTTGGAAATATCCCCCCCAGGCTGTGGCTAAGCCATGTCCCCGCAATATCATTTCTTTCAGGAATGCTAGCTCTGCAAGGTTCGCAGGAGAGCTTCTGTAAAGTTTGGAAGGTAGGAGGCGAGGTACTGGCAAAAGTAAAGCTGTGAGGACGGGGCGTGAGTCGTGCTTGGGTAGCTCAGTTGGTAGAGCACTTGCCCGCGAGAGGCAAAGTTCCCGAGTTCGAGTCTCGGCCCGGCACACAGTTTTAATCTGCCAGGAAGTTTCACACCAGCGCACACTCCGCTGCAGAGTGAAAATCTCGTTCTGGAATCATGTCTCATAAATGTTCGATGGGGTTCAGACTGGGCGCTGTGAGTAGTCAAACCATTCTCTCGAGTTGTCAAGAAATTTCTTAAACCAATCGTGACAGTGCCCAATGACATGGCGCTTTTTGTCATCCATAAAAATTCCATTTTTGTCTGGGAATATCAGTCAACGAATAGCTATCAATGGTCTGCTTGAAGCCGAACATAACCGTGTCCAATCACTGATCGGTTTAGTTAGACCAGAGAACCAAGTCCATTCCATATAAACAATGCCCACACCATTATGGAGTCACCACCACTTTGCACAGTGCCTTGTGCTTGCGTGTTCTCTTGGGTGCACGTTCTCATTGGATCTGTGCAGCATTCGTACGGTACCATCAGCTCTTACCAACTGAAACTGGGACTCATCCGACCTCGTTTAGGGTCCAACTCACGTGGTCTGGTCACGATCCAAGGAGATGACGTGGTGTTAGCAAAGGCACTCGCATCGGTCGTCTGATGCCAAAGCCCATTCATCCAGATTTCACCGCACTGTTCAAACGGATACGTTCGTCGTAAGACCAACACTGATTTCTGCGGGTATTTCGCACAGTGTTGCTTGTCTCTTAGCACCGACGCTGCTCTCGATTGTTAAGTGAAGGCCGTCAGCCATTGCGTCGTTGATGGTGTGAGATAATGCCGCAAATTTGGTACTATCGACACATGATTGATACTGTAGCTCTTGGATACTGAATTCCTTAACCACTTCGGAAACAGAATGTCCCGCGCGACTAGATGTAACTGCCATTCAACGTTCAAAGTCTGCTCATTCCCATCGTGCGGCCGTAATCACGCTGGGAACCTTTCCACATGAATCACCTGCGTAGAAATGACAGCTCCGCCTATACATTGCCCTTTCCTTCTACTCCATTGATGAATTTCTTAGTACTACTAATTGATTTGTGTATATAAAGTACAATATAACTTCTGCACAATTTCAGTGCAGTAATGTGTTCATTGTAAATAAGTATTATAGTAGTTGTATTAGAAGTTTATTACCTTATAAATAAATAAATAAACTTTTTAATTTTAAATTCAGTGCATTAGTGTTTGTAAAATGACTCTTTCATATAGTGTTCATTAAAAAATGACGATCATTCCACTTGGGACCTGTGGAATGGTACATTAGTTTATTTTAGTTGTAAATATTTGTCATGTTTTGTTTTTCTGACATGTTCCACATCCTGGAGGACCTCCTCACTACGGATCAATTGGAATGAAAGTAAATCTAATCTAATCTAATCTTTTACCACTGCCATCTGTACATGTGCGTAATGCTGTCCCTCGTCATCTCAGTGCAGATGTGCATGATTTACTATAGACAGTGAACTGTTATTAAATTTGAGAACGGTGGTTTGGGGGGGGGGGGGGGGGTTGGAGGGGGGCGGAAAAGGAGTCAGTGTTGGTACATATCTGTGTGTACGTTTACAAAGCTGTCTAGTCCTGTATACATACGAACATGAAGCTAGTGAGGTCACGACGTATGACCATCACCCCTGTGGACTACGGACGAAAACGCAGTTACGTGACAGAGCGTCGCCATTAAGAGGTGGACAGACAATTTCCCCTGTTCTGAAGCCACTGGAGCCGCCTGCGCTTTGGAGCCCAATGCGGAACGCAAATATCTCCTGGAGCGGCGTGGCTTACGGCTGCCACCGCCGCCGCCGGCATTCAGCGTTCGTTATCGGCCGTCCGGCTGGCGGGCCTCAAATTAGGGGCTGTCAACTGCTGGCTGGCGCGCCGTGGCGGACCGCCCCCGCTGATTGCATTGTAACGGCCGCGTCGTCATTAGCGCCACGCCGACGCCCCCGCCGCCGCCACACTTTCACCGCACTGACAGGCCAGCCGAATTTCGTTACCGACACCCCGGTCGGCGTCTGACGTGGTCCCGCCGCCAATACCGCATATGTGGCAAAGGTCTAGCTGCCGGAGAAAAATATGCCGATACCGATGTCCGCTGCCGCATGAAGTGATCACAATGTATGCTTCCGAGGCGTCATTATCACCATCATCATTTACTTTGTAGACTAAAAATGCTTCGGTTCCTAGTAATTTTCTTAATTTGTTTCAAGACCTTTTACCGAAACTTAATCTTTTCACTCCGGCCATACATTAAAATTACAAGTGGACTACTAATGTGTTAATTGCTTTGTGTTAATACTGGTTAATAATGAATGCCATTAAATTTCTTTTTGTTTTTGTTTTTTTTTTGTTTTTGGAACCATACTGAACTTTTAGTAGATAGTATCACATACGATACCTCATGACTTAAACAGCACAATTACAAACACAACTTTGAGTTTTGCTTTATTAATAATAAAAATGGTTCAAATGGCTCTGAGCACTATGGGACTTAACTTCTGAGGTCATCAGTCCCCTAGAACTTAGAACTACTTAAACCTAACTAACCTAAGGACATCACGCACACCCATGCCCGAGGCAGGATTCGAACCTGCAACCGTAGCGGTCGCACGGTTCCAGTTGTAGCGCCTAGAACCGTTCGGCCACCCCGGCCGGCATTAATAATAAAAAGAAAATATGTATTCCACATATTATCTGTAGATCTCAAGATAGGTCAACATAGACACAATGTATTAAAACAACTTTAAGTAAATAATTCGAAATATTTAAACAAAATTACCATCGCAAAATTTTTTAAGGTATGTTTTCGTTTTCTGATATTAACACAAGGACCCGTTTTAACGTTACTTGCACTGATTTAATTTTATTCTTTTGTGGAGCTTATAAATCAATTCATCTCAGTCATAACTCAGAATAATGCTTTGCACTGCTCACCTGGTACAAAGCTAAGGTTTCTGCAGCTTTCTGTATGGCATTTTGAGCTGTCCTTTTAAACGTAGCAGTCAAACTCGGCAACAGGCTGTTGTTGTTTTGGTCGTTCAGTCCAAAGACCGTTTTGATGCAGCTCTCCGAGCTTCTCTCTCCTGTGCAAGCGTCTTCATCTCTGACTAACTACTTTAACCTACATGTCTCTGAAACTGCTTCCTGTATTCATCTCTTGGTCCCCTTCTATGGTTTTTGCCCCAAACGCCTCCTTCTTGTACTAAATTTGTGATCCCTTGGTGCCTCAGAATGTATCTTAAAAACCGATGCTTCTTTTGGTCTGGTTGTGCCACAAATTTCTCCTCTCACCAGTTCTGTTCAGTACCTACTCATTATTCATGTAATCTATCCATCTAATCTTCAGCATTCTTCTTTAGCACCACATTTCAGAAGCTTCCATTCTCTGCTTGTCTTGTCTAAACTGTTTCTCGTCCAGGTTTCACTTCCATACATGGCTACACTCCATACAAATACTTTCAGAAAGGGCTTCCGGACACTTAAGCCTATAATCGACGTTAGCAAATTTCTCTTCTTCAGAAACGCTTTTCTCGCCATCTACATTTTATATCGTCCCTACTTCGGACAAAATCTGTTATTTTGCGTCCGAAATAACAAACTCATTTAGTACTTTAGTATCTCATTTCCTAATATAATTCCCTCAGCATCACCTGTCTTAATTCGAGTACATTTAAATATCCTCGTTTTGCTTTTATTGATGTTCATCTTATGTCCTACTTGAAAGTCACTATCCATTCCGTTCAACTGATTTTCCTAGTCCTTTGCTGTATCTGACAAAATTGCAATGTCATCGGAAAACCTCAAAGTTTTTATTTCTTCTACCTGGACTTTAATTCCTACTCCAAATTTTTCTTTTGTTTCCTTTACTGCTTGCTCAATATACAGACTGAATAACGTCGGGGATAGGCTACAACCCTGTCTCACTCCCTTACCAACCACTGCTTCCCTTTCATGTCCCTCGACTCTTATAACTTCCACCTGGTTTCTGTACAAATTGTAAATAGGCTGTCGCTCCCTGTATTTCACTCCTGCCGCCTTCAGAAATTATTTCAGTCAATACTGTCAAAAGCTTTCTCTAAGTTTACAAATGCTGTAAATGTAGGTTTGCCTTTCCTTAACCTATCTTCTACGAGAATTCGTAGGGTCAATATTGCCTCGCGTGTTCCTACACTTCTTTGGAATACAAATTGATCTTTCCTGAGGTCGGCTTCTACGAATTTTTTCATTATTCTGTAAAGGAATCGTGTAAGCTAATAAACAATGTAATTCCAATTCCGCTGACGTAAACTAAGTTGCCATTGAGTCCCGATGTATCACAAATGAGTCCCTTAAGTTCAATGCTTATGAATTCGTTACACCTTTAATTTATAGTTGGATATCAACTGAGCAGTGTCTGTACAACTTAAATAAGTTATTAAAGCATATGAAAACACTTTCAATTAGGAAATATATGTCTTTTCCCTTATTTCAACGAGACATGCCGTGGAGCTGCAGAATCCCATGCTTACAACAAATGCTGGCACCTGTTAGTGCTCGACAGAAGGATGAACAAGTGAGCTGTGCAAGAACAATTTGTATTTACATAATAACACAGGCCAGAAAAGGTTTAGTTGCGTATATCACACCAGAGAAAAAAAATGAAACCTGGAGTTATCATATATGATACCTCGGGACTGAAGAGGTTAAGATTTCATCTTCAAGTTCCACCGAATAATTATGGGAACATAAGTATGTGGTGGTCGGATCACTCACTAGCAAACCTAGTCATGGATACACTAAGATTGTGATCAACGTTGAATATGTTGTAGGGTAGAGCAAAATAAGCGACTCGTATTTATTTATACATGCTATTATTATGTATATAATTGTATGAAGTATGAAATAGCTTGTGATATAATTGTGTTTTTCTTTTACCTTTAGTGTACCTTCTTGTTTTCAAATTCTAACTTTTTCAGGTTTAATTGTGTCACATTTGAAATTGTTTGTACGTTATTGTAAATCTGTTCAATAATGAGGAAGTGCAGAATCGTTCGGTATATGTACACACCGAGTACGAACTCTACGAGTTGACCCGTGACAGGATACGGAACAAGCAAGGTCTAATGAATTAATGTCGTGAATGCATGGTTTCCAAGCTAGAGACCATTTATTCATTCACTGTTACAGAGACTGCGGTCTGATACGTTCTTCAGCATGCTTCCACAGTTACAGTGCATGTTAAAAATCGTTTCGTTGTGCCTCAACGCAGGCGTGTACGCTCCGTAGAATGTTCTGTCTCACACGTTCACTTCGGCCTGGCTGCATCTGAACAGTCAAAGACACTACTCCAGTGCCTCCGCATCTGGAATGAGCTCTGTATACACGATACTTTTGAGATGGCACCCTAAGTAGAAACTGCACAGGTAGAGATCCGGTTAACGAGGAGGCCATGCAACTAGACCCCCTAGTCCGACCCATCGACCAGGGAAGACACGACTGAGATGCGTCCGGACGTTAACAGCGAAGTGGGCTGGAACACCATCATGTAGCAGCCACATAACCCTTAGAATCATCAATGGCACTTCTTCCAGCTGGGGAGGCAAAGTCACCGGCAAGAAACGCCTATAGTCCCGGCCAGTTAAGTATCGTGGAAGGAAGGGTGGTCCCAAAATACGGTCGCCAGTTATCCCGGCCACACATTCCGGTTCCACCGACGCTGATGATTCGCTGTCACCATAGTATGGGGAGGGGGGAGTTGGGAGGGGGGAGGGGGGGTCCTCTGTAGTATCCCCAGATGACTGTTATGGAAGCTGAAGCTACCACTCCCCATAAAGGTGGCCTCCTCTTTGAATAGGACAGGTGACACAAATTCCAGAAATGTGTAGCTGCATGGTACAGCGTATGTTAGACCGCAGTCTCTATAACAAATCTGGGGGTATAAATGGTCTCTAGCATGGAAACAATGCGTATCCGGACATATGTTCATATGCCTGTATCCTCTCACCGATCAGTCCATTGAGTTTATACACGGTGGATATATATATATATGATTAAGCGAATTTCGCGCAATCGGCCTTCGCAGCGTGACTCCTTACATGCCAGCGATAAAAAATTGTATCTCACAAAATTTCGTCCAGCAAGAAGCGAGTACATCAGGCAGAAAACGGACGTTAAAGAGCGGCAATCTGGCAACACTGTAACCACATGTACGCTAACGACCTTTGTCAGCAGCTGTTAATCGGGCTGTACAGTTGGGTGCAGTGGGCATAATTTTGGTTTAGCATGCAGGAGGTCGAGGGTTCGACCCTGGGTTAGGGTGCCTTTTTTTGTATTTGCTAATTTCTGTCTGATATTTCATACAGTAATATACACCGTTTCTTAGGTCACATGTATCCTAAATTAACTACATTTTGTAGCGTTGAACATAACAAATACGTGGTTAGAAAAATAAGAAATAGACAGTTGAAACAAATGACCTGTCATAGGACAGAATAACTACAAAAACAATATCAGTTTCGAGATGCTAAAGATGATAGCACAGTACAATACCACAACACCTACTTATCATTTATACTACATGCAATATGAGCGCTCAGATGTCGCACATTAGCAGCCAGTGACAGTAATAATGCCGAAATTAATGACCTCATGACCTTCACAACAGAATACTTTGTCCTCAGAACAGCAGATGCTGAAAGCGACCTCCCTGTACGTCCAAACGCTGCGCTACCCGCCGGATCATACAGCTCCGGACCCTTCACAGCAAATCTGCATCCACAATAAAAAGGGCATGATACCTTCGTGCAGTCAATCGGTTAGGCAACATGTAGGGGCCCAAACACCTGTCGCCCAATATTCCGGCCCAGACGTTGACATCAAAGCGAACTTCATATCCACAGTCGCAGGTGACGTACAGGTTAACCTCACACCAATGGTAGGCATTGTGCGTGTTGAAGACACCCTCAAGAGTGAATGCTGCTTCATCTGGCCATATTATGGTGTTGACGAAGTCGTCGTTGTCTTCCTGTTATTGTTGAAACCATTCACAGTAACGTGTTGTTTTGTAGGGCGGTTAACCACAGCCAAACTTCGACATTTTTCCAAAGAAAATTCCGCACTGGCTGTATCAATGATTTTTATTAAATCTGCGACCGGTTTCGCACCACTTATCGGTGCATCCTCAGGCAATATACGCTATTTATAACATGGTAACGTTAAAAATTGCCCTGTAGCCGCCGGCCGCGATGGTCTAGTGATTCTAGGCGCGCAGTCCGGAACCGCCGGGCTGCTACGGTCGCAGGTTCGAATCCTGCCTCGGGCATGGATGTGTTTGATGTCCTTAGGTTAGTTAGGTTTAAGTAGTTCTAAGTTCTAGGGGACTGATGACCACAGAAGTTAAGTCCCATAGTGCTCAGAGCCATTTGAACCATTTTTTTTGCCCTGTAGCCACTCCCCACCATTCAAGTCCAATATACCGTCATCTGGTGAAAGCGGTAATAAAAATTTAAAATATTTTTTAAGATGGTGGGAGCGGCAATGACCGTGCAAGCTGAGAGGAGCTGCGCGGCTCTACAGAGAGCACACATGTTGCCTTGGCATCCTCGATAACCATATCTGTCTCTAATCGAGCACATACGGGACATCGTCGAACCACAACTCCAATGTCAACCACACAGAACGTTCACCATCCCCGTATTAACCGATCAAGTGCAACACGCACGGAGCTCCGTCACACAAACTGACATCTGGCACCTTTACAACATAATGCTTGTTGGTTTACATTCTTGCATTCAACATCTCGACGGTTACACCGGTTGTTAATGTAACATTATTAATGTACCAGCGTTTCATATTTTCATTGGCTTACCTCATACTTGCATTAACCGGTGGTCTTGCGATGTTAATCGTTCAAATATATTTCCTGTATATATAGGATATAACAAAAATCTGCTGCACGAATTGCAGGACCCATTTTTTACACATAGATGAAAGAGTTAGGTTATATGAACATGGGTCCGGAAATGCTTTGTTTCCCTGTTAGGGCTGTTTCTCCAACTCATTAATCATGGGAAACGCACACGAACAGAACGTATCAGCATACCAGATGCAGCTCTTTCTAACAGGACATGTTCATTACGCTCTCTTTGGAGTTGATACCTGCATCATCAACCTGCCATCGTAGTGTATCTCGAATGCACTGATTTATCCCTGCAGTACTGCATATGGTTTCACAGTATTCCATGATACAATCACAGAGACTCTGAACGTCGTGTACTGGTCTTCCGTACTTAAAAGCTTTAAAATTCCCCCACAAATAAAAGTCCAGTGCTTTAGATCCGGAGAGAGTGAAGGCCAGGCAACTGGTCCATCTCTGCCTGACCATGTGTCGCAGAATCTGTTATTTAGGAGTCGACGGACTTTAACAAAACAATGAGGAGATGCTCCATCGTACATAAACTACGTGTTCTGTGACACAGCTAAAACCACATCTGCAAGCAGATCAGGTAGAATATTCTCTGCGAAATTATTTGCCTGGGTGAAAGAAAGGTGGGACCTAGCATAGAGTTCCCGACAACGTCAGCTAATCCTCACGTCAGATGGGCATCTGCCATCTCTGCATTTGTGTACACTGCCATTGTACGAGCCTCGTCTGTGATTATCTCTCTGTAGTAACCCGTGTGCTGGAGCTGTTACCTCTAAACAAGCAGTGACGTACGTCGCATGGCGACAGGGACATATAAAACGAAACACTGGCTATGAAGAACGTAACCAGACGTTACCAGGAGTGTATGTTACCCACGTTCTGTTCGTGTGTGTTTCCCATGATTTATGGGTTGAAGCAAATGAGCTTTAACATGGAAACAAAGCGTTCCTAGACCCATGATCATTAAACATATTTTCTTTGTCTACACCTGAGGAATGTGCCCTGCAATTTGTGCTGTACGTTTTTGTTTTACACACACACACACACAGAGAGAGAGAGAGAGAGAGAGAGAGAGAGAGAGGAGAGAGAGAGGCCTTGATGGGCCCATAGGCACCGACCGACTGCCACGTCATCCTCCACCTGTGGCGTCATTGGGCAGATGGGTGCGGGCCAGCACGCCGCTCCTTCCTTCCAACGAAAAATCCATGGCGTTACTGGGGCAGTACCGGGAATCAAATACGGCTCCCAACACTACACTTTCCTGTTACAAGAAAGGGAAAATAACGCGTGTAAACATTCTGCACGCACCGAAAACTGGTTAGCGTCCCCTCCACAAACGGCAAATGTGAACCACAATTGTAGCTTATTGTACAAGGCCATAGGGCCTGGGCTGAGACCAGTATGCCTTGGACGAATGCATTCTACGAGACAGCACTTACCACGTGTAAGTCGTATGCACAAACGCCAATCACTGTTTTCATCGCTGAAAACCACAGTGCGCCGTTCCATCTTCCAGGTGATCCTCTGACTGCACCAGTGCACGTCGATGCAGTGGAGTGACTGGAAGACGAGCTGATAACTGCTTCGCAGTATGTGATCAATCGCCTGCGCTCACAAGCCCTGTTATCTATGATGTGATTGCTGTAAGATTAGTCACTGCTGCCCTTACAATGGTTCGTTCCAGTGCTGCTTGGACGTCCAATTTGCCATCTACGGGTGTGAGGTTGTTCACGTGACGAGTGATATCAGCATCGTTGCATAACTGATTCAGTACGTCTAACTTGTGTAGCAGTTCTCCGAAATAACTATTCTACCCCTTTCATACTCGCTCAGTGGCCCGCGTGAAGCTCGATTGCGTCTCCGCAGCAAGATTTCCGGCTTGCGTCACACGTCTGCAGCACACTGAGCTTTCTGGCTCTCAGCATTCCCTGTTACGGAGTAGATATACCATTAAGCTATCAAGCTATCTGTTGGCGGACGATGCTGAAGCTATTATTAGGACATCTACTATATGCCGTCATCGGATCACAACTGTTGTCGTCTCAGCAAGATTTTTTCCGGCAGTCTCTTTATATACGTTCACAGAACTCTCATAATGTTAAATTTCTGCTTTCTTCCATTTCAAACATACTTGGTTATATGGTTTCACATAATGTGCTGCTCGATATTAAGTTTAATTCACCAGTGCATTTTTTTGTGCAAATGTCTGTGTTTACCGGCGCACATGAAATCATATGAGCAGCAGTGCCAATGTAGCGCTCTACCACTAAAAGTTTAAAACGTGTAACGTAAAAGATGTATTGGCGTTTTCCGAGGCCAGTGAAACCAACTGATTAGTAAACAGCAATTCAAGGACAAGTCAAATCAAATAAAACCTAATTTCAGTCCATTGTAGCGATGTGGAAAACGGGAAGTGGTAATTTGCCATTAAGGCTTTGAACTGTTAAGAAAATAATTTCGTATTATTTTTAAACGACTCTGGACTAACGGGAATTTTATTTTTGACACATGGATCTTTTCCGACAATTGTAAAAACGGCGATGGTACATTAGTCCTTACTAATGTAAAATTGTTACTTTCTGAAGAAGACACATTTATATTTGTCGAAACCTAGGTAAAGAATTTCTTTATCCATTGCAACTGGTCGGCTGTTTATAATTTTATTACGTGAAACCGTTGCTGTTATGCATCTATGTTTAAAATATTTAAGCGTCATTAAATTTGAAACAGTGTAACAAAGTGCCCTCTGTTAAAAAGAAATTGGTACATTTAGTCATTTCTGACAGCATAGTAAATTTGTACAAGAAAGAAGATGATCTTAACAGTGAAGCTTACTGTATACACCTATTTTTAACAAAATCCTTTAAAGATCTGTTTAATTTCCAAATTGACCACCTGTGGAATAGTATTAATGAATGGCTTTTTAATCGCAAAGAAGAAATTAGGGCCAGACATGAAAGAAAGTTGTTGAAGTTTAGTGATAGGGCCACAAGTAAAAATGTTAATATAGCAGACAATAGTGTCAAACATCAGTTTTACGAAAGGATACTGAATAAAACTAATATTACTTTATGCAGGTTGAAAATGACTTGTTATGCAAAGGTATTAAATATAATTTGTCTTCTCAACTAGATAAAGATCCAGTCATCTGTAATCTTATTGTAGATCTTAAAATCGGTTTGGAATCCCTTAAATTAGAGAAAACCGAGCACGTCAAATGCGCCTACGAATGTAATAACATAATAGACAAAGAAATTAAATTACATTCTAATGGTCAGTCGTGTGAATATAGAATAGTAAAAAAAACATTAATCGTAAACTAAGAGAACACGACGCCTTAGTCACTAAGAGTGACAAAGAGAACACTGCTGTCGTGGCTTATAAAAATAAATATATTGAAAAGACGGTAAAGTTTTTTGAGGACAATGACATCGCTGAGGTTACCGTAGATGCAACCGCGGAATTGCAATAAGAAATCCGGGGTACTTTAGCTAGTTCTCTCAGCTTGTTCAATAACTTCCAAAAGAAATTGCTTATAAATATGAACCCGAAACCACCCGTGCTCAGAAGTCAGTTTAAACTGCACAAACAAAATCACCCGATTTGCCCTGTAGTGAATGGAACAGGTAGCCCACATCACACACTCGCTAGGAGCCTCCATTTTAAAATTAAAGATTCTTTCATATTTGAAAATAATTTTTCCGTGAAAACAGCAAGGAATTGATCAACAATATAAAAACTGTAAGATGTACACGTGACACTAGACTGGTTTCCTTTGACATCGCCAGTCTTTAAAAAATGTCCCTTTCGATGTAACCATAGCCCCTGTAGAAAAGAATCTACTAAAACATAAAAAACTAAGTGAAATTCAGATTGCAGAACTGATTAGTTTGCTTAAATTCGTTTTGAAATACAATTACTTCCCGTTCAATGAGAAAATGTATATACAACCAGATTGTTTAGCAATGGGTAGTCCCCTCGCTGGTATTTTGGCAGATGTTTTCATCAATGCTCTCGAAATAACGTTCTTCAATTAAAGTTCAGAATTACGCCACAAAATCCGTTATTATGCACGTTATGTTGACGACATTATCATATCTTTTGACGGTACTGATCATGAGTTAGAGCTTCTATTCAATACTTTCAATGGTTTACATGAAAATTTTTCCTTCACAAAAGAACTACAGAATGAAAAAGGTGAACTTAACTTTCTTCATTTAACAATTTCTGTACAGAGTAGTTCCTTCAATTTCAACATTTTCCGTAAGGAAACGTATTCAGATAATGTCATCCCTGCTGACTCAACTCATCCAAAAGCTCATAAACTGGCGTTTTTTCATTCTGCCATTCACAGTATGGTAATTACTCCTTTATCACCTGCCGATCAACAAAAATAATTGAATGTCATCAAAGCGATTGCGGTTAATAACGGGTACAATCAGAATATGATTGATTACATGTTCAGTAAGACAACTTCCCAAAACTGTTCGACTTTGAGCAACAACCTCCCCACTGATAGCAAAGAAGCTAAAAAATTTATTTCTATTCCTTTCTTGGGCAATATATCATATAGAATAAAACGTCTGCTAATGAAAAACTATAACTGTAACGTGTCCTTCTCTACAGATAACAGTTTAAAGAGAAATCTTGTACATTCAGCAGAGATCGCCGGCGATTGGTTTTCCAACTCAGGGGTTTACAAACTAACCTGTAACGACTGTTCTTCATATTATATTGGTCAAACAGGCAGAGCTGTGAAACAAGATATAAATAACACCTATTAGGTAAAAAAGGAGCGAATATACACAATTCTACTTTTGTTGAACACCTCCTGAGCCGGCCGGGGTGGCTGAGCGGTTCTAGGCACTACAGTCTGGAACCGCGTGACCGCTACGGTCGCAGGTTCGAATCCTGCCTCGGGCATGGATGTGTGTGATGTCCTTAGGTTAGTCAGGTTTAAGTAGTTCTAAGTTCTAGGGGACTGATGACCTAGGAAGTTAAGTCCCATAGCGCTCAGAGCCATTTGAACCATTTTGAACACCTGATAGCCAGTCATACGTCAAAAAATTTAGAAGACACTGTTATCCTACACAGAGAAGACAAAGGGCGTAGATTAGATCTGTGGAAAGAGTTACAAATTTTCAAACGTCTTGAGCTCAAGGACGGTAATATACTGAACGACCAGTTGAACCTTGCTTGTAGATAATTTTTCGAAGGCTTTAAACCTGTACTGTTACAACAGTAATGCTGGTAACCTTAGTGGTTTATTTCCTCAGGAAGCTATGATGCACCTTCAGTGCTTTAATAAGCTCACTACCCCTTATGTAATGGTGGTTTTGTCACGATGTATGTTTGCTACTACATCGGCCCTTATGTGATTTCGCCTGGCTCTAACAGAATTTGTTTCTCCTGTGAATGTGTCTATTAACAGGATCGTGTACCAGTGTATGTAATTCTTTCTTGACAAGAGCCATTATTGTCAATTCTAAAGTTCTGACACGTATACCGTTTGTGGGGTTCACTAATATAGCAATGTAATTCTTTTTTTTTTTCTTTTTTGTATTTCAGTTCCCCATCGGGGTGGGCTGGCAGCAGCATATGCGCTGCTCTTCAGCCGAAAGACATAGAACAAACAATAGAAGACATTTAAAAATAACAAAGGAGAGAATATGGTGAACATAGATATAAAAAAAGGGGGAACATCATGGAAGGCAATAGACAAAAAACGGGGTGGCTGTAAAATAGAGATAAAAAACTGTTTAAAAGAAGCACACACAAAGAGCCACACACTGCGACAATTAAAGGAACACAAGGCACAGTATGACTGGAGCATAAAAGGTATCGACGGATGGCATAGCACATAACAAACACTGACGGCGAACCTCAAGGCAGTACACAATTAAAACCACACCTTTTGATGCACAGGAGAAACGGCACTAAAGACAACACTGATGTGGCACACTGACGATGATCAAAACAGAGAATCTGCCAGGTGCAAGGAGATGAGGGAGACCAGAAGAAGGGAGGGAGGGGAAGAGATGGGGGAGAAAAGCAGGGAGCGCGCTGACGAGGGCCAGGTAGGGATGTGGGAAGGAAAGAGGCAAGTATGGGGGTGCAGGGTCTCAGGGGGGGGGAAGGAGGAAAATCCGCTCTGGGAGAAGGAGGGAAGAGGAAAAAGGGGGCCCTGGGGGGGGGGAGGGGGGACAAGGCCAGGTTATAGTTGGAAGGAAGGGTAGATGTCACAGCTAAGTTCGTCATCCATGAGGGGGAGGTGTTGGAAATTGCCCTGATGATGGAGATGGAGGGTGTGGAGGTGGAGGGAGGGAGGGATACAGCGATAGAGGCGCGGCAATGGGCAGGTGGTGGAGAGGAAGGAGGAAACCAGAGGGTGGGGGGGGATCAAGCCTGCGGACAATGTAAAGAATGCGGAGATGTTGGAGGAACAGGGGGAAGGGGATCAGTTCATACAGGAGCCATGTGGGGGAAGGAAGGCGGATACGGAAGGCAAGGCGGAGCGCATGGCGTTCAAGGATTTGGAGGGGTCTTGTAAAAGCGGGTGGGGGCAGAGATCCAGGCAATGCTGGCATAACAGAGGATAGGACGGATGAGGGATTTGTAGGTGTGGAGGATGGTAGAAGGATGCAATCCCCATGTCCGGCCAGACAGGAGTTTCAGAAGGCGGAGGCGGGAATGGACTTTCTGCTGGACGGTCTGGAGATGAGGGGCCCAGGTGAGGTGTTGGTCGAGGGTGAGGCCAAGGTATTTCAGGGTGGGGGTGAGCTGCATGGGACGACCATAAAGGGTGAGGTAGAAATCATGGAGGCGAAAGGAGCGAGTGGTGCGGCCTATGATGATTGCCAGGGTTTTGGAGGGGTTGAGACGGAGGAACCACTGGTTACAGCAAGTGGTGAACTGGTTAAGGTGGGTTTGGAGGGTACGTTGAGACCGTTGAAGGGTAGGATAGAGAGCCAGGAAGGCGGTGTCATCAGCATACTGGAGAAGGTGGACTGGTGGGGGTGGCTTGGGCATATCAGCTGTATACAAGAGATAAAGGAGAGGGGAGAGGACAGAACCCTGGGGAACACCAGCCGTGGGATAAAAGATACGGGAGTTGGTGTTGTGGAGGGTGACATAGGAAGGACGTTGCGAGAGGAAGGAAGTGACCAGATGGACAAAATTGATAGGCAGGGCGTAGGTTTGGAGTTTAAAGAGGAGACCGGGATGCCATACACGGTCATAGGCATTTTGGAGGTCAAGGGAAACAAAAATGGCGGAGTGACGGGAGTTGAGCTGGAGAGACAGAAGGTGAACAAGGTTAACGAGTTGGTCTTCAGCAGAGAAGGAGGGTCGGAAGCCACACTGGGTATGGGGGAGGAGGTGGTGTTGAGCAAGGTGCTGATGGATACGGCGGGAGAGGAGTGATTCAAAGACCTTACTGGAGATGGAGGTGAGGCACATGGGATGATAGGAAGAGGCGGCAGAAGGGGGTTTGTTGGGTTTGAGGAATAAGAGGATGCGGGTGGTCTTCCACAGGTCAGGGTAGAAGCCAGTAGAGAGGATGACATTATAGAGGTGGGTGAGGACAGGCAGGAAGGAATAGGGGCTTTCTCGAAGGTGACAGTAGGTGACACAGTTGTGACCAGGGGCCGTGTTGCATTTGGACCGGAGGATAAGTTTAATGTCTTGTGCTGTGATGGGAGTGTTTAAGTCGGAGGGGGGCAACTGCCCCAACTACTGGAGACTAGGAGCAAGTGGAGCGACCGAGGTATCGGCACGTTCCATGATGGTTGGGAAAAGAGAATAATCAAAGTGGGGATCATCGGGGATAGAGAAGACCTCGGAAAGGTGGGAAGCGAAGTGGTTGGCCTTACTGAGGATGTCAGGAAGGGGGCGATCGTTATGGTGGAGGGGGTAGTGGGGAGCAGAAAGGGAGCCAGTAAGGCGATGGAAGGCGGACCAGTACTTGGAGGAGTTGATAGGGAGGATGGCGTTGAGTCGTGTGCAGGTCTGGCGCCAGTCTCGGCGTTTTGTTGCTGTAATAAGGTTCCGTACATGTCGCTGTATTTGCCGGTGGCGTTGGAGTGTATCCCTGTCACGAGTGCGCAGGAAGGAGCCATAGAGGCGGCGGGATTCACGGAGGAGGGGGACAGCCCGCGGAGGGAGAGTGGGACGGTGTGGGTGGATGGTTTTAGTAGGAACATGGGCCTCCACGGCGTCAGTAATTACCTTCTGAAGGAAGGACGAGGCGTGGATGATGTCGTCAGGATGGCGATAGGTAAGGGGGTGGCTTTCGACCTGGGTGGAGACGGAGTCCCAGTAAGCATCCCAGTAGGCACGGTGATAGTCATGGACGACCTTGGGAGGGGGTGCAGGGTGCGGAGCCAGAGGGGGAAGGTGAGCAGACGTTATGGTGAGAAGGACAGGGAGGTGATCGCTACCTGTGGGGTCAAGGATGGCGACAGCGATACGCCCAAGGAGGTTGGCGGAGGCAATGGCAACATTGGGGGTGGTGTCACTTTTTGGTCGGGTGTGCTGGGGAAGGGGAACAAGGTCACCTTGGAATGTGGAGAGGAACTGATGCCACCGCCGAAGGGCAGCAGGAGTGCAGCTATGGATGTTGAGGTCGGCGGCAATCACATAGGTGGAGAAGGTGAGGTCAATGTGCGAGATGAAGTCATAAGGAAGAGGAGCAGTGGAGCGGACATAGATGGTGGCACAGGTAATGGTGAGTGAGGGGAAGAAGACACTAAGGATAAGGTGTTCAGTGGGGTCATTGAGGAGGGGTTGTGGCCGGATGGGGATATGCTTAAGGTGGCCAATCGCGGCTCCACCCTGCGCAGGAGGATCAGGAGTGTCACTGCAGTGGAGGATATAGGAAGAGGTGTGGATAGAATGGTGGGGCTGGAGAAAGGTTTCGTTCAAGAGGATGGTGTCGACCTGGTGGTGGGAGAGGGTGTGTATGAGGAGGTATTTGTTGGAGCGGAAGGAGCAAATGTTCTGGAAGAGGATGCGATACTCGTGCCGCACCATGGCGGGAAGGAGGGGGGGAAGAGAGGGAAAGGAAGAGACTTAAACGAGGGTGTCAAGGCGGGTGAAGGTGAAGTGGGCTTGGTTGTGGGAGTAAGTGGCGAAGGTGTTCAGGTGGAAAATGGAGTGAGCGGCAAGGGAGATTTGTCGGAAGGTGTGGGGGCGCTGAAAAGGGTGAATGTTTTGGAGTACAACGGTAAGGAACCGGGTGATGTCCTCAGCCGTGGGGGGCGGACAGAGGGAATTGTTGGGATGGGGATCAACGGGATGAACTGGGACTGTACGCTCAGGGGTGGCTGGTGGGGGTTTAGCTTTACACTTGTGGGAGTAGGTGGGATGGGGGCCATTGCAGGTATTACAGGAAGGAGGAGCAGCGAGGTTGGGGCAGTTCTTTCGAAAGTGGGAGGCCCTGCAATGGGGACAGGTGTGGGGGGGGGGGGGTTTGCAGTTGGGAGTCAGGTGGTCATTGTACATCAGGCACTGCTGGCAACAGTAGGATTGGGGAGGGGATTTGGAGGATTCAACAGGGTGGCGACAGTGGTATATGAGGGCACCCTGGGTGAGGAGATGGTCACTGGATGGGGCAGACTCAGAGAATACCCACATGAGGTAGGTGGGACCAGAGGCATTGTGGATATGGTGGGCAGAGCGGATTTCCAAGTCCGGGTGGGGGTTCAGTTCTGCCAACACTTCATCCTCTGTGATTACCGGGCTGAGCTTGGTGATCACAGCAGTGTAGGTGGGGGGGGGGGGGCGACAGGGAGGCTGGGGCTGACGAGGTGTGGAAGTGGAAAGGAAGGGTGTCAGAGAGGCGTGGGGGCCAAACATAACTCGTGGGAGTTGTCGCAGGAGGTATGTGTGAAAGAATGGGGACGGGGACTTGATAAGACTGAGTCCCTGCGGGGAATGAGTTGGGAGATGGGAGCACTAGGTAAGTACTTGCTGATCTCCATGGTGAGGGTACGAGCGTCGAGGAACTTAGGATCGTGAGTTGACAGGACAAAGGTGTGGAGGGTGGGGGCTGAGGTATGGGTGGTTGGAGGAGGGGTTGTGTCCATGGAGATGGCAGGAGGAGGGGGGGTGGTGTTGACTTTTTGTGGGAAGTGACGGGAGCAGAGTCGGTAATGACGTGCGTTTGGGGTTTTTTGGAGACTGGAGGCTGGGAGGAGGGGAGAGGGACGGGGAGGAGAGGGAGGTGGCGGGTGGCAGATCCCTGTGGCGTAGTGGAGGTGCCGGGAGAAGCAGCCGGTTCAGTGGTGGCGATGGTGGCTCGGCGCGATGTGACGCGTGTGGGAGATGCAGATGAGGAAGTGACAGGGTGGGTGAGAGAGGGGAAGCCGACCACCTGAGGGGCAGCAGCAGAGGCGGCAACAGAGGCGTACGTGAGGGCGGGGGTAGTAGTGGGAGCTTTTGAGTGTGTGGAGGCTGGAGGAAGGGTGTAGAGGTGTGGGTATACAGCAGGGGAGGAGATAGGGGGATGGGTAAGTGGGGGAAGGGGAGAGGAGGTGTAAGGAGGGAGGCCAGGGGCTGCACTCCAGGAAGTGACTGTGGGAGAGGGGGAGGGGGAGGTGTAGATGAGTGGAGGTGGGAGTACTCATTGCAGACGAACGGCGACGGACAGACGGTTGGGCAGCAGGCGGCAGCGTCGTCGGCGGCGATGGTCGGCGACGAACAGACGGACGGACAGCAGGCAGCAGCGGCGGCGGCGGCAGCGGCAGCGGCAGCGGCGGCAGCGGCAGCGGCAGCGGTTACGGCAATGGCGACGGACAGCGAGCAGGCAGGCGGACGGACGAACGGACGGACGGACGAACAGCTACAGCAGCAAGCGGCGGGCGGGCGGGCGGGCAGGCAGACAGAGAGACCGACAGACAGACAGACACAATCTTCGAAGACGGAGATTCCACCCTGAGAGTAGCCCAGGCTTTGCAGTCTGACGCTTTCGAAGTAGGGGATCCAACCCTCTAGACGTGATGTAATTCTTATGTATTTTGGCTGCATATGCCACTAGGCGTACGTTTCTCGGGGTAAGCACCACCTGCCTTTTTTGATGTATAACTACATAATTTGTACGGTAGTGTTAATTTCCTTCCTTTTTTATTGTTACTCTACCTAAGGACGTTATTAATACTGATAATTTACACGTTGCCTTTGTACGCCAATTGGCACATGGTTCTCGGCACGAGCGCCACCTGCCCTGTTTTCAGAGTAACTACGATCGCCGATTACACTCAGTCGGTTGTGAGCTCTGCAAGATCCATGAGCTATTTTATATTAACGTGACAAACCCTAACTCTAGGGCTATATTTTATTTTTGACACATGGATCTTTGCCGACAATTATAAAAACGGCAATGGTAAATTAGTCCTTACTAATGTAAAATTGTATCTATCAGTCGTCGTTATCATTCTTCTGTAATGCAAGAGCTCTCTAATTTGTCTTAAAATTTAGTCTTGGCTTATAAGTTTCATACTTTTCTAATGTAAGCTATGATGTTCATTGCCCTAAGGTTACCTTCTGAAGAAGACAAATTTATATTTGTTGAAACCTAGGTAAAGAATTTCTTTATCCATTGCAACTGGTCGCCTGTTTATAATTTTTTTACGTGAAACCGTTAGTGTTGTGCAGCTATGTTTAAAATATATATCTCGGTGCTTGATTATCATGCAGTTCGTCCTACTGTCTAATGGTTCACAGGCAAAACGAATAGCACTTGCAAACTACGTCCTCATTTATTTGCTGGACGTATTCAAATCTGTGACGTCTGTACTGTTTTCACCCGCTCTATCTGCTCCTAGTACCATGGAAGCTGTTCCCTGACGTCTTATCATATGTCCCATCATCGGTCCCTTCTTCTTGTCAGTGGTTCCCATAAATATTAGTTCCCTCGCTTGTTCTGCGGAGAACCTCCTCACGTCTTACTTTACAAGACCGCCTAATTTTCAACGTTCTTCTGTAGCCGCACATCTCAAATACGTCGATTTTCTTCTGTTCCGGTCTTCCCTTGTTCATGTTTCGCTACTATACAATACTGTACTGGAAACGCAGATTCTCAGAAATTTCTTCCTTAAAGTAAGACCTACATTTGATAGTAATAGATCTCTCTTGGCCAGGAATACCCTCTTTGCTAGTGTTAGTCTGCTTTTTATATCCTCTTTGTTCCGTCCATCATGGATTATTTCGCTGCTTAGGTAGCAGAATTCGTTAACTTCATTTACTTCGTAATAATCAATTCTGACATTAAGTTTCTTTCTGTTCTCATTTCTGCTACTTCTCATTATCTTCATTTTCCTTCTATTTACTCTCAATCCGTGTTCTGTACTCATTAGTCAGTTTATTCCATTATGTTGCTGAAATCCGTATATTTATTTGGTACGATATATCCTAAACAGCCTTTCACTTCTTAATTATACTGAAAACATCTCGATCTCTCCCGACAAGTTTAAAGACGTCTTCATTTGCAATACATGGCGTCAAAGGTAAATTCTCTATTTGGGATGCCTCAACTTCCCGAAAAATCCTGGTTTGTTTGTTGTGATTACTTTTCATAACCAACCTACTACCCCGCAATCAAGTATAACTTTCCACACTCATCTTAAATACATTTTCCTTCTTGTATCTGATGACGGAGGACTACAGAAACATGAAACTGAATGATGGAAATTTGACTTGAAAACAAGAAATTAGAAGGGAGCTCAAGATACTAACTGGAACCAAGAAATAAATGGAAGAAATAGGCGTTAAGAATAGATGGTATCTGAATTTGAAAGATGTTGCAGCGCTACGAGTTGAAACGTGAAAGATGGAATCTGGAACGGCGTAGGAAAAGACGGTGGGACCAACACTTTTAAAAGCGTAACAGAATAGGAATGATTCAATCTTTGATTATAATAATAACGCTGGGAAAGTTGTGCTCCTTTTCGGACTTATGCTGCCAGCCCTACATGCAGAGGTATCGTACGTCATTAAATATATCAACCGAAAGGAAACTAAAATAGTAGTGACTTTCGAAGAGCTTGAAATTAAAAAATTTCAAATATATTTCTGGGTAATGAATCATGAAGCATTACACTTCATCCTTCCTCGGAGATTACATAGCATCGTGGGGAATCCCAGAGACGTTCACAGCCAGAAACCACTCACTCTTACTGACATGCTGCTCGCGAGGCGAATTACGCGACTTAATGCTCCAGTGGTTTACTTGGAAACGTATTTAGGTTGAACCAGAATCGTCCTCTGCGTAAGTAATGCAATTAAATTGTTCCATGAGAATAGCGATCTGTTAAACCTCGTAAACAAAGTATTGGTCACGTTTAAGTTGTCAGTTTGTATTTTTAGATAACCGGTTTCGATCTTCTAAAGAGATCATCATCTGGTCTACATTTCGTGATGGCAGTAGAAATCGCTGGCGAGGAGCAGGTCCGACCGTGCTCGAGTGGAAAACACTGTGCAGTGTTTTCCTCGTCAGCACGGGCGGACCCGCTCCACGCTAGCGATTTCTACTGTCATCATGGAATGTAGACCCGCTAATAATCTCTTCATAAGACAGAAACCGGTCATCTAAAAATAAATGTGTTTAGTGAATAAGTTACATTATAAAAAAAATTCTATAAAGTCTCCAGTCAGAAAAAAAAATTTCAAATATGTGTGAATTCCAAAGGGACCAAACTGCTGAGGTCATCGGTCCCTAGACTTACACACTAGTTAAACTAACTTATGCTAAGAACAAGAAACACACCCATGTCCGAGGGAGGGATCTAATCCCTGGTGGGACGGGTTGAGCAATCCGTGAGATTGCGGTTCAACCGCGCGACCACTCCGCGCGGCTCTCTCCAGCCAGACTTAGACCCACAAGACAGGGTTAAAATTTCCATTACTTCCATAGCACCAATAAATACAGTGAAAGCATCCGGAGAATACTATGTGGAGCGGACTGCCGACTATGTGTCAGGAGAGAGGGACGCGCCAGTACACAAGGGAGCGGGAAGAGTTATGTTTTCAGTAGTCATGCAGTAACAAGACAATGAGCCGATCAGGAGAGCTCAGCAATTTCTTACATGTACTAGTCATTGGATGCCATTTGAGTAACAGATGTATTAGAGACACTTCAGCCCTTCTAAAGCCGCCCAACTCGACTATTGATGATCTCATTGTGAAGTGAAAACAAGAAGGAAGAACATCAGCTAAACCAGCCATACCTCATGTACTGACAGACAATGACTGCTCTAAAATTACGGAATGAAGTTGAAAAAAAACGCATGAAACATGCGGAACGAATTACTCTTGAGTTCAAAAGTGCTACCAGCAACCCGGATAACACAATGACTGTACCCAGGGAGTTGAGAACAGTGGTGTACAGTGGTCGAGCAGCTCTTCTTCAGCCTCTGGTATCCGACGTCTGCGCTACGTCACGCTTATGATGGTGTTAAGTCCGACCCCGGTGTTCAGTGACTCAGTGGAAACCGATTTGGTGTGACGAACCACGCTGCATACAAGGGCAGTTCGACTGAAGGTATTCGGTTTCGCATTTGCCTGGAGAACGCCACCTGTCGTATGTAGTGCGGACAGTGAAGTATGGAGGAAGTGTGGTTACAGTATGGGATGTTTCTCGTGGTTAGGTTGTGGTCACATATTTGCGCTTAGGAAAAGATAAATGAGGATTGGTGGACACGTGTTACTACATTGTATACTGCTTACAGTAAAGGAACAGTCATAGACTGTATCAGCATCAGAATAGCCGTATCGTAAATTGGCACCTGTGAGGCCATGGTTTGTAGACAGTAATATTCCTGAAATTCACTGCCCTGCCCAGAGTCCCGACTTCAACCCATTGGACCATCTTCAGAACTGGTTAGAACACAGACTTCGCTCCAGCATCCAACATCATTCGTTTCGGCTCTTGAGGAATACTGGGCTGCTTTTGCTTCACATACATACTCACACTTAATTGGTCAACAGCAAAGGTCAAGCCCTCATGAAGGTGAATGGTAGACCCAAAGCACATTAATGTCTATTGATGGGTGCCAGTTATTTTTTATCAGATTGTGCAACTAGTTTCATCAGGATTCAGTGACACGATCTCTGCAATGAGAAACGAGCATCACTGACAGTTTACACCCCACCTCCAACTAGTTTTTAACAGCTTACGTCGAATAATCTCCACAAAGATAAAAATTGGGTAATAGTATTATGGTCTAAAGATCAAAGTCAAACAAAAATACATCACCTCAAGTTTCTATAGAAACAATTATTGGCTGCAGTTCAGCCCCGTCAAGTTGATGACTGTATTGATTTGATGTTGAAATTGGGTGTCTGGTCCTTCGTACTGAGTGCACAGTTCCAATCTTCACCTATTGTCATGTGTTCAGTCTCATTCATCAGGAGGGCCAAGATCTCTTGTTTAGAAAACATAGCCCTTTCCCGTTTACAACTACTTCCAGATGGAGCATAAATATTAAAAAGAGTCAAGTTAAAGATCTTATAGCTAATCCCTATTCCTGATTCTACATATTTTACACTTTCGACGGGTATGCCTTTCCTAACTAAAAAAGCTGTCCCACATGAATTTTCGATTGTCACATTTAAGATCTCTTGGTAGCCTGGAAAATTTGGACATTTGTGGTAATGTCTTATGGGACCCAACTGCTGAAGCCAGCGGCCCCTAAGCTCACGCACTATTTAATCGAACTTACACTAACTTACGCTAAGGACGACACACATGCACCATGCCCGAGGGAGGAGTCGAAACTCCGACGGGGCGAGCCTCGCGGACCGTGACAAGACAACCTAGACCGCGCGGCAGACACCTTGGAACGCGGAGATCTTTAAGACCCACTTTTTGTAACATTGTCATATCTACGTCTGATTCATAGACAAACTCTTTCAATACACTTTCAACATAGACTGCATTCTGTCGATGTTTAACGTTATTATACTACACGCCGGATCCATGGTTGTCTGATTAATGGGAAAAGAGACGGCAGCAAACTTGCAAATAGCCATAATCAAAGTGTAACTGGTACTTTAAGGCGATTAGAGGAGCGTAGCCACTGGAGTAACATTCTCATAATGTAGTCAGTGTGACAGAGTTCGAATCTTCCCTGAATTAACTCCAGATGTTGCGCCTTCTCCGCGTCGTACATCTTGTAACACTCCGGTTTGATCTTACTGACGTATCCCGCTCGATCGGGATCTGATAACAGCCCAAATAGATAATAATTAATGTGTCCGTGTGCCTAATGGGGCTGGCAATCGGATTGGACTGCTACGGAGTTGTTACATTCCATTTTGTCCTTTGCAAATACTGTAATAATGTACTGTTTGGTGGCAAGAAGAACAACAAACACAGCTTCACTAAACAAAACCTATATTCTTATCAAAAACCACAAAGATAAGGAGACAGCCACTGCCTTCGTCAATACACTGTTAATAACGGCTAATCTCAGCACAGGCTTCCTCGCTATTCATAATCGTTACACGCAACATACAATCACTGTATCCAACACTGCAATCCAACACTGCAATCCAAATAATGTCGGCGCGGTAGACGCGAAAATACAAATATCGGCACTGAAATATCATTGAATCACTTTATTAATTATACTTTTCACTTTCCCGTATATTCCTAACACAAAGGGGTTGAACCCCGGCGATGGCCACTCCCTTTGTCGGTAATTTCTATCAATTGCTGGCTTCTGCTCAGCTCTGCCCGCCTCGCGGGAACCTACAACACGCACTGACTTGACTCAACTCTTGCTCTCGCGACCCGACACACTAATCGATAGTTGCCCTATCGACCTGTGTGAGTGCAAACCTAGTAGTAAGGGCCTGCGGACCCCTTACAATCTGCTGGCATCATTTTACTCGTCGGGGTGTGCAATGGAAAATTCTCTGTTCCTATGTCACCCAGTTCAAGTTATGGTACGCATATTGACTTTTAGCTTTCTTCATTATGCGTTTTGTTGGGATCACATTTTTTGCGGCTGCCGCATCGTTTGTTCTTCCTTCGGTACTAGTTACAGCACAAAGTACCCTATCACCGAACTTGCACCTAGTGTATTTGGTATTTTTGTTCTTGCTGAACCTCGAACATTGTTCTGTTTTTTTTTCTGCTTCTGTGATAGTTTCTATCGTTTTTAGGCACCAACGTCTCTGCCGTGGGGTGAGATATACGTCCTTTCTTCTTTTGTTTCTAAGTCAGTTCGGAATCATCAGACAAAGTGGAATCATTTTCTATACTTGGTGTTGTCTCCCTGAGGGTTTTCTGTGAATTGGGTCACTAGGCTTGACAGTGACTGAAGCAACGGCATCTACCGTACTGGCTCAAATGGTTCAAATGGCTCTGAGCACTATGGGACTTAACTTCTGAGGTCGTCAGTCCCCTAGAAATTAGACCTACTTAAACCTAATTAACTAAGGACATCACACACATCCATGCCCAAGGCGGGAATCGAACCTGCGACTGTAGCAGTCTCGCGGTTCCAGACTGTAGCGCCTAGAACCGCTGAGCCACTCCTCTACCATACTCGTATGGGAACGTACTGACTGACTTCCGGCAGTGGCAGCTGAGTTAACGCTTGCACTACGGAAGGGACTAGTGTTGCATCTGTGACGGCTTCTCTATTTGCATCGACTGGTCACGTAGTCGAGCAGACGACGCTCCATCTGCAGTAAACTGCAGGGACGTGACGGGCGCCTCCCGATTTACGTTCGTTGCTATCGCGGTCACGGTCGAGAATATCGGCGGCATGTTTACACCCGGAGCTGCTGGGTGTGCAGCTGGGCCAAGCTTCGGCGCGGGCACTCGGGGCGTACGTCATCCGGGGAGACGCAAATGGGGCACGCTCTCGGCTGTCCATCATTCACGGCCACTGCTCTATGGCCTGAAACAGTAATGATCGACAGAACGTGTGTTGTCAAATCGGTTCTCACTAGACGAATACCATTCAGCACAATCAACGGAAAACCGTTACCTCGATTCTCCTCAGTAACTGAATATACATGCCCATAATGACAAAGCTTTCGGCTAATATGAGCAGGTGGAATTTCAAAACGCAATTCAAATATTTTCACTTCGCTAATGTTCCTACGCAAATGTGAGAACTTTAAGGTACTTCCACAGTTTCCTACAACTTGATTACACAGTTCGTATCCGATAATTCGACGTAAACCACAGCAGAAATCTGCGACACTAGATTTCCAATAATATGTTGTGGTGTCACCGCACTTGCTAGGTGGTAGCCTTTAAATCGGCCGCGGTCCGGTAGTATACGTCGGACCCGCGTGTCGCCACTGTCAGTGATTGCAGACCGAGCGCCACCACACGGCAGGTCTAAAGAGACTTCCTAGCACACGCCCCAGTTGTACAGCCGACTTTGCTAGCGATGGTTCACTGACAAATACGCTCTCATTTGCCGAGACGATAGTTAGCATAGCCTTAGCTACGTCATTTGGTACGACCTAGCAAGGCGCCATTACCAGTTTATATTGAGGTTATAACATGTACCGTCAAGAGCGATGTACACCAATTGTGGATTAAAGTTAAGTATTACAGCAACTGCGTCCGTTTTTCTAAGTTCTCATTTCTTTGTAATGTTCCAGACCTCACGCCAGCCTGCGTGAGCTTAAACGCGTGCATTTCGGCTTCCTCCAAACCCCGTGAATTGGCTCCTGCCAGATCACAACATATGTGCTTACTGCAGCTCCAGTGACAAACTTATGAATTTCAAGTGAACTGCGCCTGGAACGTTCACGACTGAACGATAATTTGATCATACCTCAACGAGAAATGATATCCATCTTCAAAAATTGCATGTAGAATGATCAATCTTCAAAATGCAATATGCAAGAAATCAGGAAACTACATTTACAGTATACAGCTACAAACCGTGGCCATCGAAGTAAACAAGCTTGCCACGGGAGGAACAGTCACAGAGCGCTCCACTAACATAAGTGACCACTCGCCACGACGGCCCGAGGCACCATTTGGCCTGAGGGCACCGCACGGAAAAGGGTCATAAAATACCTCCAATACTCTGACCGTCGTTTTTTTCTCACAAACGGATAAGCAAAGACATGTTGTCATTTATTTTGACTCTTCTTCCACTGAGCGAAGTTATTGAGAAATTGGATGATGGCACTCGACGTGTTCATCTCGTAAATAAATTCAGCCGTATACATGGAACAGTCAACAGAAACCTTAAAAACTAAACTCAAACAACATTCTGCAATAATAATCCAGTCCACACACTGCCCAACAGAAGCGAGACCTTCATGATTCAAAGAAGCAAGAAAGTCATATTCACACACAAGAAATGAAATTCCCGAGAAAAGTTAAACGTTGCACAGTAGAGGACAGACTACGGAATCAAGATATCAGAGAAGAACTATAACTGATTACTCTATATGATTGTACTAGTTACACAATTGGTAACAATTCCTATTAACAGGTAACTGTATTACATTTTCACATAGTAGGTTGTGAATGCTGTATTGTATTTACGAATTAATATTTCACCTTATAACTGTCCACGACAGAGTTTTTATATATTCTCAAAACGTAATTTGCTCCAATGGCGTAAACTATTGGCTATCAACGACGATACGGCTTCGTCTACTCATTTCCTATGTAATTGCGCGCAGAGTCCTCGAAACACTGCATCACTATTCACTATTAACTTACCAGGCGACATAATACTTCCAACGTATAATTAATCACTTTAACAAAGTATTCAAGTAAGTCTGGCGCCACTCATTTACACCCGACTGTTCCGCATAAAACTCGAACAACGACATTTCTGCTCACGTGTTGGTACCTGATGGATAGCGCTTCGGCACTGTCGAACGAAAAAATAAGCAATGGAACTCCGCTGCCAGAAAAGGGCGCGCTCAGTTCCGAAAATTCCAGACAACCAGCAATGCTAATGGGTACGATTTACTACGCCTCATTACTATTGATAGCGACAACCCTTGCAGGCCGCAGCAAATCTGTAGCAATTGACCACATTGGTCGCACACCATACGCCCTACGACATGAAAAAACAGTTGGTTTTACTTCAGGATGCATTACAGATGTAAATAACAACAGATATCCACACGGTTGACACTTAACGCCTATACACTTCAGAGGGGTGGTGGTGATGGTGGTGGTGGTGGTGTGTGTGTGTGTGTGTGTGTGTGTGTGTGTGTGTGTGTGTGCACTTCTGTGTGTGTTTAACAAAGAGAGGGAGGGGGCGAGAGAGACAGAGAGAGAAAGAGAGAGAGAGAGAGAGAGAGAGAGAGATAGAGAGAGAGAAATTGGTCGGCTGGGCGGGGGGAGAGGGGGGGAATGGACGGCTGGCTTCGAGCAGCATGACATCTCATTTCATTGCAACAGCTTTTGAGCCGTGGATTTGTTTTTTGTCACTCTTTTTGTTTATGTCTATGTTTATCTGCCACAACAACCGTGGAACGGAATCCGATGGATTTAGCCAATGAGATGGCGCCTGAAAAAACTGTTGATCACCGTGAGGTCAACGATCCAGCCGGCCCTGCACGCCAGAAAGATATACCTGAGCCCACCTTGACTGGGGCCAACGAATCACAGTCCTACATTTAACTTACGTATCTCCTGGAAATATTCATTGTTCTTTGAAAGCCGCTACAATTATAAACTGACTTTAAAGGTAAGAAGGAAACGGTTTCTAATCGGCTGGCACATAAGTTCGTTGTGCGAGCTGGTATGGAGCTTGTCTCGACACTCATGAGCTGATGGACATGTCTGATTATAATGGTTTACAACATTGGTGAGATATTGCGTATCACTTACCTTGCTCCAGTGGCGTTGTTTTCTCCGTCCACGAACAATTCGTAGCGTAGGTGCTTTAGTGTAAATAATTAACGGAAGATATACACCGTGCTCCCGAAAAGGTAATCAAAATTTATTGTAGATGGAGTGTGACGATTGTAATAAAACGTTATCGCGTCCTGACTCTTTCTTCCTGGCTGCAAACACAGCGGTACCCTTCGCGTTTTCGTGAAGTCCTGCTGATGTTGTAGCTCATCCTGTATGTAGAGAGTTATGTGTGTTATGCGACAGGACAGAGAAGGTACAGGCACAGTCTAACTTATACAGTCGGGACACTCACTACTGTGAAAATCGTTACCGTCTGACTGTTGGAACGACACTAGCGCACCTAGCAGTAAGAAAGCAGCCGTAACATATTTCATTTACGAGAAGCACGTATACCTGTTGTTGTCTGCTCTTATTATGACAGGCACTTCCCTTGACACATAACAATTTTGTATGTGGTATAATGATTCGACTTTCTTACACTTCGCTCAAACTTTTATTTTTACATATAGAAACTTTTTATTCTTATTTATGGTTTCTTCCGTTACTTCTTGAGTGAACAAAACCATATTTAAGGTTGAATAACAAGTATACTGTTTTTGTTCTAGTGACTTTTGTTTATTTTGAACTAGTTGTTGGGTTATTAGTTCGTCTCCAAGAAACAACTGACAAGGGTCTGGAAAGGACATTGGTTCTCAGGTACGCAAACATCAAAGGCGAAGATAAGATCACACGCATAGAGTGTTGTGCATCAAACTTGTTTCTTAATGTTGGATTTACATTTTACACAATGGACAATGTAAACACAATAAATCATAAAACCACAAAAGATTACAGTTTAAGTGATATTTTTCTAAGATACTGTGAATCTGAGTACTGTTCATTTATGCTGTCCAACAAACATGTTTTTTTACATTGTGAACTAAACTCTATGCAATAGACAGTATTATACATAATAAATAGAATACATAATCTTATATTATTACAGGATATATAGTCATGATGCTATAACTGAGCATACGCAATTTATATTGAGTATCGAACATGTTTTGCAGTGTAAATAACATTTTTATGGACTCGGCTGAATAGAAAATAGTACATTGAGAAAATACACAGTATGAAAGTATTACGAGTTATATTGTAGATGTTTGTGGGGTTAGGAATAGGAAAGTCTTATGTTATAATTCTGGATGGTAGTATGTGTCTTTGTGCCAGTTTGTGGATCTGTAACTGAATGTGAAGCTTAGAAGTGAGAACGTGCTCAGCTGTAATTGATCATTTAGCATCGGCTTTGAGCTAAATGTTTATCTCAAGTGCATCTAACAGGCTTAGGTTTTCTTCCTTTGTTGGCTACATGCAGTGCTTAAGTGTGGATTTGGTATATGTGTCCTGTGTTCAGCAAAGTTAGAGATTGCATAAAGCCCTGCCTGTGTGACCAATATACAGTTTGTTGTAGTCATTACAAGTGATTTTTAAACGCCACAGTTACTCAATAAATATGTTTCATCCTAGCTGTTCGATAGGATATGGGCTGTAATGCCTCTTATATTAAATGAAGTTTTGTAAGTGCAAGATTTGAGGGTTCCGGCTGATTTGTCACATAGATTTCCTAAATGTGGGATAGTACACTAGTTGATCTGAGATATGACTGTTCCTGCAGAAGGGGCGTAGACATAGGGTAACAGTTTTCTTCCTTTTTTTTGTTTTGTTTAAAATGTTGTTAAGTAATTTAGGAGTATAGCCAATGTTTGATATAATACATTTAACGGAGTCTGACTTCAACAATACAACTTGTAACATTTTAAATTCTCCGTTACCTAGACCTTAATTTACAGTGTAAACTAAGGTTTTTGTTGTTGCCCCTACGTAAACGAAAAGTACTCAGATTAACAGTATCTCAGGAGAAAAAAATCATTTAACCTTTAATATTATATAGTTTAGTTATTTATTATGCTTAACATTGTCAATTGTGTGAAGTGTAATCTCAACATTAAGAAACAAGTTTGATGCACAACACTCAACGCAAATGATTGTATGTTCACCTATAAAGTTTGATTATCTAAGAACCGGTGTCCCTTCCAGACTCTAGTCAGTTGTTTCCTGAAGATGGCCTAATAAGCCGACAACTAGTACGAAATAAACAAAAATCAGTAGAAGAAAAACACTATGCTTGTAATTCAGCCTTAAAAAGGTGCAACTTTTGTTTCAAATGCAAATGTGTTGAAGATTCTTGCCGTTTGTGGCTAAGATGTATCAAAAATTGTGGAATTAGTTTCTTCAGTGTTGGGAAGTAGTTTTCTCCCTTTCTTCATGTACATTTACATCTATGTGACCAGTATGCAGTTTACAATCAAGTGCTTCACTGAGGGTTCATCGAAGCACTTTTAAACTACTTCTCTATCATTCCACTCTCGAACAGAGCGCAGGTAAAACGAACACTTCATTCTTTCCGTGGGAGCTCTGATATCTCTTATTTCATTATGATGATAATTTCTCCCTATGTAGATGGGTGCTAACAAAATATTTTCACATTCTGAGGAGAAAGTTGGCCATTGAAATTTCGTGAGAAGATCCTGCTGTAGCGAAAACGCCTTTGTTTTAAGATTGCGACCGCAGTTAGTATATCACATCTGATGTCATCCGTCAGTTCTATGTGATGTGGATCCCACACCACGCAGCAGTACTCCAGAGGCGGGGACTAACGTAGTGTAAGCAGTCTCTTTAGTTTTCTAAGTGTTCTACCAGTAAATAGCAGTCTTTGGCTCGTCTTCCCCACAACATTTTCTGTTTGATAGTTTCAAAATAATTTATTCCTAATTGTAATCCCCAAGTATTTAATTGAGTTTACAGCCTTTAGATTTGTGTGATTTATTGTGTGAACGAAATTCCATTTAATACTCATTACGTAATGTCAATTGTCACTTTTACACGATAAAATATCTTGTCTAAATAATTTTGCAATTCGTTTTGATCATCTGATGACTTAACAAGACGGTATATGGCAGCACCATTTGACACAGCTTAAGAGGGCAGCTCCTATTGGCCGTTCTTTGTTAGGAAATTATTTGTCCTTAAAAGAAAACGACATCCAACAATTTTAGGGTAGAAGAGAATCGCAAATAAGTTGTTCTGTAACGTACCGTTTCATATCGACGAGGATCCTTAGAAAACCAAAGAAGGACAAACGTTTTGTCATATCTCATTTACTACCGCTTTTTATGCCACTACATACTGGAATGGAAACTACCTCAGGACAATGGCGCAGAATCTCGTGAATTGCACGGCACAACCTCACGTTCCCTTGTCTTGAGTTCCGAACACAATCGTCTGTTAGTTTCCTCGACTGTGGCGGCGCGTACACACTAGATACTATTGTTGCAATTCGTCGAGAACAGATGTCAGGGATACCCTAATGTGACGAAAATCGGTTATTAGTAGGAAACACAATTTGTTTGGTTTTTATTAAATATGAGATTGTTGTAGCAGTGGCTGTAAATCCATCATTGATAATAATGTGACAAATACGAAAATAAACAAATCACTACACGATATAAGGCCGTAATGCGGAGACGATTTTCGCACAGACCAATCTAATCAATTACAAAATTATGTATGCAACCAAGAAGTAAAATATACTTTCGGAAAATATTGCTAAAGGAGGATGTTTTCAGGTACCTAAACATTAGAAAATATGTAGTATTAGAAAGGAATGGAATAGACGTCAGAATCAGCTCTAGGAGAACGCTAGAACTGAAAGTACAGAATGAACAAAAAAAAGTTATCAAAGGTGAAAATAATGTACCTAAAACAGTAACTGCCTAAAAAAAGACAAGCATCGGTGGGAAGAAAAGAAGTTGGTGGAATAAACTGGAATGTTTACGTAAGTGACACAGAACACGATTTGCTTTGATAACGGGACAAAGCCTACCAGTGTGAACATACTATAATATCACGGAGAATAATAAATTCCTGCTTAATTCCGTTCTGAATAAGGAGTGGCTAAATTACTTCAATGATCTACGGAACAATAAGAACGAAGTTCTAAAAAGAGTAGGTAAATAATAGATACATATTTTCGCACACGCATCATGTAATGTATAGTGGGACAGCATCTCTTATATTTATATGTAGCAACAAAAACACCATCATCTGTGTGTATTAAATTTAGGTAATTGCACGTTTTCGGTAATATAATCTACCATCTTCAGGCCCCTTTACGACACGAGGTCATCTCGTTTTCCACGGAAATTATCGCTATTTTCCTAGTGGAGTGCGTCTAGATGCATCACATCAACTCAACTGATAACAGGTCCCATATATGTCACACAGAAAGATGTCGGCAAAAATATTTTTCGCCGTTTGTGCACCAACTCGAATCTGGAAGGAGAGGTAAATGGCTTCAGAAAATTTTGATCTGTTAATAAATGGCTCTGAGCACTATGGGACTTAACAGCTATGGTCATCAGTCCCCTAGAACTTAGAACTACTTAAACCTAACTAACCTAAGGACAGCACACAACACCCAGCCATCACGAGGCAGAGAAAATCCCCGACCCCGCCGGGAATCGAACCCGGGAACCCGGGCGTGGGAAGCGAGAACGCTACCGCACGACCACGAGATGCGGGCGATCTGTTAATACGATGCTCGAATATTGACAAGCAATGTCATTTCTTTCGTTTATAGAAACTGGAAGAGGAAAGCTGTGTGGTAGCTTCTGATGGGAAAGCAACCCCAATAATTTTAAAAGGTTGAAATGGCCCTGAGCACTATGGGACTTAACATCTGAGGTCATCAGTCCCCTAGAACTTAGAACTACTTAAACCTACCTAACCTAAGGACATCACACACATCCATGCCCGAGGCAGTATTCGAACCTGCGACCGTAGCGGTCGTGCGGTTCCAGACTGAAGCGCCTAGAACCGCTCGGCCACTCCGGCCGGCCCCAATAATTTTAATCTGAAATATTTTTAACACCGTCGATGCATGAACGCACTGGCGGAGTAACGGACTATAACGAATTCATTTAGGATACGTCGCAGATTACTTGCCTAAAGCAGCTCCATAATGTTATTCTGTCCTAGAATGGTACAATAAAGATGAAAGTTAATTAAATAAATAAATATTGCATGTATCTTGATATACGATTCATACTCTTACGTAGGTCAGCCAGAGCTAATATATATACGGATTCCTGGAATTAATACATTAATTTTAAGATAGTACAGTATCACGAGAGGGAGCGCGTAACATTGCAAAGAGTGTAACACTACTATTGTAGAGAGGCGAGAGGATATAGGTGACTCAACCCAACACTATATTCCACTCATTCGAAACGAAAGAGGTTTCTCGACAACGATTTGTGACAACTCCACCTAATAATGGATATGAATTGTGTGTGTTCTGTGAGACATGCCCTACAAACAGGCATCACTCATATCTACAATCGTAAGGGCGCGCGGCTCTTTGATGAAAACGGTTCAGGGCAGATGCACAACCAACGTCCTCACTCCTACGGCAATTAGAAATCGGCGAGTAGGGGGTGAATGGGCGGGTGTCGTTGCGGTGCGGCGAATGAGACTTTGGGAATCTGAATCTGAGGGAAAGCGTGCCCGGATGTCCGATGCGGTTAAGGCAACCGTTGTGGAGAAGCTGAGCATCCGGGTCCGAATTCGGGTCCAGTTCAAATTGCACTGCCACAACGCCTTGTGTGGCTGTGAGTTGTTATATCCTTCCTGTCTCTTTTCCGTCCCAGTTCTTTACCATTCCTTTCACCACAATAGTTCAAGTATCAGATAAGCTAGTACAATAATCTCGATTAAATCTTGTCCAACGTACGCACGCAGCACGACATTAACACACCCATCTCACTTTCGAACTGCACACTTACAAGTCATCAGGTCGAATTGGAACCCGACTTGGGCAACGCTCGACCTGCCAACGAGCACCATCACTTTTTTTAAAAAAAATTAAGCAGTGTGTGAAAAACACTTGCGAAGGTCAATGGCACAGTACGCGATTGCCGCACTATGGCCAGACAACAGATCGTTTGCCACGATTATGCTGCTGTTGTAACGTTGGCACCTATGCTCTGAGATATATTTGCTTCATTCTGATTTTTCATTCCCGATTTGCACTGTTATATTGGATTTGCAAACAACCTTTAATTTGAATATGATGTGGGATAATTATATAGATTTATTAATAACAGAATAATGTCAGATGCAAACCAAATTTTATTAAATGTATAAATGAATAACTTTTCAGATATGAAACAGGCAAAAATAAAATAAAAATTAAAAAAACCCATCGGAAAGCAATGTACGAGTAGGACTGCGGTCGCCCTCCAGTTGCATTGCGTCGTGAGAAATCCACAATGATATAAGGCGGCCATCGGTCAAGCAGTGCACACTGCTGCGCACTAGTTTTACACGTCACAGAGAATGTACTGTGAAGAAAACATACCTGAAAACAATACAAAATTACACATACAGTGCAACAGACGTGGACCGGAGGTATTTTAAATAGCTACAATGTGGTGTCAACGTGCGTAGTTCATTCATTTACGGCACCGTCCAGTGCCTTTTCAGTACTGCTGGACACGATAGAGCACCGCGTGTTTGCGTGTGACACGTAGCCTACATGCGAGATAGTGACTAAAACGTAAAGGCTCTTTCATGTTCAGTCCTAGACGCAGAGATTCTGTTTTCAACGGCATTCAGATTCTTAAGTTGGTACACAATCTGCTGTAACCAGGAAGTACAGACTACGAAATTTAATCTAAACGAGGCTGTATGGTGACCGAAACATTAAGTGTTAAAGGTAATGTACACAAAGACATCCATGAGAGTTAAATTGCTAGTGAAAAATTTTTGCGGAATGTTTTAAAAATTTTATTCCCAGAAGATGTACGCTGTCTAACAGCTTAGGGCGTCAGGTTATGAGCAATGATGAGTGAGGCCGATTTTTACGTCACTGGAGAATCTGATATACAGAATTTCGGTTACCAGGCCAATAGGAATCCTAGTAACATTAGCTAAAAACCTCTCCAGCCATAGTGCGTAACACTGTCATACGCCACTGTCATTTTGGCACCAATGGCAACCATTTCTTACAACAAGATAGTGCTGTTACTACATCAGTCACCGCTGCTGTTCACACGGTCAGCACTTTCTTGCTATGTCCACAATAACGATGATCTTTACCACCTTGGGAGGAACAGTACCTACGGCATGTACAGGAGAGAAAATTGAGGCAGAAACTATTCGACATGTGACACTAAATCACTAGATGTATCACTCGGTTTCGCTGTTAGGTCAAGTTTGCAGTATCAAGTATCATGATTTTACGACACAGTTAGGTCGTTCAATAAAAAATGGTCCATTCTCTTTTCCTTCCGTTAGTATAAACAGCAAACGTTACTTTCAGGTGCTTCAGGTTTGACGTTTCTTCTCCACGGATGCGAAGTTTCTAACAATTCTAACAAATGGTGGCTTCTACGGCCGGCCGCGGTGGTCTAGTGGTTCTAAGCGCTCAGTCCGGAACCGCGCGACTGCTACGGTCGCAGGTTCGAATCCTGCCTCGGGCATGGATGTGTGTGATGTCCTTAGGTTAGTTAGGTTTAAGTAGTTCTAAGTTCTAGGGGACTGATGACCACAGATGTTAAGTCCCATGGTGCTCAGAGGCAGCTTCTACGCATGGAACACATTACAAGCAACAAGCTGTAACTGAATTCTTGGTTTTTGGAAAAGAAACTGTGGTGAACGTGCCGAAACGTTAGTGCGCAGCCTGTGATAATAATTCAGTTGATAGTATTATTTGGCCATGGGTGAACATAGACTCAGGAAGTGTAGAAACTGAGCTCCATGACATTGTCCCTCCCTGCTCACGACGTGAGAAATCGCGGGAATGCCATTATTCACGCAGACTGCAACATCACAACTTGACAATTTACCCTAGAGCTGTGGGTGATGATTGGAGGTGCTCCTGCAATGACTTACACAGCTGGATATTCAACGTTGCCCTCAAGATGGGTTTTACGAATGTTCCCAACAGACTACTGCATTAGAAGAAAATGTAGTTCATCTGAATTATTGGGGCAGTTTGTGGCTAATGGAGAAGCCTTTCTGTCAGTGATTGTTAAAAATGACGAAACGTGGGAGAAACACTACAAGTTGGAAATAAACGGTAGTCATTGGTGCGCCACCATGCAGAAACAGCATAAAAGAAGAAATTCACAGCAATTCACTCTGCTGGCAAAGTCGTGATGACGTCTTTTCGGAAAGAGGTGGTGTCATGCATGTGTTGCCCAAAGATTCAAGCAGTAGCTCAGGAGCTTATGTGATTACCCCGCACAAATTCTAGAACCGTTCCGACATGATCAGTCTGACAAGGATCCAAAATAAATTTTGCTCAAACACGACAGTGTACACACAATCTTAGACTCCGGAAACACATCGTCAAACTGGGTTGGACGTCATTGTCATATCCATTCTACAGCCCAGATCTGGGGCAATCGGACTTCCGTCTATTCGGGAATGATTATTTACGTGGATACACTTAGCATACAATGAGAGCATTATCTGTGCAACGGAAACATGGCTATTATCACAGAAAAAGGGCTTTTACCAACAAACGAGACATACTATTACACAAGGCCGAAGTAAGGCCATAGAACGTGATGGGGGCTATGCGGAAAAATGGCACACATAAAAGAAATGTTGGTTTATATTGTCACCAAATTGTAATAAAAGATATTATAATATTAATATATTTACTCATATGTTCTGAGAAAAAAACTAAAGTGCGTTATTTCACATTGTTGACTATATTGTAAAACCATGACGCTTGATATATTGGACTCCAGTCTTCGGCATTACGTTTGATGTCAGAACAGTACCTTCCATTGTTACACAGAAACTACTCGTCGACCTTATGTCTATTTAAGACATACAGTGATCTAAAATAATAAATAATGCATATAATAACTTCTGGTGGTTTATATACGTGCTTATTAAATGATTTTAGAGGTTTTGAGCGTTCCTTGCAGGAAATGTAGAACGGTTAACGTCTGTATCTTAGGCAAACTGAGGAATCCGAAGAATATTATGCAGGGAACAGAATCGTAATTAAATTTAATCAGTTCATTTAAGCATCCATTAGACTGAATTGTTTACAATGCTTCTTAAAGTACATGTAACTCAGATGTCATCAAACGATGTTATTTATTTTTATGTTTTGAAAGATACGAACTCTCTCTGAATCCCCTGACAACAAACATCAGTGACACTAAATTTTGACGAGCCATATATTACAAGATAAAAAATTTTCGTCACTGTAATGTATGGTTTTTGCACCATGAAGCAAATAATTTTCCGACACGAGAGTGCGAAGAGTTAACGCGGATGTTCTGCAATGCATTACGCCGCAGTTCGATCAACGTACGTCGTGGAAACGACACGACAGCGCCGTCTCCTCATGTATTAGCTTGCAGATGAGGTCGCATCACGCCGTGTTCACTAATTCACTCTCCTGATGAAACATGCATGAATATCGCCAGTCGTGCAGTGTGGACATAAGACCGATGGATCGCGGCGTACAACAACATGCTTTGTGTGATCAATGTGCTGGAGCAAAGCAGCGACTGATAGAACAACGCGCACCCATCACGACCGTGCATGTTCACTGGGGATTTTCAGCTGTGTGGCGCCAGCCGCGGTGGTCTAGCGGTTCTAGGCGCTCAGTCCGGAACCGCGCGACTGCTACGGTCGCGGGTTCGAATCCTACCTCGGGCATGGATGTGTGTGATGTCCTTAGGTTAGTTAGGTTTAAGTAGTTCTAAGTTCTAGGGGACTGATGACCACAGATGTTAAGTCCCATAGTGCTCAGAGCCATTTTTTAACCCAGCTGTGTGGCTGTTGTGGTATGTATAGGGTGAGGTAACCAATTAATACCAATGAAAATACAGATATCTAAGTATTTCATGTTTACTATGGGATAAGAAAATAGGAAAGCGCATAAATGTAATTCGGTTGTATCAATGTGTCTTCGATCGAGACAAAAAAAAAACCGATAAAAGAGAGGAGTGAGGACTGAGGAAGGGAGTGAGCAAAATAGGTCAATGAGACAGAGAGAGAGAAGAAACGACTCGAAACACGAATTTCTTCATATTCCCAGTATAGTACCTTACGCATGACTGTTATCTCTTATGCAGGGAGGGGGCAATAAAAAGAGGCGACAAAATCACAATCAATTGAATATCGGCTTAGCAAATACTTGAACCAGCAACACTTTGTCTGTTCATTGCTATGGCAGTAATGTGATCTGAAGATGACTGTTGTGACAACTGAAACCAGTTATACAGTCCGCTAATTGTGACATATTAGCAATATAAATATTACTGAAGACGAACCAAATCACTGTAGATTTCTCCACTGCGAGACACTCGTTTCACGTAGGAAGTGATTTTTAAGAAATTTCTATGATATCTACAGACAGTGCTTAATTATAACACTATTATCTTGAATACAGAATAAGCAGCTATGTAACAATTTATTTGTCATGTAGTATTAGTATTCAAAGTCTATACTAATCTTCTTCTAGTGGGCAAGAAAACTGAAATTGCACTTTCTTAAAAGAGTAGGTACGTGACATCGAGATTACACGTCACAAAAACACGAAGGTCATTCAATAACCAAAGAGACAAATTAGTCTGTGAAAAACTGTTGGTAGGGGACGTTTGGTACTCTTATCACTTTAAGTTGGCGTCACTGGCATGAGCACTGATCAGCTGATGAATCAACATTGTTTTGTTTATGACCTAAACAATACATTTCAAGATGGCGAGTCCGCTTGAAACGTCCACATGAATTGATCATTTGTTCTGTTATTCGATTTTTACTTGCTGAAGGCGAGAAAATAGTGAATATATACTGTAGAACGCCTGAAGATTATGGTGAAGGTTGTATGAATCGTGCAAATTTGTTCAGATGGATAGAGCAGTTCAAAATGGTCGCGACTCAGATCTGGCCGACCAGTTGCAGTTTCGGGTCCTTCACTTGAAAGTCGAAACTGATGACATTATTCGTGCTGACCCCCGTGTGACTGTGGAAATGATAGATGATAAGGCACAAGTTATATTATGTTATGTTATGACATCTTGGGTTGTCGGGTGTTCTGCCGGATATCAGCGTCGTACTTGCACGATATTTCGGTCACGTAGCTTGTGACCTTCATCAGGTGCGACCTGAGACTGCTCCTCGAGTGGATCTGGTCCAGTATTTATGCTTATGGCCTTCCCCCTCCACCAACGGCCGCAGGCGCTTCGTCTGTGGTCCGCGCCCATTCCCTGCGAACTGCTGGAGCGTTTCTGCTCCGTTTTCCGTCTGCTGCGGTTCTAGGTGTTCCCTATGCGGTCCGCGCCCACCAAACCCGCTCCTGGGGGTTTCATATACGGTGTGGGGTACCAAGCGTTCCCCCTGCGGTCCGCTCCCGCTCACCACGACCTGTTGGAGCGTTGCCGCTCCGTTTTACGTCCGCTGCGGCTCTGGATGTTCCCTCTGCGGTCCGCGCCCACCAGTCCCACTTCTGGGTGTTCCATCTTCGGTCTGGTGCGCCTGGCAGTCCGTCAGGGGCTCGTTTTCCACCTCCATGTCTCTGGTTCTTCTGTTTGTGTAGTGTTGCAGCTGGCCCCATTGCTTCCTTAACAATTCCAGAGCCGGATCCCAGGCTCTGCTTAGCTGGTACCCTGTGTCACAGTTCATAAGATCGTCAGCCATTTTAATTTCTATCGATTCTCTTATAACACTGTCCCAAAATGTGGGTGTTTGTGCTAGAATCTTGGTGTCCTCATACTTCATGGCATGATCTAGTTCTTGACAGTGTTCAGCAATGGCTGACTTAGTCACCTGTCTTAATCTAGTGTGCCTCTGATGTTCTTCGCACCTGATCTCCACAGTTCTTGTCGTCTGGCCAATGTAAGACATGCCACATTGACAAGGTATATTGTGAATCCCTGTGGTACTGCCAGCAGACAAAGGGAACTCCACTGTCATCTTGCAGCGGGTGGATTATGATGAGAAAGTATGCCAACTTCTGGAGGACCCTACATACAGAATTCTGGAGTGTGACCCCACGGACAAGGTGGCCAAGAAGACTAGTGCTCTCTTGAAGGAAACAGGAATGCCCGATAAGATAATCAGACAACTACGGGAAAAAGCGGCAGTGCCACCTAGACTGTATGGTCTGCCTAAAATACACAAGGAGGGCGTGCCCCTACGTCCTATTGTCAGTAATATTGGGGCACCTACGTACACAACAGCCAAGTACTTGAAAGGTCTCCTGTCTCCATATGTGGGGAAATCTATTCACCACATCCGCAACTCAGAAGATTTCCTGCAAAGCCTCAAGCAACTGCACATCACAGATTCGGACATCATGGTTAGTTTTGATGTGGTATCGCTGTTCACCAGGGTCCCACTGAAGGACGCACTAGAACTGATTGCAGAGAAATTTGACGGTGCTCTGTTAGACCTGTTCAGTCATACACTGACATCCACGTATTTCCTGTACAGAAACCAATATTACGAGCAAACTGAAGGTGTAGCTATGGGCAGCCCACTGTCCCCTGTGGTTGCCAACATGTTTATGGAGAGTTTTGAGAAGAGGGCATTGGAGACAGCCACATTTAAACCCACTTGCTTCTTCAGGTATGTGGATGACACCTGTGTGATCTGGCCACATGGGATGGACAGGCTCAATGAGTTTCTTGAACATCTTAACTCATGCCACCCTAATATCAAGTTCACCATGGAACTGGAGAAGAATGGCCAGCTGCCATTTCTGGATGTACTAGTCCAGAGGAAAGCAGATGGATGAATTGGCCACAGTGTGTACCGAAAACCAACACATACTGATTTATATCTGCAGGCTAGCAGCTGTCACCACCCTGCACAGAAGAATAGGGTTCTGAAGACTTTGGTCCACAGAGCACAGGCCCTGTCAGACCAAGAGAATCTACCTATAGAGATAGAACGTCTCAAAACAGTTTTCTCCAAGAATGGATACACGGACAGACAAATTGAGAGGGCACTCCAACCAGCCACTATACCACAGGTTCCTGAAGAAGACCGAGATGAAGCAAAGAAGGTGGCATATCTGCCCTATGCTGGCTCTATTTCTGCCAGAATAAGTAGGATCCTCCGTAAACACAATATCAAGTGTCTTTTCTGTCCATCCAACAAGATAGGGGGACTGCTGGGGAGTGTCAAAGACGACCTGGGGTTACGAAAACCAGGGATTTACAATATACCTTGTCAATGTGGCATGTCCTACATTGGCCAGACGACAAGAACTGTGGAGATCAGGTGCAAAGAACATCAGAGGCACACTAGATTAAGACAGGTAACTAAGTCAGCCATTGCTGAACACTGTCAAGAACTAGATCATGCCATGAAGTATGAGGACACCAAGATTCTAGCACAAACACCCACATTTTGGGACAGTGTTATAAGAGAATCGATAGAAATTAAAATGGCTGACGATCTTATGAACTGTGACACAGGGTACCAGCTAAGCAGAGCCTGGGATCCGGCTCTGGAATTGTTAAAGGAGCAACGGGGCCAGCTGCAACACTACACAAACAGAAGAACCAGAGACATGGAGGTGGAAAACGAGCCCCTGACGGACTGCCAGGCGCACCAGACCGAAGATGGAACACTCAGAAGTGGGACTGGTGGGCGCGGACCGCAGAGGGAACATCCAGAGCCGCAGCGGACGAAAAACGGAGCGGCAACGCCCCAACAGATCGTGGTGAGCGGGCGCGGACCGCAGGGGGAACGCTTGGTACCCCAGACCGTAGATGAAACCCCCAGGAGCGGGTTTGGTGGGCGCGGACCGCAGAGGGAACACCTAGAACCGCAGCGGACAGAAAACGGAGAAGAAACGCTCCAGCAGGTCGCAGGGAATGGGCGCGGACCACAGAGGAAGCGCCTGCGGCCGTTGGTGGAGGTACGTGCAAGTACGACGCTGATATCCGGCAGAACACCCGACAACCCATGATGTCATTAGATCGCCGGGAAAGTCTGAAAAGTTACATTTTATGTTATGTTACCCGGGGACCTATAAAAGGCGGAGAGGCGCCGTACCCGCCGCAGCCGCATGGTCTGCAACCCCACGACGACTACCACAGCCCACTTCACTCCTCCGCCGCCTCACACCGAACCCAGGATTATTGTGCGGTTCGGCCCCCGGTGGACCCCCCAGGAAACGTCTCACACCAGACGAGTGTAACCCCTATGTCTGCGTGGTAGAGTAATGGTGGTGTATGTGTACGTGGAGAACTTGTTTGCGCAGCAATCGCCGACATCGTGTAGCTGAGGCGGAATAAGAGGAACCAGCCCGTATTCGCCGAGGCAGATGGAAAACCGCCTAAAAACCATCCACAGACTGGCCGGCTCACCGGACCTCGAAACTAATCCGACGGGCGGATTCGTGCCGGGGACCAGCGCTCCTTCCCGTCCGGAAAGCCGTGCCTTAGACTGGAGGGCTAACTGGGCGGGCTGGTTCAATTTAGTACTGGTACAGTCCGTAACATTATCTGTAACAAGCTAAAGTACCACAAAACAGGTGCAAGAAGGGTCCCAAAGAAGTTGATGCGGCAACACAAAAGAACAAGGTTGAGAGTGCGAACAGAGCTAAAGGACCGTTATAAAAGAGAAGGTTAGCCCTTCCTCAACAAAATTTTAACTTGTGATGAAACTTGGGTTCACTATTATGAGCCAGAATCAAAAAGACAATGCATGGAGGGGTATCACACCAACTCACCTGTAAACAAAAAATTCAATACCCAAGCATCAGCAGGAAACGTCACGTTGATGGTGTTTTGGAATGCTGAAGGTGCAGTTGTTTTTATTATGTCGAAGAGCAGCGTACAATGAACAGGGAATACTACTCGGATTTGCTGTTAAACAAGGTGAAGTCAGGCATGAGAGAGAGACGTCGTGGATCTCAGAGGAGAGATGTGATTCTCCATCAAGACAGCGCATGTCCCCATATTGCTCAACTAACCCGTGAAACCATCGACAAAATGGGCTGGCAAGCACTGCCTCATCCCACTTACGGTCCTGACTTAGCACCTAGTGATGTAAATTTGTTTCGTGCACTGAAGGAGGCATTACGTGGGAAGAAGTTCCAAGACAGCAAGGACGTGGAAAGTTTGCGGGAAATTTGCTGAAACATCAAGCTAAAGAGTTCTTTGCAGTCGGAATAAAAAAACTTGTAACCCATTTGAACAAGTGCATACTTTTTCAAGGGGATTATGTTGAAAAGTAGGAAAAGTATATACTTAGATTCTCTTCTTTTCCGATTTCCCCACAATCCATGTTTCATCACCATACAGCGCTGTGCTCCAAACGCACGTTCTCAGAAGTTTATTCCTCATATTAACGCCCATGTTTGATACTAGTACGCTTCTCTTAGCTAAGAATGCTTTTTTTCCAGTATTAGTCTTCTTCTTACGTCCTTCTTGCTCCATCCGTCATGGGTTATTTTGGTACCTAGGTAGCAGAATTCCTAAACTTCAACTACTTCTTTATCACAAACCCTGATGTGAGTTTCTCGATGTTTGCATTTCTACTACTTTTTTTTTGTGTTTTCGATTTACCCTCGGTCCATAATTTGTAGGCACTTTAGTGCGGAACCGCGCTGCTGCTATGATGCAGGTTCGAATCCTGCCTCGCGCATGAATGTGTGTGATGTCCTTAGGTTAGTTAGGTTTAAGTAGTCCTATGTCTAGGGGACTGATGACCTCAGATTTTAAGTCCCATAGTGCTTATAGCCATTTGAACCATATTCTGTACTCATTAGACTGTAAATTTCACTCAACAGATCCTGTAATTCTTCTCCACTTTCATTGAGATTAGTAGTGTCATCAGCTGTCCAATCGAAAGTACCCATAATGAAATACTAACCACTAGAAGTCACGGGAAGTGGACGTTCCACTGTAGAAGGAGGAGGGGAGAATGGTGTTTTCAGCGGAATGCGTTGGTTAGGAAAGCTCAGTGACTTCGAACGTGGAATAGTCATTAATGCCACATGAGTAACAAATTCATCTGGGGAATTTGAACACTTCTAAAACAGTCCAGATCGACAGGGATGTGATTGCGTATCGGAAACGCTAAGGTACACCTAGAGATAAACCCGACCAGGCAAACCTTTGTACTGAAGGACAGGAACCGTCGAGGAATCAGCAGTTAGAGATAACGACCGTTTGCGCTCTGCCATAAAGCAGCATCTTTGAGGCAAAACGTTCCTGAAGTGGACTAGTCTGCTCTGGAAAGCCTAGTTGGACCTGAACTCAACGGAACGCCTTTGGATTGAGTTAAGTCGTGTTAGCTCCAGAAAGAACGTCCTACATCACAGCCTTCTCTCGTTTCGGCTCTTGAGAAAGAACGGTCTGCAACTCATCGAAAGACACCTCACTAAAAGTGTCTCCAACAGAGTTCGTCATAAAGGTGAACGGTGGACACAGCCTGTATTAATGTCCACTAATTGGTGTCAGCAAACATTTTATCAAATAGTGCATAGTATCATAAAAAAAGTTAAATGTTACGAGGTAACTCGCGCAAACAAATACTGCTCTACTGTTTTAGTTGATAAGATGACGAGTCCAGTTCGAAATGTAATCACCATACGAAAATTGTTCCCACAGCAACTTATGGTCTTCTGAAGATGAAATTATTTACTGCTTTTGAAGTGGAAAATCTGTGTCTAAATGATACATCCATTGCTTTTGACTTCATAGGGTTACTGAATCGACTTACCCAGACCGTTACAGGGGCCTGCAGTTTAACGTGCGCTCTGCGCCGCGGTGCTACTTTGCTTTTCTAAATACTTCACTTTTTCAGCAGTGCTAAAAGGGCAGAGAAATAACCCGCCAGGGTAGCCGAGAGCACAAATGCGCTTCTTCCTGGACTCGGGTAGGCGCGCCGGCCCCGTATCGAATCCGCCTGGCACAGCCTGGATGTGGTTCTTAGGCGGTTTTCCACATCCCGCTTGGTGAACACTGGGCTGGTCCCCGCGATCCACCTCAGTTACACGACTCACAGTCATTTGAATACGTTGGCACTATTTCATGACTTACACTACACACAGACAGCTGGGGCACACTACTTCCGTCCCGGGGGGTTCGGAGTGGCGTCAGGAAGGGCATCCGGCCACCCTATGCCACTAACATTTGCCAAATCCGTCATAACACGGCCGACTCTGTGTTCCTGTGGGATAATGGCCTACAGGAATAGAAAGAAATGGCAGAAAAATAGTACAAAAAGGGGCGAGAAAAATATTTCAATTAGAAGACTGTACGGTCCGGGATCGCTATGCCAGTCCGCCGCAATCGACGTGAGCACTGAGGCAATCATTTCACAGACGCACAAGGTTGAACATACCCGTTTGGTAAAAGACCGTATCCTGATGCCTCAAGAATTCCGGAAACGCTTTCTGCACATCCTCATCGAACTTTTAGACCTTTTTTAAGTGACCGAAGGTGTGGTAATCGCATGGGGAGATATCATGACTACAGGTCGAGTGCTCCGCTGTCTCCCGCTTAAGTTTGCGTAACTTCAGCATTACGACGTTTGCGATAGACGACGTGCGTTGTCATGCAGCAGCAGCACCACATGTATGATTTTTTCAGGACCTTTCGCCTTAATCACACGTCGAAATTTCTCCAGTACCGTTTCCCTGAGATGGGGACCACAGATTCCTTGATGTCAATAAGCAGTGGGCCCCATTAATCAAAGTATAGGTTGAGCATCATATTTCCAGCAGATGGTTGGCCCTAGAACTTCTTGAACCGTAGGACTGTCTATCGGTGTTTGCCTTCTGCAGCAAAGAAAAGTATAACAGTACACTGGTCTAGTTTGAACGCATTTGTAATAACGTCGCCATGGTACACGTTTCTATATTTACTGCACACACCTCGGAAGGACAGGAATGCCACACTGATTCCTTGCCTACATGTCGGTGCTTACATACTTGCAACGAAGTCGGGCTACGTTGCGTATACAGTGCAGCAGCGGATTCACTCGGAAACTTTTTAGTCACCCTTATACTACACTTTGACTGGAATACTCTTTTTCAAATTCTGAAGGTGGCAGGGGTAAAATACAGGGAGCGAAAGGCTATTTACAATTTGTACAGGTACCAGATCACAGTTATAAGAGTCGTGGAACATGAAAGGGAAGCAGTGGTTGGGAAGGGAGTGAGACAGGGTTGTAGCCTCTCCACGATGCTATTCAATCTGTATATTGGGCAAGCAGTAAAGGAAAGAAAAGAAAAGTTCGGAGTAGGTATTAAAATCCATGGAGAAGAAATAAAACTTTTGAGGTTTGCCGATGACATTGCAATTCTGTCAGACACAGCAAAGGACTTGGAAGAGCAGTTGAACGGAATGGACAGTGTCTTGAAAGGAGGATATAAGATGAACATCAACAAAAGCAAAACGAGGATAATGGAATGTAGTTGAATTAAGTCGGGTGATGCTGAGGGAATTAGATTAGGAAATGAGACACTTAAAGTAGTAAAGGAGTTTTGCTATTTGGAGGGCAAAATAACTGATGATGGTCGATGTAGTGAGGATATAAAATGGAGACTGGCAATGGCAAGGAAAGCATTTCTGAAGAAGAGAAATTTGTTAACATCGAGTATTGAATTAAGTGTCAGGAAGTCGTTTCTGAAACCATATGTATGAAGTGTAGCCCTGTATGGAAGTGAAACATGGACGATAAATAGTTTAGACAAGAAGAGAGTAGAAGCTTTCGAAATGTGGTGCTACTGAAGAATGCTGAAGATTAGATGGGTAGATCACATAACTAATGAGGAGGTATTGAATAGAATTGGGGAGGAGTTTGTGGCACAACTTGACTAGAAGAAGGGATCGGCTGGTAGGAGATGGTCTGAGGCATCAAGGGATCACCAATTTAGTATTGGAGGGCAGCGTGGAGGGTAAAAATCGTAGAGGGAGACCAAGAGATAGAGATGAATACACTAAGCAGATTCAGAAGGATGTAGGCTGCAGTAGGTACTGGGAGATGAAGAAGCTTGCACAGGATAGAGTAGCATGGAGAGCTGCATCAAACCAGTCCCAGGACTGAAGACCACAACAACAACTTATACTACACTTCAAAAGATCCAGCCTTTTGATGTGTAAACATTTACCTGAAGTTGTGTGGGACTGTTTAAATGTAGTTTAAGGTCAACGTTGACTATGGGGTTATATTCTCACGTTTATACAGTACATGCACCGTAACTGGACATTCAAAACTCTCACCGTCATCGTATACGGAACTCGCCAGACCACTGAACATGGTAGTAGCGAAAACCAGTGGAGTTATATGTAATTGTCAAGAGAATGAACTACACAGCAGTTTCGATAATAGTGCACACAAAACAGGTGCGTACCGAAGCAATAAGCGGCACTGCGGCTGCTACAGCGCGCCGCCAGCAAATAGAACGGAACACGGCACGGTCGGTTTATCCAGGGCGGCGTTACAACACTCGGTGTTTCGGCCATTGTTTGGCAAGTGTCCGCGGGCTTCGGCGGACCTCGCACAGCCCGTTTGCGCTCGCGATCTGGTAAATAAGCGCGCGGCGCGGGCCGATTCGGCGCTACATTTGCCGATGAGCAATTTATACGTGGCGGCCTGCAGAACTGTTATCCGCGGGGAAATTAAATTTCCATTATAATGAGATTGGCCGCCGGTTATCCACTCTGTATTCAAATGAGCGCCTGCGGTCTGCCGACCGGCCGGTGCTCAGCCGGTTTCGCGTTTAAATACCGTGTAAGTAGGGTGGCTCACGAGCGACCGAGCGCCCTTCGACGACGGTCGCCAAGAAACGGATGAACTGACCGTAAGGTCGCAAAGAAGCGGTTCAACTGACAGGTATTATTTATCACGGAACGAACGTGTTGTCTCTTCCTGCCAGCAGTGTAAGCCATCAACGACGAGCTAGGTTGCGGGAAGGATGATGTAGTGTTCCGTGGCACCCCGGGGCGGGTGAGAGAACATTTGCGTTTTGTCGATACTCGACAAGAAAGGAATGGTCGAAAATAGCAGGTCGAGACAAGTCCTTACACTTCTTGTATACACCGTGCAGCCCTGTGGTCAGGGGCAGTCGCGATAACCTTAAGAAAGGCAGCAAATCGTCGCCATCAGCAGCTGCGCACATAGCCCTAAGGCAAAGGGTGACATGGTTTTCAGCTCACGAGCAGTGCCCTGGTACGCGTGCCACAGACTGGCTGGCACGTTTCCACTACCACCATGCCACGCTTTCTGAGCGCCAGGAGACCGAAGAGGGGGAACCTGCGATTGCACTGTATATAAATGGCAGCGTTCTCGTATTGTACACGTTTTAGACAAATTTTGTGGCGCGATAAACACATAATACAAGTTTAACTGATACGAACTGTCAGCATACGGTCCGACGCAGTCAGTTTCACAGCCAGCCGCGTTGGCCCTGCGGTTCTAGGCGCTGCAGTCCGGAACCGCGCGACTGCTACGGTCGCAGGTTCGAATCCTGCCTCGGGCATGGATGTGTGTGATGTCCTTAGGTTCGTTAGGTTTCAGTATTTCTAAGTTCTAGGGGACTTATGACCAGAGGTGTTAAGTCCCATAGTGGTCAGAGCCATTTGAACATCAGTTTCACAGATTTTCGGACTCATGTTGTCTCACAATACTGATTTGTTCAGTTTCAGTTGGCATCTTTCATATACATACTTTGGTCGAAATATTGCATCGCTTTTCCAACCTCATTATGGAAACGTGGGAACTCTATATGAGGAAATCAATGTAGACATCCTAGACAGCTAGGGATTTGTCTTTCAAATGGGAAATACATTGCAGATTAATCAGTTATATCTGAGCATGTACATGGGCGCTTTCAACTGAAACGGCGAACGGACTCGAAAACAGTTCTCAAATGGTTCCAATGGCTCTAAGCTCTATGGGACTTAACATTTGAGGTCATCAGTCCCATAGACTTAGAACTACTTAAACCTAACATCACACACATCCATGCCCGAGGCAGGATTCGAACCTGCGACCGTAGCAGGGGCGCGGTTCCTGACTGAAACGTCTAGAATCGCTCGGCCACAGCGGCCAGCGAAAACAGTTCTAAATCAGGTTTAAGATTGGCAGTATCCTCAGAACGTTTAGGAAACTAACCTTGTAATTCTCTCAAGGCCATAAAGATTTCCTCAAACCTAGCCAGTGAGCTTAGGGGAATGGACTGTATTTGTTAGGATGTGTTTCTTCTACAACGCAATTTTCTTTTTAAAGCTCCCCCAGAAGATCAGAAATGGCTCCAATCTTGCAGTGCCTTACTGTGGGCAGTGTACAGTCAAGTCAACTTAAAACGTGAATTTTTCAATCCATTCAGAAATTTATATTTTTCGTTCTTGCACTACTTCAATAAATTCAACAATAGCGAGTTTTACGTTGATAAATCGTTCAAGGCATGACCTTTGACTTAACGAACGTACTTTGGTGTAGTATATGATGTCTCCATACCCTTCGTTCATTTCTACTGAAAACTGTTGCAACTGACAGTTGAATAATGTGTGCGACTACACAAATTTTACTGTTCATGCCACGAATTTTTGACGTGGAGCATGCTTACAAAATTAGCACAAAGCACTTCTTAATGTGTAGAACAATAAATCCCATCTGTCGAGCGTTGTAATTTTTTGCTCTTTCATTCTCAACTAAATCGTTAACTTCTTTTTGCATGGTATTATAATGCCGCTTCATAGTAAATTTGCAGTACTCGTCGCTTATGCAACTGTCCTCTCTTCTGTCATTCCCACTCATTTTAGAGGCTTGTGACGTTTGAGTGCTACAGTCCCTCCTTTTGTAAAAACAGTCACAGGATCTGTCATCGTCATTCATACCATGAACAGATAGCAAAGGTTTAACAGCACTGACACCACGATTCTGTCGAATTAAAGAGAACTGTGTCGACCGAAAAATACTGCACTGCAATACTAAAGAAAATGTCGTGCTGGACTGCTGCCAGAAATGTTTGCCTTGTAGTGAAATTGAAGTAGATAGTTCCTGTGAAATACGGGGTGTTTCAAAAAGAATATACGTATTACAAAGTGTTATTTTGTCCAAACTATCGATCGCTGCGCCTCGGTTCGCCTATTGGAGAAACGAATACATTGTCTAGTTTACATGAATAGCCGCTAGATGTCAGTTGTTTTCTGTTTTGCTTGGTAACTGTCATATGTTTAAAATGGCTACTCCACAGCAGAAATCATTTTGTGTTCTCGAGTTTTCTGAAGTGCAGTTCCGTGATTACAATGCAAAGACGTTTCAAGTTGAGGTACCAAATTGATCCTCCGAATGGGTGGAACATTCGCAGGTGGCATCGACAGTTTCTAGATACAAGATGTGTATGTAAAGGAAAGAGTCCTGGCCGCCCTCGTGTTCCAGAAGAAAATGTTGTACAAACTGCTTTCCAACGTAGTCCTTCAAAATACATTCGTCTTGCCAGTCAGGAGTTACAACTGCCTACAACAAGAATGTGGCATATTTTGAGACGTCGGTTGGTTATGAAGCCGTACAAGTTACAGCTGTTAGAAGCTCTGCGTCCTGATGACAAACGCAAACGTGTGACATTTTGTAACGAGATTCTTGATACTATTGGTAGTGGTAACACTTTCGCACAATGCATCGTGTTCGGTGATCAAGAGCTTTCCCATGTTAGCGGTCAGGTAAACAAACACAATGTTCGAATTTGCGACCTACAGAACCCACATGCAGCCATTGAACACGTACAAGATTCGCCCAAAGTCAATGTGTTTTGTGCGATATCCCGATCATCTGTTTACGGCCCATTCTTCTTTGATGGAAACACGGTTAACGGTCTGCAGTATCTCGCTATGTTACAAAACTGGTTGTTTCTGAGGCTGCACGTAAACAACTTCATTTTTCAATAAGATGGGGCACCCCCTCACTGGAGTCGCCAAGTGCGTGAATATCTGAATGAAACTCTACCGAGCCGTTTGATTGCTCGTCAAGGAGCTGGCGACTTAGCATGCCTCAGCTGGGCACCACGGTCGCTGGATTTGACACCCTCTGACTTCTTCCCGTGGGATTCCGGTAAAGACAACATTTATGTATCACCTCTCCCACAAAACCTGGAGGAGTTGAAGAACCGGATCCGTACTGCCATGACATGAGTGACGAAGGACATGGGAGGAATTTGAGTACTGATGTGATATTGTTCGTGTCACTGATGGAGGACATATTGAACATCTGTAATCTGATCTTGAGAGGTTCGTAAATATGTGTGTAAGGTTTCATCTTCGTATGTCTTAAAGTTTAATGAAAATATGCATTCGAAATACGTATACTCTTTTTGAAACACCCTGTAGTATGGGTTGAGGTTATACTTGACAATCTGACTAAACTATTAATAGGATCGTTTTAACTATCCCACCGACTCAAAAGATACAGGTGCTGAACAGTTCAAAGAAAATTTGAGTCTCATTTCTAATTGGTACCCCACTCACACAGCTGTAGTCGGTCTACCCTCGATATGCTTGAAAAATTATACGTTTAAAGCCGGCGGCAGGCACAAAACGTCATCCGAAATTGTAATGAATGCTTCCTCAGAAGGTTATTTTTAACAATTAGTTCAAAAGCCTACTCGAAGCGTAAATGATTGTCAAAGCATATCTCACCTCTTAGCAACAAATAATCCTGGACAAATAGATAGTATCGTGACGATTACAGGGATTAGCGACCACAAGGCAGTTGCAACCAGGCTGAATACCGTAACGCTTACAACCATAAAAAAGAAACTCTATCTGTTTATACAAGCTGATAAAAATGGTCTTAACGCCTTTTTAAGAGACAATCGTCACTCCTGCCGATTTGATCATGTAAGCGTAGGAAAGATGTGGAATGATTTCAAGGGGGTAGTATCGACGACAATTGAGAGATGCAAACCACGTGAATTAATAAGCGACAGTAATGATCTTGGTACACAAAACGGGTCAGATCGCTGATCCAGAAGCAGCGAGAAAAGCATGCCAAATTTAAAAGAACGCAATATCTCCAAGACTGGCAAAGTTTTGCAGAAGCTTGGAATATAGCGCGTACTTCCATGCGAGATGCTTTTAATAATTTCCACAACGAAACTCTGTCTCGGAATCTGGCAGAAAACACAAAGAGATTTTGGCCATACATAAAACACACCAGTGACAAGACGCAGCCAATACTTCCACTGCGAGATAACAACGGCAAAGTCACTGAAGAGACTGCCACTAAAGCAGAGTTATTAAACATGGATTTCCGCAACTTCTTTACCAAAGAGGACGAAGTAAATATTCCTGAAATCCCACCAAGAACAACTACCTCGATGTAGCAATGCAGCTTAAATCAAAATTTTTAAGGCTTTCGTGGCCACTTGTTGACAAACTGCGTATTGGCTTCTGTCTCGGGTTCTTCGGCCGACGTTCATCTAATGATTTTACTGACGATTCGCCAGCACGAGTGGCTGGCATTGTCAAAGCTTCACCCTCCATTGCCGGTGGTTGAACTGGAGCCGAGCTCGCGGCCGCAGACTATATGTACCTGGCGCGCCTACGTCCGAGGTTCTCCTCTTGCTACCTGCGACTGTCGTTCGCTGCAGTACGGGAAGCCAGGAGCCAGGATCCGTTTACCTTAACGCTTTCCTCTTTTTTGTTGAAACTGTTCGCTTGTTTTTGCATTTCTACAGCCTCTCTGGACAAGAGCGTGTGATAGTGCCTCTCTACAGCCAGAACTTCCGTGTCGGTGAATGTTATTACGTGGTAGGTCTCACTCAGTGCGTGCTCTGCCACGGCAGATTTCTCCACCTGCCTCAACCTGCAATGTCGCTTATGTTCTTTGATCCTGGTGTATTGATCGTCCAGTCATTCCGACATACACTTTTCCGCATGTGCATGGTATATGGTATATTCCCGACATTGCAAGTGGGTCCCTTTCCTCCTTTGCCAGTCTAACACACTCTTTGATCTTCCTTGTCGACTTGAAAATCGTCTTTACGCCACGTTTGCGCAATATACGGCCGATTCTGTCCGTCACTCTGGGAATGTATGGCAGAAAGGTCGTACCCGACATTTCCTTTTCTGATTCCTTACTTCGCCGAGTGTTTGGCTCTGTTACACTTCACTTTCGTTGTGTGGAGCCATAGTGAAGAACAGCTCGGTGACTTCCTAAGACACTTCAACAGCCTCCATGCCAACATAAAATTTACCATGGATGTAGAAAAGGACAAAAAACTGCCATGTCTAGATGTGCTGATCACAAGGAATGACGAAAACCTGGGACACAGCGTGTATCGAATACCGACACACACGGACCGATACCTGCACAGACTATCAAACCACCATCCGAGCCAGAAAAAGAGGCATGATTAATACGCTCGTAACGCGAGCGGGGCGAATATGTGAGCCGCAGCATCTCAGACGCGAAATGCAACACCTCGAAAGTGTTCTGAGGAGCAATGGGTACTCCACAAAGGATATTAGAAGGGTAACACAGCCAAACACTCGGCGAAGTAAGGAATCAGAAAAGGAAATGTCGGGTACGGCCTTTCTGCCATACATTCCCAGAGTGACGGACGGACTCGGCCGTATATTACGCAAACATGGCGTAAAGACGATTCTGAAGCCGACAAGGAAGATCAAAGAGTGTGTCAGATCGGCAAAGGAGAAAGGAGACCCACTTGCAATGTCGGGAATATACCGTATACCATGCACATGCGGAAAAGTGTATGTCGGAATGACTGGACGATCAATCAACACCAGGATCAAAGAACATAACCGACATTGCAGGTTGGGGCAGATGGAGAAATCGGCCGTGCCGGAGTGAGACCGACCACGTAATAAAATTCGCCAACACGGAAGTTCTGGCTGTAGAGAGGCACTGTCACACGCGCTTGTTCAGAGATGCTGTAGAAATACAAAAACACGCGAACAGCTTCAACAACAAAGAGGAAAGCCTTAAGGTAAATGGACCCTGGCTTCTCGTACTGCAGCTAACGACCATCACAGGTAGCAAGGGGAGAGCCGCACCGGAAATGACCGCGGAGAAGCCCTCGGACGTTGGCGCGCCAGATACATATAGTCTGCGGCCGCGAGCTCGGCTCCAAATCACCACCGGCAATGGAGGGTGAAGCTTTGACAATGCCAGCCACTCGTGCTGGCGAAACGTCAGTAAAATCATTAAATGAACGTCAGCCGAAGAACCCGATACAGAAGCCAATGGGCAGTTTGTCAGCTTAAATCACTTAATAAAAGCATGGCCACCGGTCCAGATTGTATATAAGTCAGGTTCCTTTCAGAGTATGCTGATACAATAGCTCCATATTTAGCAATTGTGTACAACCGCTTGCTCACAGAAAGATCCGCACCTAAAGACTCGAAAATTGCTCAAGTCAAACCAGTACCCAGAAAGGGAAATAGGAGTAATCCGCTGAATTACAGGTCCATATCACTATCGTCGATTTGTAGTAGGGTTTTGGAACATATACAGTGTTCGAAAATTTTGAATCACCTAGAAGATTTAATGATACGGATTCAGAAAACATCGTTCTTGCGAAACAAAACTAAGCCGGCCTAAGTGGCCGAGCGGTTCTAGGCGCTTCAGTCTGGCACCGCGCGACAGCTACGGTCGCAGGTTCGAATCCTGCCTCGGGCATGGATGTGTGTGATGTCCTTAGGTTAGTTAGGTTTAAGTAGTTCTAAGTTCTAGGGGACTGATGACCTCAGATGTTAAGTCCCATAGTTCTCAGAGCCATTTTGAACCGAACACAACTAGGTCCTTACACTCATGAAGTAATGAGTGGCTATCGGCAGGGGATGTCAAATTGATTTCTTATTTTTAGATTTTCAGAAGGCTTTCAACACCGTTCCTCAGCAGCTTCTTCGAAGCAAACTGCATGCCTATGGAATATCGCCTCAGTTGTTCGACAGTATTCGTGATGTCCTGTCAGAAAGGCCACAGTTCCTAGTAATAGACGGGAAGTCATCGAGAAAAACGGAAGTAATATCCGGCGTTCCCCAAGGAAGTCTTATAGGCCCTCTATTGTTCCTAATCGATATTAACGACACAGGAGAAAATCTGAGTAGCCGTCTTAGATTGTTCGCAGATGATGCTGTCATTGACCGTCTTCTAAAGTCATCAGATGGCTTAAAAATTGCAAAATGATTTAGATAAGATATCTGTATGGTGCGAAAAGTGGAAATTGACCGTTAATGAAGAGAAGTGTCAAGTTATTCACATGAGTACTACAAGAAATCCGATTAATTTAGATTAGTCGATAAGTCACACAAATCTGAAAGCTGTAAATTCAACTAAATACTTAGGGATTACAATTACAAACAACCCAAATTCGAACGATCACATAGATAATGTTGTGAATAGAGCAAACCAAAGACTGCGATTCGTTGGCAGAACACTTACAATGTGCAACAGGTCTACTAAAGAGACTGCTTACAGTACGCTTGTCCGTTCTATTCTGGAGTTTTGCTGTGGGGTTTGGGATCCGCATCAGATGGGACTGACGCATGAGATCGAAAAAATACAAAGAAGGGCAGGTCGTTTTGTATTGTCGTGAAATAGGGGAGATAGTGTCACAGACATGATACTTGAATTGGAGTGGCAATCATTAAAACAAAGGCGTTTTTCGTTGTGACGGGATCTTCTCATGAAATTTCAATCACCAGTTTTCTCCTCCTATTGCAAAAACATTCTGTTGGCACCCACTATATAGAGAGAAAGTTCATCATGATAAAATAAGAAAAATCATAGCTCGTACAGAAAAATTTAAGTGCTCGTTTCCCCGCGCGCCGTTCGAGAGTGGAACAGTAGAGAGACAGCTTGAAGGTGGTTCATTGAACCCTCTGCCAGGAACTATATTGTGAATAGCAGAGTAATCACGTAGATGTTCCCCGTACTTCCAAGAAGAACCGAGCGGCCCTGTTGTAATCACTTGCGACTTTGATCACATATATTTCAGAACTGAGGATATGTTGAAAGATACTGTTTCTGGGGAAAAAAGTTCACGCATATCGTTTTGTGCTACGTTACTTATTTACGAAAACCGCCACCCGACAATGTGTGGATTGGTTGATAGAGAACAAATCGACACCCAAGTCCAGTGGAACTTCGAAACACGTTTGATTTGGTAGTGATTAAAAGTCTTCTGGGTATTATGCCGCGTCATTACTAAAAATTAACAATAATAATAACCTAAAACCGACGTTTCGGCCGAATGGCCCTGAGGAAGGCCGTTGCAGTTCAGCCGAAACGTCGGTTTTAGTTTATTATTGTTGTTAGTTTTTAGCAATGACGCGGCATAATACCCAGAAGACTTTTAATCACTATGACACCGACCGCGGAAGCCTACGTTCTTACAACGTTTGATTTGTTTTGAAAAAGTAGAAGAAAAAAAGCAACAGCGGTCACAGCCCATAACTGCCCACATCTAAACAGATATTATTGTATGGTGTCACTCCCTGTGATTCTAGTAAGGTCGACCAGTACACTTAATGAGTAGCAGGAGGTCCTTTACTGGTTCCTTATTAGAAACAATTTCTTCAGAACTTGGTATCTCGAATGTTGTGTCCTTTGATCTCTAAACATTCGCTTTGGAAGATTATGTCAAGTGCTGTTTGAATATCCTCAGCTCACAGCTTACATTTAGGGCCTTCATTCTCTACACCCATCGAGTGTGAGTTTGTCTTAAAGTTCCCACAGGCTGTCACTAGTCCTGCCATGAGTTTAATCTGTCTCATGTGAATCCCACGATTCAGAACTCTCTTAAAACATGTGTGGCTTTGGCAGTATTAGTTTGCCATGTTTTTGTTTTTTAATCATAATCCAATATTATGCATTCTGTCTTCTGATTTATCTTCGTAGTTTTGATTTAACCATCACCTTAGTGATGGATAGGACAAGTTCAGGTCCAATAAATCCAGCCGTCACTCCTGTCCTGGCCAGCCTATCAACTTGTTCATTGCCACTGATTCTTGAGTGGCCAGGGAACCACAGCAGGTTTACCTTGTCGCTTCTCCCTGGAATCATAAGGGCTTTGTGATATTCTAGAACGACGTTTGATCTCACTACAGGGGCTGACAGAGAATTCGGAGCTGTTTGGCTACCCGAATAAATGTAGATGCTACGATCTCCACCCTGGTAGCTCATATTTTCGCCCAGAATATCGTAGCCTCAAGACACGTTACTGAAGCGCAGGACCATCACGTCCGACCACCAGACAATAGTACACCAGGTTCAAAGAATCCGGAAGTATCGTGAAGAGGACGAGTTCTTGGCTTTGGAGCACGAGTAACGCAGATGTGAAACGGGTACGAAGTGCATTTTTACAGAGTGCAACCAAATGACTCGGCCAAGCCTGTCACCAGTTGCAGCTACCACCAACTATGGTGAACAGGGTGCTACCAAGAGCCTGAAGCTTCATGAGTACAAGGCGCAGCCGCTACATCCTCTTAAACCTGAAGACAGGCCAAAGCGCAAATCATTTGCAATTGAAATTCCGAGTCACGTCGGTGGCAACCCAGACTATCTGAAAAAGGGGATGTTCACGGATGAAAATTTTACATGCAGCAATTTTGCAATTTCTCAGTTCACATTTGGAAAATAAAGTAATTTCAAATGCAAGAGTCTCAAAGATGGCAAGGAGTTTTAGAAATTACAGACTCTGTACACAACAGGATTACTTTTCAACTGCTAGCCCACGTCTCTGGGCTTTCGTCGTTACCGACTGCAGTGACCGTTCCCGCTAGGTAAAGGTTTCTATTCATACGTGGACGAAGCCAGCTGCTAACAAGAAGTTGGACAGTGAGACTGTAGCGGAATCCCGAAAACTGCGGGAAGCTGGATAAGGCTAAATCACTAAGAGAAAAGTAAGACGTGAAATAATTTTTTTCATGACCAGTTTCGACAGGAGATAGCTGTCACCTTCAGAATCTCTGATACCTCGGAAATATAATTACAATCAGTGTCGTCGACATACTGAGCACATTTTCCATTTGTAATAGTACGGCTCCACACTGTTTTGTGAAATATATAAAACTTGATATTTAGTGATATTTAGCAAATCATGTCTCTGTGACGTTGTATCCATTGTTCTTCTTCTGTTACATTTATATTTGCTAAATCGCGTTCTTCAGTATCTAGATACTGAAGCACTTTGGAAGTGTGCAAGAAACGCAGCACACGGGCCACATGTACACATGAGGCCCAAAGCAATTATCAATGCGATCAAAGAAGTGAGCATTTATCACACTGCCGTATAAAAAAATAAACATAATCTTGATAATTCCGTTTGTGCAAAGTTTTGACAATTTCAATATTTTCAATCTGAAGCACTCGCCATACGATTCTGTTCTCTCATACGTCCATTTCATTCTGTTTTTGCTCATCTGCTACTGTTAGTAATGTTAAGTATATTATGTGCTGTCTAAAATTAGTTGTCTCCATCTAATGTGGCCTAATATGGGCCACCATTTGTCTCCTACTAACATCATCATCAATTGTGCTTATAAGTGTGTTCCGAACTCCCTTTCGCTTTATTTCGTTTTTTCTTCTACATCTCTCGCTACATAATTTTGCTTGGAGCTCCTTCATTCCATGTTCTTCATCCTTTCTTCTTCCGGTTCTTTCTTTGTTTAACTAAACTTCGTTAGATACAGTTCTGACAGCCTATATAATGTTATCCCATTCATCATTAAGATCTTGCTTAGTTTCCTTTTCTTGTAGGTAGGCAGACAACTTCCTCTGATATAAAGATTTGATACTCTCTTCTTGCAGTAGGTATATTTCAAAAACTTCTTCAATCGGTCTTTTATTGCTTTTCATTTTCTTCGATCTTATTAGGAGATGTATTTTAGATATTAACAAACAGTGATCTATTGATATACCATTCCCCCTATAGACACATCTCTTAGTTAAAATGACAGTTTATTTTGTTTATCAGTACTTGTCTCCTTGTTCACTCAATAAACCTACGCAAGTCTTTTTTTGAAGGAAAGTATTTATTTTCCTTAAGTTGTTGAAGTCTGTAAACTGTTTCATCTTCTCTCCACTATCGTTCAAAGTATCTTGACCAAAACTACCTGTAACTTCTGTAATAGGTATTTTACCCGTTTGGGGATTCAGATCTTCTTATAGAGTACAGTAATCTCTTTTTACATATTTACTTATTTATTTATTTAGTTATTCATAGAATCTTTCACTATTATCCATTTTGCCTTCTTCGGGGGGCATACACTTCGACTACGGTCAAGTAATCTCTACGTATTTTAAATCTAACAATTAGTATTCTGTCATTTACAAAACAGTGAGATCCTATCTTCTTATCAATAATTACTGAAACGCCACTAACTGCTCTTTGTTGTTTGCTAACTGCACTATAGATCAATGTTTAATGTCCAGAGTTCCTCTGTTTTTCGTTTTTGTTAGCACCACATACTACATTTTATTTCCTCTAATTCTTTAATAAGTTCAATTCCCTTATTACTTAAGCCACGAACATTCCATGCTCTTGAGAGCAGTTTCTCCCATATTCCCATATGCCCAGTAGTCTTAGTTGTCGATATGACTTATTTTTATGAAGATTATTAGTAAGAAAATCTTCTTGATAGTGTTTTGGCCCCTAGCCTAGCACAGTATGATGGTGGGGCTGCCAACTTACTGACTACAGACCTGCAAGGATTTCAATGGAGGTTTTTCACCCTAATGAAGTAGCCTTTACTGACCTACCGAACCTTCTCTGTCCGTTTGGAATAGAAAAGAAAGACATACGCCCTCGGGCCTTGAAAGCTATATCACAGGGACTAAAAACCAAAAGTTAACTAATGGAGGCTGATAGGAAAGCATACAGAAGAAATCCGTCCCAAGTGAGAGTAACGTCAGACTTAGCTAAGGGCCCATGTGGTTGCCACCCACATACTCTCAAGATGGCAGTTCCTTAGGGGGGATGTTGCCAACTCAAGAAAAGGAAACTCAGTATCGGACAAAGGAAACTTTTCTGGCTAGCGCTGTAATCGTACAGTTCAGTCAATGAAACACGTCAATGTAGACTGGATTTTAACGATTCGGTGCCAATAAGGTCATTAGGATCAAAAGCTGAGTGTTCAAATGTGTGTGAAATCTTATGGGCTTTAACTGGTAAGGTCATCAGTTCCTAAGCTTACACACTACTTAACCTAAATTATCCTAAAGACAAACACACACACCCATGCCCGAGGGAGGACTCTAACCTCCGCCAGGACCAGCCGCACAGTCCATGACTGCTGCGCCCTAGACCGATCGGCTAATCCCGCGCGGCAAAGCTGAGTGAGAACCAGAATTAAGAGCAAATGTATCCATGATATTTTTGGAAGAACTATTCCAGCACCATCTAACCTGATTTTTGATAACCAGTGGAAAACAAATCATCATGTGGATCCGAACATTCCCTCCTCTGACTATTGAGGACAAATAAAAGAAAACTGGATGCAATAGGTATGGCAGCAATAAGCCGAAAACTGACAGCTGTGAAGCAATTATGATTTGTTAAAGAAAGCTACAGGTTGTGAAATATATTCATCTTAAATAATGTAACTGTTCCTAAAAGAGAATTTTTCTTGTTGGGGATGGCATAGTGAAATTTAGCTACAGTCTGAGTTATGAAATTATGATGTGCGTTAGGAAACAATTCAAATTTGGGGAGAATTATTTAACATGGATATTTAGCACATATTCACTCAGAAATGCCTGTTGTTCAACAGGTCTCCTTTGTCGAACTATGGTGTGCAAAATAGTTACGTAGTGTCAGTACTAATATTTGCACATCAAATATGAAACATATCCAACGTTTTAATGAATATGATTTCGGAATTATAAAAGTGGTGGTGGTTCAAAAGAAATATAAAATTGAGTGGGTGAGGAATAAACAACCTCCAATATACTTTTTAAAATCGGTGCCATTAAGGGACGAGAATTAATATTTCCAATGCCGTTTCATTGACTAACTATAAAATGACAAACCGTCCCTAAACGAAGATTCTCACATTCAGATCCACTGTCTTCGACGCTGCAGTAATTTAACTATCACAATATCTTTATCACATTTTTATTAGTGTCTCTCCAATACTGAACGGAGCTATTTAATGTTCGTATTACCCGCTTTCTCATCCTAGATCTCCAATGCACGCTACTGTGTTGACACCCATCCAAAGAGGTCGCTACTTCAAATCCCTTATTGCTCTGAAACATATGAAGCCAGTTAATCAGTTATGAACTTCCCAGTAAAGAGGGGAAAATTGATCGATACCTTTACTTCATCGCACTGAACATCTGAAAGACCGCAGTTTGAGGCGCAAGGAAATTTACGACTTGCTTCCAATATTCCTCTTGTATACTGCAATTCGTCTTTCGCTCTACTTCACTCAAGACTTTTTTACGTTTACTGCAATATCCTCGTAGCGAGGAACTTACTGCCGTTTCAGAGAGGCATGAAAACGCGATGGCCCACACGGCAACGCTGCAAATGCACTCAGCTCGACCTGTAAACCAGGTCTGTTCGCCTGGGTTAAAGTATTTCATTCAACCAGGGTGCATCTCCAAATAAATCATGTTACACATAATGGACTGCTATTTTCTGCTTAAGAATGCTCTTCTCCCTGAAATAACAGAGACAAAGGCAAATCTGAAAACTACAATGGAAATTCTAAGAATCAGGAGACAGCAGGACAACTACGCCGTAAGGGAACACATACAGAGCTTTCTACGATAACCTCTGCAACCTTCTGAGGTGAACGAACAAGAAACCAAAGTAGCTGGGATGAAGTTCAAATTTCATGGGATTTAGAAAATATAAATTAAGGATTATGATAGTACATAATGAACTTGCTGTGCTTAATCTCATAGCGCAGTAGTCATGAAGTATCTAAAAATGGAGAGTACAATTTACACATTTAAATAGAATCTATGCTAATCAGAACTTCAGAAATTATTGCCTTGGACAAGCATGTTTCGAGCAATGTCTAAAGTGATGGGAAAGACCTCCCGTGGTTTAACAGCTGTATTAGAAAAGTACTAAGTAAATAGAGAGGGATTCCTCACAGATTCAAGAAGAGTCAAAACCTAACTGACGAAGAAAAGGTGAACAAAGCGAAACTGAGCGGAAGTAGAGTCATGAGAGACTCATTCAGTGTCTCTGAAAGTAAAATTTTGTCAACTGATCTGGTTAAAATCCTTAAGAGGTTTTGTTCTTGCTTAAAATCAGTAAGCTATTCGAATTCCTCTGTTCATTCTGTCAGTGACCGTACTGGCACAGAAGCGGAGGCTAATAGAGAGAAGGTCTAAATACTGAATTCGGTCTTATTTCACCACAGATCACAACACGGTTCCTCCTTTCAGTCACAGTGCGAACATCGCAACGGCAGCTTGTGAGGTAACCGATTACGGAACAAAAAAGGCAATTACAATCGCTTAGTAGTGGAAAGTCATCAGGGTCAAATGATATACCTTGTAAGATTCTGCAAAGATTATGTGAAATAGCTTGCACCCCTTCTAGCAGCAATTAATCATAGATCGCTGCAGCAATGAAAGATACCTAGTGGCTGGGAAGAAAAACCTCTCAGGTTATTCCTGCTTTCAAGAAAGGTCGTAGGTCACATTTACATAATATCCTGATTCCGTGTTTTTTGACTTCAAGAAGGCGTTTTACAGTTTCACACACTGCCGTTTAGTGAAACAAATGCGAGCTTACCGAGTATCGTACCAGATTTGCAACTGGTTTCAGGACTTCCTTGTAGACTGTTGCGGCCACATGTAGTAAGCGGTGCTTTACGCAGTGGAGAATGGCAAAACAGAGGCAGCCGGCGATCGCGGCATTGCGAAGTAGGCGCAGCACAGATAGCCTTGCTGACAGTTTCAGTCTAACAACCGGCTGACGCAAGGACGCACGCTGAGCGAAGCGTGGAGAGTGCTGAGTAAGGGAAGTGAGGCCAGCACGCTAAGTTACGCTGCAATATACTGCGGGAGTAATAACAAGAAGCTGCCACCGAGGGAAAAAAAGTCGTCCTCCTGCCGGATATAAATAGTGGAGCGCAGGCAACAACGGACAGAAGCCATTAGGAAGCAGTTCGGATCTGAGGACGGACGTGGTCCGTGTCCGAATGTTCAATCTTCGTAGGTGACGATTCCGGAAGTCTGTTCCAGCTCGCAGGAGTCATCCGTTCTCCGCCAGATGTCAAATTCAGCTCTGGGGATCTGCCCGAGTCCGGTCGGCATCATGGCTGACTAACTACAGCGAGAACTTCCAGCAGGACCGGCCGCAGTGCGGTCTTGGGCACATGTGCCGCCAGGGACTGACGCCCGGACTCCACGGCAAGCCGGCCCCACGGCGCGTGGTCCGTCCATGACGGGAGCTCACGAACATCGCGACTGACGGCTTCCCAGCCGCCGGTGCAGCAGGCGGCGGCAGCTGACCTCACGGCGACGCGACTCCGTGGGGGTGCCATACTGGGCTGCCGAGCGGCGACGAGTTCATCTCAACCACAGGACAGCCGGCCGCGGTGGTCTAGTGGTTCTAGGCGCGCAGTCCGGAACCGCGGGACTGCTACGGTCGCAGGTTCGAATCCTGCCTCGGGCATGGATGTGTGTGGTGTCCTTAGGTTAGTTAGGTTTAAGTAGTTCTAAGTTCTAGGGGACTGATGACCACAGTAGTTAAGTCCCATAGTGCTCAGAGCCATTTGAACCACTTGAACCACAGGACATCCTGGCTTCAGCGGAGCACTGGTGGCGCGCGTTGCGCACATTTTCGGAGAATCTACACAGCAGCAGCCAGGCGGAAGGATCTGCAGGGCTGGGCAGCGACGACGAGGGAGAAATTGTAAAGAAAGCTCAATAAAACATTGTAAAACTCCATGCTGTCTCAGTCTTTGGCGCAGCCACTGTGTCTGCTGCTAACGAGGACTGCAGAAGTCGTAACAAGTAGCAAGCGGCCATAACAAGTACTGCAGAAGTCGTAACAAATGGCCATCTGACATAACAAGACGAAGCTCTTAACGAAAGGAAATCGACAGAAGTCAAGGTAATTTGCGGAGTACCTCAAGGAAGTTTGACAGCACCGTTACTGTTTCCCATGTTTTTCTCGTAGTTGCCTTGCTTATGCGTACGTTTTTCTTTTCTCCTGTAACTGCATTGTTTACAGCTGTCCAATTCTCTTCAATTGAACTGCTTACTGCGCTATTCACTCTCTCAGTATCTATAGCCTTAGAGAACTTCAAGCGTATCTCTTCATTCCTTAGTACTTCCGTAACCCATTTCTTTGTGCACTGGTTCTTCTTGACTATAATCTTAAACTTCAGTCTACTCTTGATCATTATTAAATTGAGATCTGAGTCTGTAAATGCTCCTGGGTAAGCCTTACAATCCAATATCTGATTTCGGAATCTCTGTCTGTCCATGGTGTAAACTAACTGAATTCTTCATGTATCTCCCGGCCTTTTCCAAGGATACCTCCTCCTAATGTGATTCTTCAACAGAGTATTCGCTTTTATTAACCGAAATTTCTTGCAGAGCTCAGTTATCCTTTTTCCTCTCCCATTCCTACTTCCAAGCTCATATTCTCCCCTAACTCTTTCTTCCTATACTTCCCCTACAATCGCATTCTAATCTTCCGTAACTGTTAGATTGCGCATACAATCTCTTCACACACTTTCTCTAACTCTTCATATTCACTTTGTGACGCCGGCGTGTATACCTGAGTTACCGTTGTCGGTGTTGATCTGCTGTGGATTCTGTTGAGAACAACGCTGTCACTGAAATAATCACCCTCGTGCTATGGATACAATCTGCATCCCAGACCGTCACTCCTGGCTGTCGATCCGACGTGCAAGTTCTTTAGTGACCACAAGGGTCATTAACAGGTGCCTCACAGAAATGGAAATCAGCTCACGCGGCACCTCTTTACGCCAAGAAGTCCTGTGCTGTGGTATTGGGCAAAATCGGTGTAGAATGTGAAACGTCCCCTTTGAAAAATTATACATGACTGTGCTTAAACTGACACACAATATTTTTTAGCGCAACGCAATCTGACTTTCAATAATCCCTACAAAAGAATGGCCCTGACTAACATTAACCTATATCTTTCACAAATCACTTACCTCACAAAAATCTTCGTTATTCGAACTACTGCAATACAGCGAGCGCCACTACTGCCAGTTAAATAAAAGATTCAAACTACTGAAGGCACTAACTACTGATAGGCATAGTTAGCAAATGAAAGATTTTGATAGAGAACAAACAATGACACAGAAGAGTGAGAGCAAATTAATTCAAAAGTCATAATGTATATAGCAGTTCATGACATCCAGTCTTACAAATTTCAAAACTCCGCCATCTCTCTCCCCACATCCACCACTGCTGGCGGCTCACCTCCAACTGCGCAACGCTACGCGCAGTTCACATCCAGCTGCCCAACACTACAATGGCAGACAACAATGCAAACTAGCCACAGACTGCACACAGCACAGCCAGTGATTTTCATACAGAGCACTACGTAACGTTGCCAATAAGGAAACATAAACAGCCTACTTACAAATGTCATTGACTGAAATACAGTTTGAGTCCCGATGATTAGCGAAGGCGTGTCTGGAGACGCTGGGACGCCAACCAGGCTTTCACCCGGTACACGGCCCAACTGTGGTGGTCTGGGGAGCTATTCCCTTTCGTAGTAGGCCCCTTTGGTTATCGTATCGTCGATGCTATCCTTACAGCGCAGCGTTCACGATATTCTGTGCCCCGTTTTGTTGCCTTTCTTGGAAAGCCACACTGGGCTTACACTTCAGCAAGATAATTCCCGCCCGCACTTGGTGAGATCTTCTACTTCTTGACTTCGTACTTACCTAAACCTACCTTGGCCAGCAAGGTCGCCGTATCTCTCCCAAATGGAAAACGTTTGAAGCATTATGGGCAGCGACTTCTAACCATCTCGGGGTTTTGATGCATCAATTGGCACGATATTCTTCAGGAGTACATCCTGCAACTGTACCAATCAACAACCAATGCCAACCACATGGTTCAAAAGGCTCTAAGCACTATGGGACCTCTGAGGTCATCAGTCCACTAGAATTAGAACCACGTAAACTTAACTAACGATATCACACGCATCCATGCCCGAGGCAGGATTCGAACCAGTGACATAGCAGCCGCGTGGTTCCGGACTGAAGTGCCTAGAACCGCTCGGCCACCGCGGCCGGCTCAATGCCAACCCGAATAACTGTTTGCAAAATGGCCATAGATGGACCAACACGTTATTGGAAGTATTGGGACACGTTATTGGAAAAATGTGTACAGCGTCGATGACTATGTTAGGAAATAAATACGTAGAACCGAACAATAAAGACATAAAATGTTTATAAAAGCTTCTATTTTAAAATTTTTTAAGAGTTTTAACACAAAAATTCGGAGGCATCACTTTTCTACACGTCCTCGTATTATGCTTGTCTGAAACATGTAACTGTTGCAAAAACGCCTAGACTGCAGACGTTCACCCCCCATCCTCCTCCCAAGAAATTTCCCTAGGAAATTTTGCACAAATTTTACGCAGCTTAATTGCTCATATTTTACGTCGCCATATCGAGCGAGGTGGCACTTCATTCTCATACTGAACTCGAATTCTGGAGGATTACGGTTCCAATTCCCATCCATCCATCCAGATTTAGGTCTTCCACGATTTCCCTAAATCGCTCCAGGCAAATGCCGAGATAATTCCTTAGGAAAAAAACCACAGCCGATGTCTTTGTCCACCCTTTCGTAATCTGAGCTTGTGTTTTTAATGACTGTATTGCTGACTGCACATTAAACTCTATCTTTCTTTCTACGTTCTATGTCCCGGGGAAGTAGCATCCAGTGTACTGCTGAATAAGAGACAGAAATTGCGATTTTAACAGGCGCCGTTTACTTTCACCTCAAATGCTTCAGAAGTTTGATGATATTCGACAATTGTCTATATTCTGCTGGTGCACGTACCTCCGATTCTCGTGTTTGTTGGTCAAACATAAAATACTGTTGACCTTAAAAAGGAAGTAAGAGCAAAACAAACTTATTTTGTATACAGAAAGTTAAAATACATATGTCAACATCTCAACTAAGGAAGAGTTCGCACGAAGACGAGGGAACCTCATCAAAATTTCCTTCAGCTTCAGGTTGTTATAAAGATGGCCATTTTACTGTTCTCTTCTTGCAGGGCAGATGATAAATGTGTTGTCAACTTTTCTGTGACCACCGATAGCTCTGTAAACGTTTTCTTAGACGCTTGAAGGAGGACGAAAAACGAACTTCAGAGAAGAAATGAGTACCCTGTAACCACTAGAAGTTTGAAAAGGAGTAATTCAGAACCCAGTTCTCAAACACCGACAAACATTAACAGTATGTGACACATCCGACAGGTGACCTCGTAATAACCTATACGAATTGCCGTAATCCGTGCTTCTTTCGTTTTTCGCCTAACTGTAGAACCCATGCCACGAAAAATCACGTTTCATATTCATGCCAACGGTGGGCGAATATTTTATTAAGTGATTGATCTTTTTTACTGCGTCCTAGACTATCTACATTAAATACCAGTTACACATTTTCCATTTCCGAGAACTATGTTCGATGATATCTGATATTTACAGAATGTCCAGCGGTAATGGAATATTTATTTGTAATTTTAGATATTGTGTGCTAGACAAATAATGAAGTATTTCTCTCGCAATGAAAATGAAATTTACTGGAAAACGCTGTGCTGCTAAAATTATTTATTGCGCTCCCTTTCGATAACCCAAACTCCAGAAGCGGTGTTTGTTCGCGAGCCATTCATTTGTCCGATTAATTAGAGATAACTAATCACGCTGCGAACTTTTCCACTGCGTATCGTTTTACCTCCTTGCTACAAAACGATTGTTTTTGCATTAATCAGATGGCCATTGGAGCTCTCATAAATCAATTTCTCCTTGTTTTACGCATGCTGTATTTTCATAATCACGGGCTCAGACTGCCGTGTTTCAACTCCAAATCCTACTGGACCGATACGAGGGACATCGCAAGAGACAAATATGAATTTTACATGGATTGTAACTGTCACAGAAGAAAGACGTCAATGAAACTTTTATACTGATATAGATCTGATTTTTCAATAGAAGTTCAACATGTCAGTGAACGCTATAATTTAATGATAGGACTGTTTCATTACAGCGCATTCAACGTTCGTAAAAGATCTGTGAATGTTGTAAGAGTACCCTTTGGGTAGCATGAGCTGGAATTTCTGATACACTACACGTCTTTTTTCGGCGTTGGGATACCGTCGAGTCGCACCGGCATTATTTTAGTACATAACGAGCGGACATGCGCGTAGGTTGATGCCGGTGGCTAGAAGTTTTCGACGGCCCGTATAAATAGGAATGAGTCGTAGTAGTAAAAGTTGAAACAATGATCAGAGGAAGCGGGTATTGGGCAGTGGATTCGTTACTCATTAACAATAACATACAGGGTGAAGAAGAAGTGCCGCACTTGTTGGTCGGCATGCGATTCCTCATCTCAGTTCAAGACAAAAGTGGGTCTAGGGAAACCTAGTCCAGGCAATAAATTTAACAGAAATGAGATTAAAAAGAAAGACGATCTGGCAACGCTGTAGCTGCGTGGAGCGTGTTCGATAGCATGTAGCACGAACCGTACGCTGTGCCGGAACCGTCTCATTATCTCAGTGAGACGTGACAGCACCGTCTGGAACAAATTCGTGGAGTCGCCGATATTCCAGTCGCGTTCGCCCCAATAATTTTCTTCCTCTAAAGGCATCAAATTGTATCTAATTTATATCTACTCAGTGCGATATCATAACATGCACATCTTACAGATGTAACCGACAACTTTCTTTCGTCCATGCACAAATAAAGCAAGTAGAAAACAATAGCCTGGGGCAGCTGGCCACGTCAATGGAGTCCACGTGTCTCCACGTCCTTGTCGGTACCTTCCAGAATCTCACTGACTCTTCCTGCACGCCTCGCAGCTGTCCGAGTTGCATAAGGTGGCTATTCTAGCTTTTTACAGATGATGACTTTAATGTGCCTGGGCATTGTAGTATGAACATATCCGAAGTGGCCGATCACAACTGGCGTAATTTAAGGACCTGTAGAGGGCTGTACTAGAAGTAGGAAGTGGTGTCGGTGAAAGAATTAAAATTAGTTAAAAAGTGACCTCACTATGGTGTCAATGTATCATTGCGGATTGCAAAAGTGTGTGTGTGGAAGGTAAAACTAGAAATTTTCAGTGTCGGAAACCACCAAATGGACTCAACTAGTCGTTGGAAATCCCCTGCGAAAATACTGAGCCACGCTGTCTCTATAGCCGTCCATGTTTGCGGAAGCGTTGCTGCCTCAGGATTTTGTTCAAATGGTTCAAATGGCTCTGAGCACTATGGGACTTAACAGCTGAGGTCATCAGTCCCCTACAACTTAGAACTACTTAAACCTAACTAACCTGAGAACATCACACACATCCATGCCGGAGGCAGGATTCGAACCTGCGACCGTAGCGGTCGCGCGGTTCCAGACTGAAGCGCCTAGAACCGCTCGGCAACTCCGGCCGGCCAGGATTTTGTGCACGAACTGACCTCTCGATTTGTCCCATAAGTGCTCGGTATGATTCAATTAGGTCGATCTGGATGGCCAAATCATTCGTTAGAAATGTCTGAGCGCTGATGACCGCGCAGTTGAGCGCCCTACAAACCAAACATCATCATCATCATTGAATTATCCAGAATGGTCTCCAAAACAATCGCGAACAGTTGTCGCCCTATGAATTGAGACGCTGTCATCCATAAAAATTCCTTCGTTGTTTGGAACACAGACTCCATGAGGCGGCAAATGGCCTCAGAGTAGTCGAACACAAGCATTTCCTGTTGATGATCGGTTCAGTTTGACCAGAGGACTATGCCCATTACATGTCAACACAATACACATAATTATGGAGCCACTATCAGCTTGCACAGTGTCTCGTTTGTTGTAGACTGGCAAGACAGCCAATCCACTATGACAGTAAACCGAAAGGCGCGCGTTTAAGCTCACGCAGGCTGGCGTGAGGTCTGGAACAGGTCAGGGATATGAGACTAGCAAAAATAGTACGTATCTGTTGGAATACTTAACTTTAATCCATAATTGGTAAACATCGCTCTTGACGTTACATGTTTTACAGCATCAATAGTAACTGGTAATGGCGCCTTGCTAGGTCGTAGCAAATGACGTAGCTGAAGGCTATGCTAACTATCGTCTCGGCAAATGAGAGCGTAATTTGTCAGTGAACCATCGCTAGCAAAGTCGGCTGTGCAACTGGGGGCGAGTGCTAGGAAGTGTCTCTAGACCTGCCGTGTGGCGGCGCTCGGTCTGCAATCACTGATAGTGGCGACACGCGGGTCCAACGTATACTAACGGACCGCGGCCGATTTAAAGGCTACCACCTAGCAAGTGTGGTGTCTGGCGGTGACACCACATCGTTGACAACTTGGTTCATGGCTTCAAAGGGTCTGCTCCACACTGGAACCCTGCCGTCAGCCCCTAACCACTGAAATCGGCAGTCATATGGCCAAGTTAGCAAAGCCACTCGCGTCGGCCGAACGCTGCCATAGGCCATTAACGCCAAATTTCGATGCACTGTCCGAACAGAAATGTTGGTCATGCGTCCCACATTGATTTATGCGGTTATTTCACGGAGTGTTGTTTTTCCGATTGATTTCTGCTGTTACTTCACTGGGTGTTGTTTTTCTGTTAGCGCTGACAACTCTACCAATTAAAAATATATAATTTTAAAATTCAAAGCAAGGATCCTTTCAGTGTAATACAGTGACACTTCAGTTTCTCTTACAACTACATAAAAGGAACAGAATATGTAATCGCAAAAAAATCCGGTCTCTAGATATCATTCTTAGGCTGATTTAAAACTGTCTCCAGCAATCTCTGGTTACACAGCTACTTTTCCCTCAACTGCTGCTGTTAACGCCACGGTAACTAGTCCTAGATGCAATGTAAGAGATCCTATTAAACTGTCGTATCTTCAGGTAAAAATCTTCTATAAACTTCTTTAATAATTTATTTTTTTTCGTTTCGCATTTTATCTGTCAGTTTCCAACATGGTTTCTTACCATACAATTTCGTATGCTTTCAGTTTGTTCATCTCCTGAAGGGTCTTTGTTTCACTTCCATAAACGCTGTTGTGCCGCAGATGTGTTCTATCAAGGACATTATCTTCATTTCCATATAAATACCTGAAACCATTAGAGATATTTTACTGTAGGAACTTTCTCCGCTTTTGTCAATCTTATAATTTTTCCTTGTATCGGCCCTCATGTCCTGCCTTGTTTCCTAGGTAGTTGAATTCTGTCACTTGGATGAACTACGATATCGCTCCAAATTTTGGTGTCAAGGAAATTGTTAGCATCTTTTCTGGTACTGTACAACTAATAACGTACGAAAAACTGGCTGATGAAGTTAACGTCCGTTTCCGTTATAACGCCGACATTTGGGCAGTCACCTGCTTGGACCACATGTTTTGCCACAACACCTTTCAGGACACACTAACGTAAAATTGCTGCAAAAAGTTCTCCCACTTTTGCTGGAGAATTTGCTTTCAGCAGTACAATAAGCAATGTCGATGCGATCCATACATGTCCGAAGGAACGTTGCATCGTATTTCAGAACAACGCAAGAGTTGCAATGTCTTATTTATTTGTCGACATTGCGCTGGCGACATTCAATTAAAATGCCTCTCCGGTACAGGAACATACATAATGAATGTATGAGTGCAGGTTGTACACTGGCCATGAGTCGTGCTCGGATGGCCTAATGATAAGACGACCACTCGCTATAAGCGAGAAATCCATGTTCGAGTTCTGGTCCAGCACAAAGTCTCGTTATCGTCATTCCACTGTACAGCTGATGGTTGTCGATATTCGCAACTGCGAATACATTTCATGTAATAAGTAATGTGGTTGGTGAATGATGGAACACCAGGTCACTTTGGAATCATTGTTTGCAGACACTGGATATCATCTTCCCCGGAGCATGTATCCCAAACAGTGACCCTTTTGCCTGGAAACCTCGATTATCACACTCAAAGCCCCTTTATTTTTATTTGTGCGGATATCTATAAAGTGGTACGTTCGATGAACCGTTTCCTCATGTTGCCATTGTGTAGGAAAATGGTTCAAATGACTCTGAGCACTATGGGACTTAACATCTATGGCCATCAGTCCCCTAGAACGCAGAACTACTTAAACCGAACTAACCTAAGGACATCACATAGCACCTAGTCATCACGAGGCAGAGAAAATCCCTGACCCCGCCGAGAATTGAACACGGTCGTGGGAAGCGAGAACGCTACCGCACGACCAAGAGCTGCGGACATTGTGTAGGACTTTGACTGGTAGCAGTTACTTCTGTAAAATATCTGGGACTCTGTGTACGGAACGATTTAAAGCGGAATGATCATATAAAATTGATTGTTGGTAAGGCGGGTGCCAGGTTGAAAGTCATTGGGAGAATCCTTAGAAAATGTGGTCCATCAACAAAGGAGCTGGCTTACAAAGCACTCGTTCGATCTATACTAGAGTGTTGCTCATCAATGTGGGATCCGAACCAGGTCGGCTTGACAGAGGAGATAGAGAAGATCCAAAGAAGAGCGGCACATTTCGTCACAGGGTTATTTGGTAAGCGTAATAGCGTTACGGAGATGTTTAGCAGACTCAAGTGGAGACTCTGCAAGACAGAGTCTCCACTTGCTGTCCAGGTCTCGAGAGGGTGCGTTTCTGGATGAGGTATCGAATATATTGCTTCCCCCTACTTATACCTCCCGAGAAGATCACGAATGTAAAATTAGAGACATTCGAGCGCGCACGGAGGCTTTCCGGTAGTCGTTCTGCCCGCGAACCATACGCGACTGGAACATGAAAGGGAGGTAATGACAGTGGCACGTAAAGTGCCCTCCATCACACACCGTAGGGTAGCTTGCGGAGTATAAATGTAGATGGCCGTGTATTCTACTATGATTTTCGCCTGCATCCTGGAATCTTAGAATGACTGCGGCCATTACCCCTTCCGCCTTCTTTCTTAATTTATTAATTAAATAAGTTGACTACCTGGCTTTGCCCGTATAAATATCCATTCCAGTCTTCTATTAGTCGATCTCCTGCCTCCCACTCACCCTTCACCTCGTCTCTGTTCAACTCCTTCTCCCTTCTCCCTCTTCAGCTTCCCTCTCTCTGTACGTCTCTTACTCTTTCCCTTTCTCTGTCTATTTTCTCCTCACCCGCTATCTGCCCATCTCTTCTTCCCACTATTAGTGGCCATCTCCTTCTCTCCTTACTTTCCATCTATCTCCTCCTCCCCCTTCTCTCTCCACGTCGCAACACATCTCAATAAGACGCTGGTGGTTCTTACTCCCAGAGTATTTCATTTCAGATCGTGGCTACTATGTGGGCCTGATGTGCTTTAAAGTGTTTCAGCGGTTTAGGATGAGTTTTTTACCTGTGCCTTTGTCCGCGTACAAACATGTAGACTATATTTCACATAAATTCAATATATCTCACAGGAATTGTACACATATTTCACACGTATATCTAGCGAATTACGCCCTCCCATTTCGTTAACACACAGATTAATGTTTACGACGTCAAATCTCCTGAACTATATACTGTATAACGATATAATTTTGGACGTATATCCAGTGGTATATGTGACTACTGTGTGTGAGATGTGTTGCAAATAGATTTAATAATAAAGAAGTAATATATGGCAACGCGGTATATGATGCGGCAGTTTTTCACCCAACCTCAGCGTTTGACATACACTACTGGCCATTAAAATTGCTACTCGACGAAGATGACGTGCTACAGACGCGACATTTAACCGACAGGAAGAAGTTGCTGCGATATGCAAATGATTAGCTTTTCGGAGCATTCACACAAGGCTGGCGCCGGTGGCGCACCTACAACGAGCTGGCATGAGGAAAGTTTCCAACCGATTTCTCACACACAAACAGCAGTCGACCGGTGTTGCCTGGTGAAACGTTGTTGTGGTGCCTCGTGTAAAGAGGAGAAATGAGTACCATCACGTTTCCGACCTTGATAAAGGTCGGATTGTAGCCTACCGTGATTGCGGTTTATCGTATCACGACATTGCTGCTCGAGTTGGTCGAGATCCAATGACTGTTAGCAGAATATGGAATCGGTGGGATCAGGAGGGTAATACGGAACGCCGTGCTTGATCCCAACGGCCTCATATCACTAGCAGTCGAGACGACAGGCATCTTATCAGCATGGCTGTAACGGAACATGCAGCCACGTCTCGGTCCCAGAGTCAACAGATGGGGACATTTTCAAGACAACAACGATCTGACGAACAGTTCGATGACGTTTGCAGCAGCATCGACTATCAGCTCGGAGACCATGGCTGCGGTTACCCTTGACGCTGCATCACAGACAGGAGCGCCTGCGATGGTGTACTCAACGACGAACCTGGGTGCACGAATGGCAAAACGTCATATTTTCGGATGAATCCAGGTTCTGTTTACAGCATCATGGTGGTCGCATCCATGTTTGGCGACATCGTGGTGAACGCACATTGGAAGCGTGTATTCGTCATCGCCATACTGGCGTATCTCCCGGCGTGATAGTATGGGTTATATGGGTTACACGTCTCGGTCACCTCTTGTTCGCATTGACGGCACTTTGAACACTGGACGTTACATTTCAGATGTGTTACGACCCGTGGCTCTACCCTTCATTCGATCCCTGCGAAACCCAACATTTCAGCAGGATAATGCACGACCGCATGTTGCAGGTCCTGTACGGGCCTTTCTGGATACAGAAAATGTTCGACTGCTGCCCTGGCCAGCACATTTTCCAGATCTCTCAGCAACTGAAAACGTCTGGCCAATGGTGGCCGAGCAACTGGGTCGTCACAATACGCCAGTCACTGGTCTTGATGAACTGTGGTATCGTGTTGAAGCTGCATGGGCAACTGTACCTGTACACGTCGTCCAAGGTCTGTTTGACCCAATGCCCAGGCGAATGAAGGCCGTTATTATGGCCAGAGGTGGTTGTTCTGGGTACTGATTTCTCAGGATATATGCACCGAAACTGCGTGAAAATGTAATCACATGTCAGTTCTAGTATAATATATTTGTCCAATGAATACCCGTTTATCGTCTGCATTTCTTCTTGGTGTAGCAATTTTAATGGCCAGTAGTGTATTTCCTGAACTATGTATTTTTGTAGGTAGATTCGGCGATGTGCGTCGATACTGTCTGCGAAAAATGTGTTGCGAATAGAGTTAGCAGTAAAAAAGTAATAAATTAAAGCGGCGTGCTTTATTCAGCAGTTTTGCTGCATGAAGACCGATGTGACAAGCGACATAATTCTTTCATAATTCTGTGGGTACTGTCAACGAGAAAAAAAATTCGAAAACATTTGAAATTACGCGTAAAGATTCTTCCAGTCACTAAGAGCACTCGTTCTCGAATAATGGATGACTAAATTATGGCTAGTCGCGCGTCATGCGCTACTCTGCTTTTTCATCCGCTTGATAGTTAGGTGGTTATTACGCCTGCAGCGATGATTAACAGACGATAAGCGATACTTTTGCCGAATTTGGTCGAAAGTAGTGCAGTGTTATAGGAGGAAATACGGAACATACATACATACATCGACGGAAAAAATGGCTTCGCCATAAAGGAGGAGCGCGACATACACGAAAGTTGGTAGCGCGTTTTTCCATGCGACAGATGATGCCTATTCAAGTTTCGCGCCAGTCACATAAGAGTGGCGCTAATACCTCAGTATGGAGTGGCAAGTCAGGTTTGCTTTACATGCACGCTGAACCGGTCATGAGCGTTAGTTATCTTTGAGATGGACGTGGTGAGATGATGTTAGTCAATTGTTCCTTTAAGGCGACAAAGACGACATTATCAACACTTTACTGGGTTTGAACGAAGTCGTTTAAGAGGTCGGAGAGAAGCTGGATGTTCCTTTTGCAATACTGCAGAAAGACTTGGCAGGAATGTAGACAGCATACATGATTGCTGGCAGGGGTGGTCAGGAGAACGTACGGTCGCAAGAAGAGGGGGTTGTGGACGGCCTCATGGCACTACCGAGGGAGAAGACCATAGTGGTCGGCGTTTGACTCTGGGACATCTGTGGCAGCAATCTGACCAGCAGTTGACACAATACGGACACAACGAACTGTTACAAATTGGTTACCTTGGGAAGTGACCTCCGAGTTTCCTTTGCTGCCAGTGAGGCGATATGCTAATGAACTATTCTGTTCAATCATAAATCGACCCCAGTGTGATTCTTATGCTTAATGACATCTGATGATGCAGTCCAGGCCTCTGTTGAGGAAACGGATTGGGTGAGGTCGCTTGCCGCATACAAAGTATTTACACATGTAAATTATTAACATCGAGTTAATCCCACCAAAATATGTGACTTGGTTTTAGGAAAATGTTGGTGTGTCGATATATGAATGTTATGAAATCTCGGGAAATATAATCAGATTTATTCCATTTGACAATTACATATACTAGTAAATTGAATTAAAGAGGTAATGCCCCTTGAGTCTTGACCGATTGGTATTTAAATAAAGAGAAAGGAGTGTAACTGGAATCTATAACTATAAAACCTAGCAATACGGATTGGCAATTCCCCGTAACTGAATGAGACCACGACAGGTTCCACGGCCGGCTATTCTCGTCGTGCTCTTCTGCGAATCAGGTGTGATGCGCTGCAACCACAGCGGCGAGCGTATACGGCACAATTCCACGAAATTATCCAGAGTTCCGGGTCAGGTACACAGCTACTCTCCAATTACTCCGTATCGCCCGGTGAAGAGTACTGCGCCCGTATCGGGTGGATGCTGAAACGCGAGTCTCTCATTTGTACCAAAATCTAGTGCGGCGTGCCGCTCCCCTCATGTGGCTGTCCAATCGCAACATTTTAACTAATTTTTCACCAACGAGCGCTACTCCGCGCAACTGTGAGTTCGCGGAAAACAATGCTTGCGTCACTTCGATCTGGCCGATCACGCTCGCCTTTGAGTGTCGCCACTCATCCGAAAAATTTTCCAGACGCTTCCTTGGGGCCAACGTCCAAACGGACGCATTCGGTTCCTCTGTCCTACTATCAAAAACTATGGAGTGAGGGATTCGCGGAGGTACATTCCTTGCTGGCAATGTCGTCCGCGACGCTTTTTTGAGCCCAGGGCGACAAGGCCGAGGGCTAAACAGCGTCTCGCTGAGTTATTCAGTGTGGGGAGACATTCTACTTGCCTCGCAGTGTCCTGCCGGAAATGCCAGCTACCTGTCAGACAGCATCAAAGCCCTGCCGCTGGAGACCGGCCAGGTGGGGTCAGCACCTCCTGGAGTGCTGCAGGTTGTAATTTGCGACCTTCGGGCTAACGCTCTGCTGATTTGGCACCACCGGCTCCCTGAGTACAATCCCATACGAAACTCTATCCACAAAAATTAGTTGCACCTAACGCAGTCCATACATTCTCATTGCTCATCCCTTAGCCATCTCTATTAACGTAGTGTTCAAACTGGCTCTCAGCACTATGGGACTTAACTTCTGAGGTCATCAGTCCCCTAGAACTCAGAACTACTTAAACCTAACTAACCTAAGGCCATCACACACATCCATGCCCGAGGCAGGATTCGAGCCTGCGACCGTAGCGGTCGCGCGATTCCAGATTGTTGCGCCTAGAACCGCTCGGCCACCCCGGCCGGCTAACGTAGTGTGATGAACCGCCAATTGGTTCAAATTTGTGCAGCTACTTTACATTACTACTGTAATTAATTATTCAAAATAAAAATGCAGAGTGGCGATTGATATGGCCTTGCACTCCCAGTAAACGACCCTTATAGGTTGCAACCTCAAGGACAGCATCGGGCCAGACCCCTGTAGCATGCATTCCACTGACCTCAATCCACCACGATTTGCAAATGCAGTGATGTTCAATCGAGGGTTTCTGATTAAAGCTTGTTCTGTCTCGGTGTCAGTGATGGCCCAGCGTTGGTCAAGTGGAGGCCAGTTCAGAACCTGCGATCACCCTGTCGGCATGCCAGACACTCTGGACCTACACCTGGAATTATCATCTGGGGTGCGATTTCGTATGAGAGCAGAAGTATTCTCTTCATTATCCCATATATCCTAACTGCAAAATCATACGTCAGTCTGTTGATTGGACCTGCTGGGCTGCCTGTCATTAATGAACAGCAGAAGGGGAGGGGGGGCGGTGGGGAGGTTCCATCAGGCTAACACTAGCCGCTGGCTCACATATTGCTGTTGTAGACCAACATGCTCTGCCAAGTGTCGACATGTTGCCTTGGCCTGGTAGATCAGCATATCTGTCTCCGTATTCAATCGAGCTTATATGTGACATCATCGGACGAAAACTCCAGCGTCATCCACAAACACGACTGACCACCACTGTATTAACCGACCAAGTGCTATTGGCACAGAACTCCAGTCGACAAACTGAAATCCGCCATCTGTACGAATATATGGATGCACGTTTGCGTGCTTGTATGCAGCATTCTGGTCGTTACATTTCTTGTTAATGTATCAGTATTTTACATTTGCAGTGGCTTATTTCACGGTTAAAGTAACCTGTGATCTTACAGTGTTTATCACTTAAATATGTTAGGTAGGCAAATGTATTCCCGAAATCTCATTACTCTACATAAATTATTTTTTAGTGTTGTGATTTTTTTTTCGCCAGTGTACGTACGAGTACGCATGTCAAGTTTCATGATTTGTTTGGATTTCGTGCTGGTATCTTGCTGCTAAATGTTGTGCTGTGACTTTGTGGCACAGGGCATGTTCCGCCCCGCACTGCAGGTGGCGCGAATGCTGCTATTGTTTTCGTTCCCTACACGGGAGAGCGTCAAGGGCCTGGAGTCAGCGCCACAGGACGGCAACGAGCGAGGTGCCGTACATCTGAGGGGAGGGTCTTCCGGAGCAACGGAACTGTACGGACTTGCAGAGGCGCCAGAGCACCAGAGTGGTGGTTGGGGCTGACAATACGAGCGTGCAGTCCGAATGCTGCAAGTAGTAACGTCCGGTGTTGTCTTAGTGCCCGTAAGCCTGTGCCTCTGCGTTCCGGGAGTGCACCGACTGGAGCGGCTTCTTGGTCTCTGTGTGTGTGTGAGTGTGTGTGTGTGTGTGTGTGTGTGTGTGTGTTACATACAGCGCTCTCCACGGGCCAGTGGGAGTTGGTGTGAAGTCTGCCCGCTAGACGGACGGCCTTGTACTTACAAGAAAGAGCGGGCACAAATGGTACGTAGCGTATGTGGACAGCGACTCCGTGCATTGCTGACTATGTTCTTACACTGTTGTTAACTGAGTTTGTGTTTGATTATTACACCTCTTATTTCGGACGATTTTTTCAGCAGTTGTGAGTGAAACGTCATACTTGCGATATAGTGGTACATTTACATCTGAGAGTTAATACTGTTTCTGTGTAAATTACTCTTTGGTGATTCTGATCGCGACACAGGCAGAAAATATCAAACAAGTGACAGTGGTACGGTGTTGAGAGTTTATTATTAACATTTATGGCCTCTTAAATGACACCGTAGGTGTTATGCCCTCAAACAGTGGCAGATTTGCACCTGGGTGTCAAACTTGGAACTCATTATTTTCCGGCGTAAATCGGTTCTGCATTAACGCATTAGCATGTCTAAGTTTTTAGTGATTTTACTGTAAATGATATTTGTTGTGTTCGCCCCCACAATTCCCAATCTCTTCGCTCATCAGCCTATGCTGCCGTTAAACTGCAACACCCCAGTAAGCAGTGTAGCTGGCCGACAAGAACGCCTTATTATTTATTCTTTATAGCTGTTTAAGTATTGTGGAGCAAAGGTGGCTATGTAATACTTGGATAACATATTGTACAGCCTTCAGTTGCCAGCTTTTGCAGCTACACAATGAGTCGTCTTGTCACCTAATTCTCTGTCTCCGAAGCATGTTTTATTTATACTAAGATGGTATCTGCTCTTTCGCACATGTCCGAAAGAACAGATACCATCTGAATGCACAAACAGTGCCCGAACTCTTACCGGAATCGGCAACGCGCCGCGAGTAATGAGTATAATGGGCGAGGGCACTACGAATGTAGTGTGGGAAAATACGTTGAGAATGTGAGTTTCGCGGAAGGCGTGTCAGAGATAAATTCCTGCTGTCGCACTATCCTCTGTGTCCTCGGTGGCTCAGATGGGTGGCGCCACGGTAGCTCAGCGTGTTCAGTCAGAGAGGTGTTTGGCCTCTGTAATAAAAAACTGAGTGGAAGGATCAACAAACTTGAACGGATGTCATGTGACGTCTGCAACGATCAAACGCAACGATCAACAACGAACAAAATGAAAAAAAAAGATGGATAGAGCATCTGCCATGTAAGCAGGAGATCCCGGGTTCTAGTCCCGGTCGGGGCACACATTTTCATCTGTCCCCGTTGACGTATGTCAACGCCTGTAAGCAGCTAAAGGTGTTCATTTCATTGTAATTTCATTCTAACGAGCTGAATGTTTTATTGTTTAAGGCAACACTTGTGGTTCCCACGTACAGCACACGCTCCTTTCCACGGGCATTCAACACAGTTTTATTTGTCAAATAACTAATTTTCGATTAGTGTACCCATAAATGAATGAAAACCGAGTTTAGTTTTAGACTTGTACATCAGTGCTGTGTAAGACGCTTGTTACAGACAGCTCCTGTGAACGGAAAATTTTATTTGCTGAATATAATGGCTCTTGTTTTAGCGTGTGTGGTTTTTTAAGTTTTAATTTTTATTTTATTTATTTTTTATTTTGTGAGTCATCAGTCTTCTGAATAGTTTGATGTACACCGCCACGAATTCCTCTCCAGCGTCAATTTTTCATCTGAGAGCAGTACTTGCAACCTACGTCCTCAATTATTTGCTGGACGTATAGTTTTTACTGTCTACGTGCACATTAAGTGAAATTTTATAATCTATATCTTCACATTTATGCCACAAAAATGATCTAAACTACGAAACCATTGGTTCACAACATTTTTACTGAAACTGGTGTTCACATCACATCTTCATTGCACGTAAAATTAATTATTTTTCAATCGTCGCGCTAAACTTGTATTTTTTGACTTATCACTCATTTCCACTACAAATAACGCAAGGCTTTGTGATCTTCTCGTATATTTCTTGATTAATTCCAACTATTTTACTTTCTAAAAGTCTACTGAATAAAATATAAGAGGTCAATGTTGGTGTTGTATCGTTTTTTAACAACAGTTTCCCACTCTCTCATTGACATTTCTGATCCTGAATCTGATCTGTCTCGCTTCCAGATATATGTCACTTCTTAAATATAAGCAGATAACTCGAGAGTGGCCTATTAACATCTTTGTCAAGTATATTTTATATTTTATGCTACATAAAAACTTGAAAAACAATGATTCATATATCAATCCATTCTATAATTTCATGAGTTCCATTACAAACTGCACGATACAAAGCGCGAACACTTCCACTGCATCTCACTGTGGCCATTTTTAACTTTTTTGATATGTATAAATTAATAAACTTTAATGTGTAATTTAGCTTACCAATACTAATTGCTTTCTTGCAGACTCATTTGATCATTTCTAGGCATCTGCTGCTACTAACTGTTTCGTTCCTTTTCCTGTCGGGAGTCCTAAGTTAGTCCGTTTACTTAATATATAGTTACTAAAACACCTTGTATATCCAGGTTCCACTAGCTTTTTAATACTATTTCTCAAATACAGGTTGCAAATTTGTAAAATGACAAAAAACCATTTTTAGACTTTCTCTATAAGTTGTTGTTCTCTTACCAATAAGGCAACAGAATAAATTAAATATGTTCGATTGGTTAACTCTGAATACAGAATTTGATTGGGGAAGTGTGGAAAATCTGTAGCCTACTTGAGAAATAGAAATATTCCTGCTGATGATGAAGTAAATTGCCGATGATGAAGTAAATCACCGAAAATGTTTCTAAGCGAACTGATCAAATAGGAAACCAGATCAACATTTTTAGAGAAAACTGTATCTATTGATGGTGTGATTTTGTACATAATCTTTCTGGAGATAAACATTCAGAAATTTTGGTAACTGTGCAGTGCTTTCTTGCAGTCTCTCCTCACAATGCAGTTGTGAGAAGGATGGTTCAAATGGCTCTGAGCACTATGGGACTTAACTGCTGAGGTCATCAGTCCCCTTAGAACTACTTAAACCTAACTAACCTAAGAACATCATACACATCCATGCCAGAGGCAGAATTCGAACCTGCGACCGTAGCGATCGCGCGGTTCCAGACTGTAGCACCTAGAACCTCTCGGCCACTCCTGCCGGCTGTGGGAAGGATATTTTTTTCTTGTTAAATATATATTGGATAGATGAAAGAAATAGACCTTCTGTATAATGTGAACAGGGACGAGGCATGATAGTATCTGCTGTAATCGCCGATTACAGTTACTGATAGATGCATTTTTTTGTATTTAAGCTTTCTTTGTATATTTTTCTTCTACAGTTTCAGTTGCGGGCATACTTCAGTGCGGGCATACAAAATACGCTGCCAACCCGCAGCCGCTGAAGCCACTGCTGGCTGTCAGTGTGACAGCCGCCGGTCTGGAAGGCCACAGAAGTTAGTGAGATACGCTACATTCCTGTAACTTCCCAGCAACACCGATTAACAGCCCTTTTATAGCTCCCACTACAGAACGAGAAAGAGGGCTGTGCTTCTATTAAATCTCTTTCGCCTGTGACAGTGCTGAAAGTGTTCACATATGAATCAGGGTATATATCTTGGAGTTTTATAGTGTTTTGGTACACATTATTCCTTACTCATTATAGTTTTAACGAACTGTCTCGTGTCAGTTAACTGACAGGTATGCTGACATGGATAATTTGAAGTTTCTATCACTGATGAATGTTGAAAAGTATAGGCAAAATACAGGTAACTTCCACAAGGCTGCATTTAATTTCTCAAAGATAGCCTAAGGCGGACATTCTGATATCCCTTGACAAAGGACGGAACTATCTGTAAGCCTCGCGGAATGCCACGCGGATAGAGGCGTCAGGTCACGAACTGTGCGGCCCCTCCCACCAGAGGTTCGAGTCTTCCCTTGGGCATGGGTGTGTGTTGTTCTTAGCATGTTAGTTTAAGCAGTGTGTAAGTCTAGGGACCGATGACCACAGTAGTTTGGTCCCTTATTAATTCACATACATTTGAACATTTGAACTATACTCTCAAGACGAATCCCAGAACCAGGCAGTATTTAGACGAAGTCAATATCTCACCTTCTGTAGTTTCAGTGAAGCAGTACCTGAAGCATCAAAACCAATGAAATTAATTTGAACGGTTCGTAGAACCAGCGCCTGGGCAGAAAGTTCATTTTCAGTGTTGGAGAGAGTGGCAACCTATCTTCGAAATACACTGTAACAAATCAGACTTTCCCACCTTTCTTTGTTGTCCATCGGAAAACGATTGCTCAAGTCCGTGAAACAAGTGTCATTCTACGACTCGGTGACTGAAGTTTTCGACAAGAAGGACGCAGAATTGACCTCAAATGTAAATAAAATTGTGAAAATTGTGTGTAACTGAAGTTTACATATCACCCCTATTCATGTAGATACAACAGCTGATATTTTCTGAGTATCCGGCATCGGTCAGTAGGTCTAATCTTTACGCGGATTGAACTTGTACTTAAATAGACGGCATACAGCATTATTCAGTGTAATACTAAGGCATATTGCGACGCAATAATGATAAACGTAAACAGTAACATAGTTATAATAACAATGACAATAATAATAATAATAATTACAACAATAATGATAGAAATGGCTCTGAGCACTATGGAACTTAACATCTGAGGTCACCAGTCACCTGACAATAGCAGCAGCGCGGTCCCGGGCTGAAGCGCCTAGAACCGCTCGGTCACAACGGCCGGCACAATAGTATTACTTGGATAATAGTAAACGTAATGAAAATAACAAGACAGTTATTATAATTACAACATAAATACTGTCACTTCTCACATCTTTTTAATAAGGAATTACAGTTACGAAAGCCTTAAGCCTAGCCACTTGTTTGCAAAGAATTTGTCGATGATCAGTGATAACTATAAAATCGTGATTTGTTATCAATAGTATGATAATATCAAATCCAAGAAAGAGTTACTTAAGAAAGTTCGAGGTACTGAGAAATATGCTTTTGTAATAAGGTGAACCATTAGGTTCACTTAAAAATTATTATACCCCTGGTTCTTTTGTTCGGAAATATGGTAATCGTAGTTCATTATTTCCCAGATTACATTTACGAATACCTCACGCCTCGTCACTGATGTGTAAAGAATTTGTTGATCGTCAGTGATAACCATATACTTTCCACTAGTCATCAATACTATGATAATATCAAATCCAAGAAAGAGTTACTTAACAAGGTTCGTGGAAGTGCAAAACGGTAAGCCATTAGTTTTACGTAAGTATTGTAACACCCTACGTTTTTTTTTTATTATTTGGAAATACGGTAACCTGACTCATTGTTCCCCCTGTATACTACACAGTTCAGTGCTTGAGGACTTAGGAATTGCGCTTGTAACACCGGCCAGGGAAGACCGCCAGCTGACTACCCTCCGGTTTTTTCATTTGGAAATATGTTCCCCCCGTATACTATTGCAGTTCAGCGCTTGAGGATTCCGGAATCGCGCTTGTAACACCGGCCAGGGAAGACCGCCAGCTGACGGGGGGTTTTAAGCTGCCACCGGCAGGGCGCAGCAGCAGCGGGCTTCGCACTAATGCGTATTAATGCGGCCTTCCGGGCACTTGACCACCGTCGGCCGGCGGATGCGACCCATATTACGCGGGCCGCGGCCGGCACATACTTTAGTGCCGAATCAATATTGGAACAGCCTGCACATGTACAGCGCGGCGCACGAGTTCGACAACAGCAGGTAGCCCGCGGCACGCGCGACGTGCGCGCCTGCGCCAACAGACTGTGCTACGTACAGCGGCCAGCAGCCTGCTCCGGGCAAACACCAGGCCAGCGCAAACAGACCGGCCATCTGTGACAACACGCGCTAATGATATTCTGAGCACTCACAAGGCCCTGCATGCGCCTTTGGAGGAAACGCGTCTCAGACACAGTGGCGCTGCCGAGGGGTCGCGTTCTTGTTTGTGGGCTATCCCTCTCCTTGTAGTATCATGCATAGGAACGTGTATGTACAGTTCATACTAACGAAATAAGGCAGTTTGAATCTTCTAACAAGGGAACCTCCCCATCGCACCCCCCTCAGATTTAGTTAGAAGTTGGCACAGCGGATAGGCCTTGAAAAACTCAACCCAGATCAATCGAGACAACAGGAAGAAGTTGTGTGGAACTATGAAAAAAAAGCACAATATACAAACTGAGCAGTCCATGCGTAATATAGGCAACATCAAGGATAGTGTGTGCTCCGGAGCGCCGTGGTCCCGTGGTTAGCGTGAGCAGCTGAGGATCGAGAGGTCCTTGGCTCAAGTCTTTCCTCGAGTGAAAAGTTTAATTTTTTATTTTCAGTTTATGTGACAAACTATGTTTTCATCACTTGTTTGGGAGTGATTATCACATCCGCAAGAAAACCTAAATCGGGCAAGGTAGAAGAATCTTTTTCCCCATTCGCCAGGTGTATAAGTTAGGTGGGTCGACAACATATTCCTGTCATGTGACGCACATGCCGTCACCAGTGTCGTATAGAATATATCAGTCGTGTTTTTCTATGGAGGAATCGGTTGACCTATGACCTTGCGATCAAATGTTTTCATTCCCATTGTAGAGGAACGTCCTTTCGTCTACTAATCGCACGGTTTTGCGGTGCGGTCGCAAAACACAGACACTAAACTTATAACAGTGAACAGAGACGTCAATGAACGAACGGACAGATCAGAACTTTGCAAAAATAGAGAGAGTAAACTTTTCACTCGAGGTAAGACTTGAACCAAGGACCTCTCGTTCCGTAGCTGCTCACGCTAACCACGGGACCATGGCGCTCCTGAGCTCACATCATCCTTGATGTTTCCTATTATGCACATGAACTACTCATTTTGTATATTTTGCTTATTTTTTCATAGTTCCACACAACTTCTTGTTTTCTCTATTGACCTGTGTTCAGTTTTTCAAGGCCTATCCACTGTGCCAACTTATAACTAAATCTGAGGGGGGGTGCGATGGGGAGGTTCCCTTGTAAGGAGAACGGTGGTCTTGGTGTTGGATTACGGTATAACAGTACATCGACGAAAAAAGGAATCCAACACCAAAAAGCAGTTGTGTGATATAAACGAGAGTTGGTGAGGGTGTTTCTACTCGTGAAAGATGATGTCTTTTCAGATCCGCGCCAGTCGCCTAAGATTTGCTGTAGTGGTGCCACTGTAAGGTTGCATATCAGGTTTGCTTTAAATACACGCTGTAACGGTCGTGAGCGTTTCCTACCTTTGAGACTAGACGTGGTGAGTTGACGTTCGTAAAGAATACCTTTAAGGCTAAGACGTCATTATCAACATCTCACTGAGTTTGAACGAGGTCGTGTAATAAGGATGCGAGAAGCTGGACGTTCCTTCTTCGATGTTGAAGAAAGATTTGGCAAGAATTTAGCCACTGTATATGGTTGTTGGCACCGGTGGTCAGGAGAATTTACGGTTGCAAGAAGACCGGCCTCTGGAAGCCCACTGGCAGTACTGAGAGGTAAGACATTCGTGTTCGTTGCATGGCTGTGGCACATCGTACAGCATCTGCAGCAGAGGTGAGGAACCGTTGGCACCACTGAGACGCAGCTAACTGTTACAAATCTGTTACTTCACAGATAGCTCCGATTCACACGCTCAGCAGTGTGCATCCCACTGACCCCAAACTGCCCCCATCTGTGGTATCAGTGGTTTCAAGCGAGAGCTTATTGTAGAGCTGGATGGAGATCTGTTGTGTTTTATGATGGAACCTCTTTCTGCCTCGGTGCCAGTGATGGCCGTCCTAAAGGAGGAGTCGAAGTGAGGGCCTGCATGCACATTGCCTGCGTGCTACACACGCTGGACCAACAACAGGAGTTATTGGTTGGAGGTGCGATTTCGTCTGCCAGCAAGAGCACTCCCGTGGTTATCACACACACCTTGACTGCAAAACTGTACGTCAGTCTGGTGATTCGACCTGTTGCGCTTTCCATTCATGAGCAGCATTGCAGGGGCGCTTTTCCAACTGGATAATGCTCGCTCACATACCGCTGTTGTAACCCAACATGTTCAGCAGAATGTCGACATGTTGCCTTGACCTGATCGATCACCAAATTGTCTACAATCGAGTAGATATTGGTCATCATTAGATAACAAATCCAGCGTCATCCACAAACAGGATTAACCGTCCCAGTATTGTCCAACCAAGTGCAACAGGTACCGAATTCCAACCCACAAACTAACATCCAGCACTTGTACAACGCATCACATGCACGCTTGCATTCAACATTCTGGTGGTCAGACCAGTTATTAACATACAAGCATTTCACATTTGCAATGGGCTAATTCGCGCATTATTATACATTAATTATCTGTTGGTGTTGCATTTTTGCCGTCGGTGCACTTGTCTTGAACACATTGTATTCGTCTTTTTAGCCATCGTCAGATCTAACAGTTACAAGAGCGACAAAAACAACTCGGTTACTGTCGCTGCTGTAACTTAATGTAATCTAATTCATAGTTATATTTTTTATCATAACTTAATAGAGAAGTAGGATTACGTCAAACATTACAATTAACATGTTTGTATATAACGTTACTTTAAGAAAACATAATGAGCATATCGACGCTTACTGAGTTCGTGAGTTTTTCAAACTTTGTTTCACGTTCAGTTACTTGAGTTTTGATAACAACATTTATCGCCAGACTGAAGGGCTGGATGTGGTACATAGTCCGCCAAGCTTAGTGGCTGATATCTTAATGGAGGATTGCAAAAATAGTTCTTCAGTCAGCACCCAGAGACTAAAGAAAGATACAGCTTCTGTAACGTCTATGAGAATGTTTTTATAATAATTTATCTTGTCAACGATCGCTTAAATGTATACAAAATATTCACATTACAGGTTTCAGCAAACAGCTGCCATCTCCAAATGTGACAAAATCCACACTAAAGCTTCTTACAAATGTATAACAGAACAGTTAGACGCTTTGAACATTATGAGGTCAACTAAAATATTTCAATGAATGTATATCATAGCGTCTTATAATAAAAAGTGCTGTAGCAATACACATCGGCATTTTGTAGGCAATACACTATCTACTTCAGTCGTTGTTGGTCGCGAGGAAAGAGACTCTTTGCTGTATGTGTAAGCTCATTTTAGCAACGGCTGATACTTAGATACCACAAGTAGACAATTGGTGCAATGCTGTTTGAACTTACTTTAACGTATTGTATTTGTTTTTTCATGTTGGATTTCGCTACTGATCACACTTTTACTGTGACATCAGCAGAAATCCCGATATACCATGGCCAATGAGTACCATATTAAGAGCGATGATTTTTGGATATACCTCACACAATTTTTTATCGCGAGGTTTAGTTTCGACAGAAGTAGAATTTTGATAATGTGAGTTTAGAAGCCATCAACTGGAACGTCTTAACATAACGCTGTGTTGCGTCTCAAATATGGGATGAAAATAATGAATTTTCTATTAATGATAAGAAACTTCTGACTAAAGTTCTTGATGACTGATTTGGGTTTACTTCCAGGTATACAAGAACATTGTGAACAGAATACTGAGAAAAGATAATTACCTATACAAAATCACCTATAGTCTAGGAAATGCCACAATTATATCCCACTATATCAACAAGTACAACAACTGAACTCAAGAGATCTAATTCCCCAATAGAAAAAATGGTCATACCTGCCCTTTTTATTGTTTAAGCAGACCTGCCAAGCAACGTCATGTGGAGTGGTACTCAAAAGTTTCCGAAATTAGATTTTTTGTGCAAATTGCTACGAATCAGTATGGCAAATGGTCGTGAGGATAGTTATTGTTCGTATTTCCATTACCGCGTTTCCGTGAAACCGACTTTGTGAGATGTCTGAGGAACAGCGTGTTTTAAACTCGAGGAAACTGCATTGCAAACACCAGTGTCGAAGTAAGCTTTTGAAGACAATATTTTAGACAAGGCACAGAACTGAAAGGTACGAGCATTTCCAAATCAGGAGAAAAATTACTGATGGTGACGACCATACCGGTGGGCGATCTGCAGCCATCACAGCAGAAAATATTCAGGAAACGAGGGAAATGATGTTGCCGTATCATAGGCAGACCAACGATGAGGTCTGCAACACTTTGGAATTAAGTCATGGTATGTGTGGACGTACTATGCCAAAAGAATAGAACAAGAAAAGGGCTGCAGCGAGGTTCGTGCCGTGATTGTCTCTTTGACTGTCAGAAGCAATATCGCGTGGAAACCTGCAGGAACTTAAACAACTGCTTCAAAACAACCCAAATTTTCTTTCAGAGAAAGTCACTGAGCCGGAAGTTAGGGTTATGACTACGACCCTTAAACCAAGCAGAGATCGTTGAAAAGGAAGAGGACCCTCCACCACGACTAAAACAAAAATGCTCAACAAATCAGATTAAGTCGATGTTATCCTATTTTTTAAATTTTTCATTGAAGGAGTTGTACATCAAGAGGTCGTCCCTTGTGGTCACACGGTCATTAAATTCTCTCACGATGATCTAATATGATTGTGGGATGTCAAGAGAGAAAACACATAGGGAAGTGGCTTACAAACGACTGGATACTCCACCATGACAATGTACTTCAGTGTGTAGTCTATATTGTGCATAAATGTTTGATTAGAAACAAGATGGTAGTTGTTCACAGCCCATCATACTCACCAGACTTCTCCATGGTAAGAATGATTTGTGAGAGATATGACACCGGGGAGGAAATTAAAGCGGATTAGGAAACGGTACTGAACACCCTTTGACAGACTTCTAGTATTCATTTGAAAAATGGGACCGTTGGACTCGTTCCGTAGGAAAGCTCTCAGAAGGAGCCCGTGCAGAATAGGATTTAGACAAGACGCCATATTTTGTATCAGTGCATCCGGGAACTTTTGGACAGCAATTCGTACAATTCATACAAATCACTTACGTTAAGACAATGACAATGTCCTTGATCGACAGTCGCATCAGGAGAGCCTCCGGACAGTCTTAATATGATAATCTTCTCTAATTACACGCTTTTATTTGTTTACAATGTCTCACTGTGAATCGGTACATTTTACAGTAACTTGTGTCATGTAATAAGAGTTTAGAGTTTTTTATGTATTGACGCCCGAACGTATAAATCGCATATGAGCATTATTTAGTCCTCTTATGGCCCTGATAATGCAGTACAGACATTTTTATAATTGGCTTCATATAATTGGTTTCATACAGGAAAAGTACAAAAATGTCGATCTTGCATCGAATTCAGCCGTTTGTGGACGTTGTAAGACAATTAATGACCTTGCATCGAATTCAGCCGTTTGTGGACGTTGTAAACAATTACTCGCAATACTTGTCCTTTCAAATGAGATTCTCCTATCTATCCTGCTACTATTCTTTCATTCCCTCGCTATATTGTTCTTTTCATTCGCGAGTGAAGATTCTTCCTCATTTCTTCTCTTTCTCTTGAAAATCCTTGAAATTAATTGTTACGAATTTTTCTCTGTTTTGAATGTCTTCTTCAGTTATTTTTAACCCTTCTCCATGTGTCTGATACCTCTGTTCTTTCTGTTATTAAATATTGAATGTTTATCGAATTACCAATTTCTCTCCGTTCTTTTCATACGTCCAGAAAAACTGAACCACCTTCTCCTTAAGGTGTTTGAGAGCCTGGGCATTTTATCATACAGATCTATGTTGCTTCATAGGTTTTAGTTACCATTCTTTATAGTGGAGGATCCGAGAATTTTCCAGTTTTACTGTGTTCCTACTTCAAATGTGACACTGCATTTCGCAGCAGAGAAAGCTTGTAGTTATATAGGTGTTCCATTGTATCTGATTTTCCCATTTTTTTTTAAAAAATTTGGATGTCCTTGGGAAACTGATACGAACCTTCATTTTATGGGATCTACAATTCTTTGTTTCTCCGGTCAGCTCATCGGGTTGTATGTTTTTTATAATTTTTTAACTTTTTAAGTTTTCCAAAATGTGTTTTTTTACGATGCAGAGTTAGCCTGATATTTCTCATGCATTCTGTTTTGAATGTCAAGATTTGCGGCCCAGCCTGCTCTAATATTCTCCCAAGGAAGTATAAATGGTTGGCAGCTGATTCTATATCCCTGCAAAGACTGCAAGGTCATCCGAAAAGGGATAGGGTTTCGCTTTGATTTCTTTGTGTTTTGTTCCTAGATTTATTTCAAATGTTTCAGAAATTTCGCACTGGAATTTATCTTTTGAAATAGTTTTTATGAGATGTTGTTTAATCAAGTGAAGTACTTAACTATCTACACAAGGTTTTTGTAGTGTAGAGACTGTGTGTGTTCTTCTGTGTTAATTTCATTTTATTTGTCGATAAATAAAAGTAATTGTTACACTTTCAGTAATACATTTTTCACAACAATAAAATTCACATATGAACTACTACTCGTCTGCTCATCCGTAACATCAATTTTCAGTGGAAATTAACATGCATATTATCAGCTGATTCTTACTGTTTGCTTCAATAAAAACATATCGCACCATATTCGCCCTGAAGACATGCGGAAATTTATAAGTGCCGCACAGTGGACCACACGGTGGTTGGCGGCTAAGAGGGCAGATGTAGATTAAATACTGGTTACTTCCTCTATACAGACCGCAAGTCCGTAGCAAAATGGAACGTACCGTTATTAGAAGGATGCTCAACTTTATCGAAGATGAATCAGATTTCTTTACGTGTGTAATGGTGTAAAAAATGACTGCACTTGCTCTTTGAGAGCGGGAGTCTTTTCCTCCTTAACGTACCCGTCCAACTCGCCCGAATCGCCTAATGATGTCGCATTCACGACAGTCAACAAGCGTGGCTGAGGCCTCTCTGAAGTCCTCTGACCAAGTGGTCGTGCCACGGTTGTCAGCGGCGACTGAGGGTTATTCACCATCGATATTATTCCGACTTAGAGGAAGGTTTACAGTTCCTGTTTACTTTGAGAATCAGGTGCAATACTGGCTGCATAAAGGTACAAAACAACTGGTTTTTTTTTCAGTAGTTACAGTTTCTCAAAATACGATCGGAGCGGCATCCGAATCAGGAGATAATGTTCAGTCTGCCTCACTAGCTCTCATTGGGAACAAAGCTGCATTTATCTTCGCGCATGAGTGAGGAAATGAGCGCGCTCTAAATTTGCATTACGCTATCGCTTTATCCGCACTACAGGCTTCATTAATAGCCCGTTATTAAAACATTGCGCAAACTCTATGCGAGAGGGCTGTGGACTATTTATCTACTCGTGTTTGGTAATGAGAAACCGTACCCCATTCGGATAAATTCTTTCACAAATTTCAGTCCGTGAGACTATTCACTGTGAAATTCAAAATGCAATCTGGAAAAACGGATTATTATTTCACAACTTAAGTAGTTGTCGTTGGAGTTATACGACATACACTTACCTCCGCTGTTTAGATTGGTAATAATATTAGGAGGGTACCGTCCTGGTCAGGGTGTGGGGATCTTAGATTATTTTACGGAAAAAGTAAAATATCAACATGGTATAGTGAACAATGTTTTAATATTGATGAACATTCAGAATTAAAGTCCGTCAGAGCTACCGGGTGACAAAAGCAACTGCGGTAATTTGAAGCCGGCCGGGGTGGCCGAGTGGTTCTAGGCGCTACAGTCTGGAACCGTGAGACCGCTACGGTCGCAGGTTCGAATCCTGCCTCGGGCATGGATGTGCTTGATGTCCTTCGGTTAGTTAGGTTTAAGTACTTCTAAGTTCTAGGGGACTGATGACCACAGAAGTTAAGTCCCACAGTGCTCAGAGCCATTTGAACCATTTTTGATTATTTGAAAGTTCCAAATTTGGCACCACTTGGAAAGTTTGAAACACTACCAGAAACTACTGCTAGACCGCTAGATGTTCTACTGGCTGTACAAAAGTCTAGCCTCCTCAAGTACACACTTTCATAGCACATGCCTTTCACAGCTTTTAATCTTTCGTCGGCAAAATTACAATGTGTTTTTGTGGTCCTCACTGTCTAGCAAATTGTATAACTAATTCTGTCACGCAACACGAGCGTAAGCATTGATTCCTCTATCATCTTAAAATACGCCGTTTTAATAGAGATTAATGGTTGACCATTGTCGTCCATCGCTCGCAGACTTTCTAATGAGTAAATACTACACAAATCTTATTGCCAAGGCATGGAACTATCATGAAGCAGGATCTTTGTGGCCAGTAACATTTCCGAAATGGACTACCCTGCCCAGTTCAGACCTGAAACCAATGGGACCTCCCTGGGATGAGTTAGAATGTCGCTTCGCTTCAGACCCCTACCTCTTCTGGTTGCGGGTCTTGAGGAGCTATGCCCTATCATTCCTTCACAAATGTTTAGACACCTCACTGGAAGTGTTCCCATTAGAGTAAAACCGATCATAAGAAGGTTTGACACACCCGCTAATAATGTCCACTAATAGATGCCCGTATACTTTTGATCAGATAGTTTGTAAATTCATTTGTTCGTCACCTTTGTGATCACCAACACAGCTCGTATCCAAAAGAAAAAAAAAAGTTACTGAAAGCACTAGTAAAAGGGAACAATACCAGACTTCTACAAAGTCTTGCAGAGGTTACAATCATCACTAAGAGTCAGACGCATGGCTACACATGTACTCAGCAACTTGCCAGAACATATCTCATTTAAATTATATGGTGGAGCTTAAGACTGAATTAAGAAACTGTTGTGGGAAACTCTTAATGTCTTACAGAATATCTTCAGGGTACTTATTAAATCAACGGGAGTTCCATCAGGTCTTCGGTGATGGTCTTAGTCTGTCTGCTAGAGCCTATTTTGCTCGTTATTTGCATGTAAACAAGAAACATTAGTACACCTCTTAAAGATAGCAAGTTGTGTATCTAAAGATATTTTGATACCCTATTACATGTTGCTGTTCAAAAATGGTTCAAATGGCTCTGAGCACTATGGGACTTAACTTCTGAGGTCATCAGTCGCCTAGAATTTAGAACTACTTAAACCTAAGTAACCCAAGGACATCACACACATCCACGCCAGAGTCAGGATTCGAACCTGCGACCGTAGCGGTCGCACGGTTGCAGACTGTAGTGCCTAGAACCGCTCGGCCACTCTGGCCGGCTTATTACTAGTATACAATCATGGAACCAGTCTCATCGTATATATATAATTTCACAATGAAAATATTACACTCACATACACCTAGGCTCTGCCATGAAATACTGCAAATCACTTGTCAATATTCTTCATGGTTTAGCCGTGCCTCTATACAATCACAACTGACGTAAGCCAACTTCACCTGTCTACGTTTACACCGCTGTACTGTAAACTAGTCAGAGAAATACACTCCGTGTTTGCCAGTAACAGATATGGCATACAAAAGCACCCTCCACATTATGCTCTACACAATATTGCCGTAACCATCTGATGCACCATTCCTCCTCAGTGGATGTGAGCTACATTTCTCAACTGGATTCGAGCAAGAAGACACTACCCACTACCCAGCTTAACAATACCCATGTACAGCTGGCTCAGCCTCTTGTTGACCACTGCAGCTGCTTCAGTGTCATACAGACTGTTCCCCGCCACACTCCTCTGCAGTCTATCGTGCACGGTTGCAATCAACGAACTCCCGCTGTCAACAGCTACCACGCAACTGATTCACAAACTCTGATCAGCACGAAACCATTGCTTGTACTACACAGCGGACTTGGGCGCTGGGAGAAGTTAGAGTGGCCACCTGTTTACCATCCCGATGAGTAGCTTAGCTACAAATCCGGCCACGGAAACTCTTTGGGCCAGCCACGCCAGTGCAAGCAAGTGTGGCTGGCACACCGTACTAGACACCAGCGCCTCCCCATGACTTGTCCAGCGATGTCTTGCTCTGCCCCAAGTCGATTACTCCGCTGTCACTCTAAACTGTGAATTCACTTCTACTGAATAACAAGGCTCTTGAAAGTCTGACGCTGCTGATGACCACCCGCCGCCAGAAGTGCCCTTTGTTGCGAGTTCAGGTCTACACCCTCGCAGGTGCGACAGGCTGGGCAGGTGGGAAGATACATTTGCCAGGAAATTTTAGTTCCACGGCACAGTAGTTAAATTTCAGCATTTCTGTGAAGATTCTCTTTAATACAATAAGCGTTTCCCCAGAGAAAGTTCGTTCATTCAGTCTTAGATTCCACCATATAATATACATGACATTTCATATGCTGTGGCTAGTTGCTGAATATATCTGTGCCCAACGTATATGACTCTTCATACTGGCAGCCTCTTCGAGACATTATAGACATGGTCATTTCTCGTGGTGTTTCGTTCTTGTATTAACAAAGGACATATACGAATGAATATATACACAACCTGACCAAAAGTATCCGGACGCACATTACTGAACATTAATATGGAGTGTGTCCACACGTTTCCCATATGACTACCTGAACTCTGCTGGGGACGCTTTCTATGCGGTGTCTGAATGCCTGTGGCGGAATAATGTCACCGTCTTTATCCAAAACGGATCCAGGGCTGGTGGTGATGCTGGACGTTTGGGTCTGAAGCGGGTCGAAGGTCCGTTTCACCTCAGAGGTGATCGGTCGGCGTTAGGTCTGGAACTGGCTGATCAGTCCATTCCAGGAATATTATTGTCCACAAAACATTGCCCCACACCTGTTGCTTTATGACACTGTGCATTGTCATCCTGATGCAATCATCGTCTACGAACTGTTCCTCTACTACAAGCAATACTGAATGATGCGAAACGTGTTACTATACTTCAGGAATTATCATTTTCTGAATCGCAGTAAGGGGACGGAGCTGTATATGCGAAAACACTCCCATACCGTAACACCACCCCATTTGTACCTCAGTTTTGCCACTACACATGATAGTAGGTAATGTTCTCAAAGCATTTTCGAAGCGCAAATCCTTCTACTGGATTATCACAATGTAAAGGTAGATTCATTACGCCCCCAGTCACTCGTTTCCAATCGTAGACTCCTGTGGCGACGCTCTTTATCACTATCTCAGTTGTCGCTTAGCAGTGACCACAGAAATGTGTGACTTACGAGTAATTGCTCGACCACTGTACCCGGAACTCTTTAACACCCTACGCACCGTCATTGTGATAATTGGATAGCTGGTAGCATCTTACAACTAGTGAATGATACCTCCGTCTGGTTTCACGTGATTTTGGACAACCACCTTCCTCAGCGCTCGACGATCCCTGTCCATCAGTACATGAGAACCTCCTGCTCTTGGTTTAACTGCGAATCTTCCTACGCATGGTTTTCTTCGCAATGACATCAGAAATAATCGACTTGGGTAGCTTTAGTTTGGCTGAAATGAATGAGATGGATTTGTAACTAAGGTGATATCCACTGGCTAGCTAGTCCACCCTTAGAAGTCACTAAGCTGCCTTGAGCTTATCCATTCTGTTATTTGCTTCTCTACTGACAGCACAAAACTCACAGCCGACTTCTATCTTGGCGGTCCACCTCTCGTGATGTCAGTGGTCACTACATAGAGCGACAAAGAGATAGATAGATAGAGAGAGAGAGAGAGAGAGAGAGAGAGAGAGAGAGAGGGGGTGAGGCGGTGGAGGGAGAAATGGAGAGAGAGAAGGAGAGATGGGAGATGGGGGTGGAGGGAGAAGGAGAGGGAGGGAGAGGGAGAGGGAGAGGGAGAGAGAGAGACAGAGAGAGAGAGAGGGAAGGGGAGAGCGTTAAATCTAAAAACCCCAAACATTTTTGAAGTCGCTGTATGGTGTCCTTGAATGAACATGTTGTAATTATTATAATATGTTTCTGTATTCCGAAAATTTTCAGGAAACACGGTTCAGCGGCTCGTCAGTGATCGGCACGGGACAATTAACTAATTTCTTCGTTTCCAATTAGTTGTAGCAGTAATCATGTTTATTGCAAATTGGCTAAACCGAGGGGCTTTAGCATTTGCCGGGAGACAATTTTCGCAATAAGAATGTGATGCTATCTATATTTACAAGAACGTAACATTTTCTACTACTTGTATTAAACTGTCTGAAAATCCTGTTCGTGTAGCATGTGGAGTTCTGTGAAGCACTGTATTACATGCACTAAATGTTTTCAGGATTCAGTGATAATTCATTTCGCTTGACTCAAATGCTGACCTTTCCGAAAATTTCGTTAACTGCCTTTCCACTAAGGAAACTATTACCTACTTTTATTCCTACAGTTGTGTCATACGCAGAAGGGATAATTTTCTGAAAATTTAAGTAGAAGATAAATTACTTATATCAGAGACACCAGAGGAACCAAAACAGATCCCTGTTGTACGCCGTCTCAAATTGCCTCAAAATCTGCTGTTATTTGATTCCCTTGGAATTGGTGCACCCAACTTCCTGTCGTTTAGATGAGATAAAAGCATTAAAGTTCTGTGTCTCTTAATCACTTGAGACGTCGGGCATAGCGGACGGACGGAAAGGCGCGTGCCTGGAAACCGAAAGGTCGTGGAATCTATTCTCGGTCCGAATTCGGGGTATTTCAGTCTGCCCTTAATCCAGCCTCTACGTGATGTGAAGATTCCGCAGGGAAGTCAAGTGGCCAGGATTCCACGTTAAACTGTAGGTCCTGTTTCCCTGCATGTCTACTGGGGTACATTAGGGACACACATGTCGCCTAAGTGGCATCAAACAGAAAGACTTGCAACAGACAATCGAGCCACACTGAATTCCTTTTATCACTTGCTACAAACCGCACGCAGTGACCCTATGAAACAACCGCGTTTACTCCATGTACCGTACATTCCAGCTGCTTTGGCTTGAAATCTCCTGGAGAACTCTACATCCACGACAGACTTGGGCGTGCATCAGCCAAGCGCTCATTTCACAAGATGGAGCCGTTTCTCATCAAAATCGATTGCAGTTATTACAGAAAAGGCCGAATGCAGCAGTTTTGGTACAGAGACAAACACGGGGGATGGAAGTATATGTTTTCGGTGTTAGGGAAGGTAGCAGCACTTCTTTCCAAATGGAAGTTACAAGATAATTTAGGAAACTTCTTAATTTCACTGCCAATGTGCTAATAAATTACTTTTTATTACAGCCAGTTCAATCAACACGGGTGTTGACATTGATAAAGCACAAACAAATAATGACTTTGTTTGAAGGACATGCGTAAAGAATGGTAAGGGACAAGTTGGTTGTTTTGAGAAACTACGCATAAGGTTTCAATATTGTCTCGTTATTATAAGACATTTCAAGCACGTGCAGTGGGATTTATTCATTACTATAATTCATTGTTTTCAAATGCATCTAAAGTAACGACATGTTTTTAAAATGGTTAATTCTACCCAAAATTTTATTCCTAAAACTTCGTCAGTGGGTACTTCACTTTCTGTACTTGCAAACTGAGTACTCTTACCGCTGTTACGTGTCTGAGCTAATTAACGGAGCTTTACTGCGATGTATCTCAAAACCACAAATTTAAATGGCTCGAACTGTTTCAGTGTTTGATACTAAGACTTGCATAAATGATTTTTTGCAATAATAAAGTGTAGCAACATCTAAGATTAACCTACTACTCAGCACGATGTATAATTTTAACAGCAGCTTCCTATCATACGTAATTAAAGTTAAGGATTTTTCTTAACATCTCTGATATCATCCTGTCACGTCCATTTCCGTAAAATATGGAGAGCGAAACTACTTAACATTGTTTAGCTGCATAAATAAATTTTCACATTTACCTAATCAGAAACAACTTCAGGTTATGCACACTATCGTCAGATTCATACAGAGCGTATCCGCAAAGCATTTTCGTGGCACAAACACCCCGTGCATTACAACTCCTGCAACCACGCTTTTAACACTTATCACTGTTTATACGCACACATCGTGACAAAGTTGCCAATAATGAGAATTTGAAATTTGAGATAGAGCTACCATTTCTCGGTTTATCAAGTAACTATTAACAGATATTAATAAAGCACTTCATTTTCCATCTTTTAAATCCAATAAGCCTGTATCTCATGAACTGCCCTTGCCGTTCCTTACAGCCAAGGTCATCATTTGTGAATTTTCGTCTGTGTACGGTTATCTTCCCCATACCGTTTTCTATGTACAGTACTTCTGTTTTACAGCGACCAGTGAGGGATACAATACATTTCAGTTTTAAAGTTAGTGGAGTACAAGAAAGTATATTTAATATTTTGTTACCGTCAACGATAATATTTTAGTAATACACGTAAGACTGTATATTACGCCATGCTCTTTATATGTGGCTGCCACAAATGCTCGTAGTGTCATATGGGATACATGTATAGTCAACAGGAAATTGGTCATGGGAATCGTAGTCTTAATATCGATGTATGGAGACCCTCCGTGTACTACACACTGAAACTAATCGGTATTAGCATCTTTTTGAGCTCCGAAGTAAAATCGGATGAGCGCTATCCACTCTTCACATCAATAAGCATGCTAAGCAACATTCCATCAACAATTTTACCATTGAGCACAACCGAAACATATGATTATATATTTTAAATGATTATATATTTTTAATTATTGTATATATTAATGATTATATATTTTAAATAAATGTCCCATTATCGTAGGAGAAGTTGTACGAAGTAGAGTTGAAAATGAAAGTCGATTTCACAAATTATTACAGTTTTATTTAAATTTAAAATCCACAGTATTACTTACTCCAACGTTACTCTTGGAAAAGAAAAACATAAAAAATCTACATGAAAGCTGAGGCTAAAAATGGGGGACTTAGACTGACATCGTTAGGAAGGCTAAAAGATGACTAACTCAGCGTTCATCTGCGCAACTTGTATTTTCAAAAAAAAGAAAAAAAAGGGAAATGACCCAATGAACTTCGCATCTAAGACGCACATAGTATTAGTGAAATTGGAGGATGCTCGGATTGTGTACTCTGAAATATGCCGCTACGGTCGCAGGTTCGAATCCTGCCTCGGGCATGGATGTGTGTGATGTCCTTAGGTTAGTTAGGTTTAAGTAGTTCTAAGTTCTAGGAGACTGATGACCTCAGATGTTAAGTCCCATAGTGCTCAGAGCCATTTGAACCAGTTTTGAAACACTGGTTATGTGTGAGATAATCAACAAAATTACCTATAGAAATGGGCGGCCAAAGGATGATAAAATGAGAAAAAAAAGAGAATACCAACGAACACCGTAAGAGAACTTACACGATGAGGCGCGTGGCCACCCCACGCTGCTGACGACCGCACGTGAAGTCGAGGTACGCTGTGATGCCGCGGTAGAACGCAGCCGCGCACGAAAACTAGCGGCCGTCGTTTCCAAAAGCAACTAAAGTCAACTAGCGGCCACTAGCATCAGAGCTGAATGTTAACAAAGGTGGATGCATTATAAGTAATTGATTACAAAATAGGTGGATGTACAGTGTCAAAGTATAAAAAAATAATGTAAAAATTATCTACTTGGGCATAAACAGGGAGAGTGCTCAACCATCTTTTAAAAGTGATACCAAGGTAAAATTTAAAATTTAAAAAATAGTGGCAAGTTGGATAAAAATAAACTAAATAGAGTGACAATTGAGTATCTACAAGGAGAAACAGTACCAGTTGGCGATTAAAATTAAAGGGATTTGAAGACAATTGCAATTCCTTTCAGAGGGAAGTTTGAGAGGAATAATGGTGATGTTTGAGCCGTATTTCAAAAAAGAACAATTATTTGGAAGATACACATGCTTCAGCGTGCTTTGCTTCTTTAGGGTTGTTGAAGTGTCCTTGTTTAAGCTGTGCAGAATTTCTATTTCCTCAAAAGAATTAGAGAGGGTACCTTTGCGGTGACGTTGAAGGATACTCAAATTAGTATTCATGTAACCAATAGGGTGCCCATTGTGTTTTAAATTATTGGACAAAGCGGACTTAGAATTATTAGGACTCTGATATTCTTTGAATCGGATGTTAGGAGTACAACACGTCTGCCCTCTCTTTGGAGGGGTAGCAGCAGGCTTTTAGCGAATGCGACGAACTAGAAAGTACCTCGAAGCATGAAAATAAAAGAGAACGCTGGGAACGTTTCCGTGATATGTCGTACAAGTGTACATAAGCAATTTACTAGTTTGGCACCGAGTTTGAACAGCCTTTTGGTTGACGAAACCCACTTTGTGTCCTGAACTGGAGGCAATGCATAGGACTGACTAAATATAAAGACTGCTGAGAAGATGCGAAATTTATCAGTGTCATATGTAACCCAGTATTTTTGTTGACATCTATGCTTAATAGAAATTTTTTACATCTCAAGTGGGCATTTGGAGACTAAGGCAACTTTGTGGCTGCAAGTCAGAGATTAGGCCACCAAATCGCAACATCTGAATACGCCGAACTGGCCCTGGAACCCACACAACTTGAGGAACATCTTTCTTGCGTCAGGTCCACAGTAGACACGAGATGTCCCAGAATCCGCTTGCTAGAGCGGGAACCGGTCAGGCATAATGCAACACTCATTGCAGCCAACTTTAATATGAAAATGAAACGTAACTGAAATGATACAATAATCTGTACCATTCATGTTACAACTGTATCACCTTTGGTTCCAATTTGAAACATAACCCAGTCGTGTGCTCGCCAGTATGCAGAGTGTCTCCATACGAAATGTGAGGAACTGACTGTTCATATAGAACGAAGGTTATGAGTGGTAATTTTATTGTTGATAATGTAATGTATTCTACTACTCCACAGCAGGTAACACTGTACAAAAATGAAATGATCGTATGGCATTGTTGGCTAGGAGGCCCCATGCGGGGAAGTTCTGCCGCCGTATTGCAAGTCCTTTTTAGTTGACGCCACGTCGGCGACTTATAATTCATTGATGATGGAATGATGGTGAAGAACACACAACACCCAGTCATTACGAGGGAGAGAAACTGACCCCGCCGGGAATTGAACCCGGGACCCTGTGAGCGGGGAGCGAGAACGCTACTGCATAATCTTATTTGGTTCGTTTTTGTTCGTTGCATTTGCTCGGGGCGGACGTCGTAAGACATCCGTTTAAGTCCATCATTGATCCATTAACTCAGTTTTTTTTCTATTACAGAGGGCAGCAAACCCTCTGACCGAACACGCTGAGCTACCGTGCCGGCTTTCCGCAAGACCACGAGCTGCGGACAACGCTGTACAGACGAGTCACAGTTAAGTACACTCTAAGACAAAAAAGAAAGAAAGGCCGAAGCACGAAACAGCAGTTATTTGAATGGGACGGACATCGATAGCTTTTATGTACATCTACAGACAGTCTAATGTTACTACAATTAAAAAAAATAATTGTTCGAGAGAAAGAGCTTTACAAATTGAGCAAGACAATAACGCTTTGGTCCACGTTTGGCCTTTATGGAAGCAGTTATTGGGCTTGGCACTGACTAACGGAATTGTTGTATGTCCTCCTGAGTGATATCGTTCCAAATTCTGTGAAACTAGCGCTTCATATCGTCGAACTCCCGAGATGGTTTGAGGGCTCTGCCCGTAACTTCCTCAGTTAGGGAGAGATCCGACGACGTTGCTTGCCAAGGTAGGATTTGGCAAGCACGAAGGCAAGTAGTACAGACTCTCGCCGTCTGCGGGAGGGCATTATTTTCCTGAAATTAAAACCTAGGTTGGTTTCCTATGAAAGGCAATAAAACGGGTCGAAGAGTACCGAAGTCGAAACACTGCACTGGAAGGCGTGTATGACATCCAAAGGGGTCTTGCTGTGAAAAGAAATGATACCCGGTAAATCATTTCTGGTTGTCAGGCCGTATGGCTGGCGACAGTCACGTTGGTATCCCAACGCTGTAAGTGCCATCTCATAACTCTATCAATCATTACCAAGCCGAATAAGTGCTTGCATAAGGGGTAGAGGTGGATCAACAAGTTATTCAGTTGCTCAGTTCGAGAAGCTCTTTCTATCAAGTAAGTCATCCAATTTTTCTGAAACTGTAATAATTTGTTAGTCTGGACAGGTACATCACAAATAACGATTTCCATCCCATTCGGATAACTCCTTCGTTGTGCGCCGCTTTCTTCTTTTTTTCTGTTGGTCTTTGAGTGTATTTTGTTGCTGACAGCCATCTGTCATCTCATTATTCTGTTTGTTGTCCTTTAATTTCAAAAGCATGGGATGAATTTTATTGCATTTGACGCTTCAGTTTTAACATATGCAAATAAACTATTATAAATGACTTACATGACATCGTATTAAGAGTGTTTACGTGAGAATTTACAGCAGATAGCGTTATAATGACAACTAAATACGAAATGCATCTTGTGTGTTCTCTACCTTGCTATGCAGCATACCTAATAATGGCCTGAGAACTGAAACCTGTTGCCATGAAGAAGTATTTTTTAGCAGCTCTGGTCGGTGGAGCTGTGACATTATTTACACTACTGGCCATTAAAATTGCTACACCAAGAAGAAATGCAGATGATAAACGGGTATTCATTGGACAAATATATTATACTAGAACTGACATGTGATTACATTTTCACGCCATTTGGGTGCATAGATCCTGAGAAATCAGTACCCAGAACAACCATCTCTGGCCGTAATAACGGCCTTGATACGCCTGGGCATTGAGTCAAACAGAGCTTGGATGGCGTGTACAGGTACAGCTGCCCATGCAGCTTCAACACGATACCACAGTTAATCAAGAGTAGTGACTGGCATATTGTGGCGAGCCAGTTTCTCGGCCACCATTGACCAGACGCTTTTAATTGGTGAGAGATCTGGAGAATGTGCTGGCCCCGGCAGCAGTCGAACATTTTCTGTATCCAGAACCGCCCGTAAAGGACCTGCAACATGCAGTCGTGCATTATCCTGCTCAAATGTAGGGTTTCGCAGGGATCGAATGAAGGGTAGAGCCACGGGTCGTAACACATCTGAAATGTAACGTCCACTGTTCAAAGTGCCGTCAATGCGAACAGGAGGTGACAGAGACGTGTAACCAATGGCAACCCATACCATCACGCCAGGTGATACGCCAGTATGGTGATGACGGATACACGCTTCCAATGTGTGTTCACCGCGATGTCGCCAAACATGGATGCGGCCATCATGATGTTGTAATCAGAACCTAGTTTCATCCGAAAAAATGACGTTTTGCCATTCGTGCACCCAGGTTCGTCGTTGAGTACACCATCGCAGGCGCTCCTGTCTGTGATGCTGCGTCAAGGGTAACCGCAGCCATGGTCTCCGAGCTGATAGTCCATGCTGCTGCAAACGTCGTCGAGCTGTTCGTGCAGATGGTTGTTGTCTTGCTAACGTCCCCATCTATTGACTCAGGGATCGAGACTTAGCTACACGATCCGTTATAGCCATGCGGATAAGATGCCTGTCATCTCGACAGCTCCTGATACGAGGCCGTTGGGATCGAGCACGGCGTTCCGTATTACCCTCCTGAACGAACCGATTCCATATTCTGCTAACAGTGATTGGATCTCGACCAACGCGACCAGCAATATCGTGATACGATGAACCGCGATCGCAATAGGCTACAATCCGACCTTTATCAAAGTCGGAAACGTGATGGTACGCATTTCTCCTCATTATACGAGGCATCACAACAACGTTTCACCAGGCAGAGCCGGTCAACTGCTGTTTGTGTATGAGAAATCTGTTGGAAACGTTCCTCATGTAAGCACATTGTAGGTGTCGCCACCGGCGGCAACCTCGTGTGAATGCTCTGAAAAGCTAATCATTTGCATATCACAGTATCTTCTTCCTGTCGGTTAAGTTTCGCGTCTGTAGCACGTCATCTACGTGGTGTAGCAATTTTAATGGCCAGTAGTGCACTTAAGAGATACTAGGCACCAACTTCACAGAACTAGAACACGATCGTAGGATAATGCCAAGCTGAGATGTCGAAATGTTGAAGTTCGATACTGGTCGACGAAAATCTGGAAAGAAGCGTACGGTAAAGTTAAAAACTTCTGGGATGTTAGGCCGCATCATATTTCCTTCTAAAATAATCGACGTTTCGAACCCCCTGCTGGGATCTACTTCAGGATGTTTCGGTGTCCACTACAACGCCGAAACATCCTAAAGAAGATCCTAGCAGAGAGGCCGAAACGTCGATTATTTTAGAAAGAAATATGACGCGGCCTCACATCCCAGAAAATTGTAACTTTAGTGACAACGACTACGAAAGTCTGCGGATTTACATAAGCGTACAGTACATTGGTCACTTCCAAAGCAGGAGGAAACTGCGCGTGGGTTGCGTGCTGTTGCCAGTCGGAGACAGAAACGCACGGTGCAGTGGACAGACACTTTTTCTGGTTGCCGAGTCTTTTTCACAGTCTGCATCGCGTAGCGCTACAGGCTTTTTCTATTTTTTTCCGGCTACGACCTGATGCACCCACCGCGCGTGGAGGGTGGCTGGTACACGGTACGTATCGGGGCGGAAACATCCGCTACTCGAGGGCGGCACCCGAGCCTCCGGTCCCGGCCCTGCAGTGGCAGTGGCGCGCTGTGCGTAACGCATCGGGTGGCGAGCAGGCGGCGCCGAGGATTACCCCGGCCTTGTAAATTCTGCTGACTCCTGACTCCGGGCCACGAGTAGCCGGTCGGCCGGCCGCGCCCAATCCCAGCGGGCAGGGAAGGCCTTTATCCGGCCTTGCCGCTCTGTTGCCCTCGCCACGGACGCTGGCCGCGACGCGTGGGATTCGAAGGGACCTCCCTCGCAGCTGCCTGTGGCTCTGCAGACCTGAAACTGATCTGCAGAGGCACTCGCCCGATCTAAACCGGCGCAGTCACGCCTCCTTTTCAGTGAACGTAACCGTTGTTTCTGCTATAACACCCCCCTGCTTCCCGGGATTTGCGAAATTACAAGTTGGCAATGACCGTGAATTATGAATTGTGACTCGCGTCGGGATAAGGCATCCGAGCCCGAAGTAAATAATGATTATTCTGCGGGAAACAGGAGATGTTATAACTTAATCGTTATTCAATGAGTAATTTCATTCAATAACTATCGGTAAATGAAATAATGGAAATAATTTGGAAATAAATTTTGCCAGTGGAAATTTTACCGAAAGAAATGATTAAGTTGTAAAAGCAATTAAAAAATCGGTCACCAGCTCAACTGATGAGCGACTGTACTGTTAAGTACGTGAATAATTGTGTCAAAAATAAAGTTTACCTGTTTGTAGCGCAGCAGGTGGAACGGGAACTTTTACGTAAGTGCTCTGTCAGGCTAAGTAGTCATATAAAACAATGTCATAACAATCTAACTACACTTACTTTTTTCATAATTTGTCAGCGAAGTGCAATGCTGACAACACAGATAATTATCTATTGAGATTTTGAATAATGGACTGTCATTCTGTCTTTAAAATCAGGTACTTTGCACAGTTTAATCTACTGATAATGAAATATATTGCCAATAATTGATTAACTATGTTTTGAATGATAATAATTCATTAATTGGGGTATTGTCAGATGGAATAAGCTTTATAGTTTCATGAAATATCCTTGAATTAACTTGAGCTGAATATGCATTGAAATAAATCTTAATAATCAAATTTATTACTTCAGTCTATTATTAAGTTACTACGGTTGGCGTAAGCTTATTAAGTGCAGCAATTAACTAGGACAACCGGTCTGAAATTTACTCTTCACCGTCTATGCAAATAATTTGATAATTAACATATTTTCTCTTGATAATGGCGTGACACACTCGGTTCAATAAGGTAAGGATCGGATGGAACCTACTTGGTGGTATTGTCGGGTGGAATGTAACTGTAACACTTCGATTATAAAGTGCTTGTTATTAATTGTTCAACTTCAGAGAAAAGCACAGTCACTGGCAAGCCTTCTACAATTTTATCCTACGAAAATTATGTAGTCTTACTTCCCTCGTTCTCGGTGGATCGACGGAAATCCACGGCGGCGACACAATGTAGTAGCGGGCTTTTACTGTTGAGACTTGGGGCCACAGTGCGCTTCACATTTAAGCCCTCGTTTCTTCAGCGCTATGCCCATTAATCCATAATAACTTCCCCGACCATGCTTCCAGATATGCCTACCATTACTTTCCCGTCGTACTTAGATCCACACACTAGCCGTTAAATGTAACACAGCTAGGACTAGCAGCACTCGACTGTACTTCTTACTCCGAGCACAGCGTTACTGTTACTACTACCCGCTGGCGCGCTCCCGCGCCCAGAGGCGCGACAAAACAATCTCTCTGACTTCAACGTTAACTAAATATGCCCTGACTTGCCAGTGTTAAATATTATATAATTTAAACATAGTATTTACAATACATATTTACACTAGACAATACATCGTATACAAACAGTTTCATGTGTTAAGTAAGCGAAAAAATTCATAACAAGGTCTGCGTTGTAGCTGCCACTGGAAATTCTGAAATGATATTCACACTGTTTTTTTTTTCAACATTTACATACAGAGTTTCCCTAACCTTTGTGGTCAAAATTATACAGTATCTTGATCCTTGTTTACCTAAATTAGGTTTACAAGGATTCTTATTTTTACTATACTGTTCAACAAGTAACAACGAAAATAAACACTCCATAACGATTTTCAAACATAGGTATTAAACAGCCAACCGGTTGCAAATAACTGTTTGGTACAGTTGACATAGGAGTCGACACCTACCAAGGGTGACTTCATCAGAATAAAGTTTCGAGAAAACGTAAAATTACATTGCAAAGAGCAATGGTCAGAATTTAGAACAGCTATGCCCAAGACAAAGATTTCATCTTCCACTTGGGCATAGCAGCTCTAAATTCAGCCTTGTCACGTATACCCAGCTAGGACTTATTTTGAGTTTAGCTGTTCTAAATTCTGACCACTGCTTTTTCGTAATGTAATTTTACGTTTCACAAAATTTCATTCTGAAGAAGACACCCTTAATAGGAGTCGACAGGTAGGTCAATTGTACCAAACAGTTATTTGAAACTGGTTGGCTGTGTAATTCCTATGGTTGAAAATTGTATACTGTTGCTGCGAAACAACCATGTTTAAAAATCCATAAAGAGTTTTCGCTCTACAGCGGAGTGGGTGCCGATATGAAACTTCCTGACAGGTTAAAACTGTGTGCCTGATTGACCTTTACCTTCCGTGGGTATGTGCTCTATCCACTGAGGTACCCGAGCACGACTCACAACTTTCCCCCCACAGCTTTATAGCCACCAGTACCTCACCCCCCCACCTTATCCAGAACCTTGGGAATTACTTCCAGAATGAACAGTTACTCTGCAACGGAGTGTGCGCTGATACGAAACTTTCAAGAGTGCTTGTCCCGCAAGTTACTCAGGAGGACTTCTGTGAAGTTTGGAATGTAGGAGACGAGGTGCTTGCGAGAGTAAAGCTGTGAGGGTGTTGGGGTCATGAGTCGTACTCGGCTAGCTCAATTGGTAAGGTACTCGCCCACGGACGACAGAAGTCCTAGATTTGAGTCCCAGGTCGGCACAGTTCTAACATGGTACGAAGTTTCACAATAAATATTGTTTCTCGAAGACAGTTTGTCCACTGCTCTCGATCTAATTTTAGAATTGCTATACTGGCCCCACTTTTTGTGTGATAATGCTTTTCGTATATGCTTAGGGAAGCCTGCATACGAGTGGCACCGAGTAAGTTAATTGCCTGCTTTATAAATAAAGTTACCCAGAGTTCAGCGTGTTGAGCTAATTTTGTTGAGCAATAGGTCAGTTACTTTTCTGCATAGTCGCCATGTTTTCCCAAGAAGTTTTGGCAACGTGACGAGTTTCTTCAAACCAGTGCTGCACCAGGTTGGATCCTGTGCACGTTTGAGGATTCAGCGAGCTACCATAAACATCCTTTACCCTTGACCCGTAAAGTTCTCTTCCTCCATGGGAATACTCAGCCACATACAGCTCGAATGACCCAGATGGATCTCGGAAGATTCAACTGGAAAGTATTCCCATAACATTCACATTCATCAGATCTCGCCCCAACTGATTTACGCGTGTTCCCCCAGTTCATACGTCATCTTGGAGGTAAGCATTACAACACCAGTTATGAAGTCACATCAGCAGTTAAGAGTTGGTTAGAGCACAGCACCCGAACTGGTGACATTAGTTTGAAAAAACTTGTGTCACGTTACCATAAGTGCTTGGAACAACATTGTGACTATGTAAACAAATAACAGAAGCATTGTAAGATCTCAATAAAATTATCTCAACATGATAAACTTTGTGTAAAGTTTTTTTAAAAAAATAGGGAGACTTACTTCTTAGGCTCGCATCGTATTACACAGTGAGTGAAAATGTAGGATCATCTGCTTAACAGCGTATTGGTCCAGAACGGCGGTGATTATGCATGGCAAGGATTTCGCAGGTCCATCATAGATTTGCAGAACTATTTTGCACCATTCACGGTTTTTCCGTAAATTACCGGGCCGTGGTTTGTGGAAGCTGAACTGGCATCCTACATTGTCCCAAACGTACGCAATCGGGTTCAGATAAGATGAATTCAGTGACCAAGACATTAACATGAGTTCACTGTCGTGTTGCTAAACCCACATTCTTTTAGATTTGTGACTCGGACAGTCACCGCAATCGGGAAAGACAACAAACATGAAGGGTGCGGGATGATATTAAAGCGTTGTTTGATCATACGGTCTCTTCGATGTAATTTTTATTCGACAACGTGTTTTTGAACAATTTGACGGTGTCGGCTTGGATAGTCTTTTGTCTCCTCTGGTGACCATAGTTTGTATGGAAGAATTTTAGGAGCGAGCACTCGACTTAGCTATTTTAAAACTAACAGTATTTTGGCGATACGTTGATGACACTTTTACAGTTTGGCCTACTGGTTTGGACAGTCTCCGAGAGTTCCTTCAATATTTTAACTCTGTATAGGAAAACATAAAATTTGCTATGGAGGCGGAGACAGATGGTTGCTTGCTGTTTTTAGTAGTCTTGCTGCGGCGTAAAAGCGATGGCACAACTGAGCATCCAGTGTTTCAAAAGGCGCTCATACTGGCATTTATATACAGTTTACTAATTACCACCATCCTGCACAAACGACGAGCGTTCTGAAGGCCTTGATCCACAGGGAGCGTACCATACTAGACACCGACAACCAGAAAACGAAACTGGAACACCTGCAAAGTGTGTTCCTGAACAACGGATATTCGTCTAAAAAATACAGTGAGCGCTATAGATGTATAAGACAGAACAAGGTAGAGGATGAGCGCTCAAACCGACTGTCAACCGTGAGATACAAATGTTTCAGCTAAAAGAGGTAGAATGTTAAGAACTCGCAAAGTTAAATTAATATTTCAATCTCCTTCCAAAAATCTGCACTTTTGGGATCGGTTAAAGACGACTTTGAGTTGCGCAAAGCAGCTATTTACAAAATTCCGTGTGAATGCGGCAAATCTTACGTAGGGCAAACGATGCGCACTATGCAGGATCACGTTATAGAACGTCCTTTTCCGAGAACGTAAGTCCGCTATCGCTGAAAAGTGTATTCCCACTGGCCATTCGACGAAATATACTGAAGCAAAAATTAGGACCAAACGCCAATCTTACGGAGCTCAATTATCAACGAATTAATTGAAATACGACTGTCTGAATCCCTTAAGAATCGAGAAGGCGGATTTCATTTAAATTCTGCATGGGACACTATTACAGAAAAACTTCGTGCTCTGTGCGTAATTGACGTCTTCCTGCAATCTTACCGTGTGACGACAATCGTTTTGATATCGTAGAGGTGAGCTTTCACAACTGAGGGCGTGCAGAGCGGCTCACAGACTTAACAGCAGAAGCGCATACGCTCAAGCAATGCATGGCATGACGACTAGGACACCATTTACGTGCCGACGCGATCTCATATGGAAGAACTCGGCGTGTTGCTCGTCAGTATTCATCCGAAGATGACCAGAAGTCTCAGCGCCGAAATGTCTTAATAGCAAGTAACAGTTCTCCATATACTTCATAGAACAATATTCGATTGGTTCCACAACTGTAATGGGGCGTTCGAATACTACCACAGGCTCCGTGGGACCCATGTAAACATATCTCCCACAAGTCTGAATCCGTGGCGCGGTACATGTTTCGAACAGCAGTTCGTCTGAATGACATAGTAATCGGATACGTCCGTCGACCTGGTGTAACAAGGATCGTGATTCATCTGACCAGCTATGGAACCATATGTTCAGCAATATGCGCTGAACAGTGTGCTGCGAAACACTTGCGCCATCACTGCTATTGTTCTCTGCTTGTACAGAGTGAGGAAGCCTCCGACCTCCCCATTGTATGAAGAAGCATGGACGCCCGACACGTTGTCATGTTCTAACGGTTTCATAGTCTTTCAGCAGCTTTTCACCGATGCTCAGAACAGTAGCACGAAAGCAGTCGATTTACTTCGTTGTGTCCGAGATGTTCGTTCTCAAATACCAGGCCATAAAAATTTACTCTTGGTGAATGTCAGGTTGTTGTTGTTGTCGTTGTTGTTGTGTCTTCAGTCAAGAGACGGGTTTGATGCAGCTTCTTCATCTCCCAGTACCTACTGCAACCTACATCCTTCTGAATCTGTTTCGTGTATTGATCTCTACGATTTTTACCCTCCGCGCAGCCCTCCAATACTAAATTGGTGATCCCTTGATGCCTGAGAATATGTCCTACCAACCGATCCCTTCTTCTAATCAAGTTGTGCCACAAAATTCTCTTCTCCCCAATTCTATTCAATACCTCCTCATTAGTTATGTGACCTACCCATCTAATCTTCAGAATTCTTCTGTAGCACAACATTTCGAAAGCTTCTATTCTCTTTTTGTCTAAACTATTTATCGTCCGCGTTTAACTTCCATACATGGCTACACTCCATACAAATACTTTCAGAAACGACTTCCTGACACTTAAATCTGTACTCGATGTTAACCAATTTGTCTTCTTCAGAAACGATTTCCTTGCCATTGCCAGTCTACATTTTATATCCTCTCTACTTCGACCATCATCAGTTACTTTGCTCCCAAATAGCAAAACTCATTTACTACTTTAAGCGTCTCAAATGGTTCAAATGGCTCTGAGCACTATGGGACTTAACATCTATGGTCATCAGTCCCATAGAACTTAGAACTACTTAAACCTAACTAACCTAAGGACATCACACAACACCCAGTCATCACGAGGCAGAGAAAATCCCTGACCCCGCCGGGAATCGAACCCGGGAACCCGGGCGTAGGAAGCGAGAACGCTACCGCACGACCACGAGCTGCGGACTAAGCGTCTCATTTCCTAATCTAATTCCCTCAGCATCACCCGATTTAATTCGACTACATTCCATTATCCTCGTTTTGCTTATGTTGATGTTCATCTTATATCCTCGTTTCAAGACACTGTCCACTCCGTTCAGCTGCTCTTCCAGGTCCTTTGCTGTCTCTGACAGAATTACAATGTCATCGGCGAACCTCAAAGTTTTTATTTCTTCTCCATGAATCTTAATTCCTGCTCCGAATTTTTCTTTTGTTTTCTTTACTGCTTGCTCAATATACAGATTGAATAACATCGGGGATAGGCTACAACCCTGTCTCACTCCCTTCCCAACCACTGCTACCCTTTCATGCCCCTCGAGTCTCATAACTGCCTTTCACTCCCTGTATTTTACCCCTGACACCTTCAGAATTTGAAAGAGACTATTCCAGTCAACATTGTCAAAAGCTTTCTCTAAGTATACAAATGCTAGAAACATAGGCTTGCCTTTCCTTAATCTATTTTCTAAGATAAGTCGTATAGTCAGTATTGTAAGAGTAATTCCCAATTTTCAGACGGCTTTATCACTAGAATAATTCACCATTCGTATCTGCTCCGTTTACATACAGTCCTTGGTGTGGAACTTTCCAGCAACCACCAAGAAGCCTTTCAGCCTTGTGGTCGACACTAGTCATAGTATTCTGCCTTATCAGTGTATTTATGCGTCTAGAAAAAACTACATTCTTCTTTAACACGACTCCCAAATGTAAACACCAAAACAGTCTGTCAGTACACAAGGAAACTTTACAGAAAAACAAAGGACAAGAAAGTCCAGCGATTACAAGACCATCGGGCAGTTTAAAAACCATAGGTACCAATGCACGAGAAAACTGTCAACGGATGAATAAGACTGCGACTGAGATTGGGCGTGTAGCTGGCGCTGGCCATCGTAGCCAGCGCGGCGGAGGGCGCATGGGTCAGTGGGCGCGCGTTATTGGATCTGCCAAGTCCCCGCGCGACCGCTATCGGTGGCTGTAGGAAGCTTGTGTATCCGTTGCCAACTGTGACACACTGGCGAGGGTGCTATCGATCTGTGATACCACACAAACGATTCAACAATGAGCAACATAAAAGTATAGAAAATTAGAGAATTATAAATAAAAATAATTCCTTCTAAGTTTGCTGCGATACCTTACCTCAGGAGCGTTGCTTCATTTGGATCAGGAACAACTGAAATTTGCGAATTCTTCAATGTGACATACAGAAGATTGTAAATTAGAATAATGCGTCGTTTTCCTTGTTTTCCACATAATTCTACTTTTTTAGTCATGTAAACATAATAGCCAGTTGAGAGGCTCGTTGGTTCCTTCCAGATCATGGGAACAGCGAACGGTATGTGAAGTGATCCATTTGAGCAGCCTACCCTGAGTGTACATGACGATCAGTATGTGGTGTTCCTAGTTAGTGACTTGGTCGCCAACACTGCATTCGATATAAGGTTTGTAGCATTTCTTTGCAGAGGATTAACTTCCCGTTTTTGCGATTTCAAATTCTCCACTGGTGTAACGAAAAGACATTGCGCTATTTACACATGTACGAGTCATTTTGTCTTCTGAATTGACACAAAATACAAATCACGAACTTACAATAGTCATTCACTTTCGACAACCATCAGAACTCTCGAACTGAAGTGGCCACAAACACAACGCGATTTTATATTATGTTCAAGTCTGATTCATACGGGCGGTAGATTTATGAACTGAGAGTCATATGTCGTTATTCCTTGTACAAATTTCGATTACTTTTCAACAATGCACTCTGTAGAATAAATTAAAGCACAGAAGAATGCCAAAAGCCTGTGAAGAGCAAAGTGCTTAGGGGTTCCCCATGAAACCTTGACCAGCGGCAGGCAAGATTGGGGATTGCGGCAGTCTCAACACTGAGAATTCTCAGAGTTGTCAAAAGTGACTGTTCGTTGTCTTAAGTTCGTGGAAGTTTGTGGTTAGTGTTTTGTGTATGAAGGATTTCAACGTAAAGAGGATAGCGCACTACAAGACATTTAAGATCCATAGTAAAAAAAAAAAGAAAAATAATAATAATAAGAGACTAATCTTAAGTTTACATTCAGAACCCACGACTTAGAAACGAATACTGTTTACATTCTACGTCACAAAAATGGTTGTTTAGCGATGTTACAAATCTAGTGCTCTTTGTCGACGCACGCTGCTTTGTGGTTGCTTACCTGAGACAATGCCACTTAGCAACTACCACAAGTAAAGGTAGGTATGACTCAAAGATCACTCCAGAAAGTACTACTAGCCTGATATGTGTGTCATTTGGAGGCTATCGCTATTGTGGCCGGTGATTATTTTTGGCCCAGGCATTCGACCTTGACATGGTTGTTTTCTACCGTAATCCCCACTCTTGCTTGCCGCTCGCCAAGGTTTCATGTGGAACCCTTAAGCACTTAGTTCTTCACAGTCTATTACGTATCAGTTAGCCGGTATAGCCCACCATTTGCGTGCTGCTTGAAGCTGAACCCATAGCTAGACTAATCCTGAAATATTTACATCTACATCTACATTCTACATCTAAGTCCATACTCCGCAAGCCACCTGACGGTGTATGGCGGAGAGTACCTTGAGTACCTCTATCGGTTCTCCCTTCTATTCCAGTCTCGAATTGTTCGTGGAAAGGAGGATTGTCGGTATGATTTTATCCTGATGGTCTCTTCACGAAATATACGTAGGAGGGAGCAATATACTGCTTGACTCCTTGGTGAAGGTATGCTCTCGAAACTTCTACAAAAGCCCGTACCGAAGCTACTGAGCGTCTCTCCTGCAGAGTCTTCCACTGGAGTTTATCTATCATCTCCGTAATGCTTTCGCGATTACTAAATGATCCTGTAACGAAGCGCGCTGCTCTCCGTTGGATCTTCTCTATCTCTTCTATCAACCATATCTGGTACGGATCCCACACTGCTGAGCAATATTCAAGCAGTGGGCGAACAAGTGTACTGTAACCTACTTCCTTTGTTTTCGGATTGCATTTCCTTAGGATTCTTTACCGACGATAAACTCTATATGATCATTCCATTTTAAAACGCTCCTAATGCGTACTCCCAGATAATTTATGGAATTAACTGCTTCCAGTTGCTGACCTGCTATAGTGTAGCTGAATGATAAGGGATCTTTCTTTCTATGTATTCGCAGCACATTACATTGAGATTCAATTGACATTCGCTGCACCATGCGTCAATTCGCTGCAGATCCTCCTGCATTTCAGTACAATTTTCCATTGTTACAACCTCTCGATATATCACAGCATCATCCGCAAAAAGCCTCAGTGAACTTCCGATGCCATCCACAAGGTCATTTGTGTATATTGTGAATAGAAACGGTCCTACGACACTCCCCTGCGGCACACCTGAAATCACTCTTACTTCGGAAGACTTCTCTCCATTGAAACTAAAACCTCACTAGCAAGCTTTTCGGATCGTGTTTAAATCCGGGGAGTTTGGTAGCCAGGGGAGTACGGTAAAGTCGTACTGCCTCTCTTCGAACCACGTACGTACACTGCGACCTGTGGTAATACCGTCTTGCCGAGGGAAAACAATCTGCTTGTAAGGAAGGACATGGTCCCTAAAGTAGATCATACTTGCAGTGATCCTTAGTGCCTGCAGAATGTCGACATCACGCAGGGAATGCCACGATATCATTGCACAGAACATAAAGCTCTAACTTGTGTTTCCTTTGACACGTTTCACAGCCGTCTGTCCGATGGAGCATAAAGCGTGATTCATCTGTGAAGAGCACCTGTCGCCACTCAGTGGTACTGACGTGTGATTTCCGGTTTTCGTCGCTGATGAAGATCAGTCATCATGGGATACAAATCCAGTCATATCGCAAATCGCCTTTTCACTTCTAAAAGACAGTCGTTTCAACTCCATTTCCGTGATGTCACTGACTAATTTATCAATGGGACGTTCTGGCGCCATAAATAGTCTCGGATCAAAGGGCCTCTGAAATCGGGCAGCCATATAAAAGTCTGAGCCCATTATTTCAGCATTTCATGTTTGTTTGGGAAAGCGAGCAATGGTTATCTACTAAAGCTTTTTTTCGAAACATGGAAACGCGATGTGCTCCCACTGTTTGCATGGAGTCTCGGCTACAGTTCTGCCGTTAGGCAGGCCCACGTTTGGAAATACACAAAAGCCGCTGGCGGTCATTCTCCCACGAACACAGTCACGTGAGGTCGCAATCTTTGCTCACGGCAAAGAGCCGCTCGTTTTTCGTAGCGGTCCTGCCCCAAATCTGAGGTAATGTGCCTTCCAACAAAAACGAAAAGAAAACACTTTTAATACCTACTTGAAATGAAAATAAAAGAAGCTAGGAAGAATGCACTATTTCGGTTTCTGGAATTCGATGTACTTCAGTAAACAGCGCCCAAGTAATCCGCACCGTTGTCATCCAGTCCTCACTTAATCGACTTCACATAGAATGAAAAAGGCATGCAAAATAGCTTGCCGTATTTCAGACAGCCTGCTCATGTATTTGAATATATTCGTTATACTGTCACACAAACAACTCATTGTTCACATAGAAGCAATAACAGGTTGAATTCTCAACAGATACTTGTCAACAAAAGAGTGACAGTCATGTCGTCGATGGAACAAACACTTTAGGATGGGTACAATTAATCACGGTCACAGAGTACAGTTCACAAATTGTACTAGTCTCGCTCTCAGTCCACATATCCACACCCCCGTGCGCCGTCAATAGACAATGAAAAATTTTCGCCGACAACAACGAACTTTTGTGCAGAATGTTTTTGCTAGCAAATACCTACAATGAACTACACTTATACCACACAGTGCCCTGTAACCGTCAGAAAACCAGCAGTGTGCAACACTCATTTGCGCCGTGTCCGGCACGTGTTGATGGCGTTCATAGCTTGGCATCTTGTAGTAGCGATAGTGGCGTCTCGTTTTCTTAGTGTGTTCACTGGCGCCACTAGGTTTGGTCACCTTGTCTGTCCGTGAGTGGCACCAGCAGCGCTTATCGACAGCGCGTACTGTGGTACCATCTTAGGAGCGGCTTCTAGTTTTTCCGGGTCGTCGTGTGTCGAGCGAGTGGAGTTGGGGCGGAGTGGCAGTGAAGGCCGTACAGCCAGTACTCGCCCGACCGCTGGTGACACTGTCCGACGGAATGATGTGGTCGCCAGAGTGCACGACCACGTCAAGGACCGGATTCAGCGAGTTTTAGTTGAATGGACCGTGATATTCGAGTAGTGCTGCTTTCACTTGTGTGTGTGTCCACCCATCGAAGTGATCTCATGGCAATAAGTTGTCAGTAGACGATTTATTATGGGATCTTCACCGTTACTGACTTGAGTGGGAACGACCGTTGATTGGTCATCGGTCGGTCGTCGCAGCGGACGACGTGCATTCGGTCTTCCGACCGCTTCAGGCTTCTCTGTGTTTGAGCCGACTAACAATTCGTCCGTGTTGTTTTACGATGACTGGTTTTAGTATTGTGGCCGGCCGCTGTGGCCGAACGGTTCTAGGCGCTTCAGTCGCAGGTTCGAATCCTGCCTTGGGCGCGGATGTGTGTGATGTCCACATGTTAGTTTGGTTTAAGTAGTTCTAAGTCTAGAGAACTGATGACCTCAGATGTTAAGTCCCATAGTACTTAGAGACGTTTGAACCATTTTAGTATTGCGAGTTGTTAGTGGAATTGTTTTCCCAGATCAGTGTGTATCTCCTGGTTTTGAATGAGCAGTTAATTTAATGCTACCAGCGTACTGGATTTAGTGGGCTTGCGAACGGATATCAGGTCGGTTGGAAGCGCAGCAGCGAGCAGGTCTGTGCAGTGCGCGGGCAAGCTTGGGCCGTTGGCGGTGTGCTACCACTGCCGGATCGAGTAGGGTTAGCTGCGAGAGCGACGACTTCGTTGCACACCGAACCCTGGACGTTTCATTGAAGAGTTAACTACTAATGCCACCTCGACTATTCTGAGATCTCGCCTTTGGTCGGCGGGTTGTTGCTTCCAGGACCGCCGAGCCTGGCAGCAATGAGTGAAGTGTTTCGAGGCGGTGTAATATTGCAGCCGTCTTTCTCTATTTGTCATTCATCATTGATTTTAGTATTATTCTTGCCTTGTGCCTTGTGGCCGCTAACGCCCCAGTTACCTGCCCTGGAGGTTAGCGTATTTTTCCGGCAGTGTATCTTTCCTCGTCGTGTTGACGCTGCCCGACACGGCGTGTAGTTCGACAGCCTCTTGTATTGTACTGTGCATTTTTTGTTTTTTTTTGGGGGGGGGGGGGGGAGATCTGCCAAGGTTCTAGTATTTCCTTCGGCCTTGGGTGTTTTCTGAAGACGTAGTGCTGTCTGTCTCTTGGCTCTTGCCTAAAAATATTCCATCGTTGTACCGGTGGTCGGACGTTAGGCGAATTTGTTAGTCGGTCGGCCTGCGCCTAAGCTGCCCCTAGTTTGAGTTGCCATCCTGTTACATGAGTACAACTCTTGGCTCCCTGTCTCACCTTACCTTATGTTTGAGTTACCTTCCCAGGCCGACCATTTTGCTGAGAACCGCTTGACCTGATTTCTTAGATTGTGATATTTGTTTTAAGGATATTTGTTATTTGAAGTTGTGTGTGGCCTTTAGCCAAGCAATAATTTCACTTCTTTGGTGATAAGGCCTTCAGCCGTGTTACAATAAGTTTTTTTTAAGCAAACTTGTTTTAAAAACAAGGGATTTATTTTAAAAGTACTATTTGGAATTGTTTTCGTAACTTCTAATTGAGGCCTTCAGCAGTTTGTTACTTGAAATTGTTTGTGGCCTTCAGCCGAGTAATAATTCCACTTCTTTTATAATAAGGCTTTCAGCCGTGTTACTGTTTGTCTTAAGATGAAATATTTATCTTAGTATGTGCCATTTGGAATTGTTCCTCTGATTTCTAATTCTGGCCTTCAGCCGTTTGTTGTTGGAGGCCACCGGCCCCAAATTTGTGTAATTTTTGGTGATAAGGACTTCAGCCGTCATACAGTCAATTATGTTTTTAAAGAGATTGTTTTAAAATTTTAATGTATTTAAATAAGGTTTACATGTTTGTTGTGCAACCGAGAGTAACTGATTACGGCCCCATCCACAATCGTAACCTCATCCTGCCCCATCCTAGAGAAACCAGCTCTCATCATTTGTAAAATCACTCAGATAGTGCTCCTCTTGACACGCAGAATCCCCTTTCTCCACCTCCACTAGGGTGACTGTCCATTCGGCAGGAGAAAGACGCCAGCCGCTCCACCGGTTGCTCTGTCCACAGAGTGCTCACGCCCTCGGCAGACAGATCGGCAGCACACCAGGTTCTCGAGGACCTCAATTGCGTCTCTGCCCAGAACATCTACATTTACCGCGTAACTATAATTAAACTTTCCCTGTTTAACATGTTATAACACGGAAACTAATTGCCGTAAGAGTACCAAACTTTTCAGCATTAATGTCAAGGACAAGGACAAGATAAGTAATGTAGAGTCACTTCAGTTGAAACACTTGTAATATGCTGACACGGTTGATCATACCATTACATATCCTTACCATTGCAGCTAGAAAATTTCCTCAATATGGTGCCCATCAGTGTCCAGACGAGTCTTAAAGCGCAGGATAGCATTCTGCACAGCGTGACTAAGCATGTCCTAGGTATGTTGGCTACCTCTGTTGATATGCTGTGCTTCAGATCAGCACATGTGTGAATGTTCCCGTGGTAAGCATTGTCCTTCAGGTAGCCCCACAACCAGAAATCACAGGGAGTAAAATCAAGTGATCGTACCGGCCAAGCATTTGAAATCGATCGACTGATAATTCGATCGTTTCCAACCGTGTTTCGGAGAAGCAGGTGAACTTCACAAGCGGTGTGCTGTGGGGCTCCATCTTGCATGGAAACTGTTGAGTTGAATACCTCTCCCTCCTGTAGGACAGGTATGACATGCTGGTGAAACATGTCGCCGTAACGTTGGTCAGTCACACGGCACGTCTTTGGTCATTGAGTGCGAACCTGTTCCAAAAAGAATGGGCCAATGATGAACGTAGCCGTGACGCCACACCATATGGCGACCCTTTCACCATACTGAGGGAATTCGTGCATAGAGACTGGATGAGAAGATCCCCACAATCGTCAGTTCTTCGTGATCACCTCACCCGTCAGAGAAAAATAAGCTTCGTCTGTCCATAGCGTGGTCAAGGGCCTGCCTTCATCAACTTCAGTCCTTGAGAGAAAGTGGAGACCGAAGTCAACATGTCGTTGTGCGTCCTGTGGTGCAAGCTGCTGCATGAGATGGATCTTGTACGGATACCATTTGAGAATGGTTAGAAGCACTCTCCGTACAGTGGACCACGGGATGTTCAACTGTTGTGACACAGCACGCTCACTGCCTGACCATCGGGAATTGTGCACAACGTTGTCTGCCATAGCAACAGCGATTTCATCAAACACCTGTGGTGCAGCCGCTCGCCGGCCTGTTCCTGGAACGACGCCCAGTTCTCCAGTTGACTGGAGCTTCTTCGTCATGCTCCGCACGGCAGGTGGAGAAAGAGGACCCTTCCGTTATCCTCTCAGCCGGCGATATTCTCGAAGTGCAGCTGCAGCATTACTTCACCAATAATGACCTGCTCCTTTTGTCCAAGCTCATGGTGACACGTCAAAAAGAGCACTGGGACTGGTCAGATGTGTGAGACTATGAATCACGATGACTGTTCATGGCACCTGGCGGTCATATTTGGAACTGGATGGTGGATCTGTGACGCATGGAAATAATGCACGCTGTACTCTAAACATTAGTGTTACAAAGTTTGGTGCTAGTTCGGTAATAAGTTTTCGTGTTATAAGGTATTAGAGAAGGAAATTTTAATTATAACCACCCTGTACATCTTACTCCTCAAGCCACCTGATGATGTGTGGCGGAAGGTACATTTTGTACCACTAACTGCGCCCTCCAACCCTGTTCCACTCGCGAATAGCGCGTGAGAAAAATGACTGTTGATGAGCCATTATATTGGCTTTAATTTCTCGAATATTCTCCTCGTGGTCATTGCACGAGACATAAGTGTGGGCAAGAATTATTGTCGGCAAGCGTCTATGTCATCTCTAATTTATCGAATTCTCTACTCGTGGTCATTACGCGAAACATATGTGTGTGTGTGTGTGTGTGTGTGTGTGTGTGTGTGTGTGTGTGTGGATGGGGGGGGGGGGGGGGGAAGGTACTACGTTTTCCGACTCTTCCCGGAAAGTGATTTCTCTAAATTTCAATTCTTAATCTCTCCGCCTCTCTCGTAACGTCTGCCAATGGAGTTTGTTGAGCATCTCCGTAACGCTCTCGCATCGAGGATGATGCTTGCGCGTAGGTTAAAACATCTCTTTCGTTTCCGTGCAGCGATTATTACTGTTCCAACTGTCCTTGCCACCAACTGGTCGACGGCGGCGCCCACGGAAAACACCTGTCTGTGTCGTCTGGCCTTCCGCGGCCATAGCATGGCAGTCCATACAAAATTACTCTCTGGTTCCGCGGAACTCAATCGTCGGCACGATTGAGTTCGATATGGCATACACAGAAAACATAATTCAAAACACATTATGATTTAGATAATTCTGTGTGACTCTGACGTCAATATCAGAAATATCATTGGACGTTGGAAAAGGAATTTGAAACAGAAATTGTGAAATTCTGTTAGATATTATGAAGGACAATAACTTCTTACACAGTCCAGTCACTTTAAGGTTACAACCGTCTATGTTCAACGTCAACGTGTAATAACAACTCACAGACGACAGGTGGCAGCACTAGCAGTGGAAGGTATATAAACTGAAGAGGCAAAGAAACTGGAGTAGGCATGCGTATTGAAATACAGACTTGTGTAAAAAGGCAGAATACGGCCCTCCACATGGAACGCCTGTATAAGACAGCAAGTGTCTGGATCAGTTGTTAAATCGGTTACTGCTGCTACAATGGCAGGTTATCAAGATTTAAGTAAGTCTGAACGTGGTGTTATAGTCGGCGCAAGAGCAATGGGACACAGCATCACCGGGGTAGCGATGAAGTGGGGATTTTCCATACGACCATTTCACGAGTGTACCGTGAATATAAGGAATCCGGTAAAACATCAGATCACCGACATCGCTGCGGCCGGAAGATAATCCTGCAAGAACGGGACCAACGGCAACTGAAGATAATCGTTCAACGTGACTAAAGTGCAACCCTTCCGCAAATTACTGCTTATTTAAGTTCTGGACCATAACAAGTTTCAACGTGTGAACGATTCAACGAAACATCATCATTCGGAGCCGAAGGCCCATTCGTGTACCCTTGATGACTTCCACGACGCAGAGGCCTCGTCTGAGGCCGTCAACACCGACTGTTCATGATTGGAACATGTTGCCTGGTCAGACGAATATCGTTTCAAATTGTATCGAGTGGATGGTCATGTACGGGTATGGAGACAGCCTTATGAATCCACGGACTCTGCATGTCAACAGGGCACTGTTCAAGCTGGTGGAGGCTCTGTAACGGTGTGGGGGTTGTGCACTTAGAGTGATATGGGACCCCTGATACGTGTGGATGCGACTCTAGCAGGTGACACGTTCGTATGCATCCTGTCTGATCACCTGCATCCATTCATGTCGATTGCGCATTCCGAAGGACTTGGGCAATCCCAGAAAGACAATGCGACACACCACAAGTCCAGAATTGCTAGAGAGTTGCTCTAGGAACACTCTTCTAAGTTTAAATACTTCCTCTGACCACCAAACTCTACCAGAAATGAATATTAATGAGCATATTAGTGATGCCTTGCAAGGTACCGTTCAGGTATTTCCTCGTACTCTTATTGAGTTATGGACAGCCCTGCAGGATTCATGATGTCAATTCCCTCCAGCACTGCTTCAGACATTAGCTGAGTCCACGGCATGTCGTGTTGCGGCACGTCTGCGTGCTCGAAGGTGCCCTATACGATGTTATGGAGGTGCACCAGTTTCCTTGGCTCTTCAGTGTAAATGGCTTAGAGAGGACGCTGGACACAGTGCAGTAGTTGAAAAGTGGAAATGGAGCGGTTTATCTGACGTACGAAAGGTACGATCATTGGCTTCTGGGCCAAAGCTGAAGCATTTCCGGAACGGCTAAGTGTATATCGCGATTCATGAGGCCCTTACTATGAATCCTAAACTGGAGATTTACACAAACTTTTATTTTAATGTGAATGGAAGCTGTCTGATAGAAGCAGTCTTTCAGTAAATACAATAATTTATTAAATAAAACAATAGTAAAGAATGAACTGGTTTTTTAAGGTTGCTGAATGAATTATGAACTTGGTGCATGTAACTTTACCACTGGGTTTGAATGATTTGGGGAGCTACTTTCCCCTATGTGATAATTAAGCCTTTCTAATGCCGTGCATAGCAAAATAGCAGTATCCAAAACCGTCTCTGAGGCAACAGAGGTGCAGCATTTGCTATGGAAAACACGGATGAACGATGGCTACGGAGATGTATACAAGCGAAAAGACGTGCAACTGTTGAGCAAGTAACCGACCAGATGAGCCAAGGGGCTACCAACAGTGTCTCCTCGACGACCGTTCAGCGAGCGTTGCAGTGCATGGGCCTCCACAGCAGGCGCGTGGTCGGTATCATGGCACTTTTCTTGGCAGGATTTTACAGACTGGAGGGATTCCACACTATTGGGCCCCCATGTGTGCACTTTTCGATATTAGCAGAGATGTACGACTGGCAGGAAATTATTGCTGTGCACAGGAAGACACCAGAAAATAGAATATAGTGAGAGGTTGTGGTGGACCGAGTCTGCAGCGCGCAGTCGGGACGCTGGTCAAGGTTCCGAGAGTGCATCTCAACGAGCGACTGGTTGTTCGGAGGTGCAGTCGCAGCCGCAGCACCGCACCCTGTCCTCTACATCAGAGCTATCCACACGTAAGTGGCGACCAGCATGGCTATCGAGAATAATTACGGTGAGCATAAGTTGTGTGATAGGGCATTAGTGGTACTTGCAAATTGCTAGACGATAGCGGGTTTCAGATTCACAGTTACTGTCTTGAGTGCATGAATCTCTTGATTGACCAGCAAGTGTCCAGTCACTGTGTTCGTTTGGGTTAGCGAATTTTGAGATCAAATTTTGTGCTGGAAGGGCTTAGATACCTCATTAGGAAAATTTGAAAATTTGTGGCAAATTCCTATGGGACCAAACTGCTGAGGTCATCGGTCACTAGGCTTACACGCTACTGAATGTAACTTAAACTAACTTACGCTAAGGACAACACACACACACATACACACACCGATGCCCGAGGGAGGACTTGAACCTCCGACATGGGGAGTAGCGCTAACCGTGGTAAGGCCCCCTAGACCGCGCGCCTAATCTCACTGGGGAAAGTAACTCTGCAAACCACACAAAACCCACTAGTAAAGTTTATAATTCATTCAGCAATCTTGAAAAATCTGTTTATGTTTTATTGTGTTTTATTGAATAAATTATTGTATTTACTGAAAAATTGTTTCTGTCAGACACCTTCTATTCATATTAAAACAATCATTCGTGTAAATTTCCACTTTAGGTTCCATAGTAAGGGCCTCACAAACCGCGACATCCATTAAAATTACGGACGTTACAATTTCTGACTTTGATGTTAAAGGTATGCTCGGATCACAATTAGTTTTCTAGGACCGGACAGCTTTTTGCACTCAGGGGTCTCGAAATTTGGCGGACAGTTGTGTGTAACTGTCTGTGTTAACTAGTCCCATCTCTTGACATTAGTAGTAGTAGACCAGTGCATACGTGTGTAAGCATCTTAGTTAAGTCTAAAAGTTGTTTTAATGTCTTGCGTTTTACTGCTGATGTTGTCACAGGCATGGGAACTGGTTATGGCCGCGGATCAAGCATTGTAAATTGTTAATGTACTTGCCCAATTACGTATATTAGGGCGAAAGTTGAATTTCATTCTTTTATTTAATGGAAAACATTTTTTTAATGACTTGTGGAGCTCTGTTTAAAGCTCATTACGCGCTACAGAAATGTTTTGCTTTAGCAAAAATGTTTCTCTATTCTGTTCATGTTAGATACAACAGTTGTTAAAGTGAGTCCCATCACTGCCTAGCCCCAGCCTGAAACCCTCAGAAGCACCATGATATTCTTGTTATTAGGCATAAAAGTCATGTAGAATTGCCTAAATGGCGATGTGCTCGCATTTTGACTACTATTTCAACTTGTTCTCGATACACTATTGCAATTTCGACTTCGTAGATATCATCAAGTGTTTGTGCACTTTACATAAATACGTTATTATAATACTGCAGTTTACCCCTTGCAAAGCCTTAGTGGGTAGACTGTCAATTGGTTACATACCATTACTATCCTGTAGAAATTAATTATATTGCAGATCGTCGGATAAGTTAATTTAATTTTGACCGTACAGGGATCGTCATGTTAATGTCACTTACATGGTTCGTTAAGAGAATCAAGTAAAAGTCTTATGTAAGCTGTCGACAATTTTAATAGAAGAGATATCATATTGTTTCCCCATTAGTAAAAGGCCGTACATCATATACCAATAATGTAGAGAGAGCGTGTGTGTGTCTGTGTTTGTGTGGGTGTGTGTGGTTTAGGTGTACTCAACAACAAAGTTGTCAGAGACCAAGGCCAATAATGTTACTGAATGCCTAACTGCCAAAGATTTGCTTTACTTATGAAATCTTCGTAGAGCTATCTTTGGACTGTCTACAATATTGTTGACAACCTACTCCATACTTTCATTTTGTACTCTAAGATACATTATGTCATTAAGTGGCCAAATAACGAATATGATGTTCTTAAGATGTACTAATGCATGCAATATGATAATTTCGGAAGGATGACAAAGATAAGTTATCTATTGAACGTGCATTCGGTACGACCTCCTTCGCACAACAGCATTTAAAGTAATAATGTCACATCGTTTCTTGCTTGTGAAATAATCATTACAGATAGTACAATGCGAAGCAGCAGCAGTGCACCTTCCATAAGCAGCATGTGCAAGTAATTGACCAAAGTAATTTTGAATGCACGGATCTGCGCATTTGTAGTCAATAAAATTAGGAATTAAATCACATATTTAACAGAATATACGCGGCCTGAGAAAAAGAGGGCACTACACAACATGGTCTGATTCAATGTAACTTCGTACGTGTACAATCCATCGATTAGCAAGTAAATGATTACACCTGTAATTATCTCTCAATGGCAGACGACCACCAGAATGCATAGTGTGTTAACGTTTTTACCAGGCCTGGTAGGATACGTAAGGGGCGTGAACATAAGCAGATGTGATATGGTCCCTGGGATGGACTTTGAGTGAACAATACTCTTGTGAAACAGCGTTATCAGAATCTACCAGGGTTCGAAAGAACCTCATTGTCTGTCTCCATTTGGTGGACTGATCTAATCGTGCAATATCCAGATTTGTATCTCTCTTTCCAAGCATTAATCCCGACGGGGGGAGGGGGGGGGTCTGCTGTCATGGTTAAACGGACGTGGCATGCTAATTTTAAGGGGTGGCCAGATGCCCTTCCTGTCACCACCCCATACCCCCCTCCCCCCGGGACAGAATCAGTGTACCCCAGCTGTCTGCGTCTAGTGTAAGCCACGGAATAGTGCAAACGTGTTCCAAATGTTTGCGAGCCGTGTAACTGAGGCGGAAGGTGGTAACCAGTCTGGTATTCACCTCCTGGGGTGTGGAAAACCGCCTAAAACCCACACCCAGGCTGGCTGGCACACCGGCCCTCGTCGTTAGTCCACCAGGTGGATTCGATCTGGGGCCAGCGCGCATACCCGAGTCCAGGAAGCAGCGCGTTAGTGCAATCGGCTACTCTGGCGGGTAATATCCAAATTTTTATGGCATTCAGAAATGACAATGACGACATTTGGGACTGCATGTGAATACGAGGGCAGGCATGACGTCGTCAAATTTCCGGTCGACCACGTCTGACCACCACATGGGAATATCTCCATATCATACACCAAGCAGATCGTAACCCCTTCACATTTACGCCTGACGACGGAGAACAGGTGATGTAGTCCCTGAAAGATTGTGTGTCATTTCGCACCACTAGGAGGAGACTAGTAACAGCCAAACTAGGAAATCACCGCCGCATGCATGGCTACCATTAACACAATGACAATCATGGCTACGTTTAGAATGGTGCCATATCGGGGAAGCATGGTTGGCTGACGAATGACGTCGCATTGTGCTTAGCGATGAAACGCAGTGCTTCGGTAACCTGGATACCAACGTCGATATGTATGACAGTAACCTAGGGAGGGTTCCTATTCTCCCAATGTTTTGGAGAGGCCACGTGTTGTCACATCTGTCGTGGGAGGCCATCGGATAAGACTTCAGGTCACGACGGTGGTGCTTAAGGGACACCTAACTGCAGAATGCTATGTCCTCGTGTACTGCTTCTCAAGCGACAGTATCTTGGTACTATTTTTCAACACGACAATGTTGTTTCGCACATGGCAGTTGTCTATATGAACTGTCAGTGTGATGCCAGTAAGACCTCAGCCCTCTCCGCACATTTGAGGAAGTAGCTCGGACGTCAACTCCGTCTGCAGGATATCAACGACCAGTTGCAAGAGTTCTGCTCCAGCTTGCCTCAGGAGAGGATAAACCGGCTTAATGACACCCATCTCGACCGAATCAACGCAAGCAGCAGTGTATGCATCAGTGCATGCCTACAACGTTACACTGATTAGTTCGGATAATACAGCCAACTTCTTTGAAAATTTGATCCGATGTTGTAATCACTTAAATAACGTCACCTACCCCCTCAACACGTGAAGTTCATTTCATTTCGTACTCCCTTTCTATATGACTCACTCCTTTTGTCAGGCTGTGTACATTTTTATTTATTTTCCTCTACATAAGCCAGCATTCCGCGGTAAATCTGTTAAAATGTTGTAAGGCACATGATTGAATTAGAGTTGTTTGTTTGTAGGCAAACTGCCTTATGGCTGAAATCGAATTGTTTGCGGGCAGATAGCTTTATGGATGCATCTCTTCCACTTTGTATGCTTCTTGTGTCCTTTCGCCATATAAGCAGCAGGAAACAGTAAAAAACGTAATGAGCACGAGGACTGGTACACTACTGTTCCAAGAGAGAGATGTGTGACACTACCTCCTTGGCCTTGATTTCGGCTATGTCCTAAATGTGAGTACACTCTGCCTGATGTAGTTTTATGTTAGTCTGTAGGCTTTGGTGTCCGTTGTTTATCAGGTTGTTCGGCAGCGTCACGTTTATTCTGCACGATCAACGTTTCGGCCATCTCTGCCGGGAATTCCTTCAGGGTCTTGTGGTGTCCATGGCTAGCGAAACACCACAGTGTAGTCTCATTCATCCTGCACTTCTGGCAATGGGTGCAAGATCTTTCGCTGGATATCTGCTTCCACCAAGCATATTTAGAATATGGTGTTTCTGGCATTTAACCTGTACTCTAAGAACTACAACAATGTTGACATTTACATTCCCATGTAATCACTTGCTACTTATCCACCCCTTGGCGTGGGTTCGCCCAAAACTACATATAGTTTTGGGACACACAAGATACCCAGTACGCCTTAGAGCAGTGCATGTCGGAGTGCTTCACGCGCTACTGCCAGCGCCTTTATGCACTGCAGTATGGAGTGACAAAAAGGTCTACATTTGGGATCGCATACTGAAAGTGCATTATCTCATGTGATAACCCCTATGTGAAAGATATTATACGGGTAGCAATACCGTGTGTATCATCATATTTTTTGGGAACCAGGTCACTAAATTTATCCAACGGTATTTCGTGTGAGAATGTTCAAAAAATTTACGTTTAACTTCTCAGCTGTACAGGGTTGTTACGATTTATGCAGCAGCATTCCACTATTTGTCGCACTAACAAGTTGTATGTGGTTTGTTTTCCAGATTGTATCATAATCTGTTTACCTACCATTTAAGACAGGTTATTGCTAGAGGACTCTGAGACTTACGTATTTATGTAATATTCTAATTTGATAGACGGTACTGTGCATATATAAAAAGGAATACTTCCTGCTCAGGCAGCCATACGGCTCCGTCTGTAGCTTCGTGTGTGTTCAGCAAACATGAATTCAACGTGAAGTGCTGAAGATCCAGCCCTTGTAACAAGCGTTTCACTGTAAATTCTACGCGATCGTTAAAATTTTCTGAAAAATGTGGAGTGAAAAGACCACTGACTAGAAAGGGCGTGAAGCAATGAGACTGTAACCTGAACTGTGGAGTCTAGAGTGTACCATAACATTTACCTGTACAACCTTTATATATTTGTTTTGTACGCTGTTGTTATTTGTTAGTTATTCTGAAGACCTGTCTTCCCACGCACACACCACGCAATGTTATTTAAAGTTGTCTCATCAAGCGAGTAAAAATTTTCTGAAAAGTACGCGTTGACGGGTTTAGAGCAGCTGCAATAAGAACTGTAGCTATCGTGTCCCGTTCCACGCCAAGACGAAATTTATTAAATGAAAAATAACATTAGGAAAAAAAATTACTCATTCTCTTCACTCCGCCACTATAAACATCAAAAATCTTGATAGTCATAATGAGTTGTCACTATTTTAACTCACCACACGGTCAGCATTCATACGACAGCGAGGTTCAATGGTTAACGCAGCTCTGCAGAATTTAACCCTGCAGCCACGTACCTGAAATTAAGATAAGTTTAGTAAGCAAATGAATATGTGAAGCACGTTCGATTTCTCATTTTAAGCTTGAATAGTACATAGCGAGTATAAAAGCACAACAAGAATTAAATAGTAGCTTAGCGTCCCTCTGAAACATTAGTAATGAAGAAACATTATGAGCTACGGAATGGGCTACACTGAGACCTATTTGCAACGGTTGTTGTTCCTGAATTCGACTAAGATATCTTTTTTTTCTTTTAAATACGTCCAAGCGTTTTTAATTAATCAAAATTTGTGAAATCTTTTAATTTTGCAAGTACCCAAGGAATATACAAATGATGCAATGGGAATCGTAAGAAACTCCATGAGGATAGTCCATCATCTTTCGGGCGTACATCCGGGTCGTTACTAATTCTTGTTCCGATGTTTCAGCTGATAAACTTAACTTACTGTCATCCTCGAGGTAAGTGGCTTGCAAGATTTAAAAGCACTTTACACAATACTGTGGACTAAACACACATGGGTCAGAGAGAACACTGTTGTCAGCGAGAGCGTCAGTTATAGATAAATCTTTACGCGTCTAAGAGTAAATCAAAACAAGCGCACAGATAAAACACTCATAGTGTTAACGAAGTATGTGGTTCGTTATTATGATGGCATATGTTGGAATTCCAGGCAGTAAAGACCTAGAACAATGCTTCTTTCGATAGCGCAAACGTGCAAGTTGAGGTTCAGTGATTTATCAAATTGGAAACCATAGTCCTGCTTTGCTTTATTCCTAGACCCATTAAGATTTATCAATGAATAACGCTCTTGTTACCAACAGTGTTATCTCTGACCCATGCTCGTTTGCATCACAGTGTTCATTAAAGTGTGAAAGGTCTCAGTTGGATTCCTTTCATGTTAATTTCTTAAATCTGTTGTCATTTACAGCATATATTCCACTTCTAAATTTACTGTGGTGCTTCTGACTATCTGGGAGGAGACTGAGCAGTGAAACGTGTTTCTTTTACACGTAAACAAGAACGATCTGTCACACTACTACACTTTAAAACACAGTTTATATGTAATTCGTGTCACACAGTTTCATATGGAACCTACATCCGCTTTCTTTTATATACTGTATATGATAAGATACTGTCATCCCCCTTCCCTTCTGTGTGAAAGAATGAATGAGCAAATGTATTTCTAGTTGCATGCTTGAGGGTAGCAAACAAGCCTGTCTGCTAGAGAACAGTAGGACCAACGTCGGAACAGGTAGCTACGCTTTCTAAGAGCAGAGAGGTTTCTATTCTTAGTATGGTCCTGTCCGTCCCTTGTCATGTTGGTATAGGAAGCTGCCTCTCTGGTCACTTCCGTTTGTATTTGTGAGCCACCCTCAGGAAGGGACCACGGCAGTCTGTCCGCGGCGAGCGTCTGAAGTGGTAAGATCTCCGGCTAAGCGCGTGTCTGCTAAGTCCGTAGGACAATGGATTTCTTAAGTTCAGCCTAACTGAAAATTTAATCACCTTTATTTCAGGTTTAGCTCTAAAATATCTAATGTTATCTTAAATTGCAACGCAGTGTAATTCGCGTGTGAAGTTCAGAATATCTTCTGGTAGTTGCTTTGTCACTACTTTGTGAGTAATGTGGAACCACGTTGATCAGTAACTCTAACTAAGATCAATCTTAAATGCGAATGCTCGTCTGATTATAACGTCTCGTCTTGACAATATTTTTCAATATAACAACTTTTCTTTATGTTCAACCCACGTGGGGTGTACTACTTTATGAGACCAGTACCCCCCCCCCCCCCCCCATGAGCCATGGACCTTGCCGTTGGTGGGGAGGCTTGCGTGCCTCAGCGATACAGATAGCCGTACCGTAGGTGCAACCACAACGGAGGGGTATCTGTTGAGAGGCCAGACAAACGTGTGGTTCCTGAAGAGGGGCAGCAGCCTTTTCAGTAGTTGCAAGGGCAAGAGTCTGGATGATTGACTGATCTGGCCTTGTAACAATAACCAAAACGGCCTTGCTGTGCTGGTACTGCGAACGGCTTAAAGCAAGGGGAAACTACAGCCGTAATTTTTCCCGAGGCATGCAGCTTTACTGTATGATTACATGATGATGGCGTCCTCTTGGGTACAATATTCCGGAGGTAAAATAGTCCCCCATTCGGATCTCCGGGCGGGGACTACTCAAGAGGATGTCGTTATCAGGAGAAAGAAAACTGGCATTCTACGGATCGGAGCGTGGAATGTCAGATCCCTTAATCGGGCAGGTAGGTTAGAAAATTTAAAAAGGGAAATGGATAGGTTGAAGTTAGATATAGTGGGAATTAGTGAAGTTCGGTGGCAGGAGGAACAAGACTTCTGGTCAGGTGACTACAGGGTTATAAACACAAAATCAAATAGGGGTAATGCAGGAGTAGGTTTAATAATGAATAGGAAAATAGGAATGCGGGTAAGCTACTACAAACAGCATAGTGAACGCATTATTGTGGCCAAGATAGATACGAAGCCCACACCTACTACAGTAGTACAAGTTTATATGCCAACTAGCACTGCAGATGACGAAGAAATTGAAGAAATGTATGATGAAATAAAAGAAATTATTCAGATTGTGAAGGGAGACGAAAATTTAATAGTCATGGGTGACTGGAATTAGAGTGTAGGAAAAGGGAGAGAAGGAAACATAGTAGGTGAATATGGATTGGGGGACAGAAATGAAAGAGGAAGCCGCCTGGTAGAATTTTGCACAGAGCACAACATAATCATAACTAACACTTGGTTTAAGAATCATGAAAGAAGGTTGTATACATGGAAGAACCCTGGAGATACTAAAAGGTATCAGATAGATTATATAATGGTAAGACAGAGATTTAGGAACCAGGTTTTAAATTGTAAGACATTTCCAGGGGCAGATGTGGACTCTGGCCACAATCTATTGGTTATGACCTGTAGATTAAAACTGAAGAAACTGCAAAAAGGTGGGAATTTAAGGAGATGGGACCTGGATAAACTAAAAGAACCAGAGGTTGTACAGAGATTCAGGGAGAGCATAAGGGAGCAATTGACAGGAATGGGGGAAATAAATACAGTAGAAGACGAATGGGTAGCTTTGAGGGATGAAGAAGTGAAGGCAGCAGAGGATCAAGTAGGTAAAAAGGCGAGGGCTAGTAGAAATCCTTAGGTAACAGAAGAGATATTGAATTTAATAGATGAAAGGAGAAAATATAAAAATGCAGTAAGTGAAACAGGCAAAAACGAATACAAACGTCTCAAAAATGAGATCGACAGGAAGTGCAAAATGGCTAAGCAGGGATGGCTAGAGGACAAATGTAAGGATGTAGAGGCCTATCTCACTAGGGGTAAGATAGATATCGCCTACAGGAAAATTAAAGAGACCTTTGGAGATAAGAGAACGACTTGTATGAATATCAAGAGCTCAGATGGAAACCCAGTTCTAAGCAAAGAAGGGAAAGCAGAAAGGTGGAAGGAGTATATAGAGGGTATATACAAGGGCGATGTACTTGAGGACAATATTATGGAAATGGAAGAGGATGTAGATGACGATGAAATGGGAGATATGATAATGCGTGAAGAGTTTGACAGAGCACTGAAAGACCTGAGTCGAAACAAGGCCCCCGGAGTAGACAATATTCCATTGGAACTACTGACGGCCGTGGGAGAGCCAGTCCTGACAAAACTCTACCATCTGGTGAGCAAGATGTATGAAACAGGCGAAATACCCTCAGACTTCAAGAAGAATATAATAATTCCAATCCCAAAGAAAGCAGGTGTTGACAGATGTGAAAATTACCGAACTATCAGCTTAATAAGTCACAGCTGCAAAATACTAACACGAATTCTTTACAGACGAATGGAAAAACTAGTAGAAGCCAACCTCGGGGAAGATCAGTTTGGATTCCGTAGAAACACTGGAACACGTGAGGCAATACTGACCTTATCTTAGAAGAAAGATTAAGGAAAGGCAAACCTACGTTTCTAGCATTTGTAGACTTAGAGAAAGCGTTTGACAATGTTGACTGGAATACTCTCTTTCAAATTCTAAAGGTGGCAGGGGTAAAATACAGGGAGTGAAAGGCTATTTACAATTTGTACAGAAACCAGATAGCAGTTATAAGAGTCGAGGGACATGAAAGGGAAGCAGTGGTTGGGAAGGGAGTAAGACAGGGTTGTAGCCTCTCCCCGATGTTGTTCAATCTGTATATTGAGCAAGCAGTAAAGGAAACAAAAGAAAAATTCGGAGTAGGAATTAAAATTCATGGAGAAGAAATAAAAACTTTGAGGTTCGCCGATGACATTGTAATTCTGTCAGAGACAGCAAAGGACTTGGAAGAGCAGTTGAAGGGAATGGACAGTGTCTTGAAAGGAGGATATAAGATGAACATCAACAAAAGCAAAACAAAGATAATGGAATGTGGTCTAATTAAGTCGGGTGATGCTGAGGGAATTAGATTAGGAAATGAGGCACTTAAACTAGTAAAGAAGTTTTGCTATTTGGGGAGCAAAATAACTGATGATGGTCGAAGTAGAGAGGATATAAAATGTAGGCTGACAATGGCAAGGAAAGCGTTTCTGAAGAAGAGAAATTTGTTAACATCCAGTATTGATTTAAGTGTCAGGAAGTCATTTCTGAAAGTATTTGTATGGAGTGTAGCCATGTATGGAAGTGAAACATGGACGATAAATAGTTTGGACAAGAAGAGAATAGAAGCTTTTGAAATGTGGAGCTACAGAAGAATGCTGAAGATTAGATGGGTAGATCACATAACTAATGAGGAAGTATTGAATAGGATTGGGGAGAAGAGAAGTTTGTGGCACAACTTGATCAGAAGAAGGGATCGGTTGGTAGGACATGTTCTGAGGCATCAAGGGATCACCAATTTAGTATTGGAGGGCAGCGTGGAGGGTAAAAATCGTAGAGGGAGACCAAGAGATGAATACACTAAGCAGATTCAGAAGGATGTAGGTTGCAATAGGTACTGGGAGATGAAAAAGCTTGCACAGGATAGAGTAGCATGGAGAGCTGCATCAAACCAGTCTCAGGACTGAAGACCACAACAACAACAACCACGTGCTTATACAACTGTTTGACCCATCAGGTTAATAGTAAGACGACAGTAACCAGTTCGAGGTTTTTCTTTAGGAAATTGCGTTTCGATGTAATTTATTTTAATTATCAAAATTATTGTGGAGTTACACTCTTTGTGTAAACCAAGTTGACCACGTGAAGCATGTGGTGTAATCATCAAAGTAGCCCTCAGCTATTCTTTTCGGGAAGGTTTCACAGGGAGTTAGTCTGAATTTAGTATACCAGTGCCGGCCGCGGTGGTCTCGCGGTTCTAGGCGCGCAGTCCGGAACCGTGCGACTGCTATGGTAGCAGGTTCGAATCCTGCCTCGGGCATGGATGTGTGTGATGTCCTTAGGTTAGTTAGATTTAAGAAGTTCTAAGTTCTAGGGGACTGATGACCACAGCAGTTGAGTCCCATAGTGCTCAGAGCCATTTGAACCATTTGAAAGTATACCAGTGTGTGGTAATTACATGACGGACAGGATTACGCTACGAACGTAACTTCTTTGGGTGAGAATTGAATCGGTTGGTTGTGGTTAATTTCCTCTTGGATATGTTACGACGTTCTTCGTATGTTATTTTATGAACGCAGTGTTGTATGTAGTCTCCCAATCTTGGCTCCCTATTTGATGTGTTCCGTAAGATTACAAACTCACATTTTCACAGACCTAAATAAGGCACCAGCTTAGTTATATATATATATATATATATATATATATATATATATATATATATATATGCCCTAGCCGAGCCTCAGGTACAGGGCGGGTCGCAGGTGGCGGATAGCGAACGATCCATCAGATATGGTGGACAGCTGCGAATAAGGGGAAACCCAAATAAGCAGTCCCGGACCGAGGCGGCAGCATCACGAGGGTGTGGGAGGGTGACTTTTGGCAAGGGTCACACTCATTCAAAAACCACAGAACCCGAAGACGTTGCTGTGTCATGGCGAGTAAGTGCCGCCATTACAATAAGCACTGTCAACACCCAAATCCAGGACGCGTCTGAAGTGGGAACCATCGGCATCCTGGTCAGCGTCTGTTCACACAATGTGCGGCTGGTCATAATGCGCCAGGAACTAACAATCCCTGGTTCTAAACACCCAGTGGAAACACTGGACCAACTTGTTTACAAGCAAGTATGACTCGTGCAAGTAATAACAACATTACCCCAGGTGGTAACCAATCCACCCATCAACAGATGGCAACCAGGAATTCGGATTCTGGGGAACCTGGACTTACACGATTACATCAGAGAAAGTCGGAGCTCTCTGGCAAACTTCCACTTAAAACACCTACATACATTGGAACCTTTAACATAAATACATTAATCCAACCAGGAAAACTTCTAAACCTTACAACAGAACTTGAAAAGCAAAAGATAGTAATACTAGCTTTACAGGAGACACGTTTTACAGATGAAGAAACATCAGATTATGGCAACTATCGCATCTTTAAGAGCAAGACGGATAAACGAATCGGAAGAGGAGCCCCCCATCTCGGGATGGCGTTTATCATACACAAGAGCGTGCTCAGCTCCATCAAGGAAGTTACTCCCGTAAATAATAGGATAATGACGATGCGCTTACAATGTGCCAACAAAACATACACAATGGTTAATGTTCATGCTCCCACAAACGGAGACAACAAGAAAAACCCCATAGAAACAGAAAAGTTCTGGGAAAATTTGGAGAATATAGTGGCCAAGATTCCAAAAGATGATACAAAAGTTCTACTCGGCGACTTTAATGCCCAAATTGGTAGAGAGAAAATCCACCAAAAACCCGTAGGCAAATATCCTGCACATAAATTTACCAATAAAAATGGTACAAGGCTCGTCGAACTATGTAAGCAGAATAACCTGAAGATAATGTCAACATCTCTAAGAAAATGTCCAAGAAAACAAAAGACATGGAGATCTCCTATACAACAAATTGGCGAGTTTCAAATAGATCATGTGGCGATTTCATACCCAGTACAAAAAGAAATTTACGACGTCCAAGTACGCAGAGGAGCAAACATTGATTCAGACCATTACCTAACTAGAATTAAAATCAAGTTTACAGCACGAAGAAGTCATCAGAAGAAAACAGAAATACAGAAATATGACACCAAGAAGATTAAAGAATCTAAAGTAAAAGAAGAATGGGAGAAGGAAAAGGCAAACACATGGGAAGAATTTCATTCTAAAATCACGCGAATAGCTAAGGAAACTATTCCCTTGAAAAAGATATTCAAACACCCTTGGTGGGATTCAGACTGTGAAAATGCATTGGAAAGGAGAAAAAAGGCATTTCAAGAATATAACAGTAAAAAATCACAAGAAAGTCTACATTTATTTAACGAGGTTAGAAAACAGGTTTCAAAATCTATTAGGCAAGCAAAAAGGAAGTACACAAAGGCACAACTGGATGCCATAGAAGAAAATTTCCAAAACTATAATACAAGAGACTTCTACAGAACTTTCGCAGATAAAATACGAGGATATATCCCTCAAAATTTATGTTTCAGAAAACCAGATGGTAAATTAGCCCTAACAAACCAGGAAAACTGTCAAGTATTGGCTCAATATTTTTCTAACCTACTAAATTGTCCAGAACCTAGTTTAAGGTTTCCCAAAGAAATCAGTGCCAACGCTCAACCGGATTCATTACCACCAACACAGGAAGAAATCAAATGTCACATTAAAAACTTAAAAAATAATAGAACATCTGGCGAAGATGGCATTGTTGCAGAGCTATTAAAAAACCTAGGACCAAAGACGTTGCAAGAGCTCACAAAAATAATAACAAAAATATGGGAAACAGAAAAATTACCAGAGGATTGGAAATGTGCCCTTATTCACCCGTTACATAAAAAAGGAGACAGAACAAATGTCAATAACTACAGGGGAATCTCACTTTTACAAGTCACCTACAAAATTCTCTCAACATGCCTGCTGAAAAGAACACAAGAGCAGCTGGAACGCCAAATTGGTGATTATCAAGCAGGCTTCCGCCCCGGTCGCTCATCCATAGAACAAATATTTAATTTAAAGACAATATTAAAACACAAAGCAATTAGAAATGCCCCCATAATTTGTACATTTGTAGATTTTAAGAAAGCCTATGACTCAATTAACCGGCAATCTTTGTTTAACATTTTAGAGGAACTTGGACTTGACTCCAAAACACTAAGGCTTATCAAAGAATCACTGACAGACACTGTATCTAAAGTTAAATTCAGGGGAGAAATCTCTGAACCTTTTCTCATAAAAACTGGAGTACGTCAAGGTGACGGGCTATCTCCACTTCTGTTTAATATAGTCCTGGATAAAGTCATTAAGGAATGGGAAAAAGAATTAAAAAATCAATCCTACTGGAAACCAATCCATCTTGGTAGAACCAAAGACAACGTGGAGATATCTTGTTTAGCATTCGCGGACGACTTGGCCATACTTGCAGATGATGAAGAAATCGCCACCAAACAAATAGAGATCCTTAAGGAATGCGCGGACAAAGTAGGTTTACAAATTTCGTTTCAAAAGACAGAATTTTTCGGTACGAAATTCCATATAAACAGTTTGAACACAAAATATGGAAAAATAAATAGAGTAAAACATTTTAAATACCTAGGTGAAATTTTGGAGCCAACCGGAGGAGAGAAAGTTGCACAGAAGATCAGACAACAGAAAATGAAGAGAGCATATGGTATGACACATGAAATATACAATAAAAAATGCATCTCCTCGAACACAAAAATCAGACACTACTGCGCAGTAATTAAGCCAGCAGCACTATATGCTAGTGAAACGTTCACACTCCACACAAAATGTGATTTAGAAAAAATACTAAAAGAAGAACGCAAAATTATGAGAAAGATTTTAGGTCCAAAATTAACAGAAGAAGGATACCGGATACAATCAAGAAGAACCACAGAAACTATATCAAACCTGGCAGCAGACATAAGAAGGCGAAGATTAAAATTTTATGGACATGTCACTAGACTTCCCCCCACACGACTCACCAACAGAATTCTCACTTACATAGAAAAAGTCAAATCAACAACACCATGGATTAGCCAAGTAAAATTAGATTTACAAAAAGCAAATATTGACCTTAAAGATGTCAAAGATAGAAAAACTTTTAGAAATAAGGTGGAACAGTGGATTGTATTGTCGGAGAAGGAAGCACTAAAGAGACCAGGAACAAAATGGACAGAAGAAAGAAAAAGAAAACATGGAGAACGAATGAAAGAAGTATGGAAGAAACGACGTCAGAAAGCTTTGCGTGATCCTTCTGGGTCCATTCGCGATAAGTAAGTATATATATATATATATATATATATATATATATATATATATATATATATATATATCACCAGTTGTCGTATGACGATTAAAAGATTATAATTAATGCTAGTCTGGTTGGGGATTTGGTAAGCTAGACTGGATACCTGGTGAAACAGTTGCTCAGTAATGCAAGGTTAACTTCCCCAGACAGCTCACAGCTTTTAAACCGCTTTTATTGTCTACCAGCACCACTTCAGAATAAACTAAAGTAACAACATTACAAGTGATTTAAAAAACTCTCATACGACTCCACTTGAGAATGGCTTGTAATGTTGTCAGCTAAAATATCGGGACAAGAACTAATAATATCCTGATCCATTCACCAAAAATCATGGAATATTTGATCAGCCCGGAAAACTTCAAGAAACTCTCGAGGATGTTCGCCGATGATCCTATAGTATGTAATAAAATAGGATCGCCAGCGAACTGTAGTAAAAGACAGGGTAATCCGTGTAGTATCGATGCTTGTCACAGGGACTGGTAGTTAACCGACAACATAAATAAATGGCATATATTGCACATAAATATGCGAAAGACCCATTACGGTTCGAATGCGCTACTGGCGATATATCACTGCTGTAGTAACAACGGCGTAATCTGTGATATCCGCTTAGAGTGACCATGGGTGGAATAACCAAATACGACTAGTTTTGCGAAAAGCAGTTACCGGGCTGAGATTCGTCGGAAGAATTGAAAGGAAATGTAATTTATCCATGAAAGAAAAGGTTTCGAAAATCCTCACTCTACAGATTCTTCATTACTGTCCTTCAATCAGTAACCCTTACATGGAAGGATTAATAGAAGACCTAGATAAGACCTAAAAAGAGAGGTGGAAACTTCTTAATGGAACATAATAGGCTTTCATAGAAGTCTGGTAAGTCTCGAAATCTAGTTACATAACTTTATCCTAAAGACTACAGAGAACTATGAATAGTTAATTATGAGCTTTACAACGGGACGAGTATGGAGATCTCTGATCACACTTAACAGATGTAGACTTTTATGTTAACAATTAAGCGAACGCTGGGCCACAGTGTAAGAAAAGGAAATGCCACACGAGTCTTACACGTTGGCTAGAACATTGATTCTGTGGGGCATTACATACATGAGTCCTAATGAAGGCTCAAGTTAAAAAAGAAAAAAAAAACTACTGAAAGAAGCCATCCGTACCTGCTTGCTCACAAAACGAGTTAAATATGAGAACAACTGTATGTTCAGACCATTACTGACATAATAATGAAGCACATGAATGACTGAAGTACATTAATGACTTGTTACGGTACTTGTAATACATGCCTGAATCTAGAACGGCTTATATAATTTGCAAAACTGACTGATAGACCGGTGGAGACAGAAATGCTACTGGATAGTATAGCAGAAACAGCAAGGAGCTCAAACAGGCCTAAAAGCCTTAATTCTGTTAAAGATGATAAATTAAATTACAAGACGATCAATGTTTCTTGACTATCCAAAACTTTGGTTGTTAATTCTTTGGTGGGACGATCTGATGTCCTATAACATGGACTTTCCTTAGCCCGAGCTCCCTGTTGTGGAAATACAGTGCTCAACATTCTCTTCCTGGCCTTGAGTGTCAAATCGTCTTACGTCCCAGAAATATTAACTGAATTTAGCCAAAGCTCCTAACCCAAGAAAAATACGCACAACGGAAATCTAACTTCCGTACTTGAGATCGGGTGATCTGGGATTAAATTTAACTAAATACTTGCTAGTAATTCTCTCTTACTGGGTACATGATATCATTGATCAGAGGAGGAAGTATGGTGTACGGGTAGGCACAGTGGAGAAAAGTTTAACGAACTAATTTTAAACTGAGAGTACATTTATATATTAATTTTAGCGTACTGCTCAAAACATGGAACACGTATCGATTCCTAAAACTAAGGTTCCTTAAGAGCAAACTGCATTCACTATAATTATTCAGCGAGGATTGGCTAGGTCATTGGGCACAACGCAGACGCACTTACACTTACAGGCCAAGTCTCAGACATTCGCTTGATTACAGAGGATATTATTCACTATTTACTCGCCAATGTTCACTTGTCGAAACTGACTTGTACTTAGCAGCAGAAAGAAAACACGACGCATGAAGTGAATCATGACCGGAGGAAGCTCAAGTTGTGCCCTATTTACATTTAGTTGAATGATAGCAAAATTATCACTCACTAAAACCTCGTAATGCTTCTAATATATGGCTTTAAAGTTACGAAAAGTTCTCTACATGGAAACTCTGAACTAAGTACTATCGAAATTCACCACTGAATGAGGCGTTACACACTCGCACACGGACTCGTCTGCGACTCAACTCTACAGCTAATCAACCGCGCAGCGACTCGTCTGCGACTCAACTCTACAGTTAATCAATAATTTCTAAAATTCAGTCTGCCTCGTCTCCGAGCACAAGGACCGAAAAAACTGGAGGGGTGAACTGAACAATCACACTAGACGAATTCTCTAGAGTCAACAGGTATCTCTTCCGATCAGATCCCGTTCACTCGTTCCCAAATTTTTCCATCGGTTCAACGTCTAAAATTTGAACACACACCTCATTTCCGTGTGGCTCTAAGAGAACCAATCGCAACGGCGACCGTTACGAAAACCTGGCAGATAACTCCCAAACACGCCACCTGAGTGGCACTGGTAGTCAGCTTGGAAAACTGAACTCAGCTGTTGTTCCCAGGCCTGTACCGCAAAGGTAAACCAGAAACGTCCATCTTAATTCGTCTAGCTGCATGCGTTTGCAAAGACACGCACCGTGTCACGGATTGCGCGGCCCCTCCCGCCGGAGGCTAGAATCCTCCCTCGGGCACGCGTTTGTATGTTGTTCTTAGCATAAGTTAGTTTAAGTTAGTTGAAATGGTGTGTAAGTCTTGGGACCGATGACCTCAGCAGTCTGGTCCCTTAGGAATTCGCACACATCTGAACATTTGACAAGCACATCCATTCAATTCAGAAATCAACCGTGTTTAGGACAGGTGGTTACAGGTACATGATTTAGTGAATATCAAATTTTCTCAGAGTGAGGTTCCTCCTTCTCAAGGGAAAAACAGGCATGGAAAAGAGAAAACCACAGAATTATAAAACCACAAAATTATATGAAAGATGGACAGTATCAAGATGTTACCTACACTCACACTGAGTCTAGTGCATTAATGTTTCTTCTTTCAGTGTTGCGTTCCTTTTGTGAGTCTACACCAACGTTTAGCTACTGTGGGTAACGACGATCCACCCCAGGCGTACACACTGTCATTGGGACATTGTTGACAGACATGCACAGCTGACGACGTAGAAGTACAGAAAAAGAAACTCTTTGAAGTCCATAAAAAATCTGAATAGGAAAGTAGGGCAAAGAGTTAGGTAACTTGAAGAGTTCAGTGATAGGACTGTTCTCATCAGATCCTGTATCAAACCCGAAAATAGTTCAACTATACGTGCCGACGTCGCAAACACAAGATGAAGAGTGAGAGAAAATATATGAGAATACTGAACAGGTATTTTAGTATGTAAAGGGAAATGAAAATCTGTTGCCCCGGGGAAAGGAATACAGGAGAATATTGGCTTGGCAGTGGGAATGAGAGAGGAGAAAGATGAGAGAGGGGAAAGATGAGTGAGGGGAAAGACTAATTGAGTTTTGCAGTAAATTTCAAATGTTAATAGTGACTCCTCTCTGCTAAGGATACTCAGCCAGTGGTCAGTCGTGTGATTATTGTCACGACATGTTTTGCGACATTATCCCCCATTTTCTACTTGTGACGAGTCCTAATGGCATAAAAAATTTAAACCAGTTGAAAATCGTATAATTTTGTCCAGAAACATGTTGTGACAATGATCACACGATTAACAACTGTGCTGAATATCCTTAATAACGTTATCAGTTATTACTCTATTCAAGAATCTTAAGAGAACGAGGTATACTCGGAAAAGACCCGGAGACACTGGAAGGTTCCAGCTGGTTTACATCATCATCAGACAGAGATTCCCGAATCAGACACTGGATTGTAAAGCGCACCCAGGAGCAGATATACACTCAGATCACAATTTAGTCATGATGAAGAGTAGACCGAAATTTAAGAGAACCATACAGAAGTATCATTCTGGGACGATGCAGGATACTAAAGTACTGAAAAACAATGAGACGCGTTTAAAGTACACCAAGGACGTGCATACTGAGGTAAGGAATTGCAGAGTAGGCTGTTAAGGTGAAGAGGAATTGACATCTCTAAAAAGGACAATCACAAATGTTGAAAATCATAGGGAAAAAGAAAGTAACTGCGAAGAAAGCATGAGTAACAGAAGAAATACTTCGGCTGTGCGATGAAAGAAGAAAGTACAAAAATGTTCAGGAAATTCAGGAACAGAGAAATAATAGTCGCTGAGGAATGAAATAAATAGGAAGTGGAGGGAAGCTAAGACGAAACGGCTGCATGAAAAACGTGAAGAAGTCGGAATAAGATATCGTTGTCGGAAGGACTGACTCAGCATATGGGAAAGAGAAAAACCCCTACGGTGAATAGCGACACTTTAATTATAACCACCTGGTAGATTTTTCTATAACCTACAAAATACTATGTTAAATGGGTATTTGTATAGGTAAACGTAATGAACGTTACTCTTCTGCGGACTTAAGAACATAGTTTGATTCGTTATAGCGACGAGTTATGGTTTTTTAGTGGAACAATCCTTTTTTCAATCATGCAGCTGATATATTTAAACGAACTGTGTACAAAATGAACATAATCAAAACTGTATCAGTTTTAGGTAGCGGTTTAGAAAAGTTCAAAATTTTGCGGTGGAAGCATTATGTTGAACATAAAAGATATGTTCAGATCGATGGTCTGGTGACGGAACGTTCATTTAGGTGAGATGTACAAACGGCATCCATATTCCAGAATGCAGAACTCATTGTGTCTTCTACACGACCTGCGAATAAGACAAAGTTGCTGGTGTCACGTTGTGACAAGCTTCTTTGATGAGACGTCTGAAGTCATGTTTGGACTACTGAAAAATAAATGTTCCTTTTGCTTACTATTTTCTGGGCCCTCAGCAAGAGATTCTGTGGTTGGACGGACTAGCAGTTAGCGAGTGGAAAGGGAAGTGTGCGGACATGATTTTTTTAGTGGAGACTCTGTGTTGGTAGGACACCCAAGGTAAAAAGAGATCAAATGCCTATAAGAAAATATGCAAGGAAATGTATGATGATGAATATTGTAGATAATTTTTGGGTAGTGGAATTATTGACATCTATATAATTTTTGGAACTTGATGTCACATGAACAAGGTTAAATTTTCTAAATACATGATTTGCGCTTCAACAAAATCTTTCATTTTGCTAAGCATACGCCTCCTAGTAGTCAGATTCTTTAGTAGTTAGAATCTCTTTATTCAGCTGGCCGTTGTTGCTACATGCTGTAATTGCTGTAGTTCGTGTTTTGGTTCAAATGGTTCAAATGGCTCTGAGCACTATGGGACTTAACTTCTTAGGTCATCAGTCCCCTAGAACTCAGAACTACTTAAACCTAACTAACCTAAGGACATCACACACATCCATGCCCGAGGCAGGGTTCGAACCTGCGACCGTAGCGGTCGCGCGGTTCCAGACTGTAGCGCCTAGAACCGCTCGGCCATCTGGGCCGGCATTTCGTGTTTTGAAGATTTTTTGTGAGGTAAGTGACTTATGAAATAGAATGGCGTTTCCAATATCGGAATTCTTGATAGAAATGAGTTTAAGCAATTATCAGAGTTGTAGGTAGTTTCATGTTTCTTTAATTTGATAGTTTTTGGATTTTTATTATTGTTGGGATTTCTTACAATTCAGGGATATTCTTTTGTGTTAATTATTGGGAGGCATGTTACCAATGTATAGCAGTCAGATTGCGTTGGGCTTACGTATTGTGGGTAATAAATGAATACGTTAAGTTTGCGTTGCCTTCCGCAGGGAAAATTCTGTAGATCAGTGTTAGGTAAAAAAAATAATTAAAGAGATAGTATCATGGTGTGTGACTTGGAGTTTGTCATTACCTTGTTTTGTCAATGAGCGTGTATTTTTGGGTATTTCAGGATAGGGTTGTATATCATGAAGCCAGTTATGTGATGAAGTATTTGAATAAACTGACTGTACAAAGAAATAATTTCGTTTTCAATAACCACGCAATTCACATCCTCCCGATGGACAGGATAATGTTCCTTGTAAATAGGAGAGCTCTTTAATAAAGAAAGATCGTAATTTCTTGCAGACATACTCGTAATTTCTCGCCCTGGAATATTAATCTTACGATATTCTGTTAGATTGTTGTGTAGCACGTCGCACAGGTTTCATAGTTGGCACTAATGGATCCCGCCTATGAGTAGCGGGGAAGATGGGATATGTTCAGTATCGCCTACTGCAATACTGGAGGTGACGCCTGACGAACAATAATAAACAATATATGGCTTTAGAATTCTGATTTCGTCTCAATAAATCTTCAGCTGCGGCTTGGAGGATTTTACAGAAGTCCTACGGAGAGTCTGTCTCTCCCTCGAAGATGGTTTAGGATATTCAAAGAGGGAAGACGATCTGTTTTACAAGGAAGATGGATAGGAACTACAGATACTGCTCTTACGAGAGAAAGCATCAACATCGCTGCTGTTGTTGAGTGAGAGAGAGAGAGAAAAAAAATGTTCAAATGTGTATGAAATCTTATGGGACTTAACTGCTAAGGTCATCATTCCCCAAGATTACACACTACTTAACCTAAATTATCCTAAGGAAAAACACACACACATGCTCGAGGGAGGACTTGAACCTGCGACGGAATCAGCCGCATAGTCCATGACTGCAGCGCCTTAGACCGCTTTTTTTCATTTTTTTTATTGAAGTCTCATTTTGTTCGCTTTTGTTCGTTGCATCTGCTCGGGGCAGACGTCGTAATGCATCCGTTTAAGTTCGCTGGTGATCGATTAAGTCAGTTTTTTTATTACAGAGGGTAGCTAACCCTCTGACCGAACACGTTGAGCTACCGTGCCGTCGAGACCGTTCGGCTAATCCCGCGCGGCAGAGAGAATCCACAAATAAACTTACCAACACTTCCTGACATACTGGAAATTTCATTGGGTGCCACCCGTACAATGGTGGTAGAAAATTTACACATGATAAGTGCTTCTGCGCGGTGTGACAGTCGTGTGCAGGTCTGTACGCAACTAACATTGACACCACAGAAAGATCTGTATTTTCTTTAAAGATGAAACTTCCTGGCAGATTAAAACTGTGTGCCCGATCGAGACTCGAACTCGGGACCTTTGCCTTTCGCGGACAAGTGGTCTACCAACTGAGCTACCGAAGCACGACTCACGCCCGGTACTCACAGCTTTACTTCTGCCAGTATCTCGTCTCCTACCTTCCAAACTTTACAGAAGCTCTCCTGCGAACCATGCAGACCTAGCACTCCTGAAAGAAAGGATATAGCGGAGACATGGCTTAGCCACAGCCCGGGGGATGTTTCCAGAATGAAATTTTCACTCTGCAGCGGAGTGTGCGCTGATATGAAACTTCCTGGCAGATTAAAACTGTGTGCCCGATCGAGACTCGAACTCGGGACCTTTGCCTTTCGCGGGCAAGTGCTCTACCAACTGAGCTACCGAAGCACGACTCACGCCCGGTACTCACAGCTTTACTTCTGCCAGTATCTCGTCTCCTACCTTCCAAACTTTACAGAAGCTCTCCTGCGAACCATGCAGAACTAGCACTCCTGAAAGAAAGGATATAGCGGAGACATGGCTTAGCCACAGCCTGGGGGATGTTTCCAGAATGAGATTTTCACTCTGCAGCGGAGTGTGCGCTGATATGAAACTTCCTGGCAGATTAAAACTGTGTGCCCGATCGAGACTCGAACTCGGGACCTTTGCCTTTCGCGGGCAAGTGGTCTACCAACTGAGCTACCGAAGCACGACTCACGCCCGGTACTCACAGCTTTACTTCTGCCAGTATCTCGTCTCCTTCCTTCCAAACTTTACAGAAGCTCTCCTGCGAACCATGCAGAACTAGCACTCCTGAAAGAAAGGATATAGCGGAGACATGGCTTAGCCACAGCCTGGGGGATGTTTCCAGAATGAGATTTTCACTCTGCAGCGGAGTGTGCGCTGATATGAAACTTCCTGGCAGATTAAAACTGTGTGCCCGATCGAGACTCGAACTCGGGACCTTTGCCTTTCGCGGGCAAGTGGTCTACCAACTGAGCTACCGAAGCATGGCTCACGCCCGGTACTCACAGCTTTACTTCTGCCAGTATCTCGTCTCCTACCTTCCAAACTTTACAGAAGCTTTCCTGCGAACCATGCAGAACTAGTACTCCTGAAAGAAAGGATATAGCGGAGACATGGCTTAGCCACAGCCTGGGGGGATGTTTCCAGAATGAGATTTTCACTCTGCAGCGGAGTGTGCGCTGATATGAAACTTCCTGGCATATTAAAACTCTGTGCCCGATCGAGACTCGAACTCGGGACCTTTGCCTTTCGCGGGGAAGTGCTCTACCAACTGAGCTACCGAAGCTCGACTCACGCCCGGTACTCACAGCTTTACTTCTGCCAGTATCTCGTCTCCTACCTTCCAAACTTTACAGAAGCTCTCCTGCGAACCATGCAGAACTAGCACTCCTGAAAGAAAGCATATAGCGGAGACATGGCTTAGCCACAGCCGGGGGGATGTTTCCAGAATGAGATTTTCACTCTGCAGCGGAGTGTGCGCTGATATGAAACTTCCTGGCAGATTAAAACTGTGTGCCCGATCGAGACTCGAACTCGGGACCTTTGCCTTTCGCGGGCAAGTGCTCTACCAACTGAGCTACCGAAGCACGACTCACGCCCGGTACTCACAGCTTTACTTCTGCCAGTATCTCGTCTCCTACCTTCCAAACTTTACAGAAGTTCTCCTGCGAAACATGCAGAACTAGCACTCCTGAAAGAAAGGCTATAGCGGAGACATGGCTTAGCCACAGCCTGGGGGATGTTTCCAGAATGAGATTTTCACTCTGCAGCGGAGTGTGCGCTGATATGAAACTTCCTGGCAGATTAAAACTGTGTGCCCGATCGAGACTCGAACTCGGGACCTTTGCCTTTCGCGGGCAAGTGGTCTACCAACTGAGCTACCGAAGCACGACTCACGCCCGGTACTCACAGCTTTACTTCTGCCAGTATCTCGTCTCCTTCCTTCCAAACTTTACAGAAGCTCTCCTGTGAACCATGCAGAACTAGTACTCCTGAAAGAAAGGATATAGCGGAGACATGGCTTAGCCACAGCCTGGGGGATGTTTCCAGAATGAGATTTTCACTCTGCAGCGGAGTGTGCGCTGATATGAAACTTCCTGGCAGATTAAAACTCTGTGCCCGATCGAGACTCGAACTCGGGACCTTTGCCTTTCGCGGGGAAGTGCTCTACCAACTGAGCTACCGAAGCTCGACTCACGTCCGGTACTCACAGCTTTACTTCTGCCAGTATCTCGTCTCCTACCTTCCAAACTTTACAGAAGCTCTCCTGCGAACCATGCAGAACTAGCACTCCTGAAAGAAAGGATATAGCGGAGACATGGCTTAGCCACAGCCTGGGGGATGTTTCCAGAATGAGATTTTCACTCTGCAGTGGAGTGTGCGCTGATATGAAACTTCCTGGCAGATTAAAACTGTGTGCCCGATCGAGACTCGAACTCGGGACCTTTGCCTTTCGCGGGCAAGTGCTCTACCAACTGAGCTACCGAAGCACGACTCACGCCCGGTAATCACAGCTTTACTTCTGCCAGTATCTCGTCTCCTACCTTCCAAACTTTACAGAAGCTCTCCTGCGAACCATGCAGAACTAGCACTCCTGAACGAAAGGATATAGCGGAGACATGGCTTAGCCACAGCATGGGGGATGTTTCCAGAATGAGATTTTGACTCTGCAGCGGAATGTGCGCTGATATGAAACTTCTTGGCAGATTAAAACTGTGTGTCCGATCGAGACTCGAACTCGGGACCTTTGCCTTTCGCGGGCAAGTGCTGTACCAACTGAGCTACCGAAGCACGACTCACGCCCGGTACTCACAGCTTTACTTCTGGCAGTATCTCGTCTCCTACCTTCCAAACTTTACAGAAGCTCTCCTGCGAACCATGCAGAACTAGCACTCCTGAAAGAAAGGATATAGCGGAGACATGGCTTAGCCACAGCCTGGGGGATGTTTCCAGAATGAGATTTTCACTCTGCAGCGGAGTGTGCGCTGATATGAAAATTCCTGGCAGATTAAAACTGTGTGCCCGATCGAGACTCGAACTCGGGACCTTTGCCTTTCGCGGGCAGGTTCTGTACCAACTGAGCTACCGAAGCACGACTCACGCCCGGTACTCACAGCTTTACTTCTGCCAGTATCTCGTCTCCTACCTTCCAAACTTTACAGAAGCTCTCCTGCGAACCATGCAGAACTAGCACTCCTGAAAGAAAGGATATAGCGGAGACATGGCTTAGCCACAGCCTGGGGGATGTTTAAAGAATGAGATTTTCACTCTGCAGTGGAGTGTGCGCTGATGTGAAACTTCCTGGCAGATTAAAACTGTGTGCCCGATCGAGACTCGAACTCGGGACCTTTGCCTTTCGCGGGCAAGTGGTCTACCAACTGAGCTACCGAAGCACTACTCACGCCCAGTAATCACAGCTTTACTTCTGCCAGTATCTCGTCTCCTACCTTCCAAACTTTACAGAAGCTCTCCTGCGAACCATGCAGAACTAGCACTCCTGAAAGAAAGGATATAGCGGAGACATGGCTTAGCCACAGCCTGGGGGATGTTTTCAGAATGAGATTTTCACTCTGCAGTGGAGTGTGCGCTGTTATGAAACTTCCTGGCAGATTAAAACTGTGTGCCCGATCGAGACTCGAACTCGGGACCTTTGCCTTTCGCGGGCAAGTGCTCTACCAACTGGGCTACCGAAGCACGACTCACGCCCGGTAATCACAGCTTTACTTCTGCCAGTATCTCGTCTCCTACCTTCCAAACTTTACAGAAGCTCTCTTGAGAACCATGCAGATCTAGCACTCTTGAAAGAAAGGATATAGCGGAGACATGGCTTAGCCACAGCCTGGGGGATGTTTCCAGAATGAGATTTTCATTCTGCAGCGGAGTGTGCGCTGATATGAAACTTCCTGGCAGATTAAAACTGCGTGCCCGATCGAGACTCGAACTCGGGACCTTTGCCTTTCGCGGGCAAGTGCTGTACCAACTGAGCTACCGAAGCACGACTCACGCCCGGTACTCACAGCTTTACTTCTGCCAGTATCTCGTCTCCTACCTTCCAAACTTTACAGATGCTCTCCTGCGAACCATGCAGAACTAGCACTCCTGAAAGAAGGATATAGCGGAGACATGGCTTAGCCACAGCCTGGGGGATGTTTCCAGAATGAGATTTTCACTCTGCAGCGGAGTGTGCGCTGATATGAAACATCCTGGCAGATTAAAACTGTGTGCCCGATCGAGACTCGAACTCGGGACCTTTGCCTTTCGCGGGCAAGTGGTCAACCAACTGAGCTACCGAAGCACGACTCACGCCCGGTACTCACAGCTTTACTTCTGCCAGTATCTCGTCTCCTTCCTTCCAAACTTTACAGAAACTCTCCTGCGAACAATGCAGAACTAGCACTCCTGAAAGAAAGGATATAGCGGAGACATGGCTTAGCCACAGCATGGGGGATGTTTCCAGAATGAGATTTTCACTCTGCAGCGGAGTGTGCGCTGATATGAAACTTCCTGGCAGATTAAAACTCTGTGCCCGATCGACACTCGAACTCGGGACGTTCTCTTTCGCGGGCAAGTGCTCTACCAACTGAGCTACCGAAGCACGACTCACGCCCGGTACTCACAGCTTTACTTCTGCCAGTATCTCGTCTCCTAATTTCCAAACTTTACAGAAGCTCGCCTGCGAACCATGCAGAACTAGCACTGCTGAAAGAAAGGATATAGCGGAGACATGGCTTAGCCACAGCCTGGGGGATGTTTCCAGAATGAGATTTTCACTCTGCAGTGGAGTGTGCGCTGATATGAAACTTCCTGGCAGATTAAAACTGTGTGCCCGATCGAGATTCGAACTCGGGACCTTTGCATTTCGCGGGCAAGTGCTCTACCAACAGAGCTACCGAAGCACGACTCACGCCCGGTAATCACAGCTTTACTTCTGCCAGTATCTCGTCTCCTACCTTCCAAACTTTACAGAAGCTCTCCTGCGAACCATGCAGAACTAGCACTCCTGAAAGAAAGGATATAGCGGAGACATGGCTTAGCCACAGCCTAGGGGAAGTTTCCAGAATGAGATTTTCACTCTGCAGCGGAGTGTGCGCTGATATGAAACATCCTGGCAGATTAAAACTGTGTGCACGATCGACACTCGAACTCGGGACCTTTGCCTTTCGCGGGCAAGTGGTCAACCAACTGAGCTACCGAAGCACGACTCACGCCCGGTACTCACAGCTTTACTTCTGCCAGTATCTCGTCTCCTTCCTTCCAAACTTTACAGAAGCTCTCCTGCGAACCATGCAGAACTAGCACTCCTGAAAGAAAGGATATAGCGCGCAAATGTCTTAGCCACAGCATGGGGGATGTTTCCAGAATGAGATTTTGACTCTGCATCGGAGTGTGCGCTGATATGAAACTTCCTGGCAGATTAAAACTGTGTGCCCGATCGAGACTCGAAGTCGGGACCTTTGCCTTTCGCGGGCAAGTGCTCTACCAACTGAGCTACCGAAGCACGACTCACGCCCGATACTCACAGCTTTACTTCTGCCAGTATCTCGTCTCCTACCTTCCAAACTTTACAGAAGCTCTCCTGCGAACCATGCAGAACTAGCACTCCTGAAAGAAAGGATATAGCGGAGACATGGCTTAGCCACAGCCTGGGGGATGTTTCCAGAATGAGATTTTCACTCTGCAGCGGAGTGTGCGCTGATATGAAACTTCCTGGCAGATTAAAACTGTGTGCCCGATCGAGACTCGAACTCGGGACCTTTGCCTTTCGCGGGCAAGTGCTGTACCAACTGAGCTACCGAAGCACGACTCACGCCCGGTACTCACAGCTTTACTTCTGCCAGTATCTCGTTTCCTACCTTCCAAACTTTACAGAAGCTCTCCTGCGAACCATGCAGAACTAGCACTCCTGAAAGAAAGGATATAGCGGAGACATGGCGTAGCCACAGCCTGGGGGATGTTTCCAGAATGAGATTTTCACTCTGCAGCGGAGTGAGCGCTGATATGAAACATCCTGGCAGATTAAAACTGTGTGCCCGATCGAGACTCGAACTCGGGACCTTTGCCTTTCGCGGGCAAGTGCTGTACCAACTGAGCTACCGAAGCACGACTCACGCCCGGTACTCACAGCTTTACTTCTGCCAGTATCTCGTCTCCTACCTTCCAAACTTTACAGAAGCTCTCCTGCGAACCATGCAGAACTAGCACTCCTGATAGAAAGGATATAGCGGAGACATGGCTTAGCCACAGCCTGGGGGATGTTTCCAGAATGAGATTTTCACTCTGCAGTGGAGTGTGCGCTGATATGATACTTCCTGGCAGATTAAAACTGTGTGCCCGATCGAGACTCGAACTCGGGACCTTTGCCTTTCGCGGGCAAGTGCTCTACAAACTGAGCTACCGAAGCACGACTCACGCCCGGTAATCACAGCTTTACTTCTGCCAGTATCTCGTCTCCTACCTTCCAAACTTTACAGAAGCTCTCCTGCGAACCATGCAGAACTAGCACTCCTGAAAGAAAGGATATAGCGGAGACATGGCTTAGCCACAGCATGGGGGATGTTTCCAGAATGAGATTTTGACTCTGCAGCGGAGTGTGCGCTTATATGAAACTTCTTGGCAGATTAAAACTGTGTGTCCGATCGAGACTCGAACTCGGGACCTTTGCCTTTCGCGGGCAAGTGCTGTACCAACTGAGCTACCGAAGCACGACTCACGCCCGGTACTCACAGCTTTACTTCTGGCAGTATCTCGTCTCCAACCTTCCAAACTTTACAGAAGCTCTCCTGCGAACCATGCAGAACTAGCACTCCTGAAAGAAAGGATATAGCGGAGACATGGCTTAGCCACAGCCTGGGGGATGTTTCCAGAATGAGATTTTCACTCTGCAGCGGAGTGTGCGCTGATATGAAAATTCCTGGCAGATTAAAACTGTGTGCCCGATCGAGACTCGAACTCGGGACCTTTGCCTTTCGCGGGCAAGTTCTGTACCAACTGAGCTACCGAAGCACGACTCACGCCCGGTACTCACAGCTTTACTTCTGCCAGTATCTCGTCTCCTACCTTCCAAACTTTACAGAAGCTCTCCTGCGAACCATGCAGAACTAGCACTCCTGAAAGAAAGGATATAGCGGAGACATGGCTTAGCCACAGCCTGGGGGATGTTTCCAGAATGAGATTTTCACTCTGCAGCGGAGTGTGCGCTGATATGAAAATTCCTGGCAGATTAAAACTGTGTGCCCGATCGAGACTCGAACTCGGGACCTTTGCCTTTCGCGAGCAAGTTCTGTACCAACTGAGCTACCGAAGCACGACTCACGCCCGGTACTCACAGCTTTACTTCTGCCAGTATCTCGTCTCCTACCTTCCAAACTTTACAGAAGCTCTCCTGCGAACCATGCAGAACTAGCACTCCTGAAAGAAAGGATATAGCGGAGACATGGCTTAGCCACAGCCTGGGGGATGTTCCCAGAATGAGATTTTCACTCTGCAGTGGAGTGTGCGCTGATATGAAACTTCCAGGCAGATTAAAACTGTGTGCCCGATCGAGACTCGAACTCGGGACCTTTGCCTTTCGCGGGCAAGTGGTCTACCAACTGAGCTACCGAAGCACGACTCACGCCCGGTAATCACAGCTTTACTTCTGCCAGTATCTCGTCTCCTACCTTCCAAACTTTACAGAAGCTCTCTTGAGAACCATGCAGAACTAGCACTCCTGAAAGAAAGGATATAGCGGAGACATGGCTTAGCCACAGCCTGGGGGATGTTTCCAGAATGAGATTTTCACTCTGCAGCGGAGTGTGCGCTGATATGAAACTTCCTGGCAGATTAAAACTCTGTGCCCGATCGAGACTCGAACTCGGGACCTTTGCCTTTCGCGGGCAAGTGCTGTACCAACAGAGCTACCGAAGCACGACTCACGCCCGGTACTCACAGCTTTACTTCTGCCAGTATCTCGTCTCCTACCTTCCAAACTTTACAGAAGCTCTCCTGCGAACCATGCAGAACTAGCACTCCTGAAAGAAAGGATATAGCGGAGACATGGCTTAGCCACAGCCTGGGGGATGTTTCCAGAATGAGATTTTCACTCTGCAGTGGAGTGTGCGCTGATATGAAACTTCCTGGCAGATTAAAACTGTGTGCCCGATCGAGACTCGAACTCGGGAACTTTGCCTTTCGCGGGCAAGTGCTCTACCAACTGAGCTACCGAAGCACGACTCACGCCCGGTTATCACAGCTTTACTTCTGCCAGTATCTCGTCTCCTACCTTCCAAACTTTACAGAAGCTCTCTTGAGAACCATGCAGAACTAGCACTCCTGAAAGAAAGGATATAGCGGAGACATGGCTTAGCCACAGCCTGGGGGATGTTTCCAGAATGAGATATTCACTCTGCAGCGGAGTGTGCGCTGATATGAAACATCCTGGCAGATTAAAACTGTGTGCCCGATCGAGACTCGAACTCGGGACCTTTGCCTTTCGCGGGCAAGTGGTCAACCAACTGAGCTACCGAAGCACGACTCACGCCCGGTACTCACAGCTTTACTTCTGCCAGTATCTCGTCTCCTTCCTTCCAAACTTTACAGAAGCTCTCCTGCGAACCATGCAGAACTAGCACTCCTGAAAGAAAGGATATAGCGGAGACATGGCTTAGCCAGAGCATGGGGGATGTTTCCAGAATGAGATTTTCACTCTGCAGCGGAGTGTGCGCTGATATGAAACTCCCTGGCAGATTAAAACTCTGTGCCCGATCGAGACTCGAACTCGGGACCTTTGCCTTTCGCGGGCAAATGCTCTAAAAACTGAGTTACCGAAGCACGACTCACGCCCGGTACTCACAGCTTTACTTCTGCCAGTATCTCGTCTCCTAATTTCCAAACTTTACAGAAGCTCGCCTGCCAACCATGCAGAACTAGCACTCCTGAAAGAAAGGATATAGCGGAGACATGGCTTAGCCACAGCCTGGGGGATGTTTCCAGAATGAGATTTTCACTCTGCAGTGGAGTGTGCGCTGATATGAAACTTCCTGGCAGATTAAAACTGTGTGCCCAATCGAGATTCGAACTCGGGACCTTTGCGTTTCGCGGGCAAGTGCTCTACCAACAGAGCTACCAAAGCACGACTCACGCCCGGTAATCACAGCTTTACTTCTGCCAGTATCTCGTCTCCTACCTTCCAAACTTTACAGAAGCTCTCCTGCGAACCATGCAGAACTAGCACTCCCGAAAGAAAGGATATAGCGGAGACATGGCTTAGCCACAGCCTAGGGGAAGTTTCCAGAATGAGATTATCACTCTGCAGCGGAGTGTGCGCTGATATGAAACATCCTGGCAGATTAAAACTCTGTGCCCGATCGACACTCGAACTCGGGACCTTTGCCTTTCGCGGGCAAGTATTCAACCAACTGAGCTACCGAAGCACGACTCACGCCCGGTACTCACAGCTTTACTTCTGCCAGTATCTCGTCTCCTTCCTTCCAAACTTTACAGAAGCTCTCCTGCGAACCATGCAGAACTAGCACTCCTGAAAGAAAGGGTATAGCGGAGACATGGCTTAGCCACAGCATGGGGGATGTTTCCAGAATGAGATTTTGACTCTGCATCGGAGTGTGCGCTGATATGAAACTTCCTGGCAGATTAAAACTGTGTGCCCGATCGAGACTCGAACTCGGGACCTTTGCCTTTCGCGGGCAAGTGCTCTACTAACTGAGCTACCGAAGCACGACTTACGCCCGGTACTCACAGCTTTACTTCTGCCAGTATCTCGTCTCCTACCTTCCAAACTTTACAGAAGCGCTCCTGAGAACCATGCAGAACTAGCACTCCTGAAAGAAAGGATATAGCGGAGACATGGCTTAGCCACAGCGTGGGGGATGTTTCCAGAATGAGATTTTCACTCTGCAGCGGAGTGTGCGCTGATATGAAACTTCCTGGCAGATTAAAACTGTGTGCCCGATCGAGACTCGAACTCGGGACCTTTGCCTTTCGCGGGCAAGTGCTCTACCAACTGAGCTACCGAAGCACGACTCACGCCCGGTACTCACAGCTTTACTTCTGCCAGTATCTCGTCTCCTACCTTCCAAACTTTACAGAAGCTCTCCTGCGAACCATGCAGAACTAGCACTCCTGAAAGAAAGGATATAGCGGAGACATGGCTTAGCCACAGCCTGGGGGATGTTTCCAGAATGAGATTTTCACTCTGCAGTGGAGTGTGCGCTGATATGAAACTTCCTGGCAGATTAAAACTCTGTGCCCGATCGAGACTCGAACTCGGGACCTTTGCCTTTCGCGGGCAAGTGGTCTACCAACTGAGCTACCGAAGCACGACTCACGCCCGGTAATCACAGCTTTACTTCTGCCAGTATCTCTTCTCCTACCTTCCAAACTTTACAGAAGCTCTCCTGCGAACCATGCAGAACTAGGATTCCTGAAAGAAAGGATATAGCGGAGACATGGCTTAGCCACAGCATGGGGGATGTTTCCAGAATGAGATTTTGACTCTGCAGCGGAGTGTGCGCTGATATGAAACTTCTTGGCAGATTAAAACTGTGTGTCCGATCGAGACTCGAACTCGGGACCTTTGCCTTTCGCGGGCAAGTTCTGTACCAACTGAGCTACCGAAGCACGACTCACGCCCGGTACTCACAGCTTTACTTCTGCCAGTATCTCGTCTCCTACCTTCCAAACTTTACAGAAGCTCTCCTGCGAACCATGCAGAACTAGCACTCCTGAAAGAAAGGATATAGCGGAGACATGGCTTAGCCACAGCCTGGGGGATGTTTCCAGAATGAGATTTTCACTCTGCAGTGGAGTGTGCGCTGATATGAAAATTCCTGGCAGATTAAAACTGTGTGCCCGATCGAGTCTCGAACTCGGGACCTTTGCCTTTCGCGGGCAAGTGCTCTACCAACTGAGCTACCGAAGCACGACTCACGCCCGGTAATCACAGCTTTACTTCTGCCAGTATCTCGTCTCCTACCTTCCAAACTTTACAGAAGCTCTCTTGAGAACCATGCAGAACTAGCGCTCCTGAAAGAAAGGATATAGCGGAGACATGGCTTAGCCACAGCCTGGGGGATGTTTCCAGAATGAGATTTTCACTCTGCAGCGGAGTGTGCGCTGATATGAAACTTCCTGGCAGATTAAAACTGCGTGCCCGATCGAGACTCGAACTCGGGACCTTTGCCTTTCGCGGGCAAGTGCTGTACCAACTGAGCTACCGAAGCACGACTCACGCCCGGTACTCACAGCTTTACTTCTGTCAGTATCTCGTCTCCTACCTTCCAAACTTTACAGATGCTCTCCTGCGAACCATGCAGAACTAGCACTCCTGAAAGAAGGATATAGCGGAGACATGGCTTAGCCACAGCCTGGGGGATGATTCCAGAATGAGATTTTCACTCTGCAGCAGAGTGTGCGCTGATATGAAACTTCCTGGCAGATTAAAACTGTGTGCCCGATCGCGACTCGAACTCGGGACCTTTGCCTTTCGCGGGCAAGTGCTCTACCAACTGAGCTACCGAAGCACGACTCAGGCCCGGTACTCACAGCTTTACTTCTGACAGTATCTCGTCTCCTACCTTCCAAACTTTACAGAAGCTCTCCTGCAAACCATGCAAAACTAGCACTCCTGAAAGAAAGGATATAGCGGAGACATGGCTTAGCCACAGCCTGGGGGATGTTTCCAGAATGAGATTTTCACTCTGCAGCGGAGTGTGCGCTGATATGAAACTTCCTGGCAGATTAAAACTGTGTGCCCGATCGAGACTCGAACTCGGGACCTTTGCCCTTCGCGGGCAAGTGCTCTACTAACTGAGCTACCGAAGCACGACTTACGCCCGGTACTCACAGCTTTACTTCTGCCAGTATCTCGTCTCCTACCTTCCAAACTTTACAGAAGCTCTCCTGAGAACCATGCAGAACTAGCACTCCTGAAAGAAAGGATAAAGCGGAGACATGGCTTAGCCACAGCCTGGGGGATGTTTCCAGAATGAGATTTTCACTCTGCAGCGGAGTGTGCGCTGACATGAAACTTCCTAGCAGATTAAAACTGTGTGCCCGATCGAGACTCGAACTCGGGACCTTTGTCTTTCGCGGGGAAGTGCTCTACCAACTGAGCTACCGAAGCACGACTCACGCCCGGTACTCACAGCTTTACTTCTGACAGTATCTCGTCTCCTACCTTCCAAACTTTACAGAAGCTCTCCTGCGAACCATGCAGAACTAGCACTCCTGAAAGAAAGGATATAGCGGAGACATGGCTTAGCCACAGTCTGGGGGATGTTTCCAGAATGAGATTTTCACTCTGCAGCGGAGTGTGCGCTGATATGAAACTTCCTGGCAGATTAAAACCGTGTGCCCGATCGAGACTCGAACTCGGGACCTTTGCCTTTCGCGCGCAAGTGCTGTACCAACTGAGCTACCGAAGCACGACTCACGCCCAGTACTCACAGCTTTACTTCTGCCAGTATCTCGTCTCCTACCTTCCAAACTTTACAGAAGCTCTCCTGCGAACCATGCAGAACTAGCACTCCTGAAAGAAAGGATATAGCGGAGACATGGCTTAGCCACAGCCTGGGGGATGTTTCCAGAATGACATTTTGACTCTGCAGCGGAGTGTGCGCTGATATGAAACTTCCTGGCAGATTAAAACTGTGTGCCCGATCGAGACTCGAACTCGGGACCTTTGCCTTTCGCGGGCAAGTGCTCTACCAACTGAGCTACCGAAGCACGACTCACGCCCGGTACTCACAGCTTTACTTCTGCCAGTATCTCGTCTCCTACCTTCCAAACTTTACAGAAGCTCTCCTGCGAACCATGCAGAAGTAGCACTCCGCTTTATTTTTTCTTTCAGGAGTGCTAGTTCTGCATGGTTCGCAGGAGAGGTTCTGTAAAGTTTGGAAGGTGGGAGACGAGATACTGGCAGAAGTAAAGCTGTGAGTACCGGGCGTGAGTCGTGCTTCGGTAGCTCAGTTGGTAGACCACTTGCCCACGAATGGCAAAGGTCCCGAGTTCGAGTCTCGATCGGGCACACAGTTTTAATCTGCCAGGAAGTTTCATATCAGCGCACACTCCGTTGCAGAGTGAAAATCTCATTCTGGAAACATCCCCCAGGCTGTGGCTAAGCCATGTCTCCGCTATATCCTTTCTTTCAGGAGTGCTAGTTCTGCATGGTTCGCAGGAGAGCTTCTGTAAAGTTTGGAAGGTAGGAGACGAGATACTGGCAGAAGTAAAGCTGTTAGTACCGGGCGTGAGTCGTGCTTCGGTAGCTCAGTTGGTAGAGCACTTGCCCGCGAAAGGCAAAGGTCCCGAGTTCGAGTCTCGATCGGGCACACAGTTTTAATCTGCCAGTAAGTTTCATATCAGCGCACACTCCGCTGCATAGTGAAAATCTCATTCTGGAAACATCCCCCAGGCTGTGGCTAAGCCATGTCTCCGCTATATCCTATCTTTCAGGAGTGCTAGTTCTGCATGATTCTCAGGAGAGCTTCTAAAAAGTTTGGAAGGTTGGAGACGAGATAGTGGCAGAAGTAAAGCTGTGATTACCGGGCGTGAGTCGTGCTTCGGTAGCTCAGTTGGTAGAGCACTTGCCCGCGAAAGGCAAATGTCCCGAGTTTGAGTATCGATCGGGCACACAGTTTTAGTCTGCCAGGAAGTTTCATATCGGCGCACACTCCGCTGCAGAGTGAAAATCTCATTCTGGAAACATCCCCCAGGCTGTGGCTAAGCCATGTCTCCGGTATATCCTTTCTTTCAGGAGTGCTAGTTCTGCATGGTTCGAAGGAGAGCTTCTGTAAAGTTTGGAAGGTAGGAGACGAGATACTGGCAGAAGTAAAGCTGTGAGTACCGGGCGTGAGTCGTGCTTCGGTAGCTCAGTTGGTACAGCACTTGCCCGCGAAAGGCAAAGGTCCCGAGTTCGAGTCTCGATCGGGCACACAGTTTTAATCTGCCAGGAAGTGTCATATCAGCGCACACTCCGCTGCAGAGTCAAAATCTCATTCTGGAAACATCCCCCAGGCTGTGGCTAAGCCATGTCTCCGCTATATCCTTTCTTTCAGGAGTGCTAGTTCTGCATGGTTTGCAGGAGAGCTTCTGTAAAGTTTGGAAGGTAGGAGACGAGATACTGGCAGAAGTAAAGCTGTGAGTACCGGGCGTGAGTCGTGCTTCGGTAGCTCAGTTGGTAGAGCACTTGCCCGCGAAAGGCAAAGGTCCCGAGTTCGAGTCTCGATCGGGCACACAGTTTTAATCTGCCAGGAAATTTCATATCAGCGCACACTCCGCTGCAGAGTGAAAATCTCATTCTGGAAACATCCCCCAGTCTGTGGCTAAGCCATGTCTCCGCTATATCCTTTCTTTCAGGAGTGCTAGTTCTGCATGGTTCGCAGGAGAGCTTCTGTAAAGTTTGGAAGGTAGGAGACGAGGTACTGGCAGAAGTAAAGCTGTGAGTACCGGGCGTGAGTCGTGCTTCGGTAGCTCAGTTGGTAGAGCACTTGCCCGCGAAAGGCAAAGGTCCCGAGTTCGAGTCTCGATCGGGCACAGAGTTTTAATCTGCCAGGAAGTTTCATATCAGCGCACACTCCGCTGCAGAGTGAAAATCTCATTCTAGAAACATCCCCCAGGCTGTGGCTAAGCCATGTCTCCGCTATATCCTTTCTTTCAGGAGTGCTAGTTCTGCATGGTTCGCAGGAGAGCTTCTGTAAAGTTTGGAAGGTAGGAGACGAGATACTGGCAGAAGTAAAGCTGTGAGTACCGGGCGTGAGTCGTGCTTCGGTAGCTCAGTTGGTAGAGCACTTGCCCGCGAAAGGCAAAGGTCCCGATTTCGAGTCTCGATCGGGCACACAGTTTTAATCTGCCTGGAAGTTTCATATCAGCGCACACTCCGCTGCAGAGTCAAAATCTCATTCTGGAAACATCCCCCAGGCTGTGACTATGCCATGTCTCCGCTATATCCTTTCTTTCAGGAGTGCTAGTTCTGCATGGTTCGTAGGAGAGCTTCTGTAAAGTTTGGAAGGTAGGAGACGAGATACTGTCAGAAGTAAAGCTGTGAGTACCGGGCGTGAGTCGTGCTTCGGTAGCTCAGTTGGTAGAGCACTTGCCCGCGAAAGGCAAAGGTCCCGAGTTCGAGTCTCGATCGGGCACACAGTTTTAATCTGCCAGGAAGTTTCATATCAGCGCACACTCCGCTGCAGAGTGAAAATCTCATTCTGGAAACATCCCCCAGGCTGTGGCTAAGCCATGTCTCCGCTATATCCTTTCTTTCAGGAGTGCTAGTTCTGCATGGTTCGCAGGAGAGCTTCTGTAAAGTTTGGAAGGTAGGAGACGAGATACTGGCAGAAGTAAAGCTGTGATTACCGGGCGTGAGTCGTGCTTCGGTAGCTCAGTTGGTAGAGCACTTGCCCGCAAAAGGCAAAGGTCCCGAATTCGAGTCTCGATCGGGCACACAGTTTTAATCTGCCAGGAAGTTTCATATCAGCGCACACTCCGCTGCAGAGTGAAAATCTCATTCTGGAAACATCCCCCAGACTGTGGCTAAGCCATGTCTCCGCTATATCCTTTCTTTCAGGAGTGCTAGTTCTGCATGGTTCGCAGGAGAGCTTCTGTAAAGTTTGGAAGGTAGGAGACGAGATACTGGCAGAAGTAAAGCTGTGAGTACCGGGCGTGAGTCGTGCTTCGGTAGCTCTGTTGGTACAGCACTTGCCCGCGAAAGGCAAAGGTCCCGAGTTCGAGTCTCGATCGGGCACACAGTTTTAATCTGCCAGGAAGTTTCATATCAGCGCACACTCCGCTGCAGAGTGAAAATCTCATTCTGGAAACATCCCCCAGGCTGTGGCTAAGCCATGTCTCCGCTATATCCTTTCTTTCAGGAGTGCTAGTTCTGCATGGTTCGCAGGAGAGCTTCTGTACAGTTTGGAAGGTAGGAGACGAGATACTGGCAGAAGTACAGCTGTGAGTACCGGGCGTGAGTCGTGCTTCGGTAGCTCAGTTAGTAGAGCACTTGCTTGCGAAAGGCAAAGGTCCCGAGTTCGAGTCTCGATCGGGCACACAGTTTTAATCTGCCAGGAAGTTTCATATCAGCGCACACTCCGCTGCAGAGTGAAAATCTCATTCTTTAAAGATAGTCGCTGCTGAAGAGAGCAACTAGCGAGGCTATGTGTGGAAATCCTTATCCTAACCAAACCACAAAAGAGTAAAAGGGATTGCTTCTACTGAGAAACTCATGGACTTATCATTTTGAGATATTCATGGAATGTAAATGTAAGCTTCCGCGGTCGTTGTCACTGTCAAAAAAATTGTTCAGCGTCTGTGATTGCACTGTTAGTATGTAAAATTCTGCAATGTTTCGGCCACTGTTGCAAGTGTCCTTTCTCAGGGTGTATTGCCGTTGTCAGCATCCCTCGATGAAGGCCATTTGCAACAATGGTCGAAACGATGGAGAACTTTACTTAGTCACAATTCGATCACATATTCTGAAGAATTTTTTTGATTGTGTTGGAGTTGCTTATCAGTCTGCTATAACTACAAAACACACACACACACACACACACACACACACACACACGTACATACAGGCGCACACACACGAGTGCGCGAATGCGTGCACACATCATTAACTGTTCGATACCTGAGAGATACCTTGCAAACTTCGCAGTTACATATTAGGTGAAAAAGACGACATATCTGTAAAACAGGCTGAGTGCTCCAACACAATAACGCACTACCGCATATCGCAAAGATTGTTACTGATTATCTTACAAAAATTAATGTGAAGTGCATCCCTGTTCCGCTCTGTAGTCCGAATTAAGCCATGCGTGTCGTTTTTCTATTCTGTGACTTGTAGAAATACCGTCGTGGGAGGTATTTTTCCATCATCAGAAACAGTAGTGAAGGCTGCGGCTGCGATTCTGAAGGAAATGTTTTCTGAAATATCTTTACTGGCAAAAACTTTCGCAAAAATGCATCGCATCAAAAAGAGACTTATTTTGAGAAGGCCCTTCAAAATTAGGAGGATGCGTAAAAAGGTATGTTGTCAAAAGAAGTTATGATGACACTTTATTGAAAAGCCCTTATAATGATTGCTGTATATAATTCCAGTTCCTAAGATAATCTAATACTTACTGCAATAAGAACTGTAATATCATCACAGCTGCATTCTTACACCAATGTTACACTTTCCCTCTCATTCTACAATGGTAACTGCGTGTACAAAATGTATCTCTTATTTTATTATGCCGTTACGGTGACGAGTAGGACCCCTTAAAGGTCTTTAACAACTTAATATGTTGGTGGAACTTCATTTCCTGCTGCTGGTAAGCATTACCTTCATTAAAATGACCGTTACGACGTCGGACGACGAACATTAGAACGTTCTTCGCATAACGAAGTTATTTAAACCAGGAGACTGTGTACATTACTTTTCCAATAAATCTCATTACCGAATATTCAAAGTATCTTCCGTTAAGTACGTGGAAACTTCATCGCTCACAGGAATTAGCGTCGTTATTTATGCGTTCAGCGCCTCGCACTTCGACAAACAGAATACCTTGTTTCAGAAGTTTTATACAGGGCTCAGGGAAAGGAGCCACGTCTTACAAGAAAAAAAAAAAAAACAGGATATTGAAAACACTTCATAAAGTCTAATGACATACTTTGCGTGCTCACTTATTTGCTTTAGCACTGAGATGCGCATCACGTTACCAAGGAACTGAAATATGATTATTTCTTGCCAACTTAATTGCTGGAGGAAAGATACGGTCCTTAAAATTTGTCGTAACATGAGTTCTTACTCAATGCTCAAGCAGTGTGTTTGAATAATAATGACGGTTTAAAAAATATACCAGCGGGACTTCAAGATTTTATTTCGCTTCAGAGTGTAATAGCTGCGGCCGAAAGTATTTTCCTATTTTCTTTTCTGTACTTTAAATTTTCTTGCCACAACCATGCATCTGTGTGACCAAGTCGAAAAAAACCGTAACACCAGCTTGTTAGTCTCTCTCTCTCTCTCTCTCTCTCTCTCTCTCTCTCTCTCTCTCTCTCTCACACACACACACACACACACACACACACAGATATTTCTAGTTTTCTGGGTTAGCAACAAGCATATTCCCGTAAGTAATCCAGTCCAAGGATTTTCGACGAAGAGCTTCGCAAGGTTTCACTTCGTTATCAGATACTCGACATTTAGAATCACCAGCCTCATTCCAAGCCTGCTGGGATGTTTGACTGAGAAGAACGATGTTATACAACAGCACGCCCTGCTCTAACGTGTAAAAAGATGCATCTTCACCGCAGAGAGTAAACTACGAAGATAAGTTATTGCCTCTTATATGTCAAGCAACGGAAACCGAAATTAGGTAATCTGTACGTCATTCGTTGGTTTTACGAGTTTTCTTGACATACATTTTATACCCATACGCGTAGTAACAATGTTCCACAAAAGGAGACTGCACAAAAAGAGAATGCTTCTCAACGTACATTACTTACATAAACAGTGCAACTGATGTAAAACATATTTCTTCCGATATTCCACTGACGCAGTTTATGAGAAAAAAATTGGGAAGGTGACTGATATACGTACTGTATTTTATCTGCTGTATGTAGAGACTTGTCAGTGATGGCATGTTGTCACAACCACATGTCCTTGTCGGTAATGCAGAAACTAATCATGAAAAATCACTGTTTAGACTTGCATCACATACCGGCGAGTATACTATTTAAACTGGTAGAGGGCGAAAAGGCTCGCGTGAGCATCGTGAGTGATTAAACAATGAGGTGAATGGGGATTCGGATCTGGACCTCTGCGAGTCTCAGACAGGAGAGATCAAAAGCTTTAAGCACGGTGTTGAAGCGTGTCAGTTTCGTTCAGGTAGATTTTTTCCTCAAAAGTTAAAATATCGGTAACAGAGGGCAGAAATGGGTACTTTCCGAGTAATGAGCGTATTCGAACAACTTCCTTCACCTATGCCATCACATCCAGCGGGTTTTATCATAAATGCTCTACACTAAAATGTATTTTCAGTAATACTCCTCCACTTTTCCGTCCGTCTAAAGATATCTTCCTACGTCGTCCCAAGACCATTGTTGATTATGGTACCATAATCATAAACGTCTTGGCCAAAATTCATTATTTATTGTGTAACCTTCCTCTTCCTAATCGGCCTAATGGACTGCGATATAATTGACCGTGGTCGCGTATGCCTAATGAAATTTTACAATGAGTAAGGCCATCGTTACCGAAGGAAAATAACACCGGGTAGTTGAAGGAAAGTGTACAACAGACCCTTCTATTGGAAGAATCTATTCTAAAGCTAATCTAAATATTCATGAAAGTTTTTGAACCACACAGGGGGAAAAGGGTACCATGTAATATTTACTACCAAAATTACTGGTAATGCAAATACAACACTGATTAGCTAAAAAGCGAATAATTAAACGGTCGCAACCTGCTAGGGCAATGAATCTCCAGAATCTTAAGAAAGGTAACAGCAATGAAATTTAAGCAAATATTCATTGGCGTGGAAGCAGAAGGTTGTTACGCTTTTCTGCAGCACAAGAGTTCACGAAAAAAAAAAAAAAAAAAGAATCGGAAAGCACTGAGTTTGCGGTTACTTGTTCTGAAATACGAAATTTTGAAAGTAAAGTTAAATGGAGTTACTGATTAAACAAATATAACTAATTGTTGTAGTTGTGATCTTGAATCCAGAGACTGGTTTGATGCAGCTCTCCACGCTACTTTATCCTGTGCAAGCGTCTTCATCTCCGAATAACTACTGCAACCTAAATCCTTCTGAATCTGCTTAGTGAATTCATCTCTTGGTCTCCCTCTTCAATTTTACTCTCCACGCTTCCCTGAGATATTAAATCGGTGATCCATTGATGCCTCAGAACGAGTTCTTCCAATCGATTCCTTCTTCTATTTAAGTTGTGCCACAAATTCCTCTTCTTCCCAATTCCATTCAGTTCCTCCTCATTATTTACGTGGTCCACCCATCTAATCCTTAGCATTCTTCTGTGGTACCACATTTCGAATGCTACCATTCTGTTCTTGTTTATACTGTTAATCGTCCATGTTTCATTTCCAAACATGGCTGCACTCCATACAAATACTTTCAGAAAAGAGTTGCTGACACTTAAATCTATACTCAACGTTAACAAATTTCTCTTTTTCAGAAACGCCATAGCCAGTTTAAATTTTATACCGTCTATCCTTCGACCATAATCAGTTATTTTGCTACCCAAACAGCAAAACTCATTTACTATTTTAAAGGTCTCATTCCCTAATCTAACTCCCTCAACATCACCTGATTTACTTCGACTACATCCCATTATCCCCCTTTTGCTTTTGTTGATGTTCATTTTAAAGACACTGTCCATTCCGTTCAGCTGATCTTCCAGGTCCTTTGCTTTGTCTGACAAAATTACAATTTCATCGGCAAAAGTTTTATTTCTTCTCCATGGATTTTAATTCCTACCGCAAATTTTTCATTTGTTTCTGTTACCGCTTGCTCAATATATAGATTAAATAACATTGGGGAGAGGCTACAACCCTGCCTCACTCCCTTCTAGTATTCCCGTCACAGTTGACAAAAGAATGTCTTCAATAGCTAGAAACATAGGTTTGCCTTTACTTAACCTATCTTCTAAGGTACTTTTAAGCTTCTTATGACTTCTTTCAGTGGTGATGAAGCAGCAGTCCTTATTGTCACCTTGTTAGTAGGATCTTTGTTAATCTTCCGGTATGCACCAGAACTGAGTAGACCACATATCTTTTCCTTGTAGACTTCTTGAGTAAATTTTATTTGCGCGGCTGCATGCCCGAAATGTAATGGATTATTCATTACGTCGCGAGAAGTTGCAAATGCACACAGCAGATAATGTTTAAAAACAAGCCACTGTGATCTGGGCAAAAGGCCTTACACGGCAGGAATTGCAATACATTAAGAATTGTTTAAAACTCGCTGTAACTTACAAATTACAGGTACTGAAATATTAAAGGCAAGTCGCCACAAACACGGCAGAAGGAATCAGACACCAGGAATGGCAGTAAATAAGGATTTAAAGTCTTACTGCGTAAATACAAACACCAAATTAGAATTTTAAGGCAAATGACCACAATCACGGCTGAAGGTCGTACACGCCAGGAACGGCAATAATATAAAAAATTTAGGAACCTGCTGTAAAACACAAATACAACAGCAAAGGTTAATTAAAAAAGAAGCAACTGATCACCAAACGGGTGAAATAACAGGATGGTAAACTTCGTAACACAAGTCTTAACATCCACTGAACACTACTCTCCTACATTTATTCCAGAAGGCGACCAGAACTATTAACTAGACATATGTAACCTTTAATGTAGGCATTACAAGGATTGTAAAAAAATTACAATAATAAAACACAAGGACCAGTGCATAAGTTCCTAAAATGGGTACTGAGGCAGATTATACCCTCAGGAGGCGTGAACTTAAGGAGCGTTACACTGAACTAGTGGCCATCAGATCTCCATTTAGAAAACACATGTCTTACAAGAACCAAGTGGCCACAGACGGTGCTCCAGGTATCAACCTCTGAGAAGGTCCGGCAACAAACACTTTCGCGAGCGATGAGATAGGCAGCCAAAAGTTGCATCACTTCACAAGATGGTAACTCAGAGTAGAGGCAGTCTAACGAATGACTAACGATAATCTTGCTGAAGCTACCTGACGTCCGATAAACCAAATGCAACGATGGAACAATACAACAAAGCCGGAACCGACGGTCTGCACTACGCCCCCAGAATACTGTGTTTAGAGCGCCCGGAACGAGAAAGGAATCACTACCACCAGAGTAGAAGGATCACCAACCGGCCTACAATCAAGAAAACTGTCAAAACTACACGCCTTACCGGACAGCAGCGGCACGGCGAGGAAACGTACACTGCCGTTACACACACTAACCACCAGGGAAGGTAACTGGGGCGTTAGCGACCAGCAGGCAAGAAAAATTACCGTTGGTTGAAATTTACAAATTGTAACAAGTTGAACGCAGTAAATAGTAATGAGAAGTAGAGGAAAGCTAATCATATCCGCCTTCCCCAAGCACTCCACTCGCTGCTCTTCGCCTGGGCGACACTACGAGCAGCAACACGAACCAAAGTCACTGGAGAATCACGAGATATCACAGTGGTGGAGGTTTCTCTACTTGGATTGAAATGCACTCATCTTAAAGCTTGCTGGATCCGGTTTACGACGAGGTCCCGCACCCTCGTGACCACAGCCCTTCCATCCGGCAGTCCATGCGTGCCGCCAGCGGTCCTGGCATGTTTTGCCACTGCGCAGACCTGGCTCCTCCTAAGTCTCCAACCGAACTGGCCCACTCACACGACCCGGAAAACGACGACGTCGCCCTCAAATATAGGCAACAGTTACTACATATCGATAACAGCCGCTGCTGCCACTAGCGGACAGGCAACGCTTGCGAAACCGAGTAGCGCCAGTCAACACGAGGAGAAGATAGACAACCGATACCATTCCAACTAAACGATACCGTCTGGCCTCCAACAGGGGGCGGAAACCTACAAATAGCCCCAAGCCGCAGCACGGCTCAGTGCCATACGAGATAGTCATACTTTGTGAAATTATTGTCACTGGGTAATGTCTCAGCAAGGTTAGTTATATTTTGTCACTTTACGGACTTACGATGTTGTAGCTGCACGGACGACGAAGGATGTAGCCGACGACAATACTGAGCTGCCGCTGTTGCTACTGCTGATAGTTGAGAACGCCGAGTCATCTCCAGAGCCACGGATAATTATGGGACAGGTAATAGTTAGAACTTCAACTTCCTCCTCTTGTCTCAGCATTCGCGGTCTAATGAATTAGGTGTGGTTACACTGGCGCAAGCGTAGCCGCACACCGCGTCTGCAGGAGCCCCAACAAACACTTCCGCATTCTCAGAAGTTGCTGTGCTTCCTCTCTGCTCACAGCGCTACAGAGACACTCTATACGCAAAGGTAAACAACGGCACATCTACTGCCATTTCGTCATTCCTATCAATACATTAAAATTAACATTTCCTTGGCTACTAGCCAGCGATTTGCGATATTTACATTATAATTATAATCGATTATATACATTCACAAATAAATACACAATTACATCCACTACATATTAAATGTAGTTTCTGTAACAAAGCCTACAGGTTCAGAATTTAAAGTACAGTACAAGTTATCAAAAGATATTACACGCCGAAAAATTTTAGATATCACGGAAGGTATTTTAGTTGAATTTTTAGTGTTGCAATTGCAACAACATGCTGTACATTCTCAGACAGTACCCTTAAACAACTTTACACTGTTGAGGTGCTTTTAAAGTGCAAAATCTCTATTTCATGGATTCACTCTCTCTAATAGGTCCATGATTTTCCTAAGGGTCTTCTTCGAAATGTTTGGAGCTGCTTCATGTGTTCGAGTCTGAATTCGGGAAGAACAACTGTGATTATTAGGCCCTTGTATAGTCTCTAACAAGAGCTCACTTAAAGGACAGGTAATTTACTGAGTGACAATAAACGTTCCTTACATGACAACTTCCTTGACCAAATTTCTATTTTTCTTGATGCTGTGTCTGTGAATGTGGTTCCTAGAAATTTTACTTGACCATTTTAATATTTAGAGGTATTAATTTATGGACCCTTATGTCCTTGGAGTATCCCTCAAACCATTGTGTTATTATAAAGGAGCTGTGGGGTGGTGCATATTCTTTAGGAAATGAGAGATCGGTAACGTGGTGTTGGAGGCCAACAACAGCGGTAGAGAAAAAGATATTTTTCTTGTTCGTAGGCGAGATATGCTGTCAAACGTATCAGGGGTCAATCTGATATTATCCACATAATAACACCTCCTCAGTTCATCTCTGTGTGTACTAATGTGTTGCACGACTTCTCATTCCAGGGCACTCTTACGATCAGAGCCTTCAGATATATTAGTGAGACGCTACCAGCTGTGGTCATCTGCAAAGAGCGGGTTTCAGATAGTATTAATGATCAACCGGTTGTTGTGGTCCACCGAGGTCCAGAATGATTAAAACTGCAAACTAATATGGCAAGAGTAACCAGGGCCGGTAAATTAAAGACCATCGCAAAGAAATATATCGGTATTTGAGTCGTTCAAAGATAGCTTTAAGTCAATAGCCCAGCATCGACTAAAAAAAATTCGCATACGTTATCGGTGACAAGGGCAGAGTCATGCGGACAATGCGTCAACTGTCTCGAAGTATTATTTCGAAAAACTGTAGGGAGAAAAAATATTTTAGATAAACCGCGATGTAGATACGGGTGTTTCAAGTTAAGTAATAAAGGGTGGCAAAGACCAACCATTGTTTAATGATACCTTTCGCAGAATGTTGCGAAAACAGTAAAATAGGCCGTGCGTGGAACCTACATAAATGTTTCGCTTTTAGATCCTGGCGAAACCTTTATCAGAACATTCTGGGGAGTTACGGTCATAAGTAAAGTTAGTGAGCGATTCCAAACCAACCAGTCAGACCCTCAGGGATACATCTGCTGGTGAAACTGAAGACAGCTGGAAAAAAAATACATTCCGCATACAAAAAAAAAAAAAAAATTATGCTTGAGGATACTAGATTGACAATACTTTACTGTCGTACATACACACAAATGACAGACATTGATCTTTGCTTTCCTAGTATTTTTTAAAGAAAACTGAGGCTGCGTAGAGCGAACAAGGCACCACGCTCTCATGGGGATCGAGAAAGATTTTACGTTGAGCGAGCGGATATTTACCGAGCACCTCTTTCGCAGTGAATATTCCCGCGTAACTAGAAAAGAGCTCACGTCACCCTTGATTACTTAAAGTGCAAAAGGAATTGAAGCACGGAATTCCGTACCAAATATCGCAGACGTCAACTTCTTGCAGGATTTTAGAGCATATTTTAGTGCTACCATTTTGACGTTCCTGAAAAAAAATGAGGCTTCAAGCAAATAGTCAGCATGGATCTGACTCGTGTGAGAAACAGGTTGTTTTTTGTTCATGCACGACGTCTTGCAAACAGATTACGTAGGTGAACAGGTATATTCCATCTTTTTACACTTCTGAAAACCGTTCGATTTTTACGTTGACTACCACTAACCAAGATCCTGTCATACAGAGTATATTAGCAAATATGTGAGTGGCTCGACAAACACTTGCCTAATACACTGAGGTGACCAATGTAAAATCGTGTCTGACCTCTTTTCACCCGGCGTAGTGCAGCTACTCAACGTGGCATAGTCACAACAAGTATTGAAGCATGCTGCCTCTATAACCGTCTGCAATTACGGAAGTGTTACCACTGCTGGATGTTGTGCAGAAACGTACCCCTCAATTATGTTCATAAATGTTCGATAGCATTCATTTCGACCGATCTGGGTGGCCAAACCATTCGCTCCAGTTGGCCACCATGTTCTTAAGATCAATCGCGTTATGGCCCGATGACATGACATCGTTATTCGGAAACGAGAAGCAAATGGTCTTCAAGTAGCCGAACATAACCATTTACAGTCCAAGATCGGTTCATTTGAACCCGATTATACAGTCAATTCCATGTGAAGGCAGCCTACACCATTATGGAGCTACCATCGGTTGCACAATTACTTGTTGACAACATGAGCTCATGGTTTCGTGGGAGCAGCGCCACACTCGAACCCTACCATAGGCTCTTACCGAATGAAAAAAATGGTTCAAATGGCTCTGAGCACTATGGGACTCAACTGCTGTGGTCATTAGTCCCCTAGAACTTAGAACTACTTAAAACTAACTAACCTAAGGACATCACACACACCCATTCCCGAGGCAGGATTCGAACCTGCGACCGTAGCAGCAGCGCGGCTCCGGACTGGAGCGCCTAGAACCGCACGGCCACCGCGGCCGGCTTACCGAATGAAATCGGAACTCATGAAACCAGGCCACGGTTTTATAGTCGTCTAGAGTGCAGCCGACATGATCACGAGCAGAGGAAGGTGGTGGTAAGTTCCTATGGGACCAGACTGCTGAGGTCTTCGGTCCCGATATGTCATGCTGTTAGCAAAGGCCCTCGCGTCGGTCGTCTGCTACCACAGCCCATTAACGACATATTTCGCCTGACTATCCTAACGGACATGTTCGTCGTACGTCACATTGATTGTTGTTGTTATTTCACGAACCGCTGCTTTTCTTGTAGCACTGATAACACTACGCAACCGCGGCTGCCGTAGGTCGTTAAGTGAAGGGCGTCGACCACTACTTTGTCCTTCGTGAGAGATAATGCCTGAAATTTGGTATTCTCGGGAAACTCTTGACCCTGTGGATCTCGGAACACTGATTCCGTTTAGATTTCTGGAATGTTCCATGAGTCTTGCTCCAGCTACCACTCCGCTTTCGGAGTCTGTTAATTCCCATGTTTTGTAAATAAAGATGTACAGATTTTCTTTTAAAACTGAATGCGAGAGAAAAATGCTGTTCTTTGCACTGCTGTGAATATATGTAGTTTTTTTCTTGTTTTGTTTTCTTTCCCGCACTCAGTCTTAACTACGATAGCAGGGCATTTAAACCATCAGAAAAATTGCTTCTTTCATACATATCCTTCTTCATTGTGCATATTTGTATCAGCGCTGTAATTGAAGCTATAAAATACTTGGAAGTCACATAAAAAATGTATACTTGGAGATTGTATCAGTGCTATAATGGACTTTTATAAAATGCTACGAAGCCACAGGTTGTGTGTGAATTTCTTTCTTTCTTTCTTTCTGTCATCCACATGCCGTGTATGTTTTCACATTGCACTGTGATTTCCTGGTTGTTCTTAGTGGTCATTTAACTACTACGTATTATGCAGTATGTATTATTTGTGGCTCTTCACGGACTTTTTGAGATTAACGCAGTGATGTATTAATCGCAACACGTCATTTAGTAATCCCCATGTATTATATAGTCCCCATCATAAGACTGATAGAACCTTCAAATTACGTAAATTGAGCGCATACCTCTTAAGTAAATTCATGTTGCACCTGTTGAAAGAATTTATAGACAAAAGTGTGCTGTTTTCATTTAGTCCTCGTAGTCGGTTTTCACAGAAACCGCTTTACGATTAGAATACTACTACGTAACCTCAATTTGAAACGGCAGTAAACAAAGGCCAATATCTCAGAGAGGGGAGGTAATACATGGACAGAGAAAGGGCAAATGGTTCAATGGCTCTAAGCACTATTGGACTTAACATCTGAGGTTATCAGTCCCCCAGACTTAGAACTACTTAAACCTAACTAACCTAATGGCATCATACACATCCATGCCCGAGGGAGGATTCGAACCTGTGACCGTAGCGGCAGCGCGGTTCTGGACTGAAGCGCCTAGAACCGCTCAGCCACATCGGCCGGCAGAGAAAGGGCAAAAAATGGGCATGGGGAAGGAGGGGACAGAGACGTGCGAGGAGGAGACGGCAGAGAGATGTGGAGAAGGTGATGGACAGAGAGGGAGGTGGTAGGATGAGGATCGGTTGGCTCGTTGATTTGGAAGAGGGGACCAAACAGCGAGATCATCGATCCCAACGTGTTAGGGAAGGATGGGGAAGGAAGTCGGCCGTGCCCTTCCGCAGGAATCATCCTGACATTTGCCTGAAGCAGTTTAGGGAAATCACGGAAAACCTAAATCAGGATGGCCGTACGCGGGTTTGAACCGACGGTCTCCCGAATTCGAGTCCAGTGTGATAGCCGGCCGGGGAGGCCGAGAGGTTCTAGCCGCTACAGTCTGGAACTACGCGACCGCTACGGTCGGAGGTTCGAATCCTGCCTAGGGCATGGATGTGTGTGATGTCCTTAGGTTAGTTAGGTTTAAGTAGTTCTAAGCTCTAGGGGACTGATGACCTCAGAAGATAAGTCCCATAGTGCTTTGAACCATTTTGAACCAATGTGATAGGCACTGCACCACATAACTCGATTTACAATGAGGAGATGGACAACCAGAGGAGGAGGAGATAGGCAGTGATACGACGTAGAAGGAGATTAGGCATATATCAATTTCCGAGCATATTTAGCAACAGCAAAGCATTGCCGGATTCAAATGGTTCAAATGGCTCTGAGCACTACGAGACTTAACTGCTGAGATCATCAGTCCCCTAGAACTTAGAACTACTTAAACCTAACTAACCTAAGGACATCACACACATCCATGCCGAAGGCAGGATTCGAACCTGCGACCGTAGAGGTCACGCGGTTCCAGGCTGTAGCGCGTAGAACCACTCGGCCACCAGCGGCCGGCTTGCCAGATTCACTAGTATTAAAGTAAACTGACTTTTTTGGCGTGTTTCTAGGATCAGAAGGGCGATTTATTTTTGTATTGTAACATTTAAAGTGTTCTATGAGGCCGCATTACACTCATGAAAATTTTAATGCAACTGAACCAGCCGCGGAAGCCTATGTAGTTATATTTATTACTATTTTGTGCACGTCTGGTGTTGTACATTAGTATCATATTTCAGAAAAATAGTGTCCAAATGAAATTAAATAGTAGTTGTGCACTTCAGTCCATTTTCTCTCCAGTCAGTATTGCTTGCCCCCTCTTCGCAGTGGACGCTGCACCAGCAGGAGGCTGAAACTTGGGAAGAAGGGCCGGGCCTGTGTTGCGGGTCAAGAGTTGGTGCGGGCGGTAGGTGGGAGGGCCATTGTAATTGGAGGCGGCACGGAGGACTTCATTAGGCCACAATATGCGCCGGCAGCTGGTAATGGAGCCATTTTCCGCACGGATAAGCTAAACAGAAGGCGGTGTCCGGCTGGCCCGCCAAGTTGGCGAGTTGCGACCGGCGCCGGCTGCTACGGCGGGGGGTAGTTTGCGCCGAGAGCTACTTGCAGTAACGCCGCACGGGCGCCTGCACAGGCGTCAGGGCAGAGGGCGTCCAGGCGCCTGATGGCCGGCCAGCCGGTGAGGCCGCCGACACCTTGCGCAGCACCTCGCCCACTCGGCGTTCTCCCTTCCACTCCCACCTAGCAAATTACTCTGTACGTTCACAACACCAGTATCCTTACTTGACTACAATTATGATAATGATGGTGAAGATGTGTTTGCTGGCGTAACAAGAAACTTTTTGCTCGTACTAAAATTTAGCGAATGAGTATGGATAAAAATAGTAGCTTTTATAGCGTAACATACAGCACTCTGGCTTGGGAGACTGGGAGGTGAGACAAACTTGGAATGATTTCGTACGGAGGGTAAATTACCGCAGGCTGGTACACCGGTTATTATGAGTGTGGTTATAAATTGGTTTCCCAAGCTCGTTTAGGCAATGCTGGGCTGGTCGACATGTTAAACCTCAGAGAATACGGTACAGAAACTGTTAAACTACTGAAACTTCCTGGAAGATCAAATTTACATGGCGAGCCGGCCGATTTGGCCGAGCGGTTCTAGGCGCTTCAGTCTGGAACCGCGTGATCTCTACGGTCGCAGGTTCGAATCCTGCCTCGGGCATGGATGTGTTTGATGTCCTTCGTTTAGTTAGGTTTAAATAGTTCTACGTTCTAGGGGACTGATGACTTCGGATGTTAAGTCCCATAGTGCTCACAGCCATTTTTACATGGCGAACTGAGACTTGAACTCGAGACCTTTGTCGGGACTGGTGCCTGAGTAGTTCACTCGATGAGCATTTGCCCACGAAAGGCAAGGTTCCCCATGTCGAGTCTTCGTCCTGCACGCTGTTGTAATCTGCCATTTACTCCCATTCCACCCCACACTCCGCATTATTTTTAAATTCCAGATAAAATACTGAAACACACAGGACGAAGTTTACATACTTCACACAGATGGCGCACACGACTTTCGTTACTTACAGTACGTCGACGACTGTGCCGTTAGGAAGGGCATCCGGTCGCAAAGTTAAATGTAGCAAAATTTCTCAGCTCTGAAAAAACTGAAATCTTAATAGACATAATGTTTTGAACATGGCTATGCTCAGCAACCGTAATTAATTACAATGCTACAAACTTCCAGACAACAGGCTGCAAACAGAATTTAAAATTCTTTAACTAGTTTTCAACGCCTACTAAGGGCCCTTTCTTCAGAAGAAACTGTTACCTTACCTACTAATATTGAGGGAAGGTACATTAATAGCAGGTAGGCAATTAGAACAAACACTTAATTTTTACAAATAAAATTGCATAAAAATACTCACATGTTGTTAAAAGGAAATTTGAGCGACATCGCTCTAGTCGAGATGCTAAAACCACAATTAAAACATTTTCCATCTGAATTCATAACAGATATAGTGAAAATTTTAAAATAATGTGTAAGTATGCCACTAAGGGCACTACAGTGGTAAATTCTGCTATTAGATGGCGTGATCTGTATAATATTCGCGGCTCGCATAGTTGCTGTTACTCGGTAGTGGCCTATACCACTGTAGTACTCTTAGTGGCATATTTATACATTGTTTTAAATTTTGACTATATCTGTTATGAATTCAGGTGGAAGAGGTTTTAATTGTGGTTTTAGCGTCTCGAGTATAGCGATGTCGCTCAGATTTCCTTTTAACCACATGTACTTTTATGCAATTTTATTTGTAAAAATTAAGTGTTTGTTCTAATTGCCTACCTGCTATTAATGTACCTTCCTGTGATATTATTCGGTAACAGTTTCTTCTGAAGAAGGTGCGCTTAGTCGGCGTTGAAAACTAGTTAAAGAATTTTGAATTCTGTTTGCAACCGGTCGGCTGGAAGTTTGTAACATTGTTCATAGACGGGATAAACGCTACGGAAAAGAAAGAAAGAACGTGTGGATAAACGTGGCAGAATAATCAAAATTGAACAGTAATTAAATTATGACAATTCCCTTAACGAATTCACACACACACACACACACACACACACACACACACACACACACACACACACACACACACGCACGCACACACACACACACACATATATCCACACAGACACACACACACACACACACAAATACATCTATACAAATCTGAAATTTACAATAAAAGAAAACGAAATTCATCGGAGAGGATTAAAATAGTGCAGCGTTAGATAGTGTTGGCTGACTGGATCCAGAAATGAAAAGCCAGCCATTATGCAACACACTGAAGTCTCCAGCATAGAAGCTTAGGCTAGATTCCAAACAATTCACAGAATTTTCATCAACTAAAATAGAGTGGATATTCCCACCTAAATTTACTTCTGTCGTCTCATCACAATATGAAGGCTGCTTATGATTAAACTTTGGCTAGTCGAGCCAGTGTTGACTGTGATGCAGGATTTGCGTTGTCCGTAGTGTTAGTGTCATGACTAGTCGTTAGACGCCAGTACGGGGACGGCGACGAAAGTTTGAATCACTAGCACGAGTGGCCATTACATTTGCAGACAGTCAACGTAAGCCTGCACAAAGTGAGTAGGGCTATACTCGTAAAGCTGTGTTATCAGAATAACAGCAACAGTGCTGCTCTTCGCTGTTATCGACGCACTAAGGTAATACAGAGAGACACTGTTTCCGTACTGTTGTTAAAGAACGTGATTCGGAAATTTGAATTAACTGGAGATTTGGGGATTAATCCAGGCAGAGGCTGATTGCCAGTTGCGCCAGGTTGTTGAAGAAATTACTATTGCCATGGCTGAGAATGGCGGACGCAATGTGTAATCTTGAAGCAGTGCACGAACTGCGTCACGACAGCTGAACATTCCATGGTCCATGATTCGAAATGTGCTGTGAACAATGTTCACCTACAATCTCTAGTGCAGTTCCAAGGTGGCGTGGATGTCACACTGAACAACTTTTGTACCCTGGAATTAAACATGGTACACAGGTAAAGAAATGTTACCGCCTCATGTGTAAATTAAAGTGTTTATTTCAATGGTTTTTTCGTTATTTCTCTTCGCATGTCCTAACAAATGTTTCCACAAAGTGTAGTTGTCCTGCCATCACTCGTTTTTCGTGATAGCCCTCCCAAGTAGAGGAAGTTCAATTGTAACTACTCTGTACACTAAAATGCCCTCAGTTAAAATGTGATGAAAAGTGATTTACACGCCACAGCTATCCCGTACTTAGGTAGGGAGGGGGCAGGGTGGTAACACGCCATGTTTTATTGGAGACAGTGCCCTATTTCTAGGCGCGTCAGCAGTTCCGGAATGATGTATACCACAGCTGTATAGTTAGCTTTACTGAGCCCAATTAATTTCCCCTCCTCCTTCCCAGACACTTCTCCTCCTACAGTTGCACTGCCCTCTCACAGTGACATGATACTATGCGCAGGAAATGCAAATGTAGCCTGCCTGGACTGCTTCGTCATTTCCTTGGCAATCTACACCTCATATTACAAACTCAAGTTCATCAGTCTTCTGACAGGTTCGATGCGACCGGGCACGAATACGTCTCCTATGCCAACCTTTCCGTCTCAGAGTAGGAACTGTAACCTACGTCCTCCATTATTTGCTGAATGTATTCCAGTCTCTGTCTTCCTCTACAGTTTTTACTCTATTCAGTTCCCTCTGGTATCATGGAAGTTATCCCCTGATATCTTAACAGGTATCATACCATCTTCAGTGATTTTCATATATTCCTTTCGTGTCCTAACTGCGGAGTACCTCCTCATTCCTTACCTTATCATTCCAACTTATTTTCAACATTCGTCCGTAGCACCACATCTCAAAGGTTTCTATTCTCTTTGGTTCCTTTTTTTCCCACAGGCCATGTTTCACTACTATATGATGCTGTGCCCCAAACATACCTTCTCAAAAATTTCTCCCTCAGATTAAGACCTATGTTTGATAAGAGCAGACTTCTCTCAGCCATAAATACCGTTTTGCCATTGCTAGCCTGCATTTATGTGATTGCTGGGTCCATCATGGATGATCTTCTTGCGTAGATAACAGAATTCTTTAACTTCATACACTTTGGTCTCAATTTTGATGCTGAGTTAATCGCTGTTCTCATTTCTGTTTGGTCTCATTGTTTTCGTCTGTCTTCGATTTACTCTCAGTTCGTTCCAGTCAACACCTTCACTCACAATAGCTGTGTCATTAGTGAATCTTCTCATTTATATCCTGAACTTTAATTCCACTCCTCAATCATTCTTTTATTTACTTTTGAATACATTATGGGAGTGAACAGTGATCAATGTGTTACAAATATTTACTATCAAAAACAGTCTTGATCTCAATTTATTTATTACGGTTACCGGTTTCGACCACTACTGTGGTCATCTTCAGACCAATGAGTAAGAACCTCCTTCTGCTGGAGATTCTCCAGCAGAAACCGGTCACCGTAATAAATAAATTGTGATCAAGACTGTTTTTGTTAGTAAATATTCTTTTATTTCCATTATTACACAGTTTGTCAATCTCACAGAGTTGGCATATGTAAAATGTAACGGTCACAAAAATGAGGATATTGGAAACTTATGGTAAGCTCCAGTGGGACCAAACTCCTAAGGTCATCGGTCCCTAGGCTCACACACTACTTAATCTAACTTAAACTAACTTAGGCTGAGAACAACACACACACATCCATGCCCGAGGAAGTATTCTATCCAACGAAGGGAAAAAGTGTCAAATTAGCTTCGTCATATACATTTAAATTGTAAATCCCAAATGCTGAGTTGTAACATACATGTTTCTTCAAAGTGAGCGTATATGGACCATTATGTTTCTCTATAGAGTGAGCATATAGGGACCATCATTTTCTTCGTACAGTGAGCACATGTTTTGTAACTGCAGATACGGTACTATCAATTTTAAACACATTTGACAAAAGTTTATTTGGCTCAAGTATGTAGTCATACCATTGCTACGTAATCCAACTCCAAAGGGTTAACAAAATGTGTACTCGGTTTTGAAGATAATTATTACAAAGCGAAATTAGTTACCTGATGTATTAAAAAATTTTGTGATCCTTATAGAGAGTAAAAAAGATGTAAATAGCATTTGACTTTAATGTGCGTAAATGTAACAGTAGTTTTATTTTGGTGTCTGCTGTGAGCTGCTGCGGGAAACGTAAGTATATAACGTTTGAGAGAGTGTTTACTTCGTTTACTAACCTGTTGTTGATATGAAAATGTAAATAATAATGCTCATAGTCTACCAGAACGCAGAGAACAGTTTATGAAGTGTATCTGTATACCTGCTTTTAGTTCTTACAATGGATGACTGAGGATGACACGGCGATCGTTAGGTCTTTGGAGGTCCGTGCTCGCGGAGTGTATTACATTAGACGTATTATACTTCTGTTTATTCGCAGGCAGTCCCAGCACATATGGAGATTAAAACAAGTTACAATATGAAACTTCCTGGCAGATTAAAACTGTGTGCCGGACCGAGACTAGAACTCGGGACCTTTGTCTTTCGCTGTGGCTAAGCCATGTCTCCACAATATTCTTTCTTTCAAGAGTGCTAGTTCTGCAAGGTTCGAAGGAGAGCTTCTGTAAAGTTTGGAAGGTAGCAGACGAGGTACTGGCAGAAGTAAAGCTGTGAGGACGGGGCATGAGTCGTTCTTGGGTAGCTCAGGTGGTAGAGCACTTGCCCGCGAAAGGCAAAGGTCCTGAGTTCGAGTCTCGATCAGGCACACAGTTTTAATCTTCCAGGAAGTTTCATATCAGCGCACACGCCGCTGCAGAGTGAAAATCTCATTCAAGTTACAATATGTCTCTTCTTACCCATTATCCAATACAAAGAGAGGTGGGGTAGTGGTTAGCACACTGGAGTCGCATCCGGGAGGACGACTATTCGAACCCGCATACCTTCATCCTGATTTAGCTTTCCCGTCATTTCCCTAAATTGCTTCAGGCAAAAGGTTCCTTTGAAAGGGCACAGCCGATTTTCCTTCGCCGTCCTTCCCTTATCTGATGGGACTGACGACCTCGCTGTTTGGTCACCTCCCCCAAATCAACCATCCAACCAACCAACCTTTATCCAATAATGTGCGTCCCGCTTTTTCCATCGTTTGGCATATGAACGTTAGTTACATTTCAGGCTACCCATAAGGGGTGGGAGATGTATGGGCCATTTGTCTGTGAATCAGGTAAACTACACTCCTGGAAATGGAAAAAAGAACACATTGACACCGGTGTGTCAGACCCACCATACTTGCTCCGGACACTGCGAGAGGGCTGTACAAGCAATGATCACACGCACGGCACAGCGGACACACCAGGACCCACGGTGTTGGCCGTCGAATGGCGCTAGCTGCGCAGCATTTGTGCACCGCCGCCGTCAGTGTCAGCCAGTTTGCCGTGGCATACGGAGCTCCATCGCAGTCTTTAACACTGATAGCATGCCGCGACAGCGTGGACGTGAACCGTATGAGCAGTTGACGGACTTTGAGCGAGGACGTATAGTGGGCATGCGGGAGGCCGGGTGGACGTACCGCCGAATTGCTCAACACGTGGGGCGTGAGGTCTCCACAGTACATCGATGTTGTCGCCAGTGGTCGGCGGAAGGTGCACGTGCCCGTCGACCTGGGACCGGACCGCAGCGACGCACGGATGCACGCCAAGACCGTAGGATCCTACGCAGTGCCGTAGGGGACCGCACCGCCACTTCCCAGCAAATTAGGGACACTGTTGCTCCTGGGGTATCGGCGAGGACCATTCGCAACCGTCTCCATGAAGCTGGGCTACGGTCCCGCACACCGTTAGGCCGTCTTCCGCTCACGCCCCAACATCGTGCAGCCCGCCTCCAGTGGTGTCGCGACAGGCGTGAATGGAGGGACGAATGGAGACGTGTCGTCTTCAGCGATGAGAGTCGCTTCTGCCTTGGTGCCAATGATGGTCGTATGCGTGTTTGGCGCCGTGCAGGTGAGCGCCACAATCAGGACTGCATACGACCGAGGCACACAGGGCCAACACCCGGCATCATAGTGTGGGAAGCGATCTCCTACACTGGCCGTACACCACTGGTGATCGTTGAGGGGACACTGAATAGTGCACGGTACATCCAAACCGTCATCGAACCCATCGTTCTACCATTCCTAGACCGGCAAGGGAACTTGCTGTTCCAACAGGACAATGCACGTCCGCATGTATCCCGTGCCACCCAACGTGCTCTAGAAGGTGTAAGTCAACTACCTTGGCCAGCAAGATCTCCGGATCTGTCCCCCATTGAGCATGTTTGGGACTGGATGAAGCGTCGTCTCACGCGGTCTGCACGTCCAGCACGAACGCTGGTCCAACTGAGGCGCCAGGTGGAAATGGCACGGCAAGCCGTTCCACAGGACTACATCCAGCATCTCTACGATCGTCTCCATGGGAGAATAGCAGCCTGCATTGCTGCGAAAGGTGGATGTACACTGTACTAGTGCCGACATTGTGCATGCTCTGTTGCCTGTGTCTATGTGGCTGTGGTTCTGTCAGTGTGATCATGTGATGTATCTGACCCCAGGAATGTGTCAATAAAGTTTCCCCTTCCTGGGACAATGAATTCACGGTGTTCTTATTTCAATTTCCAGGAGTGTATATTCTGTGTATTAACGTATTTTCATCTGTTTGTGTATATTGGGTTCCGGGGTCGAGACTAAGGATAAACTCAGCGTTTACCTAAAAAGCGTTGATAACCGGTTTGAACCATGTATGACTCACTTCTATATCGCTCAAGGTACGTCGTTGAGCGGTAGCCAACTGAGCATCTGATAACGTAAAATCGATGAACGTGTAAGTATGCTGTTTAGGTTTTTTATTGGTAACGCCACCTCTGTATGAAAATCACTGGCTGTGCTGTGTGCAGTCTGTGGGTAGTTTGCATTGTTGTCTGCCATTGTAGTGTTGGGCAGAGGCAGCTGGCTGTGAACAGCGCATAGCGTTGCGCAGTTGGAGGTGAGCCGCCAGCAGTGGTGGATGTGGGGAGAGAGATGGCGGAGGTTTCCAATTTGTCATGAACTGATATATATATTATGACTTGTGATGATATTAAGGTAAATACATTGTTTGTTCTCTATTAATATCTTTCATTTTGCTAACTATCCCTATCAGTAGTTAGTGCCTTCAGTAGTTTGAATCTTTTATTTAGCTGGCAGTAGTGGCGCTCGCTGTATTGCAGTAGCTTGAGCAGCGAAGATTTTTGTGAGGTAAGTGATTTGTGAAAGGTATAGTTTAATGTTAGTCAGGGCCATTCTTTTGTAGGGAATTTTGAAAGTCAGATTGCGTTGCGCTAAAAATATTGTATGTCAGTTTAAGCACAGTCCTATATAAATTGTTCAAAGGGGACGTTTCATATGTACTCACCACATTGTAACCCGTCTGAACGGATTATGAAAGAAATCAATAAGCTTTGCAGACTTTATTGTCACAGAAAGCATCAGCATTGGGACAGATATTTACACTTATTTCAAAATGTGCTGAATGAAATGCCTCATGATTCCACTGCTTTACCACCTACTCTTGTACTAAAGAATGAAGAACCACCGAACAGAATCAGAGAGCTTGTACCTTTCCCAAATACACGTAAACTTCGACACAAAGACATAATTGATTTGGCTCTTAAAAATATAAAATCTGCAGCAGACAAAAGGAGAAAACTACACGGTAAAGCAAATACAAAGAAATTGTATATTGGTCAGAAAGTTCTCATTAAAGCTCATTCATTGTCACATAAGAAGAAACACTTGAGTCACAAATTCTTTCTAGTTTACAATGGACCTTACAGAATCCGACGTATACCACATGATAATTGCGTTGAAGTTGAAACTCTGCGTACTAGGAAGAGTAAAGGTTTACACCACATTTCACATGTAAAACCGTTTATTGAAAGATAATCTGCTTTTTAACTTTGTCTTTGCCATAAAACTTTTCACTTCACATTACTAGTATGCTTTGTCAGACTTAAGAAACTGTTAACATGCAACAATGTTTGAAGTTAAATATCCAGTCTAGAACCTAGGGAACATTTTTAAAACAGAAATTACGAATGCATTGTTATAGTGAACAGACGACACAGTGTTGTATTTGTACATTCTTGCTTGTTAGTTGCACGATTACGTAACGACTATCAGGGTTACATACTTAGGACACATACTGGTACTGCTAATGAGATTTTAATGCAACATTTTGGTTTACTTGAAAATACATTCTGGGTTTAAAGTACTTTCTGTGAGATACCAGACGACACAGTGGTTAGTTTATGTGATAGCTACACGATTTTTATCACGACGCTACTAATGAGTGACAATGTACAATGTTGATTTTGCGGTGTTTCTGTTTTATATCTGCACAGTTTTTCTGAATTCTTCTGGAAAGTAAAACAGGTTTTAGTAGTAACTTTTGTGGTATAGCAACAATGAGACAGCCTTTTTTGTGGCACAACAATACGTTACTGTACAGTACTTTCTTCATCACGCCAATAACCATAATAACTATGATATCTATACGCAAAGCATTTCACTTTTGTTTATCATGAGGTAAGTACATTGACTTCTGCAGAACTTAGCTTTCGGAGGACGATAACTACGACACTTCCACAGAGATTATGTTACAAGACGCACAGTTTAGCGCTACAGTACACGTATTTGAGTGATCAATTTTATACTTAAAACATTTATTTTTAAAGATTTTTGAATTACAAAGAAAGTTTTGCGTGATACATTTCATTCCATTGCTGTAATCTGTAACACCTGAGGGTATAATTACATTAATCCTCAGGGGGGTACACGCTTACTTTGTGTACCATTTGTGTGGCAACCACAAGGAACCCTAGCAAATATGGTATTTGCTTATACAACTTTACACATCGGTACCATATTTCTCTAACACAGAATTACACAGCTATCTGATTATTTGACAGAGAAACAAACATTCTTTTTACTACATCAGTGACACATGTTTACGCAATACACAGTTGGGTAACTTCACACTTATGAAACTGTATTTTGTCTGTACTTTGAGAAACGCTCATATTTTTCGGAATCATTGTGATACTATGAGAGCTTTGAATGACGTATTTCGTAAGGGAGCATGATTTTAAAGTACGTTTGAGGTAGATGACACTATTGAAATGAGCAGAGAATTTTTTTAGGCTCAGAAATTATTGGAGGAAGTTACGACGATTTTAAGATTTGACTGAAGTTTTATGATGTTATTATTACGACGACGATGTGTATTATGTTGTTGAGGAATGTTTATTATGCTACGTATTTCTCACGATGAAATATTGAAGAAGTGTCGACGAATATGTATATGTATAATGAGGTAAGGAATAATGAGTAGTGTTTAGGGACTCTGATTTATGAAAAGGATGTTGGAAACCAAGAAACGTACTTTAAGAGTTATGAAATGTGTGACTGTATCACAATGCTGACGAATATTTTTTTTTTGGACACTTATATTTATAGGATTTTGTTTCTACAGATTTGCAACGCTAATTCTTGACCTGTGAAATATTTTTAAATGAGACTGCAACGGTAGCAGAATCTCCTGTCGTAAATATTTCCGTACGAAAGTTAAGTGACCACCTGCACGTAATGCGTCGCGGGCACCCAGCTGTGTCAGACGCCTGGAGAAAAAGCCATTATTGCGAGCCCTTTTCAGCGGCACAGGTAGAAAAAAAAAAAAGGGGACGTGGGACGTGTCAAACACCTGGAGAACAAGCCATTAGGGTGTGCCTTTCATCGCTAATGCGACACCCTCGTTACTTGAAAACATATGATTACTCGCACTTTGTGCTAATTACTGAAATGCTTATGAATTGATGGGAAATATTCGTACATCTGCACACCTGATTACGACAAGCGTCTTTCTACGAGAGTTGAGAGAATTTCTACTAACTTATGAAATGTCACATGACTATTGAATGATATTTTTATGCTTTGGTTTGCGTAACTGCTTATTTCATTTGATACCTGTTTTTCAGCTGTGTTGCAGCATTGCTTTTATAAAATAAAATGCATTTGCTAATGTGAACACTTTCTGTCAACAGATCTATTAAATAATTATTTTGTGATCCACATTCTTTAAAAAAAAAAAAAGGAGCACTTGGAAAGGAAAGAACAATAAGAAGGAACTAATAACAGTAACACATAATTTTCTTTTCAAGTACTTGGTAATTTCTTTTGTAGAATAAATTGTGATGCATCACTCTAATGTTAAGATGTGACATAGGTATTAGACATGGCCATTTTAGTGTAATATTTTTTCTGCTTGCGCTATGTCATGTTTAGGTATAAGTTGCTGCTGTTTGCCAGGCATAGTGTTATTGAATTTGACTTTTGCTCATTTATGCTGCTAGCTTTGCCAATTTGCATTTTTTGCATTGCTGTTTGTGTTGATTTGTTATGTGATGCTGCATTGCCTCGTTCCTTAGTTTAGCATCTGAGCTCAGTAGATTTAAGTTAGCTTAAGAGGGGGTAGACTATATAAGAAACTGACTATGGAGAATAGGTAAAGAAATGCATTGAGAAAACAGGTTTAGGTAGGATTTTCTTGGAAATAAATGTTGAGGTAAGAAATGTATGAACATATAAATACAGAAAGCATGCTTGGATAAGAATTTTTTTGGTGGAAGCAAAGGTTGAAATAAGACGAAAGATCTATAGAATGAAGTTTTGGGATGGACTGCAGTACCAAATGTTACACTGAAAACGAACCCTGTCCTTTCCTATTGGTGTTATCCCACTATGTGTGTGTGTACCCTTGTGTATTTGTTTTCTTCCTGTCTCTGTGTAGTTTCATAGAATTTTTTCTTCTTATAATACTAAGCTATATTCACTATGATGAGGAATACTTTTATCCTCAAATACAATTGGCATTAATAATATGTTATTTACCTTATAAATATGCTTACACATTATTTATTCTGTTTAATGCTCATGTGTGAAGTTGATGTTTCAAAAATTATTGTGATCTTTTATGTATGTACTCATGTCATAATTCCACTGATGTATATGTTATTTCGATTCTTTTGTAAAGCCTGTACTACAGATGTTATCTGTATTATTATGTTTTTTAATGACGTATTTTGTACCTTTGTAATTGTATTCTTATGTTATAAAATTGTAATTGTCACCAGTTCATGACATTATTAACTTGTTAGTTACATTTCACTGCACACGTTTCTGTTGGTCATAGTATGTGGACAATATGTGAGAAGTAGAGACTGTTAGTGTTTGCACGTGTGTTAATAACTCAGCAAGGGACTGGATAACAGCATTGCTGGTTCTAAGGACAATTTTAAAAACTTTGTGAGTGCACAAGTAGTGGTTTATGGACTTGCTATATTCTCCGCAAGACTCTTCGATGGTGAATGTGCACCTGCACAATCGCAACAGATGGCTGCTGGTCATCTCTACAAGGACTACAGTGGGTCTGCACCTCTGGTGGCCCACCAATACCATTATCTCTGCAAGGACTACAGTGGGTCTGCATCTATGATGACCCACCAACGCCATTATTTCTACAAGGACTGCAGTGGGTCTGCACCTCTGGTGGCCCACCAATACCACAATCTCTACCAGGTCTCCAGTGGGTCTGCTCTGTGATGACCTACCTACCAATATTCTTCCAAACTTCGAATGACTCTGCTGTGGGTTTGCTCTGTTGTGGCCCATTACCTGTCAGCATGTCGAGAGTCAGCACTGTCTTTCCATTGGAAGGACAACACTACTTCTTCAAGACTGCATGGAAATCCACTACTTCCGTGTGCATTTTCTTCTACTGCTCAGACTTTGAGAAAAACACTGCTATTCTCCTGTTATGTACGATTAGGACTGTCTTTATGGACTGTGAGACAATTTTAGCTTTTGACCAACATTGTATCAATAAGTGTGTACATTTGATTTCTTTGTTATTGTAATTATGAAAAATTTTTTTCAAATCTGTATTGGCCACTGCCCCATCCAATTTGTAAAAAAATTTTTGTGGGGAGCATGGGGGCTATGTAAGTATGCTGTTTAGGTTTTTTATTGGTAACGCCACCTCTGTATGAAAATCACTGGCTGTGCTGTGTGCAGTCTGTGGGTAGTTTGCATTGTTGTCTGCCATTGTAGTGTTGGGCAGAGGCAGCTGGCTGTGAACAGCGCATAGCGTTGCGCAGTTGGAGGTGAGCCGCCAGCAGTGGTGGATGTGGGGAGAGAGATGGCGGAGGTTTCCAATTTGTCATGAACTGATATATATATTATGACTTGTGATGATATTAAGGTAAATACATTGTTTGTTCTCTATTAATATCTTTCATTTTGCTAACTATCCCTATCAGTAGTTAGTGCCTTCAGTAGTTTGAATCTTTTATTTAGCTGGCAGTAGTGGCGCTCGCTGTATTGCAGTAGCTTGAGCAGCGAAGATTTTTGTGAGGTAAGTGATTTGTGAAAGGTATAGTTTAATGTTAGTCAGGGCCATTCTTTTGTAGGGAATTTTGAAAGTCAGATTGCGTTGCGCTAAAAATATTGTATGTCAGTTTAAGCACAGTCCTATATAAATTGTTCAAAGGGGACGTTTCAAACGTTTAAGTCGAACATCCTTGTTCTGCCGTGTCTACCTGGCGATTAAGTGTTACTTCGGAATATGATGCACAAATAAAAATTTTAAGAAAGGTAACAAGGTTTTATGACTTGTAGCCGTGTCTCTAGAGTTATCTACAATTTGAACAAATATCTACGTTTCAGAAACAGTGAATATGGCCAAAAATGAAAGTTTTACGGCATGTGGTCTGTCTGTACATAGTTATTAGTAAAACTGTCTGTTAGAACAGGCATTGAAGGCCCGAAGGTACCGACCGGTCGCCGTGACATCCTAAGACCAAAGGCGTCACAGTATGCTAAAGATGGGGCATGTGGTCAGTAAATCTCCTCCCTGTCGTTGTCAGTTTTCGTGGCCAAAGCCGCTACTTCTCAATCAAGTAGCTCCTCAAATTGTCTCATAAGGGCTCAGTGAACCCCGCCTGTCAACAGTTCTCAGCAGACTGGATGGTTACCCATCCAAGTGCTAGCTAATCTCGACAGCGCTTAACTTCGGTAGTGTGACGGGACTCGGTGTTAGTGAGGTGGCCAGGCTATTGGCTTATTAGTAAAACACTATTGCTAATTTCGCAGTAGGAATGTGCAGATATGACTGACATATGTCGTCTGAAACTACACTTCGCTGTAGCCTGAAATACACATGTATCGTGGCACAACATTTTTCTTACAAATTTTAAAACCGATTTTCAGAATTAGCATTTTTCTAGTATGTGCATTTTCAGGGTGACAATTATTGAACTATATGGGAAAAAGCGTAAATTAATTACAAACTACGTCGTACATAACTTTATTCACGTCACTCAGGTATTCAGATTTAGATATGTTCGATACGCCGGCGATCACTGGCGATGCTGTGGCGCAGACGACTAGCGAAATTCTGCATGGCACGCTGAAGTGTCGGAACATCGAAGCTGTAGATGACCTCCTGGATGGCTGTTCTCAGCTCAGCAATGATTCTGAGGTTATTTCTGTACACCTTGTCTTTAATATAGCCCCACAAAAAGGTGTTGCGTGTGTTCATATTCGGAGAATATGGTGGTCAGTCGAAGCCCATCCCAGTGGACTCTGGGTGTCCCAGAAATAGAATGTGATCCCCAAAGTGCTTCTCCCGGACATCAAACACACTCCTGCTTCGATGGAGTCGAGCTCTGTCTTACTTGAAACACATCTCGTCGAAATCAGGGTCACTTTCGATAATGGGGATGAAATCATCTTTCAAAACTTTTACGTACCGTTTAGTAGTCAGCATGCTATCAAGGAATATCGCAGCGATTATTTCGTGACTGGACATTGCATATCACACAGTCACCTGTTCAGGGTGAAGAGACTTCTCGATCGTGAAATGCGGATTCTCAGTCTCCCAAATGCACCAATTTTGCTTATTAACGAACTCAGCGAAATGAAAGTGAGCTTCGTCGCTAAATCAAACCACACAGCGCTCACTAATTCTCCTCATGTCCTGCGACCAACCGTGCAGTTGGGAGGTCCTAACGCAAAAAGTGTTCATATGTGTGCGAATTTCTAAGGGACCAAACTGCTCAGGTGATCGGTAGCTAGATTTACGCGCTACTTAAATTAACTTATGTTAAGAACAACACATACACCCATGCCCGAGGGAGGACTCGAACATCCGGCTGGAGGGGCCCGCAGTCCGTGACATGGCGCCTCAAACCGCGCGGCCACTCCGCGCGGCTCCAAACGCAAACCGTTCAGAAGTTTTGAAGATTTTATTTCATATTTTCAGTAACTGTCACCCTGCAGTACTTAGTACGTTCCATCGGAATGTCACATGTGCTTGCTTTGGTGTTTTTGAAACTTCAATATTCAGCACTGTGCACATATGTCAGGGCAGTAAAAACTTAGCACCCTTTCCCCAAGTCGTTGCGCTAAAGATTGAACACGTCGGTATACTCCCTTTGTTCTCTCTCTCTCTCTCTCTCTCTCTCTCTCTCTCTCTCTCTCTCTCTGTGTGTGTGTGTGTGTGTGTGTGTGTGTGTGTGTGTTTCATAACCTGTAATTACGGGTAGAAGAGATTCTGTTCTGTTGCTGTTACTGCCAAACCATTGTTACAGTGGGATGAGTTACTTTTATGATTATTTGACACATAGCTGCAAATATGAGAGCAATGTTATCTGCATCATAATCAGACACAGATATAGTACAGTAGCAAACAGATATGTAGACAACACGAAAATACAGCAACTGTTTTTTACCCATAAAAGATGTGTTAAATATGGAAAAGATACGTGCTGCATGTAAATTGTCCAAATATCGGGCAGTTGTTCATAATTCAGAATGACCTGTGACTAATCTCACATACTAGAATGCAAACCGAGCTCATTCATTTACACCGGACGTGTTCTCAGCCATTATAACATGTCGTGTAATCGAAAGTACATCTGTACGTTGAGGCGAGTGGTGAATCGCAGAGAGTTTTTAACTTTTCAGACAGATACTCGCGCCATGAGTCATCTCCTCGCTGATTCAATATTCACAACTAATCACATTTCGCTCTTCCTTTTTCCCTGTGACGTCGACGTATACAGTGTAACGGTGGAAATAAGATTCAAGATATAACAGAAAATGTTTCCCGGCACTGTGTCAACTTAATTAATGATTTCCTGGGTGTAGTGTCGCATCATATTGCAAAATAAAAGTCAGTATTACCGGAAATTCGGACTGACTCTTTTCGTACACTTTCGTGGGCATACTGTTGAAAGTCATACGAATCATGGCCTCTTATACTACTTCATTCTCTTATGTAACGCGACATATTTCTCAGAAGAATTCCATTGAGTTTCAACTATTCTTTAAGAATTTAAATGTATTTCAAGGTTCCACTGAAGATTAGAAATATGTTTATGTTTTCGAAATTTGTCAGTTTGTGGTTCGTAAGGATGTGGGATTTCCACATAGGAGAGAAAGAGATTACCCGGCATAAGGCATCAGAAAAATGTGAATACGACACAAAACGAGAAATAGATGCCGTGTGGGAAGGTAAATGATGTGGGACGGGAGGAGGGGGGCAGGGGGAAATAAAACAAGTAGAAACCGATAAAGAAGAAAAGAACCAGGGAAAATTAACTTTATAGTACAAATTACTGAACACACATCTTTTTCATAAATATAACCGGAGGCAAGTAACTACACCACAGACTTCGAAGAAACCCGAAAAGATTTCGCTATGAAGCCATCAAGATCACGATGAGGTACAAAAGTTATGGGGACATGAAAAGAACACCAAATTTAAAAGTAATAGGTTTTCTTCGGCAGGTGTGCCTCCTAGGTGATGAATGAACATATTAATCCGATTGGGAAGGGAATTGCACACTAAAATGTGTTTCCGTGGAAGGCAGGTAAAGCGAAAAATCAGATTAGATTCTTTCTAAACGCCTTCACAATTATACTTTATTCTGATCAGTTCTATTGCTTGGTCGGAAAAGAAATTTCGATACCTTCGGTTTGGTTCAAGAAGCTTGTGATCCCATTTTAGTGGTTGTTTCTTAGTTTGATGGGTATGTTATTGCACTATTCATGAACAAGGCGTCGTTCCAAAAACGAGAATCAATAGTTCACTGCCTACTTTTTAGTAACGTTATTCTGGATTAGACAACTTTGTGGAAGCTCTTTCGAATGGGGAATCAAATTCCTAACGGAAAATTGTTGTGTGACAATAATAACCGACGTTCCCTGATTTAAATTAGCGTCGCATTAAACTAGCGAGAAGAGGTATTTGTTTGACTGCACACACGCTTTGTCAAGCTTGCAACTGCCGAAATGGCAGACAATGTACCCCACTTCTCATAGAAGAGATATCCGTTGCATCTTCTCTAATTTCATGAAATTTTTACAGTCTTTCGAACAGTAGAATGGAAACAAAATGTACTGCGATCTTGTTCAATTTGTCATTTGTCTTAAAGTAAACAATCTATTTGACAGCACCGAAAATGTCCAAATTTTCGCTTCCTTTAGTTTCGTTCAACAAGCAAGCGACCCCATTTTAACCGAAAAGAAAGTTCAGTTTACTTATTTTACATCGATTACTATGCATTGTGCCATATGAGAAATCTATTACATCGCTCTCACACCTATGTGCCATTCTCGACCGTTCAGTTGCTGTTGCCACTTGCTACCTTTGTGCGAGTGTTACCAAGTCTCAGAAAGAAGTGTGTCATTGTATTCTTTGGGTACACTTGGTTAATACACACATCAGAAAATGTTTTGCATCACCTCGGTTCCGAGAGTTCCGGAACCTGTACTGAAAATTGGAATAGAGAGCAACATGAAAATCATTTCTGCCCTTTTCATTGCTCATGAAAACCACACATTGCACGTTGTATCGCCTTACAGCGAGACCTTCAGAGGTGTTGGTCTAGATTTTTGTACACACCGGTACCTCTAACACCCAGTAGCACGTCCTCTTGCATTGATACATGCCTGTATTCGTCGTGGCATACTATCTACGAAGTTCATCAAGGCATAGTTGGTCCAGATTCCCCACTCCTCAACGGCGATTCGGCGTAGATCTCAAACAGTGGATCTCAAACAGTGGAGGTTTCAGTACTGGATACCGTTCACACATCTTCAGACGTCCTGGGTTCGGTCGTCGGCTACAGCCCCTCGATCCGACAGTGCCCGCACGCCACCAGCAGTCTCGGCCTGCCCCCGCGCTACAGACCTCCTCGTTGCTCTCTCCGAAGACCTAACTGCCTGACACACATGGCAACCTGGAAATACTAGCCGTGGCACCAAAGATAGTACCACAGTACTGGCTATCGATAACCGTTGATGCTGCCACTTGCGGACAAACAATACTCGCGGCTTAGTGGCAGCATTACTACAAGAAGGAATCGAGATGCCCCTACCGCTATTATACGACGTCAAGTTATGAACAGCAAGAACGCGAGCCGCACATGGCTCGTCAGTTCGTGTACAAAATCCTGCACCAGAAACACTTTCGCAATTATGGTTGGCTATAGAGGCAACATGGCTCAATGTTTCTGCTGGCGACTTCCAATTACTTGTTGAGTCCTTGCCACGTCGAGTTGCTGCACAACGCCTGGAAAAAGGAGGTCCGACACGATATTAGAAGGTATCCCGTGATCTTTGTCAGCTCTGTGTATAATGTACGAGGCGTATTCGGAAAGTAAGGTCCAAATAGGAGGGAAATGGGAAGCACTGTGCACACATGTGTTGGGCAGTGTCTTGATTGTGCCTGTCGATCGCCTCACATCGCTCTTTTCAGCCAGAGCGCAAAGTTATTACGTAGCAATGACTTAAAAAACAGTGTCTCCCGCAAGTGTTTCGATCTGGTGAGAGATTTCGCCTGGAGCTATGCAGCCAAATATGCAGCCCACTTAACATAAATGTCATGCGTTTCTTTTTTCAACACACGTTTCAGCCGGGTTCTGCAGGGGCAATGAAGACACTCCTACAGAATTTTCGATAGGAAGTGTTTGGTCACCCACAATACAGCCCTTAATTGGCTTCCCCCGTTGTTTATCTCTGCTCACATGAACCACTGGCTACGAAGATGACACTTTGGCACAAACGGTGGAAGGCAGACCTGCTGTGTTGGCAGAAGAGCCAACACCGTGTTACTAGTGGAGGCCGAAATGCACGCGTTTTAGCTCACGCAGGCTCGCATGAGGAGGGAAGAACTATACTGACGTGAGGTCTGGAACATGACAAGGAATTAGAATTCAGAAAGCGGACGTAATTAGTTTGATACTTAACTTTAATCCATTAATGATGAACGTCGCTCTTGACGGTGCATGATTCACAATATTATCTGTTCAGAATACATTATAGTAACTGAATATGGCGCCTTGCAAATGACGTACCCGAAGGCTATGCTAAACTGTCCGTCTCGGCAAATGAGAGCGTATGTAGACGGTGAACCATCGCTAGCAAAGTCGGCTGTACAACTGGGGCAAGTGCTAGGGAGACGCCGGCCGAAGTGGCCGTGCGGTTAAAGGCGCTGCAGTCTGGAACCGCAAGACCGCTAGGGTCGCAGGTTCGAATCCTGCCTCGGGCATGGATGTTTGTGATGTCCTTAGGTTAGTTAGGTTTAACTAGTTCTAGGTTCTAGGGAACTAATGACCTCAGCAGTTGAGTCCCATAGTGCTCAGAGCCATTTGAACCATTTGCTAGGGAGACACTCTAGACCTACCGTGTGGCGGCGCTCGGTCTGCAATCACTGATAGTGGGCCGCGGCCGATTTAAAGGCTACCACCTAGCAAGTGTGGTGTCTGGCGGTGACACCACACAGACCAGCGTAGAGAATTTGCTGAAACCACAGGCGGCTGCTTTCTGTGGCGAGGGTACTGGAAAGTTTGTACAAGGCCAGGACAAAAGTCCAAGCCGGAGCTGCGACTATTTAGAGAGGTAGCGAGAAGGTATGGCTAACTGTTACGAATAAATAATTTTTGATTTTCACTGTGGTTTTCATTTCGCGACCGATCGGACCTTACTTTCCGAACAGCCTTCGTAACTATGGTGGGAGAGAGGTAATGGATTTGCCTACTGTTGTCAATTGGCAGGAGACTAACCCACTAAATTTAGAGGAAGCCGAAAGGCACGCGTTTTAGCTCACGCAGGCTGGCGTGAGGTCTGGAACAGGACAAGGAAATTAGAACTTAAAAAAACGGACGCAAATGTTGGAATACTTTAATAAAAAAAATGGTTCAAATGGCTCTGAGCACTATGGGACTTAACATCTATGGTCATCAGTCCCCTAGAACTTAGAACTACTTAAACCTAACTAACCTAAGGACATTACACACATCCATGCCCGAGGCAGGATTCGAACCTGCGACCGTAGCAGTCTCGCGGCTAACTTTAATCCATTAATGTTGAACGTAGCTCTTGTCTGTACATTATTTACAATATCAATAGCAACTGATAATGACGCCTTGCTAGGTCGTAGCAAATGATGTAGCTGAAGGCTATGCTAACTATCGTCTCCGCAAATGAGCGCATTTTGTCAGTGAACCATCGCTAGCAAAGTCGGTTGTACAACTGGGGCGAGTGCTAGGAAGTCTCTCTAGACCTGCCGTGTGGCTGCGCTCGGTCTGCAATCACTGATAGTGGCGACACGCGGGTCCGACGTATACTAACGGACAGCGGCCGATTTAAAGGCTACCACCTAGCAAGTGTGGTGTCTGGCGGTGACACCACACCTACACTATGCTGACAGTACGCCCTACGTATTAGGGTACTGTCGAGAAATGCGTAATATGGCCTAATTTGTACTGCAGGACTGTTTTTTGCCTAGTACCCGAGGTTCTTACACAGTTAGTTTGTTAAGGAACTTTGCTTGGATGACAATTATTAATATATCTGTAACTTGCGTAGTTTCTGGAGTTTAAAACTGTATCCAGCAGTCAGATAGACACGCTTAGTTTTGTAGATTTGGCATTAACGTAGCACTACAAGATCGTGTGACAGTAAATATGCAAGACATTTATGTATCGTATCACTCTCGCCGTGGTACCCCTTTCGTTCTAAGTGTGTGGACGTGATACATTTTGGCAGCAGAGAAATCCATCGTGTGTTCAGTTTTTCTTTATCTGAAGCCATGAGCCGTTCGTAAGCTCCTCCCTTAAGCTGGACCGTCACCACCCCTACCGCCGGGCGTGAACGTTTAAAAGCGAGCTCTCCTTGTGCGCATCCTCTGCATCCATTACGTTCCCCGCATGAGTCGAAACTTCAATGAATGCTTCGAAAAACGTGCAAAACGATCGCTGACATACGAGAGGATATTGAACTGGCGTGTCCCTTCGAGAGTAATATCGTATTGAGGAATTTTTTTAGAGGGAAGAGGTGAACACCAGGTCAGTGCCTGTCTGTGGAACTCGCAAGCACGTGATAGCGGCAAGAGCCGAGAGCAAGGTTGGCAGCTTTAGCGAGGCGGTAATCCGCGGAGGATTCGGCCGACCCTACCAACAGAATACGCACATCTCGTGAAAGGAGCTTACCGTTCGCGGTTGCGTTACAAGAATTCGGTGTCAACCGCATTCTGTGCGAGCGCCGCAGCTGAGAACTAGCGCCGGGATCAAGCACTAAATTGGCGGCAGCCGTAAGCGGAGTTACTGCTGTACGTAACAGGTGGCGTTTAGATGCAGTGTCGGTAGCTGGCTTTGATACGTTACTCATGAACATTACTGCACTGCGCTGGAAATGGTATCCTAGGAGTGCAATTTCCCAACATTTCCAACGCAATGAGATTATGCACTTTGATGTGGTCCGTAACAATTACTGAACTGGATACCTCCTATAATAACACGCACCGAATGCAGAGCACTGTGATGCAGCATGAACATAAAAAAGAGTTCCGCATAAGTGCGAATGGGGCTCACGTACCGTGGCTTCCGGGCAACATTATGAATATACGAGGGTGAGTCAAATGAAAACCTTAAATATTTTTTTAAATATTATTTATTGTGCAGAGGTGGTACAAAGCTATATCACATTTCAACATAAACTCACCCACGTTCAATGCAAGTCCTCCAGCGCTTTTTTCTAAAGGAATTTATGCACTTCGTCATCAGAACGGAGCTTCATTCCTCCCATTGCGACTTTGAGTGGTCCAAGCACATGGAAATCACTTGCGGCTAGGTCTGGTGAGTATGGTAGATGAGGAAGACACTCAAAATACAGGTCTGTGATTGTTGACAGTATTGTACGGGCAGTGTGGGGCCTTGTCATGTTGCGAAAGGACACCTGTTGACAGCAATCCACGTCGCTTTGGTTTGATTGCAGGCCGCAGATGATTTTTTAGGAGATCTGTGCATGATGCACTGGTGACAGTGGTCCCTCTAGGAACGTAATGCTCGAAAATGACACCTTTTTCGTCCCAAAAGAGAGTAGCATAACCCTCCTTGCTGATTGTTCTGTTCGAAACTTCTTTGGTTTTGGTGATGAGGAATGGCGCCATTCCTTGCTTGCTTTCTTCGTTTCCGGTTGGTGAAAGAGAACCCAGGTTTCGCCCCAAGTAACGATTCTTGCAAGGAAGCCATCACCTTCTCGTTCAAAGCTCCGAAGAAGTTCTTCACAAGCATCAACATGTCGTTCTCTCATTTCAGGAGTCAGCTGCCATGGCACCCATCTTGCAGACACTTTATGATACTGGAACAGATCATGCACAGTGTTGTGTGATGACCCATGACTAATCTGAAAACATTCTGCAATGTCATTCAGTGTCACTCGACGGTTTTCCTTCACTATAGCTTGAACTGCTGCAATGTTCTGTGGAGTCACAACTCGTTGTGTCTGACCTGGACGAGGAGCATCTTCCACTGAAGTCATACCATTTGCGAACTTCCTACTCCATTCGTAGCCTGGCTGCTGTGACAAACATGCATCACCTTACTGAACCTTCGTTCGTCGATGAATTTCAATAGGTTTCACACCTTCACTACGAAAAAACCGAATAACAGAACGCTATTCTTCCCTTGTGCCAATCACAAATGGGGCGGCCATCTTTATACTGATACTGTGACGGTATGTGTGCATCAGCACTATGCTGCCACCTACAAGCCATTCTGCATGCTTTTTGCAGCACGCTTACCAACTTACAGGATAACGGTGGGAAATTTCGATTTGTTATTACAAATTTAAGGTTTTCATTTGACTCACCCTCGTAACTTGTTTGGCCATTCCGGGACTCAGAATTTTGGCGATCTTATACTGTTATCGGTATCGATACTGGCAAGATATCAAAATATGTAACATAAACTGTCGTGACTTTGTTTGCATTGACGTAGAAGCTTGAATTTTGTAAGTCAAGAGACTGTAGAGCATACAATTAGACATAAATTTTAGCTTCATACGTCTCCCGTACTAGAGGAAAAAGGGCTTTTCGTAGAAGGGGAAACACAGGGAGTTCGCTAACATGACAAAAAATGCCTTTTTCGTGTAATATAATTACAAATTAGGAATTTTCATGTTTGTTTTTCCTTTACTTGCAATGTGAAACCTTGTCTCTTGCCAAATTTCATTATTCTATATCAGCGGTAAGTAACTCATCGATTTTGATGAGAGTATGCGAGTATGAAAATGTGACATAAAAAGCTGTATCATTTGATTACAGTGACTTGTGGCTTAAACGTTTCACACCGCCAAGGGACGATAGGCCTTAGTATGTGACAAAAATGTCAACTTGATATGTTTACTGCCACATCGAAAGACGGGTCTTAACAGACGGACAGACAGACGAACAAAAAATGACAAAAATGTTTTACAAACATGTACTACTGATCGGTAACTGAACCAAGAGATTTTAGCAGACCTACTTTATGGTACAACGAAATTTATCGAACTTGTCAGCAATTTCTTGAAGTGCAGAAATGCAAGGTCTTATTTTTTTGACGTTCAAAGCATGCTGTGACTCTTAGAGAAAAAAATATGTCAGGACAAGCGTCCAAGTTCGTCATATACAGGGTGTCCCAGAAATATTGTGACAAAATTCGAGGTGTTGTAGAGGGTATCTCGAGGAACAAATCGAGGATGGGAACTCAAGTCCGGTAATGCCGTCCAACTTGCCACTAGGTCACCCCTTCAGCAGCAAACATGACTTTGTACGCAGACCGATCATAGGCGTAACATCTCGCAGGGCTGTTTGCTATTCAGAGATCACTACTGATTGCAACGCTCGTCAGTGAAGAGGATGAAGCCAGCTGATGTGGGAAAGGTGTCAGATACGGATTTCCATCCGTTAGTTTATTTTTCTCCTGGGACCCTGTAAAATCTTCAATATTTTTCTGTATACAGAAGCAAAATAAACTGCAGATGTAAGCCCTTGTCTGAAACTGTCATTCACCATCTCAACGGAACATCACGTTCATTGGAGACAATGCCTTTCTGCGCAGCAGTTAGCTCTATCTTCTCCACTGGCGGTCGTGTCTATTAGTTGTGACCTTGGATAACAGTAACTATACTGGACGTTCCGCCTACTATCGGTCAGCGTGCAAAGTGACGCTTGCTGCTGCGCCAGCGCTTATACGTTCGACGCTCTGTAGCGTCACCGAACGTTACCGAACAAGGGTTCCTACTTCCATTTGCTCCCCAAGACCTCCTTTACAACACCTCGAAGTATGCCGCATAATTTTTGTGTCAGTCTGCATAAAGACGACTGTGAATCTATGGTAACAGTGAACTACATATGACAGACTAAAGAACGATCTACAGTTTATGACATACGAATCCGACGGCGCAATGTACATATATTCAGTAGAAAGGCTGGAACGCTAGTGACAGAACAGTAATCAACTGGACAAGGATCAAGGAAGAAATGGTCCGTTTAAGATCTTAAAGCAAGTATCCTGCCTATCACCTACAGTGATTGAGGAAGATTAAGAGTTAGCATCCAGTAAACGACTAGTCCTTTAGAGAGGAAACTTAATCAGTATGCACCTCGCTAGAAGTATACTGCTTTATTATTGCGCGTCACGCATTAGTTTGCTTACACGGCAGCAGATTTCCTTCATTTCATACTACCTGGTACCCAAATTTTAAATTTATTGTTGATATTTCTTTTTCATGTCTTACTTTCGCCTGTTTTTCAGTTACTCTCAGTCAATATTCTATGCTCAGTAGACTGTTCATTCCCATCAGCAGGTCCTATAATTCTTCCTCACTTCCACTGAATAAAGCAATATCATCGCCGAAGCTTGTCATTGATAGAGCTTACTTACACCCTGAAGATTAATCCTATTCCTATAGATGTATTACCAACCAAAACGTCAAAGCTGTCTCTCTAGTTACTTCACTATTTCTAAAGCAAAATTTACCCCCCCCCCCCCCCCATGAACCATGGACCTTGCCGTACCGTACCGTAGGTACAACCAAAACGGAGGGGTATCTGTTGAGAGGCCAGACAAACGTATGGTTCCTGAAGAGGGGCAGCAGCCTTTTCAGTAGTTGCAAGGGCAACAGTCTGGATAATTGACTGATCTGGCCTTGTAACAACAACCAAAACGGCCTTGCTGTGCTGGTACTGCGAAAGGCTGAAAGCAAGGGGAAACTACAGCCGTAATTTTTCCCGAGGGCATGCAGCTTTACTGTATGATTACATGATGATGGCGTCCTCTTGGGTAAAATATTCCGGAGGTAAAATAGTCCCCCATTCCCATCTCCGGGCGGGGACTACTCAAGAGGATGTCATTATCAGGAGAAAGAAAACTGGCATTCTACGGATCGGAGCATGGAATGTCAGATCCCTTAATCTGACAGGTTGGTTATAAAATTTAAAAATGGAAATGGATAGGTTAAAGTTAGATATAGTGGGAATTAGTGAAGTTCGGTGGCAGGAGGAACGAGACTTCAGGTCAGGTGACTGCAGGGTTATAAACACAAAATCAAATAGGGGTAATGCAGGAGTAGGTTTAATAATGAATAGGAAAATAGGAATGCGGGTAAGCTACTACAAACAGCATAGTGAACGCATTATTGTGGCTAAGATAGATACGAAGCCCACACCTACTACAGTAGTGCAAGTTTATATGCCAACTAGCTCTACAGATGACGAAGAAATTGAAGAAATGTATGATGAAATAAAAGAAATTATTCAGATAGTGAAGGGAGATGAAAATTTAATAGCCATGGGTGACTGGAATTCGAGTGTAGGAAAAGGGAGAGAAGCAAAAGTAGTAGGTGGATATGGATTGGGGCTAAGAAATGAAAGAGGAAGCCGCCTGGTAGAATTTTGCACAGAGCACATCATAAGCATAGCTAACACTTGGTTTAAGAATCATGAAAGAAGGTTGTATACATGGAAGAATCCTGGAGATACTAAAAGGTATCAGATAGATTATATAATGGTAAGACAGAGATTTAGGAACCAGGTTTTAAATTGTAGGACATTTCCAGGGGCAGATGTGGACCCTGACCACAATCTATTGGTTATGAACTGTAGTTTAAAACTGAAGAAACTGCGAAAAGGTGCGTTCAAAAATGGTTCAAATGGCTCTGAGCACTATGGTACTCAACTGCTGAGGTCATTAGTCCCCTAGAACTTAGAACTAGTTAAACCTAACTAACCTAAGGACATCACAAACATCCATGACCGAGGCAGGATTCGAACCTGCGACCGTAGCGGTCTTGCGGTTCCAGACTGCAGCACCTTTAACCGCACGGCCACTTCGGCCGGCCAAAAAGCTGGGAATTTAAGGAAATGGGACCTGGATAAACTGAAAGAACCAGAGGTTGTACAGAGTTTCAGGGAGAGCATAAGCGAACAATTGACAGGAATGGGGGAAAGAAATACAGTAGAAGAAGAATGGGTAGCTTTGAGGGATGAAGTAGTGAAGGCAGCAGAGGATCAAGTAGGTAAAAAGACGAGGGCTAGTAGAAGTCCTTGGGTAACACAAGAAATATTGAATTTAATTGATGAAAGGAGAAAATATAAAAATGCAATAAATGAAGCAGGCAAAAAGGAATACAAACGTCTCAAAAATGAGATCGACAGGAAGTGCAAAAAGGCTAAGCAGGGATGGGTAGAGGACAAATGTAAGAATGTAGAGGCTTATCTCACCAGGGGTAAGATAGATACTGCCTACAGGAAAATTAAAGAGACCTTTGGAGAGAAGAGAACCACTTGTATGAACATCAAGAGTTCAGATGGAAACCCAGTTCTAAGCAAAGAAGGGAAAGCAGAAAGATGGAAGGAGTATATAGAGGATCTATACAAGGGCGATGTACTTGAGGACAATATTATGGAAATGGAAGATGATGTAGCTGAAGATGAAATGTGAGATACGATACTGCGTGAAGAGTTTGACAGAGCACTGAAAGACCTGAGTCGAAACAAGGCCCGCGGAGTAGACAACATTCCATTGGAACCACTGACGGCCGCGGGAGAGCCAGTCCTGACAAAACTCTACTATCTGGTGAGCAAGATGTATGAAACAGGCGAAATACCCTCAGACTTCAAGAAAAATATAATAATTCCAATCCCAAAGAATGCAGGTGTTGACAGATGTGAAAATTACCGAACAATCAGTTTAATAAGCCATAGCTGCAAAATACTAACACGAATTATTTACAGATGAATGGAAAAACTAGTAGAAGCCGACCTCGGGGAAGATCAGTTTGCATTTCGTAGAAATACTGGAACACATGAGGCAATACTGACCTTACGACTTATCTTAGAAGAAAGATTAAGGAAAGGCAAACCTACGTTTCTAGCATTTGTAGACTTAGAGAAAGCTTTTGACATTGTTGACTGGAATACTCTCTTTCAAATTCTAAAGGTGGCAGGGTTAAAATACAGGGAGCGAAAGGCTATTTACAATTTGTACAGAAACCAGATAGCAGTTATAAGAGTCGAGGGGCATGTAAGGGAAGCAGTGGTTGGGAAGGGAGTAAGACAGGGTTGTAGCCTCTCCCCGATGTTATTCAATCTGTATATTGAGCAAGCAGTAAAGGAAACACAAGAAAAATTAGGAGTAGGTATTAAAATCCATGGAGAAGAAATAAAAACTTGGAGGTTCGCCGATGACATTGTAATTCTGTCAGAGACAGCAAAGGACTTGGAAGAGCAGTTGAATGGAATGGACAGTGTCCTGAGAGGAGTATACAAGATGAACATCAACAAAAGCTTAACGACGATAATGGAATGTAGTCGAATTAAGTCGGGTGATGCTGAGGGAATTAGATTAGGAAATGAGACACTTAAAGTAGTAAAGGAGTTTTGCTATTTGGGGAGCAAAATAACTGATGATGGTCAAAGTAGAGAGGATATAAAATGTAGACTGGCAATGACTGAAGAAGAGAAATTTGTTAACATCGAGTATAGATTTGTCAGAAAGTCTTTTCTGAAAGTATTTGTATGGAGTGTAGCCATGTATGGAAGTGAAACATGGACGATAAATAGTGTGGACAAGAAGAGAATAGAAGCTTTCGAAATGTGGTGCTACAGAAGAATGGTGAAGATTAGATGGGTAGATCACATAACTAATGAGCAAGTATTGAATAGGATTGGGGAGAAGAGAAGTTTGTGGCTCAACTTGACCAGAAGAAGGGATCGGATGGTAGGACATGTTCTGAGGCATCAAGGGATCACCAATTTAGTATTGGAGGGCAGCGTGGAGGGTAAAAATCGTAGAGGGAGACCAAGAGATGAATACACTAAGCAGATTCAGAAGGATGTAGGTTGCTGTAGGTACTGGGAGATGAAGAAGCTTGTACAGGATAGAGTAGCATGGAGAGCTGCATCAAACCAGTCTCAGGACTGAAGACCACAACAACAACAGCATAATCTTAACAGATCACGGATTTCTTCTCCATTATTCTGTGCATTTATTTTTGCAGCAACTTGGATACATATGCATAAGCTGTCCAACTGCTTGCTCGGTAAGTCCGTAGTTAGTGAACTTTGATTTCGTCGGAATTATGTGGATGATGTTTTTCCGAATGTCTGATGGCTTTTCTCTTGTGCTATTGCCTTTGTCCATTGTAATTATTCGGGCTGTTATGCCGTGGTTGGTTGATGAATTTTGTCTCAATTGGGAACTGAGACAAAATTTATCAACCGACCACGGCATAACAGCCCGGATAATTATAATGGACATGACATTTCCGGCCGTGAAAGTCTACATTTTGCTACTGTCTTTGCAACTTGAATAATCGTTCGGTTCCCATTTCCTCGAACGATTTTAGATTTACCCAGTTATTTTGTTTACCCCTTGCAATTTGTGTGATCGTAAGCCTGTCAGAGCTCTATCAAACCTAAATGATACTGGATTCTCGTATCTTATAGTAGTTTCCATAGATTTCACGTATAACACTTTATCTATTTACTTATTTATTCATCAAGTGATCATCTCACAACGATAAAAGGTTTGCCCTCATAATACAAAGAAAATAGAAAGCTCACAATATATATGCACAAAAATACATACGTTTTTCAGAGTATAGAAATGATTTAGGGAAACCACGGAAAACACAAATACAGGTTTCTGGGCAGGAATGATATGCACCTTGAATTTGAGATCTGAAAAACCGTACTGTCCCATTCTGTTGGCTCCCATTCTTCTGATCATACATAGTTCGCACCACATAACTTATAAAACATGTTTATCACAGCTCACGCTACGGACACCTGCTGTTAATTCTTGCCCACGGACATGTTACTATGCTGCTTGGATTCCCTCCAGTCCCTTCGTAAAACTGACTCCAAACCAGTATACATGCAACTGTGTTCATGCAAGCAAGGATTTATGTTCCCACTACAGTCCTTCTGAAGAAAGTGCGGCGGCATCCCCCATAAAGAGAAGGATACTGAAATTAGTATCATCCACACTAGAAATTACAAACGACCTCATGAGTGCGAGGTCGCAGGCTAAGTTTTTTGAAAGGCTTTATTGAAAGTATGTTAACAATTATGACAGGAAAGATATTTGCTACTAATGACTCGTCATGTGCATCTGTAGCCGAAAGAAAATAAGTGTCCTGGGGATGAAGAGATCAACCTTCTACGGAGTTTATGTATTACGGTCCACAAAAGGGGCATTGTCGACATTCAAGAAATGTTCAGAACAAACCATTAACTTGCACCATGAACACCGAATGAACAATGGCGCAGCCGGCCAGGGTGGCCGAGCGGTTCTAGGCGCTTCAGTCCGGAAGCGCGCGACCGCTACGGTCGCAGGTTGGAATCCTGCCTCGGGCATGGATGTGTGTGATGTTCTTAGGTCAGTTATGTTTGAGTAGTTCTATGTCTAGGGAACTGATGACCTCAGTTGTTTAAAGTCCCATAGTGCTCAGAGCCATTTTTCAACAATGGCGCGTCACAGTGATAGCAAAGGCCGGCGTCTTCAAGATCGAATGCGAACTCCTTGACAGTTACGAACCGTGTAGGTCGCTCAGCTAGTTACCCATTCTTAAAGTACGCATATAGAAACATATTGGTGTAACGGGATGATGAGAAGTGATGGAGTGTGATGGCATACAACCGAATGCGAAACAGTTTGTCGTGGAGCGTATGGTGAAACTTCGCATTCTTTAAGGCGTAACTGCATCTAGTGCGATAATATGTTTTATAGGCACGGAAACAAACAATATGCAGACGAAGAATTTGTCACACACTTTCCAGGACGGATAGTTTGCACTAAATGAGTAGGATTTTTATGTGCAGATCAGGAGTGAAGCAAAAGCAACTTACTTTGACCGGGTATTGGCCAAAAACAATGATCATACCATAGTTGTAGTTCTCTTACGCCCATTTTCCCACTCTTGCTTGCTGTGACGTAAATATTCCCTACTGCCTTTGCAAGATGGCCCGCAGAGAAAGAATCGTAAGGAGCAGATCACCTCAAACTTCTCGCTGCACAATAAATAACTTTGCAAAGAGTTTACCAACAAGACTAAGATTCCGAAGAAATGTATATGGATGTGTTACCGCACTTGATACAACTCTCTTGCCATCTCTAAAAATGTTCAAATGGCTCTGAGCACTATGCGACTTAACTTCTGAGGTCATCAGTCGCCTAGAACTTAGAACTAATTAAACCTAACTAACCTAAGGACATCACACACATCCATGCCCAAGGCAGGAGTCGAACCTGCCACCGTAGCGGTCACGCGGTTCCAGACTGTAGCGCCTAGAACCGCACGGCCACTACGGCCGGCGCCATCTCTAATTCACAAGGTTTCTTTCATATGCATTTCCTCTTCAAATCTCACTTGGTCGAAATAGAAAACAAATTCATTACTGAGCGATGAGATAAGTTTGTTTATCTTTTCGAATTTTTGGGTCGATTCGGCAGTTTGCTCTGCGTCGTCAAATTGCCGCTTTGTTTGAAATTTCGTTATCTTGAGCCTTCCAATTCTGTAACACTGTTTCAAGTTATGCAATCATCCACTGCTTCTCTTGAAATCACTGTTTGACATATCGCGGGCATTATTATGTGTATAATGTAGTAGGTCACTATCATGCACATCTTGTAAATTGTATAGTGCATTCTTGAAACGCGAGAACACCAGTTTTTGTAACAAATGCGCCCTTTCCTCACTTGAACACCCGTAGATTTTCTTATGAACTACACGATTTTACTGGTACTGACTTATCTGAAATCTGTTGGCAATTTTTTTTTTTTTTTTTCTATGCTGCGGATGATCTGCCATGTACATAATAGTGTTTAGTATCCGCTCCGTGGAGACAACGAGTGTCCTTTACTACGTCTCACTGGAGACAGGATTTGTGGCTCCTCGACCAACAATATTGATGAACGTCTTGATTAGACACCTGTTTCAGTCTCACGTTCGCCGGCCGTTGTGGCCGAGCGGTTCTTGGCACTTCAGTCTGGAACAGCGCGACCGCTACGGTCGCAGGTTCCAATACTGCCTCGGGCATGGATGTGTCTGATGTCCTTAGGTTAGTTAGGTTTATTTAGTTCTAAGTTTTAGGGGACTGATGACCTCAAATGTTAAGTCCATAGTGCTCAGCGCCATTTGAACCATTCGAACCAGTCTCACTTTCGCTTGTTACGTATATACCGCCGTCATTGTTCACCTCATATACATTTACCGCACGGTCGGGCGTGTACGACACCTCACATACCACTGACTCATCTTGCAAAAACGCTAATATTTAATCTTTCACTTCTTTCTCACTCTGAGCATTTCTTTGGATTCTGACGAAATGCCGACTTCGACAACTGTTTATGTAGATATATAGCTGTATTTGCTTTGTTTATCGTTGCCATTGCTCTGTCTTGTATCAACACCACTAGCACTGTAACACTGTGAGTTACTCATCGACTAAGCAGTTCAACTACGCTTCGTATACTCGTGCTGTGATCACCGTTGGATAGCTCCAGTCCTATTACCATTAGCAGGCAATATTGTGGTCCTATGATAGACAATATGTAGGACGTCGAATGCTATAAAAATCATTGACCTTTCCGATATCGCACTCAGGGGGCTCCTTGTGATAGCATAATACTGGTCCCAAAGAGTCATAATAGATATGACCAGTGATCGTGATCGGTAGTCACTACAACCTAAACGGTGGGGCGAGGTGGGTGGCGGGGGCCGAGGGGGCAATCCGCCAGTGATAGGCCCCCTTGCTATCGCTGGGAGCTTAACCGGTAAGAAGGCGAACTTTGTCCGCGCCTGTTTTATTCTTAATGTGCGGAGCCATAATAGGAACCGGGTGCATGAGAAGAGGGGGCTGCAGTTAGAACCGGCAGGCCGAGCCGGTAACGAGCAAAGTTACCGCGTAATGCGCCTGCGCGGGCCAACTTGCCGACTTCCGCTCTCCTACGCCGCAGCTGATAACAAACTGCACGGCGGGCCATGTCTGCCGGCTTCTGCGCCGAGACGACCGGCCCTGACCGCATCGCCTGCCGAGCTTCACTGACGCCACTTAACTGAAAGTCATCATTCAGTCTCCACAGGTCGCTGAAAGGCTACAGTGATCGATGTAGCGTAGGGTGCCACCTGTCGTACGAAGAGTGAAGTGAAGATACCGACTGTGATTTGTCATTCTCAATGGAAAAAAATCTTCCGAAGTAAGAGTGATTTCAGGTGTGCAGCAGGGGACTGTCGTAAGACTGTTGCTATTCACAATATACATAAATGACCTTGTGGATGACATCGGAAGTTCATGAGGCTTTTTGCGAATGATGCTGTGGCATATCGAGAGGTTGTAACAATGGAAAATTGTACTGAAATGCAGGAGGATCTGCAGCGAATTTACGCATGGTGCAGGGAGTGGCATTTGAATCTCAATGTAGACAAGTGTAATGTGCTGCTTAATACATAGAAAGAAAGATCCCTTATAATTTAGCTGCAGTATAGCAGGTCAGCGATTTAAAATGGAATGATCATATAAAGTTGATCGTCGGTAAAGCAGATGCCAGACTGAGATTCATTGGAAGAATCCAAAGGAAATGCAATCCGAAAACAAAGGAAGTAGGTTACAGTACGCTTGTGCGCTCACTGCTTGAATACTGCTCAGTAGTGTGGGATCCATACCAGATAGGGGTGATAGAAGAGATAGAGAAGATCCAACGGAAAGCAGCGTGCTTCGTTACAGGATCATTTAGTAATCGCGAAAGCGTTACGGAGATGATAGATAAACTCCAGTGGAAGACTCTGCAGGAGAGACGCTCAGTAGCTCGCTACGGGCTTTTGTTGAAGTTTCGAGAACGTACCTTCACCGAGTAGTCAAACAGTATATTGCTCCCTCCTTAGTATATCTCGCGAAGAGACCATGAGGATAAAATCAGAGAGATTAGAGCCCACACAGAGGCATGCCGGCAATCCTTTCCACGAATAATATCCCGCGTCCGGCCATCCTGATTTAGGTTTTCCGTGATTTCCCTAAAATCACTCCAGGCAAATGCCGGGATAGTTCCTTTGAAAGGGCACGGCCGACTTCCTTCTCCATCCTTCCCTAATCCGATGAGACCGATGACCTCGCTGTTTGGTCTCTTCCCCCAAACCAACCAACCAACCACGAACAATACGAGACTGGAATAGAAGGGAGAACCGATAGAGGTGCTCAAGGTACCCTCCGCCACACACCGTCAGATGGCTTGCGGAGTATGGATGTAGCTGTAGATGTAGATGTTGGTACTTGATACGTAACTTCTCACAAAAATCTGAACTTGTACGATTCATGGAGACTATCCGATCAAACGTATCCGGGCACAAGCTGGTGGACATTAATATGGGGTGTGCCCACCTCTTGTTTTTACGACGGCTCGAACTCTACTCGGGCAGTTCGCTACGAGAGGCGGAATGGAGAACATCGGCGAGATACGAGACGCGGAACGAACATCGACGCGATACGATGGTGTAAACACTCCAACTCGGCTTGTGCTGTCATAGTGTAAACAGGATAGTTCGTGACCAATACATCACATAAAGCTCTGCCACATCGGTAAAACATTTGCTACGCTGCGATCAACATCATGGACAGTTGAGATTGCATCCACCCTGCTTCACGAACTTCGCAAAACAGGCCTCACAGTGTCGTAATGGATATTGATGCACTTCCAGCATCCGTCAGTGAAATTATCAGCCTCGCATTCGTCGAGTCCCACAACACAAACACACACCAACACCACCAGTCGATTTCCCTACAAAGAGAGTCCTGCACTCCACGCAGAAACGTCAGCGGGTCCGCACGGATGAGGGAGGATACGACCAACGAGACAAAATGGAGAAAGTGTTACGTGTCGACGCCATCCAACAAGGAACCATCACCTACCAAAAAGTAAGTTGCACTCCTAACGTATACGCAACTACCGATAAAGGACCTTTCATCTTATTTGCTGAAAGCATAGACAGAAACAATGGCAGTCTTCACCCCATGGCACTAGGCAGACTTATTAGACAGGAATGTATGTCATTATTCAAGCATGTAATCAGTACTACGGAGATACAGAAAAACCATGTGAAAATTCAGACTGAGTCAAGATTAATAACCAGCAGCGCCTTGATTGAACACTCATAAAGCAAAGCAAATTTGGAGGTCACTATTCCGAAGCTCCTCTCTACTAAGCAAGGTATCATCAATAATGTTGAAACCTAATTGAAATTATGTTTGCTGCGGAGTTACTGTTACCACGCGATTTAGTAAAATTACAAAGTGGAAAAGTAGAAAAGGTAACAAAGCCACCACCAGTTGATGCTCTAATATCACAGCGGCTCCCATAGTTCGTTTACATTCATGGAGTTCGCTGGACAATATAAGCTTGAACGGGAAGAAAGGGAACAGAACAGTCACCTGTTTGTGTCGTGATATTTAGATCACAGCTGCTCTCATAGTTTGTTTATATTCTTGGATTTCGCTGTACAGTGTACGTGTACGCTCCATCTTACAATGCTTTAATGGTTAGCGATTGGAACACGGCAACAAACAACGCAGGCCCACACAGAATTGGCACCTGTGGGAGGGCCAGTCGCCCAAACTGAAGTCATTGTGCCGGTGGTCACAGTGACTTATTTCGAGCCTGCCCAACGTATCTAAAACACAAGGAAATCAACAAAATTTTGTCTCTCTTTCCCTTCGAGAAGCAGCCTTATGCGAATGCAGCAACTTCTCCCCCCCAGACTTTCCGAGGCAGGGTACAGAAATCCCGCCACTTCCGACTCAACAGCGGTTCACTGCAAATGTCAACATCGTGATAGTATATACGAACGACTATTCTGGGATACCTGTAAATGAACAAGTAGATGTCCTAGCAGCAAGCATCTCTACATGGAACTCTTAAATATGATAAACTTTCTCCCACAGTTATGACATTCATGGTGAAAAAGCGGTTGAAGTCGGACTGGCATTAGGAGTGGCCAAGAATATCTAAAATCAAAGTCTGTCACTACGCTCTAACTCATCCTACGATTCGCAGTGTACCATTGTATTATACGACACAAACACTGAACAGCTTCACGCTATAGCACGGCTCAGATTTAAATGCTGGAAGTTCACACACATCTTTATCGGCTCAACCTAAGCGCCACTACTCTACGCGTTTGCGGAGAGAGAGACGATCCAAATCATATTCTCCTACAGCGTCCACGGAATATCTATCACTTCAACGTCCTTACAAGCAATCTTCGGCGTTTCGTCTCCAGTTCCGAAGCAGCCTCCATATCTTGTTAGCATCCAACGTAATAGCAAAGTATAAAATACTGTAAGAGTTCGTCAACAGTGCAAAAATTGAGATAAACCTCCCTACGCTGCTAGTCTAACGCTTTTGGTAATTGCAATGACAGAGGAAGACCAAAGCACAATTAACTGACTATTCAACAGGATATGGAACGCTCAGCCCATAAATTTGTATCACTATGTACCCCCTACGTGTATTTGTCTGATTACTGCCGGCCGAAGTGGCCGTGCGGTTCTAGGCGCTGCAGTCTGGAACCGCGAGACCGCTACGGTCGCAGGTTCGAATCCTGCCTCGGGCATGGATGTGTGTGATGTCCTTAGGTTAGTTAGGTTTAATTAGTTCTAAGTTCTAGGGGACTAATGACCTCAGAAGTTGAGTCCCTTAGTGCTCAGAACCATTTGAACCATTTTTTTGTCTGATTACTGGTGTAAATATACGTAGGGCTGTAATACCCAAATCTGGTTAATGTGTACTGTTAGAATGTTTTGCCTAGATGATACTTAAAGGCCTGCTCAAATAATCAATTCACTGTCCGCAGTTTTTTAAGCAGTTCTCACAGAACTTACAAAATAGCATTTTATTTTTAATATCGATACGTAGTCATTGTTATGGATAGAATTGGGAATATCCCAAATGTGTACCAAGGCGATTCATGATTTATTATTGTGTTACGTGTTTTTATAGCATACTACCTCGGAGTATCCTGTGTTACATTTTGTTCTTGTTTATTAATTTCAGTAATGTGAGGATGTAAAACTAGTTTTCTGTCGGAATCTGCCTTTCTTCTTACAGGGAACGACTTTAACTAATGCACTCTCTGGATTGTAAAAAAAAAATTGTGGTGTTGAGATGGCTGTGTGGGCACTTCCGAAAGCCAACAAATTAGAAAAATTGAAAAAAGGAAACACCCTGTTAGAGACACTTTCTATGATGCGTCTGAATGGCTATGGAGGAATGGCATCCAATTTCTCCTCAGTAGTCGAATCCAGGGAAGATAGTCACACTGGACGCTGGGGTCTGAGGCGAAGTCTAACGTACCTGAAAGAAGTTCCGTTGGGTTCAGGTCTTGGCATCTTGTCAGTCCGGTCCATTTCAGGAATCAGAATGAGATTTTCACTCTGCAGCGGAGTGTGCGCTGTTATGAAACTTCCTGGCAGATTAAAACTGTGTGCCGGACCGAGACTCGAACTCGGGACCTTTGCCTTTCGCGGGCAACTGCTCTACCAACTTTTTTTTTGTTTCATTTTTGATCGTTGTGTTTGGTCGTTCCGGACGTCACAATGACATCCGCTCAAGTTCGTTTGTTGATTCTGTCACTCAGTTTTTTATTACAGAGGCCGACCGGCTCTCTGACCGAACACGCTGAGCTACGGTGCAGGCTAACTGAGCTACCTAAGCACGACTCATGCCCCGTCCTCACAGCTTTACTTCTGCCAGTACCTCGTTCGCAGGAGAGCTTCTGTTAAGTTTTGAAGGTAGGAGACGAGGTACTGGCTGAAGTACAGCTGTGAGGACGGGACGTGAGTCGTGCTTGGGTAGCTCAGTTGGTAGAGCACTTGCCCGTGAAAGGCAAAGGTCCCGAGTTCGAGTCTCGGTCCGGCACACAGTTTTAATCTGCCAGTAAGTTTCATTTCAGGAATATTTTTGTACACAAACCATTGCGTCACACACGATGCTCTATGAGAGGGAGCATTTTGTCTCTCAACTTTACACATTACACAGAGGTGTCAAATGTGTTCACATTCTTCCGAACTTAACGTTTCCTTAAGCGCATCAAGGAGTCACACCCTAACCGCGGAAAACACCCCCACAGCAAAACAGCACTTGCTCCGTACTTCAGTGTTGGCCCCTACACACGATTGTAAGTTACGTTCTCCAGGAGTTAACCTAACCTAAACCCTTCCCTCGGATTTTCATAGGGTATAGCGTGAGGCATTATTCAAAATCGGTATTTTCCAACCACTGTCCAGTGAAATCGGTCTCTACACCATTTCAATCTACTCTTAACACTAACTACTAAAATATGTGGTTGGTGAGGAGCTATCCGACCATTGTATCTCACTATTTTTAACTCCCTACACACAATAATTGTGGATCACAAACCTTTTAAAGTTTCCTGAATGAAATTTTTCCTCTGCGCTTGTCAAGTTTGACGGTACCTACGGATAAATCAGCTGGCATATGCTTACACGCCTTTAGTTGGCTACAATACGACTCAGGCTGCAATTGCACCCACGTAACCACGCTATCTTGTCAGCAACTAGAAACAGTCCTGAGTTAAATGTAGTCTTTAAGAAGTAGAGTTACTTGTCACTTTCGAGATTCTTAGATTTCATGTTACCTCATTATCCGAAAGCTAGCTATGCATTTTGGGAACTGACATACGTAATTGCATGAAAACCTCCAAGCATTCATTTTTAGTTAACGGGAGAGGTGGGGGAGGGGCAAGATCACATTTTAATTTTAGTAAAATACGTTAGTATAATAACCCTCTTCCAACATATTCCACGGGAATAACCCAGAAATTACAAAATCACTCCAGAATGAGATTTTCACTCTGCAGTGGAGTGTGCGCTGATATGAAACTTCCTGGCAGATTAAAACTGTGTGCCCGACCGAGACTCGAACTCGGGACCTTTGCCTTTCACGGGCAAGTGCTCTACCATCTGAGCTACCGAAGCACGACTCACGCCCGGTACTCACAGCTGTACTTCTGTCAGTATCTCGTCTCCTTCCTTCCAAACTTTACAGAAGCTCTAATGCGAACCTTGCAGAACTAGCATTCATGAAAGAAAGGATACTGCGGAGAGATGGCTTAGCCACAGCCTGGGGGATGCTTCCAGAATGAGATTTTCACTCTGCAGCGGAGTGTGCGCTGATACGAAACTTCCTGGCAGATTAAAACTGTGTGCCCGAACGAGACTCGAACTCTGGACCTTTGCTTTTCGCGGGCAAGTGCTCTACCATCTGAGCTACCGAAGCACGACTCACGCCCAGCACTCACAGTTTTACTTCTGCCAGTATCTCGTCTCCTACCTTCCAAACTTTACAGAAGCTCTCCTGCGAACCTGGCAGAAGTAAAGCTGTGAGTACCGGGCGTGAGTCGTGCTTCGGTAGCTCAGATGGCAGTCTCGCCGCGTCAGCCGTGCTGTGCGGACGTGTGCTGAGTTTCGTGCGCCGCGGTCTGCTGTGCTTCGGCGTGGTAAGTCGCAGTGCTTCTTGCATCTTTGCAGAACTTCTACGCATATTGAAATTTGAAATATGAATCCGTGATGGCCCACTTGAACAGACAAGATACTTTGAAATTCTCGTTTGATCGTAATTACGCCCGACCTAAACTACACGAAATCGAAGATTGGTTGGAATACGAAGTGAAAGTTGATTCAGAGGATGTCATTGGAATGCATCTTTCGATAGTGAGCAGCGTTGTATTTGTGAAATTGAGGAATGCTAACTTATGTGACAAAATAGTTGAGTCTTGCGGAGGAATTAGGAAATTTAAACATTGTGATGGAAACGTAGGCGAAGTCACCGTAACGCATGCAGGGTTTGGAATACGAACTATCAGGATATTCGAACTACCATTCGAAGTACCGGCGGAACAAATAAACGCAGTGATAGCGCCGTACGGTAAAGTTCTCAGCAATGTTGCCGAACGGTGGTCCAACGCGCGCAAATTCCAAGTTCTCAACGGAGTGAGGCAATTAAAGGTCGATTTGCACAAACATGTACCGTCATACATCAGCGTCTGTGGATACCGAGGTATCGTCATATACGACGGCCAGCCGAGGACGTGCGCGGCGTGCAACTCTCCCGGCCACGTCCGCGCGGAGTGTTTACAGCGGCGAGTGGCGCAGCTGCCGGCAGGCGAGGCGCCGCGACCGCCGGCTATGACTGCGCTGCCAGCGACTTACGCTACGGCAGCCCGCGGCCAAGTCCTGACCCCAAGCCCTGATGTGAACACGGAGAACCATCCAACCCGAGAAGAAGCCCAGATTGCCACCACTGACACGACAGAAGCTAGACCACCAGAACCTAAGGAAATCGTGACAGCTGTAACGGTTTCAACACAACAGACACCGAAAGATATTGGGAGCCACAGCAAATTACCCGATTCCTCCGCTGTTGAGAATGACATGCAAGAACCATCCCGGAATGAGCAACCTCATAGTGAATCGATTTCTCTATTGACCCCATCATCCACCAAGAGCACGGTCGACAATTTAGCTCGAAACACCACCCGCTTAGAAGATTTGAAGAATGCTGAGGAAGACAACATCAGACAGCAGCCGGTGAAACCTAAACGGCAAACACGAAAACAGAGCCCTGAAGAGATCCAAGAACTGGAGAAAAAACTCTCCCGTACCAAAAAAATTCTTAAAACAGATCGAAGCGGAAAGCAAGGCGTGGTAGACATCGGAAAACCAGACATCCCCAACCCGAATGAGGACGTACAGATGAACCTCGCCCCTCCAATTGAAGAACCAATGGACACTGTTGACCGCTGCGGAACTGATACGGGGACAGCATGGTCTGACGACACTGAATGCGCTTAGTTGGACTAGCGAATGACGCAGGCGTATAAAATCGCCACTCTCAATGTAAACCGAATAGTTTCGGACGTAAAGTTACAATCTGTGAAGGACTACTTATATGCCGCCGACATTGACATAGCGATGTTACAAGAGGTAGTTACGACCAAAATAGCGGCTGTGTATGGATATGAGGCGATCTTAAACATAGGCAATGAATGTGGAACAGGAATACTGTTCAAACACGGCATACCATGTACAGCAAAAGCATTACTTGAATCTGGACGAGGCATAACTGCACAAATATATGATCTGCTTCTTGTTAATATATATGCTCCCTCTGGATCCAGCGGAAAACGAGCAAGGGGCAACCTGTTCCGGGACGAAATTGTCCCATTAATAACGGATCCTCGACTGCACATAATTTTGGGTGGAGATTTTAACTGCGTATTGCGTCCAGAAGATCAAATCCCGAACTTCAACTTTTGTGAGGAGCTGTTGCTGTTAATTAACGGGCTAGATATGATAGATGCTTGGTGCCACCTTCGCCCGCACACCCGAGGATACACGTACGTATCCAGTACTTCGGCAAGCAGACTAGACAGGCTGTATGTAACGAAAGGTTTTATCCATAATATAACTGACTGTGAAATTTGGCCTCTTAACTTCTCGGATCACTGCGCATTTCATATAACCGCGAAGCATACTAAACAAAAAACATTCCTGGGAAGGGGCGTATGGCAGCTAAACGTGTCACTTTTGGAGGACGCAGTACTGAAACAGGAGATCCATGCTACATGGCAGCGTTGTCTTCGGATGCAATCCAGATATCCAACACGCATCATGTGGTGGCTACAGTCTGCGAAACCGCAGATAAAAAAATGCATCGCACGATATGGTCGCATGAAAGCGTACTGGCGAAAACGCACCTTGGAGTATCACTTTCTTTGCCTCCGTGAACTATATGATGACCCCATGGGATTATTAGCAAACAGCTCTAGAATAAAACGCACTAAAGCAAGAATAACGGCGTTGGTACGACAATCACTAGAGGGGAAAAAAGTTCGATCGCGTCCTCCGATTGAACTGACGCAGGAGAATACGTCCGTATATCACGTGATACGGGAAGCCAAGAGAGGTAAACAAAAGTTAATCCACACTCTCAGTGATGAACAGGGGAACGAATACGATCAACAGGTCACAGTAAAAAACTACGTGGTGCAACATTATACAGATTTTTACTCCGCATCGGCGACTGACGCGACGGCAAGTGAGCCGCTTTTATCCAACATTCAATCCACGGTCCATCCGACTGACAACGCCGACCTTGTAGCCCACATAACTGAGGAAGAAGTATGTGCCATAATCAAAGACTCGCCTACGAAGAAATCTGCTGGTTTAGATGGCCTACCCATAGAATTTTATGCTTGTTTTTGGCACATCATAGGACCGGAATTCACCAAAATATGCAATGAATTATTGGGAGACGTGCAGATGCCATCTCAGTTTACCGAAGGAATGATTGTACTGATCCCCAAAAAACCACGTAGCGCTACGCTGAAGGATTTTCGACCACTAACACTCCTCAATTCCGACTATAAAATCTTCACCCGACTCATAAACTGTAGACTGAAGATGGTACTGCCGAAAGTACTTGGCCCTTATCAAATGAGTGCTGTCCCAGGGAGATCAATGTCGAATGCATTATGTGAATATAGAGACATAATATATTTGTCGTGGCTATGCAAATGCAATGTTGGTCTCATGTTTTTAGACTTCGATAAGGCTTTTGACCGCATCAACCACCACTTTCTACTAACTGTAATGCAACGGATGGGATTCAGTGTTCATTTTATTCAGATCATACGCAAATGTATAGTCGGCACTTCCTCTCGAATCAAAATTAACGGTCAGCTAAGTTCACCAGTCCCGATCAAGCAATCAGTGAGACAAGGCTGCCCCCTTTCTATGGCACTATACGCAATCGCCGTAGAACCGTTACTGTTAAACCTGCATCACAGGTTACAAGGTCTACAGGTGTTGGGTACAAAAACCGTGTGTCACGCTTATGCTGATGACGTCAGTGTAGTAGTTAACACGCACTCAGAAATGGAAGTCGTTCAACAAATAATCCACGCTTACGCCACTTCTTCCGGAGCCAAACTCAATGAACAAAAATCGAAAATTTTACCTGTCGGACCCCATACGGAGACCATTCAAAGAACATGGCTACAAAGAACAGAGAAGACGAACCACTTAGGTATGATTCTAATGGCCAACCCCAGAGGGATGACAGTAGCCAGCTGGGACCATAAACTACATATATTCAGGGCTACTCTCCGTGAACGCAAAACTAGAACGCTCAATCGGATACAGAGAGCTCTATTGATTAACAGCTATGCGCTAAGCAAAATATACCACATCGCAGCAGTGTTACCAGTACCCAAGGATACAGCGCAAAAGGTTTTAGCTGCAGCGTATTGGTTCATATGGAGCGGAAACATCTTTAAAGTCGCCATGCCAACCATAGTGTTAACCCGCGCCGCTGGTGGGTTGGGCGTCAAAGACATCAAGAACCAATGCACTGCCCTATATATGGACCGAATCCGCAAAATACTGCAGTCACCCCATCCGACAATTACGAAAACTTTATTCAACAGGTTAGCCCCAACGAGCAAAAAGGCCCCAGTCGATGTTGGTCGCATCAGCGCTCAACTCGATCACGTCCGGACTTATTACCTGGAAATGAGCTATATTCAAGATACTTCACAGCTGCTTAACACCAGAAGGACCTATTACCACCTCACGAGACACCATAGGCAAAACCCAATTGAAGCGAAATATCCAGCGGTCAACTGGAGTAACGTCTGGAAAAACATTAACAATCCCATCCTCCACTCCAAAGTAGTGTCCACGTGGTATGACATTGTGAACGAGAAGGTCCCCACAGGTGAAAAGTTGCACAATATCAAAATGAAGCAGAGTCCGTACTGCGGTCATTGCCATACTGTAGATACCTTGGCACACATTCTCATCTGCCGCGACCAATACTACATATGGAACTGGACTAGAAAAAAACTCGCAATAATTACTAGAACCACAGACTCTGCTATAACACTTAAAGATGTACTTCAACCAGACTGGCATTTCTTTCCTGCAACAAAGCACAATAGCTATGCTTGGATTATCGGCCAGTTTGCATATTTTGCAGTTACGAATACACATGCGAGTATAGACGAGTATATACAGTATATAATGGAAGAACACTACAACCTTAAAACGAGTCGGAAATACAAAGCTTTGTTTCAAAATTTCTTACTTCACACTTTGCCATAATGAAGCGGTCAATTTTATTTTATTTTATTTTATTTTTGGTTGGTGCACAACACTACAGCGAATCGATACTAATTGTGCTTCATTATAATTAAGTTGGCATTTATTTATTTACTTATTTTTATAGTACAGCAAGTGAAAGTGCCTCAGGAAAACTAATTTTGCCAGAAGCCGTAACATAAAACAAATCAGAAGTGCTTGATTGATTTCGTGTTCTTCTGTTTCACGGGTATTGGACAGATTGTCACGGCAAGAAGAATTATTCAGTTCCTTTATATATTTAAAACAAAAATTAAAAAAATAAATAAAAAAGTAGGTTAAGTTAGGGTGAAAGTGGCGGTGGCAACAGATTTTTTTTCTTTTTTATGTTAGATAGGATTTTGGGGGTGATATGGATGATAGGGGCCAACGCCTGAAGTGGAAGAGGTCCAGGAAAAAAAAAAAAAAAGTGTGTTCGGTCAGAGGGCTGCGTGCTCTGTGTAGTAAAAAAGCTGAGTCAAAGAATCAACGAAAAAAAAAAAAAAAAAAAAAAAAAAAAAAAAAAAAAAAAAAAAGGTGGTAGAGCACTTGCCCGCGAAAGGCAAAGGTCCCGAGTTCGAGTCTCGGTCGGGCACACAGTTTTAATCTGCCAGGAAGTTACAAAATCACTGCTTGGGAAAGACAGCCTATGCCAAAGTCCAGCGCTTTCCCTATCACTTTGCACTACTTCTAATCTGCCTTCCGGTTGATAACGCACTCTTGCGGCGATTAAATCCCATAATATGGAAGAACCTCGTTGAATAGCCTCCGCCATGGCCTGTGCGCACCTCCGGACAAGTGTTGACTTCAGCCACATCTGGTGTGAGGGCGCACCGTGGCCCTCGTCAGCGGTGCCGCTTTCCGCGAAGGTCTCAACTCCTGTCGAGCGGCCAACAAGCAAACATCCGGTGGACAGTATGCGTCTTGCGGACGCAGTTGGCCATTCGTCTCGACCCGGCAACAACAGGGACTCATCAACGGATTTTCCAACCGGCATACGATTTTCAGCCGTGTCTGGTTTGTTTGAAAAACGGAACTTCCATTTCACTGTACTATCTAGCGAACGCATTGTTGTGGCCAAGATAGATACGAAGCCCACACCTACTACAGTAGTACAAGTTTATATGCCAACTAGCTCTGCAGATGACGAAGAAATTGAAGAAATGTATGATGAGATAAAAGAAATTATTCAGATAGTGAAGGGTGACGAAAATTTAATAGTCATGAGTGACTGGAATTCGAGAGTAGGAAAAGGGAGAGAAGGAAACGTAGTGGGTGAATATGGATTGGGGGAGAGAAATGAAAGAGGAAGCCGTCTGGTAGAATTTTGCACAGAGCATAACTTAATCATAGCTAACACTTGGTTTAAGAATCATGAAAGAAGGTTGTATACATGGAAGAACCCTGGAGATACTAAAAGGTACCAGATAGATTATATAATGGTAAGACAGAGATTTAGGAACCAGGTTTTAAATTGTAAGACCTTTCCAGAGGCAGATGTGGACTCTGACCACAATCTATTGGTTATGACCTGTAGATTAAAACTGAAGAAACTGCAAAAAGGTGGGAATTTAAGGAGATAGGACCTGGATAAACTGAAAGAACCAGAGGTTGTACAGAGTTTCAGGGAGAGCATAAGGGAACAATTGACAGGAATGGTCGGAAGAAATACAGTAGAAGAAGAATGGGTAGCTTTGAGGGATGAAGTAGTGAAGGCAGCAGAGGATCAAGTAGGTAAAAAGACGAGGGCTAGTAGAAATCCTTGGGTAACAGAATTAATATTGAATTTAATTGATGAAAGGAGAAAATATAAAAATGCAGTAAGTGAAACAGGCAAAAAGGAATACAAACGTCTCAAAAATGAGATCGACAGGAAGTGCAAAATGGATAAGCAGGGATGGCTAGAGGACAAATGTAAGGATGTAGAGGCCTATCTCACTAGGGGTGAGATAGATACCGCCTACAGGAAAATTAAAGAGACCTTTGGAGAGAAGAGAACCACTTGTATGAACATCAAGAGCTCAGATGGAAACCCAGTTCTAAGCAAAGAAGAGAAAGCAGAAATGTGGAAGGAGTATATAGAGGGTCTATACAAGGGCGATGTACTTGAGGACAATGTTATGGAAACGGGAGAGGATGTAGATGAAGATGAAATGGGAGATATGATACTGCGTGAAGAGTTTGACAGAGCACTGAAAGATCTGAGTCGGAACAAGGCCCCCGGAGAAGCAACATTCCATTAGAACTACTGACGACCTTTGGAGAGCCAGACCTGACAAAACTCTACCATCTGGTGAGCAAGATGTATGAAACAGGCGAAATACCCTCAGACTTCAAGAAGAATATAATAATTCCAATCCCAAAGAATGCAGGTGTTGACGGATGTGAAAATTACCGAACAATCAGTTTAATAAGCCACAGCTGCTAAATACTAACACGAATTCTTTACAGACGAATGGAAAAACTACTAGAAGCCGACCTCGTGGAAGATCAGTTTGGATTCCGTAGAAACACTGGAACACGGGAGGCAATACTGACCTTACGACTTATCTTAGAAGAAAGATTAAGGAAAGGCAAACCTACGTTTCTAGCATTTGTAGACTTAGAGAAAGCTTTTGACAATGTTGACTGGAATACTCTCTTTCAAATTCTAAATGTGGCAGGTGTAAAATACAGGGAGCGAAAGGCTATTTATAATTTGTACAGGAACCAGATGGCAGTTATAAGAGTCGAGGGGTATGAAAGGGAAGCAGTGGTTGGGAAGGGAGTGAGACAGGGTTGTAGCCTCTCCCCGATGTTATTCAATCTGTATATTGAGCAAGTAGTAAAGGAAACAAAAGAAAAATTCGGAGTAGGTATTAAAATCCATGGAGAAGAAATAAAAACTTTGAGGTTCGCCGATGACATTGTAATTCTGTCAGAGACAGCAAAGGACTTGGAAGAGCAGTTGAATGGAATGGACAGTGTCTTGAAAGGAGGATATAAGATGAACATCAACAAAAGCAAAACGAGGATAATGGAATGTAGTCGAATTAAGTTGGGTGATGCTGAGGGAATTAGATTAGGAAATGAGACACTTAAAGTAGTAAAGGAGTTTTGCTATTTGGGGAGCAAAATAACTGATGATGGTCGAAGTAGAGAGTATATAAAATGTCGACTGGCAATGGCAAGGAAAGCGTTTCTAAAGAAGAGAAATTTGTTAACATCGAGTATAGATTTAAGTGTAAGGGAGTCATTTCTGAAAGTATTTGTATGGAGTGTAGCCATGTATGGAAGTGAAACATGGACGATAAATAGTTTGGACAAGAAGAGAATAGAAGCCTTCGAAATGTGGTGCTACAGAAGAATGCTGAAGATTAGATGGGTACATCACATAACTAATGAGGAAGTATTGAATAGGATTGGGGAGAAGAGAAGTTTGTGGCACAACTTGACCAGAAGAAGGGATCGGTTGGTAGGACATGTTCTGAGGCATCAAGGGATCACCAATTTAGTATTGGAGGGCAGCGTGGAGGGTAAAAATCGTAGAGGGAGACCAAGAGATAGCGATGAATACACAAAGCAGATTCAGAAGGATGTAGGTTGCAGCAGGTACTGGGAGATGAAGAAGCTTGCACAGGATAGAGTAGCATGGAGAGCTGCATGAAATCAGTCTCAGGACTGAAGACCACAACAACAACTATCTAGATTTCGGCTTTTAATCCATAATCAAGTAAAATGCTAAACGTAGTTAGACCATTGTTATGTCATATCTGTTGAGGCAGTCCAAAGCCGGTAAACAAGACTAATACATGTCTTATATACATTGAAGAGCCAAAGAAACTGATGCGCCTACCTAATATCGTGCACGCGAAGTGCTGCAACACGACGTGGCATGGACTCAACTAACATCTGAAGTACTGCTAGAGGGAACTGACAATATGAATCCTGCAGGGTTACTCATAAATCCGCACGAGTACGAGGCGGTGGGGATCTCTTCTGAACAGCACGTTGCACGGCATCCCAATTATGCTCAATAATGTTCACGTCTGGGGAGTTTGGCGGCCAGCGGAAGTGTTTAAACTGAGAAGAGTGTTCCTGGAGCAACTCTGTAGCAATTCTAGACGTGTCGGGTGTCGCATTGTCCTGCTGGAATTGGTCAAGTCTG